>NW_021939396.1:56143045-57439378 GCF_001715985.3 Manacus vitellinus | reverse complement strand
ATCCTCCAGGAGCAGCAAGGAGGCACCGAAATGTATCACCTACTCGTCGAACACCCCCAGGGCCCTCAGCCTGCGCGGGTGGGATCCCATCTCCCGCCTCTGTTTTGCTGAGGGTCCGCTGTATTGAAGGGGCTTGACTGGGCACAGTGCCTTCCAGCACTTCCCTCTGCGCCCACACCTGTACAATAGCGCTGTGACCAGGTATTGCTCGTCCAGCAACTCTTCGCTAGGCTAAGCCACGGCTGTGCCAAATCACAGCCTCCTGAAAGCCTAGCCAAGAGATAAATCTCTTAACGTACAGCTTGTAATAAAAAAAATACAGAGGTCTAAAAAGATGGAAAGATGCGTAATCAGAATGGCACTCGAAAGCATGATTATAATTACACCCATGATTAGGAAGGAAAGGAGAAGGAGGAAGACAGTGAGAATGCAACAAGAAATTTGATGGAAACTTCTTTAAAATAATTCCCAAACCGAGATAATCACAATATTGTTGCCATGCTACCAACACTTCCCAAGTGACAGTTTTTAATAAGTGAAGATTGAGTGGTTGGTCTCTTTGGGGTCTTTTTTTTTTTTTTTTTTTCCCTCCTCTGTGAAAAGCACTGTTCTTTTTCTGTGGCTTGAGAAAGAAAAAGGCAAGAGATCATAGAATAAAATGGTCTGCCTTGTCTGCTTAATTAAAGTATATTGTGCTGTCTTGTCCCATGAAGCCCATAATTTTAATTACTTTCTGTCAATATACATATTTTGGCGCTGTTGGTGTTAATAACACTAAACCAAGAGGTTTTCTTTTTTTTTTTTTTTAATATGGGAGAAGTGTTTCCTTTTATCTATGAAAATTTTAGATGTGGTAAGTACAGAAAAAAAAACCAACAAACTTAATCTCTTAGTCTCTTCTTGTCCATTAGATTTTATTATCAAGATTGACTCTCTGTTAGTAATCAATAGTGACATAATGACATGTAAGTATAGCTCTGTGCTCTGGAAAAACATAACTCTGTGGTTTGGAAAGATCCTTTCTAGTGGTTACAACTGAAACTGAAAAGACCTGTGTTTCTTTCTGTCATCTTGCTAATAATATATCTGTGATTTGGACCAACTCTCTTTACTTCTCTGAACTCCATTTTTTTCTATATAGAAAAGGAAGGGTGAGTGAATAAATAAAGATGCTTGAAATGAACCTGTAAGAATCAGATATGAATTGTTATCAATTGCCTAAAAAGAAACATTTCTCACGTGGAGTTTGTTTGGCTATTGTGCGTCCTGTTCTAGCTTTTATAAATTTGTGGGCAGAAGGAACACCAGCAGCTGGTTCCATATTCCACCACCAATCCACCTTACACTATAGAGAAATTAGGCTTTGGCTGGTGAAGATTACAGGCATAGATGCAGTATGTTCACTGTGTGAAACACAGCTAAAGTAAATGAGCAACTTAGTAAATGGGTGATTCCTCCATTGCCTTCAGATTCTGACACAGACAGCAGGCAGAGTCCCAGCTAGTACATATTTCCAGAATTCATCCCTGAGGAGAGTAAGGGTATGAACGGCTGGGTAGCATTCAGATCCAAGCAGAAGATGATCAGTTCTCACTGATGCCCACGACACAGAAGAGTTTTTAACTATCAGCACTGCCAATATCCATCTCTAGGGGCTGTTAGCCTGACTAAGAAATAGTGAATATGCTGCCAAGCCTTCATTTCCCCAGAATTTCAGCCTTTCTCTCCTTAATAAGGCAGTCATCATCTATGTCTGTAACCCTCTGTCACATGGAAAAGGTCAAAGACATAGAAATAAATATCTCAGTGCCATCAGAATACTGCAAATACAGCCTTCCTTCAGGGTAAAAATTACACACAATTTGCAGTATAACAGCTGAAAATGATGAAAGCACCTTCTTTGAAAGGATCATAGTTACCAGCCCATGATGGCCTTTGGTGTCTCTTGAGGATAATAAGAAGAAAGTATGCCATTGAATTACATTTAAGACCATAGTTCTATCAGTTCCTCATCACAGTCAACAACACAAATGGCAGCTGATTGATCTAAAATGCTCGGAATAAACATGCAAGTTAATCTCCACTTTAACTTCAGTGCAACCTGGGCACTATGTTTGGGCTAATGCCAAACTAGCTGGGGCAAAGCCCCAAGCACTCCAAGAACTGATGGATCTGTTCTCTTCTGCTCTTGCTATCCCACTTTCTCCGATAGCCAGAAGATATGAGTGATGACAAGAAAATCAGTGCATGATTTCTTTATCAGGTAGCTAACTAGTCACTTCTATCTTCCAAATCAGACTGGCCTAAGTGTTTACCTCTTAGCCTTTTCCAGTTAAAATGTTATATTTGTAAATTATTCACAGAAACCCAATAATTATCAGAGTCGGAGAGAGGAGATTTCTATTTGTAAAATGGGCTGCAGATTCACTGCAGCACAAAGCAACACCCTCTTGACAAGTCAAACAAACTAGATTAATGGGACTGTTAAGCATACACAATAATTTACTTCACTAGAGATTTGCAAATGCTTTGATGGATGTGAAGAACCCAACCCCTCACTTCTTTCATACTCCCAGTACTCATTTTCAAATTTTATTATGCCATAGTGAGAGACATTAGTGAGTACAGTGGCATTGAAACTTAGCAGGCATTTGTCTACCTCTATTAAAAGCAAACACTTTTCTATTACTGGCACAAACTGTGATTATATAAATATTTGTAAAAATGTTTTTCTTTATTATTAAAGGAAAAGAAAAAATGGGATGGATTTGTTTTAAACCCAAAAGATCTTCTCTTTATTTGGATACATTTGCAAAGATAAATATTTACAACAGACTACAAAGAAACTTGTTTATACAAAATGTGCAATTTAAAGATGCAAGTAAACATGAAACTTTTTTTTACAGTAATTCTATTTAATTTGTATTCTTGTAAGATAGATGGGTACAATTTGATTGCAGGCACAATCACACTGTGATATTTAATTCATATTTCTCTTTCAGTTGTAGCAAGTCTAATCATCCTACATTTGTCTGGGGCAACGAAAAAAGGAACAGGTATGTAAACTTCAGACATTTTTTTCTGACAGTATATTAGAGACCAAAGTATGGACTTGAGTTATTAGTTTAGTTTTTGGAAATTTTAGTGGCTCATTTACTTCCAGTATCTGTGCTTTGTCCATTTGTTTAGAGTATTTGCATGCCTCTACACACACAAAAAAACCCCAGTAGTACTGGGCAGACTCAATTTGACTGTAACTTAAGACTGTAAAGTGCTTCCGCTTTCAAACTGGGAAGTCTAGCTTGGGCACTGAGCTACATACACTTAAAATATTTTTGCTTGTTTGAAGTATAATTAAAAATCTAAAATTGGTTATTGTGGGTGCTTTTAGGCAGGGTGAGTAGAGAAAGATATTCTTAAAAGCCTTGGATGCTCTGTGTGATGAGACCCAAGCCGGATAATGCTGCTAAGCCCAGTGTATGTCTGAACCTGTGTCTGAATGCTCAGTCCTTGCAGGCCTGAATTCCTTTCAGGAAATTAGGCTCCATGTTGAACTCTGCCCAGATACAGACTAGGCAGAAAAACAAATGCTTGCAGACTATAAGTCAGAACTCAGGTGGTTAAAATCATCCTTGGAAGGTGCCTGTTTCCCTCCGTTGATTGTAAGAAGGAACCTTAAATACCTGACTTTATACATCAGGGGCTTAAGTTAGATGGGACACCTTTGGTCTTAGATACCTCATTTGGAGCAAAACCAATCTAGAACCTACTATCTTTCCTTTTAATAGCAACCTAGGTATATTTGTCCCTGAAGAATCTATCTCATTTTAGCCTACTTGTTAAAGTGTGGTGCCTAGGAAGGGTTCCTTCATCATCTTCAGCTTGAACAGATCCAAACCTTTGTCTCCAGTCTCTCTGTCAGTGTGTAGAAAGGAAGGCAAGCAATTCAGGGCTGGGAAGGAAACAAACAAGTAGGTCTGACTCTGCTCTCTGATGATTCACCTAGGAGGAGGAAAGTTCTTGGATGTGATTCCTGGCCTCAGAGCTATTTATTAATTTTACAGCAAACAGCAAAAATCTATGGAATCTATGAACTAGATTCCAGGAATTCTCCTGTCTACTTCTGTCCAGTGAATATAGAATAAAGACGTTACAGATTTTAAAACAACTTGTATACACCATCTTAATTCTCTGGGTTTTTTTCTTGCTTTTGTGACTCTTATGTATTCCTGTATTACGACATGAAGCTTGCTGATAGAGAACATGCTTGAGCTTTTTGAGATATATGAATGGGAAACTCATGTCTTCCATTTCTTGAGCATGTGCTTTCCCTACAGGTTATTATTTTAAAAACAATACATATATGTCTCCCCAAGATATCGAAGCCTCTTCTCTGCTTTGAAAAAAATGTTTCGAGTAAGAATTATATATTTGTACCCATAAAGAACAGCATTGTTTTCCCCCAGGTCCATGATCATACCCACTCTCAACAGAAAAAAGCTTGAGGCCACTGACAGAAGGAACTGTTTTATTTATCCTGTAAGAGACTTCTAAGTGTCACATAGACATAGTAATTTGTGAGCTAATTGTATAATGCTTAATGTCATCATTTCACAGAAAAGCAAACTGCTTCCGAAGGACAGAAACCAGTGCAGTGTGGAACTTGGACCAAATATGCAGAAGGAGGCATCTTCACTTCTCCAAATTACCCCAACAAGTATCCTCCGGACAGAGAGTGTGTCTACATTATAGAAGGTGACCAAATGGGGAATCTTTATATTTTATTACCAACTGTATTAAAAAAAAAGTTTTATTGTATGTGAAGAATAGATGAAGTTGTGGTAGATAAAGCTCATGATAAATCTTTTCAAGACAAAGATTTAGAGAAGCTCTTGATTTATATCTTGACATCACTCATAAATTAGTTCAGGTGGTAAGTATGCATGACTCAGTAATAAATACAGTACAATTTATTTCAGGATATTCAGAGAATGAGTAGAATCTAAAATGCAGTAACGTGATGGAAGAATATTTTAAAATGAGTAGGGAAAAAAATACTTTAGACTTTCATTCAGATATTCTAAACTTATCATAATAGAATCAGGGATGACAAGCACAGCTAGGCAAAGTACAGTGAAAGAAGTCGTACAGAAAATATCCATAAAGCGAGTGTAAAAATTATTTTCTGTCTAATGGTTGATGAGAAATGAAAATAAATGAAAAAAACTAAAAACACCTCACAAAATAAAACCAGAAAAGGTTTTAAAACCACCAAACAGGTCTAAGACACAGTTTTTAAAGAGTAATTTTTAATTGTAGGCATGGAGGTGATGTAAGAAATGCTAAAAATGTATTACAAAAAAACCCACATAATTTCATCAGTCTTAACACAATGGATGTTGAAAGGATTGTTGTAAAAATGAATCTGTGGAAAGTAATAATGATTAGATACTGTCAGAGAGCTTAGTAGCAGAAAAGGTGAATCAGGTACAGTATAGTAAGTAGTTGGAACCAAGAAGATTCTTTCATGAGTTTTGAGTACATGTAGAATATAACACTGATGTTGCTCTATCCCTGCTTGGTTTACAGAATTATTAATTGATTAATGATGGAACTAGGAATTACTGAAGTAGTTATTTTACTAAAGATTCAGGTAGTATCAAGAAAGATTTCCAAAGGTTAGAGCTGATTTAAATTGAATTAACTGTATTAGACCCACCTCTGCTATGCCCTTTCAGAAAGGCAAAAAATCACAACAAAATGACTGAATTCCAGTTTAGTGCTGGGTAACTTGACCTGAGTCAGAAGTAAAGAGATGATTATAAATAACGGAGCCAAACAAGGTCTTTAAAGAAAATTTATGTTTGTCAGTCTTCCCACAAGAGAATGAAACTTAAGCAGATGTATGGTAAATATTTAAATTCTTTCGTAGTTTAGTAATTGTTTTAAAATACAAATAAATTTTATAAAAAAAAGTAAATGTGGAGATCGAATATGTACAACTTGACTTTTTTGTTTATTTGTTTGTTTGTTTTGTTACACTTATGTTGCTAGATCCAGGATCTTTTGCATCTATTGATCAAATTATCTAACCTTCCTGGGGACTGGGAAGAACTAAGTTTGCTTTATCTTCAAATATCTGAAACACAGGGTGTTTCATCATTAAAGAGAAAGGGTGTAGAACAAAAAAAAGAACATTTTTGTAAACTTTAGTCCCATATCTCAATTGTAAGATGTTTCTCCTCATACGAAGAAGGTGCCTGAATCCCCGTCACTGTAAAGACTTTTGTCTTTATCATACAAATTGAGTACTTACAAAAATAGAGTTAATAAGCTGAAAGGTGGCAAAATACACTGTCAAAATAACCTGATTTTAAATAGCTAAAAATAGAAATGTCTAAGAACACTTTATGAAAGCAAGATTTAGTCAACCAAATTCTATAATGAAGACGAAATTCCACGTTGACAGGTTTGGAGCAATCTGTAGGAGAAAGAGTAATTCAAACTTAACAGGCGTCTTGTTATATTTCATGGGAAAACTCAATCTGGTAAAAAACAGTTGCATGCAATTTCTTATGATTCTGATATTTTCATCTTCCATCCAACCTAATGAACAATTTGGATTGCAACTGGACATTTTAAAACCTAAAATGAAAGCAGCTCTATCAGTACATAATTTGATGAGAATCATGGATATTGCACAACATTTTCAGCTCTAATCTCCCCATGTCTATTTCTGTCCTCTAAAAAAAATCTTGAATAGTTGTGTCTGGAAAATGTCACAAAAATGTCTGAGCAATAACGTTTTAAAATGTGGCAGATTTCAAAAAAAGGCAAAAGAAGCACTGAAAGTCAACAAAAATTATATTGTAATTACAATTAAATTACAAAAAAATCATTATTTGTCCATATTTATTCTTTATACAAAGTATAAAAATGGCAGAAAATGATAAGAAGGCTGGCAAGTATAAACTTTTCCCGATATCTTTTATATTCTGTGATAGTCATTGGAATAAGATATTGAAGTTAAAGGATTGCAAAAAAAGAAAGATTAATTATTTTACTTATAGCAATATCTTTGAGAACAGATAACAATTTTTGGAAATTGTGGATAATCCTGGCTCATGAAGGACGTAAGTATTTTAGAGTAAAACAGAAACATCACCATATGCATTTTATTTCTATATTTATTATTGAAATTCCAATATGCTTCAAATAGCTTCTGGGTGCTCTTGAATACCAAGTACCAAACTAGAGGGATTGTTGATGTGATCTGTAGTAGCATTGCTGCATTCCCATCTCCCCTTCGTATGTCTTAGAAAGTTCAGCATACCAGGACTGTATATATACCATGCTGAAAACTGTGTGTTGTGATTATAAATACATATATGAATCACTAGGTTCCTTCCTCACTCCTTCATTTTTTGCTGTCAAACACACTCTAGGGCAAATTCTGATGACTTCCTTCAAATGCAATTCCTACTGACTTTCGTGGTCTTAAGCAAAGATTCCAGCATGTAGCGTGTTGTAGAAAAATTGAATTTCATCTCGCGTTGCAACTTTTTTCCTCCACATTGTAGCTCCTCTTAAATGTATGCAAGCATTTTATCATGTCAGAATTACTTAGGTGAAGTAAAGGAGCTGGCAAAAGTAGCCATGATCATAGACTGAATTTCTGAAAACGAAGAGGATTTCTAACTGCAGGGACTTCTATCCTAGCAGACAAAGATTAAACAAATCAAACAGTTAGAAGTTTCTTAGATATTTTTTCTTTTTCTCTCTTTTTTTTTTTTTAACTTCTGTTTCAGTAGTAATGATAATTAACTATTGGAACAACTAGGAATTTTAAAGCCCAGGTTGAATGTCCTTCTAAGAGAAATCTTTTACGTCATCTAGAAATCATGGACTCTGTACCAAAATTGTTATGCTATAGAAGAATGTCATGAATGAGTGCAGAAGCTGTGAACAGTGCACTTGGTGGGGAAGGATGCACTATCACAAGGTGCTTCTGATGAATCTCATCTGCCTTTCAAAACACAATGAAAATTTGTTTTTTTTGTCATCTTCTTTCAGTCTTATTTGGTGTATAGAAAACATAGGAAATAGCTGAGTGTACACATTAAATTCCCTCTTCAGCCAAATTGCACCCTTATTTTGCATATTCATGACTCTAACCTGGCAAAATTCACAGCTGCCCAGAGCAATTGCAGCAGTGACAGCATTAGCCTTTGCCAGACTGCAGAACATTTGGCATGTGTGCTACAAATGGAAATTTGCACAGCAGACTTTGTAGGAGCAAAGGCTTTTGCTTGTGTTAAAAATATTTGGGGAGTGGTATAGTCATTCTTTATACATTATAACTTGAGAATTGCTTTGGAAATTCTGTAAGCAAAATATTTGTAAGATTTTATCAGTTCATTGGTTTTAAATAATTAAGCATTTATTTATAAATAGAGTTATGGACCAGAATTGATTTACATATAGATATGAAATAAATATTCCATTTTGCATGTTTGTGGACATTTAGAGCTAGCACTTTTGAAGGTCTTCCATGTTCTCACAAAAGACTATTAAACTCTTTAATCCTAGATGGTTCACAGGTGTTAGAAAACAGTCACGTTATCACCGTATGAAAAACATCTGCTCAAAGTTCTTTTGTATTTCACAATGATTTTTGTGTTCAAAGAGTTTTCATCAAAACAAGAAAAGAATCCTCTTTTAAAAGGAGGATATATGTGGCTTTCTTATCAATAATAGCAGGACAACCAGAAAGACCGAGGATTATTGAAAACTATTAGAAGGGCAGCAGCTCAGAGAGATGGGGGTAGGTGTTAAATTCAGTTTCTCATTTCCATGCAGTGCGGCAAATTGAAACAGATTTTTCACTTAACTTCAGCTGTCAGTTACACAGACTTAGAGGCTGATCAGAATTAAAACCTTAATTGTGTGGTTTTGCTGCAACTGTTCTACTGCAAGCTGGAATCCAATGACTTTTTTTTTTTCATTGGATGTAAAATCTCAAGACAGCACTTGTGTAAGATAATTAGATGAAAAATATGACAAGACATGAAAGCATTAAGTAGTCTTTCCTTGGTATTAAATATTTTTGAAGAAATATAATGGGAAGCTAAGTATGGAAGATTTTTGAGATTTGGAATAAAATCATTTTATGAGACAATTTCAATATGTTTCATTTGGAGTTGACAACAGCTTTTCCTGATGTCATAGCCACAGAAGGAGTTCTGAAAATGTGAATGGGCTTTACCTGTGAGTAAGGATACCAGAAATGGCCACTCCATCCTGCCTTTTCTGATTAGATGGCCAGATGCCAATCCAGTCTGGGAGATTTGCATATTCCAGATTTTTTTGTTTTTTGTTTTGTTTTTCTATAGGTACACACACATTATTATTAATCATTATTCTGAACTTGTTCTGACTTTATTTCTGTAAGTTTTACTGTGACCACATATGCCCAACTTTGTTGCAAAAGTTGTGGCACAAGATGTGCATTGATACAATATCTACTTGTTTTAGCTCGTGTTTGACAAAGAAATCCTTAGTTATATCCAGAGTATAAATCTGAAATTATACCTTTTTTTGCTAAAAGGAAGCTAAAGATGAGAGTTTGAGTTATGTGATTTCATCCTTTATGGTCATTTCTAGAACGATTTGATTCATTTTGTATCTTCTGTAGGTTATTGCAAACAAATAATTTAACTGTTAACTAAATGTTAAGATGAAGCACAGAGGTGCATTCAAAAGCATGTAATGAAAAGGTGCACGGATGTGTGTATTGCACCCCACAGTTACATACAATTAGAGAAACATGAAGTGTTGCATTCGTCAGGAGAGTCAGGCAAAAGGAGTTTTAGATTAGTCCTGTTTGGATTAGCTTGCAGAGCAGGCTGTGCCATGGGCAGTTACCTATACTAGTGCTTGAAACAGGTCTGGATATGCTTACTGGCCTTAAGGCCCATAGGCACAATTGTACATGTACATTTCAACTCCTTTTACCTTCCAAGTTAAGAGTACAGATACAAACTACTTAGAGTGAGTGATCCTTGACTGATGCGAGCCACCACATCATGCCTAAGAATGCGGTTTGGCAGCTCCTACTGGCACAGCCAAAGTGATGCTAGAATGTGACTTTAACATTTAAGGAGTGTGAACATCCAGTGGTCCAGCCCCCAAATTCAATTCCTAGCCTTGTTTAACAATGGAGAAGTGGTGCTAATGAGTATTCAATGCTCCTTTCTTAGAGTGAAGTAGCCTCTACTGATGAGAGCTTTGGGGAAAACCGAAAACTCTTGAGCCCTCCTTGAGCTGATATGATTATCTTTGATCCTGTAGCAAGATCTGAGCTTCACTAGGAAAATCCTCATCTTCACTTTGTTGAAAAATAAATAAAAACAGAGAAGTGTAAACTATAGCAATATTCTGATTGTAAAAGTAGTCTGCAGTGTGAGATTCAGAGCACTACACTTTGTGGAAATTGTGCTTTTTCTCAGATTGTACATTCACCTAGTCAATAGATCTTGTGTGTAACTGTCTCATTTACCCCCAATGACTCCTTTTATATTATGCTGAAGGTATAATTGGCTCTTTTTCAACACCAAAAATCACATCAAATGACTAAGCTACAACTCAGAAGGGGCCTCATGCCCATTTTTAATGTATGTTACATGAGTCAGATTCAGAGAAGACCTACTATGGGTTTAACTATGGGCCAGCATTTGTACAAAATAAGGCCGTGAAAAAGAGAAAGTTTATAAAGGGCAAGTAGATTATAATAACGTCATAAACCATTTTTGAAGCAGGTGTCTCTTCGTGGCTGTGGAAAGCAGAGCAGCCATTCACTGGCTATGATGCCAGTGACACTCACAGTTGTAGCAGAGTTAATCTTCATATCTAGTTTGTGATGTTAAAACATTACAATAAAGCTTTAGGTAGGTTAATAGCATAACATTGGCCTAATGTGCATTTAAGATTTTCAAGCCATAATGAGCATTCTTAAGATTACCTAAAGCATTGTAAGTATGGAGTTTCTGATGCCTAACTCTACTGTCCTTAGGTGAATGATGAACACTTCTCAACAAATCTCCTTAAATGAAATAAGAACATGAAAAATATACCAGATTGAAAGGTGCTGATTGCTCCCTTCTGCCCTAGTATTACTTAGTTTAATTTAAATCAATATTTGTTATAAAAATGTGAAGTCAAAGATAGAAACATCTGAATAACATTAATCGATGAAGTCTTCCAGGTATTCAATCTTTTACTATAATCAAAAAATATCTACTTTGGTCTTCAAACCTCACCAAGGATAAAATTAGTATGATCTTCTTCACAAGCTTTAATATCTGATTTTATTGTCATAAATTTTTTCCATACTTTCAAAGTGGTTTCTTTTACATGGTCTGTGAATTTAGTGCAATTATTTGAAAAGCTTTATGTATTGCTTTGGTTTTGAATTTGTATGGGCACAAAGATCACAAATTTCCTGCAAATTGGTATAAATAAAAAGTCAGTATTAAGTACTTCCCTAAATGTGAATTTCTTCAAATTGAGAACAGTAAAAAAGGTTTATGTCTTATGTTAAATTAAATGTTTCAGTAAATATCAATCACTCAATATTAACATTGTAAGCAAAGCTGTTAAAATGTTTTTTTTCCAAATAATGTATTTTATTGACTTACTACTTAAATGCTTCTTGTCAAAAGACGCTGCATTTATTTATGTGAAATACTTGTAAAAGGGTTCTGACTGTGTGCTTTTATGTAAAGATTTCAAGATTTACCTGATATCTTCTTCTTATTCTGTTAATTTTAAATAGTCTCTCTTTTTATGTCAGTAATGAGTTTGTACCAAAAACTCCAATTTCAAACATTTCAAAATCCAAACAAGATCTAAGTTCTGGTCATGTTAACAGTTTTGTATTAATCTTGAGGAAAGAAATGGAGAGATACTGACTTGCTGGAGTGAGAGCAGTTTCCATATTAAGCTTATGCACCTGGCTTGGACTTTGATATTGTGTGTTTTTGTGTGAAAAGAATGGTAACTCAGGCAAAGCTCATAGCAATTCCAACCTCTTCCAAGATGATCCCATGAGAGGCATAGCGGGCAATGACACAACAAATCTTTGCTTTAGCAGAAGGCTTTGTCAGCAAAAAACTCTAACACATCGTGGTCTAGACACTGAAGGCATACAGTTTTTGCTATGGAAGGATTTAAGCATAGGAAATAGTGCACCTAGGGAGGCTGCATCTGTTAAAATTTGTAGACCAAACCATGATATTTTTTTCTCCTTTTAAGAAAATACTATAGTTCTACCAGTAACTTTTTTGCTTTATGCAGGAGATGCCAGGGAATATTTGTTTTATAGATCATTCTGATTGTCACTGGACTTAGTACCTAACGTAAAGGATGGAACTTTTTCATGTCTAATTAAGTGACCACTATATAGTTCCTTCAAGGTTTTCAGTATATCATTTACTCTTTAGCTATCGTCCTTATCTGGTTTTTTCTTAAGTGAGAATTCACTCCATTTGTCCTTATGTTTCAAATGAGATGATGAGTTATTCTCAGTATAAGCAATTACACTCCAGTTTGTCATTGACTGCAATACATATGGGAGTATAATCTGCCCTTACTGTAGCACAATTACGATCAGCTTGTTCTTCATTGTCTTTGTGAGCTATAAGTATAAAAAGGCATTCTGATGAACACCCTTCCCCCAAATATAAGGAAAAAGTCTTTTACCAAATCTGCAAGTTTCTTAAAAAGATTTTGTGTTTGAACCAATTATTCCTAACTATATTTTGCTTTGTATCATAGATATCTCTCTTATCTTTGCTAAGCACTGCTGTCAAGGGCACTTTTTTAAAGGAAAACAATAGACAAGTAATTTGACAGTGTGGAATCTATAAAAATATAGATGTACTAATTTTCAAACAAGTTTTTAAGCAAAATGTTAAGAAGCATACAAAATTGATATATTTGATTTTCTTTAGTTTGCTTTAGTTTTGAAGAGTTTGGGTTAGAAAATAATATGATAATTTTCTTTTCATCTCTAGCTGCTCCTAGACAATGCATTGAACTACACTTTGATGAAAAATATTCCATAGAGCCTTCTTGGGAGTGTAAATTTGACCATATTGAAGTACGAGATGGACCTTTTGGCTTTTCCCCAATCATTGGACGTTTCTGTGGACAGCAAAATCCACCTATGATAAAATCCAGTGGCAGATTCCTGTGGATTAAATTTTTTGCTGATGGTGAACTAGAATCTATTGGGTTTTCTGCTCGGTACAACTTTACCCCTGGTGAGTACACATCATCACACTTTTTAATAGAAAAAGCTTAACATAGTAACTTTTCCACTGGTGTATAATCATGCTGTTGAACAATATCTTCAACTGAGACTATTTTTATTATCAAGGAAAGTATTAATAGATAGGATGCTGATAGAAGGCATATGTATCTTTAACATAAAAGTAAGGCTTTTTCAAGGAAGTAATTTTCAGACTGCAGTTTTTGAAAGTATTGTTTTCAATTGAATTCTATTACAGAGAAACATTCAAAATGTTTTGTGGGAGGTTCTGTGTTTTATACTTGATTGTTACACTGTACACCTTTTCTTTCAAAAAAATCATTGATAAAGTATTCTAGTAAAAAAATGTAATTATGTCAGAAAATTCCATCATTGCTTTTCCACTTCACCAATCATTTCCCTAGACGAGGAGTGCAATAGTTCTCCCTTCTCACTAAAGCAAACTATTACAAGTATTACCAGAGGAAGTGTGAGATAAATATAGTAATATATATTAAATATTTTTCTAAAAAGACTGTAAATATTAATCGTAATTACACACTTATTCCTTGTCACTTTTTAAATTAATTCATTAAAGTAAAAGAAAATTCATATTCATACTTTCGATTAATTCCCTTACTCTCCCACTTATCAGAAAAAGATTGCTGATTTAAAATTTCTTTTTTGGCTGCAGCTACACTATACTGCACTGCACTGCACTGCTGGATTTGACGTAGTTCTCTACCTTCTTATGTATTGAGTGATGAGTCATACTTTAATATAGCACGGTCTAAAGCACTATAATTTTTATGTCATTTTGTCAATTATGTCACTATTGTTTCAGCTAAATTGTTGTATTAGGTCAAACAATATTCTTTAGAATATCTCCTAAAATTATCAGACCTGAAATTCTTCTTCCTTAATTATTCCAGGGACATCATAGATGATGGCAGGACTTTTTGCTCTATGTGGCTCCTTTATGTGGTTTTCTTAATAGTTATAGAATTAACCAGCATAGCTCAGTTTTCTTTCAAGTCAAGGATACTGTTTTGCAGAGGGTAAACCTATTCAGAAGGTTCAAACAGCAATAGAACACAGAATTTCTTCAGCAAATAACCTGAGAGTTGTATCCATGTATCTATTATTGTAAATTCAAAGACAATGGACAAAATTTTGCATATTCACTCTGAAAAGTGAATTAAATTTTTATCTCTCATTTACCATGGATCTGTGGACTTTTGCCATTTCCCCACCCTCTGCCAAAAGTTCTTTGCTTTACGTTTCTTGTCCTTCTTGTTTCAAAGGGTTACGCATTATAGTTGAAAAAATGTTCATAGCACTACCTGCAGCTTATTCTGTCTAAAAAACTCTCAGGTAAAAGACAATTTCATGGATCATGTTTTATCCTTGTTGTTTTTCTATTGATGTAAGGAGAATTTCTATGCAGAGATCAATGCTGGTAAATTGTTACAGCAACATAAATTATTCTAGACTTCAAATGGAATAGCTATCTTTTTTCTTTCTTCTTTCTTTTCCCCCCCCCTCCATATATTTCAATAGAAAACTCTGCAAATAATGGAGGATTTCTAGGAATACTGGCCAAAATGAGAATATGATTAATCTGACAAATGCAAAACAGCACTGCTGCCTTCTTGATCACTGGTAACAAGAAGCAGTTCACATTGAACATGATTACTTGAACAGTCTTTTATTATGTAGGCATGGATAAGGCATGACCTTTTGAGATCTATTGTCCAAATGTGTGCAGTGGGAGGGGTCACTCTCAATTCATAAAAATGAAGTATGGTTTTCAAGAGTGTATAAGAGTACCACAGGGAGGACTCCACTACAGAATTATCACTTAAACCACCCTAGATCCATCTTAGGTAGTGAAAACTTATGAAATTAAATTATGAATACAAAAGAAAATTTTTGCCTAACCTCTCTTTAAAGAACATGAAAATGATCCAAAGCAAAAACTCATTTAGAAACTTTTGCTGTCTAGAACAGCTGAACACTCAGGGGAGATAGGTTACCACCCATCTCACTTGTCGAAAGCAGGACACACTGCCTATCTGCAGTCTGCATAGGAGGCTTTCTTTATCCCAGTGACAAGTGCAACAGAGCTATTTCTCCAGTACCAACAAACTTTGAGGGTCCCCACCCACCCATGAAGTGTTTCTCATCTGCCACTTTTGCATTTGATGTCTTGATGGAGGCTCTGGTTTGATTATAAAGAGATGTGATGTTAAACGTGTGGGTGTGTGGCAAGATTTAAAAAAAAACCAAAAAACCACTAAGTAAATTTGACTAAATTGAAGCTGCAACCATTTATTGTTATTTGAATGGTACCTGGAGAAACAGGGAAAGAAATTATTTACTATGTCTCCAGGGTGTATAAAAACAGCTAACTGGATGAAGTTGAAAATAAGATCAATTAAGGTATCATGAAAAATCTTGCACTGAAGATCTATTAGTCCGTGCAAATGGAAACAACCCTGCACCCAAGGCATTTTAAAACTAGTTTGGATTAAGTCTTACAAAAAGAAATTATATAGAAAAATCCTAAGGAATAGACTAGTATTTTGCAATTACTAGAACTTTTCAATAATTTCTTTGACTCCTTGGTATTGAAATGGTCAGAAATCCATCCACTGATGCAAAAGTCTAGTAGGGACTGGAGTTTTAGGCATTTTGAAACTAATGCAACCCTTTTGTCATAAATTCTGTTCCATTTAAATAGACTTTTTTCAGAGCTCTTTTCAGCAGTCTAAGAGGTGAGATCTAGCAGAAGAAAAAACTTTAATGACAAAATCAGAGCTACACACAAAACCAATACAAACACACCCAGTAAGTGGTAAAACTACCAACAATTTTTCAAAAACAAGGTTGTTATTAAGAGAATAATTTAGGCTTTAATTTTTGTGATTTTATAAAGTATGGGGTTAAGCAAGGTGTGGATGAATGAAGCTGTATGTATGGTTTAAAGATAGACTATTTTCAATGTCAAATTCTGAGTTAAGGGAAAAAGTAGTCATCTTCTTTTACATTATTACAGTTGAATACCAGTAATAATGAGATGAAATATGGATGTAAAGTACATTTTCAACCATTTTGTACACATTAGAGTTTATAAGCAAAACAAAACTTATTTACTGTTTATATACTATTTCAATTTTAGTTTTTATTTTTAAATTCTGATTAACTGTGACCATTTCAAAATAGAACTGTCTGAACCTATGAAACCTTCATAAATGTGTACAAACATTTTTGTTGGCTTTTTTTCTCAAATCTGATGTATTAAAAAAGTACATATCTGACTACAATATGTTTTATTTACTTTGTTTAATTTTGAATACAAATGTGAAAGACCCATGAGACAAGTCAAATGATAACTTATTCTTGCTCTTGCTTTGCCATTCTTTGGGCCATGGAAAGGCCTACACCTGAAATTTCATTTCACAGCTCTAGGTCCTTTGACTAAATCTGTTACACTCATTTTTCCTAAAAAAGTTATGTCTCAGGGCTCTTTTCCAAAATGATGTTGAATCACTGTTTTGTGTAGAAAAATTCAAGTACTACTTCAAAGGGACTTCTTATGACAACTATTATTTAAAATGAGTCAATTTTTTAGTGTAGACAAGGATTCAGACAGAGAGAGGCTATGTTTATTTGAGCTTTCTTACTCAGCTAGAATAATCAGATTTCTGTTTATCCTGGTCCCTGATTTTGCAGGACAGTGGCTTAAGATAGCACATCATTACTTTCAGTTCCTTCACTTAGTAGAAGCCATCTGTGTTTTTATTTAGCCTCATTGATATAAACGTCAGTCAGTAATGTTTTCTATTCAACTGCCTGATAATGGAAAAAGAAAAAAATATTTATGATCATATGTCCCAAAAAGTGGAGTATAAAACACTGTCTAATCAGAATAGCAGTATTTTACATTCCCATTGCAGTGAATGTGAGAGTAATAGAATAATTGCATCATCTATCTTGAGGGAAAAAAAATAAAAAACAGCTCAAATTCTTCCTGGTTGGGGAATTTGCATATTTTAAAACTCATGAAAAATTTAATGTGAATTTCTTAAATTGAATCACAGGTCTAAAGAGCTTAGATAAGAGATTGTCAAATCATTTTGCCATCTATTGCCTATGTCCTTCCTTGAATGTATTTAAGGAAGGGACATTTCCCAGTTGTCTGTGACAGGTGAACACTTGTGTGAGCTTGCTCAGTTGTTTGTTTTTATTTGATTATGTTCCTGTCCTCTTCCAAACTCGGTCTGATTGCTTCTAAGTTAGTATCAGCAATGACAATCACTTTTAACCAATTTGCAATCCAGTTAAGCTTTTGAGAACCAGCAAACAGTCTCAGAGCCATGTGGCTTTGAACGTGGCAATCTTTTTCCTTTGGGATCAGACTTGGTTTTAAAAATTAGGAGAAATTATTCATCATAACTCTTTATTTAAGCTTTTGAGCCAGAACCTTCTGATGTTATAAAAAACCTAAAAAGTGTGAATCTCTTTATTTATTGAGATAACTAGCCCTCAGCACTTCAAATTTTTATAAGCAACTTGCTTGACTTATCAACTTTTAGTGTGTTCATAAAAGTGCACTTCATAAAAGTCAGACCCTTCATTGCTGTTCACAAGGCATAAAGGCATCTGGTCTTGTGAGTGAGAAGGAATTTCTCACATGTAGGATCATGCATTGCATTGACAATCATGATTAGTTAAATAAATATTGTCTTTTCAAGGGAATTTCTTTTGTGTTGTGATGTCCTATACATTTCATTATCTTACAAGAACTGTAGGTCTAGGCCTAGAGTACTTCAGCATCATAAATACGAGAATGTAATGTGATAATATGTTTATTTTAAATTTCAAGTGAAAAATAGTTCCTTATGTGGAGCAAATGATTATCTAAAAGGTCTCATGGGATTCTCAGGTCCCGTATTACCTCTTGTTATCACATACTTATATTTTTCTTTTCACAATACCCAAAAGGTAACTGCAGAACTTCCCGGTTTAGAAATCCCTGCATGCTGGGATATCAGATTACCAACAAAAAGAAACTGAACACTTAGGTCCCTATTTTGTTGAACTTTGATGTAAAAATAAGAGCAATAGCAATATAATGCATAGTTTAAAGTATTTTAGAACTGGAGTAAGATTTTTAATTGACTAGGGACATTAGAGTTTCATTTGTATTGACTGAATAATGGATTGAAGGGGCTTTCAAAGTCCAGTGTTCTCTCACACTGTGACTGCAAGCAGTCAGTTTCCAGCTCATGTCATAACTTTAAATTCATATGTTCTCTATAAATAGATCTTAAAAGACTTTCCAAGTTAATTCTATTTGGGTATTTTCTGCTTCTGCCATTTTTATGGAAGACCTGTTCCAGAATCCAAATTATTAGGAACATTCTTCTGATTTCTTACCTAAAATATAAATGGCTATGTCTTTGCCTTCTTACACCAAAGTTACTTGTTAACTATGAGACCTCTTTCCTCACCAGGACTGCATGCCACTGCGTCGTGAGCTTGGAGATGGCAGTCATCTCTATTTTAAGTTGTCAGTTTCCTTGTCTACACAAGTCAAATCCTTGTGCTGTCTTTTTATGCCATAGGCTCCTTGCTCTCCTTGCCATCAGTACTACCCCTCTTCTGTACGAAAATTTCTTCTCTGTATTTGTTCCATAACAAGTGGAACTCATACTTCTAGAGAAGGTTTACTAGGATATTATACACCTGTACAGGTACAGATAATTCAGTTTACCTCCACAGGAAATACCCTTCTTGATCTGTAGGCGATCTCACCAATAACGGTGATTATGGTGTTTTGAGGTTAAAGATTATTTATATAGGAGTCATATTTCTCTGACAAAAAAATTGTGCTTTTGGAAGCACCTGGGAGGAATCTTTAGCAAGCTTAGATGTGTATTCAAAATTAATACTAGAAAACCAACATTTTTAGATTAAGTTGCATTTTTACACCACCATTGTCATTCTATAAATTGTTTATATTATTATTTGTAATAGAACAATTAAAACTAAATCTTAGAAACAGGAGAAGATTTTTCCCCAAATAAGGTCCTTTCCTTATGTTCTTTTCCCTAAGGATAAAATTTTGACTTTATGCAAATACTATGCTGAGTTAGCGTAACATTAGGTTTGATATAAAATGATTATCCTTTGCTTTAAATCCTTGTAAAATGTGGAAATAACCAGTGGGACATGGACATTTGTTTCCCCTATTAATTCTTGATTTCTCTGTAATGTTTGTGAAGCACTTGAAAATGGCAGAGCAGGGGGGATAAAATGGAATTTGTAGCAAACAGAAAGTCTTCCACTAGTGTTTCTAAACAACATTTTTTACAGTGAGAATTTTCACTACTAATACCCACATTCAGAAAAACACGTACAAAATCTCTCTTTTAGCGTTTTTCTTGCTTGTTCTTATTTAAACATTATAACACGTATTTCTTCAGGGAAAAAATTAAAAACTTCCTGCCTCATATATAATGAATAAAGAATTTTTAAATACTCTACAAAGGTTTTCCAGTTCATCTGACTTCCTCATCTGGCAGATTTTCTCATAGATTGTACTGGGATGCACTCCGAGCTGGTTGTGTTGCGGCCTGATCCTGGTCTGTAACAGTTTCTCTTAGTGACCCTAGAAATGTGAATGTATCCAAAGATTCTACTGACATTAAAGTAATTATTTTTCTTTACTTATCCATTCTTTAAGCCATTAAATTTTCATCTTTATGCATTGTATCTACAGGTTTCTGATGTGTTACTGGTATAGCAAATAAATCTTAACACTCATCTCAGTGTTTTTGTCTAATCAGCCTGAGTGTGGCCTATCTCTCAGATGGGAAAGCTATTTTTTAGTTTAGGCACACAGTTGCAACTGGTCTGATTCTTTAGCTGTCCTTATATGTTAGATGCAAAACCATGTTTATAGCACTTGTTTTCAGTCACATATTTGTGTAGGTTCAAGTAACTGTGATTGCCGATTTTTTTTTGTTAGCTTCTACTTCTTTTACGGAGTAGAAGATTTTATCAGCAATAAATGAAGATCTTTCCTGAGGTATTTAGCTTTCTTTAATAGATTCTTAACTCTTTGAATAGTGCTTTTAGCTAAATCTTCTTAAAGAAATATACACAAGCCCTTGTTAGAAATCTCCAAGTTCCCTGTAACTAATAAAGAGAGTTCTTGCCCAATAATTAGTAGCTTTCAACATTTGAGTCTTTGGAAAACTAAGTCATGTTTCTGTTTTTAGAACTGAATATTTTTGTAGTATGCAATAGTTATTAAATTATGAAGTGTGTCAGATAAGAAGTATATCCTCTCTCAGCCTTTGTTGTACATACTCATCAACTGTCTGGCATCGGTTCATATTCTGAGGGTAATATTCATATTTTTTGTAAAGAGGTCAATCCAGAGAGTCTGTTTTGTTTACAAGTACTGAGGTGGATGTTATTGAAAATTATTTGCATATTTGTAGTTCTAGGAGGTGTATGTTGTCATCTTAATATATCTTTTGCAATATTGATGGCTACAACCAACCTTTATTTGTTTAGTGTCTGTTGAGAAATGCAGACTATGCAATTCTTCCATTTCAGATATCACATTTGAGCTTCTTTGATGCTCATATCTAAAAATAAGATCATGCTTCATTCAACTTTGATACAAATTTTGTTCTAAATATTTTGTAAATAAACTTAGTTGGCCCTTATCTAAGCCTTTGATCCATCTTCTCTTTTTCTCCTATTATGTGCTAAGATATCAAAGAGACTGTAATCTTCAATATCGTACTGCTGTCATGGGGTAGAGAAATACTATCATTTGCAGTTCTTTCCATGTAAGGAACAGATTAATTCAATGATTTCTTTGAGTAGGTGTCATCTGCATGGTTAAATCTGGCCAATGTGTGTGTTGCTAGACGCAAACATTGTGGAAAACGAGAGCATGAATCAAGTCTCTGAACACCCAGACTTAGTCCTTTCTGGTTTTTTCCCGTTTTTCTTTTTCATTTTTTTTCTCTCTGTACAATTATAACCTACCTAAAGCTAATGACAGATTCTATTTATCATATATACTTTTATCTTCTATGTACATCGAGGAGTTATGAACCAATCTCCTCTCAGTAACATTGGCTGATGTCATGTATACAATAGATGCAGATGTGTTGTCCTAAAAATAACCATTAACATTGAGGAAGTAAAAAGTCAAAATTTTTAAGTCCAATTTCAAAATAATTCAAGTTTTGAAATATGAAAATCTATAAAGATTTATATAGTGGCAATAATGAGTTCATGTAAGAATCACTTAGTTAATGTGGGTGCTGTTTAATGTTTCCGAATGCTGAGTAGATTAAATGTGGGGTTTTTTTCCTTGCAACATTAATTCACATCAGGTAGAGATATTCCTAATCTTTTGTTTGGGAAAACCAACAAGTAATTCTTTATTCAATTTCTGTTCCATGTGTACATATTTTCAATTTGCATATTTTTTTTTATTATGTCAAATCCAAATGCTAGATGTCCTTCTTTTTTTTTCTCTGCAAAACCTTTTCACTTTATAAAGGCCCTCAGGTCAACTAAGAATAACAACTACTAAAATTTAACACTGTAATCTACCAAAAATCTCTGAAATTACTTTCTGATATGCCCAAGGATAATTCCCAAGAAGAGTTACTTAAGCTTACTGTACTCAAATGCTGCACTGACAAGCCACTAAATCTAGTCTCAATTTATCAAAGAACTTCAGGAAGCCTACATCGAAGCATGTGCCTAAATCTGGACAATCTCCAGATTTGGGTACTTATTTAAAAGTAGGTATGTTTAAATACTGTCCTTTACCTTTCCATCTATTGTACTAGGTCAAAATAAAGTATTTGTTAATTTTGGAGAATGGAACCAGTGTTTCTTCAACTCTTGTCACGAATTAAAAACTACTTTTCTACCTTCACAATGATGTGGTAGATCTGCATCAATTCAGATTTTGTCTATTTGACAAGTATCACACTAATATAGCCCTAAGTAGGTTTAATTTACTAACTCTCAGTTTTTCCTCTTTTTTTTTTTAAATATTCTGTTACAGTAAGCTAAGTTTTTGTTGGATCATGATTTATGATTTGTCTTTCTTCCTTTGCTATTCTTCCTGTAGATATCTCTGCCCCTAAAAAAACCACCTTGGAATTGTCTGAAATGAAATAATTTACTTCAACCATCTTCTGCTTAGAACATAATTAATTCAGAGAAGCTTTTTTGGTCCAACTCAGTTGTTCAGTCAGATTTACAAGTTGTAAAATGCAACCATTTGCAATGAGTACTGGTTCCACCCCATGGTTTTAAAATTTGAAACATAAAAAAAAGTTTCCAGTACATTTTTACTACATTCCTACTATTTGAACTTTTGATAGTGCAATCAGAGGGGCTTTTAAAAATAAAAATGAAGCAGTACATATGGATAATTTTTTGAAAGGGGAAATTTTATTATTATATAATAATCATATTATTTTTGCTCTGAAGATCCTTCTTGATTATGTCAACTGCGCATTGTTTACATGATCCCAGCATGGTTTCCAATTCACTAGGGAAATTAATGCCTGACATTAGGATTTCCTCATATATATTGTAGAGGAGATTTCAACTTCAGTGAGACAAAATGTTTTGGTCTGGAGCGTACAGTGTAAAATGAACTTTTGATTAGTTTTTTTTTTTAATGTATAGGATTACGAGATTTACCAAACAATTGAGAATGAAATTGAACAGAATAAAAATTGTGAAAATAAATAAACAAATGCTTTTGATCAACATTTAAAAATATTACTTTAGAGGTCATTTTATTAAAGATGTAGAAAGTTTATTTGAATATTTTGATGTCAAAAGACTATCTAGTAACCAGCAATTTGAGTCATGAGTAAGATGATAAGAGTTGTCAAATTTATTTTGAGAATTCAGATTTAAATAAACTGGTGTCCGTGGCAAATTTGTACTAACATGACAGAAGCAGGCAGCATGAAATGTGTTATTCTAGTCACACATCAGTCCCCTAAATGACACTGAGAAGCCAGAAGATGTTGTGTAACAGGACTTACACACATCATTTGCCAGATGTTATCTGATAGTTGAAGCTCAAGAGACAATGTTATCAAATCTGCTGGTTGCAGTATGTGGGTTAACAAAAGATTGTATTATACCATCTCTTGTTTTCTCTGAATTCTATTTTTCTCTTTCTTTTATTTCTTGTAGCTCATATCTCAAGTCTATGTGAAAATTAACGTTAAAAGAGAATGCAGAAAATACTTACTAAAAATATTTCGTTCTTAAAACATTGATTTCATTATGGGAATTAGACAGTTGGTTATTAACTGCTACCAACTATGAAGTCCATACTGAAATTCTACAAAATAAGTTTATACTTTCAGTTTGTTTGGTTTTTAATAAAAAATGCATACTGGCTTAGGATTTTAAAAGTCAAATTTAATTATATGTGCATCCTCCACTAGAATAATTTGCAACATTAATATAGTTTTTTATATTCTAGAATATTGCATACCAGTAATATTCCAATACAAATATAGATCAATGGTTTACCAAGTACTTTTAAATGAAAGCTTTAATTTATGTTTAACTTTTTTTATTTCTATCTCCAGAACTTTAAATTACTCTTAAATAAAGCTAGGAAAAATCCTACTGTATGTCAGCTCAAGTTGTGGGCCTAAGCCTCCTTCTTTTAAAATAAGTATTAAAATTGTGAGTAAATCCAGTGGAAATCAGATTACTACTTCAGACTGGTAGGTTTTGAATAGAGGATAAAAAACCTGCAAATCTGTTAAATTCCTTGAAAACTATATTTTTTAAACCTAAATTCTCAAGTTATGATAATAGAATTAAAAATTTACTGATATGTACTGAATATAATCACTGTTTAGGGACTGCTGAATCTGGAGTTTCTGGGGTGAGGAAAAGTCAGCAGTAACAGAGTTATTATAGACTTGAATCTTACTGAATTCTTATTGAATTTCTAGGTTCCAAATCTCCACTTACCCACAGTTTCTGGGACTGATATGTTTCTTGGAGTTGATATGCCTTCCTCAGCAATTCATAGAGCTA
The DNA here is from genome assembly GCF_001715985.3 of Manacus vitellinus. Lineage (NCBI taxonomy): Eukaryota > Metazoa > Chordata > Aves > Passeriformes > Pipridae > Manacus > Manacus vitellinus. The sequence continues at coordinate 57,414,939 of NW_021939396.1, read as the reverse complement.
TGTGGCTTTTAGAGTTCCTCTTCTTGTTCACTGAAAGTGTCTGTAGTGAACACATATTACAATTGGAGTTGACAATTAGGTTTAACAAATGAATTTCACTCTTCCTTTGATATGTTCTAGAGCCTTTTTATTTTTTTTTTAATATTTCCTTTAGAAAGAGAACATTCAGGCTCCAATGGGGATGGAAACCTAGATTTTTCCCTTTGATCTTAAACACCAAGAGATTTCTACTTTGGGTATTGAATACATTAAAAACATCCTGTGACATTGACTGTTTTGAATCATACAAAGACTGTTATAGGAGAGTACCAGAACATAATTCATCCAATGACTTTCAAAATCTAACAGTTGCACAGTAAAGTAACGAATGACTTTGTGACTATGGTTATTCCACTTGTTTCTAATCTAAGTATTTTTTTTCTGGGTTATTTGGTCTGTTTCATCTCCTTCTGATATATGACCAGATGATTAAGCAAGCAGATGTTTCTACAAACACAACTCAGTTCCTTTCTGGTGCTCCCTGACATGATTCTTCCTTTAGCAAAGACCACCTGGCACTTTGCTAGACCGTAGAAGAAAAATATGTGGAAACAGTGCAAGAATTCTCTTGTTAAAGTGGAAAGTGGACTACTGACATGTGGAAACGAGAGGAGATGTTTGACTTTCTCAGTTATCTTCAAAAAGATGCCATCACTGGCATGACCAACTACAGCAGGAGAATATTAGTAGGTGTAAACACTATGTTGATGTTTCTTTTTTTATTGGAAATATGTCATAATGTGCAGTCAGCTACTAGTGATGCAGTACTATTTGAAGTAGCAGAAGTAGCATATTCTTTTGACTATATTAGCTCTAAAAGATGTAACTATTCAAAAGAATACTTCAGTGAATGTATTCATTCTATTGAATGTCCTGAGGTAAAACTAGGATAAAGTATTTCTCCTATGATAAAACAACAAAGGCTATTTTATATCACCAAGTTATTCCCATAAGATCCTTCTGTCCTGAGAAATTCACTCTATGGACTGATACAGCATGAATGTCCTGAAAAGAATATGCAGATTCAGCACTCAGTGGTAGGAAGCAATAATCATGTATAAATAGGTTCAATCTGCAGAAGTAATGCTTGGCAATCAGTTGAGGCTAAACCCTCTGGATCATTTTTTCTCCTAGTCTTCTACCATGAACTTAAAGTGTTATTTCCTTGGACTGAGCTAGGAGTCATCCATAAAAAACGAGACATATCCCAAGCCTTAGTAGTATTGTGCTGAAATTGCATGACTAAGAATACTTAGAATTCAACATTATTCAGGAAAAGCACCATAGCATCACACATCTCTCTTCCTAGTCAAGTCCAGAGACCATTAGTCAATTATAGGAAGCCTCAGAGATATTATCTTGGGAAGACACATAAAAGGTGCTGCCCTTGACTGATAGTCAGTCCTGGTGGTCAAGTCAGCTGCAGTGTCATAGCTATGCTGCATTACTCAGATAAAGTGGACTCCTGAGCTCATTCAGTCTTGTTTTACACATTTTCAGGAAACCAGCAGATGAAGGTACGTGCAGCCCTTGAAATACTCTTCATAGGATCCTTTTTTCCCTGCATTTCCACACACAGTGTGCCGCATAAAGGGAATGTAATGCCTAATTGAATTACTCGGCTGCTACTGTAAATATTTAACATAATAAAAATTACCTACCAAATAATCCTACTTATATCAAGGCTCCCAGACTGCCTCTTTCCACTCATCAGCCTGAGTATGATATTGTTTCCCATTCTTTTTCTCCTTTGTCACTAAGTCAGTTCCAGGAAGCACTTCTCACTTCTGGGATTTAACAGCACATATCAGATAGTCCAAACACCATTTAAAGATGACACCGAGGCTCTTATGAGACCTTTTACTTTCTAACACAGTTCTCACCCATACAAAATTTACAGTGGAGAAAGTCCCTACTCTGAATGGGCTACAGAGCAGACAATGGAGGTAAGCAGGCTAAAATATCAAAGCCTGCCATTGTGTGTATGAAAAGAGAAATTTAAGTGCAATTGCTGTAATCATGTGCTCTGTTTGAGTGAAATTCATTCAGATACTTCTCTGCTCAGTTTGACCAATATTAGCAAGAAGTTATGGAAAGATATAGATTTCTTTTTTCTGATGATATTGGCTTTTTATTTCCAAAAAAATATAAAAGCAACATACAAATGTCCAACTATTGCTAACACTTCCAGTATATCTGATTTTAACGAGGTCACCATAGCAGTACAGTTTGTAAATTACACTATAAAGATACTTTGATTGTGAGTATAAGCTGAGATTAGTAAAGTGACAGAAGAAAAAAAAAGATATTGGAAAAATCAAACTTCCAGGTGATAGTTTGTGTTATTTCAAAAACATTTGTCTTCATATGACTTTTCATTGGTCTAATAGCTGGTAGATTTTCAAGGTGAAAGAGCAGGAATCATATTCATTACTATGTTTGCACTTACTAGCTTTGAGTTCTTTCATGACTCTGCTAAGAAGTGAAAACTTTGAGAAGCATTGTTTTCGATTATAAATATGCAGACTCCAAAAAAGCTTCCCTTGCTCACAAAAGTGTCCTTGAAACAAAGAACATAGAAAATAAAGAGCAAATACAGTACATACTATTTGCCAACTATAATTATTATAGAATTTTTTCAGGGTGTCTAGCAAACTACAGACTTTCTTTAAAGATCCTTTGGTATCACTAATACTGGTATAGACATACATGGGATTTTCAGGAAGACTACAAATACAAAAAGATTAATCAGAACAAATTTCATTTTAGGCTAATAAGACAATAATTTGTGGAGTTTTGCACAGGTATTTAACGTAATTTTTTTTTTACTTAGTATTTTCTCTTTACTCTCCCCAGTAGAATAGCTAAATCCCCTTTATTTGTGTACCTCACAAAAATATTTATTTATAGAAATATTTTTTTCTATTTTAGAACAGTTTTAATGATTCTTTGAGCATATTTTTATGCTTTTAAAATCTTTTGGGTATCATCTTCCAGTATTTTTTACTGTATCATCAAATACTATGAGGTAACAACATGCAATACCTTTTCAGTACTGACTTCTACAAGCTCTACTTTTATAGAGAACTATGCCTCACTGCTCAAGAGGGTAGGACTGATTTAGATTCCCAGAAATCACTGTAAAAGAACCTGACTTCGTAAACATGAAGATGAATAACTAGTTGCTTGCTGAATAGTGCAATTCTCTTTACTTTTCTATGAGCATTTACATGCAAAATCAAGTCTCTAATAAGTTCTCTGACAGTGAAGCATGTGCATGTGTTAAAATTTCTTAAATATTGATAGATATAATTTGAATGCCTATTTCTAGTCAAAGACAGGGAAATGAAAAGACATATCTACAGCTGTCTGTTTAGTGAGTAGAAGTGGAGAGTTTCCCTAGTTAACATTAGGAAATATGGTTTCTGCGTACTGTGACTACTTGCTGTATGTATCCATTAAAAAGGAGGTTTTGTATTCACAAACAACAAAAACTCCTTTACATCTCAAACATCAACCCTTTGTAGTGTATAGTTTGTTAAAAAAAAATTCCTTAATTTCGCATTTTTAGAAGAAAGCAAAATACCTCAAAAGTTAATCAACACATGGATTTTGTGGTACATATTTCCTTCATATTGACTTTTAACCATGCAGCAATTGCTTATGTTCTTCACTGTAAATACTGTACTTCAAAATTAAAAAAAAATGTGTAATTAAGTATATTGCAGTCCAGATATGCTCCACACTAACTCAATCTTCCATTTATTATAAGAGGTATTAAAACATTGACTTAAATATTTTGACTTCCAAGAGTGAGATAGCTATTAATTTTTATCAGTGAGAGCAGCAGATTTGATGTTGACAGGGTAAGAAAGTGCCAAAATGAACTTTTTATATGAAAAGCTAAAGAATTAGAGTAATAAAATGCCAGATGTGTACTTACATTTTTGAGCATTTATAAGGAAGAAAATACTCTAATTTTTCTGTAATACAGCATTACTTTTAGAAGCCTTGTGCAATCCGTCTTTCAAGACAAGCTGAATGGTTTTTCTAACTGTGGATTTTTTACTCAAAATGTGATCTTTTAAAATTGATTTGTGATTATAATTACCAGCAGCACACCTTGTTGCTAGTAATTAGTTTGAACTTTATGCCTTTTCCCTGTCTGTTATAGAAATTATTCAAGTAATAGAATTTGAAACCATTCCACTCTCTGTGCAAGTGACACAGAGCAAGGGATTACATGCATACATGCATGCATAGGTGCATAAACATGTCTCTGTGTGAATATACCACAGCTCTGCAATAGCATAAGATGATGGGGTGTACTTGTAAACAACAGTATCTACATACTTTTTGAAGACTTAATCCAGTTAATATACAATCCCTTTTTACTTTACAATTTTTTTTACTTCATAAGATTTTTGAGCAATCAGGTGCTCTAACTCCCTACAACTGACGTTCTGTTTTCTCATTTAAATTTCATGTTTGCCAGCTGCTTAGAAAAGCCAGACTTGTTGCATAGTAACAGTGAAAGGAAAAATAAAGAAATGTGGCATGATTTCCATGGGCCAGATATGGAATAGATTCCAAAGCCAACATCCAAAATATTCAGAGTCTTCCATGAAGACCTAGTGGATCTTTTTGAAACCAGTCTTAAATATTTGAGTTTTCTCCAGGTGGGGTATATATGTACCCATGACTAAAAACAAATTCCACAAGAATAAGTCTGCACTGTGATAAAAATTTATCTAACCTCTGCTTATACCTTAAATAATAAGTCTAGTCTTTTGACTGGTTATTCTACTATTATCCAGTTCTGATGTTTAGTTATTACAAAATCAGAGGATCACAAAATGCCTGGTATCAGAAGGCACCTCTATAGCTCATTTTGTCCAACCCCCTTTTCAAGCAGAGTCACCTAGATCCACTTACTTAGGACTGTGTCTAGACAGCTACTGAATACCTCCAAGGATATAGACTCCATAACCTCTCTGAGCCACCTGTGCTGGTGCTCAGTCACCCTCACAGTGGAAAAGTGTTTCCTGATGTTCAGACGGAACCTCCTGTGATTCAGTATGTGCTCATTGCCACTTGTTCTGTCACTGGATACCACTGAAAAGAGCCTGGCTGCCTTCTCTTTACACCCTCCCTTCAGGTTTATGTATACATTTGTAAGATCACCTCTGACCCTACTCTTCTCCAGGCTGACCAGTCCCACTTCTATCAGCCTTTCCTCATATGAGAGATGCTTTGGCCCTTTAAACAGATTCATAACCCTTTGCTGGATCCCAGTAGCTCCATATTGCTTTTGTTCTGGGAAACCCAGAACTGGTCACAGTGCTCCAGATGTTGCTTTATCAGTGCCAAGTAGAGGGGAAGGATCAGTTCTCTTGGCCTGGTTGGCAGCACTCCTCCTAGTGCAACCCAGGATACTGGTGGCCTTATTTACTCCATGGATATATTATTGGATCGTATTTAATGTGGTGTCTGCCAGGACCCCCAGGTCCTTTTATGTAATGATGCTTTACAGCTGGATGGTCTCAGCATTTTCTGGTGTGTGGGGTTGCTCCTTCCCAGGTGCAAGACTTGACACTTCCCCTTGTTGAACTGCATGAGGTTCCTGTCAGTCTGATTCTCCACCTTCTTGAGGTCCCTCTGATGTATCAGCCATCCCTCGCAGCTTTGTATCATCAGTAAACTTGCTGAGGGTACACTCTGTCTCATCATCCAGGTTGTTAATGAAGATATTAAACTGGATTTTTCCCAGTATTGACCCCTTTGATGCACCACTGGCCTCCAACTTGACTTCATGCTAAGATGATCAATACTATCACAGGCATGGTCCATCTCACTGTCTGCTAATTCACTACATTTTTTTTACTAGTTAAGGAAATTACAGATTACTATCATTTTCACCCTAGGCCACTCCAAAGTTTCACATTCTCTTTGTTTTCCAGCAACTCTAAATAACCTGGTACAGTTTTTTACATCTCATAAAAAGTTTCAAATGCTTTACAGTAAAGCTTATAATAAATAAACATTGCAGCAGTCTGTTATTGTAGAGTGGGTCGTGATATATCACTGGAGGAAATAACCTTTATTTTATTGAGTTACTTTGTTTTAAAAGAGACTTTCAATGCTTCAGGAAAGAGTCACAGAACTTCTTCTGGATGTAAGGTCTTCCATTTACATAACCTTTAGATATTTTCAAAATTTTTATGAACATTCTTGTTTTTCTCTTTACATACTTCATTTTGCTATTAAGGAGATCCTCGTAAAAATATTTGCATATATTTCATTGCCCTTAAAGTCTATTGCATCCTACTTTTCTCTCTCCTTATTGGTGATCCATCTTCTTTTTCACTCTTTTTCAGAGTTTTCCTGCTTGGGGAATTTTTCCTTATGGGAACATGATTTTCATCTCTCTGTTGGAAGATCTAGCCACTCAGTGTTTAGATATCATTAAAAGTGTTCTGACTCAGCCAGACTGAGAATAACAATTTGATTGAATTACATACAGAAGAGCTGCTAAAGACTAATCTATTTAATGGTAGACTATTTAAAAAGCAAATATTTACTGGGCAAATATGCTTAAACGTGGTTGACTTTTAAGCATCTCTGATAATACCTTATTTACAGATTTTGTTTTTATTATAATAGTATTGGTATATTAGCAATGGTAATAAAGTATATCACCTCAGGTGTCATAGATTTTATTTCACCATCACTCTTGAAATGCTGAAAAATTGCAAAAAGATTATTTTTCAAGGCTGAGGAAGATCTACCATATTTCTAGAATGTTAACATTTCTGTGTGCACTGTTACCAATGTTACTGTATTGTTACACAAGAACATACTTTAAGAATTGTTTTGTGCAGCAAATTGCATGGTCTAGATTACACTTCAACCTGGATTCTTGCTACTGGCACTGCTTTATATGAAAACTCCTTCATATGGGGAAGATCCTGGCAGGACGTTTTTCACCTTCTTCCTCCTTTGTACTTTGCTAATGTGGTGGAGTGTTTTCAGTGGATCGAAGTGATCCTTGCAAACTTAGTTAAAGGAAGAAATGCAATGGTTACGTGGGATACAGTTGGGATGTTAATTTGAACCAGAATTCAAAGTTTTTTGTTTCAGCATTAGTTATCAACATCCAAGTACATTAACTGAAATATTTGGTTACATTTATCGTTGTTGATTATCATATGTATCTACTGATCTATAAAACTGCTTAACAATTAATGCTAATTGCCTAATCAGTTATATTTGTGGTTCCAGAAGGTCATGAGTATTTACTCATGATTTATATTTTGCAACTGTAAAAGATAAATGGGAAGAACACCAGCAGCCTGGTTACAGAGGAATAATTTAAAAAGTGATTTTACAACTCCAGTTTTTGAAGTCAATACATTTTGACCATTGAGATTAAAATGGCCAATCTTACTTACAAACACTAGATTTTTTCATTATATTATTTGGTTATGATTCTTGCTATCCTGGATAGACTAAGGCTAGAGGGAAACAGGAGTTTTGGTGGTGGATTGGTTGTGGGTTTGGTTTTTTTCATTTGATACATCTCCTACTTCCAAGCTTTCTCTTCATTGTTTTGTTAATAGTTCCTTCTTCATTGACACCATTCTGAAACAAGAACAACTCTATGTGTAAATGAGAAAAACAGTGCAAAACATTTTTTTAGGTGGAAAAGCAAATGATAAAACTTTCCCAGACAAGATCAGTTTATTCTAAGAAAACATATCTTGAAATGCTTTAGTCTCTCACATTTCTGATTTTGGACAGTATCTTCAAACTGGGCCAAATATTGTGAAATGATAATTTGTCTGTGGATTGTTGTTTATTGAATCCTAGGTCTAAGACCAAACTCATTTCTTCTATTTACTACACTTGGCTATAAAAGTGTGATACAAATCCTATCAGACAGCAAATATAATCATGTTTATCTGATGGAAAATAGCACACGTATTAGACTTATTACCTTGTTAACACAATGAATTCCACTGTAAATCCTTATAATATTTTTTCCCAATAAGGCCAAATGGATACTTCTCACAAAGAAATGTCTCCTCTTGGTCAGTGGGGATGGCAGACTATTCAAAAAGACAGAATGAAGTTTACATTTCTCTAGTTAAGTTGAGTGCTATACTGTAAAATGCAAAATAGGCAAAAAGATTCTGAATGGGTCTGTAAATATATCCTCTTTCATTAGACTGATGTATTAAAATATCATGTGGTTAGCTGTGTGATGTTCTCACTTGCTAATGTATGCAGAAATATTTTTGAACTTATTCTTCTGAAAGAGAGAGACAGAGAAAAGCAGGATTTCATAACAAAAAAATAACTTGGTATGATAGTATCAATAATTTCTGCATTAAAAATTAGTGTGCTGCCATAGTTTTGAAACATTTCTCATTTTCAAGAAGTATATGTATAATTATGTCATTGAAGCACATTATCAAATTTTAGCACATTGACATTAAAGCCTAGATATTGAACAAAACTTATTTTATTTTTCTCTATTTTTAAGATCCAGATTTTAAGGACCTTGGCGTTTTGAAACCATTGCCAGGTTGGTATGTTGGTTTTGGGTTTTTTTCTAACTTGGAGGCCTTTATACTCTTCTGTAGAAAATATTTTTGTTTGCTGTTCAGGTTTCATTTTTTCTGGTGTTTTGTTATTCAGTTTGTGAGTTTGAGATGGGAGGACCTGAAGGAATTGTGGAATCTGTACAAATTGTCAAAGAAGGAAAAGCTTCTGAAACTGAAGCAGTAGACTGTAAATGGTACATCCGAGCGCCACCCCGATCCAAGGTCAGTCCTTCATCCACTTGCTGATTTGCCATTTAATTTAAGAAATTGACTTTTCTAATATATTGTGCATTTCTTAGTACAGTCAGATCTCGTTTAATAACTTTACAGCTTGAACTGTAAACTATTTTTTCCTTCTGCTGTGGAAGGGTAATTTGTCATCTCAGCCAAAATAACCACCTTTCTCTATAAGTGATGATGTGGGCAGTGCTAATGTGCTTTTTGTGCCATAAGTGATTTTCTTAAATTCATCTTTAATTTTGCTCATATTTTTAAACAATCAACATGTTTTCTTAAGTGGGAAGTAATCTTATCATTTTAATTTTCAATGTATTTCAAATACCTAATATAGAGACTACTAAGGGAACACTGCTGGCTCCCTAAGGTCATCATTATTTCTCATCTGGGAACTGTGAAAATGGACCCAAGGTAAATTCACGTTCCTCTGTATAAAACCTTTAGTGGTTTAGAGCCACAGACAAAAAGAGATAGTGTTCTCATTTCCTTCCCACCACAGACATCAAGCAATGCCTTTGTAAAATGAGAGGGCTGCAACGAATTTAACAATACTTTCCTGGATTCTGCTTGATTTCCCCCCTTATCCATAGATTATCAGTTATTATAGCATTAATTGTTGCTGAAAAACTACTGCTTCTCCCTTCTTTACAATTGGAACAGCTTTATGCCTCCTACCTACTTTTATTCACTGTGTTAAAGAGATTCCACAGTATACTTTTTCTAACTGTCTTTTATTGGACAGGAAAGGTTTTACAAGGTAGAATTTATCTATGCACTAATCTCTGCTGTCTTTAAACAGATAAGGGTTTTTGTGTATAATCTCAGAGAGGAGACTGTACTGGATATGTAACTGTTTCATCATCAATATAACACATGGATGAATGCTGTAGGGTTCTCTTCAGTAAGAGTTTCCAGAAGAGAAAAAGTCATTAGTATCAGCATTTTTCTTATGGGAAAGTTGAGAAGAAAAGTTGGCTCATAAAGGCTACAGATAAAGTATTTCCAGAATATGCTTTAATCTCATATCATTTTTTTTTTTACTTTTTGATAAATTTAATATTGATAGGGGTTTTCAGTTAAGTAGATGAGCTTCCCACTTTGTTATACCAAGCAGTGATATGAGATGACTGGGCTGATGAATGATTATTACATATATTATATGTAATTTATATTCATTCAGGGTACCCCCAGTATCAAAACAAGCTTGGGGATGAACAGATTGAGAGCAGCTCTGCCAAGAAGGTCTTGGGGGTAAATGAGAGGCTGGACATGAGCTGGCAATGTGCACTTGCAGCCCAGAAAAACAACCATATCCTGGGCTGTATCAAAAGCAGCGTATCCAGCAGGTCAAGGGAGGTGAATCTACCCCTCCACTCTGCTCTTGTGAGACCCCACCTGGAGTGCTGTGTCTACCTCTGGGCCCCCAGAACAGGAAAGACATGGGCCTGCTGGAGGGCCAGAAAAATAATGAGAGGAATGGAGCACCTCTCCAGTGAGGAATGACAGAGAGTTGGGGTTATTCAGTCAAGAGAAGAGAAGGCTCTGGGTAGACCTTATAGTAGCCTTCCAGTACTCAATGGGGGCCCATAAGAAAAGTGGGGACAAACATTTTAGCATGGCCTGTAGTAAGAGGACAAGGGATAATGGTTTTAAACTAAAAGAGGGTAGATTTAGAATAGGTATGAGGAAAAAGTTTTTTATAATGAGGGTCTTGGAACACTGGAACATGTTGCCCAGAGAGTTGGTCGATGACCCATCCCTGGAAACACTCAGGGTCAGGTTGGACGGGACTCTGAGCAACTGGATTTGTTTGAAGACATCTTTGCTTATGGCAGAGAGTTGGACTGGGTCCCTTCCAACCCAAAATATTCTATGATGTACTTAGATATTAGTAGAATGAAAACAGGTAAACACAAAATTAGAATAGCACTTCTTAGAATCAGCACAAATAAGCCAACAAAATTATCCTGTAGTCTTAATTCAAGTTCATAATTGGTTGATCTAGTAATGTCATTGTCATGTTCTTACTTGATCTAACTCCAAAGTTCTATGATTCAAAAACCTCCTAAAAATCCCTTATTTACTTACCTGTAGTATTTATCCACACTTCAGTCCTGATGTAAAACTACAAATTGGGTAGCTACATAACCATAAACACAGAGTATAACAGAAGGACACCACACTAACACTGTTAATAGAGTGTTAAAGATTGAAGTTCGTTAACTCTTCCATACCTACATTTAGTTGTGTTGCATTTCAACAAGTGTATCCTAGCTGAAGGGCATCTGGAAGGGAGAGCAACAAGAGAGTTTTAGAAAAATGGAAGTAGTACTAAAAGTTATTTAATGTAATCTACATGATTTTGTGAAGGAGTATGATATAATAAAAGGCTTTTACAATGAGGAAGGAATGCTCTGAAGTCCATGTCTGTAGTATAACTCATGGTCCCACACTCTGAAAGTTTCAGGTTAGATACTAAAGAAGAAAATTTCAAACAACAGTGAGGGAATTATGATTGGTTGGGATTATGAGTGATTGGTTGAAAAAGTCTGTTCAGTTAGCGTTGCTAGCAGTCTTAAAGTGTGGGTTAGATAACAATAATGGGATAACAATAATAAAAAATGGGAGAAACAGTACTAATCAATCCTACCTTTAGGCAGAGAGCTGGGATGGGTCATCTCTTGATGGATCTTGCTGTTCCCATCTTGCAGAGCTATCTGGGTAGAGAGATTGAGCAATATAAAAGAATATAAATTAGTGTTTCCTAACATGTGGAGTTGAAAGATTTCACAACAAGCTAGGAAAAAAAGTTTTCAAGCCTAGGTCCATCTTCGAGGGGTAAGTCCATTTGAACTTTCTTAGTGTTGTTTCCAAACACATATATATATATATACACACACACAGAGGTATATACGTTTCACCATACTGGGACAGGTTGAAAAATTTTCAGATATTAAGGAAGGAATAAGTGAATAAATTTTAAAGAAACATGTATGATGTAAAATTTATGATAACATTTTTTATGGGTCTGATTCAATTGAACTGAATTCTATTGTCCATGCTTTGCCATCAACTTCCTTTGTGCTTATATAACCTTGAACTAATGACATATTCAGTACAATTATTTAATGACATCACTTTAATTTATGTCAGCTTTCACCTATGAAAACAGACTCTTCTGCTAAGAACAGTGAGAACTCAGTAGGCATCTTTAAATTCACGTGTTCCTGTACTCTGGGCTGCACAGTTTGTTACTGGGAATTATGCCTAAAAGGCCAGAGTTTCTCAAACAGAGTTTGTGCTGGATCTTTTCATCTTTAGTTTCTTAATTAAACTGTGCCAGAATGTGGGTTGCTTGCAATTTCATTTGGCTTAAAATCATCCAATCTAAACTGTCTGCAGAAGCAAGATTCAAGTCCTTCCCTTGGTTTCCAATTCCGTATTGAAGCCAAGTCTGAGCTCAATGTATGAGCAATGAGATTAACCAGGGAGTATGAACTTGAGATCTCTGAACCTGAGCTTCAAGCTGACAGCCTGGGTGTAATGTTGCTATCCTCAGTGAGCTGGAATGAGACAGAGGGCAGCAAATTTCTTGCACACACTTAAAACAGAGTGATCACTGATTACCTTATATTACAAAAACCCTCACCAAAACAAAACAAACAAACACCCCCCCCCAAAAAAAAACCCAAACACACAAACAAACAAAACCAAAAAACCCCCCAAAATGCATGCAGAATGGAAACTTTCTGTAAGTGCAGAAGACAGCATAAGGCAGTTTGAACACAACTTCAACCTACATGCAGACCTGGAGTCATACTTGAAAGTGACTGGTTGAAAAGTGTGTGTTTCTCATAATCATTCAAAGTCAGTTGCTGCTGTGAATTCAGTAATATTGGGGGTTCTGCACTTCATGTAGAATATGACTTCAATCAGTAATCAGAGCAAGAATGTAAAATTAAGAAGTGAGCTGCTGACTGAATGTGCCAACCCACCCAGAACAGTAAAGTTCTGGAGGAACATCCCCATCTGAAAATTCTTCACTGGAGAACAAAGCCCAGAGAAGGAAGTGTATAAGCTTTTCGCATAAGGATTTGAAAAACTTCAGAGATATCATTGCCTACAAGCACTGGATAAGCAAAGATTCTGTATTTCGGAATAGAAAATAAAAAGAAATTTAGTATTGTCTTACTTTCTGATAAGGGTGAAATTTTGAAGGCTAATATCAACAAGTGTTTTTCTATATTGGATGTATCAGCAGAGTTTGACAAGGCCCCCCAGGAAGACAGAATGCATGTTTGTGCTCAGGTAGCGCTCTCTTGGGTGAGCAACTTTCCCAAGAATTGTGTCATGCTTGCTCTTTCAGAGGTTCTGTAGAAAAAAAAAAGACAGCAGAATGTGACAATAAGAGTAATTAAATGTTTACAAATATGATATTCTGATGCTGGGAAAAAAACAGTGTGCAATGCTATTATAAGCACTATTACCAGAAGCTCTGGGCAGCTCAGGAAACAGCATCAAAAACTACAGATAGGCAAGAATTAATTTGAATGTAGTCCAGTGAAAGTCATCTATTCTGGAGGAACGAGCAAGAAGTACATTTGTACTGAGAAAATAGCAAGGATATCCACTGTATTTACACTATGAGAAAAAAAAATGGAGTTATAAGCTTTTTAGACAAAGTGATGCCTAATTTTCTTACCCCACCTGAGCAAGCTATGGGGCAAAGAAGATATCTTTTCAGGATCTTTATAGGATGAAAGGCTTGATACAAAAGATTGAGAAACCAAAAGTATCAATTAACAAGTATCTAGTTTTGACATATTATTACAGTGCCCTTAACGCTGAGCTGCCTGTGAGTGGCGAAGTTTGTCTCAAGCAGAGCCATTGGGGAGCAGAAGGAGGGGGCTGCACTGTACACAGAAGGGGGCCAGGCAGAGGGTGGCCACAGGGCCAGGACATGGCTGATAAGGAGAGTTGGGCACTCCCAGCCGTGGTGGCTGGGGTATAGCAGTGGCTGGACTTTCCTCAGGCAATGAGGCTGGCCCAAGCACAAGCCAGGCAGCAGCCTGGGGAGGGATGAGGCTGGATTGTTGCAGGATGAGGCTGGGCATGGGCCAAGAGCCTCAGTGTGACCAAGACACTTGCATATTTACAAAGAATAGGTACTGCTACCTGCTAAAGGCTCTAAATCACTTGCCACCGTTGACATGCTGGACCTTGTATCCGCACAACTAACCAAATAAAGAGATGGTTCCAGGTGCCTGACTTCATATGGAGTGTAGTCCAGAGAGAGACTGGCTTGTGCATGCATTTCCAGTTAGGAGGAAACATGCAGTGAAGCAAACTGTGGCGTTAAGAGTCAGTTTAAACCAATCTGACTAAACCAAAACATCTTCTGTTCTCCTATGTGAAGTGGAAACTAGTGCTCTTAAATAAGGCCTGCAAGAAAAGCAGTCTGAGGTGTCAGCACTGCCAGGCTACCACATCCCTAATTTTTGGAAGCTTCTTAATCGGGTGAAGAAGAGAAGCTTTAAGTACTGCACTAAAGTTTAATAGGAGCCATTTGAGTTTTGATTCTTAAAATGTTACAGAAAAATGAAATTTAAAGACTGAATAATTAACAGCCAGAGACTCTTTTGCAGGCTTCAGATGAGCTCCATCTCTGAAGATACTCTGAAGCTTGGTAACACACAGATAAAGCAAATAATATTATGAATTAAAAAAAGCCCAACACATGTATTTGACATACCTGGAACAAGGTGAACAAATTATGTTTAAACAAGTAGAAAATATTGTTTACCTACTTTAAACTATTAAAATCACTTATTTGAAACAATTTTCTTAGATGAAGGTGCAATGTTACAATCATGTGTGTAGAAACTCTGCTAGCAGGCATGTTAATGCGCATGTCAGAGCAACACTGACAAACCCACCAGTTTTAAGTTCCCATGAATCTATTCCATTCAGGTATAGAAATATAACAAACCTCAGCATTCTCAAACCAAATAGTAGGAAATATGATAAAAAAAGCTACTGATGAAAGTAATAAAACATCCGCCAAAGAGAACAGCAGAATCAGGATTTGATCTACAGTTTTCTGTGTTAAAAGCAGAACAACACCAAGGAGCTGTAAAGGTTGTCACTTGCAAGCATTTTGGCACTGTATTAGAGAAAAATGAGGGTGACTTGACAGTTAGAATAAATGTCAGCTATTGGGTAGTCACAGAAGTTTGAAGAAACAAATAGGACAAAGCAAAGAAATCCAAAGAGCTTCACTTGTCCAGGAAAATGGTATTTTGATGTCTGAGCCTTGGCTGTGAACCACAGGGTCTTAGAAGTACTGTATAATGTTGTCACCTTTGACAGACAGTATTCTCCAAGCCCCAGAAGAGAGGAAAATATGAGGTATGGAGCTCTCTGTTTGCACAATATCTTCCCAGACTAATAACAGAAGGTCCAAAAATCTAAAAAACACCCAACCAGCCAATCAAAAATCCAAACAGAACGTGTACTGTTAACACTTTTGGATTGAAGTAATGTTAATTGAAAAGAAGTTTAAGATCCAGACATGAAGATAGGCTGCATCAGAAGGCAAATTCAAGCATCATCAGTAATATGCTTTGTAGGTTGGTATAGTTGGCGCCTTGCTGCCTTGAAGGAGATTAATTAGTGTTGCACAATCTGCCCTAAAAAACAGGGCTTCTGAGGCCTAAATACTCTAGGTATCATCTTGAAAGCCCTTTGCTAATCACATAGAGCTGAAAAAGATGCAGAATAAAGCAGGTGCTGTAACTGATCACTGAGCAGTGAGGAAGGACATAGGATGATTTAACCAAGTCCTGTGCTTACAAGTGAATTGAATGAACCCAGAAGCTGAATATGCGAAATCTGGACATTATGCTTGGATGGAGCTGAGGTTTCTCTCTTATGTCTAAATTATTTTTGGCAGCTGAACGATGGCTTTTTGTTTGTTTGGTTTGGTTTCATTTAGAGGGACTGAGTGTCTGTGGACATATATTAAGTCTGATACAGGGATATAGTTGGAAGCTTTTCCTGACTGGTCTGATCAATCATGTTGTCAGCCCTAACATTCAGTGATTGATTAAAAAGCAGAACTCATCAAAAGTGGATCACTATGAAGAGATTATAATCTGACCATTTTACCGCGGTTTATAGTTTATAATGGGTTGGGTTTTTTTTCCTAGTACATGCAATCAGACATTTCTGTTGTTTTCAAATTTAAATTAAAAAAATAATAAAACTTATCCAGCATTTTTCTTTTTGATAATTGTTCATGATTACAATACAAATCTTAAAGATGACAAGACAATTATTTAAAATATAATGTGATTAAGTGTAAATTATATATGCCACAGTTGCAGTGAGGCTTAATCAGTTTTGTTGCTAATGACACTGGCATTTGCAGTGACGTCTCAAACCTCAGTAAATCTAATACTTGAGCAGCCCACTCTTCTAGCTAATGTGGAACTGATGATTTGAAGAAAGTGTCTTATTAAAACTTAGCAGCAAAAATATGAAAGAAGATATGGCAGTTATGTTCCTTTCAAAGAAGATGTTCTCGTCAACAAGAATGCCCTGATTATGGTAATATAATGTGTCAGTATCTATGGAAATGGTCATTTCAAAAGCTTCTATTGGCATCAGTGAAAACATTCTTAATGAAAGCAGATGGTGGTTGAGTTGGTGACCTCTTCTTTAGCTCATTTGTTTTTTTTCAGGGGAACAAAGTTCCTTATCCACTACTGGTAGAAGTAATGGCTACAGTAAAGTAAAGGCTAAGGTCTTTGTAAATGACATAACCAGAAATATTGATAATTTTTATTTCACTTTCTGATTAATTTTTTTAGTGAGATCCACATACCAGTGAAAATAATGAGAATATTGCCACTGATTTCAAAAAGCTATGTATAGGGAACATTTTGCATTAGGTAAGAGTTTGTCATATAATCAGTTTCATTCTTTCCTCGGGGAACTCAATTTATTAGTCATTTTCTTCTACTAGTGTGGGTCTTACAGCCAGTGACAGGAACAATGGCAAATATATAGTTATAAAACCATAAAAGTTGGCAGAGGCGTGCAGATGCAATTAAATTATTCCAGCGCTTTAAAATAAAATCTGATCCAACATCAGATTGTCAGTGTAGGTAATCAGTTTCCTGTTTTTGAAAATTCACTGCAGTCTTAATCCAAAGGTCTGATCCAAATAAGTAAATGGAAAAATACCCACTGATTTCAGTGAGTGTTGTACCAAGTCCTCATTATTTTATATAAAGTTCTAGGAGTAGTCATCTCCAAAGGAGATTTTGAGAATGAAAATCCAACTCACCTCAGAATATCAGGAATTTGTTTTGTCTAATTTATGAAACTTCATGCCATTGGAGAAGGTGGCATCTTTCTTCTGAAGGATAGATGTAGATTTTTAAATCAGATATTTCTTTCCAGTGGTTCCAGTGCCTATCAAGTTATATATGTTATGATGTTAGCTGAATTTCTCGCACGGAGGAGTGAACTGGTATGACTGACAGCAGAATTCAGTCCTAGGAAGAACTGAAGGTGTTGTCTGCTTCACTGAAAGACTCAGAGCAGAATGCTAAGTTATTATTCTCTTGAATCCTTTTCAGCATTTATGACTGCTACTCTAAGAAATATTTTTCATTTTATAAAGCTAGTGTGATGCCAGAAACTAGAGAATGTCAAATGATAAACCCATAGAAATAAGATTTTGGCTGTACTGTTGTATGAATAGGATGTTTGAGCAGAACAGGAATAATTGATGAATGCTGGAAATTGCTGTGAGAGATGGTATTTTGTAACCACAGTGAGGATTAGCACACATTTCTTGTAAGAATGAAAACTCATAAAAGTTGCATCTCAGTACTGAAATAGGATACCCTTTACAAGCTAGATATGTGCTTATATATATGTATATGCATATACACTTGTATATATAAATGCATATATATGAGAAAGCAGGGTAGAAATAAAGAACATACAAACAAGAATGAGAGGTCTTTCACTCAGTAGGTGTAATTTTGCTGTTATTCTGTAGTCAGACTAAGATAATTTCTTTTTCCTGGAGTAAACAAGAGCTTTACTGAAAATTGGAATAGATAAAAATGTGATAAAAATGTGATAAAAATGTGATGTGATACATTGCATTATATCTGTGTGGTCTATCATATATGTATAGTATATTGTAACATACAGATGGCATACATATGATAGGCATATATAGTGTTAAAGTCATGATTCATGACAATAATATGTTGGAAGCCATCTGTTCTTCTCTGTGAGACAGCGATCTGACATGCTTTGCTTCCTGGAAAACAGTCACATTTATACAATATTGCATAAAATCAGCTGCAGGAGGGTTTTATTGCATTACCCGTAACAAAGCTGGCAAGCACTGAAGCACCTGTCTGAAGCAGACTGACACTGTTAATGGAGAAAAAGAAAAGCAAAGTGTGCATTTAACTCCCTGTTGTAAGTTACGCAGAGATGGACTATGGACTCTCAGCAGATTCACAGGAGAGGCTGGGTGCCAGGGCTGCACAGCCTGTTACACTCTTGTTTGAGCAGGAGCAACTGGTCTTCAGGACACAAAAGCAGTTCTCTGGTGTTTCCCAGCTATGGGCCAGTTGCTGGGTGTGGATATCATGGCTCTGCCTCTTCCAATACCTCCCTCCCCCATGTGTAATCGTTCTCTGTCAGGACAATAGTATGTATCATTCCACTACTTTACTGGAGCAACCAATACATGAAGTGAAAAACACTATAAAAAGTATGCCTTCACATGAGATATTTCCGTCTGAATATTTCTTTGTGTATTGCTCTTAACTGCTCCATTTCATAGAGATCAATACAAACAGCTTCTTAATTTATAGTATGTTAAACCCAAGATACATGGTGAAAGTAGAATTCACTTAACTGAATTTAATTGAAATACGTTCCTCTGAATTATTCTGAAGAATGGGAAGGATGGAACATAAGTAAGGGTTACTGTAAGAAATAACATACTAGAAAAAAGTTTGGCAAGCAAAATGAAACTTAGTATACCAAATTTCATTTGCTAGTAAAATTTTTTTCTACAAATACCCTTTTTAGAGAAACACTTATGCAAAGCCTAACAAGGAATGAAAATGCACCATAATATGCTACCTGAAAAGGCTCATAAAAAAAATCTGGGCTATTATGAAACAGTAACATGTTGCTTAAGAGCACATAATGCCTAAACCATAAGAGCTTTCATGTATTCATGAAGTGAAATGGTGAGTCTTGTTGCTACTAGGATATGCTATGTTTGTGTACTTTATGCAAAGTCAGAGAAGTGTATTAAAGCAATTGTTCTGTGCATGTAAAAAAATACCTGAAGTCAATAAAGTTGTTTCAAAAAAAGTATATTTTATGTCTAATACAGTGGGGTTTCTTTTTTGGTTATTTTTTCAAGCTGGAGATCCAACTCTATGCTGGATATGTTTACTCTCTTTTTATACTATTTTTGCGGTAATTCACCCTGAAGTCTCCCAGGTACCCTTGACAGTTTGATTATTTGTCATGTATCTATTGAAAATACTACTTGCCTTCTTTGTTAATGGAATATTTGATTTTGCTTGTATAATCAAATGTTTCTAAAATTAGTGATTTTCCCTGTTAAAGTCCATATACTGAATACAAAATGATAGCCTTTTATGGTCACCCCTACTTCTTTTTAGGTAGATTTAAAGAGTTCTTTGCAAAAGGCACTAAATCTATTACTTCATGAGACAGCTTGTATGCAAGAGACATTTCCTAAGAAACTTTCTAGGTTTCTAGAAGTTTCCATAAAGTAAGCCTGATTTCAACCCTGTTAAATTATGAAGTTATATACCACAATGTTTTGTTTAGAAGAGCCAAGAGGTGGAAAAATTGCTTGAGGAAAGGTAAAAAGAGTTATGATTGATTTCTGCCTGGCTCTCAGATTCTCACTTCCTGAACCAGTGTAGCAGGGACATAGAAAGATGACACATATTGACTCTGGGGAGGGAGATGCAATGATTTGCCTTATTATTTTCCATGCCAGGCATGTAATAGAGCAATATTGTGCCAAGCAGTGAAAGAAGAAATTTCTAGCTTATCTGTCCTTCAGTTTGAAGAACTGTCGTACATATTTCTGAAAGAGAGGTATATACTTTGAAATTAGGACCTTACAGCAAATAAGAACAAAAAAGTACCTAGATCTTCTGATAGAGTGGAAGCAGGACAAAATACCAGGAAATACAAATGGTACTCAGTTTACATATAAATGCCCTTACAAGGAAGTGCCCTGTGGATCACCAGCTCCAGAAAAATTATTCTGATTGTGGTGTTGTGTACTTTTTCTCCTACAAGGTAGAGCAAAGTTGCTTAATGTTTTTTTCAGTCACTCTCAAATATCTGTACATGTTGCCTTTGTTGTCTGATTGATTCATAGATCTATTTGCGATTCTTGGACTACGAGATGCAGAATTCCAATGAATGCAAAAGGAATTTTGTAGCTGTCTATGATGGAAGCAGCTCCGTGGAGGATTTGAAAGCAAAGTTTTGCAGCACTGTTGCTAATGATGTAATGCTGCGGACAGGTCTGGGTGTAATCCGCATGTGGGCAGATGAAGGCAGTCGAAACAGCCGATTCCAGATGCTCTTCACATCTTTCCAAGAACGTAAGACCCTAATCAATGCATCTGCCTTTCAGTTTGTTAAATGATACAAGTCCCAAAATCTGTTAATATTTTCTTCATGCAGAGTAGTCACTGGAGAATGCTGCCAAACAAGCCTATGTAAATATTCAGAACAGTTTTTATTACATGCATTTGTAGTGAGCAATAATTTGTAATGCAGTAGCATTTGGGGCATTTGGAGCTAATTCAAAGATAGGAAAACAGGTAGAAGCAGTCATGACCTGTAAAGTCATATGGCCATGACTTTTGTCTGATCCCCAGTTGCCTCAATTTTTCCTTATACAACCTGGAAAATAATACAGCCCTGAAGGTTTTTATCAAGTCTGATCCTTTTTTATGAATTTGATTTTTTAGATCCCATTCTAATATGCATTTGAAAAATACCCTATGATTATTTTATCACAGTTCGTGGGTGTGTGCATGTATCAATAAACGTATGTCAGAGATTGTTAAGCAAAGAATTTACATTTTTGTAGCAACAAAAGCTTTCTAAAAGCCTTACATATTTCAGTTAATATTCTCTCTATGTGCCTTACTTGCATTTAAATGTTTATATGAATTCTGGATTCAGATAATAAGTAAAATAGGCTTTGAAATAAAAAAAAAGGTAGTTCTAACCAGCCTAAGAAAACAAACACACAGTCAAACCAACAGCAAAAAACCTCAACAAAACCCAGTAATTCCATTTGCTGAAAATGATTGACCCAGGTAATCCTATGAAAGACCTGTGAAAGATAGCAATTTGTTTTCTTTGGTGGAAATAGTACATATTTGATCTCTTGAGAAAGGTGTATATGCATTTATTTTCATATGCTGGTTCACCTTAATTTTTAATGTGTTTTTTGGTTTGTGCATCACATATCTGACAGAAAGATTTCTGTGCAGCTGTCATTGGTTATAATGAAGGCTCAATCCTACCAAACACATTCTTCATCTGCATTCTGTGTGTGTGTACCCTTCAAT
This sequence comes from Manacus vitellinus, assembly GCF_001715985.3. Classification (NCBI taxonomy): domain Eukaryota; kingdom Metazoa; phylum Chordata; class Aves; order Passeriformes; family Pipridae; genus Manacus; species Manacus vitellinus. Next base: position 57,393,374 of record NW_021939396.1, on the reverse strand, counting down.
GAGGCAATGAGACTCTGTTTAGAACAGCCTCCCTAATTCTTTAATTATGGCTCTGATTAAAAATTTCTGACAGTTTACATGCCTGAAACTGCATGAGCCACGGTACTCTCACACTTGCAGCCTTATGGATTATATTTTTCTTGCCTGCAAATCAGGTCAGGGTCTAAAAGGTATTGAGAACCCTCAGTTGAGATGATACTGTCCTTTCTCATTTCTGCAACTGGAGATATCTTGAATATTCAAGATCTGATTCATTTTTTCACAAGGCATCTTGATCTGTTACCTTAGAAACAACTGCATAGACACTGGAGGTTCACAGCATATAAAGAACTGGAGAGTGAAACACTGTGATGACTAACTTGAAATGAAGGTTTGAATAAGTGTGTGTTTGCAAATCTCTCCTATTTTAAAGAAAATAAGGAAAAATGAGTGATTTTTTTTCTCTTACAGTATTCCTAATATATTTATCTGACATGCTACATCTTGTGAGCTACTCCATTCTTGTAACAAGATGACAATTTATACTGCAGGGTATTCTGACTGGTAAATTCGAAATACTGATGTGTTTTCTGTAAATTCACTCTGAACAGTCATTGCTCACTAAAAGCTGAAAAATTATTAAAGGCTAAATTGTTCTTTGAAATATGTCTTCACAGCCTGCTCATAAATAATAGAAGAAACTGCATCTGTGATTGTAATACTGGAAACTGACTTTAAAGATTTAAAGGTTATGCAGATGGTACTTTCTGTGTCATGTCAGTTGTCTGTAGGTCCTGCCCTATGCTGCATACTGGTGCTGGCTGTCAGAAGTCAGGTAGAACAGATGTCAATGAGACACACTCATAGCATGTGAGACACATGCAGTGAGACACATCTCATAGCATGTAAACTGCAACATCTTTCAGCAGCATGTGGGAATAATTAGATCATCGGCATGGAAGAGAAGGAGTGTCAGACCTCATTCAGGGAGATGTGCATCAGGGAACAGACACCTGTGTCTCTATTTGGGGACAAAGATGAAAAATTGTATATTGTTAATCTAGAACTGAGAAAGGAAAAAAATAGAAGATTACGTTTATGTTGCGGTTGTGTGCAGGGCAAAGAGTGCAAAAGTAGAATTCCAGTACTGTTCCTGTCAGAATGACCAGGAGATGTTGTGATCTGTTGCTCCCCAAGTTCCTCTCCTTAGTGTGGAATTAAGCTGTTGAGACTGTGACTCTTCCCTTACACAAGGCTCTGTGAACTCAAAGTGGTATTTTTTGGAAACAGGCTACTGAGCCTGAGCAACATTTTCTTTCAGTATAAGTCTGTTCAGTGTTAATTCCTGTTATAGAGCCATTTCCTGGGGATGTAACATTTGTGTAGAATAGAGAAGTCTTAAAGAGATTTCTTATATGATTATTTTCATATGTTTTGATCATGTGCTCCAAATATGTATACATTTTTTGCTGGCATCTGAAAAGTGGTCTTACAAGTTTCCAAACCACCAGCAATGATACTTTCAGATCAGCAGTGCTATAAATATGTCTGAAGGAAAGGTATATAACGCATGAGGTTTCCGATGCCAGAAAATCAGGAATGATTTTCACGTCATCAAGATAGTAGTAGAGCTCTAAGTAACACTTAATAACCAATTAATTTTTAATAGGTGATAATAATTTATAGTGATGATCTGATATTTCATTATCAGCATTATTAGTTATTCCAACTGTCATTATGGGATTTTTTCTGCTTATGTCCTTACCTTTTTAATATTTAAGATATCTTCTAAGCATAATCATATTTTTATGTATGGTAGCACTATCTACACTAGATTTTAAATATCCAATAAATTAATATAAGAATGAGAAAAAAAAGAAAACAAGAAATCTGGTGTCACCAAAAGGTGTCTGTTCATCTGGTAAGAAGACTTGAAAAATGAGTCTTTGTTTTTTTACCCACTGACTAACTGTTCATTTCATTTTCCATGATTGGAGAGTGATTAATGACAGACATGCTACACCTACAGCTTCTTCAAAGAGCTGTTCCTCAGCAGACACACCTACACTTTAGCTTAAAAGAAGGTTTGTAGAACCAGGGCATATGGGATAAGAGAAAAACCCACTGTATGCAAAGCAGGCAAGATGTTTGCTCTCTCACCTCTGACTGCTCTTTGGTAGCACTGCTTCCTTCTCTGCCCATAATCCTGCACCAGAAACCCCAGTCCAGAAGAACATCATTCCTTCTCTTATTTTATTGTCCCTTTAAGCTCTAAGCCTGTTTTTAAAGCCCTGTCACGTGTGACTTTTCTAATGGAGCACAAGTTCTATTATTCTTATTTTATTTTTAATAACAAAAACCGCATTGGATAGAAATCTAAGGTTATTGTCAGGGGAGCAGTGAGCAGCTTTATCAATAAGAGCACCCAAGTCCTTGTTTACAGACTTGAAGGTGATCACCCAGCACGGACGATGGGGAAAAGGGACTTCAGGTATGCAGTGTTAAGGACTGTGTTTATTGTGGTAAAGCTAAGGGAACTACTGAAAAAGAGAACAACAAGGTGATAAGCTAGGTGGACGTCGATCTCCTCTCAAGCAACCAGCAGCAGGACAAGAGGGCACAGTCTTAAGCTGTACCAGGGGAGGTTTAGGTTGGATGTTAGGAAGAAATTCTTTACAGAGAGAGTAATCAGACATTGGAATGGGCTGCCCAAGGAGGTGTTGGATTCACCATCCCTGAAGGTTTTTAAGGTGAGATTGGATGTGCCACTCAGTGCCATGGTCTAGTAACCACGGCGGTGTTGGATCAAGGGTTGGACTTAATGATCTTGGAGGTCTTTTTCTACTCGATTGATTCTATGATTCTATGAAGTGCAACACGTGAACAGGCGGTTTCCCTTTGCAAAGACTTAGGAATATAAACAGATTGCAGCTTTGCTGATTTTGGTCTCTGCTTCTGCACTAATACATTAAAAAAAAAAAACACTGGGATTGCCTCCTTCCTGATGAGCACTCATCTGTGATTTTCTTCCCTTCTGTGCTGTTTGCAGTTATCTCTGGTAAAAAACCCTCCCTGGCTAAACATCCCAGTGACTCTCTGACCCTGAACAAAAAAATGTTTGTGGTGCCTAGAGTGTATAAACTGAACACAGATTGGACCTCTGAGCACATGCTCCTCAGCTGCCATTCTCTGGTGAGCTTGTATAGGAAAAAATAAAACCAACCAAAACCCAACCAACCAACCAAAACAAAAAAAACCCTGGAAAACCCAAAACTAAAAACCAAATAAAACCAAACAAAACCAAAACAAAAAACTCCCACAACAAATGAAACAACGAAAAAAACGTAACCAAAACCAAAACAAACCCAAAACCCACAACCCCACTCCCAAACAAACAAAAATGCGTGAAACCACATATAGATTTTTTTAAAGACAAGATTATCAATGTGTATCTGGTATTAACTATTCATAAAAGTTACATTTATCTTGAACAGACCTGTCTGAAGATGACTGAGAAATAACATTTAGTATTAAGCACATTTCATTGTCAAGTTTCTGTGTTTTAATAACTTTTTTTTATTTCATTGATGGCAAATGAAAAGATAATAATTTTACTTTAGATGATATACTTGTAGCGTACAGTACTAAAACCAGCTTAATATTTTTATAATTTTAATAAGTCAACTGAAACAGTCACTCAGTATGACTGATGAATTTTTCCTTGAAAAGGCTGCTAGAAAACTTCTTCCTCTTTTTCAAGGATGATTCAAGGAACATTTGAAGAATTTAATTTTTCTTCCTTTTGTGGAGGAAAGAAAGCCCTATATTTCAGGACCGAACAATAGAAAAATCCAAATGATCTGTACTTGAAGAATTCACATGCAGAGCATGATGCAATGAGCTGTCTTGAGTAGATGAGGAGTAGGTGTGAAATGTCTAACGACTTCAGTGTAAAATGTTTCTTACATCTAACCATTGTTAAAATTTCAGATTTTTCCCATTTACCCTTAGGAAGAAGTAAGACCTCTCAAAAATGTTATGACAAGAAGGGACGGGGGGTGGAAGAGGGATAAGACTAAAAATAGTAAGTGGTGTAGGACATTTGTCTAAGATTATCGAGTCCTGGCCTGAAATCCCTGCCTTGAAACAGGCTTAAAGGGTAAATCCACATAGTTCAATGAAGGATGACACAGGCACCCAAGCTAGGTTACTCAGATCTAGTTTACACTCCAGAAGCAAAGGAGTTGCACTAATGTTGTACGGTGGTAAGAAATGGTGTAAATACACTGGGGAAAGCACTGAACTGAAGGGGAACAGCCAGGCTGTTCACACGAGTTCCATAACAATTCTGCTATTAACTCCGTCTTGTAAAAATGTTTTGACCTGGCCATGTTTGTATTTTATATCCAAAGTAACCTGAAATACCCAATAAAATTATGCTCAGTGCACAAAGCAATGTTTTTTGCTATTAATGTGATAATGTCACAATAGTATAATAATCTTTAATAGTATGGAATATTTAATTTCTCTACCGCTTTCTAAATATTTTCATTTTATAGTACAAACTGGAATGCATTACTCGTGATTATTTATTTTAGTGTCTAAGTGAAAGCAGTATAATTATATTTTTAAATATAAACTATGACTTCTTTTATTTCATCTTGCTTTGTTAAACTGGCACATTGAAGAACTATTAATACACTTCATTGTTCTCTACCTTAAGGCTATTCAGGATTAAAATATTCATTTTGGATTAATAAATGAAAAAGTATATGGACACGTACATTTCTAAAAGCTTCCCATAGTAAGAATATATAGACAACTACATTGGTTCAGTTTTTATGAATTTGAAAAGCAGTAGCAAACACAAGCTTTTTTTGAATGCTGTGATGGTAACCTTATGGAAATATGAATAATATAACAATCTCCTAATTTGTACTAGAAACAAAATACATTTATATGACAAATAATAGAAACAGTATTGTTATTATTATAGTTGTGGTTTTTTAAGTGCACATTTCCTAAACCTGAAAAAGATTGGAATATCATTTTTATTCCTGGTAACTTATATATCATCTAGGATAAGGGCACCATCTTGTGTTCAATATAAATACTTGTTGCAAAGAAGATAATGTTACATTATAATGAATTCAATAACTACAAAATTTGTTTGTATATTAAGATACAAGGTGTTCTTATAGCACCCATATTCATAAAAAGAAAATATCATCATTAAAAATAGAATGAAAACTTTTGAAGTTTTTCATTGTGTATATGATTTTATACAAACTGTAATTTTATATAAAAATAATTATCAGTTCAAATCCAAACTAGAAAAAGAATCTTTAATAATATTTTTTCTTTAATTAGTGATTTAATTTAGATTGTAGTGTTTTCATATGGTAAAAATTTATCAGAGGTCTAAATTTATTAAAACACATCAGATAGAATTATATGTGTAGTTCCAATTTGCTCACTTTTGTTATAATCATTGTGAATTCTTCATTGTGCTGAATATGCTATCTCACCTATTTCTAGGCCAGTATCTTGTCAGAGTTTGACGCAAGGTGGGTTTGGGACGCAGGAGAAATTATATAATTGTGTGTTCCCAGCTGTTACTTTTAATCTAATTACGAAGTCACTTTTTTCAAAGAGTCATGGAGGGGTTGGAAGGGACTCCAGGATGTGGTCTAGTCCAATCCTTCTGCTCAAAGCAGGGTCAGTTACAGCAGTTTGTGTCCAGTTGTGTTTTTAATATCTTCAGTGATGAAGGCTCCACAACCTCTCTGGTAATCAAGCTCGTGCATAGTGTCTGACTGGCCTTAAAGTAGAAGTTTGTTCTTGGATTTTAAAGGGAATTGCCTATGTTTAATTTAGTGCTTCTTGCTTCTTGTCTTGTCACTGGACATTGCTGAGAAGAGCTTGGTTCTGTCTTCTTTACTCCCTCCCATTGGGTATTTGTATGCATGGACAAGAGCCTGCATGAGCCTTCTCTTCAGGTTGAACAGTCTGAGGTCTCTCAGCCTCTCTTCACATGTCTGATGTCTCAAGCCTTAGAGGGGAAGGATCATGTCTCTCAACCTGCTGACAATTCTGTTTCTAATGCAGCCCAGCATACTGGTGGCATTCTTTGCCACAAGGGCACAATGCTGGCCCATGGTCTCCTTATTGCATAACAGAACCTATTCTGCAAGCTTCCTTTCCAGACAGTCAGTCCCCAGCATGTACTAGTGCATGAAGTTATTCTTTCCCAGAGACAGGACTTTGCATTTCCTTTTGTTGATCTGTTTGACATTCATTTCTGTTCAGCCTGTTGAGGCCCCGATCAGCATGACTTTAAAGAGATAATCAAGAGTGGCTTCACAGTAATATTAGCCAACTTATTCCCTCTTTGCAGCATCTTGAACTTCACCATCTCATACTCACTGCAGCCAGGGCTGCTCTTGACATTCACATCCTTGCTTGGTTCTTGTTTATGAGTATGAGGCACAGCAGAGCTACCTTCATCATCTCCCCAATTACCTGTGTCAGGAAGCTATCAGTGCACTCTGGAAGCTTCCTGGATTGCTTGTGCCCTGCTGTGTTGCCCTCCACAGGGTTAAAATCCCCATAAAGACCAGGGCCCATGAATGTGAGGCTGTTTCCAGCTGCCTAAAGATTTTGTTGACTTCTTGACCATGATCAAGTAGTCCAGACACAAAGTACAATATTAGTAGCTGTGGGCTGACACTGGGCTTTCCACTAATCATGACCCAATAACTCTCACTTGGCTCCTTGCTTGAATGAGCTTTCTCTGTTCCTGCTGCTCTCTCATATAAAGGGCACTTATATAGTCATGGGGAACAACAGAGTGATAGAGCACAGCTCCTGCTGTGTGGAGATGCTTGTGTTGTTTAATCTAGTTGAAGTTAATGATAGTGGGGGCTTCCTTTTGTGAAAAAATTCCACAAGCTTGATGTCACATACCTTGACTGCTTGATTCCACTCCCGTCCTGAGTTCTCTAACAGCTTCAGAAAAGCATCAGGACCAGATATATCTTGCTATAAAAGAAACTTGTTTACTATCGGTTCATTTATCTTTTTGCTATTACTAGAATGTCTTTGATACAACATCCCAAGACCTCATTGCTGTGCCTTTTCAAGGGCAAGGAAACTAATTCCTCCAATGTACAATGGGACCAAAAAGTTTTCAGCTTCCCTAGACACTTTCATTTGTTCCAGCAAAAAACCTTAATTAGAGTGGAGAAGATATGACCCTAGCCCTAGCCCTAACCTCCTGACAATTTTAATCAGTCCAGGTTCTTGGGACCACAGAGAGAACTTGACTATACTACTTTTATAAATATGAAAAAGAGGGAACTGTTTGTCATTAGTTTTCTGAATCTTACATTTGTGTTTCTTTCCTGTTAAGTTTTCTGTACCTGGTCTGAAATTGCTTTGCATCACTATTTATCTTGTTTTGACATTTATTCACATACCATTTTGTTCCTCCACAGTTCAACAGTACAGTTCAGAAAAATTGAAATTTTCATTCCTTTTTCTTCCTTTCTCTTACCTTTCCAGATCTCCCTGCTATCTCTTTGCATAATTACTCCTTCTTATTAAATCTGCAGAAAAGGTCTTTCTTATTGCCCTTAATTTTTCTCTAATTTCCAAAACATTTCCTAATATTTTTCATTTGATCTTGCTGTTCCTTTCAGTGCAGAATGCCTTAATTGACATCTGCTTTTCCTATACAGTTCTCTCTTTCTTCCTCTTCTTCCTCTTCCTTTCACTTCCTACCTACCTGCCTTTATTTCTCCTTTTCTACTTACCACTTCTGAATTCCTTTATTTCTGCCTTGCACAACTACCCTTTCTTCCTTTAAATTGCTCTGTTTCCTTTTGGGATTTGTTTTTTTCACTATTAATCCTTTCTTTGAAGTTGCATTTAGGATTAAATCAGACTGATTTTAAAGTCATAGACATCTAGGTGGTTCTGCCTGCTCAGACACAGCACTCTGTTCCCCCATTTCACTTCTAAGGTCCTTCATGCCACTCTGAATGTTTTGTTGTTTTTTTTTTTTTCTTCTTTGTGACTTTATTAACAGAAGCTATCCTAATCTTGCAATTGGTGTTTTTTGTTAGTTTGTTTGTGTTTTTGTTTCTCCTCTTTGTTTGGTTGATTGGTTTTTTGGTTGGTTTGTCTTTGGTTTTTTCTTCTCTTGTTCCTGTGTCACTCTTTGTACTTTCTCCATTCAGGTCTTATTTTCTTGCACACTTCCTACCCATTACCATGATTTTGAATGGGTAGCTCTTTAGATTTTCTTAGGTTTCTCTTTTCCATAATTCTCTTCCTCTGCTTCACCTCTTTTACTTAGAGTAGACAGTGAGACTCTTTCTGCATGTTGGAAAGAACCAGTCCCAAAGGTTCCTCACCTGGAAACAGCTAGAATGTGGAAGGATGATTATGCCTCTGATGTGTTACCTATATGAGGTGTCGCATCATGATGTGACACAATATCCTCCAGGCTCAGACCTCACTGTCCCCAAATGACAGCAACAGATAGATAAGGACTGTCCCAAAGTACCCTCCCTTTCTATATGCACGTACTGTTTTGTTCTTTCTGTCCATTCTAAAGTAGAATCCTTTCTGTAACAAACTTACAACCTCATCAGGTTCACTGCAGCTTAGGGGATGGTATACTAGACTTAAAAAAAAATTAACAGTGAACAGAAGCAGGCTGTTTGATGTCTTCAGCATTGGCTAAGACATATAGTATATATATACTGTTATATCTGAGTGAGCAGTTGCATATTTGAGAGTGTACACTTTGATTTTGATGGCATTTACTATTTATTTAACAGACCATAAATGTTCCAAACAAGCCATTATAGTCAGTTATGGATATCTGAACTTAAACACTTATTGAAGAGTGGATTTCTTGTCATGATATATGGAGTCATTAGGTTCTACAATATAAATACTTTGTGCTGTCCTTAGTTTGCAAATCACTAAAGCAGTTGTCTGCTCTGAGCCAGTCTCTGCACTGTGCATATATGTTGTCACAGAAATTGCTTTTAAAGTTGCAGAGGAGAATAATTGCTATGAAGCATCAAATTTGAAGTATAAATAGTATGAGCATCATAACTCCTTTCTGATTAGTTGTCTTAGTTTATTTTTTATCTTTCCCTTAAAAATAATTACAATAATGCTTTTGAGTTGTTTGAATTAAAAAAATACATAAGGAGTTAATTTTTACTGATTTAACACTGATAAAGTTTGTAGCTCTTCTAAATGAAGGAAGGTCTTCTGGTTTGGTTTTAATAAAAAAAATATGAGGAGTAATTTATCTTTACTGTGTCATATGCTTTTGGAGTAGTAGCTTCACAATGCCAACACCTAATCATCTCCCAACACTTCCATAAACAGCACAGATTACCAAGCATGTATGATTTTTTCTGATGGCTTCCAAGCAGCTTCTTCACAGTAATAATAGATGGCCATCAGTAAAGCCTTTTTCCTGCAGCTTTAATCTGCATGCATCTTCTAGATCATGGGCTTCAGGGACACTGAAGACTGCTGCTTTTATTAATCTTCATACTTGTGATCAAAGTGGTGCTTCTTAACTGTAGCCTTTCTCATGACTAAAAGGTTTTGTAAAATAATTTTACTTTCTCTGTGTATAAATGCTCAGGGCATCATTATAGGGGCCCTAAAGTGACTTCTTCAAGTCAAACAAGTTTTCTTACAAAGCTTGATTTTCAGCACCAAACTTTAAAAGAAATTATTTCCTATACAGTAGATCTGTCTGGGATGCAGTTAACTCTTTTCCTAGCAGCCCATAGGGTGATGTATTTTGCATCTGTGGCTAAAATTGTTGAAAACGTATCAATGATGCCCCATCAATGGGCCAATCAACAGGCCAACCCACTACGACCATGATAATCAGGGTAAGGGAAAGTCCAGTCATCTTAGACAAAACTGAAAATCTCTTGCCACAGAGTAATAAAAAGTGTGTGACTGTCAATTGAGTGCTGTCAATGCTGCATGTCAAATAATTATTATGCTCACGGAACCTGTGTTGTATAGTTTTTTCCTGTTACAGATTACATGACTGCTCCTAGATGTGTGTGTTGTGGAGTGCTGAATGATTTGCTACTTAATATCAGCTTTTTCTCTCTTGTTTTTAGCCCCTTGTGAAGCCAACACATTCTTTTGCCACAGTAATATGTGTATAAATAATACACTGGTCTGCAACGGACTCCAGAACTGCGTGTATCCCTGGGATGAAAACCACTGCAAAGGTAATGTTAAGGATTGAAAAAGTCAAATCATGTACACTGCATGAGATTCAGCAAATGATCCTCAGTTTCTTGTTAAGTATGTGCCAGGTTCATGAAAACTCAGGAAGAGTAATTCAGGAAGAGCGTACATCAAGCAATAGAGAAAATGAAGGGAGCTAAAAAATGCCGATGGATCTTACTTTCAGTGTTTGTATTCATGATGTGTCGTGTTGCATTGGTTACATCCTTCTGGCTGGCTATATGCTTCTGGGAGGCTTTCTGATCACTTTGTTTCCCATACAATCTAAAGTATAATTAAAAGTACTGTTTCAGTTCCTTTGTCATAGGTACTTTTGTAGTGGAGTAACATATGGGTAGCAGGTGTCTTTTAGCTGCATGCTATGCCCATAATAGGCCATGTGGTTTTAAAAGCCAAGGTGAAGTGGAATTTACACTGCAAGAAAACAAAGAAATCCAACTATAATCAAGTGAAATTGAAGAGTGAGGAACAAGCTCAGGAAATCAGGTGTAATGTCTGTTTCATAGGGAGGGAGGGATGTTCCTAACCATGTGTTGGCAGTGGTTTCTGCATATTGCTGTGTTAATGGAAAAAAAAAAAGTCAGCATCTGTGTTGTCTTCAGGGAAAAGAGCTTAACTAACTTACATTGCAGGCTTGGGAGACAGTTTGTTTCCCTCCTGCCCACCCCCATCCATCCCCACCCACACCCCCCCCCCGATGCAGATTTGTTCCTGGAAACATGGGATATGCCAAATTTAGGAACCAATCAAGAAAAAATTCAGAATGAGGTGGATTAACAGTCAGCCCATAAGTCTGCTGAAGCCTGTAAAATCCTGACAAGCAGTGCAATAGGGTAAAACACAAATGAAAGCATACTTCAAAGAACACAAACTGTGGCATAGCATAATATTCTTCAAAGAAACTAAACATACAATTGGGACATAATTATTCATTCTCTAGTTCTTCAGAACAGCGGAAAACAGGAAATCTTCACCACTCTTTTAATTTCCAGAATGATTTTCATCTTTCTTTTGCCAAGTATCTTTTTATTGGGTCTTGTGGGTTTATCCTCTCTTTTTTTTTTTAACTATGAAAAGGAGGTTTGCTGATTCCAGCAAAAAGGTTGTTTGCTGCAGTGCTGCTTTTTCCAAGTCTGCTTTTTCCCTAGAGTCTGTGTCAGTCAGTTAGAAAAACACTGGGTAAGAGTAGGCAATGGGGAGTACTGAAAAGTTAATTTTTGGAATCTAGGAGATTCTGAAGAGATGGATGTTGCTGTTTTGGTGCCAATAACTTTCATTTCAAAGGCTTTTTGTTAAGTTCTTTGATATGTTTTAGGTTGCCAAGAAAAATTACAGTAAACTTAATCACAATTATCGAGTCTTGCTATGCCTGAGAGAGAAAGATAAGAATGCTTTCAGCTGGAATTTCTACAGGGCTCAGTCACCATCTCATGTGCCTGCAGCCATTTGAAAGCAAATCACAAAGAAAGATACACAACAGTAGGGTGAAACTGGTTTTATTTTTATTATTTTAGTACATATTTTTGTTTATCATCATTCACAATACAATTTGCTGGCTAATCTATTAGAGGCCTCTGAGTAAAGGGTAGTAGACATGATCAGCTTTTGTGTTTTTATGGGTGTTCAGAAAAGTTTTGCAAATTAATAAAAAAAAAAAAAGAAATAACTTGCACCAATTTGTTTTTTTCCTTTCTCAAATCTAAGTTTGAATAACTTTTCTATTTTCTCCTGATTTAGCTTTTTCCTTGAGTGCTGCAGAATTCCCAGTCAGCTCTTAATTATTAGGACTTCAACACAGTTTGTAATGCAAAGAAAAATTTCTTTTTAAATCCTGCAAAATCTTGTTCTTCCATTGGTCCTAACGTCCTAGTTGCATATATTTACTGGAAGGGACAGAAATAATGAAGAGAACATCTGCAACAGTCTTGGGGGCTTTAGCAGGCAAATAGAGTTCAGAGGTTACACTGAAGCCATCTGCTTGTTACGGTGGTTGCTTTTTATAAAAAAACATATATAATTCTTTCAATTAATTAAGCCTGCAATATACCCTGAACAAATGACTTTCCAAGCGAATAGGCATACAGAGGACTTGTGTGTTGTTTATTTGGCTTTCATGAATACCTGATTTCTTCCTCTTTTCTCTTTTGTTGATGAGATTGATTAAGTGAACTGAGACATATACTAGGCTCAGCTTTGTAGTAATCTGTGAACTCATCATGGTTGTTTTTATTCCTGAACTGCAATTAATGCTATGCCTTTTTTTTTTTTCCTCTTGTCACACAGAAAAAAGAAAAGCTAACCTATTGGACCAACTTACCAATACCAGTGGGACTATAATTGGGGTGACTTCTTGCATTGTGATCATCCTCATTGTCATATCTATTATAGTACAGATCAAGCAGCCTCGTAAAAAATTTGTCCAAAGGAAAACAGACTTTGATCAAAATGTGTTCCAGGAGGTGTTTGAGCCTCCTCATTATGAGTTATGCACCCTCAGAGGGACAGGGACTACAGCTGACCTTGCTGATGTTGCAGATGACTTTGAAAATTATCATAAACTGCGGAGATCCTCTTCAAAATGCATTCATGACCATCACTGTGGATCACAAGTGTCTAGCATTAAGGGCAGCCGTAGTAACCTCAGCACAAGAGATGCTTCTGTCTTGACAGAAATACAACCCCAGCCTGTAAAACCACTTGTTCAACCCATGAACAGGAGAAATATCCTTGTCATGAAGCATAGCTACTCACAAGATGCTGCAGATGCGTGTGAGATAGACGAAATTGAAGAGGTACCAACCACAAGTCACAGGCTGTCCAGACATGATAAATCTGTTCAGCGGTCAGTATCAATAGATTTTTGATGAAGATTATTTTGTAAGGACTTGATTGGCCAAACATATTCCCTCTTTATTCAGTAAAGTCGTATTTTTTTTCTTCTTTACTTATTGTTTAAATTTCTGTTTGCTGATAGTACATACTATTACATTATTTCTCTTCCTGTCTCTCTTTCTCTCATCTCTGCTCCTGGTTCCTGAAGGATCCTGTATCTCAGCTTTACATTTCTACTTTATTTCTTTCTTTTATTTTTACTATTTTACACATATCCACATGCATACATACACAGGTCAACAGAGAACAGGTACAATTTTTAAAAACCAAAGAAGATTGTGTAAATTTAGTTTTTGGAAAAGCCACATATATGTGGTTTCCTTGTAACTGAGGTGGCCTTGAGTATAATCCACTGTTGGTCTAACCATCTCTGAGTCAATACATCAATAAATAAAAAAATACATGTATTGATTTTGGTGCATGACACAAGAATGAGGATCACAATCCTGGGGTAAGGAAACCCCTTTTATCATGAAATGTTAACTTTTATATAATGAATGAAAATATTTTCAAATTTTAATGTATCCGTTCCATTATTAATCACAGTATTTTTGTCATACTTAAGATAGATAGACAAATTAGAACATGAGACACCATAGTGAACTCATATATTTACATATAAGAATGAAGCTAAAAGGAATCTTTCTAATCAATAAAAAAGGAAAGTCAAGCATGATATTTTTAATAAAAGACCTATTTTTTCTATATATTGCACTTTGAATGACTGTAAATATGAATGATTAAAAATTTACGAGCAAAAGAAAAAAGCAAAAACATTTATGAACAATATATTTAAAAAACACACATAACTTTTTTTATATATATTTGTTTTCTCTTCCATGCATTATTTATGCACTTCTTGTGACTGTTTACATGCCCTCCATATTTTCTTTGCACATTAAGGCATTTCTATTTCTTAAAAAAAAGTTATTTGACTATTTTAATCTAACTGCATGCCTGTGTAAATTACTTCATGAATATTGGTCAGATTATCAAAGTGTACTGTTTATTAAGTATATATATGCATATATTTCTTCTTTTCTATGCAAACACTATTATTTTGAATGAAATAGCCATAACATTCCAGGTTCTGCCTCATTGGGTCTCTAAGCAAACATGAGTCTGAGTACAACACAACTAGGGTCTAAGAGACAAACCTGAGGTAAGTAAACTTATGTATACAGCAATTGAATCATCTGTTGCTTTCCATTTAATTTGTTATTTTTCTGAAATGCATATTAGGTCCCAAACTGTATATTGCCTTGTATGGAGAGAGCCAGGGTTGAATTCCAAGAAAACTGAAAGACAGATGACCACTTTGACATTGCAAACTAAGCAAAATTTTTTAGTTGCTTATTCTTGACAGTACTATAATCAGCCCCAGCTAAATGCAATCTTCATTCCAAACACCTTATAAAGTCAGGTGCTTTGCATGTCTCTTCTGTTTCATTTTTTTTAATTATTATTTATGAAAATAAAATTTAGAGTCCCAGCATTTGAAATAGTACATAAAACTTGACAATCTAACTCAGGTCAGTAAGATGTGGAACTATCTGGCTTTGGTTCATTTTATTCATTCAACCTTGTGAAATGTTGGGGGAGGATTTGTGAAGTGTTGGGGGAAGAGTATGTGGTAGTACTGATAAATTTAGAGATTCTGTAGCACTGTTGTTAATGTTTTCAAATTAAACTCACTTTTTTGAGTCTATTCTTAGACTTTTAATTTTGCATCATTTTTATCAGCATTTAATCTCAATAAACATAATCTCAGATGTTTATAATAGACTTACAGATAGCTGCTAGTCTGTCAATTTATATATGTGTATGTATAAACATAGATATGTGTATATACATTTTTATGTGTATATATGTATAAAGCAATTTTACAAGGAAAGAATCCATTAATGGTTTTATTGCTTGTAGATAGATTAAGTAAATATTTTTCTGCATTTTTTCTTCAGAGAACATCTTTTAACTTTTTTTTTCCTTTCAGACAACTATTCATGCAGTCATGAAAACTCTGAATGGAAAAATTTATAATGAATTAACTGTCTGAAAGAAAGAGTGGAAAATTTTCTAATTTAATTTCATTGCCTTTATGCAAATCTAAGAAATATAAGCATATCTTACTTCTGTAGCAAGACACTCCCATTGCACAATAATATCTTTCTTTTGCAATGTTGTTGCTGGCCACCAAGTGCTCCTTAGTTATTAAATATATTTGGAGATTTGCCACAAACTTGAGGAAGAAGTTAGCTCCTAAGATTGACCCTTTTTTTTTAAGCATAGTTTTATTTGAGTTTATATATTTTATGTCTGCTTTTTACTTGTATGTTTTGTGATATGTGGAAGAAGATTTACATTGAACTTTTGTTATATGTACGTTGTTTTCATTATATAGACTGCTTGAGAATAGTGCGCTCCTGGGTGATTTTGAACATGCTACAATGAAATGTGAAACTATCGTCCTCGGAAACACCAGCTAGAGGTTTTATGGACTCTCTGACCAGCTATTCTCATGTCATGACAAAATTCAGCAAACAGTGTTGAGTAAAATTACTAGAAGGCAATAAGACTTTGGTTATTATGCTTATCAGTCATTTCTCTTTTTCTTTTTCTCTCTTCTTTTCGTTACAATTTAAATTCCCAATTTCAGGAACAATTTATCGAAATCAGGTATTTAGCCATTCATAATCACTTCAATAGAAGCATTTGTTGGATAAGCATCTAGCAATATGACTGAATTTGACATTGAGAAATTAATCTGCATGTTTGTTACTGAATATTTGAGTTGGCAAAAATCCCTTTATTAGACACATTGTAAAAAGCATGCATTCACAATTATTGCTGTTACTGTTCCATTTCTGTGTCATATGCTTGCTACTTGTAACTTTTTATATAAAAATACATAAAAAAATGTATAATAATTTCGTACCCTGAGTTTAATGGCAATGTTTTCTTTTACCTAATTTATCAATCCTGTGTAATTTGGGAGATTGACCTCAAAAAGTATCTTCTAGGAATTTAAAACCCCGATACAGCAGGAAATCATCTGTCTCTCATCCCTCACTTACTGAAAAGCAAAATACATTTTTTTTTACAATTTAAATGGATTCATATTACATAAAGCTGATCACTTAATTTCAGTTCAAAGGTTTGTGATAAGCTGTATGCTCAATTCTGTACTCTTCATTAATTTATTTCCATGGTAATTAATAAGAAGATTACTTCAGTGTAGTAGAGTGGCAGATATTTATCGGTTACACAAATGTTATGTCTGGGTTCCAATTTTAGAAATACAGATATAAACCACTTCCCTATGCAAGATAAAATTATATTCGTCATTCAAGCTACAAATATTAGCAACTGACACCAAAATTACACCTGAGAAGTTGCGTTATTATAGGTTGAAGAGCCAAAATTATGTAAAGTTGAAAGTCCTCTTATTTAAGAACTCAGTAACCATGCATAAAATCATAGTTTCATTATCTATGTAAAGTGTTACCTTCCAAATTCTGTTTTAAAACAAATCCCAGTTCCTTCTTAAGCATCTTGTGTCATTCATGGATGATATAAAAATGTTGCTAGATTTATTGAAAAAAGCGTAAAAAATTCCATGTATCTTCCCAAAGTATAAAAAGATAGGAAAAGAGAAAACCTGAAAGACTGACATAAAAAATAAGGTGATCTATATGAGCTATTTAAATATACAGGACCTAATTTGTATAATTAAAAATACAGAAAATTTGATTTCTACAAGTGTGATTTAGGAATGACATGAAAAGATGAAGGGTTTTAGGTATTTGATTACTTTTTTTGTACACTAAATTTACAATATATTTTACACAACTCGATTTTAGCTTAATTAAATTGTTTGCTATCACATATTAGCTGCAAAAGACACTCCTCTGTCCTCTCCAGTCATTGAGAGTCATTGAGTCATCCCTCAGTTACATGTGTTTGTAGCATGCACTAATAGTTCATTTCCAGATCAATATCTATTTATAATTCATATACTTTATCACTGCTTTTTCCCTTAATCTTATCAAATCCTAGCTCATCATCCTTTCTTAAGTATATTATATTATTTGCCACATACATGCTTAAAATGGATGCATCTGTGCATCCATTTTAAAATAAAGGAAGAATGGAAGACTTGTTAGAAGAAGTGCATATAAAGCCACAAACATTTATGCATATTTATAAATATTTGCTAATGGAGATAGTGTATAAATAAATATAAAAGGAAAATTCTAGATATTAATTTAGCTTTGGATGAATTGTATTGGTCTCAGAAAAATGCTTAACTTTTGGTTTTTATAATTGCTATATATTTAAGTGCCTAAATCCCCTGAAATACAGAGTTTGTCTAGTCCCTTCTAGACAAGTGCACAATAAAATTAATTTTAAGATTCTTCCAGTGAAGTGTTGACTGAAAGAACTAAACTGGAGAAGACATGGATTTTAATAATTACATTTCATGCACATCCTTGCTTTCTTTTAAAAATACCTAATTGTGTCACAGAAAAAGAAGGGAATAACATCAAACCTGTGTAAATAGGGCAAGTCAAACAAAGTGAGAATGTTAATGCTTACTTGATTTTGGAAACTCCTTTAGAAATATGTTGCCTAATAGCGAGGTATACCCTTAAAGAGAAACAGCACTGTGAATTGCAAAATATCTGTAAGCTATGGGAACAGGGTCAAATTATATCTATTAATATAAATGAAAATAAATTCAAACCTAGTTAAAATATTATAATTGAAATATTCAATTCCAAGTAATTAAATGCTTTATGTAGTCAGCAAATAATAGCCTAGTCCACTATACTGCAAACAGTAAAGAAAACTTTAGTTTCGTATCACACAACAGTAGGATATCTTAATGTGAAACTCAAAATATTGAAATAAAAGGAGTTGTTGCTGGAAGTAAACAGCTTTCTTTTCCTATGAGTATTTTCTATTTTTAGGAAGCTACTCTTTTAAAAGCAGAAGGTAGTTCAAACAAACTTTCTGTTTTATGGAAAGAAAGTTTGGCTTGTTAAATTAACATAGCTATATGTGTTAATACTGTATAACAAAACAGTAACTTACAGTAAATTAGCAGAGCTAGTGGTCTTAGCTTCATGCATTTTACCTCATGTTAGCCTTAAGCTAAAACTAAGAATGGTATTTACTAGATCATTTTGGTTTGACTGGTGCAATGTGTTTGATCTACAGTTTTGCTGACAGTATGCCTATTTCTTCTATACTTTTTAAAAATTAGGTTTTGTTATAGTGCATTGCAATATTGTTCATAGTTTTGTGCTCTGTTTTTTTTTTCCCCATGGGTGTGGTGTTATGTATATGCTTTTCTTTTTGTGTGATAGTAGTTGAGCAACCACTCCCAAATATTTTTTCTCTGCTCCAGGAAAAATGGCCTTTTCAGTTTGTGAAGTCTTTTCTGCAGCATCATTTGAAAAATCTCAGGAAGTCCATTTTGTAAACCATCCTCATTTATAGCCTTTCTATCTTCACAATCACTTGAAGAAAAAAAAACCAACACACGACTCCGATAAATGTCAGTACCTTATCCTTCTATTTTTCCCAGTTTTTATGCCGGAGATACTCTCTTGAACCTAGCAACAATGTAACAAATGAGAGGGAATAAGAGAAAGTAGAAAGGTGTCCTGCTCAAGAGAAATTGCTAGAACAAACAAAACAAAACAAAGAAAAAACAAACAAAGAAAAGAAACACAGAAAGGTGTCATAATTAGAGGAAGAGTATGAAGGATTGTTGCTCATACCCATTTCCAAATTTGCAGACACATATAGGACAGATTAATTCTTCACCCACCAAATAAAAACATACTGTCCATGTCAAGTTCCAAGAGACAGAATACCTGTGCTTTATAGAACACTGTCCTACAAACAAGAAGTTGGCCTTTTGTGCTTTTGTGTACTTTATGTTTGTCTTCTGCCACAAAGATATTTCAGCTGAGGGAGCACAGCTGAAGTCCTAAGGGATACTACGGCACAAAAACTGCAAAGCTGCTTTGAACACAGAAGTCTGTATCTGATCTGAAAGTATTTTATCTCCTCACTCCTGACTCAGCATTTCATGTGTAGTCCTGGACTCATGACTCCACTGCTCTTCTTCATCATTACCTTAGGATCATCTCTCTTTGCTCTTTGATGATCACTTTACATCTCTATCACTGCTGCCTTTCATTTCTGTCCACAGTGAGTTTAGTTCTGTTTCCATCTCTCCTCAAAATTCACTGAAAATGCTGAAATCCTAACAGCTCACTTACCTTGTTCTTCTCTTACATTCACCTAGCTCTTTACCATCTATCACTTCAGAGCCATCTTAATTGTCATCATCATCATCATCATCATCATCATCATCATCATCATCATGACAATTAAGATGGCTCTGAAATGATAGATAGCATCTTAATTGTACCTTGCCTATAAACAGCAAAATGGAAACATGAGATCTCAGCATATCCTAGTCACCCTTAATTCATGTAGCACAACAAAAACTATGAAGGTACATTGGAATGGACTGGTGGGTGGGTTCATTAGGGATACTGGATTTGTATTTTAACCACTGTGCATCAGTGTTGTCTAGGCTGTCTACCTCTGGGTTGGCATATGTGCTCCTGTGCTAACCATACCTCAGTGTGCATCCACCCTTTTTCTTCTCCCAGTTTACACCATCATCAAATAATTTCCAGCCCTTCTCTGTTTCCTTGTCTGCTGTATTTAGATTAGTATGTATCACCACACAACATAAATCCTTGTCTTAGTCTCCTTCCCATACCTCTTGAAACACTGCATAGCCTGGCAAACACCTGCTAGTGCTGTGGTAGAGCTATAATCAGCAAGGTAAGAACATCAGCTACCAGGAGAAGCAGGAGTTGCTGCTTCCATGCATTTTCTTTCCCAGGAAAAGGAGTTGTGCTGATCCACAATCTCCCAGCAAGGTCACTATGGGAACAAAGGGAAGCTGCTCTCCAAGCAATAAATCGTTACTAAGAGTAGAGAGACAATTTAAGAAGCCAATGATGAAAAACGGAAAGAATGAGACTGCTCAGATTTCTTTACCAAAGTAGTAGGTCTGACTAACACTGTGCAGCAGCATTTCATCTCTTCATTCTCAGATAAAGGAAGATTGCAATTCAAGTCTTCTTTTTCCCAGGGAGAAGGATGCCACAACTGTGAGTACTGACTCTATTCAGAACTCTGGAAACACTTAACAGCTTCTTGTGTAAATGTAGGCAGACAAGGACTTACTGGGCCTATGCGGGTAGTCTTGAGCTGCCATATACAGCATCTGCAACACCTAGTTATTTAGATCTTTTAAGTTTTCCATTCTTCAGTTGATCCTCCTCAGCTCTAGTGAGATACATAAAAAGCACACTCAACTATTTAAAAAACGGTAGCTTTACTGGAAAGCAATTACTTGGTATTTAATTTAGTTGGATGTGAAAGGTAACCATGGTGCTTGCTGCTGCTATTGTGGGTAAAAAAAAAAAAAAAAAAAAAAAAGAGGTACTTTTTTTGCACAGATCCTGGATAAATATATCTGGTTAAATGAACCGTTCAGTTGTATCAACTGCATCAGTAAATGAAAAAAACAAGGTTTTGCTTATAAAACTGATTATAAAACTGTTTCATGGTCTAGTCACATTCTCCCTCCAGATCCTGCCTTTTTTTCTGAGTTCAGTGAAAATTTTGGTTTGGAAAAATGGTTTCATTGAAAGTGAATGACTTTCCCCATTTTTAGTGAATCAAGGAATATGATTTATATTGGGAAAGGAGAGCTTCATTCTCATTTCTTAGTGCTAGAGGGGGTTTCAGCATAAAGCAGCATAAGCTGCTTTCTCCCTTTGTTTGAAAAATCATTGATTTAAAATAAGATTAATGCTCTATACTTAGGTGATTCATACAAGTTTGAAAAATGCAGTAAAGCAATTAAAAAGAACACCAGAAATCTAAAGTAAGCATATTTTCCTGATGATCAATGCAGCAATAATATTTTGGGCAGTTACAAGGCTAACAGTTGAACCTTTGGTTACCCTACAAGCTCAATCCTAACCCAAATTTTTACAATAAAATTCATATTGTTACAAGATGAAACTCAGCTGGAATATGAATGATTTATATTTGTATACCAATTTCAAATTACAAATTTAACATTTAAAAATCTTTATCAAGGAGTTGGTATCATTCATTTTAAATACAACTGATTTTCCTGGTCAGAAAGAATTACTGTCTTTTTTTTTTTTTTTTTCCCAGAGCCAAATCTCTGCATTTTGAGTTTTTCTTGCCAAATGGAAGAAATTTTTAATTCCTTTCTAACTTTTTCACTCCCACATTATAATGACTGTTTTGGTGTAGAAAACATCCACGGGTGATTTTTTTGATATTCTAAGCATATCTGGCACCTGTTAAGTAATGAAACAGTACATTACAGCTTTGCCTGCAGGAGGAATTTCTTCAACTCTTATCTAAGTTGCATGGCAAACATCCAGGCCCAGAGAATTGTGCTGTCATATGAGAGTAACTTCAGTGACATAAAGTATCTTGTTAACTTTCAGTGTCTTGGTAGAAAGTCTACACCAATCTAGGGAAATATTATTTATTAGTAATAATTTAAACTTTAATTTTTTAGAATATTATTATGACATCTCCATTGGTTAATATTGCCATTTCTTTGGTGATTGGAGAATGAAGTTACCATGGAAAATTTACAGTTCGTAACAGAATGGGCCAAAGATAATGTGACATTACTATTATGCTAGGGTTTTCAGATCTGTGATTTCATTTCCTTAAATTCAGCCAGAATTCTTAGTTTTACTCCTCCCTTTTGTAATGGAAACTTTGTACTCTGTGTATGTCTATTAGATTAACATCACTTTTGCAATTCACTAGCTTACAGGGACTCAAAAAGAAAAAATATTTTCTGTGATAACATATACAGCTTTTTAAAAAAGGCTATCAAATGTCATTAGAGATTAGATGGATCACAATGTTCTGCTGCAAAATTATTAGATTCAAGATGTGAACAAATAAAAATAAGAAAGTACTCTAGAAGCTCTGCAGGGTTTTAGTTCTCTAATTTTTATTATTCAACTGGCTTTGATAAAAGGCAGAAATCTCAACAGACATAAACTTTTATGGAAATCTCAACAGGGACATAAACTTTATATAGCATAAAGTTTTAAACACACATTGGTTTGGAATATACGGAGAAAAGAAAGGGAACATTTAGAAACTGTTTTAATGCTTTGAGCTTCTATCTAAGAATTAATCAAACAGACTTTGCACAGGTTCCTTTCTATAGAATCTGTGCATAATGATGAACAACCCATTTAAATGGGAGGTATAAAATGTAATATTTAAGAAGCAACAGAAGTAGATCATGGTAGTGAAATTGTTTGGAAGTATGATGTGTGATTCTGTACCTAGAAAACACATTTTGAAGTACTGCAAAATTTAACAAGTTCCTTTGGTTTCCTTATTATTAGGCATATGGTTTAAAGCTGTGACATACCAAGGGGGTAATACCTAATTAAGTAAAGAGGAAATTTCTTTTTTTAGAGTTCCTGAATTAGAATCTTGTCATCCATTCTGTGAGGGTGGGGTCATCGCCCTCCGTTGTCAGTGACACTAAATGGGCTGATTATTCAGAGGCTCTTCTTGACAGACCTCTTGCCATTTTCATTAGGACTGCAAAACTCACCTCCAGCTATGATGATAATGACAGAAGTTAGTGGGTGATGGAGAATTTGGTCTAGTTAAGCCTTAGCTATATATCTGTATTTTCTTTTATCTATTTCTACATTTTAGTAATTAAAGTAGAAAAAAAAAGGTAGCTAATTTAAATTAAAATACATTCTATCACTGTGTTTGGATTTTCGTTACCATTCTTGAGACATGTTCATTGATAAACACCTGTCAAGTATTTCTTGTTTAATGCCATGACTCAAGTGATGTTTAGCTTGAGCTTTAAGTTCTGAAGATATAAATTTTTGTATCTCACCTTGTTCCCTGACATTTATTAACATTTTCAAAGCTCTCCAGCCTCTCAGGAACTGTTATCCAGCTTGGAGCTGATTATTGTCAGTGCTGAACACCAGCTGGGTGAGAAGAAAGAAGAAAAACTTTGCAAATGAAGATTACTAATCCATTTTCTCCATGAGAAGGTCAGTGTGACTACCGAAGCTGAATGGACCCTTCTACTGCCAGGAAGAAATGAGACTAAAATTTCAGCTCACTAGGTTGTATTTTTACCATGTGAAAATAGTCCTTATGTTTAGTTTCAAAGTGCATACAGAAGTGGAAATCAAAGCAAGATAATAAGAAAAAAAATCTTCCAAAACCCTGACAATGGTAAGTAAATAAATCATTGTACCCTGGTGCATAAAATTAACATGCAGGATAGCACGGAGTGGAACCACTACTGTTTATTTTGGGTAATTTGCAAATCTTCTAATGAGTTTGTTTTTATACATGGATCAGGCATTCTCTACTAACATTTTAGTTATGTTGTCTTCATCTAGTACCAGGAATTAGGAACTCTCTACATTCCTAAATACTTTTGAAAGGTGTTAGCCAGACAGTTCCAACAACTTCCTCTGCTCCGTGTATTATATAATCAGTTAGGAACAGGAACTACAGTATGGAACTCCTGTTGAGCCTAGCAAAACATTGCATAGCTATGACCTCTAGTCAGTATTGTAATCATAGTGTATTGTTTGAAAAATAGGAGAAAATGCAATGATGTAATCTAAGGTCACATTGAAGGACACAATCCACAGAACCCTAGAAAATAACTTTTTAGAGAAAAGACAGCGCAGAGTCATTTCTGAGGAGCTTGACTTCGTCCTTTTTCATATGCTGATTTCTAAAATAATAACAAACATTGTAAAGGAGAAAGGGAGAACAAAAGCATAAAGCACATTCTTTTCTTTCATAATAATAGTAATGCTTATCTCTAAATCTGCTGCTTGGGTGATGTATTGTTTGGGGAGAATCCTGTGCTGCTACAGGCTTTCAGTCATGACGTGTAATGCTGATGCTTATGCAAGTCTCCTCCAAGACTGTTATTGAAGTTTCATAAAATTCATAAATCCAATAAACATGAGAACATTACAGCATTTTGCCTTTGCTGTTTTCAAGAGGAAATACATTCTAGATTACAAAATTTGCAGGGAAGCTCGAGTTTGAAAAAAAGTCATGAATCTCTCCCCCCTCCAAGTCATGCATATTGTGGAGATTAACACAGACTAATTTGTAAAAATGTGGTGTATATGCTGACATATGCAATCAATTTTCTAATGTGGCATGCTTTCCATCACTTTGTATGCATATCTTCCAGGTACATGGATACTCCATTACGAACACAACAGCTTATACGTCCCCAGACAGCAATAAGCAGTCATCAGATGGCTGAAAACTGCAAATGTGCCCAATCTAATGCTGCAAGTAGTTGGACTGATATTACACAAAGAAGTTGGACAAAGAAATACAAAGGAAGGCTTTCATCCATTTCCAGAATATTTCATGCTTGGTATTAGTAAAAGTATTTCAATTCCTATGATGATGAACATATATTAAAACTATTTATCCATTTGCTTTCTGAAGATGCTGGTAGCATTTTATTCTAGGGGAAAAAAGATGCAGTTAAAATGCTTGGGAAACATCTGTTCAACCAGATCATACTAAGGAAACTCCACACTAACTTTATTTGTTTTTTGTTATTGGTTTCTATGTCTTTCAGTCACTCCTAATGGAATGATAAAAGCTGTTAGTCAAAGGTACATAATGTCTCTAAGTTGAATCTTGCTTCAAGATTTTGGATGAGTTGGACCCTTTCTGGGTTGGACCCTTTCTGGGTTAAGTACAACAGAAGCCAAAGGAAAAATGGGTACTTGGCATTTCCCCAAGCCTGTAACACTGCAGGGAGAGTAAAGAAGGAAACAGCCTCACCTGAAAAGCTTCAAAAATTTCTTTAGATTCTTTAACCCATCAGAAACCAAGGTACTGTAAATTAAATCCCTCTTCTGAAGGCTGCTTTTGATGCCATCAAAAACAATATGAGAGGCACATTAAGGCTGTCTAACATTTTTCTAATTTATTACTAGGTGATTACTCATCCTCATTAGTTTTCATGGAATACAATTGGTCTCTCCCTCAGAAACCAATCTCAGTTTCACAGAGAGCTATGCAAGAACAGCTGGAGTGTTGCACTTGCAGTCAATTAATTTTAGAATTATTTCCACTGCATTACTTGAATTCACAACTTCAGGTAACACTATCGAAACCTTCTAGTTGAAGGGAGGCTCTGATATTGCTTCTGTCTTTCCATGTTTCAGTTCTGCTATTCCAGTAGAATTTAGAAGCTCCTACTTCTGAGGGTTGGAAGAAAATTCCTAAAGAAGAGATAGTCCCCTACATGTATCTCAGATAGCAGAGTCTCCCTTCCTCTCAGCTCAGTCACTTTCACAAATGACTAAGGTAAAAGAAGTGGCAGCAACCAGGTAGCAAAGAGGTAGCAGCTGGAGGAAAAAGACACTGAGGTGGGGGTGTTGGAAAAGGGAAATTGAAGTCTTTTCCTGGTATATTATTGCTGCTGTTTCACCAGTAACAACTGATAAAACATCTTGCAAACAGTAAAAGGGAGTGAAGTTTTCATTTGCCAGCTCTTCTGTATGTGGATTTACTCCTTACCTGAACTTACAGCAAGTGCTGACTGGCAGAGGAGACTAAGGACAAGGGGATTTGTCTTTTTCTATGCACTAATTCTGCATTTTTATTTATTTTTCAAGAAAAATGTCAATATTTATTGTGTTCAAATAGAGCTACCAAGGTGTTAAGACACCTCAGGTTTTAGTGCAGAACAAATTTCATACACTTCAGTAGGGCAGTCAGTTTCTATTGGCAAGCTCAGCGTCCAGTACTGTTATTTAAATGCCAAGTCAAAACTACTCGCCTCATGAGTACTTATTTCTTTTGATCCAGGCCAAAACAAACTCAATCACCTGTGTCTGTGATGAGTTTCAATAACTCTTTCTCATTTCTTTTTGCTAAAATGGGAAGATGAAGGGAAGAAGATAACATATTTTATCTGAAGTCAGTTTCTAATTCAATTAGAGCTTCATCTTGGCCCCATTGAACTCACTGGGCTTTTTGCCACTGACTTTAATAAGGTTGGAATCAGAGTCATAACATGCAGTTTCTTATTTCTTCCAGATAACCAATTAAAATATTAAATATCTCAGGGTGAATGCTTCCTTCTTGTCTACCTGCTCCTTGATATTGTGTTATTGCTTTTTCTTCTGTCCTTCAGTAAGTTTTAATTAAGGGTTGCTTTGTGTGTAGATAAAGGGGGGATGTTTAATTTTAAAACTTTTCAGGTTATGCTTCAGTCTTGATGTTTTTTAAAGAGGGAAAAAAACATGAACATTAGTTTTTTTTAGTGGAGGCCTAATCTACCAAATGTGCTTGCCTGAGGATGAATTGGAAAGTGAGATGACGAATAAGGGGTATGAGAGCAAACATACACTCTGTCTCCTCTTTTAATTAAAAACAAAAGAAAAAGAATACATTTGATTATTAAAAATCCTGGTTCATCAGACTCTCCAGAGAAAATGAACCTCTTTCATATTTCACAGAATGTCCATTGTGGAAACAAGATTAATATGACTGATAGTTAGATTAATTTCTGAAGCCTCAATACATTCATATCCATTCATTCTTCTTTTTAAACCTGTCGGATCAGTATTTATTATTTTACATCAGGAACAACTGAAAATAAGGTCTTTTGATCCAGTTTGTGGCATTGGTTCCTATGCCTGACAGTACAGGTGAAAAGAATATGATATCAAGGACTACAGATTCAGATAACAGATTGAAGGAGGAGATATATGCAAAGCAACACCTCTAAAAGCATACTTGAATGCTTTGTGAGTGCTGGAATATGTGAGTGCTGGAGAGAAGAAGGGAAAGAGAAAGGGAATGAGGAGGCTCAGGGGGCACCTCATTGCTCTCCACAGCTACCTGAAAGGAGGTTGTAGTGAGGTGTGGGTTGGTCCCTTCTGCCATATTTCAAGCAAAAGGATGAGAGGAAGTTAAGTTGTGCCAGGGGAGGTTCAGATTAGATGACAGAAAAAGCTTTCTCACTGAAAGAGTGGTCAGGCGTTGAAATAAGTTTCGCTGTGTGGTGGTGGAGTCATCATCTCTGTTAGTGTTCAAGAGGCGTCTGGGTGTCATGCTTTGGGGTATGGTTTAGGGGCGATTATGTTGGTGCTAAGTTGACGGTTGGACGAGATCTAGAAGTTCTCTTACAATGTTAATGGTTCTGTGTAATTTTGTGATTTGGCTTGATTTTCATTTGTGACCATGCACTTGTTTGGTTGCAGTGTATGCACCAGTAGTACTGCCTGGCTAATATTTGAACAAATGTGTATTTCCCTCTGTCCAGGCAAATATTTAAGATTCATAATTTTGGTCTGAGTGAGGATTTTGCACTACAGTTATTGACTTGGGCCTTATACGAAAGGCCAAAAAGATGCCACTTATCTCTCTTTTGTGCAGGTACACAGAACATATTGGTATATGTAAGAATTTAAGATCTTTGTAGAGCATCTGAAATTAGGGAAAATTTAAATGTTTGCTTGGATTTAATAACAGTAGGGGGATAGAAAGGAAGAATGCAAAATCTCACCCAATTTACTGACATGACGAGTCAGTAAAAAGTTATTTCTAATGCTGTGCAATGTAAGTAAGTCTATTAACTTTTTTACTTTAAAAAACTAAATTACAGAGTCTAGGGTGTTAGATGCCTGGTAATAATTCCCACTTCTTGTAAGAATTACACTGTTGGCTATGTACAAGACTTTCTAATGACAAAACTCTTTGAAATTTATTATGGCCTTGTTTATTGATTTATCTAGGTCTCTAGGGAATATTACAGACTGATCTGTCTCAGATGTGTATTGAAAGACTTAGAACTGCTGAAAACAACCTATTTAATGTACAGATACCTTTGTCTAATTGTTGACTTTAAAACTAGCTCAAACAATGTATTGGATATCGTTATGCCAATAATTTTTCCCTCTGATGAGAGTGCTTGAGCCTTTTCCTGCACACTTTAAGTTCTTTACTCTAGATGTTGTAAGGACAAGAAAGAATTTTTCTCAATACAGCATCATGCTGTGAAATCCTCTTCAGTAAAGCATTTTATCTGGACTAATATTTTTTTTCTTCTGTCTGAAAACCAATGTGGAGTGTTTTCTATGCACTGTGCATCCTGGAGAGTTTCCAGGGTTTCAAGTCTGCCCAGTGTCACTGTGAGACTCTAGGGGCAGGGATTTAATATTTTTTTGGTTAAATAAATAGACACCATAGAAGAATAGGTTATTTATAATCCATTGGCACAGGCTAATTTTAGTAGCCAAGCTATAAATGCATTGAACAAGCTGTTGCTAAACCTTACTTAAAGAGCTTTGGTGTCTGTTCATCTTGCTGATTGTAGTCATAGCTTTCATCTGGAAAGTGGTAGATGGACATCCTTGGATAAATTGAAAACCACAAGAAATCAAATTAATGCCTTTTATCTAAACAAATAGATGGGAAACAATTTTGTCTATATTTGCTCCAGATAACAGCATATAGACTGCATGAACTCACTCCTTTTTTCAGCAGATCCAGGTGGTGGGATGCTTTCACTTTCTCCATCAGGTTTAAGAGACTATGGTTTGAACGAAGTAACCATGACATGAGTATAATGAATTTCAACAAGAATGAAGGGATGGAAGAAAAGACACTGAGTTAAAATGAAAACAGGCCTTGTACTTGATTTGTTCAACAGACTTGCAATTGGGGTAGCCTTTGTGTTATTAAATACTATATTCTAAGACGAAGTAGTGTATCTGACCAGAATTTGATAGATCAAATAGGAAAAGCAACACATGTCACAGACACGTCTCAAATCAGGTGTTCCTTGATTTTGCTCATGACTATGTGAGTTTCAGATGTCATTAAATTTATCCTATAGCACAAGACAGATTTTTTTTTCCAGAAACTGGCAAGATTTGAAAAATTGTGTCTTTTGCAGTAATCAGGTGACATATATATATATATATATATATTTAAATCATCAAGACAAAGAAAGAGATCCAAACCACATCATTTTATTATAATATTCAGATATTTTGGAGAGAAATGCATGAGTCTGAAGTGATTCATACCATGGATTCAAATGGTTTTTCAGTATTTTGTGAGAGTCCTTGGATGAACAAGTTTGTGCTTATGCATGTGTGAAATAAATCTATTCTGCTGCATTTTGATGTAGAGATTTAAGATCTGCTTCTTTTATCTCCAAAATTAATTAGTATAAGAGTTGTCAGCAGTCTTTTGAGTTGCTTAAAACTAAACATGAGTGGTCAAACAGTATTGCAGAAATGGCTCTGGTAATATATCTGAAGTAAAATTGAAAACTCAAAACTTAGCTTAAATTAATGTGTTTCACCGGCTTAGTGGGAGGATGGTGGCATGTCTGCAAATGTTTATAGATCAGAGAATGTCCTGATCTGTTAATAGTAAATGCTACTGAAATCATGGCCAAATTCCATTGAAATTTTAAGTGCTAGGATATAACTTTAGAAATACCTTTATCGTAAAATACATGGAAACCTGGATGATATTTTTAGTGGAACAATTAGTAATTGGTTTAAAAAAAATGCTTCAAGTTTTGATCTGTTCTTGTCAGTATGAATAACCAAGGTAAAATAATAAATATTGCTAATGGCAATTTAATGAAATATGATTAACTGTTAACACTAGAGATCTTTCAGAATGGCTGCTCTGTCCACTGGTTTATCAGAAATGTAATTTTTGAACAGTAGAATATAAACTGTGTTTGCTTCAGATTTTTATTTTATATAAAACTGATTGTAATACAGATATATTTTTATATCTGATTTAATAACAGTATAGTAATTCTATCCATTTACTGTCTGTCTGTCAAAGCTGGTACTAATATAACATTCACAGTTCACATCTGCAAGTTCAGAGAACTTCAAGGTATTATTACTATTCGTAATGTTAATATTTTTCTGCCACCTTCATTATTTATGAACTGATGGTGCTTTGTTGTGGAAACTAAGAAAACACTTTAAGAAATGCTGTATCTCTCCTTGTCTGTGAATTTAAAAAGAAGTACAACCAAAAACATTATATATTTAATGGTGCTGTAATCTTTTAATTTATCCTGTGTAGTCAGGCTTTACACTGGTCTCTCCAAAAGTATCAACATGCATCTGTTCATGGATCAAACCAGAGCCTGCACAGTGTTTCTGAAGTGTGTCCTGAACAACATACATTTTATTGGCTTCACTTGTTCTTGCTGTTTTCTTATTAGGATGACTAAGGATTTTCACTGAACTGGTGGGATTGACTAAAATCAGGAACTGAAAATGCCCCCATTTAAGGTTTTCTTGTCACTGAAAAAGACCTTCACTTCTTATATTCCAGTGGATGGCAATCTAAAGTGAAATTGTTCAGCTGAAATTGCTGGGATCTCAGGTACTCCAGGCTCCTGGAAAGACATCCTATTATTAATCCTGGATTAATGAAGAGACTGGACTTAGGGCATGATCCAGAGCCCATTGTAGTCAATGGGAGACTTTTTCCATTGACTTCATCGGGGTTTGGATCAGGCCTTTACTTCCTAAAATGAATAAACTCCCAGAAAAATCTGCTGTAAGCAAGTGACATCCTTTCCTGAGATCTTAGAAGATATTGAAGACAATAGTAAACTCATATTTCGCCCATGAGTATGGCTGTATGTGTGGCTCACTGCTCATGGGGAGCACTCAGTGTATCTTAAAAGCAAAGAAAACCCTTAAGAGTCTAAGCATTGCTGGTCACGTTCAGAACAGTTGATCTAGAAAGCAGGGATTTATGTTCATAAAATAAATTGGTAAATCATGAGAAACAAAGCAGATACATTTCTGAGTATTTCTTAGTTTCCAAGGGAAAAGGGAATATTTAAGTTTAAAACTCCCAGAACACTAGTATGTGAATTCTTGACATTCAGAAATAAAAAGCAGTGATATCAATACTGACTTCACTTTCTGTCACAACAACAGTAATGAAAAATAATAGTAGCAAAAGAAATTCATTAATTTGTTTATGATGAGTGATAATTTTCAAAATCTCTAAATCTTAAAAAGGGACCTCAATTTGATACAAAGTTGATGGAAACCAAAGGATTTATTTAAAAATAGCAAATAGAGGGGAATTACAAAGTTTCTTTTTAGTTGTTGTTGTTGTTTTATTTTCCTGAATAAGTTTAATGACTTTTCCCTAACTGAAAGAAATAGAAAAAAAAAAAGAAATCCTCCCCTACCTGTTGAACGTGTGTACTTTCCAAATAAAAAAATCTATTTAAGTCATGTAAATGTCTGAAATCCTGAATCCCTCACAACACAGGCTGAACAATAGCTTCAGGCCTTTTGGCTTCATAGTCTTGATTAGTCAGATGGTGTCTGTCTTAGACACCTGCGGGACTGCCTCTGTGTCTGAGATAGTTGCTCAAAGTTTCTTTTACAGATAGCACTTTTGTAGCAGAAACTGTACCATGCTAATGCAGTTGTTTAAAGTTGATCTGATGAATTATGACCCAAATCTATCTCTATACTCATTATGAAAAGAATAATACTCATTATGAAAGGAATAAATATGACAACTCTAAAATACATGTGTATATTTGAGCACATAGTTGCTTCTGCCTTCCTCCTCGGTCGATACAAACTGAGAACCTTAAAACATTGATCAGGACCAACAAAAATCTAGAGATTCAAGAGTGAAATGGCTGAGACAGTCTACCTTTTTGTGGTCTAAGAGGACTTAGACACTGCCAATTGTAATTTTCACAGCTCTTTTCACAAGAAATTTGCAAAAGGAAGAAGAGCTCGAAAGATTTCTGCCAGATGTTCAGAGACATCTTAAGTTCAGACACCCTTGACACATTCTTCTCCTTTTCCTTCCTCTACATGAAAGTGCTCATATTTTCCATTTCTGGCCAACTGCCTGAAGTGATTTCTGTCTGATACTTGTAGAAAATTCTGCCCAAAGTTAACATTTTTTAACACATTCTTTCCTAGGCACGATGAGATGCGTAGAGAGAAACAAAATTGTTTTTCTCTCTCGCACCTCTGAAAAGAGTTACCTATAGTGCTTAGTTAGCATATTCTTTGTCAAAAGCAGTGAACAAATAGTATAGGATGGATTGTTGATGCTTCTGAGGTAGTTATATCTCTACAGTAATTCCATAAAGGCAGACTTCTCTGGTTGACCGAAACAGAACTTAAATGGAAATGAACCTGCTTGAAAAATCTGTTTGGGAGATTTAATGATACAGTGGAACTCCTCAAGATTTCTTGCTTTTATATCTAATTCAATTTTTTTTTCCCATTAGAAGTTGAATGCATTAATCTTGTTAGTTAACACAAATTTTAGGGAAACTTTATGGTCAAACTATATATTATGATTGCAGTCATTATTTCATCCACTAATTTGCTTTCTTATAAAAATTTGAATGTCTTAGCATGTGACTCTTGTCATAGTTACTATCTCTCTTGACTGATATGATCACCCCATTTTTGCAGTTTAAAAACGTTGTATAGGTAAAAAATTCTCTGTGAGCACTGGAAAAGTGCACCATTACATTTTGCAAAGTTATATTTTGTGAGTCAGATTGGTATGACTAGTTTATAATGCGATTAAACTGTAAACCTCTCTATATGAATTCTAAATATGGTCTTGAGGTTAACTTTGGGCTACTGGTTTTTGAAGGTTGCTCATATGTTGTATAGTTTCTTTATAAAGGTTAAACTTGTCTTTTATATTATATGGTCTCTTCAGTTTATTATTTTCTTATTGCTAGTTGCTTTGTGCAAGAAAACTAATTAAAACTCTTAATAGATTGCCTGCTGTAATGAATACTTTTTCCTAACTTGCAAGAGATGTTGGTAGTATGTCTCTTTATATTCTTTAAAAAATATTATGATAACACTGCTGATGTATTTTGGAATTGTTTTCCTTTAAACTCTGTAAATTATTTATGTCATTTATGTAATTAGATTTTAATTAAGTAAAGATGAGCTAAAAACTGTGAAGGGTACAGATCATAAACCTTTCAAAAGCTTTGGCAAGAAAAGTCATGCAACAAAAATATGAATGGGGATTTGGAGGATCAGTGTGAGTGAGTGATGTTATAAAAGAAGGCCTGTATTTAGCATTATAGATGAATAAGTTACATCTTCAGCTTGAAAAAGACTCTGAATGTGTTTTATGGAGTGTGGTAATTTGAAGTGACCCAATTACAGGGATGTCAATAAACTTCCTTTTTAGTTGTCTACCAAAAACCAATCCCTTTTTTTATCTTTTATGTTGCTGTAGGGTTTTTTTGGTTTGGTTTGGTTTGGTTTGGTTGTTTTTTTTTTTTATTTATTTTGTTGAGTTTTGTGTTGGTTTTTTTTTAAGAATACAGAAACATAAAATGCAAGAGTTCATTCAAATATGTCACTGAAGTGTGGCAAATTGCATAGTTCAGACAAAGTATTCTGCATAAAATTTGTGTTATCTCTAGAACTTTATGTTATCTATAGACCACCTAGGAGTTTCCTCAGTCTTATTTTTAAGAATATTTGAAGTGATGTTAGCTATGTTAGCTAAGTAGCTATCTGTAGAGCTACCACCATTTCAAATATATCAGCAATATCTTACTTGTAGTTTCTCATTTCGAAATTATTTATGTACATTAGCTGAGAAGAGAGGTAAAATGGTAAAACATTAGAAAACCATGCTGATGGACAAACTGGCATAGAAAATGAACTGAAAATTATGAGGAACTGAATATCTATATAGATTTCTTGTCTCAATTATTAAGGTTTATTCAGGATAGTAAGTGAAAAGCAAAAGGAAAATAATTCCTCTCGTATGCAAAATGATAACAAATGGATGAGGATATGAAAATTAATTAATTAATTAGCTATTACACACAGGGATATTGAATGAAGTATTGTTGTTGGCAAGTGGTTTTGATTTTTTATATTGCATGTAATGGTTGACACAGGGGTATAAAACAATCAATTAATGTGTAGAGATATCTTTAGTAAGTATTAGAGAGAGATAATGTTGATTTTGCATGGAAGTGATGCACGTTAGAAGAGAAAACATATCAAGACCTCTTAATCTGACAGTTT
The DNA here is from genome assembly GCF_001715985.3 of Manacus vitellinus. Classification (NCBI taxonomy): domain Eukaryota; kingdom Metazoa; phylum Chordata; class Aves; order Passeriformes; family Pipridae; genus Manacus; species Manacus vitellinus. Next base: position 57,358,935 of record NW_021939396.1, on the reverse strand, counting down.
ATACCCAGGAAGCAGAAAAACCATTTTGATTCACAGTTGACAGTCTCAAATAGATTTATGTCCTTGGAAATTAGTTACATTGCTCAGAGTTGATTTATTCCAAAGCACTACTATGTACGGAATCCTGTGTCTTGAGAACTTGAAAAAAGTCTCAGTTGCCCTAGTCACCTATGCAAGGAAAAGATACTGTTCCTCAGCTGAACTACGGAAATGTGCTACACACAGACATAGACAGACATACAGACACTCAAACAACCTCTTCATACATAGTTGATACATTTTCTATTTACTGTTTTGATGGCTCAGTTTCAGTATTTCTGGTGTATTTTATTTTTGATAAAATTTTTTGAAAGAAGATATTCCATGAATTATAAGAACAACAAATAGAGATATGACTTTGGTATATGTAAGAATACGGTTTAGGAATAGCTTCACTTTCTATAGCATATAATACAAGAAACACAGCTGTGTGATGGTACAGGCTCTGAGATGGTCTGCAGATGTTGTTTGTTCAGCCTTGAAACCTGCATTGTTCAGACCAGAACTACTGTGGATCAACCACCCCCTCATTATTTTGATTGACACACAGACTGGGATGTTTCAACAGTTTCATTGTGCATAAAAACTGCATCCTTTGTGTTGTTACAGTGGGCCTCTCTTATTACCTCTCTAACTACTGAAACTCTCAAAATTAAATACCTTAATTTTACTTTCTTCCATACCCTTAATAAATGGTTATCACTAATAAACTCTGGAGCTAAAGTTCTGTATTGTTGTTAACTCTTACAAACTGTCAAATGAAGTTGACAATTATAAATGTCATGTGAATATGGTGTTGAAGAAGGCAATTACTGCAATTATTAATTTAAATTTCAAATTTTCTTTTGTCAGTATTCAAGTATCACTTAATCTCCCAGATGAGCACTGAAGGTGTGATGTTATTGATTTATTTTTAATAGAGAATAACCTGCCCATATATTCTGTAGGGTATGTTAGCTTGGAAACAAAGATGATGAAGGGTAGTTAGATTTAGATGGACAGACTAGAATATTTTCATTTTGGTCTCTACAGCATGAAAATTCTAAACCCCAAGCTTCTAAGGACCAGAAAAGAGAGCAGTTTTTCATAAATTAATTTATTTTGAATCCACTTCTACAAACCATGCACTGAAAATACAGAACATAATTTTTTAAGGAGATCTGACAGGTGAGATATCAAACTTGTCTTTTGCTTAATGTCTTTCATAATCTTACCAGGTAAAAAGGAGGTAAAGGTTTCAACAGCTCCTTCATCTTGTCAGGTACTCATATGTTCGTGTTTGTTCTTTCTAAATTTCCTTTGTGAAGTTTATGGCACTCTGTCTTCCAGACTTCTCATTTATTTATTTTCCAGAACTGACCTAAGGGAAAATTAGTAAGATGGATCTGATTTTGCATATTAATTATCAGAACACTAACATATAAACATAGGTCTTTCTGTTGTTGTAGGAGATAAATTGCATCATTTTGGCCTGTGGAAATGTTTAAAGTATTGTATGCTTTCATAATACCAGATGGTTTCTAATTACTAAGGCCATTACCTGGAAGATCCTTTTTAGTCACTAAAAAACTCACATTCTATTTGCATTTAAATGGCTCTCAGATGTACTCAATAGCTTCACAATAGACTTTCAGCAGGGACACAATTTTACAGTACAATTCTATACAGTACCTTCACTGAAGTAGCTACTAGCCTGCTGCCTGTCCATAATTCGAACGCCCTGTGGCTCTAGTGTGCTGTCTAGTTGCCTTTTTCTTCATTCTTCAGAACAGAACTTTGCCTCCTCCCCAATAAACAAGCCTCTATCTTTAACATGACAACCTCTTACATCTCATTTATTATAGTTTTCCCAGGGCTAATACGGTCTTCCCTAATGAAGTAACTAATATCCAAGTACTACAGGTACTGTGCCTAAAAATCTACTTAGAATAAAGAAAAAACAATCCATTTGTTTAGGTAAAGCTTTCTTTCCTCATAGCAATGCCAAGGCAAAGTCATTATTGCATTTCATCTAAAATTGACTGAACTTTGGTTCAAAAATAACTTCTACTCAGTGCAGATTATAGAATATGCTGCACAAAACTGTACTTTAAAAGTGTTTGTGTTGCTGTGTTGATTGTGAAACCTGTGTAGGCAAAAATTTGTTTGGAGAATGTGTATAACATAAAAATAGATATTTAAAAGTTTAAATACCAACTCTGTTCTCCTCAAACTTCTACACTGCGGATCACTGACATATGGAAAATTTTCTTTGAATGTTGTTTCAAGGCTTTTTGGTCTGAATTTGATTATTCTAAGTTTAGAGATAATTATTTTCTGACTTCTCTAATTTAATGAAGGTGACATTGTGTCCATTTAGTGATTGTGTGACTGTATCTCCATGATATTCATTGAATGGCAATTCTTAGATTTTTTTCCATATATAGCAGTTTTATTTGTTTACAAATTCACTGTAAGGGGTTTTATAAGTATATAATTTTATCATTGGAATTCATAAAGATGAAAAAAACATTAACTCCTTATAGTTCCATTATCCCAGCTAATGGTATGTACTTTTAATTTCTGAAAGCTCTTTCTTTCTAATTTCTGTTTCAGTCACAGACCAATGGATCTATGTATATTCCTATAGGTGGTTTACATGTTGCTGCTGTTGAATAACTGTACTGTCAGCAAATTGCAGTGTCATATCATTGTCTCTAACATAATTGCAAGACATGTATTATGGACAGGTTTTGTGAACTTTTAGAGGAGGTGAACATGTTCTGATGTTAAAAGAATTCTAAGATGGGAAGTTAGTTATTTGTGCATATTGTATTGTTATTCTATATACTTTTTTTCAGTTCAGACTTTTAGCCCAAAAAACCAGGGAACTTTTCTGGGTCATACTCTCAGTCCTGCATATGTTACTGTTAAAAGGCTCACTAGGCTCACATTTCATCCAAGGAATTTACATTCACTGCAGATCAAGGTAAAAGTTAGTGACAGCTCTTCTGTGCTGTTTGCTTTTTTTGAGGGTAGGGCTTTGAAATTAGCCATATATGGATGCAGACAGCTGGGATGGGACTGTTTCTATGAGCGAATGAGAATGAATCATATTCCATGAGAATGAATCATATTCTGGATCAGAAAAAACAGCTACTAGAATTTCCACAACCAGCATCTTTGAAAGAAATGCATACTTTGCAGAGACACATTATAACTGTATGATTGGTGGCAGCAGACCTATAGCTAACAGTTCACATGACAAAGGATGGAAGCCTGATAACAGCTGACAGTGATGGGAATTTTTTCTCTAACTTCGATACGATTCTGGAATGAAATGCTTGTCCTATGTATAGTTTATCTATATCTGGTTTTGCTCAGTTCCCCTTGCAGCCAGAAGGAAGGCATGGGGCCTCTCTAGAGAATGATTCATTCTATCCAAGGGCAAGGATGAAGAAGTATGTGGAGAGTGATTCATCTGAACTCTTTTCTTCCATCCACTTGGAGGGGAATGAGAAACATGACTAGTACAGACAAGTCAAGTAACCAGATTTCTAATAAATCTTCTAAACAGGATCTTCAAAATATCATGTTGAAAATCTTATGTCTAAATATAACAGAAAAAAATAAATTTAAATTTAGTTTTAAGACTGACAGTCAAATTTTGCTCAAATTTCCCAGCTAAACAGGAGAGAACGACGAAAATAGTTTCCCTTGTTAGGTCTTGGCTCTTGTATAAGGTGCTTCCTACAGTGCAGGCTGTTTTTTCTTCCAGTAGCATTTTTAAAACCATCTGTATAAACAGGAGCTATCAAGGGCAAAACTCCATTGGTGTCTACCAGCCAAACTGGGCAGGCATATGCTCTATAATGCTGGAGGGATATAAAAGCAGGCATTATCCCTCCCTGCCGTCTGTGAAGCAAACAGACCTAAGAATCTACATAAAAACATTATTTACCCACCATGTCAGTATGACTCACTTGGTTCCAATAAAAAAAAAAAAGTCATATCAGTACTGTGATGGTTACCTTTAGGGAGATGCACTTCTGTAGCAATGCTGCAGTAGAAAATATTTGAAACTGATCCCAATGAAAGGCTGCATCCAGTCCCAAGCTATTGCAAAGACCACTGTCCAGGGAAAGAAGACATTCTTGTAGATACTAAATACATTATGGTGAGTACATAGAGAAAAGGAAATCTACTGTAGACCCCAGATCCATGTCCTGCATCAGGAAATTATCTCTGTCCAGCAATGTAAATTCAACATACGCCTTTCATCTGCAGACACCCTTGGCAGGGGTGCTGTGGGGCTAGGAGGCATTCAGATGAGCGGAGCAGGTCGTCTCCTGGGAACTCACAGCAAAGAAGAGTATTCACTGGGGTTGTTCTGCTGAAAGAGAATCAAAATGAAACAATCCTTTCCATGCACTAGACTTGTGACCTGCTGAGGAACATTTTCATTTTCATTCCATCCAAATGCAAGTGTGAAGTATGTGGAGGGTGATTCACCTGAACTATTTCCTTTCATCCAGTTGGGGGGGGAATAGAAAACATGAATAATACAGGCAAGTCAAATAATCAGATTCCTAATAAACCTTCTAAATTGGATTTTCTGAAAATTTGTAGGTGAACATTTGCTTCTATATTTTTCAGCCATAAAAAAATCTGTTAGTTTCCTCTAGATTACTATTAATGGTCACATCAGGCCAATTAGAAGTTACATGAATTCAACAGTCCTAAGACAACACACCAGTTAGGCATGAATGCTTCAGATTTTGAAAACTGTAAAGCATATCTAGAAAAAACCCCACAAACTTCTGAAAAATCTTTACCAAAGCTACGTCCTGAATGACTTAAGTCTGAGTTGCATGAACAAGAACAGAAATTTTTCTTTTTTTTTTTTTTTTGGGGGGGGGGCAGAGTTTTGTTCGTTGGTTGATTGGTTGTTCTTTTGTTGTATTTTGTTTGTTTGATTAACTATCTGGGAAAGTAATTAACCCATGACAATTGCAAAAACAGAACTGAATTTTCCTGCCATAAAAGTGAGAGGCTGAGCACAAAAGGGGCTGAGAAAGAGAGTATTAAAGGCCCTGTAGATTCAAGCTTGCTGCTCAAAAGTTTAAAGGGCAAGAGCCAAGAGCTACTGCTGCTCCTCTCAATGCCACCAGTAACTGCCCAGCTCCTGGTATTTCTCTCTTCTTTGATAAAGTAGTTGCTTGGCTTTGCACTGCCTGCTGTGACCCAGGTGGCAGGGCCACTGCCCCAGTAAGCAGTTAATTCACTCATGGTTACAGTCTTATACCAAGGACTTTTTTTTTTCCTCTATTGTAATTCACAATAGAGTCAAAACCTCTATGAAAATAAGGCAAAGCAGGAAAAAGCACATTTGATTCAAGAAAAAGCCAAAACTGAAGTTTCAAGAGTAGTTCTTTTGAAATAAACATCTTCATATGTGTAAAGTTACAGTTCAAATTCACCAGGTCAAATGCAGGGTATGTGTAAGGTAGATGAAATTAGATAAATTTATATGCACCTAGACTCTCACAAACCTCCTAACACTCTACTGCCAGATGAGTAAATTCAAGTGCTACATGTAAATCTACTACTACCACCATTGGCCTAATTTATCAATTTACACCTAAATAAACAACAGACAAATCAAGGCAAATATTATAAAGGGAATCAAAGGGACAGGTCAGACTACAGAGATTATGGATTCTGTGATATGATCTTGCTACTGGTTTCTGACAATTTTTATAGTAATTTTGTGTAAATTGACCCAAACAGATAGTTTAAACCTACTATTCGCAATGTTCAGCATAGGTGTGAAGAAGTAATTGGACCAGAAGTCAGTATAGCTCTAGTTAACTAAATATAATTAATCATGGGTGAGAAATACACCAGGACACTGAATTGAAACCTATGATGACTCATAAGTTATGTGTTTCAATGAAATCTGAAGTCTTTGAAAAGTAATGCGTTCTTTATGTTTTATTTAATGTGTTCTTTTTTATGTTTTATTATTTCCTATTATTGAAGATAAAAAGAATCTAGTTTGTGTTCTAGATGGATCAACAAAACTAGCAAATGTTCCTCACTAAAAGGCCAGACATTAATAGACAATATTTAAAAGATTTCAGTGGCATGTTCTCTGTCAAGAAACACTTTTGTCTGTTTTCTTGAACCATTCAGGATGAGGAAGAACATTTCACTGATATTAAAAGCAGTAAGATAATATCTAGCAGAAGGGAAACAAGACAATTCTTAATGACAATAGTATAAATAAAATTCCTAAATCATAATCTTGATCATCCAATGAGTTGAAAATGCATTTTATATAGAGGGTGTATAATGTTTAGTTAATAAAGATCATTCCCTTGTGATTTAATATCGGTCTTATCAAAGGCAGTTGTCACGTTGAGTGGATAGGTTGTTATTCATGTGCCACATCCCAGTACATAAGCATTTACAGGGCCAAGATCTATGTTATAACTAACCTCATTGTAGCACCATATGTTAAGCAAAAAATGAAGAAATGTTATTTGGATTTTTCTGGATACCTTTGTAAAAAAATCTTTGTCAAAGAGTCTCTTCTAAAGAGATAAATATAGATAGATATAGATAAATACACATACGCATGATGACATTTTCATACCACCTCTCAGGCTGCCAGAAGTGTGACAATTCTATAAAAGAAATTGTTTCACCTAAGACTGGAGTGTTTTAATGGAAAGAATCTGTCACCCTACGTGTGCTTTAGATAGGAAATGCTTCTCCCATCATCTTGTGGGCCAGAGAACTGAGCTTGCATTTGCCTGGCATAGGGTTTGTTAAAATCTGTTGTTGCCTTATCTTTTGAGAACAGCTGTCTGGTAAAAGTTGCATATTAAATTTAGTGAGCCCATTCATATTTCAAAACATGTTTATATCTGTCAGTGAGCAGTTTTATACCATTCTTCTTATATTTTACATCAACAGTATTAACTACAATTTATGTTGTCCATTTGTTATTAAAACTAACAGATGGTACACTAAGCTGTTTTTTCTTCAATATAAAGCATTCACTCAGTTGACATTAAAATGTGTTTCTGCTCTGAAAAGTGTTTTTCATAAAAGATACTTTGTGGATTCCTCATTTATCATTTCTTGATGAGTCTTGGATGAAATAAAGAAGTTCTTGATGAACTTCTTTATAAGTTATACTCTGGATTTTGCAACTGCTTGAAAGTTTGGGTGATTTGTAAGAATAAAGCTGGTTTTAATTGTACTAGAATCCACAAAGGAAAAAAGGATTTGCAATGAGGATTTATGTACCAATTTTGTTCATGTCATACAGTCAGGTACAGATTCTAGCTTAGTCCCCAGATCTGTACTAGCCTTACCAAAAAAGGCTCACCAAAATAAAAATATGCAAACCAAAAATATAACTAAATTTCCTCTTAAACCAGCCAGCTAATCTCTAGAAGTACTTTTGACAACTTAATGGAGTCCACACCAGTCTACAGTTGGAATTGCTGTCACACTGTCAGTCATCCCTCAGAAAGTACCATGGGCTGATGGTGTTTGCCTAGAAGCTGATCATATCTTTGGCTAATCTGGCAGATGAAGCTTCCTTGTGCCAAAATAATACAGATTATTATGAAAAACAGCAGTCTCTTATTGCACCTGTGTCAGGGCTATTTTCTAAATTTTCTATTTTGATTGGGCAGCTTTGGTTAATTTCTTCATGTAAGTAAAAGGAGTTGCTGAGAGATGCTATCTTACAGCTTTTTCTGTTTTCCTAACCCTTTTTCTCTAATAATGCTATTGGAGAGGTAGTATAGAGGCATCTTCCATCAAGCTAGATAAATGCTTTACATTCCAGAAAAACTTTAAAATTATGGATAGCTGTAATATAGATAAAATAAAATTGGTGCATCTTGATTAGGAAATCAGTCAATAATTACATGACAGTATATAGGCAAAGAGAGCAAGGAGATTCAATAGACAGTGGATGCCTTATCTTTGTAAGACCTTATCTCTCTATTTTTCTCCACTTGAGAAAGAGGTATGCAGAGGGAAGATTTTTTATTGATGCTTGTAATTTTATTTGTACTCTGACAAACCAGCAATAAGAAAGTCCTTACTTTTCTGTGTTGGAATGCAACACTGTAGAATTTTTCCTAGTTATTTGTTCTATTTAAACTTTAAAGATGTAGGGAGAGATGAATTCTGTCTTTAAAACAACTAATATACATGTTCTCCCAAATAAAAGGATAAGAGAGAGGGATAAAAAGAATAAGTACAATTCAGGAAACACTGAAAAAGTCCTGTGGCATTTGGTGTTTTACAAAGGATAGCAGAGACATCTAATGGCAAGAAAAGGAACCCGTTTAACTGCAATCACGAACAAAACATTCCTTTCAGGGAAATTCGACGTAACGTGAGATACGTGCCAAAGGAAATTTGCTCTTTGATGTTCTAGTCGGGATGTAATGTAGATAGATGTAGAAACGTGAAATAGAAAGTAAAATTAAATACGCTGAAGAGTACGTTACAGCTGAAACAAAATAGACATGCATATTCATGAGGGGGATGATGAGGGGGGAAGACCTGAGGACAACCGACAGAAATCAACAAACAACATTACCAACCTTGAAAGTCTTAGCTGGCATTTCCAGAATTCTCCCTCTCAACTTAATTGACTCTAAAGACTTGAAAACTAAAATTCTGAGACAATTTCAGACACTTACTATAGCACGCAGCAGCACAGAATATGTGAAAGCTTCCCAGGCTAAAAAATGTTGAATAGAAAATTAAAATCGCACCAGTGTTTAATGCTGCCAGGGATTAAATTATAAATATTTAAACGAAGAACAATTAATTTTTTAGAATTAATTTTAATTAGAGGATTTTTAGAAGTATGATCTTTCTTAAGCTGTTGCAGTCAATAGCTGAATTATTACCTTATTAAATAGATAGGCTGTTTTCCAGTTCCTCCTTGTCCTGATGTGGAAGACAACAAGATGAAATCTTTCTCAGCCTTAAATTCCATAATTCTATCCACCATGGAGGCTGACATAATCTTTTTTAATTACATTTGGAGAGCTTATCTGATGACAGAGACTGTTTAGGGAAAATATAGACATTCGCATTCTACCGTCAAGTAAAGAAGATGATGTTGTTTCTTCCCCACCATTAAATATTATTCATGAAACATTTTTCAAATGTACCTGATACATATGGAAGTAGTCCTGGAATCTCATCGGACTTTACCAGGACTTATAGTTCTGTGCAACCTTTTTTGAAACTTCCAATTTCGGTCCATTTTGTGTCTGATTGGGTGTCAACACTAGAAGAGAGAATGAAGATGAAACTGAGGAAAACCCCCAGCCTCAAAAAGTGGTAAATCATGAGGAGCAAAGTCAAAGCCCCGAATTTTGCAAGAGCGAGTTTTCAGCTCATTAAGGAGTTGGTGAATGAGATCCTCTGTGAAGCTGCCAAAGGACAGAGGGGTTGAACAGAGCTGGCAGCTCATCAAGGCCACTTTCTCAGGCTGTAAGATCTCTGTATCCCAGTGTCTAGGAAACCGATCAAGGCAGGCCTGAAACTGGCATGGCTGAGCAAGGATCCGCTCCTCAAACTGAAAGAAATGCACAGCTAGTGGAAGCAGAAACAGGTGTCCTGGGGAGAGTACAGGGATATGTTTGGAATGTGTGGGGTGGGGAAAGCTAAGGCAAAGCTGGAACAGGACTTGGCAAGCGACATGCAGAATAACAAGAAAGGATTCTATAATTACATGGGTCGGAAAAGAAAGTCCAAGGAGAATGTACGTCCCCTGATAAACAAGAAGGGTGAACTGGTGGCAACTGATATGGAGAAGGTTGAGGCACTCCATGAGTTCTTTGCCTCAATCTTCACTGATGGTCAGACTTTCCACTTCTCTCAAGTCTCTGGTCCTCTGGGTTGCTATGGGTGAGTGAAGTCCTTCCCACTATAAACGAATTACAGGTTCTGGACCACTTGATAATGTTAAATAGCCACAAGTCTGTGGGACCTGATGAGTTGCATCCAAAGGTCTGGAGGGAACTGGCTGATGTTGCCAAGCTGGTTTCCATTATATTTGGGAAGTCATGGTGGTCAGGTGAAATCCCCGGTGACCGGAAAAAAGGGAAACATTGCTCCTATTTTTAAAAAGGGAAGAAAGGAAGATCTGAGAAACTACAGAATAGTGAACCTGTTTGCCTAGGAAGTGTTATGACCCGCCCCAGGAAAAGAGGGGGGAGGGGGTAACCCAGGTTTTATCAAAAATTCCTTTGGGGTGGATTAAAGGGAAACGACACTAAATAATCGGTGTATGAGAACATATATTGATAAGATTTATTTTAACAATTTTGAATCAATAGGTAAGTTAACATTTTTGGGTGCTGTCACAACCTTTCTGGGGAGGAGAAAAATGCATAGGGGAGAGAAAGGCAGGATAAGAGCAAGGGAGAGTAAGGGAAAGAAAAGCTGAGAGTGGACAGATGTCCATAGTCACCGCCCACGGGGTCCAGCGATGAAACTTGATAGTTGCAGCTTCCATGTCTGTCACTTGAAGTGGTGGCCTTGATCTGCTGGGGGTGAAGGAGGGAAGCCCCCACACTCCAAGAAGTTATGAATTATCATATCCAGTGTCATATTGACATATGAATTATCATATGTCAGTGTCACAGGCCATGCCTCCTGCCTCCAACCTCTCCCTGGGCCCTGCAAGAGCTGCTGTGTCTGCCCTGGTTCCCGCCCTTTCCCCGCCTGGCGGGGGGGATGGGCTCTCATGGGCTTCCCGCCTTTTCAGGGCTTCACACCTTCAGCACTGGAGGGAGGGAGGGGCCCGACTGCTCATCAGAGGTATCATGCAAGTCAAAAGCCTGCAAAAGTCTCCTAGAATGCATAAATCATTAACCATTTCAGTCTCTGACAGGAAGATCATGGAGCAGATCTTTCTAGAAGATATGCAAGGGCACATAAAAGAAAAGGAGGTGATTGGAGGCAGCCAGCAAGACTTTTCTAAGGGCAAATCGTACCTGACAAATGTGGTGGCCTATGAGGGAGTGATGGCAATGGTTGACAAAGGAAGACCAGCAGGTATCATCCAGCTAGACTTTTGTAAGGCCTTTGATATGGTCACAGATGACATCTTTATCTCCAAATTGGAAAGATAGGGATCTGATGATGGACTATTCAGTGGATAGGAACTTGCTGGATGGACACAGCCAGAGAGCTGTGGTAAATGGCTCTATGTCCAGGTGGAGGCCAGTGACCAGTGGTGTCCCTCAAAGCTCTGTCTTGGGACCAGTCCTCTTCAATATCTTCATCAATGACAAGGAAAGGGGGATGGAGTGCACCCTCAGCAAGTTTGCAGATGACATGAAACTGAGCAGTACAGTTGACACAACAGAAGGATGCAATGTCATCCAGGGGGACCTGGACAAACTTAAAGTGTGGATCCATGAAAACTTCATAAAGTTCAACAAATCCAAGTGCAAGCTCCTGAACCTGGGTTACCACAATCCCAGATAGGAGTACAGACTGAAAGAAGAAGTCATTGGAAGCCTTCCCGCAGAGAGAGAGGTGATTCTGCCACTCTACTCAGCCCTCAGGAGACCCCACCTGAAGTACTACATGCAGCTCTGGGGTCCCCAGGCATGAGCTAAAGCACTTCCATGAAAACAGCAACAAGACTGGGTTGACACTAAGGAAAATAGAGCATTTCCAGTTATTACTTGGCAATAAAAATGGGTGTTGGAGCAGTGCAGAATAAACTGCAGCTCCTGCCTGTACTTTACAAATGTGAACAACTGTCTGCAAAAGATATGATTTTGCAAAATCAGTCATCTTTACCCCACTAGTTCATGTGCTGCCAGAGTAATGGCCATGACATTCTCAATATTGTCAGCAATAACGCTCCATTGACAAAAAGAAAAGAATGAGGGCACACATAGCCCCAGGTCTGATAATATTTGCATTTTTGCCCTTCATAACATGACATGTGATGTGTACAGTTCTGTGTGTTGCCCTTTCTATGAACAAATGCTTTGGGGGAGCTTACATAATCTTCTGCCTGACCGGGTAGGCACCAGTAAAGCTATCTTCCTTGTTCCTACATGTCAGTCAAACTAATCTGAAATTTGATTTAGATTAGCTCTGTCATTGAAATTCTACTTTGCTATTGTAAAATGTAAAAAAACCAAACCAAACCAAACCAAAACCAACAACAAAACAAATCCACAACCAAAAAAACCTGAAAAAGTTAAATCTTAATTCTACTGTAACATTTCCTGTAGGAAGAGACACATGTGTAAGTAAGCAATTGCAAATTTCATAGTTCTGGTATTTTCCTGATTGACCTCATTTTAATTCCCTATGGTGTTTTTGTAAACTTGCATCATCCTAAACCCAAAGAAAAGGTAAAAATTTAGGCTGTTTTTGGGTTGTCTGATTTTTCAAATGTCTAGGCACTAAAAAGAAGAATAGCTTCTTCTTAATTGTTTTTGAGTCTGGAAAGCATAGTGGGTTGAAATCTAAGCGGTTTAATGTAGTAGAGCCTTTTTTCAGAAGTAAGCAGCTCTGATGTTTTTCACAGGTCTTGTAGGTGATTTTGTCATCATGTCAGAAACTGGTACCATATTTTTGGTGCTGCTTAGAGCACCTGGGGAGAGCTCTCCAGCAGTAGGGGCCACACACCACCAGAGGGTGCCAATTACTTTCATAAGCAGGATCTGAAATAAACTTGTCATGTAAGTGCTACATTATTTACTGAGTGGATGTGTTCAGAAGATTGTGCTGGGCATTATGCTGGCCATCAAAGGCCTCCAGGTGACACCTGGAATGAGCATAAAGCCATGTGTGCCAAAGCATGCGGCACACTGCCCTGTGATCAAGGGCAGTGTGGCAAATGTCTCTGAGTGCGATTACAGAGACACGATCAGGTGTGTGATTTGAATGACTGCCTACAAGTGCTATTTTAAAGCACGTGTTGTCCCGTAGCCAAGAAATCTGCAAGCAAAAGATGAGTAACAATGTGTGAGGACACAAGTATATATTAGGAGTGGTCTCCTTGCACAGCAGGCAGCGAACACTCAGGGTAGTGTTTTAACTGTGATATGCACAGAGAGTTTGATTGTCTTTGTATATGCTGACCTTTGCATGGATGAAATTTAAAAGAGTGTGATAGCACAGGTCTCCTTGTTACAGAGCAATGCACTTGATAAGGATCTTCCCTTGCCCTTTCCTCTTTGCTACTGCAGCTTCTTTTTCCCTTCTGCAAATGCTCCCATTATAAACAGCTTTAGTGCTTCTCTGAGCCTCCAAAGAAGGCACTAGTATGAAACATAGAGAAGGTAAGACAGGATTGGGAGTAAGCGTATTGAAGGAACAATTTATGAATTATGAGCATTTTAAAGTGACAGTAATCCGAGTTCTGCAGTATTAAGGCAGCCTGCGTTTCAGCAATTTGGATTTTGGTTTGTTTTGTTTACACAAGATGTACTCTGGGCTGAAAGAATCTGCAGTAGTCAAGCAGAGTAACAAATAGAGTGGGGGTACTATTTTGTTTCTTCTATTTTTTGGGGGGATTTGGATATGGTGGGTTGACCTTGGCTGGTTGCCAAGGTTGCTAGCTGCTCTCTCTCTCTCTTCACCTACTCAACAAGATAGGTAGAAAATAGGATGGAAAAGCTAATGGGTTCCCATAAAGAACAGGGAGAATGCTTAACGATTACTGTCATGGGTAAAACAAACTCACCTTGGGGAAGATTAATTTGATTTATTAACAATTGGGAATAGAACAGGACAATGAGAAGTGAAGACAAGAAATAAAACACCTTCCTCACATCCCTTTTTCCTCCAAACATCAACTTCATTTCTTCACTCCTTACTCTGAACTTTCTCCCACACAGTGGTGCAGGGCAATGGGGAATGGGGGTTACGGTCAGTCCATAACAGCACCTCTTTTCGCTCCTTCCTCCTCATGCTGTTCCCCTGATTCAGCATGGGTCCTTCCCACAGGCTGCAGCTTCCTTCAGGGGATGTACACCTGGTCCAGTGTGGTGCTCTTCCCAGGGTAAATATCTGCTTCATCATGGTCCTCTCTAGAGGTTGCAGAGAAATTTCTGCTCCAGTGCCTGGAGCACCCTCTCTCCCTCCTTCTTCTCTCACCTTGGTATTTGCAGGACTGTTTCTGACACATTTTTTCTCACTCCTCTCTCTCAACTGCTGTGCAGCATTATTTACCCTTTCTTAAATATACATTCTCAGAGGCACCCCACCCATGGCTGAGGGGTTCAGCTGTGACCTGGAGTGGGTAGGTTGGAACAGGCTGTGTTCCACACAGGAGACTGGTCCTGGCAGACCTCCCCAGCCCTGCCAGTGCCTGGGCACCTGTACCAAATACAAGGGCTTAGGGAAAAACTACAGCATTTAAGATGAAGGGAGAAATAGAGAAAATGTTGAAGGAGGAAGAGCAATCTGTTGAGTTAACCAAGAGGCTGAGGTTTCCTAGTTGAAAGAGGGAGCTGCAGGCTGTACAGCTGGGCACCTGGGTCCTGAAGGACACTAGACGGGTTGTGCTGTAGCCAGAGCTCTGGAAGAGTTTTCTAATGTGGAAAGGGATGGCCAATAAATGAAAACTTTATAGGCAGAATAATGAGTAATAAACCTATTATTTCATTTTTTTTCTGGGGGATTATTTTCCCTATAAGAAATATCAGAATCAGTTTAAAAGGAAGATGGAGGAAGAACAAAGTAAAATGAATTCAAATCAAAACTTTACAATGTCCTGTGGCATCCCATCCCTGCAGAAATTGACTAGTTAGCTTTACAGTTTCACCATGAGATACTTTTGTGTTTTACCTGAATGCATATAAATTAATTTATGTACCCACTCACATCCCATGCCAAGCCACTGTCTGACTCAAGATAACATTATTGACATCTTCTCTACTTTCCAGCAATTTAGTTTCTTCCCGGACAACGATGATAAATCAATTAATTGTCTGGTGATTCACTTTCAGAAAAGTTAAGAGCTGCAACCTAATGTGTTTATGATAAGTAGGAAATCTCATTCTTGGCTACTGGGATTGTTGATGAGCAGTTTTGACAGTAACCAAAACACAGTAAGCAAGGATGCTCACAGTTGCCTTCTACACTAAAGCATCTCAGATATCACTATTTTAACCATGAAATTTGCCCTATTTTGAATGTAGTAGAACTTCTTACTGCCTTAAAGTTGAACCACAGTCCTCTGCTGAATCTAGGTCAAAATGATGACAGGAAGGAGCTTGCATAACTAATATGTTTGTACCACATTCCCCTCTGCCTCCAGCTTCAGAAAAGGTGTCAGGTGTTTTCATGCAGCTGCTTCTGCTCAGAGCTGACCAAGCAGACAGAGGAAATACATTAGAAAATAATTGTCTATGTGTGGGGAAATGTTAACTCTTATGCCCATTAATGAGGAAGTCAAAGAGTCAGTTGTTCTCAGGAGGGGTCAGCATTCACCGCAGTGTTTGTGTGGCAGACCCCGACTTTGTAATGTGACCCATCCCTCAATTCCTCTTGAATCCCTGTCAGATCTGGAGCTCACATGCTTGTGAAGGTCATCAGAAAACATACAGGAAATCAGATCTGCAAAACCAGTGAGAAACTTGACTGTCCTGGATCTTCATGTTAAGTAGGTACAGGATTCCCCCCAGAAAATCTGCATATTTTGCAACTAAAATAGTGACAGTTCTTATATCTGTTTCAGGCTGCTTCTATTGTACATGAAAATTATTAATTTTTTACTTTTCTTTACTGTCTTTACTATGATGTAAATTTGTTTAGACTACTAGGAATGTGACAGAATGAATCAGACAGATTTTGGCAGAAAATTGCCTGTTTGGCTTTGCATGGCATTCCTGAGGCACTGACTGTAGGTTCATTCACGCCACACAAAGCCTTGTCTTTGAGACAAAGAGGACACATGAGAGATCTGAGGGAAATTCCAAAATGATCCTTGATGTCAGTGGGGCACATGAAGATATTCATGAAGATATTTTGGGGGATGGAAAGTGATTTTAAGTAGATCATCCATGATTTCTGACCTGACAAGAGTGTTTGAAATGTTGTATGGAGGAGCTGCAGGATGACTTCAAGTGATTGACAGTTCAGTCGTGGGTGGGATTACACGTGGAAAAGCATACCATCTTCCAGTGTTAATGAAATTTCTTTGACGTTCATGGAAAATGTGGTTACTGGTTAATGGTAGTATCTGACCGTTATTTATTATCTTGTTTGCTATTTTCTACGCCTTTTTACTATAAATAGTACAACTTAGTAGGAAGATAGCCATCAGGAGAGGTAATACTTGGTTTTTCCCTCTTTATGCATAATTACATTATGTTCATTCCTTAAATACTGTGTCAGGTAGAGCCACTTGAAAGGGAGATTGATCCTTGCCATCTGAGACTACTGGTCCTGGTCAAATACAACAGAGAGAAGAAACGGCAAGAAGTGTTGTGAAAAGCTAGAGGAAAGGCAGATCAAACAGCAAGACTACAAGACTGTTGAAGGGAGTGGAGAGATGTCAGTTTTGGTGAAGAAGGAAGGGCTTCTAAAAGCTCGTTTTCTAAGCTGTGCAGTTTGCTGCGGCACAGAAGGTTACTGAGCAAACCAAACCTGGAAACAAGGTGCACTTACAAAGAAATATGAGACAATGGATGTGTTGGGTACACATGTTCTATCCATGCTATGGTTCCCCAAGTCACTTTGAATTTTCTTTTTTAAAGTCTACTATCTTGATTTATAGTCTAATAAAACTGTACTTTCAGAACTTAAAAGTCTTGGTCCTCATAGGGAGCCCTCCACAGAAGATCTGGACATGTGAACGTCTCAGAGCTCTCACCATCTCAGGAGTCCATCACAGGCTCTTAGGAAAATCGTTGTTTATGACCTGTGTTTTGTCTATGCAGCTTTTATTTCCACTTTCATCTCCTCATTAAAATGGCCATAGAATTGTTGGTGTCAGTGTTACAGCTCAAGTGTCAATTACATTGTCAGCACACATCCAGTTGATACCAGTGGACTACAGTGAGATGCTTTCATCTCTTTTTTTAATGTCCATCAGTACTCAATAATTGAAATTTATGGCAAATTGCAAAAAAATTTAGTGCAGTCTTCTTTGCATTATCTGTTAACTTGTCTAAAAACTCAAGAAGTGTTCTGTGTACAGCTACATTTACTTCTTTGTATTTAAGATATTCCTTTATAAATATATGTAGTTTAAAAAATGTAAACTTTGAAAAGTAATTCAGTACAGTAATTCTACTTGCAAACCAGGCATAATTTTCCAAGAACCAGAATCTATATGAGCTCAGGAGCAAGTGACAAGTGGATAGCTACTACCATATTTTATCAATAGTCCTCTCCATGTATTTAGGTAGCTCTAAATAAAAAAATATTTATTTAAATTTACAGTATTAAATCTACCTTAAAATATTTAATCAAAAGTCTGTATGAAGAAAAAAAAATGGTAGAAAGATTAAATATTTTTTTTTACTATTTTTTACCATTTATTTCAAAGTACAGCAATAAAATAAAACCATAAAAAAAATTATATCTAGAAATTAGTTAGAAAGGTTGCAGAGTTAATTTTTGGTTTATATAAAAGTAATTATCCAAAGGCCTTAATTTCAAGAAAGGATAATTTAAAGTGTCAAACTCCAGAGATGCATTTTAGGCCAAATGCAAAAAATGTAGCACAAAATGTAAATATATTTATGTAATGTGCTCATAAATGATTCAGTGTTTAGACACCAATCTAATTTTGTTTAAACTGTATCACTTTATTGTAGGCTACAAGATTTTGAAGTTTGAATTAAATTAATGGGCAATATAGTTTTATCTTCTGGATGAGTTTTGTTTTCTTGGTTTTGCACTCTGTTATTTTTCATTGTGGGGAAAAAACTTAGCTTTTTGGGGGAAAAAAAAGTAAAAAGGATAGAGAAAGATGTTCCTGAGTAAATAACTGTTCCTGAATTTCTTTCCATTTGACAATCTGTAACTATGATGGTAAGTCCCCACTTACAGCAGATGTTCTAGCTTTCTCTTTGGTCTTTATCATATAATTAACACTTTTGGAGGGTGGGGGAAAGTATTAGCCTTTAGCAAATTAAACTTGAGATCTTGACAGACTGGTTCAATGGGCTGAGGATAACTGCATGAAGTTCAATAAGCTGAAGTGCTCGGTCCTGCACTTGGGTCACAACAACCCCAGGCAGCTTTACAGGTTGGGGGAAGAGTAGCTTGAGAGCTGCTTAGCAGAAAGGGACTTGGGGTTCTGGTTGACAGCCAGCTGAACATGAGCCAGCAGTGTGTCCAGGTGGCCAAGAAGGCCATTGGCATCCTGGCCTCTATCAAAAATAGTGTGGCCAGAAGGACTAGGGAAGTGATTTTCCCCCTGTAATTGGCACTAGTGAGGCCATACCTCGAGTACTGTGTTCAGTTTTGGGCCCCTCACTTCAAAAAGGACATTGAGGTGCCGGAGCGTGTCCAGCAAAGGGCAACGAAGCTGGTGAAGGGTCTAGAAAACATTACTTATGAGAAGCTGCTGAGAGAGCTGTGATTCTGTGATTCTGTAAAACTACTTCTCAAAGTAGTTGTCCAACTATCTGGACATCTGTCCCCACAGATGTGATAATAATGAAAATAAATTCTGTGAAGATATGGTGCATGAATTAGTTCCACTGGTGCAGTGGTTCTCTGTAGGTGAGTATGATCTGCTGTTCATTTGTCTGTATACCAGTCTCAGGGCTGCCCAAGATTTCAAAGGGACACATTTTGCAAATCTCCTCTATTGTACTGATATAGAGTTCCAGGTTGTTCCTGAGAGAAAATAGCTCCAAAACAGAGGAAGCCTAATACCTGGATGTGTAATAGAAGATTTCCACTCCTAGAAAGAGGAGTTTTCTCATTTTGTAATACAAAAAATATGCTTCAATTAAAAGATATGCAAAGGTTTCCCATCCCTAGAAAAAATTAACTTCAAGAAAGAGAAAGTACTTCTGGGGCCCAAACTCTCAAATTAACAAGGAAAAACTCAGCACGAATCCTCCAACCAATTCTAAAATAGATGTTGGTTTTGCTTCTTTGTTTTTATTTGTTTTACAGGGGAGGTTTTTTTTGGTTTGGTGTTGGGTTGGGAGTCCATTTTTTCTATAAAATAAAAGCCTCTAGATAATTAGAATGGATTAAGATGTGAACATAATGTGAATGACCAACATATGATCAAAAGAAAAATCTCAGTGAGATGCAGCACAAGTTACTAGATGTCATTGACTTTTTTATGCTTAGAGGAAAAAAAGAAACAAAAAATAAACTGATATAATGTTTGAGACAGGACAAACAGCCAGAGGGGTAGCCAACAGAAAGATCATAACACAAGGTGGATCGTAAATGGCAGATTGTGAATGACACAATCTTGTGCATGTGTGTGCCATCTGGGTTAAAAGGTCCTGCGCAGAGCTTTCTTTTGACTTTCAGCTTGGTAGTAAAATTCCTGAAACTATACAGGCTTCAAGGAGAAGTCAGTTATAGTAAGTTCTCCACAACTGAGCTGTCAGAATATGAGCAATAAATTTTGAGGTAGGTGAAAACTTGATAGTGGGAAGGAGCCCTGGGTGTCTGCTTCTCTAGTTATTCAGAAAAGGTTAGGATTATTGGGGGATGGTTCTATTAGCTACTCATACCTGAGTTTCTCAGCTTGTATGGTGTTATTCCCTTTATCACTTTGCACAAATTCTGTTTGATTTAACTTACATGTCATTGGGAAGAAAGAGCTGCTAATTTCCGAACATCCAAACTAAGAGATATAGATATGTTTCAATACTGAATCACAACTACTAACATTGTGCATGCGTTTTTTAGCTATTAATTAAAGCTAATAGAGTTGAGCTATAATGTCTTTCATGCCCTAAAGAATATACCAACATAAATATCTGGAGAGGATATACTTACTCTGAAAAAATGAATGGTGGATAGGGAAGGAACATGCTTGACAGTCTCGTTTTGTGCTGAGGAATACTGCTGGCATGAGAGCAAATGGGTGTAATAGACCTCAGAAACCACTGGAGCCATAAGGCTGTAGTCTCCAGTAAAAGTTATGCAAAACACCATGAATTCTAGCTATATTTTAGATGAAAGAGGATGCATTTATAAAAGTGAAACAACAGTGCCATTAGTTCCCTGTTATAATTAGAAAACACCTGAAATGTCCCCTAGTCTTACATGTTGAAGCTTCTTTTATTAATATTTTTACTTTTCAATTGGTAGTCTTCTATTTGGTGCCATTTGAATTCTCAGCAGATGACTTCTGTTGAAGTGTCTTCACTCTTTTTCAGTTTTACTTAGCAAATTAACAATATTTTGTTAAGTGCACCGTTATCATTCCCTTCTAAAATATATGCCATTGTATGCCATAAGAAAATGTAATTTAATACTTGGTGATCCATTGAATATTCTTGTTATTGTTTTCATTGACATAAAGAAATGTCTATTCTTTTCTCTTAACCCTGCTAATTTTCAACTAATTTTTCAACCCTGAGTTTTCAACTCAGGGTGCATATTTTCCTGTGTTTTGGAATATGACTTTTTTTCCTCAGTAAAATGAGATCACTTTTGAATTTTTAAGAGAATGTTTTATTGCACTGTGGAATAGCATTCCTGCCTTCCTTTTCACCGTAAACCTGTCTCATTGCTCAGAAGTAGTTCTCCAATATTTTTGAACCATGAAGTGATCTGTTGCCTGAACTCTGGAAGTTACAGAAAAGCTTCTTTTGCTTTCAAAAGCAATTATGTTTTCACTCATATTTTAAAAATGTGAAAAATGTACTTTCTTTAATTCACTAGGTAAACTTCTTTTAATTAATTTTAAAGACCTGTCTCTTTGTTTCTTGAAATTGTCTCAGGAAAAGTCCATACTGCTCAATATCATTACTTTTGCTTAACATGCATGTTGGAGAGAGCCTTTAAAATACATTTAATGGTCAAGAGGCTACCATCATGTGAAGGTTTCCTTCTTATATATATTCTTAATATCTCACTGTTTCCACTGTGCAAAACAGGGGCTGAAGAGTGCTGCTACAGCACTCACTACAGTCATGTTTTCTGGGTAATTAAGTCTCCATAATGGAATAGGAATTTACATATGAGAGATTTTATTCAAGATATAAGAAGTATAATGCAGAAAAGGCTTTATTATTAAGGCATTATCCATCCAAAGGTCTGTTATTTCAAATTGTTAATATTTTATATTTGTATTGCAATATCGTAAGTGTTTCTAAAGGGAAAAACAGAATCTCAGTGGGGATTATTATCTCATCTGCAGATTTCATCTAGATAGAAATGAAACATCCTGTGGTGAACTAGGTTGCCTACAGTGGCTTTCCCTCCCTACTTCTGTCCCAGCTTGATTTCCCTGTGTACACAGAACTGTATGGAGTATTTCACTGGCGATTCCACAAGAGCCTTGTACAACGACTGTACTTTTTTCCTATACCTATGCTGAATATTGTGTTTGTTTTCTTTTCTTTGTCTCTCCCTCTGAGCTGACCAAAGGAAATGTTCTCTGTGATTTCTCAGAAACAAATGACAATAGCTTTGTAGGTCTCTTTTGTAGATCTGTTTTCGTGAATTCAGACTTGAAGTCTTTGAAGACCACCTCTGACAGTATGAAACTTTTCATAAGGGAAAGTTTTTGTTCTTTTATTTTACTGTTATTTTTTTTTGCTCTCAGCATTTTAATTACAGTCTGGTTATTACCGCTTTTCCTGTTGTTCCCCAAAATGAACTCTGTGGGAGCCAAAAATAATTGGAAGCATGATAAATCTAAAAAGGAACTGAAACTGAGGCTATGATCTTTTGCTTGTTTCTCTCTGTAGACTTAAATCTGATAGGCAGCACCTTCAGATATTAGCATCTGACTAGACTGAATACTCCTGACCTTTAAAGACATCATAAATAATTATTTAGCATAATTGGCCTTAAAAATTTGAACAGTTCCTGAATAAAACTGTATGTTTCAAAACTGAGTGTGGTGGTTTCACTTATTTGCTCAGACTTATTCTAAAATATAATTTCCATTTCAACTTCAGACTTACGGACAGGTTTTATTTATTATGAGAAAATACTGAAAACAATTTTTTGGAGAAGAAGTCTACCATTGAAGTGAGTGCAAAATGAGGTGAACTTTGTGACTTTGTAAAAGGTCTGATACTCCAGAAATAGCTGGGATTTCTGGGAAGCTTGTGCTCTGGCAGCCTTTAGCAGTTGTGCTAGACTGTGTTTTCTTTAATTTCTTGTAGCATACAGTTAACTTTTTCCAGTTAGCAGTATGTTAACATTTGTATGGTACAGTTAATGAACCTTGTCATTTAGCTGCCTAAAGTCCCATTACACTTCTGCCATTATTAAAAATATCTCCTCTCATGATCAAAACAGATGTCTCTGAAAGAGCTATAAAAAGAAGATAAATTGCATATTAGCAATGTCAGTTTGGGAAAAATTTGTTTTATTACCATACATATCAAAAGAAATAAACATTATGCACAGTCTTTAATTAATGCAATTGAATTTAAATGTTGGTATTTAGAATTAATTATATTGGCTGTAAAGTGCCTTTTTTTCTGCCACAGATATACTATGGAGCTTAGAAGCTGAGCATTGCTATGCTGACCTTAACTTTCCCCAGGGTAAAATAAAACCTGACTCAAATTCCTTCCATCTTCATGCCAGAAGGACATAGACATTAATGTTTTGGTTTGGGTTTTTTTTGGTGGGGGGGCTTTTTGTTTGGTTGGTTTGATTTTGCCTAATTTACTATGTAAATTGCAATTATTTTAAGTTTTTGCTGCTTTTAGGTACAACATCTTAGTGTAAAGTTGATTATCGTTGTTGAATTCTAATGCTTTGGATTAGAGGACAAGAAATAGGAGAAGATAAAAAAGGAAAGAAATAGTCCATATAACTCATGGTAATTAGGGGGCTTATTAAACTGCATTCAAGTGAGCCCTTAGTAATTTCTGAAGACAGAAGAGGAAAATGTGCGGAGGAGATTTCTAAAGAATTACTCTAAATGATACCAGCCCTGAATGTGCTTTTTATGTTCATGCTTCCATCAAGGACCATATTATTCAGCCTATTAACTCTCACTGAAGACAGAAGGAGAGGTATTACAAGCTAAAAGTTCTGATTTCTTGCTTTACACACCTTTAAAGAAGATAAACAAGAAGATAATGTGCGCAAACCCATGTCAGCCTTTTCTAATCCACAAGTTTACCCCATATTATGTCTGTTCTGTGAAAACTGCATTGAAGGGTTCAGGCATGAAAAGTGCAAGCTGCCACCTACTTCATATTATTTCTTCTGAAGATATCAATTCAAGTCTTCATTGTTATCCTCAAAGCGTGAAGTCTAACCCAACAAAATGTGATCTTGTTACAATGATGTGTTGGAGATACTCATGGATGTCAGTCTCTTGGGTTTTCTAGTAGCTTAGTCTTGAAATGAGGGATGAGTGTTGTACATTTTCTTTCTATTGCTCCTCTAAGCTCTACAGTGGTGATACATAATTCATAAGTCAAGGAATATGAACTCTCTGCCCTGGTTATTTATAGAATTGACCCTCCTCTTTTGATAAGTATTTTAAATTAATAATGTAAAAATCTATTGATTGCATTTATGTCTTTCATTTAATATACAGGAATAGTTGTTGAGGCATTTAAGGAATAGTAAAAATATCTCAAACGGATAGATGATGGCTTACATTTAAAATCTCCACTGAAGAGGAGTTTGGATTGCTGTGATTTTAAAATAATATTGCATCTTTTGAGCCTCAAAACAGGGCTACATACAAACACTTGGAAGCGCTTTAAAGTGTTGTATCAAGTTAACTCACTCCTTTTTTCTGCTGGTGAGCTGGCATTCCCCAAACAAATTAGGCCTTACATTAGAAGATAGAACACAATGGATGGTGTTGTCAGCTATTACAAATTTACAAGCCCTGTGGCTGTTTCCTTTCAATATTGATTAAAAGAACCAAGTGGCCTTTGAAGAAAATCAGCACCAGGTTTATTTTAAGTCAAAGAGCATCTAGACATTGCTCCATATTCTGAAAAACCACCATTTCAGGTGATTATAAGGAATGTTGTTCTGGCCTCATTTGTCCTCTGGTCTATAAGAGCATCTGTTAGTCAAAATGATCTGTCAGCTTTCTTGGCTTGTTGTGATACATACTCATCCACTGACCCATTTTCCATTGAATCTCATGGGCTAACATTTTGTAGGAGTTAGTGCAACATTCTGTGTATTGTACATGGAGTAAATCCTAAGCTATGTTGATGTTTTAATTACTTTTTTGAAAATATGCAAGCTTCATGATGAGTCTTTATTTTTCAAGAAATTACTGAGCAAATAAATTAGCTCTAAAGTGAGTGTGTTTAAGTTAATAATTAATACGGTGCATTTCAGTTATCTGAATAATTTGTATTGCCTTGTGACCTACCTTACTTCTTGGCAAGCAACTTGAATCCAAAGAAGATTCAAATGTAATTTCCAGTACTTTTTGTGGACCAATCTCAAACTAGGGGTAAAACTCATGTAATTAAACTCAGAAGAGTTCTGTAGAGAAAAAAAAAGTTAGGTCAAACAATCATTTATAATCATTTATTTGCTTCAGTACATACTTCCTATGTGCTGTGGCACTAATGTGCAGACAGTAGCAATGACTACTAGTTGCCCCTAATGGTGTTCTAACTACAACAGCAAGCTAAAGCTAGTCATACACTTTTATTTTCTGAACTCTGCACAAGAGTTTTCTGTTTTTCCTCCTTTCTTCAATGTAAATGCAACCAATAAAATACAGAAGAAGGTACTAAAAAGATTTTAGCTTCTAATACTAGGGTAACGAGGTACACATGGTTTCACTGGGCTCCTTTCCTTTTTCCTGCCTGATATTGGACTTCAAGTTGCTTTTCTTGTGCATGAGCTGAGATGCTCAAATTGTTAAATGTGAATATGAGGAGAATTAGAGCAAGTAGTAAAACTACACTTAAGGTAAATTTATTTTTCACATTTGAAATAACTAAATATCTCTTTTGATTCAGACTTTTATCTGGGGTTTGTTTGCATGGAATGAAGGGGGTTTTATTTTTATTTTGTGCCTTCTCAAGCAAATTTCATATGCCCATATGTGCCAGATAGTGCACTCCAAGCATTACTACCCTGATTCTTAGAATGGTGCAGCCAAAGACTTTCTGGTAATCAATAAGGTAGGAACCTTATTGAGATTCACCGAAAGTATCTTGCTGATTTCTTTAGATTCATAATGTAAAAATCTATTTCTAATTTCCTTTGCTCTTGCTAAATTATATGCTTTGAAAGGCTTTTTAATCTTGCAGTGACTAAATACATTATACATCAATGCATGTGGAATGCCTACGAAGGGAAAGACTTTCCGTATCTTATTTTTAAGCAGTGTAAATGAGTGAATTTTGATACTTCTGATACTTATGAGAGAGGTAAATGAATCTTTCTATTTCCAAGTGCACTGATTCTACGTGTTTGAGTCTATATGGGTTCTGTTAGTGTTACAAGTTGGACAATATTATCCCAATGTGACTGTTGGAAATAGCAAGTTTGATTTCAGAACCCTTTATTATTAATATTGCAGTAATAACACTTGATGTTTTGTTTCATTTATGTTACATTGTCTAAAGACAATTTCACTCCAGTAGATTCTTGAGTCAGTTGTAGGGCAGAGAGAAGTTAATTCAGCATCTCTGAGACATAGTATTTGCTACATGCCCTAGCACACACTGTAATACGAACTGTGTACTTTTTTTAGAAATTAGCTATACCATTGTGATGATTTTGGCTGGGATAGAGTTAATTTTCTCTACAGTGGCTCATATGGGGCTGAATTTTGTTTATGATTGGGCTGAACACAGTGATGATAATATCACAATGTTTTTGCTGCTGCTGAACAGAGCTTACACAGAGCCAAGGCCTTGTCTACTTTTTGTAGTGCCACACTAGTGAGGAAGTTAGGGGTGCATGGGAAGTTAGGAGAAAAAGAGCCAGGACAACTGACCCCAAGTGACCAAAAGGATATTCCATACCATATGATATCATGCTCAGTATATGAAGTGGAGGAAAGAAGGAGGATGGGGGATGTTTGGAGAGATAGTATTTGTCTTTCCAAGTAACTTTTGCATGTGACGGGGCCCTGCTGTCTTGGAGATGGTTGAACACCTGCCTGCCCATGAGAAGCAGTGAATTAATTCTTGTTTTGCTTCTCTTATGTGTGTGGGTTTTTGTGAAGGACCAGGAATCAGAATGGGGAAAATTTCAGAAGTGGAAAAAGATGTACAGTGATTCAAAGGACTTTATGATACAGACTTTACGGTTATTATGTATGTACACACTGTATGCTTCCCCAGAATTTGTATCTCCTGGGCATGTTCAGGCTTGTCCACTTCCCTGCTTTCCTGTGGATTGGCTGGAGAAGCTGCAGAGAGGAGACAGCCTCCATTTGCCCCTTCTCTCTCCGGTTCCTCCCACGTTCCTCCCTCTTTTGCCCATGTCCCTATCCTGGTTTGTCCCCCGGTTAGTCTGTCTCATGCTCTGCCCTATGTTCTGGCCCTTTCCCCTCCTGATAAAAGACCGCGTGCATGCGTGAATAAAGAATTCTACTTGCACCCTACCTTGTGTCCCGGACCCGTGCTGTGCCACGGTCCCATCCCTCCTTTGGACCGTGGCAGTTTTTGCTCAACCTATGAGTTTTCTAGCTTTTATCCTTCCAATTCTGTCCACAGTCTCTCTGGTGGTGGTGTGAGTGAGCGGCTGCATGGTTCTTGGCTCCTGGCTGGGGTTAAACCACAACCACCAACACTGCTAAATAGCAGGCCTCTTTTTCTTTTTTCTTTTTTTTCTACAGCCTGTGTTCAATATTCCAAATGTTAAACTATCAAGACACACAATTATGTGTTAAATAGTTTTGTTGGTTCCACCTGCTGTGGTTCTTAGACTTTGCTTGCTACCTTGTATGTGCTCTGTCTTTTCAAGATATCTACAAATCTTGGTTTAGCTAACTAATATATTTTTTATGAGGAATCAGGCTCCCATCTTCATCTCTCTTATTTTATCTATACTATTTTATTCCATTTTTGTTTGTTTATTTTCTGTTTAATCAGTTAAGTTGTTCTTTTTTATTGCTGCTAAGGTGGCCAATTCAATATAGAAAGCCATGATATTGAGCTAAAGGCTATATAATATGTAGTGTCATTCTTAATGCCATGTTTCAGCTTATCTGGCCTTTTCCTGACCTTTCTCCAAAGTAAAAACAAAATCTAAACCCGAAATCCCTGATCAAGCCGTACATAATTTTTTTCCCCTTTCCATTACAGTTGTCAGGCCATTCAAATCTTTCAGAATGAATTTTATCTAGCCATTAATCTAATTTTCTTCACATTTATTGATCTGCCTCTGAGACAGTACCAAAAGTCTCAAGTAGGTTTAGAAAAACAAAGAGCTTTAATTGTCAATAATTATGTAGGACAGTGAGGTGCTGAGACAGCTATTTGCCAGTTTTCACCTTTTTCAGTCAGAAGTGGAAACGCTTCTAATATGTCTTTCATTTGGGAAAAGTACTGACAGAGTATCCTTCTCTAGTGGCTGCAATATATATTGACAGCTTAATTAGTTATATGGCAGGGTAGCAACCAGAGTCCATTACGAAGAGAAGAAATCAAAATTCCAATCTGGGATTTCCCTGTGGTTTTCTCAAACAAACCACTGTCAGATAAAATATACATTAGTGTCAGATAGACAGAAAACCCACTAATTTAATTGGAAGAAAAAAGAAAATCCTAAAATGCACTTTTCAGGACCCTTCAGGCTTTATGCATGTTCATAATAATATGTCTTACCTCGCTGTTTGATTTAGAGAGAGAGCTGGTACAGTTTGCCTAGAATACCTTCCTTTTACTGTAGATAGAAAATGCTAAATTTCATAGAAAAAGAATCATTCCTAGGATAGTGATGCTAAGAACAGTTGAAGACAGAGAAAACTTTGAGCTGAATTTTTCATGTTGTGGCCATCATTGACAAAGCTCTAACACAAAGTTCTAACAAGCTAGTGAGCTTTTCACTCCAGATAATATTCAGACTTCATATTTTTAAAAAGAGGGTAAAAAAAAAAGAAAAAGAAAATAAAAAGGCAGCTTGGGTCTAAGATGATAGCATATTGCTCAAAGGAAACAATTTAGAACTAGTTTATGGTCCCGTTTAGTATCCAGTTACTGAAGCTCAGAAGAGAAAGGGTGATTGGGAAAACTCAGCACAAATTTATCAAGGACAATTATGCTTGGCCAACATCATTGCCTTTTGATGAAGAGATCACTGGCACTATACAAAGGGAGAACTCTGGATGTTGTTGACCTTGATTTCTGCTAGGCCTTTGTCATGTTCTCCTATGGTATACTGTGGTAGTTTGAGCCACCACAGAAATCCAAAATCCAATTTCCAGGCTTCCCCCACCCCTTCCCACAATTTTATCTCAACACCGAAGAGAAACTTTCAGGCAAGCGGCTTCTATAGGGGAAAGAGGAAGTATATACATTTTCTTACTATACAAATAAATACTGTACAAGCTAAAAGCAACTATATATATAATATTACACACTTCTATCAGTCCTTTTAAGCTACTCCCTCAATCAGTCCAGGAAAAAACTCTTCAGGCTGATAGGTACCCAATCTCTCTCTTGTGGGAGTGTTCTGGGAACCTGAACACTCCCACCCACCAACCTCCAGCTGCTTGCTGAAGTCCTTTCTTCCTCACGAAGTCCAAGAAGACAGCTCTGAGTCCGTCCTCCTTGGTTCCATGTCAGTCTCTGCTGTGTCATTCTCTCTCTCACTCTCATACCTCAGTTCGTAGGCTGCTGTAGTCAGCTTATCAAACGTCCTCCAAGTCAGTTTTTGGCTGCCCCCAGTCAAACCTCTGTAGGGCACCCGTCGAGCCTCTCTCTGGCCCGTCTCCAGTTTCACCTGGGGTTTTTTTCTTCCCCTGGCACCGAGCTGCTTTCGTTATCAGCCCGTCTCTTTTGGCTCAGCATCAAAATACCAAGTGTCGCATCCACTCCTACTTAACAGTGAGAGGGAAAAAGCCCCTGCTCACCTTTTGCTACAGGTGTTTGGTCCGGTTATGAACTGTCCCGAGCTCTGCAGTCTGGCTGGAAGGGGGGGGGAGATATGTGGATGAAATACATGGACAAGAAGCTTGATGGAAATCTGTTGGAAGCACTGGGATGAAAAAATTTTGATTAAAGCTACAAAGTCCATGTGGAAATTAGTTACAAGAGGCATTTCTCACTTTGCTACTGAACCAAACTGGGGATAGTGGTCAATGCTTTGGAGTTGATATTCAAAGGGATCCCATATTCAGAAGTGGGCTGAAAATAATCTCAAGTTCAACAAAAGGACATAAAAAATCCTACACCTGGGAAGGAATAACCCTATACCACCATACAGGCTGGGGCATACAGCAGGTCTGTAGAAAATACATTAGGCAACCTAGGTGGTCCACACGTTAAACACAAGTCAGTAACGTGTCCTTGTGGTGACATATTTTCCAGGCACATTCTGGGTTTTATTAGCAAGAATTTAACCAGCAGGCTAGAAATAATTTTTCTCCTCTATCCAATGCTTGTGAGACTGTATTTGGATCATTATGTCCAGTTTTGGACTCTGCAGATGAAGAAAGACAAGGTCGGACATTGTTGGAGCAGATCTATCAGAAAGTCACCAAGACAGTCAATGGGGTGCAGCACAAGAAGTACAAGAAGAGGCTGAGAGAACTGTCTTCGCTCAATCCTAAAAAGAGAAGGCTAATGGGAGATCTAGTTGCTGTCCTCAAATATATCCTGATAAAAGATATAGATTCATCCTGGACAGGCTCAGTGACAGGGCAAGAAGCAAGAAACACAATCTGTAGCATGTAAAATTCCAATTACATACTAGGGAAATGATTTTGCAGTGACAAAGTACAGTACAAATGATTAGTTGCCTTGTCTAAATTTTCCCTGCTGTGAGAAGAAAGTTGAACCTAATAACCTCCAGAGGTCACTCCAATCTAAATTATTCAGTGATTACATCCTAAGACATATTTTACCTTTCTCTGTGACTACTAAAGTAATATTCAAAATCAGAAAGAGAGCCTTTTGTTAGAAGATAATTGTTTGGGTATTTTACTAGTACAGATTTGTTTATTTAGACAGAATATGCAGAGGCAATATACTGTTTCTTTGAACACATCAGGGGCAAATACCAGACAGCAATTTCTCAGCTCCATAGTTCAAATTTTTTTTTCTATTAATCTCTGCTAAAAGAAATTCACCATGTTACTTGTAGTCATCATGCTATGGTTCCTCTCCCCCCAGTTTCTCTAGGGGTTTTTGTTTTCAGTACTCTCCAGCTGACACACCACTCTTGCTTTCCCAACCCATTCTCAAGAAACCAAGAGTTAGTCTGAGTTGGCCTTGCTCCAAGTTTGTGTGTTATGAACACATCTGTCTTGTATCACATAATCCCTAAAAGTTTTTTGTTTCTTTTCAGAGATTTTTGTGTGTGTTTTGAATGTTCTGTTTGATTCGTTGAGGAGTCAGGTTTGGGGTTTTGTTTTTTCTTTTCATATTTTTAGGTGAAAAGAAAGTCAAGTAACATTCTTAACACAACTGTCTGTCTAGAAAACTTAATCTATTTTGAGATTGGGTGGAACAGAACTTATCATAATTCAGATGAGACTAGAAGCCCTGACATTTCATAACTGCATGATTTCCTTATGGAAAAGTTGACATTCTCACTGAAAGATGTAAAAATAATAACAACCCCTCAGATGGGAAATTTCACTGTAGATGTGTTTTCTTATTGTGATAAGCATATTTTAAACCATAAATTCATATTAATTCCAGACATAACATCAACAAATTCTGTCAAAATCTGTAATGCTCAGAAATGAAAGAAATGATTGTGTAAAGTCATCAACAGCCTCCATAACAATACAATAGAACTATAGCTCAGTTTTTCAATAAGAAGTTTGTTTAGTTTGTTGGTTTGTTTTTTTCTGGCTCCATTTGAAGGTTTTTTTTTTTAAAGATTCATAAAATGCCGCAGGCTTTTAGAATTCAGTGACACAAAAAGCCCACCAAAGAAACATTAAGGTGTTTCTTTCTTATTTTAAGATATAAAAAACCTCTAGGTAGACAGAATGTTTGTAAAGCTATCATAAAATAAAGAAAAGTTAGATTAATCTTACAGATTTCTTACATTTTACTGGTATACTTATGTATATTTTAAAAATAAAAAAACAAATAGGTGAACTGAAACAATTTTAGCTACATGGTTCTTTGTCTTCCAGGCATATAGCTCCAAATAGGATAATTATTTAGAGTAAAGTATGCCTTAATAGACATAATTTATTGAGCATTTTTAAAGATCACTAGTGCATAACTATATTTTTCTCTTTTTTTTTATATGGTTCATTGCTCTCTGGTTGTACTTGAATGTCTGATTCATATTCCGCAATAAAATTCTATTATGTAGGCATCTCCTGGTTGGACTGTAAAAGCTGGAATACTTATCTCAAACACTTTTATGGCATGTACACACACCTCTTGTAAGCCACTCTTGTACTCCAGCACCATGTGGCTCCTCCAGTTAGAATTATTAGTAGTAAAAGCCTATCTTGGCTTTTCATCTCTTTTATTTGAATGACAATTCCTTTCCTCACTCAAAATGAAGGGCATTCTGACATAAAAATGAAGTGTGAGAGAAAAGTTCTCAGGTGAATTTTTCCTTTACAGGAATAATAACTTCATCAAACTTCAAACACTCACCGGTATACAGAGTGGCAGCTATATTGCAAGGTTATTGCAGAAGAGAAGTTAGGATTGGAGAAAGATTTTTCTGGTTCCGCATTCTACATTGTTAACGAATGTTTTGAAGCGATACATCATTGCTGATAGTTGGGGGTTTTTTACATTATGTCTGAATATTATTCATAGACTGTGAATATTTTTAGGGAGATGTGTTTCCATAGGCAAGCTTTTTTTTTTCTTTTACAATACGAAGAGTAGTCATTCAGTTATGACAAGATTTACATTTGGTCCAGAACCTGATCTAGTATTCTTAAGTATCACAGGGGCACGTTACAGATAAATCCTTACTATGTTAGTGGGAAATGTGTATTTTTCTTCTGATATAGACTTTTGAAAAAGAATAGTTCATCTTCAACCTTGGTATTGGGAGTATAAGATTTGACTTTGGTGGAGTCAGAATTTCAATCCCAGAGGTAAAATATTGAAGAACTTTCTCAATGTTGCTACAGAATGCTTCTTCAGAACAGTATTTAAGCAGAAATATGCAAATGATATTTCATTTCAAAACAATAAAGAAAAAAGCCTAGGTCATCTCCTTGCACTTTCACAGGGAAAAAAAATGCTTTCAGGCATGGTATCTGTGTTCTGTTTGTAATAGTGTAACAGAGCAGAAGTTTTGCATAGGAAAATAGGACACAGATGGTTATAGTATAATACTCACATGTTCCTTGAAGCTTAAAATATTTCCTGGTTTCATATCATAAGTTTCCTTTGATATTACTTGTGGATATTTATGAAGAGCAGAAATGGAAATATATTCAGAAACACTGAAAGAAATACAGAATGATACTTCTTGGTATAACCTTCTTCATTACTAAGTAAAAACCAACATTTTTAAAAGTATTAAGCTCCTAGAAAGCATTAAACTCCAAAACAGAATATTCAATCTGCAATAGGTTTGGTTTTCAAAAGTATAAAGAATTTTTGAACATCTGGAAGTAATTAAACACTAATGTGATTCCTGTCATAACATTCATCAAGTTCAAAAAAGGAAAAGCAAGCAAAAGTTTCAGCAATTACTTATGTGTTTTAAATATCTTAAATTTATACATATATGTATATGCATATATATATATCTTACATGTATATAAATAAAGATGTGTAAACGTGAAAGTATGTATGCATCCATACATATATACAGAGAATTCAAGGTGTTGCAATACCATGCATATGTTTTAGTAAAATAGATTTGAGGAACCATACTAAACCATATTTCTTAATTATGAAATCATTTGTGAAGATCCCAGAAGAAATAATAATTCTTAAATGTAATATTTTTTCTGTGTTTAGGATCATTTCACTTTTGGAGACCATTGGGCCACACTGGATTTAAAAAATATGATTAGGCCCATCAAGAAAGCAGGAATTCCTCCTGTCCAGAGAGCCTCTGCTTTGTGGAAAGTATAGAAATAAGTTTGGTACAATATTCATGTAGATTTGTGTACACAAGAATTAATTTATATAAAATAGTACAGCTTCTTATTGTCTCATAACTTCATATCCCTCAAATTACCTTCATTCTCAGACCAGCAAAATCAAATCTGATTCCTGTAGCCCTTTTATACAAAGTTACTGGACTGCAAACTGAATTCTAGGAAGACATTAACAAAAAGTAAAATTCAAGCAACACAGATATTTTAATAAAAGCTTCTTTAAGTTTATTTTGAAACTTCTGAGACAAAAAAAGAACTAAGTGACAAAAGCAACCATAGCAGTGGTTGTGTAGACTGTTATGCTGGAATAGATACTGTAGCTTGACCATTAAATATATATAAACATACCTTAAATATGCATATTTTAAAGACCAGTTTATGAGATCAAGTACAGCTTTGATGTTGATGTTAATATATAGAGATGTTGATGTTAATATAGTAGAGACATACTGATAATTGTTGGAATATAAACAATAAAAAGGCAAATTTAACTGCAGAGAAGGACTTACTATTCTAAATTATAAGGTACAACCATAGATTTCCAGAGTTTTGATTTAATGTTTATGAGTTCTGTTGTAGAGTATACACTCTGTATGCAAAACCAGGCAGCTATTTATAGATGTGGCCTCTGGTATCTTTCAGGGATTAGCAGAATAAGCACATGGATTTTAGGAATGAGATGTTAATTTCAAGGTTTTAAATTTATGTGGTGAATATCTGTCCACTGACGTCTGTAAAAGCATTCACTGTCATAAAACCACAATGACTCATGAGTGACTTCCTTTTTCTCTGTAATTCCATTTCTACCAGAGAAAAAGAGATGTCAGCTCCCTGAAAGAGAAAACAATGTTTGTTATCTTAAACAGTCATTGTCAAATCAATACATCTCTCAATTTGGCTCAAACAAAATGCCCTACTTGGAGTCTCTGAATGGAAACGATAGGACAAAATTTTCTTGAGTATCGTTATTCTTATTATTTCTAGGTCTTTCAGAGGAAGCAGAGTTCTCTTCATTCTCAGCATAGAAAGATAGTAAGAGTATAAACATGTGCTATAAACTAAAATTGACAGTTGGTCAAGGGAGGCGATTGTCCTGCTATACTCTGCACTGGTGCAGCCTCACCTCAAGTACTGTGTGCACTTTGGAGTAACAATATAAAAAAGACATTAAGTTATTAGAGAGCACCCAAAGGAGGGCAATGAAGATGGTGAAGGGCCTTGAGGGGAAGCCTCATGAGGAGTAGCTGAGGTCACTTGATTTGTTCAGCCTGGAGGAGACTAAGGGAGTGTAAAACTTCCTCCTGAGGGGAAGAGGAGGGGCGGACACTACCCTCTTCTCTCTGGGACCAATGACAGAACCTGAGGGAATGGCATGCAGCTGTGTCAGGGTTTAGGTTGGATGTGAGAAGGCGGCTTTTAACCCAGAGGATGGTTGGCACTGGAACAGGTTCTCCAGGGAGGTGGTCACAGCACCAAGCCTGATAGGGCTCAGGAAGTGTCTGGACAATGCTCTCAGGCTCATGGTGTCATTTTCCAGGGCTGTCCTGTGTAGGACCAGGAGTTGGACTTTGATGGTCCTTGTGGGTCCTTACAACTCAAGATAATCTATGATTCTATGAAAATCATATGTTTTTCCTCAATGTGATGCTGCAGTGACAGTTTGAGGGTCTCACTTCTAGTGGGTGAATCTACATTAACATTTTAACTGGAAAAGCTAGCTGTGCTTAGGTTGTTTTGAAAGCTGTGCTTTTCAAACTGCTTTGGTTCTGGAAGTGGAGTAGCTTTGGGAGAGCATAAACTAGATTTCCTTCAGATGAAGCTATTCTGGAAGATGCCCTCTAGGACACTGGATGCCATCAGGCCCCAGTCAGTGATAACAAGTCTAATGTATGTATTTGGATAAGGATTTGTATATGCATATATGCTTTCTTTACTAGTACATCTGTTTCACAAGTGTTATTCTAGGTTTTGAGTCTTCTATGGTATGTGGAAGGGTGTGGTCGTTTGAAACTCCCAAGAATCTAATTTTTAAGTTCAAGCCCCCCCCCCCCAGTTTGCCCCTGTGAGAGGGTTTGGTGATGGTATGGACTTGATATCTTTTTCACCCCATGTGGAAAGTTTTCAGACAAAACACAACCATTCGTTATTGGGGGAAGGGGAAAATATTTACAAAGGTTTATTTACACCCACAGATATATTTACATTAAATTAAATTTCTCCTCTTCTTCAATAAAAGTCCAAGAAGAAAAGAGAAAAGTCTTTCTGTCACTTCTCAAGCCACAGTTCCTTCATTTCAGTTTTTTGTGGCACTGGTTAGTGTCCTTCATTTTCCTGAGGCAGCAGATTAAGTATGGCAGTCAGGATTTTTGTTCTTACTTGTGGAAATTCCATCCCTGAGCCCGAGCCTTTGGGGTATTTCCTTGTGGATCTTCACTCCTCTTGGGTTAGAACATTGAAGGCAGTTTTCAGTTCAGTCTTACCAATGCTCTTTTGCTCTGTCCCAGCTCAACAGCTTGATAGAAACAGCAACAGCAGCAGCAGAGGGCACGGCCACCTCCTCCGCATTCCGTCCTGGCTCAGCTCTCAGGACAAACTCTGAGTTTTCAGCTCCTTTCTCCCTCTCTCTAGCTACTGCTGCATTTTGGGACTCCCTAAGGGTTTGGAAGTCCACCCCTCCTCTTCAGAGAGTCTCTGGTTTTGGGAAAATAATACAGTCTTACCCCAAACCAGCTCTGTTCAGTTTACCTCTGTTTTGTTGCCAGCTCTCCCTCCTGCAGGAACATCTCTGCATCTTTCAGCTGGCTTCACGTTATCTCACTGCTACTGGCTATCTTTTGGCTTTTAACCATCGCTGTCTCTGTTCAGGACTGCTCTGCTGCCGCTTTCAGTGTCTTCTGCTGCTGCTGACAGTAAGGAAACTTCTCCAGCTCTTGATTACAGGACCTGGTCCAGCTTTGACACTATACCAGGTCTCCCGTAGCCTCGGCTGGGGTCTGGGGGCCCTTGGCCCTTGGCTCCCAGAGGGGCTTACTGGCCCCCTGCCTCCTCGTGGCTCAGATCATGGCTACCTATCTACAAAACTATCTTCACTACCTTCTCTTCCGTTTCTGTGGGTATGTAATTTCCGTAGGGCGCACGTGGACTATTGATTGGTCCAGTATTATCAGTGGGGCAAACCATTACTACCTCAGAGAAAAGGTTTTTCAAACCACCACAAAGGGCAGTAAATCAGATCCAGTGAGTGTAAAGTGTTGAAACCAACTATGTATGATACTTATCTAAGTACATGCGTTTCTTCTAATGAAGAAATGGCTTTTTCCTCCTTATCTCTTTGTATTACTATAATCTGAGACTGTTTATGAGAAAAGTAGGATAGAGAAAACAAAAAAACCCAATAAAACAACAACAATAAAAACAACAAACAAACAAACAACAACAACAACAAAAAAGAGAAAAAACAACTCAAAAAAGTAGGATTTTAAGTAACATGATTTGCTTCCACAAAAAATACAAAAGTAACTTCATTCTTTTGTTTACTTGTCAGCTTCCCAGCTGCCTGCTTTGTGGGTCTTCAAGAGTTGGGTTTTTTTAAGAAATATCAATCCATAATACACCCGCTGAATGTATATACTTCAAGATGAAAAAAAAAAAATACAAACTTCCAAAATCACCACAGATTTTTTTCATGCAAGTAGAGTTTTGAAATAAAATTTGTCAAACTGAAGTTGCACATTCATATCTGGTATTCAGCTTCTTGTTAGTACTCTAGAGGCATAAGAAGTGTATGAAGCAGTGATACATTCTGAAAACCAACAGGGCAGGAATCCTTTTTCAAACATTTATGGACCATTTGATATCCTGGAGTGGTGATGTGTCTATATAGTCTCTATAACAGCAAACATTATATGTCATAAATATAGCTACATGATATACCGTGAAAGACAGGGGAAAAAAATGGTTGAAATACAAGAAAAAGAGTGATTTGTCCATGATCAAACTGGTTTTTTATATATTAACAGTATTTTTGGAAAGGAGGAGGAGGACTCTAAAATAGCTACATTTCTACATACAAATTACCTTGATGTTTTCCATGAAATTGGTTCCTTGTTATTTTTCCAGCATATTAACCTAAATCTGTAGCTGTACTTAGCACATAAGTGAACTCAGATTCTCTGGTTCTCACCATTTACCCTTTAGCATGACATTTTTTGGTGTAATTGTCCTGCTCCGAAAATTTTCAAAAAACTTATTTCACTTGAGAAGATCACTCAGCTTATGCCACAAATATCAATATTTTTCATGTGTTGGGATGAATGACAGAAACTGTGTGGTCAGTGGGAGTGGTATGAAATGACACAAATGCTATAAAATCACTTTTAATGAGCCTTGCATATTAATAAGTACTGCTCGAATTTGTTCTGATTGTATCTGTTGACTAGCTATTTGCAATCTCTCTCTGTAGGTGAGAAAGAATTGTATATTATGTGGTCAATCACAGGACATAATTGGTGTCCACCATCTGCTAGGAGTGACCATCACTGTAGGGTTAATTACCCCATTCTGACAATCTCTCAGGTGTTTACCCCTTTTTTAATGTATCCTATACCATTTGATTGATTATACCTTATACCTATACCTTGTTGATTATATGCAGATATTGCAAGGGCTGATTTTCCATTTTCCTCCTGTTTTTTAAGGTTTGGGGTTTTTTGGGGGGCTAAGAAATTTGTTTGTTGGTTGATTTTGTTTTTATTGTAGTTGTTTGTTTTAACTTTTGAAGTATCACTCATAAGAAATGTAGTATCTAATCACCATTTTTAATAACTCTTTATTATTTGTTTGAAAAGTTAAATGTCTTCATAACTTAACATATACACAAAAATTCCTTAGTGACATGGTTACATCAGCCTTTCAATACTTACTTCCAACAGTAGTTATTTTAGTTTGGAAGAAATAAACTTCCCCTAAACTACAAGTAAGAAGGGAAATCAGTTATGTTTCCATGACATAAGGTCAATTAGAACATGTTGGAATATTAGAATATACATCAGCCAGCACTGATATAATGGTGTCATAGGTTTATCAGTGATAGTGAAAATTTAATCACAGATTTTTGGGATTAAGTATTTTAAAAGAAATACTACATGGTCTTGTTTCCTTTTTACTCATCCTTCCACACCAGGATGAACCGAACGTAAATGGGTGTGAATTTTATTAATTCATAGAACTAAGAAGAAGTTTCTGATTAATGTTTTGTTTGGTATTTTGGCAGCTTCATGACATAATAAGTTATAATGATGTGTTGGTTTGAGCAGAAGTGACTACATTCTCAGAGATGTCCAGTCCTATGGAAAAATATCTAACTTAGAACTAAAAGTTTATTGTGAGGTGCATTAAATTTTCTCAATAAAATTT
The DNA here is from genome assembly GCF_001715985.3 of Manacus vitellinus. NCBI lineage: Eukaryota > Metazoa > Chordata > Aves > Passeriformes > Pipridae > Manacus > Manacus vitellinus. Next base: position 57,320,084 of record NW_021939396.1, on the reverse strand, counting down.
TTTAAAAAAGAAAAACAGATTAGCCAGTAATTGTTCAGATGGTTAAAAAAAGATTTTTATTTTTTGGTCAATTTTATTCAGAACTTTGGTATACTATACCATTTCATTTTTGGTACTTGGTGCATTTGGGGCATTATTAATTATTTCTTAAGATAAAATTGTAGACTAAATTAACATTCTTGTGTTTTGGTTTTCTTTCAGAAGTTAATTTAAATGAAAATAATTTTGGCATTTCCAAATTTTATTTTGCTATAAGTGACATTTTCCTGTGGAAAAAAAATGGTTTATTTACAATTGTAATTTTAATTGGGAAAATTATGTGACCAATTTCAGTGATATTCCCTTCTAAATCCACTGGTAGTTCAAGAGATTCACTTTTCACTCTGAACTTGTTATTCATAGGGGATTAGCCCTTTTAATGTTTTCATGGAAAAAAAACGGTAAGTATACAAGAATTTTTTTAATTTATTTTAAGCAACTGAAGCATGTAGTTAAGCATGTATTTCAAGCAACGGAAAACACAATACTGAGCATTTCTAACTCAATATACTATAATTGTTAGCTCACTTAAAGGAAGTGGTCTATTTGTTGATATCTTCCTCTGTTCCCCTCACCTGGCTTCACTTGGGATCCTAAGTAGGACCTATTTTGAAATTTATGAGGGAATTTTTGAATGCTTCTATTTGGGGGTAAATTCCATTCTGCTGAAGACTTTCTTTTCCATTGGAACACATCTTGAAAAGGAAAATGGCTAAGGTTTGATGGGGTTTTTTCTAAGCTCTTGATCTAGTATGACAAGATAAAATTTCAAGACTATCAGAGATACTGAAATGACAGGTAGCCTAGAAAGCAGCAGAAGCCTCAAAAGCTGTCAGTGTTTTCAGTTTCTCTACAGAGAAGAAGCAGTCACAACTGGAGAAGGCAACAAAAGGTGTTTTTTGGGAAACAAGCCACTTCTCTGCAATGAGACTGGTCTCGTCAATCATAGAATCATAAAATGCCCTGGGTTGGAAGGGACCTTGAAGTTTATTAGTTCCAATCTCCACCATGGGCAGGGATGCCAAACACTAGATCAGGCTGCTCAAAGCTCTATCCAATCTGAAATTTTGCGTTTCCAGGGATGGGGCATCCACAACTTCTCTGAGCAACCTGTTCCAGTGCCTCACCACCCTCAGAGTAAATAATTTATTCCTAACATCTAATCTAAACGTACCCTCTTTCAATTTAGCACCATTACCTCTTGTCTTATCCCTATCTGCCTATGTAAAAAGTCACTCTCCCTCTTTTTATAAGCGCCCTTTAAGTACTGGAAGGCTCCAGTGAGGTCTTCCCATAGCCTTCACTTTTCCAGTCTGAACAACCCCAACTATCTCAGTCTGTCTTCATAGCACAGGTGCTCCAGCCCTCTGGTCATTTCTGTGGCCCTCCTCTGAACCTGCTCCAATGACCCATGTCTTTTCTGTTCCGAGGACCCCAGGGCTGGTTGCCGGACTCCAGGTAGTACTAGGACTGAGTAGAGGGGCAGAATTACCTGCTGGCCACATTTTTTTTGAAGCAGTCCAGGATGCACTTCCCAATGAGATAATTCTGAAGAAATTGACTGTCACTATCTACAACTGTGTCTTCCTATTATTCCCTCTCTTTCTCCCAATCTAACAAGATCACAAAACTGTTCCAGAATGTGTCCATGTTTTGTTGCTCATTTTCATATACAGTGCAAATCCCTTCCTCTGTTAAGTAGCTGTATGTAATGTTGCTTTCAGAAACAACCGGCAACATATTCAGTCTCTCCTTTGAGCTGCTATAAAACATAGTATTATGTCTATAGACAGAGCTGTATCAAGTGACAAAAGCAGCTTAAGGGTCTTTTATGTCCTTAGTAAAAATTAAAATAAAAGTATCTATTAAAAGTTCTGGTCTGAAATAGATTGCTCAGAAGATGTTGTACACAGCAGTGGTGTTCAGTTAATCTGTGGCTCGCTGATGCCTGCCAACTGCCAAATAACTTCTGATATCCTGTAAGTTAATAAATAATTTACTTGCTGTTAATAGATCTGATGTTCCTGTTGTAGAACTATATTGTGCCAAGTCATTCAGACTTAGTAATGAAAAATCCAAAGAAATGATGATGAATTAATGTTTACTCAGAGTGTCCTTGGATTATCCGTCATAAGCACTTGATCCTCAGTAAATTCTATAAATCTGACTTTCATAGTCATTTAATATATAAACTTTTCTTTTAAATAACACTTTTTCCCCAAATAATTCCCCATATTTTCCCATCACAGCTGTAAAAGATATTTGGAATTCCATGCTTATTACAGTATGTAATAAACAGGAGATGGACACAATGATCTTTATTGATCATTTATTGATCTTTATTGATTATGAGTTGGGACCCTTCCAACTCAAGATATTCTATGATTATATGACTGAGGAAGAAAGCAACTGGCTTGAACCTCTGACTCCATTTCCCTTTGTAACAGCTACTATTTACATAGCTGAAGATGCACTGTTAACACAAAGAACTAACTTCCAATATAACCTCATCTTCATTCTTCCATCCTCTGTTCCCAGTGTGGTTTGTTTTGGGTTTGTTTTAGGGCTGAAATGCTTTGTGCTCTGAATTAATTTAGTCAAGTAAAGAGTCAGTCACAGTCTTCTTTCAAATGAATGCAGCTTAGAACCAATTTGTCAAAACAGCAAAATTAAGAGTATGTTTAACTAGAGTGTGTATATAGTAAAAACCAATGTAAGAGCTTTGCTGAAATATGAATTTATTAAAGAAAAAGGATTTTTATGCAGCTTCTCTTCCAACTTACTTCTTATTTACCGAAAGGTACATTTTTCTGGAGATATGAAACACTAGTTGCTAGAGAATAACTTGTCCAACACTAATATAAAGACAAGTAAACTTGGTTGTACAGCTTTAACCCTTTAGACTGAAACAGGGACGAGTAGCAAGAAAGGATTTAACAACTTTAATCGCACAATTATTAGCACAATTTTAATTTTTTAACAGAAACAGATAAAGACAAGCAGTAGAAAGGTACAATATTATGATATTTTTCTCCATCAATATTATGGTAGTACATTAAAATAAGTGTCTGTAAAGGAGATCAAATAAATTGACACTCAACACCTAAGTAGCTTATGCTGAATTTGATTACTCAGGTTCACCAGGCTCTAGATACTAATATATAATTACATACTGTTTGTGGGAATTAAAAACAAATTAATATAATTTACAAAATCTATATTTTACTGCTAGAAAAAAGGAGTCAGGAGCTGCCCAACAAACATTAACAAATATGGTGTAATGGACTGCACAAGCCTTTTAGCCCAGGCTTACCTCTTAAATCATATATCTTTACTTCGTTTCCTCTAGCCACATCCCAATTCACTTTTTTTATTCCTTCTGTAACCCCAAGAGACTTTATTTTCAAAATCACTTTTATCTGTCATGCCATGTAAAATGTGCTTTAGAAGTCTAAACAAATTAATGCCAACCTGCCTCCCTTGCTCACTGTACTCTATTCTCCCCAGAAAAGTCAAATATATTTCCTAAGTTAGAGCTGCTGTCCCTGAATTCTTACTGATCTGGAATTTAATGAATTCCTTAATGTACAAACTACATTTCAGTTAGCTTCAAAGGATCAGTCCTACAAAAGGAAGGGGTGTTTTAAATTACTGAATAGTAAAAGAATTTATTCCAGAAATTCCTAACTTGTACAAATTTAGAGCACAATAAATAGTTGAACAATTCTCGTTGTTGTTTCTCTTAATGCCACTTGAGTTTTCTAGCATTGCACATATATTTGCCCTACCAAGAACATCCAAATTAAAAATCAATCGAAATATTGCAATTATGAAGTGTCATAATTGAATTATAAATGAAAGAAAAGGAAATCTGTGGGGGAAAAAGTTAAAGACACCAGCAAACAATAATGGTCATGTCAGTCAGAATGCCTTTTCTATATCCTCCTTTTAGAGAGTTGAACAGTGATAATAACAGCAATTATCATGGAGAAGCTCTCCATCCACAAATCTAAAGACAAAGTGTATTCTTTCCAGAATTAGAAGTCAATTCTCCTTGAATATGTCATGAATAGGTCAAAAGTTTTCATCATATGATAAGGGCACTCAGTTCTGTAGGACTTGACATCAACTTCTTACACATTATTTCAATAATTCAACACATTTCAAAACAAAATTCTTAAGAGAAGCTCCTGAAGAATAGCTCTTATCTTAAAACTGTTGAGTTAGTAGAAATTAGAAATCTCAAGTTCAGAAAAATGCAACTATTTCTATCTGTTCATAAGGAAATGTCACCTCTCTAGAATTTGAAGTTTAAATAGTAAAAACACTGTAAGATGAGGAGTTGCCACCTTTTCAATAACAACAGGATTTAAGCCTCCATTTAGAGAATGACAAAACTACTTTCATGAAATGTCATTTGGACTATCTTTGCAAAATACTGACGTATTAGAATTGAAGCCATATGGTGTTATGTACTTGATTGGGGGGCTGGGGGAGTGTGTAGAAACAAAATTAAATGCCTGAGGAAGAAAAGATGCCTAAAATCAGCTCTTAAAAGAAACCCTCTAAGACCGAATTTGTGAGTTTTAAATGGCAGTATTCCATTTATTATTATGATGTTAGATGCACGAGAACCTAATTTCTTCAAAAGCATGCATACCTGAGTTACAAAAGCCTTTTGCTTTTATTTAGTTACCTAATCAACAATTCAAAACATTACCTAATACTGTTACACCCACTTCCAAAACCGTTCCTCCCTTAGTACCACCCCTGACATGCCTCCCTAATTTGAGTTGGAGGTCCCAAAGACCCATTATCTCCATCTTGTCTTCCTCTTCCTCATCTCCTTTGGCACAGTATCACATCTTCTGGAACAGTTTAAGGTTCCTGAACAGCTCTACTTATATCAAGTGTTATTTCTCTTTCTCAGTACATTTTTACAGATAGAGAACTCTTTACCTCGTTAAAATCCCTTGTCTCTTGAAATTCTTAATGAAGAATGTAAACATAATTTTTAGAAATCTGCTACAAAGGTACTAGCAAGCTAAAGGTACTAGCAATCTATACCAAAACTTATTTAATATAGGTTTTATGGCTACAGAAGTGCTGCAGAAAGTGAAAGAAAAATACATTCCTGACTACAACAGAACAGCTACTATTTCCATTACAGTCAACGTTTTTGCAGGCTTTTCTCGTGCACGTGCCCAAGTTAACTTTCTCAGTCTTTCGTGTAGGTATCAACATGAGCTAATCCCCGAGATTCACTGTTGGGGAACATCACAGAGTGTGTGTTGCCGAACCAGACAAGCCAGCCTGACACCAAATCACGTTAACCGTCTGATGATGTTGCACTCTTCAGAGTCTCGCTGAAGTTGCACAACACAAATTTTTAGAGTTTGACTCAACATACTTTCAGTCATCCTTTCATTGAATAAGTATGTGCACATGTTGGTTTTGTAGCTGGTGAGACACTTAATAAATATGTGATAGACATTTAATTGCTTCTGCTCTTGAGTGCAGGGAATCTCAGAACATATTTCTAGTTTATGTTCTAGATTGTTGAGTTTTTTCTCTCTTTTTTTTTTTCCACCTTCTGAAGGACTTTTAATGTCACCATAGTCTAATGAGATTTGGAATTACATTATGAGGAAGTTCAAATGTTATTACATCCCACAGAAAGGAAGTTTCTAGTTCTGAGAATCATCTTTATTAGTAGCACAGTTCTTAAGGACAATGTTTTAAAGATGAATTTTCATCAAAGGACTCTCTGTATGTTCCTGTCTTTCTTTGGAAAGATTTCTTCTACCTTCTTAATTATAGTAAGAAATTTGCTTAAGCTGTACTAGAAACCTAAATAACTTCTTAATTTTTAACAGTAATTTATGTGTATAAGCCACTTCTATACAGAAGACATAATGTACTGCCTAGTCTTCTTTCCAAATTAAACTGTTAAAGACTGTCACTCACACAGTTTTTTAAAATACTTTTAATAAGAAGCTCTTCATTAGTTCTTTCAAAACACTGTTCACTAGATATCAGGAAATGTCACTGTGTTACTCACTGGTCATAAGGGGCTGAGAAAGAAAAAGAAAGGCCCCTACATATTTTATTAAAATTTTAAACAAATGGCAAGTTTATTTGTGCCTAAGTGAGAATTCTAGACTTTGATTTTCATAAGTATACTGTCCAGAGGAAAAAGAAAAACACAACACAACCAAACAACAGAGAAGACCCAAACTGAGCTTTGGCATACTATTTGAGGCACTTTATTCCCCCAAAGTCTAAGATTAGGTTATTTTTTATAAGACTTGAAGTAAATATAAGGTATCAAAACTCCAAGCAAGAGATTAGAACAGTGGGTTGTTTCCATGGATGTCTGTATTAGAGTCAGCAAATATGGTAGAACATCTGATGTCAAAAAAGAGGGGGAAAAAAGCCAAATTAACCTCTGACTCATAGTCTTACAAGAGCCTTGCATCAAACTCTATAGTCAAACTGTTTGTTTGACTACCAAAGTGTTTTTTAGTTAATCAGCAGTTATGGGGGAGGAAGTATTAAAATAGTAATCTTATATTTGGGAAATAAATATAATATTATTTTAGACTGAAATAATTTCAAATTGTTTAAATTAATAAATATGCATGCAGAGATCAGAAGATCCTAAGTCTTACCAGGAAAAATAAAAATTTGAAACTTAAACTTTCTTTAGAAAGTTTGTAATGGTTACATCAGTCATGGATGTCCTGTTCTGTGTTTTGAGAAGCTTCAGCACATAACTGAAGCAGAACTGTGGTTTTTTGATAAAAGATTTTTATTATGTTCTTGTAGTACAACTGATAATGCCTATAGTTCATATTGATTTCAGATAAGAATTTGATCAATATGAGACTATGTAGCTAATCCACACTTTAGAGTTTGACTGTTACTCTATTTGCTTCAAATAAAAAAAAGCTGTTCTTGTAAATCTAGTTATTTATTCATTGACCAGTTCCTCAGTTAGTGAGAAACACCACAGCTTAATCCACTTCAGTACAAGTACACTGAATTTTCACATGTCCAAGTTAAAATAGTTAGGGTGTATTTAAGTACCTTTCTTTCCATTTCCCTTGTCTAACTTGATTAATTTCAGTGACCTAGTTCCTCATTTGTTTGGGACCAGTGTGTTCAAATTCAGATGTTAGTAAACTGGTTTGACCCCTGGAGTTTTGACCTCTTCAAGCCAGACTAATGACTTCAGTGTAAGATGTTTTCAGGAAATGCTGCTGGTACTTGAATCTTGGTAGAATTGTATACAGAGGAATAATCTTTTCCACCCTAAGGCCATCAGCTGGTACTTCCACAAGCATTTAATTCAATTATTATTTTAAGGTTACCAGCTCTTTTTGTTCACAAGGGAACACCTCTTGATATCAAAGCCAGCATAGACTGATGATAAAATGTATTTTTATAAAAGAAAATGAGTAAATAGAATGCAAGAAAACATACCTTAACGAGAATTTGAAAAAAAATTGTTTTCCTTACCTTATTTACCATTCCATTACCATTCTATTCTCCTTACAAAGATGAGAGAATTGTTAACACCAGATGCAGGACAGGAATTATATTTTAAAATCAAATTACTTCACTTGACTTGACAATCATTCTATATCCTGAAGAAGGCCACTGGAAGGCTTGATGCTCAAACTGTAGTGTTCTCTTATGTTTGAACACCTAAGAAATAAAGGGCTTCTGTGAGTTACAGATTTTACTGTTCTGGCAAAATCATTGGGATAACTTAAATCTAAATATAATATTTCATGGTATATCAACATTTTTCTCTGACTACTGTCCTCTCACATTTATACAAGAAGTATAGGCTAACCAAAACCAAATACAGAGACAATCCATAGTATTAAGTACTGTAAAACTGTAACTAAGCAGTTTGTTACCTGTGTTTATTTAGTTTCCGCAACATCAGTTTGGTCCTAAATTGCAACAAGTAGTCATCATAATTGTTCATTTTTCTTTCTCTTTTTTTCCTTTTGATTATTGAGAGTCCCAGATATTCATGTCTACTGTGTATGACATGCATGTACATACAAAATTATATAATGGAATGAAATAGGCAGTTCTCTGCAATTTGGTTACTCATCTAAAGTATGCAAATTTAAGATAAAATTTTCTTTTATCTTTAACTCATTTTGTCTGAAGAAATGCATTTGAGTAGTAAATGGTTTGTAATAATCCCTTATTGTAAACTTTTCCTCTGAAGAAGGGACCATACTTTTCTGCTTCATCTGATCTGTTTTAGGAAAATAACTTCTTCAGAGGGAAAATATATCTGCTTTACATAGGAAAGAGACAGAGAAGACTATTTTAAGATGACTGGCTCCAGCCCGAATACTACCTAAGAGAATCTAACTGAAGACCAAGAAGTGAAAATGATGTCTTTCTACATGAGTCAGCTATGGGTTTGAAGACCATAGAATCATAGAAGGTCTGTCAGCTATAAGATAGAGGGATGAATAGATGGATAAATATATCTCCCAAGGACCCCAAGGAGCTGCAAGAGTGTTTGAAGAAGTCAAATGTGAGCCCAGATCCACTCAGTTAGCTTTTAAGCTTTTTTCTAGTTTAGTGAAACTTTCTTTCCTAATGTTCAGCATGTGATGAACTGATTAACTGAATTTGAACTTAGGCCATATCCTTTAAATCTTTGTATGCCTTTTGATACAAGCCTATTGTTCCTCTTCAGGCAGCCTCCTCCTTGCATACTGACACTGTAGTTATCTAGTTTATATTTTATGTTGATTGCTGAGGAAAGTATTGATTAAAGGTGTCATCATGAGTCAAAAAGACTTTGTTTAGGCTTTAAGATGAATTGGAATTCAATTGTGCATTTCTCTGCTTACTTTTATAAAATGAGAGCATAACAACATAATTTACCTTGGAATTTTTTCCCCTGTAAGAAGCCATGGGATACTAGTAAAGAATATTTATGGCATTCTGAGGTAATTCCCCTGATTATAGCTGGTGAAAATCTATAAAAGAAGGATGATGCAAACTGTCAGAATGAAGCAGTTGGACAGGAGAGATATGACTAGCAGCAATTGTGTTTCAGGTGGAAAAGGGGCAAAATGGAGAAAAAAGGGACACAACATTTTCAGATTTGAAAATTGATATTTGCATAAATTTCATATAAATTTGAACCCATATATGGGAAAAAAAATAATGGGGTGGAAATACAGTGGTTATTCTTCAGCCTAAATATAACTGGGAAGTAATGTTTGTGTGTTATTTATAGCCTTTATTGTTTGTTCTTAAGTTACATGAAAGTAAGTTATATTACACTTAAAAAAAAGTAATGAGAATACTGTGTAAACACAAGCTACCAATTTGTGATTATTTGCAGTGAGTTCATAATTTCTGGTAGATCAAGAATTATTTCCTTAAAAAAAAATTGACAATGATACATGACTTTTAGTTACTCTGATTTTTCAGTCTGCTTTTGGACAGAAATTATTTACATATTTACATATTGTTTTTTGGGGCACAAGGTTTGTTGAGTTCTTGTTTTCTTGAGATTGATCCTGAAAGGTGAAATCCCTGATGCCCAGCTATGACTTACCAGAGTGGCAGCACTGTCTTCCAGTGCCCAGCATAATCTGCTGAATTTGCTCTTACTATTGTGTTTCTAGGACTAAAATCCAGTGTGCAGCCAAGTCCTTAAATACTAGGAACTGGACAAAGGGGATGGGAAGCAGGTTTTGATACAATTATGGACTTAAACCTGGCCTGAAAATACAGTATTGATGTAGATTTAAATAAAATGTTAAGTCCTGCATATTGTAAGCTATCAAATGCCATCAAGTCTTTCAGAAACAGAAAAAGAGAAAGCCAATGAGAGGAAAAAAATTTAAAATTTGTTCTGTATGTACAGATAGTGCACAGAGAGACACTGCCTTAGGTAAATCACTACTGGTGCTCTTCCATAAGCAACCCTGCCCACTATCATAGAATAACAAAATGGTTTGTGTTGGAAAGGACCTTAAAGACCACCTCATTCTGCCCCCTCAGCCATGGCCAGGGACACCTTTCACCAGACCAGGTTGCTCAAAGCCCTGCCCAACCTTGTCTTGAACATTTCCAGCCATGAGACATCTACAATTTCCCTCAGCAACCTGTACCAGTGCCTCACCATCCTCACAGTAAAGAATTTATTCCTGCTATCTAATCTAAACCTACCCTTTTTCAGCCTAAATCTATTCCTCCTATCACTACCTGTCCTTGTAAAAAGTCCCTCTCCAGCTTTCTTGAAGGCCCCCTTTAAGTACTTGGATATTATCTTACACAATCCTCGTTTGACTGTAGCTGTAAGGAAGCTGCACATCGTGATTGTGATAGTTTTAATCTAGGCCTTCCTTGGTGACCAGTTTGTAACCAAGAAGTGGCCGTATTACCCAGTATTCCCTATGGTTTTTACGTAGGCCAAGGGTATAAAGAAGGGAGGAGAGGCCTTCACTCTCTTCCCTTCTGGTGGCTCTGAAGGTTCCCTGCTGATGGTTCTGCTGTGTGGGGGAGTGAGGCCCAGTGAGGCCTTGTAGACCTTGGGAGGCGGAGGGTGCCGGCAGTCGGTCACGCAATTTCTGCTGTCCCAAGGAGAGTAGTAAGATATTCTTTTGCTAGTTCCTTATTTGGCTAGTTTCCGAGTTTTTCGATTGTGCATAACTGTTTTGTTCTGTCCCCTTTTCTGCTTTTTTTGTCCTTTTTTTTCCCCTTCTCCCTTCCTCTCTTTCGCTTTTGGGAGCAGTTTGGGGTTTCTGTGTTCATAAGTACCTAATAACTTAATTGTATATCTGTAATATGTATATATATATATATTTTATAAATTCTGGTTGTTTTTGGTTTCTCTCAGTTTCTATAATTTCCCTTCCTTTCTTTGCCCAAAGGGGGAGGGAAGGGAAGGGCTTTCGCTGAGCTTTGGAGATTTTGCTGGGAAACCAGCTCAGATTTGCTCAGTGATTTTCGGTAAAGTGAGGGCTTGTCATAGCTCTCACGCCACAGGATACTGGAAAGGTGGTAGACATGCTTGGTCTCTGTCTTCTCAATGAAAGCTGATAACCTCAAGCATGGTTGTGTAGCTGTTCTCAGTCATACCTCCCCTTCCCTTTCTCCAAATGGAAATAACCACGTTGTTTTGCTTTACTTTGGTGTAAAGTTCTACATAGATAAAAGCATATAAGTAGCTTAAACATATATGTCATTGGCACATGCAACGTTTAAGAAGAACTGTAAAAGATATAAAGGAATTTTTCTTGCTCTGGAAAAGCGACAATTACAGAGGCCACATATTTTGAAGTCATTACAAAACTTATCTCCAGAAGTGGTTTCTGCCTTTTTACAGAACAGAATTGGCATCTGAAAGACGTGTCCATGGCACAATAGTCTCTTCAGAGTTACGCTAAAATCCCTCGTCACCACAATGACAAAACACAATAAAGTAATAATGATACAAACTCAAGAGCATCACAAGCAGAGTCATGAAAAGAAATGCTCTGAAATTCTTTTAGTATTTTTCCCCCCTGTGCTGTAGCTTCAGGTCTACAAAGGTTTATGTACATAAAGAGCAAAGCCCAGCGGGAATGTTCATATGCCTCAAGTAAAACACAGGCTGTCTTTCTAGGCCTGAGACTGTCAGTTCAGGCTATCTGCACATTAATTTCTCTAAAATATATATAGTGTATATAATATACATATATATATCAATTACTACTTAAATAAATTATTTGCAATGTGAATTTTATTTTATATTATAACCACATATTATTCTTGCATTTGGCAAAAGTGTATCAGAACTCTGGTTCATTGTTTAATTTAAACTAAATTTAGTGTCATTTAGCCCAATGCATCAAAAAAGTGTCAGATGTGAAATTCCTTGTGACAGCTTCAGTATTAGAATTGGACATGCTAAGTCTGCCTCAAAGTCCCTAATGTAAATATCTGAAATTTAGTACAGTTGCTTTCTATACTGAGTATTTAAAAAATTCCCTGGAAGGAAAAGTACAAGGTGACGTGAATGACTGCTTCTGTGTCACCTTTTTTTCATGTGCCTACAGAAACCACTATTTTTCTATGCAATCACATGCAGTAAAGCATGTTGGGTGTTACAGTGAAAGATTATCTGTGTCTACTACTCTCGGAGTTCTGGCTAAATCAAATGATGTGATCAGAGGTGTATGTGCTTTCCCAGAGGTATGGTCCAAACATATATCAAGATCCTTCAAAACAGTTCAGCAAGTTACTTTGCAAAAACATGTCTCTCACCTGTCGCAACACTTCCTCTAGGAAAACAAGGAATGTCTGAACAGTAATATAAGCTAAAGGTTTGGCTCAGGAAAGGAATTTCATTTTATATTCTTCTTCTAATGAAGCTGCTAAAAGCAAAGCCAATAACTCTTCCAGATACTGTGACATACACTCCCTAAGGCCCTGCGTTTGGCTCTCATACTCTTTGACATTGAATATGTCAGCTTTGCCTCAGTAGCTTCCTCCCTCTGCTCCCTTGAGAATCTCAGACATAAACTGGACTCTGGCTTTAAGTTCCTGATAGTAAGGAGAGACAAATACTGGTGTTCCCAGATGCCCTTATCCAGCCCAAATGAGCTTTCCTTCACAGTGGATTGTACAAGTGCTCAACAGGTAAAATTTCATCTCCTTTCCTACTTGCTTTGATGAGGACTGTATGAAGTACTGACATGTCACCAGTGTTTTCAGGGACATCCAATTTAGCAGCCACTGAGATGAGTGAGATCGGTCATACCTCATAATGCCATTGTTTAAAAGTATCGGAGAGCTGCCATTGCACCTATCACTGTGGTTTGTGAGGCTATCGCTATAGTTGTAGCAGTAAAAACCTTTTTTTTGATAAAAGCCTTAGGTTTTGGAAGAGAACAACAAAATGCTGTACTGATGCACATTGACTGGATCTGCACGAGCTATATGTTTCTTTTGAAAGGAGACAAAGATTGCTATTCAGAGCTGTTTCTAATGAGGCAAGAACAGAAGTCTTCTCAGACCTGAGAAAGCTAAAGGGGTGTGAAATTTTGTCGTAAGTAGTGGAGCTGAACCCTACAGCAGCACAGAGCTGTGACTGAAGTGAGGTGTCTGTAATTCACATCAAGGATATGAACTCCTTAGATGGATGTAAATTTTCCTAGACAACATTTCAACAGCCACGGACTATTTTGGATTTTCTCTACACACACCTTAGGTTGTGTTTTTTGGATGAGGAATTCCTGTCTTTCCCATTTTAAATAAATGAAGTTCTACAGCCAGATCCACAAAATTCCCTTAAAAATGTTTGACAAAAAAAATCTCGCTGATGCATTAATCTAATTATTGGTGAAAATTATGAACTCTGATGGAGGAAAAGTGAAACAAAACCATTACACAAATAAAAGCTGAAAGAAATACATGACTGAATCATCAACAACCAGAGATCCTTTTCAGTATCCAGTGAGGGAGACTAAGACTTCAGTATTTTCGGTCTCTCAAATGTCATCAGAGTTCTCAGGAGCCATATGCTGAGTTGGAATGAGCATGTATAAGTGGCCAAACACCTCTTTTTCAACTCTCTGAAGCTATAGTGTCTAGGTTGCATCACAGATTTATTTATTTCAGAAGAAAAATTAATTTTAAAAGGCCTGAATCTAGATGCATTTGTTACCTACCAGGACAGTTACAACTCTGTATAATGGACAAGATTTCTAAAGCAAGTAGCAGTTTTTATATTCCTATTGTTTGACTGTGCAGCTTGAGAAAATGTAAAGAAGCCTGTTTTCAGAGCAGTTGCTTTCTCAAAAAAAAAATATGACACTTTCAAGTAGAAAAAAAAAGCAACAAAAACTGAGGCAAAGTAATATAGGAACAATGGAGTTATAGATTTCCTTCCATGTATGTCATTAATGAGATGGTCTTCTACAGCACTGCTTTCAAACCTGATTTGTATTCTGAAATGCTAAACTCAGAACTAAATGAAATCATTATTAATGTGATCTTCTGTCTATGTCATATATTTTTATTTCAGTGGATTGTTTTCAGAAATGTCAGTCTTCTCTGTTAATATAAATTATCATGCATCAGTAAAAACATGTGATTCAGTATAACTTTGTTTTCCAATTAGAACTGGAAGGCCTGCTTTGAAATCTAGCTGAATTAACTAGTGAACAAATGAACCAGGTAGAGCAGTTGAAGGCTGTGGCATCTCTTTGTTGTATTTCAAAGTCCTGTTTTAAGATTTTGTCTTCTGAAAATAAACAGTCTGTATCTCAGTTTTGAATTTCACTTTCTGTGACATTGTATAAAAGCATCTCACATTCAGCAAGAAAATCAATGCAAAAATATAGTTTAACACCACCAGTTCTTCCCAGCTCTCACATGGAACTAACACATAATACCTACATGTACCTAATACATACACCTAGAGTATCTAATATTTACATAATATCTATCTATATGTATCTCTATATATTATGAGATAGGCCATATTTGTATATCCTATAATATATATATATCTTATAGTATATATATGTATAGATATAAATAATATATATATCTATTGTCTAACATACATAAACTTCTTTGAAGTTTGTGTATATATTGGCTATGATCCTGAAGGGATCTCCTGTAATGAAACTTACAAGTCTGCTACATTTATAGCAATGTTTTCATTATAAATTTCATGTAAAGTCTTCAATTTCTGAACTCAGTTGGGAGGCTCAGAAAGAGGATATTTGGTGGCCACATACATTTTTGCAGGTGGAAGAGAATAAATTAAGTCTTTAATTCTGTTCTCTAGGAGTTATGTTTTTAAAAATATGCTTTTCTTATTTATAAGATCAAGTTGTGAGTTAGTAGGAGTGAAAAGTGCCCAAAATTTAGATATGCAAGCAGTCTGAGTGTTACATATAAAAGAGTGGAAAACATCCAAAGCAGGCAATGTTGAATACTACGTATAAAAGAAATACGTATTTGTACTGGTCAAGCCCCATACGTGGCTGGGGGTGTGGTAAACATTTCTCACTGTCATGGTTTGCCTTCTCTTTTTAGACAAAAGATATGTAGTCTTTGGAAGGCACACTGGGTTGCTGTCATCATTTATCTAGTTAGAAGCTGTTACTTTGTGAAGAAGAAATCCAGAGAATAGAAGAGGTGATGAACATCATTGTAGAAAAGACTTTGTTTCTGAGGATGCACCAAATCTTGAAAACTGGGCATAACCTGTAAAACACATAGGTGACTGCAGCACATTATCTGAACGTTTCTAATTGGTATATAGTTAGAAAAAATGAGCTGCTTGCACTATTTTTTGTTCCTACTGATGCAACATCTCAGTCTCTAAATTCTCCCAAGCAAACCTGAATGACCTGAAAATGTATTGGTCACACAGACCGAAGACAGAGTCAGAACATGATGTTAGAAAAAAAGGCATTGCAAAATAAATTTAATCTTACAAATTATTGCTCCCCTCACCTTCTAGAGCTGAAATTCCACAAAATAAGAGAGCTTAAACAGAACATGGTGGCATGTTGCTAAGTGCTAGCCATTTCACTGAAAGGCAACCATTTCTGTTAGAGTACGTAAGGTACTGGCATTACAAACTTGTCTTAGGAGAGTGCATTTAAATATCACTGTACAACCATATGCAAGAGCTCTTGTACCACTAGAATGCTATGTAGTATTTATGTTTATGCATCTATATGAGGTGTACAGGGCTGTATTTCACAGAATCACAGAATCAATTAGGTTGGAAAAGACCTCTGAGATCATCGAGTCCAATCTATGATTGGACACCACCACGTCAACTAGACCAGGGTACTGAGTGCAGTGTCCAGTCTTTTCTTTAACACCTCCAGAGACAGTGACTCCACTACCTCCCTTGGCAGCCCATTCCAATATTTAATCACCCTTTCCGTGGAGAAATTCCTCCTAATATTGAACCTAAACCTCCCCTAATGAAGCTTAAGACTATGTTCTCTCATCCAGCCTGAGAGAAGAAACTGTCTCCCACCTGGCTACAACCTCTTTCCAGATAGTTGTAGAGAGTGATAAGGTCCTCCCTGAACCTCTTTTTCCCCAGGCTAAACAACTCCAGCTTGCTCAGCCGACTTCTGCTCCAGGCCCTTAACCAGCTTCATTGCCCTTCTAATAAAATTATTGTCACACAAAAATTTTATGGAAGACAAATTTTGATAGTTGTTCAATAACTTTGCACACCTACAGAAAAAATGTTATGATAAAAATATCTGTGAATGTTAAGATACAACATTCAGAGATCAAAACTTATATTAAATTGTATTAAATCAGAGCTCTACGATGAATGATATTGCAAAAAAATTCTAATGTCTTATTCTTTTTTAATGTCATGTTTTCATTGTTTATTTAATTTATTAAATATTTCATCAGCAATTAAAGATATTTTATGAAAGAAAATATATTCCAAAACAGATTGCAGTCTTGGGTTGTCCTAATATTTTTACATGAATAAACAAAATTTTCCTTACTCTTACTTCTTTCAATGTGTAAAACATTTCTGACATTCTATCACACATGATATTCCATATGAGAATGGGTTGTGTAAAATCCTCCATCTATAGTCCTCACCTTCAAGTGAAGGGAGACCCTTTGCAATTGAGAACTGTCACCTGATAAAAATTTATGATGAATCTTCCTATGCAGGGAAAAATACAACTGCCTTGGTTGATATGAGAGATGCTAGGACTCAGGGATAAGAAATGAAGTTTAAGTAGCTCTGTGAATAAAATCTAATTTATGACGTAATTTTTCTCTGTATTGTGCATACTTGACAATGTTATGCATGTTATCAACAGTCAGTCATATATTCTTGGCCATAGCTGGCAGCTGCAAGGTAATAGGCCCTGGTGTCCTGATAGGATGGAGAATTAAATACAGATTTGAATTTACAAAGCATTCTTTTAGTCATGGTGCTGGTGAAATTTAACACAAGGACTGCTTTCACATAGGGTGGATACACCTCAGTTGATTTATCCACAACTTTTGGTTAATACGGAGGTTATTACTGGGTGGGTCCAGAAGACTGCACTTCATCTACCATCAAATTATATGTCAAAGATGGGCCTGTAGAAAATATAATCAGATTTGTTAAATCCCATTTGTTTACAATTTAAAGTAAAATTGTTTTTTACAGGCCAAATAATCCATGAACTCACAGTTCACTGATTTAAATGGTAAAATGAGGAGTTAGTCTTCTGCACCTTGGCTGGAAGCAGTATGAGGAGTGGCTGAGGTCACTTGGTCTGTTCAGCCTGGAGGAGACTGAGGGGAGAACTCATTGCAGTCTACAACTCCCTCATGAGGGAAAGAGGAGGGGCAGACACTGATCTCTTCTCTGTGATGACCAGTGACAGGACCCAAGGGAATGGCCTGAAGTCATATTAGGAGAGGTTTAGGCTGGATATTACAAAAAAGGTTCTTCACCCAGAGGGTGGTCGGGCACTGGCACGGGCTCCCCAGGGAAGTGGTCACAGCACCAAGCCTGACAGAGTTCAAGAAACATTTGGACAATACTCTCAGACACATGGTGTGACTCTTGGGGATCGTCTTGTGGAGGGACAGAGCTGGACTCGGTAATCTGTATGGGTCCCTTCCAACTCACCATATTCTGTGATTCTGTGACCAGGAAAGTGGCTTTGTGTCCCTGTCACAAACTTATATTACAGGTAGACAAAAGAATATTTCACATCAAATGAACATTTCTTCTTTCTCTGTTTTTGTATATGTAACATTGAGATAATACATGCAAATATCTCTGAAGTAATTTCAGGAACAGATATGCAGTATTTTCTTTAGGAAAGGAGTGTTCTATTTTTTTTTGCATTATTGTAAATAATGTATGGGAAACAGGAGCCACTGATCAAAATACCTTTCTGTTGATAACTTGATTTAGTAGATGAGACAAAAAGCTTTTTCCCTTGAAGCTGTTGGCTTAAATGAGTTCAAGGTGAGGGCTAGCTTAGGAAAGGCTCCAAAGAAATGAGCAGTTTCATTTCTTGTAGAACTGCCACACTGTCAAGTTCAATATGTCCCTGGTAGAAACCTTTGTATTCTTGGCAAAATGCTGAAAAATGGCATGAGCTTGATTACACGCTATTCTTTTGCAACTACCACCAACTTTTTGAACTCAAGAAAGAGAACTGCAAATATCTTACCCGTTACTTTAGAAGCTACACTTTCTAAAGTCACTCCATAACTAAGATGCATTTTCCCACATTAATAATTTCAAAATCCATGTTTTCAACCTTGCGACTCACAAAAAAAAGGAAAGATGCTAAAGTAACTACATAACTCCATGAAGGTTGCAGTTTTATTCCATTAAGGACAATATTTAATTAGAAGTAGTGCATGGAACTGTTTTCTAATAAACACCATAAATGTCATATAAGTAGATATTATATTAGAAATAGATATTCTTCTTTGGTTATTTCCCCCTTTCATTCATACTATACTGATTTGTACTGACCATTTTTTTGCTGGCTAGCTATCTAAGAAGAAGAGGGTTTCTGTACATGCGGGATTCATTTCTTGTTCTAAAAAAGGCAAGACTTAATCTCTTTTTTTTTTCTCCTGTGGGTGCATATTGGATTTAAGGGCTTTTCAGTTCCCTTTAATTGTTATGCTCATCTTTCTTGAAAGTAGCAGGCAGAACTGATGATATGCCATCATTCCCTCACCACTGTGCCTTATGTTGTAAGTCATATAAAACAAGGTACAAATCTTTTGGCTCTTCTTTCATTCCTTGTTTATACAACAGAGTCATAATCAATGAGTAGTGTGACCTAAAGAGAAATAATAGCAGCTTCCTAGTGTACCAGACCCATGTCAGATTTAGTGTTGGTATCTTCTGAAGGAATTTCTATGATCCTTTTCACTGTCATGCAGAATAGGTGCTCCCTCATAGCCACAAACTTGTTCCTGCTCTGATTTCTGATAATTTTAATACAACACCCTTTTCAGCTTTCTAATCTCATCTCTCCGTGAAGTCAGGAAAAAGACTGTTAAACATGAGTGTTTCAGGCTTAGTATAAGCTTCTCATTTGAAATAAGGAGCTATAGGTTAGGAATTCCCTGCACACTGCTCAGCTGCAATTTCAGGGCATGATTAATTTCTCGGTGCAAATCATCAGGCAGACACCCTCAGGGGTTCCTTGCTTCTGCTTAAAGCCGAAGATTGAAAGAGAGGACTGCTCATTCACAGTGAATTACATTCACTCCCTGTAATTTTACCGTCTACATACACCCATAAATTTTTCTCTGTATCAAGAGCTACCACTTAAATGTATACGCAGATGTATACTTTCTGATAAGTTCCTTTCAGATTCTGAAGTCTGAGTTTTAGGATCTCTAGGAAATTACCATATGCGATGAGAAATGCAGTTCACAACGGAGAGAAATGCATCAAAATGCAAGGCTTTTTCTCAAAACTTCATTGTCAGAGCTCTGCCTCACCTTCTCTCTCGTTGCCGATAACCTCTCAGCAGCAGCCCCACGAGCTGAGACGCACGAAACATTTGCAGGCGGTAATATGTGATGATAACCTTGACTTACATTCATCATCATTACCGCTCCATGTGGCAGGGGCGACCTACATGCCCAGCGCACCCAGGCAGCGAGAGGGGGCGGCCACTCGGTTTCTCAGCCTACTGTCCCTTGGGATTTTCCCGGCCTCCCTGGCCGGGGTGCGGCGCCCCTCCCTCCCTCCCTCCAGCCCCCCGGCGGCCCCGCGGTCCAGCCCGGCCCGCCTCGCCAAGGGCGCGACGCCCCGCGGCGCCGCCAGGTGGCGCTCGCGACCACACTTGGAGCGGAGCCGCGGGCGGGCCGGTGGGGTCGGGGCGGGTCTGGTGCGGGAGCGGGGCCTGGGCCGGGGGAGGGTCTGAAAGCGGGTGCGAATCGGGGAGCAGATCCTGGGCTGCGAGGGATGGGGGAGTGGGTCCGGTCCAGGAGCGGGTCGAGGAGCAGATCCCGGTCCGGAAGTAGGTCAGGGAGCGGGTCCCGGCTCGGGAAGCTGAGACGCCCCGTGGAAGAAATACTTCAATAAAGGGCGAGCCGCCGCCGAGCTCTGGGCGCCGAGGCGCGGGGGTACGGGCGTGGGAATGAGGCTTTTCAGTGTGCGGGGTGGAGCCTTACGGCATGAAGTGCCCCAAACAACGTGTCCCTTTTAGTGATTATTATAAATATTATCAGAATTATTAAAGTCTGTGAATTCCAGATAGTTCCCAGTTAGCGATGCTGCGTGTGGTTCGGTCGCAGCAGCGCTAACGTGTCGGTGGCATGTTCGTACAGGTGCGGCTCAGCACGACGGGTTTAAGTAGACATACGGGAGGAGGGGGACGAGGGGATATGGCTTTTCCCTGCCACTGGTGACACCCTGCGGCAGGGCGCCCCGGAGAGGCTGTCCCAGTGGGAATACCGCACCTCGCCGCGGCTACTCGCCATGTGCCGAGGTGCGGCTCCAGGGAGAGGGGCGTCTGGCCGGGGCAAGGGATGGGCTGCGGGGTAGACGGAGGTGCCGTGGCCACACTCCGCTCCGCTCCCGGCGTCTGAATCCCTGCCGGGTGCGTGTATGTGTGTGTCTGTGTGTGTCTGTATGTGTATGTGTGCGTGAAGAGGGGAGGAGGGAGGAAGTGGGGTGGTGGTGGTAGCGGCTGGCGGGAGGGGGATGATTATTGGCAATGGGCGGGAGAGAAAGAGGCGACTCCTGTTTCCTTTTCTTTCTGCCAGCGCAATCTCGGCTCATTTTCTCTGAGCAATACAAGTTCACGGACGAGCTACCTAGCCAGCCCTCCTCTCCCGTCATGGACCTCCCAGGTAAAAAGGCGGTTCTCCTCCCCGCCGGCTGTTCCTTTTGCAAATTACCATTTTACATGATAACAAAAATAAGATGCAGCGTTAGGGCAGCGGTAGAGATGCCTCCGGGGAAGTGTAGGGGCGATCTCCCAGGAGCGAGATCGCCGGGTGTTCTGGTGAACGGGAAAAACTGAGATGCAACTTCCGAGGGAGATGCCGGGTGAGGCTTTGACTTCTGCGATAATGTGTGCATGCCGGGGTGGGAGCTGAGGGGTATCGACTGCTTCCTTCCCGAGAGTTTAGGAGCCGCCGGGGTCGGCGGCAGCGGTGGCAGCCTGGCCTGGGGGGACAGAAGGTTGGGAAGTACAAATCCACCCGAGCGCAGCTCCCCAGCCAGGCGGGGAGAAGGGCGGCGGCGGCTTCCAGAGCCCGTCCGGGGCAGCGCCGCGGCGGGGGCGGGGGCTTCGAGGCGTCCTGGCCACCCGCGAACTCTAGAGGTAGGGGGGCAACTCCATCGAGGAGCGAGAGGGCGCGTTACCAATAACAAGAATAAAATTTCCTCCCGTAGTGGCTGGGGCGTTAGGAGACGGATGTAAACCCGGCTCGCAGATGTAGTAAAAAGTGGGGCCCCGCGAACTAGCCGGGTTTCGGAGCCCCCGTCAGTTGTGGGGTGCCCCTGTGGGGCGCCTGAGGCGCCTGCAGGGTACTCCACCGCGGGTTTGGGGATGCAGTCTGCCGCGCTGCCCCCTCCTCCCGCCTCAGAGTACGGCTGGGGCTGCGGGAACTCACGGCTGCTGGGGGACGGGAGAAAGAGGGATCACCGGGCATGCGAGCATGTCTCCCATGACCTGTTGTGCCGGCCTGGGGCTCCCGGGGCGGGGAGGGGCAGCCCCGCTAGCGGGGCACTGCCGGGTGGCGCGGTGCTGGCTCCTGCTTGCCCGCTGCGGTGCCTCACCGCCGCCTTTCCCCTTGGCAGGCTGCTGCGCGCCGGCCGCCCTCTGAGAAGGCTCCTTCGCCCCGCGCGGAGGAGGAGAAGGGGAGGAAGGCGCGGTCCCAGCCCCGCTGCCCAGCCGCCGTCCCGCAGAGCGCTGGCCGCGGGGCGCCGCGGCGGCAGCAGGCGCGCAGCCCCCTCCGCCTGCCCGCGCCCGCCCGCCCGCGGCGGCGGCGGCGCGGGGCGCCCGCACGGCGGCGGCGAGCCCGAGCGGCGGCGGCGGCCCCGGCGCTGGGCATGGGGCGGCGGCGGCGGGGGCGCTGCCGGAGCCAGCGGGCGGCTGCTCCTGCTGCTGGCGGCGGCGCTGCCGCTGCTGCCGCTGCTGCTGCTGCCCGCCGGGTGTCCGGTGCGGGCGCAGAACGACACGGAGCCCATCGTCCTGGAGGGGAAGTGCCTGGTGGTCTGCGACTCCAGCCCCTCGGCCGACGGCGCCATCACCTCCTCTCTGGGGATCTCGGTGCGCTCGGGCAGCGCCAAGGTGGCCTTCTCGGCCACCCGCAGCACCAACCACGAGCCCTCCGAGATGAGCAACCGCACCATGACCATCTACTTCGACCAGGTTAGCCGCCGCCTGCTTCACATTCGCTACCCCCATCCCCGTCCCTGCTTCCCCCTTACTGCACGCGTGTTCTCGTAGGGGCTCCCCTTCCGTCTTTTAATCCCGACTCACCCGCTCAATAGCAATTTTACGGCTCAGCTCCCCTGAAAGAGTGTGGGAAGTTCTTTTAGGTGTCTGCGGGGTTTTCCTAGAGTGGTATCGGTGGGAAACACGCTAGCTTCTTGTCCTGTCCCATTGCTAGTAAGGAGAGGGAGTTAACGTGAGAGTCTCTGCCTCGGACGCGTACAGGGGTTCCTTGCAGCAGAGGATTGCCTCGCCCAGCCAGGAACGACCCGGGGGAAGGTGCGCATCCTTCCTTTGGTGCTCCGTCGGGAATGCTCATTTTTAGGGCAAATTCGGAGGTTTACCGATGAGGAGTCGCCGGATCTGCCTGTTCCGAGCGCATTTGGCAATGTTACAGCATCTCTTAAGGGGAGAGAGGGAGGAGGAAGAAGAGGGTGTTTCCCGCGTTATCAAACGAGGAGAACGATGTCCCCGGTGGGCTATAACGGAATGGTGTTATCCTGCACAGCATACGCCGGACAGAGAAAAGAACAGGCCGGCCTCGTCCTGCCCCTCCCTGCCCCTTCCTCTGCCCCTGCCTCTGCCCCGTCGCACTGCTTGCCTCCCAGAGGCTATGCCCCGTCCATCCACTTCACTTTTGCGATGAAATTTACTTTTTTCCTGCCGCTTCTGACTCCTGAAGTAGTATTGCAGAGTCAGCCAAAATAAGCAGACTGTTTCTCTGGGGGCTTGTTTGGTTGGTTGGTTTTGGGTTTGTTTTTTTTTTAACTTGTCTGTTCTCCTGTCATTCATCTGTCTACCTATCCTTCCTAATGAATTTGCACAGATATTCCTCGGATACAAGATGAGTAGAGGAAAAAGAAAAAACAACTTAAACAAAAACCAAAAAAACAAACAAAAAACCCAACAAAACCCCAACTTGCTGAATATATAACATATTTTAGACACTTTACCCGGCAATGTTCAGTTCCCTGGGGTTGGAAGGCGTTTCCTCGGTTCTCCCACAATAAGAGGCTTTATTTTTTGTTCCTTTTTTTTTTTGAAACTTTAGAGTTTGGCTGTTTGGAAGAAAGGCTCGGGATCTGGGGGGGAGGCGGGTGGAGGTTAATTATTTTCTCTTGCTTTGTATTTTTCTTCATTAACCCAGAGGTTGTAACCCTCAAAGCTGAGCGTGGCCGGGCTGCCCCGGGGGCGGGCACGGCGGAGCAGCCGGCTCGGGTTCACCCACTCATCGCACGGCATCGCCACGGACCCGCGGGTTCTTCTCTCCTCACCACCCGCGCCTTTTGAGCCAGATCATGCTGCCTGTCACAGGCACCTGGAAAAGGAGGAGAGGATGAGCCGAGGCCAGATACCGGGCAGATCAGCGGGATCGGAAGGATGTGGCTGCCCCTTCCGAACGAGGCTTTGCGCATCTGCCAGAGGGCTCAATTCTTGCTCTGTTTCAAAAAACATTGAAATATATGAAAAATTAAGGTTGTTGCCAGGAAGGAGGAGACGGCCCACCCAGCCCCTTGAGGAGCGTGTGGGCCAAGCGACACAGCTCTCCAGAGGGACAGAGAGACATGAGCTGGAAGATGTTGCTGGTGCTAAGCATCTGCTCTCCTCCTTCACCCCTCTCTGCAGTGCAATTTTTAACCCTATTAAACTCGAGGGTAGCTCTGTTTTCAATAGTGCTAGCTAAAAAGCATACATTTGCATTATGAGTCAATGACTTTAGGGATTTTTTCCTAGCTTCTTTCCCCTCCCTCCTCACCTCCATTTCACACTCTTCCCCCTCCCCATTCTGCCATCTTTATTGACAGCGCAGTGTGGACATTTGCACTTCATCTAACAGGCTTTGGAGATAATTTTTGTGTAACTAAATTGTTTTATTAACTCTGATGCCTCTTAAATGCCTCTGTAATTTGACTTTATTCCCCTGACATACATTTTTAATTGTGCTGCAAATGCCATTTTGCCTAGGCTTTATATCAGTCATGGAGCTCATGTTAGATTTTCACTGGTACTTTTCTGAGGTGGAGTCTGTTTTCTCAGATTTATCTTTCTCTCTCTCCTTTATTTTTTTTTTTTTTGATTTTGTTTATTTGTTTACTTTCCAGGTATTAGTTAATATTGGGAACCATTTTGATCTTGCTTCCAGTATATTTGTAGCGCCAAGAAAAGGGATATATAGTTTCAGTTTCCACGTGGTCAAGGTCTATAACAGACAAACCATCCAGGTGGGTTCTGATCTAAAAAAGATGCTTTCTTTTTTTTTTTTTTCAAATGCTCATTTCTAGCCACACATTTACCAAAACAGCAGTTGAAGAATGAAACTGCATGTTATTTTTAAAGGGGTCTATATGCATGACAGAAATCACACATCACCTTAACTTGATTCAACCGATTCTAACCTGCACAAAAATTCAGTGATGTGCACAAAGCAAAAAAGGCATTGAGAGTTTTCTCAAAACTCAGATTCTGTCTCTTTGCACTTTTTAGGTAAGTTTAATGCAAAACGGCTACCCAGTGATTTCAGCTTTTGCAGGGGATCAGGACGTCACCAGAGAAGCAGCCAGCAATGGGGTCTTGCTCCTCATGGAAAGAGAAGACAAAGTGCATCTCAAACTGGAAAGGGGAAACCTCATGGGAGGGTGGAAATATTCAACCTTTTCTGGCTTTTTAGTCTTTCCACTATAAAAGAAGGCCAAATAGGAGACAGATCCATGAGCTGGAGCAAGGATTCAATCGTTAATGACACCCTGAACTTGGCAGCACATGACGATATTTTCAGTCACCCTGTCAGACTGTCACGGTAGAAGAATGATAACCTTCTAAACTCCAACATTTGCTTTGAATATTGACAATTCCTTGGGAACCTGCGCCTCTAATTAGTTTTAGACAACAGTGATCTTTAGGAGAAATGAAATTATCGACCTGAGCAATTTGTACCTGTGATTGTAAAGTCAATTTTGGATTTTATTGTTGGGATCATTGACTTTCTTATTCTTTTTCATTTTTTCCCTCTCTTTCATTTTTTCCTCTTTTTTTTGTTGTCCCAATGAGACAAATAACTTGGACCACAGAATCACTTTGGCAAAGGCTTGCTCCAGAGCCAGAAGAATGGATTGTTCAGCCCAATGAGATGTTCTTTCCATTCTTTATTTCTTTGTGTTGTATAGCCTTAAGAAAAAAAAAAAAAGAAAAAAGAAAAAAGGGAAAAAAAAAGAATGGCTTCAGTCTCAGTCCTGTATTTTTCTGGGGGAGGGGGATTCTGGACATTACTGTGTCAAGAAGTGCTTTATCCAGTGAAGCAAAATTTGCACGATTGGAACCTTATTTGTGTTGTTCGTGTTTTTCATCGACTTTTTATTTTTTCTGGTTTTTGTTTCTGTGTGCTAAAAATGTAAGCTAGATTGATCAATAAGACAAAAGAAAGCACATATATACCCTGTAGCTCTAAGTAAAGCTAACCAGTGAACAATTCTATCTGCACTTTCCAGCTGATCTTTATAGACCTATTTAGAGAGAGAGAAAGAGAGAGAAAGAGCAAAAGAGCTACATGATCCTTCAATTACAATCTGGAAACTGGTAAAGGAACTGACATTTCTGAATTGTCCTGACATTTCTAGAAGCAACAGTGGAGGCTTTGAATATCTTCTCTGACCATACCCTAAAATATATCCTTTCTTTGCATTATCAAGCATATTTTGGGTGCTTTTATCTGGTATTTATTTGATGTATTTGTCCACTAATGCTTGAGTGCACATTGTAGGAGCACAGAGAGATGTCAGAGCAAACTCTTCCAAATCAAATAAAACCGTCTCCACTTGAGCTGTCCATGGCAAGTATCGGAGGAGCTGACACTAGCATCTTTGACAGCCTTGGGGAGAGGGGCCTCAGAGGATCCACAGATGCTCCAGAAATTGAATGAGTGCCATGCATTTATTAGCTATGTGTGCTCTTCCAAAACAAATGGCATCAAAGTTGTGGGGGTGGACTGACATCAATATTGAAGGTTGGTAAAAGTCATTATCCAAATCAACAAGAGGTAAAATATCAGGCCAACGTCAGTTGTATCCTGTTGCCTCATTCTCAATAAACAGATCTTGTTTCTTCAGTTTTTTAAGGTTTTCTTGGGGGACGGGGTTGTTGGTTGTTTTGTTTTTTTTTTGTTTGAGGGGTGTTTTTTTTGTTTACTTGTTTAGCTGGGTTTTTGTGGATTTTTTTTATGAAGGTTGGTGTATTAGTGTGCTGAGGAAAATCTTGTTTGAGGAGATCCAGAACGACTGTTTATTTTATAGAATTTTAATCTTAATTTATTTAATTTAAAATATTTAATTTGCTATGAATCCCCAAAGAGTGGATGTGTATAAGAATTTATTTTTTTCAAATTTACTCCTGTGCCACGAACAAATATAATGCAAAGGCATTTGCAGGAAATCGGTGGTATCTACATTGTATTTCAAAATTATGGTAGACATGTCATTTTCACTGTAAATTTATCATTAAAGGTACAAAACCAATTAAAGTCATATATTCTTTAAAAAAACCTATCTGTGTTGCTTATATACCTCAGATGACTAAAGCATTAACCAATTTAATATTTAATATTTTTGTGTATTTTCACCATTGATGCTGTTTGTTTGCTTTCCTGTTTCTCTTTGCCAGTTACTGAATGAATTGATTTCAGGTTTTGTTTTTAATGGTTTGCATTTTCTAATTACCCCTTGTGCGTGACTGCAGTGTTTCTAGTTGCAAAATATCGCAGGACTGTGTTTAAGTACATGAAATAAAACCTGGGTCAGCAGCAACCTTTTTCTATTGAAATTAAAAAATACAATAAATACAGTTGTCTTAATGGTAGATATTGTAAAGATACTTTTTGTGTTTAAAATTTGATCATGTCTCTGAAGAAAACGGAAACTGTATTGGGTTCAAGGTCCCAATTTTTCGGTTTCTAGTACATTTCCCATGTTTTATTTTAAAATTCTGCCTACCATAATCATATCCACTTGTCTCATTCATTTCCGTTTGTCTGCCTTGAATAAGGCAATGACATCGTAATTCGGTCTCTCTCCTAAGCCAAGTGAGGCCAATGACAGGGTTTTCCTTGGACCTGTTCTTGAAAGTTTCTTGAAAGCTCATAGAGCTGCAGAATCTGAAAATCTCTTTTCATGTATTCAAGATCAGTAATATTGACTGCTTATTTTATAGAGATAAACATGTTTATATGTATGATAACTAATCTTCTGAATTTAATGAACTTAAAATACTACTTTTCTCCCTCTGCTGCTTTTGTGTCTTTCATACTAAGCTATAGAGTTAGTACTCTTATATAAAACAGTTAAATTAAATGGAAAATGTGGAGTAAATTCTAATTGTACACTAATTGCAGTCATGATCTCTCCTTTTATTTCTTTTGTGTTCTTTGTAATATTTGTTCTCTTTCCCCTTTTAATTTTGTATCTGAGTTTGCGAAGGTAAAATCTATTTGTTATTGGAAACAGTAGACATTTTGATATTTTTATAAGGTGCAAATCTCATATTTTATGTTATGGGGGAAAACGTACAACAGCAGCACTGTAGATTGAAAGGAAATATTATGTGAGACCAATTAAAGGAGCCTTGCAGCACATTAAGAATAGACTTATCTAAAGTAACTTATATAAATAAATTGATTGGGTAACATTCAGAGTTGGCGTAAATTTAATGTTGAGGTACACCACGAGAGTTAGTAGGTGTAAAATATATATGGTAGTGAAGCAGGCCAACAGCACAATAATGACTGGTTCCTGAGGGAGCAATAGCACAGTATTCCTTCCAACAAATTTCAGTCTTTCTCATAAGCTGGTATATAACACAATCATAAGCTACTCCTATGAAAAAACTGTCTGTTTGGCTGCTTCCCTTCCAGGGAACAATCTGTAGCCTGGGTGTTCGCTGGTTTTGGTGTTCACTGTTTTACTGTTCCTTCAGCCTACTTACAGCAGGGTAGAAGCTAGGAACTGTATTAGGAATTATAATTTCTTGTCATATACATTGTTGCCTTCCTCTTGGTTTTTAAGTTTTATATCCATAGTTTGAACATGGTCTTGCCAAAGCCTGTGTGATCTCACCTGCGCCCGAGACAGTGGGTGTGATGGATATGCAGTGTACCTCATTACTGGTCAGCATCTTGCAGGCTGGATCTGTGGGAGGAGGAGAGAGACAGGACATGAAACTAGGGAGTTGGTTAGAAGTTATACTGTGTTTGTTGGCTGTGACTTTTTTAACTTTTAAAAAGAACATTTTGATTTTATTGACCAAATTTGTTTCTTGGAAAATATATTAAAGTAGAAGATAGGCTAAAATGGCTTGTTTACTGATTGAGTTATTCAAAAATAGCTGAAAGCAGTTTCATGTCCTTGTAATGTCACATTGATTTCTGAAATAGTCAGAGTCACAGGTAGAATTGCTTAAAAATAGCTCTTATAATTAATAGTCTGCTTCGATCCAGAATAAGTTTCTAGTGTTAATGAGCGCTCAAATTCAGTGTCATTAATATACTTCATAATTTTCATTGGTAATGACTTATCATTAAACAATTAGACATAAATAAAGAAAAACAATTGATTCACCTATTTTAATATATTGTTGAAAGGCCAAGGAATGTCTTTGAGTCATTACATAGTTTCTAGATTTGGAAACACTCATTGTCTTGAACCATTGTTCCAGGATCGTGTTTGAAGGGGAGTCATGCCCATTTTTAATCATAGTGGCAAATTATAATTCATTGTAAAATACCCATTTTCTTCATGGAAAAGAAGAAATGTCAGAATGCTCACCTGACAGAATTTTATGGTTCCTGACCACCTGTTAGCTAAATCACATTAACATCTTATAAACTCCTGAGGATTATTGATATCCATCGCAACTGTAGTTGGACACAGACTAGGTGGCTGGGCAGATGATAGACAAGCCTTTAGATCCGCTGTTTATATAATCAAATATTAGTAAAATTCAAGTGTTCCATAGTAAAATAAATACATTATCATTTCAGCAAAGAGACTAATCTTGCTTGTTTCACTTATTTCAGTAAAGTCATTTCATCTTATCAATGGACTTGTGTGCTCCTCAGCGTTAAACTTACACCAACTCTGAATGTTACCCAATCAATTTATTAATATAAATTACTTTAAATAAACCTACTCAGAGTGTGTTGGGAGGCTCCTTTAATTGGTCTCACATAATATTTCCTGTTCCAATCTACAGTGCCACTGTTATATGTTTTTCCCCTCTAACAGAAAACGTATCATGATATCCACACCTTATATCAAAATGTCTACTGTTTTCAATAATAAATAAGAGGAGCTTATGAAAATGTCAGTAGTATTGTGCTTGAATTGTAGGGTTTGGATTTTGGTCATGACTTAATATTACATTTACTTAAAAATCAGTGATAGTCATCAGTGCAAACCCTTAATTAACACAACTATTCTTTAGTTTTGAGTTATTTCAACACTAATCGTAATTCTGATAATATAAGAAAAAGTCTATAAATGTATTTTGAATGCATAATTTAAATCTATTTTTAAATCAGTCATGTTTATGGTCTTATCCAACATAATCATGACTTTATTTTCTTATTAGCTATTATTAATAAAATCCAAAGACCACTGGTGGTATTCTATGGTATTTGAGTGTAAAAATAAAAACACACTTCACAAACCAAGTATATCTAACATATCCTGTTTCTCAGATCATACCTTAACCTATTTAGTAAATCCTCTGCTATTCATCAGCAAAATAAAGTTGCCTAACTTGCTGGTTCTGTGCAGAGCACGTACCACAGATGGTATAAATAATGGCCTAACAAGACACGGGGAGGCAAGTAATGAGTACTATAATGAATTCTGCTTTTAAAAAAAAAGTCTGCCATCAACAGAAATTCAGGTTGTATTGACAAATGCTCCAAAACTCAGGAAATACAAAAGTTAAGTTTTTAAACTAATGTTTCTGACTTATCCTACTTTCACTGTAATAATGAAGTGTTATTTTTTCTATAGGAATCTAAAAAATAATTTAAATTGTTTTGTGATGTCAGCTGTATTAGAAGACATTCAGCGTATTGATATATTCAATGTTATACATATTCAACTAAAACCTAAGTTCATCAATTAGTAATTATGTAACATTCTGATTTCTGCCAATATTTTTAAATTAATTGAAACTACCCCTTTGAAATGCATTTCTCAATGTGTAAATATACACACAGGTACGCACATACATATATATGCATATATTTACATATATATGTGTACATGCATGTAAAACACACATTTTTAGCTAGGAATGGATTGAGAGCTGGCTTTTTGTGTAGTTTGGCCGTCCTTTTTCTGAAGCGCTACCACAACAAATTAATTTTTAGTTTATTTATTGTCATTCTAAACCTGAAACTGTTTATCTTTGCTTACATCTAAGAGTACATACAATGATAGCAAATAACAATATACATTTCAGTGTCTGAGAGCTGCCACAGCTAAGGTGATATTTGAGTAAGGTGAAGCATACAGTTACTAATAAAAGACTTTAATTAGCTCAAGTTCTGTTGAGAGATTTTGTGATGCATAAACCTACAGCACTGCGTGGGAATTGCTTCAAAAAGACATAGAGGGGGATTGTCACAGCTGGAGCTTCCATTTGCCCTTGTATTGACACTAGATGGGAAACCTTTAATACATATTATGTAGCAAATATGTAGCAAATAAGTTGTTTAACAACAATAATCTTTATATGCTGACTTAATTTTGATTGTGTAACTTTTCCGTATAGAGATGCTTTATACTGTCACATATTGGAACTAAGAGTACAACGACTTCAGTGGATAAAGAATAAAGGGTTTTCCAATGTTGTTCACTAGTAGAAATAACCTAGCACATAATATATGTTGCTTCTACAGACTTTAGTGCCAGTGAAAATATGTAGGAAATTATTTAAAAAAGAATCTTTCAAGTTCTTACAAGTTATTTATTGTTAGCAGCAGCAGAATTTTCTCAACCCTGTTCGTAATAGTATGACTAGGAGTATTTTAGGATGGAGTTTAAATGGATATAGCTAGACCTAACAGCTGACTTCTTCTCTATCTGAAATTTTCTGGACAGATATGTGTTCTCATTAGATTTTATAATCTCTCTAGATGAAACTGTCCTTTAACTCTGACTGGTTTTACTAACCAGTCTTGCCTAATTATTTCACCTGAGTAGGGAGAGCATCCATTTTTCTGCTTCTTTGCCATGGTTATCTTGTTTTGTTATACTACATCAATTGTGCTAAAAATATCCAGCAGAGAAAAGGAGATTCCCACTACACTTGCCGCCTTAAGACACTAATTTCTCTTCTCCTGCCCTCTCTTACCCTTTTGTTCATGTTTGAAAGGCTCCTGTTGTTGAAGTGAGTATTTTTTAAAATAATGCTTTTCCAACTCTGAAAACTTGTTCATGCAAAATGATGACAGCTTTAGTTGACTGCTCATAAGTTATCTCATTCCTCTGTTCTGCAGCCAGAACTCTCAAATAAAAGAACCCAATCTGACTGGGGAAAAAATATAACTATAAATAAATAAATAAATAAATAAATAAATAAAGCGACATATGTATATGAATCAGTGATTTCTGGTAATTGTTTTGATCCTATTCAGACTGTTCTCTCCAAGAGAATGATTTGTGCAGCCAACTGACTTGATACCCCTCTGTTTTCTTAAATCCTTTTAAAATATCCCTGTTAGCAGGGATATTAGGAATCTCCCCTTTTACAACCTGTTTATAAATTACAGACTCTTTTGTATGATCGTCATCATGGCTAGGCTTCGCGAATGAAGATTTGGGAAGGACTCTACCCACATTTGCTGCAAGCTCGCTGGTGGCTTAAAAGGCCAATTTGAGATAGAAAAGTCCATAGTTGCGAAAGGCACAGCAGAAAGACTCCTTAGGTGGTATCGACAAGACATGGTTCTTTCTGCGTTGTCTTTTTTCCTCGAGATTCACCCGGCTGGCCCTGGCCACGCCAAGGGGGCTTTCCAGACCCTTTTGTGTAGGTGTTAGGCATTGCTCAAAAGTAATAAACCAGATTTTCAAGAACTTGAGGAATCCTTTAATGTGAGCACCTTGTGAGAAAGAGAGAACAGTCTGCAGGAAGGGCAGAAACCCTCCTAACAAACAGAAGAGTCGCTGATTATTCTTTGCACAAATACAAACCTCAAAAGCATATGGGGACACATGTGCATGTCCATGTGTGAGCTATAGCTATAAGGGACAACCATTTATATGTAAAACACTTTCATAGAGCTCTAAATTTTATGCAAGTAAAAAAATTGCATGAAAATATGTATGCGACTTAGTTGGGATTAAAGATGCACTTGCAATTAGTGGTTGTACCAAACTGTTTATTAAGGTCAGTGGCTCAATGCAGATATTCCACAGTGTATTCCACTCGAGGGTGGAATGATGCACTTTGTAATAAATATCTAAGCTATTCCTGAGGAAACTTAAAAAAGTTATCTTTACACAGCTATGAGATTCAGAGATCAGAGTGCGGCTAATACAATTCACACCATTGGACACATTTTAAAAGGTGAGATAAACATTTTATTCACATTTGGTATTTTTCCCTTAGGTTCGGTCAAGAAGCAGCTTACCTCCTGAAAGCAACAAAATGGAATCCACGTGCACTATAAAACATTATTTAATTTCTACTGGGAGTAAAAAGAGCCTTGCTTATTTGCCTTCACGTCCACATTCTCTCTAAGGCATTTGCCTGTCGCTTGCTTTTTATGTGTCCACTAATGTTTTTCAGAGCTTCATAGGTTATGTCTGAAATAAATAATTGAAAGCTGATTTGCAAGTGGACTTTAACAAGTTAAACCTGTAAGTGGCAGGCTTTCTTGCCATACTACTGATTGTCAGAATTACTGAAAGTAAGGCTGTATTGGCTGAGATGGACTTCATTTTCCCTGCAGAACTCCTTACAGTGCTGTGCTTTGCACTGGTAGCCAGAAAGGTGTTGATAGCGCACCAGTGGTTTGGCTACTGCTGAGCAATGCTGATGCAGCATCAGCACTGTCTTTTCAACATTCTGCCCCCATCAGTAGGCTGGGTTTGGACAAGATCTTGGGAAGGGACACAACCAGGATAGCTGACCCAAATTGACCACAGGGATATTTCATACCATATCAAATCAGTTCAGACAATAAAAGCTAAGAAAAGGAGAGGTATTGGGGGACATTTGTTACTTAAAATGTTTACCTTCCAGAGTAACTGCTACACGTGCTGAAGCCCCGTTCCCAGGAAGTGGGTGGACATCCCTTGCTAGTGGAAGTTGAGAACAGGTTTGCTTTTTTCTTTACTTGTGCACGCACAACCTTTTGGTTTTGCTTTAGTAAACTGCCTTACCTCAACCTACAAGTTGTTTTCCCTCTTATTTTCTCTCTCGTGTCCAGCTGAGAAAGGAGAGTGATAGATCAGCTTAGTGGGCACCTGGCATCCAGCCAAAGTCAAACCACCACATAAGGCGTGAAGTACTTACATCATGTTTAGAAAGAGCTAGGCTCAAGATATCAGTTGAATATGGGCTGCACTGCTGTACTCTTATCCATGCCCATGGCAGCAAGGTGCAGTGAAAGACAACTTCAGGTGACATTTAAATGGCATGGGAAATACAAATTCAGTATCTCAGCAGTACTTTGGTGCTGGACCAAAGATAACCAATCAGTTTATGCTTTCTTGTAAACAATACATGTCGTGAATGAATCTGGACTGGAAAAGAAGTTCCCAGCTGTATATAACTGCCCAACAATATGAATTTAATGACCTATTAAAAAAATATCCATAGTGTCTTGGGCAACTTACTATCTTGAGGTTTCTCTAGTGGACTAGCTCCCCAGTGTCACTGCTTTTCCTGTACTGGGAAACCAAAACTGGGCAAAAACTCCATATACAGTCACAAATGCCAGATACAGAGGATCTTGATCTTCTGGCTACTCTCTTGCTAATAGATCCAACTATGCATTAAGACTTTATCGCTGAAAGGCTACACTGCTGACTGGTATTCAACCTTTTACCCCAGGATCTTTTTTTTTTTCCTGCAAAACTTTCTTCTATCTAGTAAGTCCCAGACAACACTGCTGCATATGGATATTTTATACCAGGTTTAGGACTTTGTATTTGTTTAACCTCATGAATTTCTGTCAGCTCGGTCTGCTAAACTCTCACAGAACAGTAGCACTGTTGTTTAACATATTACTTTCTTCCTCTAAATTTGGTTTCATCCACAGACTTGAGGGTGCGTTTTGCCCTGCCATCCAGGTAGCTAGTTAAGATATTAAATGGTGACAGCTCTAGTACTTTCCTGTGAGGAAAGCCTCTAGTAACCATCTGGCAGATGGATTTCAAATTGCGACCCATTACGCTTTGAGTCTCCAGATCCAACCAGTTTTCCAGGCATCCTGTAGTCCATTTAGTTTTTTAAGCATCTTTTCGTCTATGCATCAAGTCTGTATCGCTTTAGCTTGGCTACAAGGATACAACTGGAAACCATGTCAAAAGTCATGATAAAGTCAAAGTTAATTACAAGCTCTGACCACAAATTCATTTATCAGAGAGGGTAATCAGTCTGAACAGGCATGATTTTAACTTTGTAAATCTGTTGTGTTTTTTCCCAATCATCTTCTTATCATTCATGTGCCTACAAATGACTTCCGTACGCAGATTTTTGCCATAATCCTCCAGGAGACTGCAGTGAGGCTGACCAGCCCCTAACATCCCAAATATTCTTTCTTGCTGTTTTTGAATAATGATGTGACACTTTCCATTCTCTAGTCACGAAGGCCCTCTCCAGATCACTTGGGTGATCTGGAGATTTTGGCCAAGGTGATTTTAGCCAAGCTCCCTGATCAATATCAATTGTACCTCATGTGGTCTCATGAACTGTTGTAAAACCAATTTATTTGCTCAATTGACCCTTAACTTTTCCTACCGTGGGCAGTACCTCAGTTTTACAGGTTCTTCTGCCGTTAGGCATAGAAATCTGAAAAGCCAAAGGGCACACCTTATTGGTAAAGGCCTTGGCAAACAAAGCCTTGAACACTGCACCCTTCCATACCCTTATCACAAGACCCCTCTAGTTTTCCCATCAGTATACTATAGAGGTCTTTATTTTTGCCATTCATATTCCCTGACAGTTTCAATTGCAGCAGAGTTTTAGATTCCTAATTCCATGCCAAATCAATATTTTTAATCTTTCTTCTGATTGCAAGGCTAATTTCAGTCAGCTAAAGAAGGTTGCATCTTATTTTGCCCCTTGATCAGGAGTTCTTGTAGCAGAAGCCCATCACAAAAGCTTCCTCATTAATCTCCCTTTGATCCTGACCAATAAACTCTCAACTGGCTTGTGGATCATTTCATGGCAATGAAGCACACATTCCACACTCTGTGCTCTTTAGCACAGAGCACAATTTCTCTTCCTGCTGTTTCCAACCTGTGCTTCCTAAAGGACCTATATCCACTCATTGCAATGCTCCAGCCATGAGAGCTAACCCACCATGCTTCTGTTACTCTGAACTGCTCACAACTTCTAATTCCTCTCTTCTGTTTTCTATTTTCTTCATGCTGGAAAAGTTAATGTCCAGGCATTTTGGATAGGTTCCCAGTAGTGATGTTTTTTAGGGAATATGTGAGA
This sequence comes from Manacus vitellinus, assembly GCF_001715985.3. Taxonomy (NCBI): domain Eukaryota; kingdom Metazoa; phylum Chordata; class Aves; order Passeriformes; family Pipridae; genus Manacus; species Manacus vitellinus. Next base: position 57,283,875 of record NW_021939396.1, on the reverse strand, counting down.
ACCTTTTTTATTTTGCTGTCATCCAAACTCCTGTCTCCATATTATGTCACTTCTCTCCAAGTCTGATCTTCTTGAAAAATCATGTTTAAAGGCTTTGTCATTAAGTTAACAAGTTTATTTTTAAAATGCTATTGTTCCACTTTGTCAGATGGAGACAACCATTCCTTATTCCGTAAACAGGGTCTAGTGATTATAGTGGCACAAACCCCACATGGGATATGAACCATGCCTGAGCCTTTTCCTTTCACTGGAAATATTGAGGAATCACCACCTAACCTCTCAAGCTCTTTTGGGTCAACCCCTCTTGATATATTTTGGTTGCCCCTGGCTATTGGTACTCACACGGTAGGTAGCAAGAGTTTATAATTTAGGGGCTGGCTGAGACTTCACAATATTTGTACAAAATCTTGGATCCAGAATGCACTTCAAATCTGCTTAGAAACAGGTAATAGGTGAAGAGATGAGGATACTGAGCTGGCATACCCAGTGCTAATTCTTTGAGGCTGTTGAGTGGAGAGGAAAATTTATGATTATACTCTGTGACATTTGGACAGTATCTCAATGTTTCAGTACCAGCTAATCTGACAATAGAAACAATGATGTGCTTTCTTTACTGATATTTTTACCATCATGTATCTTTCTAGCACGTGAAAGTCAGGCAAATGTGAAGAAATGGGAAAAAGCATATGTCAGAAGAAACAAGAAATTATATGAAATGACAAATTGAAGAACATGGGAGGCAAGAGAACAGAATTAAATGAAAGCAGGAATCCTTTTGGAAGTTGCTGTTAGGGCTGAAAGTGATTTAGTATAATGATAGATAGGGCATGGGAGACAGAAATTAGGTGTAAAACATGGGACAGGTCTTGAAATACTGGAACAAGGGTCAGAGACTAGAATTTTTTCCAAACTGGAAAAGAAGGATTTACAGAATGAGAGGCTTGGGGCAAAAGTAACAAAAATGTAGGAAAAAAAAAAAAATGCAGAGCAAAGACAGGAACAAATAAATGGGGTGAAGTGACAGTGGAGGAACATGGCAAAAGGGACATAGCTTTTACAAATGGTTTCCAACTTAGAAGAAAAAAATGAATTCAGAAAATAAGAGTGAAAGATTTAAGGTTTTGTGCGTTTATCTCAAAAATGCATGGACCGGAGAGAATTCTGTTTCCCTGCTCCTACTTATTTCAAGGGCTTTTGTACCACTTGTTTTTTTTCTAATAGCCTTTCCACTTATGCTAGTTCTCATTCCCTGCAAATGACTCACCAGTCCTACCTGCTGTTGAAAATATAGCCAGCATGAGCAACTCCCTCCTAACAATGCCAGTGGGAAGTGAAGGGTACAGTGCCTCTCAAGACCAGGTTTCTTTCCCTGACCCATCAAAAGATGTTATCGGACTTGATTTGGGCCAGCTAGCCTGTCCCTTTCCCTTTTGTTTCCCTCTGGTGTGCTCAGCATGCTCCTTGTAAGACAGCTGTTCTAGAGAGATAGTCATTCTGTGCTGCAGTTTGTCCAGAGCTGACTGGGGGCAGCAAGCTATCTGGCTAGCTGCAGTCCTTTTGGCTTCCAAATGATGATTGAAAGCAATGGAAAAATAAATGATGCACGTTTTTAGTTTATATTTTTCCTGACCTTTTTAAGAATCTGCTGTAGATTTCAATTTTCAGTTTGAAGTGGGAAGTATGTGAAAGAATGTATCTTTAAATACACTTTCATAGTTTTGGGGATTTTTTTTTAAACTCTTTTCTGATCGTAGTCTGTGAATTTGGTGATTAGAAAACACTCTGAATATAAACACTTCCAAAGGAAGATGGGCTTACTAGAAGCCATCCTAACATCCTGCCATGGCACTGAGGAACTGCCAGCCCTGCCTGTCCTGTCCACCCCCTGCGCTTTCCCCTACCCTGCCCAGGCCCAGGTCCTCATCTCAGCCCCTAGAACTGTCAGGCCCTGCCCCAACAGTGCCACAACAGGGCTGGTCTCCTGCTCCTCACAGCCTGACCCTACCTGGCCATGGACCCTGTCAATCAGGGCTACCCACAGGTCCATGTCCTGACCCTGTCGTATCCCATTCCCATCCCAAAGGGCGTGCCTTGTGCCTGAGGTTAAGGCTGCCCCTGCTGTCTCCCAGCTGCCAGCTCCTGGTGAAGCCCATGTGGAGCCCTCAGTCTTGGAGTCCTTTGGCCTCTGGAGCCACCAGGGTCTTCAGTGCCCTGCCATGCTCCTGGGCTAAGGAAAAATACCAAAATAATCTCAGGTGTTGTTTGTATAATGGTTGTTTCAAACCATGCTGGAAAAGCCACTTTGCCCTCCTCCGTTGCCAGTGCTTGACCATCCATACTTTTTCACTGGAAATTGTGGCTCATTTCCTCAAGAAGAAATTTTGGCAGTGTCTGGTATCATTAAAGCATCTAGTGCATTTATCTGGATGGATAAATGCAATCAGTAAGGTGTGGCCTAATCTGTTGACCAGCAGCAGAGACGTGCTTCATGTGAGAGCTGATGCAGCTAGGAAACAAGGTGTCTATAGTGACTTATCTAGTCAGTAAAACTCATGCCTTCTGTGGGCAACAGCAGGTACCCCAGGGATGAGAGTGTCCATGGATGATCAAGCTTTTTTCACTCATAAGTTTTTCTTTAAATTTTCTTTGTTAGGGATTTCTTTTTCCCCATGGAGTATTTCTCGGCTACAATTTGCATTCATCACTCCAGAATTTGGAACACTGATTTGTTATTTTCATGTGCCTTTTTAAGCAATTAATTGGTTAATATCCAGTCTTACTAACTTGAAACAGCAATTGATTCTACTCTCATTCCGTTCAGCTGGGATTTATTTGCCTTCAATCAGAGCAAGGCAGGCCTAGGCACAGTGAATTGGTACTTTTCTGTTCACTATTGCTGAAATGTCACCATTCCTGTAGCTGGATTTATATACATTTTAAGGTCATTTGATCATTTTGACAGATTGTATCATATTGTATCATCTATTGTATCATCATTGTATCATGGATTTGATCATATCGCCAGAACTTCATTTATCCAGTAATCGAGTTCCTGAGATAATAATTTGCCTATGTATTAAAGTGTATCTTTCAGAAAAAAACATTATTGTAATGATCTCTTCAGTAGGTGGCAGTGCTGGGATTAAAACTGTTGCTTGACTAATATGCAAATTCCCGCCTGTTGGGATTTCAGTGTAAATAGTTTTGTTTTTCTTTTTTTTTTTTCTCATCTTTAAATTTGGGCTCTAGGTTGCTTGGAATGCTGAAACTGTGAGGAGATTCACTTCTACTGGCTGAGAAGGTATAGAAAAATAGATCAAGTACAAGTGCAGTCAGTTGGCTCCAGAGATACGTATGAATAAGCTAAAGCTGTGGAAAGCATGTAACAATAGAGCTCCAAAAGTATTAGTTTCTCCACTGCACATAACATAATCCATTCAATTGCTCTCGGTAAAATTATGTTGCTGGCTGAAATGCTATAGAGTCTGAATACACAAATATTCACAAGTCTGTATTCACATTTTAATTTTACATTTATTAAACTTTATTGGAATCACTGTGGTATCCTCACGTTGTGGACAACTTCTCTAAATATGGTGCCATAAAGGACTCCATTATTGGGTTCTGGTGACTTCATAATCCATTCCTTAAATTGTGATGAAGAACAGTTTTCTACCAGGATGTAATATACAGGTTAGGAAGCGCTGATTCCTGGTAAGGTCTAAAATAAAGATTTGAGTCACAACATGAAGCTTTTTACAAACACTTTTCTCAAAAGGTGGTTTGACAGAAATCTCTCTAAAGGTCATACGTCTTAATGGCACACATTAGGTAGTCCACATGGAATACTGCTCAGGAATACAAAACAAACAACAGAAATTTCCCATATCGTTAGGGCTCAAGACTTCTCTTGGATTAGAGCTGGACTGCACCTGTGTGGATTACAAAGAATGGTTTATTGCGGCAATTAAATTGTGTGGTGGGAGCATGTCATTTTTTGTCCATTGGGAAAGCAGGATAGAGAGAAATCTCACAGCTACACAAAAAGCAGTGCTGCGTAATGTATTCCAGATCACACACTGAAAGCAATAATACTAAATCTATGAGCAGCTAAGAATTCTCAGTCATCTTGATGCTGATGACACTTGTATTGACACAGTACTTCAGGGAGGCTTTGGAAACAGCACCTATGGAGATAGCATCTTCTCTTTAAACACAACCCCAAAGAAGGGAAATTTGGTAATTTTCATTAATAGCAAAACATCTATGGAAGATCTGGACTGATCCTATCCAGTGGGGGGAAAAAATATATGTATTACAAGAGAAAAAAGAGAAAAGAACAAAATGAAAAAAAGCATGCTAGCATTTTTCAACATTAAGAAAATGGAATTCTCTTCTCCTAGATGAGTAAAGGTCAGATAACTTATGAATTCTTTTGAAAGAAAATTGAAAATATTTTATAATTAAAAACAATAAAACAATATTGACATTTATAGTGGCTTGTATTCCTGAAAAGATGAAAAAATTCTACTCAGAGTTAAAGCATTTCCAAAGGCAAGTGAAATATGTTTGAACACAATGAAATTTAGAACAAGTTTAAAAAAGTTTAGAAAAACAATATTTGGGAGCACATGAATTCCGTGTTCTGAAAATGTTGAACCTAAATTAGCAAAGGGACTCCAAACTCCTGTTCTGTTTGGGAGACTTGAAGACCTAAGACCGTCCAAGAGGATCCAGACTCCTGGGTGTCCTACAGAGATACCTTGCACCCAAGATCTCAGGAGATCAGTCCCCAGAATCAATAAGCCCGCTTATTACATATCTATGGCACTGTAGTGTCTGCTGATTCTGCAAGACTATATATTTATCAGATTCCACAGCAAAGAGTCAGTAGCCATTTTTATGAAACTAAGCCCAGTCTGTGTAGAGTAGTAGTGCTGGCTTACACTAGCTCGGAATCAATTTTGTTTTAATTGAGACTTTACTGTCAGAAACTAAACACAAAAACATGAATGTGTGACTACTTCCTGTTTATAATTAGTAAATAGATACATAGAAAATCACTTTTCCAGAATAGTAGAACTAGTAAGAGAAGAAAATTGTAGCATTACCTTTGACTGCATTCACTACATGCAAGATTCATCATTCATCTCCCTGAAAATTATTTCAGAACTATGTAATCTCATACCTAAATCAGTCTAAGGAGCTTCATTTCAGCATATTGGAAGATATACTAAAATAATGAGAGGAAGAGAATTTACTATCCACTTTATACTCACTATCTGCAAAGAATTGTACAAATCACAAAGCAATGGAAGACAGAACTTTTGCAAGGAATATGCTAACTTTTTCTAAGACAAGAGATGTCTTTTTGAACCTGAGAGGTATTTGAATTCTCTCAAAAGGAGAAAAGTAGCCTTCTGAATCCTATTTGTAAAATGAAAAAAGTTGCTAAAATGGTTTCCATTGGTTGGAATAAATTCTTGTTCTCTTCAATATAAGCAGTGATTTCAGATCTGCTGGTACGTAGGTCAGCTGCCTACTGCTCCAGCAGACTAAAGAGTGAGAAGCAAAACCTGAAGCCTTTTAAGCTCTTGAATTTTTACTGTGTCATGCAGTGAGGGGATAAGATTTGCCTTCTGGCAAGAGTATGTCCCTCTAAACTCACAGATGACCTGTGGTCTTTTGAGACACAGGTATCACTGTCAAGTTACAGCTTCTCTCCAGCATTCCTTAAGCATCTTGTCCTAATGCAACTCCACTTCCTCAGAAGCTATTGACCAGAGCAATCCTACCTAACTCCGTTCTCAAGGGCCTCCTGAAGCCAGAGAAAATGAGCCTTTGCACGCTAATGTTGATTTTGTCAATATCAATTTAGGAACAGAATAACCCCATGAATTTTCAAGCAGCCTAAATAGGTACATTTTGCATAGAAAATCTTCAAACATAGTTTTATTCTCTCTTTTTTTTTTTTTTACTCCACTGACTAGAGCATTGGCAAAAGAGAACCAAAAGAGAAATATTTGAATTGAGCATGGGCTTGAAGAAATTGAGAAGTATTTCAAAGATATTTTTTCCTTTTTCATATGGCCCTGTCTTCTTTGGGATTAACTTTTCTTTTGAACTTTACTTCTGTCATATCTTCCTATTAAGAGAACGTGCCAAAAGAATGAGGTAGTTCACTGAATTAACAACCCCACAGGTACCTGTGTCTATTTTGATCTCAGTTACATTCTTAAACAACAATAATGGAAAGTCTAAGATCTTTCCTTCCTGGTGTTTAGTTTCATAAATTCAAAAGGGCAATGTTTTATTCTCTTAGGATGTTTTTACTCTCAACTAGTCTCAAGCTAGTCAGTGTAGCTTTATAAATCAAATGCCAAAACCACTTTAACCAAAATCTGTGATACATTCCTTGCCTAAAGGAACTGCATTATTTTAAAACCATAACTGTATCATAGAATTATATTGCTTCTTGAGCTGCTTGAGGGTGACTGGGGGGTAGGCTAGGAGCTGAAATCTCAGCTAAAACTATTTTACCTTGTGAAATTCTCTGCAGTAAATCCATACAGGTAATGTGGAGCTAGTAGCTCTGCAGGCTGTTAATGCCTGTATAGCTCAAGAATGCTTAAGCTCCATGTTTTCATTGCTAAAACATCTTAAATTAATGAATTACGTGGAATGATCCATTTAAAAGTATATTTGCAATGGTCATAGAGGGCTTGGTTTTTTTACTTTTATTTTTGCTGCTAAACAGCTTTTTAGAAAAAAAACCAAAACAGCAAAACAAACCACAACAGAACACAAAATTGAACATGCCTTGGTGAAAACTTAATCTGTCTCATGAAGCCTAATTCTTGTGCCTGATACGCTGATTGATGGTAACAGTGGAAGTGGTTTCTGTAGTTAACTCCTATGTTTAGTATAATACGTAAAATATTGATAAGAGAGATGTTTATTTTATGATTACATTTTAAACTAATATCAAACAGTGAAAGAGAACACAGCCTCTTTACAATGGGAAAGTGAAGAAAACACACAGATTGGTTTTCTGTTTTAGGGGTGATATCATTTAGTAACAAGAACAAACTGATGAATTTTATTGACGTAATTCAGTAAAATCTAAAGATCTGAAGTGTAACACATAATAAGACTCCTTAGATTGGATTAAATTAAATGCTTGCATTGTTTAGAATCTGGTAGAGATAACCCATACTGATGATTGTGTGAAGGAGACTGTAGCAGGAAGGGGGCTGCCCCCTCGTGGGGCAGGAGGCTGAGGGTAAATCACCCTTGCTCATTTGTGGTAGCCAGCTGGTGTGAATCGTTTCAGTCCTACAGAGGCTCTTTAGAGGTAAATTTCAGGGGGGAAACTGTTTTCTTTTTTGTTTTTTTGGGAGGCATTTTGGAGTAGACAGATATAAGGACAAAGGTCTGTGGAACATGGTCTGTTCAGGGAACTAGTTTTGCTTTGTTGTTTACTTTGTTCTTGCTTGTATCTGGAAATTCAACTGTGCCTGAGAACATATCCCAGAAGATAAACGTGGTTCATTGCTTCCTGAGCTATGGCAGCCAAATTTTGAACCATACACTTTCACAGGAAGATCCTAGAAAGAAATCTTACAAGAAAAAAGGGTAGGACCCTTGGAAATTCCAAACCTGATAATTAAATATTAAAAATGGACGTTATCCTTTCTGATTGCTTAATTTCATTAAATCTTATACACCGTGTATCATAAAGATGAGGTATACTGCAGAGAATAGTTTACAAAGAACGTTCTTCAACATTAGAAGTAAGAGTTCTCAGAAAAGTTTTGCTATGTATTCGTGGGGTTATAGATTCTCTACTTTTACAGGCCTTTGGACTAAACTAAAAATCAGAATACAGATACAAAGACACAGATACTGCTTTTTTGGCTCTTAAATACCCAGATCTTAACATTAATTCAAATGTACATCATCTCTCTGCAGAGCCTGTATGAGTTACACAGAACTGAGTATTAAAGCAATAGGGCGCACTATGTCATAGAGAAAGAGGTAGCTTAATATAGCAGTTTAAACTTCTGTGATGAGATTGGTGCTCCCTTTGTTCCACACCAGGATGCTAGCGTACACTTGTGTCAGCTGTGAAACTTTCTAAATAGGAAAACCTGAGGACAGCTAGAAGATAGCATACATGAGAACAGTGCATGTCCTAGTATAACAGAGAACATAAGACTGAACATCTATTGTCAAAAAGCAGTATAAATATAAGTTTTAAAAATATCTGGAAATGTTCACCCATTTCTGTTTTTGCTACATTTGACTACATTTTTGAATTTGGTTGTAGTGTTATTTTCCCGATTGTTAGCTGCAGTTCAGTAGATCATCAAAATATGTCAAATCAAAAAGTTAAAATAACAAAATGTTGTCAACAGCTGCATTTTTTTCACTTGATTGATAAACTGTAGGTAACACAGTCCTCATATCTGAAAGGCATGCACAGCACAGTCATAAGAATACATAATACCTTGTTTTGTTACTAAGATACCCACATTTGATCCTAAATGTACCAGCACACTACCAAAGATGATAATATGCATTTGAGACAACAGGCAGGAACCTGCTCTGAGCTGCTGGCCAGTAATGAGTTAAAGCTGTACTAAGCTAGCTAGACTGCAGCTGTGAATAGTAAAATATTGAAGCTGGGGGGAGGGACCAATGAGAAAGTCAGACAAAAGGTTATAAGTCTGAATAAATTACTCCCTAAGAGTCAGTAGAAAAAAAACCCACATTAAAACAAAAACACCCAATAAACCAAAAACTTGAATAGACTCAAAAGTATTATGAGACTATTTTTACAATATGTCTTTTTCTACCAAATTGTTTTGCATGCTACAGTTAGGAGCAGGGGAAGGTAAGAAATATGATATTTGTAATGATGATTTCCTATGCAAGTACTTGCAGTAATTGTAGTCTTAGAAGGACAATTTACTGTGTTCTGGCTCCTTCATTTTTCCAAATGCTTTTTAATTTTTTATAGTTAATCAGAACTTATTTTTCAAAAAATTAAAAGGGAATGGACAAGTCATTCTTCTTAGCCTTTGTGTTTGGAGATTTTTAAACAAAATACTATTTCTGATGTTTTCAAAATGCTTGGAATAGTTAGAACTGTTTTCAAATGCTAGTAAGCCACTGTTAATTTTATAAGCTGTTTTCTTTCCTTAAGGACATAGGTTTATTTTCCTGAATTATGACTTAGTTTGCCTATAATATGTTTAGAACTACACATATATTCATAAAAATCTTGTTACATATGAGGGCATAAAAGCAATTTTTACCCTACTCTAAGAAACATCTTGGTATAATGGTGGGACACAATTATGCATATACTGGAAAAAAATGTATGGAGCTAGGTGCACTTCTAGCTAAGAAAAATAAAATGGGAATTTAAGCCACTGCCTGACTACCTCTAGTTCTGAAAATAATCCCTTGTGTCCTCACATACAGTATTGGTGGTGAGCAATAGGGAGATGTAAGAGAAAGTAAGAGAAGAACAATAGTGGCAGAGTAATCTAAAGGGTTTACTAACAATCTTCTTGCCATTATTTGCATGAGAAACCATAGGATCAAAATCTAGGAAAATTTTTTAGCTGCTGGGCTTTACTAAGAGAAGAGTAGAACACAGAAAGTTTAATCTTTACCTTCCTAACCTATGGTAAATTGTTAAAGCATTTCTGATGTGTTACTACATCCTTCACACAGCATTTGTTATATGCCCAAAAGGGAATTTAGAAATTAATGCTGAGGTTTTTATTTATTTATTCATCAACTGAACTGTTGGACTGATGACTGAACCCCTAGCTCTGGGGTTAGTAGTAGTAGCTGATCTCCAGCTTCACGTAGAAATAAAAACTAGGCATGTGTCACCCTTGGCTACCCTGTGCTCTGGCTTCTCTCAGAAAGAAACCTGGGCATATGAACTAGAGGAGACTTGTGCTCCAGAGAAGCATATGATCTGGCTGATAGCAGGGATCAGGACTCAAGAGTATGCTACAGAGTGTTTTTCCTCTTAGGTTTAGACACAACCGCAATGTTTTAAGAGGAGGAGCTCTTGCTGAGTAGCGTAGATGCTATACCAGTCAGAAAGGAAGGATGGAAAGGACTGTGTGACTCTTCTGTAAGATGGAAACCACAAGAAAGGAAGGCAGGCTTGTACATCTGGCATAGAAGGCATCATATGTGTAACCACGTGCAATTATTATTTCCATTGTGACTGATAAACAGCAAGTAAATGCTTCAACCAGTTTGTTGGGTTAAAAAGCCGACACTTCATTATTGGTGGCATGCTGGGTGCAAGGGAATAACTCCACAAGACCTGGACACCCAGCAATGAAACGGATCAGATTATATTCCTGAAACTAATACATATTCATGACATTTCTATAACATATTCATTACATTTCCTGAATACGTGCTAATTATTTCCATGGACTTATTTGGATATGGTTCCAGGTCTTCTGATAAATCTTTTTTCCTTGGGAGTATATTATATATATGGTCAGGTCATTATGTACTTCTCTTATCATTCTTTGCTCTGACACACGATTCGTGTTCTCAAAACTAAGATATCTGCTAGTACATATTAATCACTGATATAAGTAAACAAGGGTTTGCAAAGCTGGCACAACACTATTAGTCACAGATGTAGGGATCAAACACTATTGCACTGAAGTTAAAAGAATTTTCCAACTTCTTCCCCCACTGCTGCACAGACTTTAAAAAATATATGACTTTTTCAGTAGCACCATTACCTCAATTTTGTGTGTGTTTTTTTTTTTTTTCTCCTTTATTGCACTGGAATGGCACACTTTTTGCAGCCACAAATGATTTTTGCATCCAACTCTTGGCACAGGAGCAGCAAAGAATAGGTTTGCACTTTTCTTCATATAGTATCAAATGATGGCAACATATTCTTTGACTTCTCTGAGGCCATATGTTAAGGGTGTCTTGTGTCCTCTATTGCAGTGATTAGTGCAGGCCACTGAAGAAATTCAAAATGCATTAATTCAGTGTTTTCTTCTTACCATGATGTACGAGGAGTGCTTGAGGAGGAGTGGTGAGGGCATAGTGCAATTTTGTGGTGAGGGAAGTGTTTTCTTAATAGGAATGGTTAGCTATGTGTTGTGATTTCTCTGCACTGAATTCCTTAAGTAAGAGCATCTATTCTGAATTCAAGATGCTATGCTTTTTTATATGCTTTAAAGAAAACTACATTGTTGTTTACTCTGACCCTGCGCTGTATGGACTGATTGAACCTGCTTTGGAGGGCTGGAGAAGGGAAGTTCTGTGCATATGCATGTGTGTATTTCTTGGGACTTGTCATCTTTTGTTCTGTAACTTTAAGCATTTGTGTGTTTGTGTGCATAAATTGCTGCACATTTTCTTTAGAGAGTTGGCACAACTTCTAGCTGACAGGTGGCACATGCTCTGTTCTATGTTTTTTTGCTGATAATATGCTGAATCTAGCTCAAATTCCCTTTTGATGAGTTGTTTAGTGTTTGGAAATGGATTATCTTGGGTTATATGCTGTCTCTTAATAATAATGTTGATTCTTTTTAGGCTGAAATTGGAACACACGAATGAAGGATAGTTCCTGATTCGGAAAAAAAGCTAAGGGCTAGAAACTTGTGTGTGTTCACTTGTTCTGAGAGCACTTGCAAGCCTTTACTCAAAGGTACCTACTTTTGCATTAAGAAATAAGCATTTATTTATGCCTCCTCTTGACATCTGGTTTGCCTTTTTTTTACTTTAAAACTTGGTTTCATAAAAGATTCTGAGTAGATTTGACCTCTGCGTCCTTTCTTTCATCAATTCCTAGTCACATTAGGTACCAGAAAACAGGTCAGAGAGGTCCTCCTCACTAACACTGATGCATCCCCTTGTTTCTATTCTTTTGGAAACTGCAAACACAACAAGGACAGTTTAAAAAGCAGTCTGGGTATCCTGTTAACTTACATGAAGAACGACTGGTATCTCTATTACAAGTGTGGAAAAGTCAAGATAGTACTATATAGCTCCAGTCAAGTACTATGTATATAATTCAAAAAAACATGATGTGTCTCGGACTGCCATTTAGTATGTCCATGGAATATGCAGAAAAGCCCAAACTAGTTGTGGCCCCCTGGTGCTTTAACAAGATAAACAATAAATAATAAGATTTTTCAAAAGTATGTTCAAATGACTTAAAAACTACTACTAAAATAGTTCTAGAAATACAGTGTTAGTAAGGCAAGCTATAATTTTTTCACTTATGAGTGCTACCAAATACTACAAATTTTGAACTGAACTCTCAAGAAAGATATAAAGTCTTGTTAGATTTAAGAAGTTGTGTGCCTCAATGTAATACTCTGGGAATTCCACCGTTTATGATTTTAAAATTTTTATAGATTCAAGTATCATAACGTACTGGAGAGCTTCTTGTTCTTGTGATACTTTTTATTAGAGAGGCTCTCGAAGTGCTATGTGTGCTCTCATTTTAAACAAAGCAATATCACAATAGATATCAATTATGATGCATTTAATTTCTGGATATATCACTACTGCATGAAACAGTTGGTCAGTATTAGTCTGTTCAAAACGTGGAGCTGATGCAGCTGATGGTGCACATTGTTAGAACAGAACAGGTGTTATAATAGTAAATAGTGTGAGCAGCTCTGCCTGGCACTTCATAGGATATTTAATATCCTATACTGCTGGAATAATATTAACACATATACTTTTTGAGAGAAAATACATTAGTCCAGAGGAAAAATAATTGTTCATAAATCAGATTTTTTTTATTTATCTTAAATTTTTTTGAATCAAAAAGGCTGTTTCCATGACTACTATTTCTGCACATATTTGATTACATTGTTTTGTAATTTATGATACAAAAATGTAAACCCCACCAGCAGTATTTGAATTAGAATGTAGCAGGTTTATAGCTTTGTTTGGCCCCAGGCACAAGTAATAAAATTCTAGCTTTAAGTACCATTGGGGTTTATGGAATGAAGACATCTGCATTATTGTAATAAAGTGTTCCTTAGTGTAATAAATATAACTGACAGAAGTGCATGACTTCCTTTATGAAAAATATGTTGATAACAATATAGTCTTTAAATACCGAAGAAAGTGACTATTAAAATTTTATGTTTCCAGTTAGAGACATCTGTTGAGCATTTAGGTGGTATTATCAGTTTACTGCTGGGTATGTCTAATAAGACTTTTAGTTTACAATTAAATGGAGAAATATTGATGAAAGAAGGTATTAACCTTCTGCTGATGAATGTTTTTTAACAGTTAACATTTTAAATTTTCAATATATATTTATGAACGCAGTGTAATGGATTGGATCATAAACAGTTTCTTTTGTATTCTCCAGGAAACTCTAGGGGAACATACATTTACAGTTTGATCAAAAGCAACTTCACTGTCATCTTTTCAAAAATTGACAAAATGCTATAGATGTTTTAGTTCTTACTTATTTTTACCAATCTTTCTAATTTATCTCCATTTATATGCTATCAACTAGTCATTATACAGATGATTTAGATGTACTGATTAACTAAAATTGTTCCCAATACAAGATAAAACATAACCCAGCTGGACTCTTGTTTCTGTTTGAGACATTATTGTCTTTTTCATTTGATGTCCCTGTCAAAACCTTCATGTAATTCACTTCCACTCACCATTATTTAGAAGTATATAGATAGATATCTTTCTTTATTGAGTAGATGATTTTTTCTTTTTTGAAGCATGATTGGTAGGAGGGCAGAATTTAATGTGCAAAGGGTTTATTCTCTTCAGTCTTGTTTACCTTATATTAGTTAGAAGATGCTGAATCGGTTTGCACAAGTTAATCTCACTTCCAGAATTATGTTGCTCCGATGGCAACTGTGTCAGTATTCAAAGGATTGAAATACTGGTCTTTGAAGCCTTTCTTCTAGACATTAAAGGAAACTGTTTTGTATTCTGGATGCAGTGGTTGACCAAGCTGTTTTATATATACATTTCACTTTTTAAAACTAATGTGGATTTGTTACTTCGACGCTTAAAAAGTAAAATAAAACTCTCTTGTAAACTCATCAGGATACTTAAAAAAACTTTGGAGTTCTAAAGAACAAGATATTATTTTTTAAAATGTAGCTCAAGTATTAATCAGTGATATATTATCATTGTAATATATTTGAAATGAACTTTCACATAATTTATTCATAAATCTAGCTGTTCTTGTTTGCAGACTTTCTTAAGTCTTTTTCTGTTACAGATTGTTTTTAACAGAGCATCTCCCTAGATTTTGTTTTGCTGAAGGTCCTACTTGAACATGTGCTATTTTGTAGTCATAATCTTTGGTTGTCAGTATAACAAACATTTCTGCTCTCTGACTGACAGGTTCCCACAATGATCACAGGAATATTTTTCTATCTTCTTTATTCTATTGCATTGAACCTTCCTTCCTCAGTCGGTTATTGTTCAGTCAATCCATTTCCATCTTTCCTAGCTCTTTTTTATGTTTTCCTTGTTTGTTTATTTTTATTTTTGTCTTTTTTTCTTGGTCCCTTTTCCTTTCTACTGTCTCAGTATAGTGACAATTCAGACACTTCAAAGATAAAGGCTTCATCTTTGCACTGGCACAAAAATATGAGTTGCAATCATTGTATGTCATTACCAAACCAGATTCTTCAACCAAAAATAAAAGGAGATGCCAGACTTGGATTTAGGAGTATTGTAAATGGAAGAAACAAATAATAGATTACTTCAAAAGCCCAACTTAAAGCTTCATTATTTGAGATGATGGCCTTTCCTCTTAGGCAATCTCAAAGGAGTAACTTGTTCTTTTACTAAATTGTTTCTACTTGTGTCAAATCATGTCTTTGTTTTTGCTGTTTTTGACATCCTACAGGTGGAAGGAACTTCTAATGAACTTTACCAGTGGAAAATCACATGTATATTGGTCTTTACCTTAGTTGTACGCTTCTAATTGGTGCATGCTTTTATTTTTAAACAGAAATTAAATATATGAAAAAATTAGTTCCTGGGCTTGCTGAAACTTCTTGGAGGAAAAAGAGGTTTGAAGATTCCATTATCCCAAACAAAAAAAAGTGGGTTTTATTTATATTTTTCCCCTTTATTTATGTTCCTGGTCATGTTGAGGGCCTCTTTCTTTGAGGCAGAACTTAGAAAAAGCCCAGCTATTTGCGGAGTGATATTATTGTGTGGTTATGATTGAATTTAGGTGTAATCAAGATTATTACCTGGTGAATACTAATAGGTATTTAAGAAAATTATTCTTCAGTGAGGATTCAAGGGAATATCTGAATAATACTTTACATTTTTATAATGACATTCATTATGAAGTCTTCCTGTGTTGCATGTGAACTGTATAGTCTTAGAATGGTCACGAGAGGTTAGCATTAGTAATGTAATTTTGCAGTGAACCAAGGCTAACTAAGTCTAAATTACTTTCTGAAGGTAATGTTATAGTTCAGAAAAAAGATGAGAATAGGATGCTTATGAATTTAAAATTATAGCTAATCCAGTGGGTGCCCTCAAATGTGAAAAGTTACTACTGAAACTTTAATAATAATATTATTATGTAAAGCATGAGAGAACAAATCTCATGATCAGTTATGAAGGTACATAGTACATCTCACTCAATGACTATGTATAGAAAACCAACTATCTAAACCTTCCTTTTGTCTGTGTTCTCAATGTCTCAATAAAGTATTAGAATATTACTACTGAATAAGGACTTCTGGGGTTAAAAATACTGGATGTTAAGATACTTTGGGCAATGATGATAATTTCCTCCCTTCATTATACCCTGGAATTAAACAAATGCTCTTCAAAATTACCTAAGAAGTGGATTCAATTTGGAAAAGGGAGAAAATAGGAAAGGTATATAGAAAGTTAAACTGAAAGAATCTGCCTGACATAATAGTTGATATTTGGATTCTGAAGTTGTTGGCAGCAAGCATGCATGCACGCAGAAATATGTGCTTTTAAGAGTCAGTGCCTGAGTAGAATAAAATAAAACATGAAAGTGAATCCCTGGTACTCCAAACAGATCAATATGAGTATAAATTGCATTGTAAAACATACTGTTTAAGGTAAGCAGAGCTAATTAAGAAAGTACTTTGAAAAACAAGAAGAACAAGGTGAACCTGACCTTAGCAAATTATTAGTGTTGAACCATATCTAAAAGACCAGATCATACCATTGTCATTCTGCAAGAGTCAAGATAAGTTTGATACCGATTGTCTCATTTATTAAGATCCTAGCAAAGGCTGTGTTTTTTTGGGGATGTGTTTTTTTGTTGGGTTTTGCTGTTGTTGTTTCTCTTTTTCTTTTTTTTTTTTTTTTTTTTTTTTTTTTTTTTTTTTTTAAGATTCTAAACAACCTGTAAAATAGTAAGGAATAGTGTTTTTTTTCTGGTACACAACTTTACTTTCACCTAATGATTTGAAACTTATCAGATATCCTGTTAGGCATAAGAAAAGAAAGTCTCTCTGAAATCTCTTTTAGCTATTTTGGAGAGTGTTTCTAAAGCTTTTTGGGATCATTTATAAAACTCAGATGTCTAAAATGAGTAAATATGTCTCTGAGTATGTCTTGGCAAATTAATGTATAGCCTCATTCCCATAAGATAACCAGAGTTTGCTGAATTATGTTATGAGCTCCTCTGTCTTTAACATACCATTTAGCAACTATTATTTGCTGGATTTTGAAGTTATTGTCTTCAATAAGTAATACACTTTGATGTGTTTGTCTCTCTGTGGTAAATTTACCAAGAAAAAAATCTATATACCACAAAATCAGGATTTTTTTTTTAAGCAGTAAGAAAAGTATGCAGCTAAAGCTTAGTTAAAAAAATCAAATGTTTGCGTACTTAAAGGGGTCAAGTTGAAATAATTCTTTATGCAAGGCAATTATTAAAAAAATTTTGGGGCTATGAGCAGGATTATTATTAAAGATTCCCATTGGAATTAAGTAAACTCTTCTTATTTCAGGCTTTAACTAAGTTATTTTGCATCCTGCATAAGAAATTGGTTACTTTAATACAGATTTTTCCACTTCCTTCTCTTTGAGGAGTGAGTGAAACGCTAAAAGTGAGTCTTTCCTAATCTAATATGTTGCTGATAAAATCAATAGCAGACATATAATTGATCAGAATGAAGAATGAACAAGGAAAACAATCACCAGATGGGAATTTGCCATACAAAAGCTCTTTTGGTTAAAGTTTATTTCAGGTTGGTTTGCCACGTTTGGGTGATTTTCGCTACTGAGTCCTTATCTAACTTGATTTCTTCACTTTCCTTTAGCATTTTGGTAAGATTTCTCCCCCTGCCTCCCTTGCCCTGTAAGGTAAACATTTAACTTTATTTCATTAAATATTGAAGCATTTCAGGTTTAACAGGTCATTTAATAAGAAAAAAAACCCGCCTTAAATCTTTTGTTTCATAAGAAAATTTTTTTTTTTAATGTAAAAAGAATTCTTCAAATTGGTTGGATTTAAATAAAAAAAAACGTGATTTTTTCCCCCAAAAGTTTTCTGTTGGTAGCTAAACAAGCAATGCAGAAATGTCATTTCCATTTGTTATTAATTAAAGTAACACCATTCCTCATTATACTCTTATTGATTTTTATTTTGTTTTTAAGAGAAGCATATTTTAGAAGCATGATATCTTCTCAGACTACTCAGGTTTTATTTGCCAATAACGTGTGTGTTGTTCTGTATCAGTCTCGTAAAACATTTATGCTATCAGAAAAAGAGTTTCTTGGGGGTGACTGGTATATGCTTAATAAATGTCATTGTTCCTTCCAAAATTTTTCTGCTCTTGTCTTTTCTTTTCCCTTGATTGTTACCAAAAGATGTCTCAGACAATAGAATGATTAGCAACAATCTCGCTATTGTTTTTGCATAAAATAGGGAAATTATTTTTAGTAGAGTTTGTACAATCGGATATTATCTATGTGTGGAATATTGTTGAATGAGAATTCTCTCTGATGATTACTCTAGTGAAGTTGTGGCCATTAATTTAGCTAAAGAAGTGAATTTCTGATTCTATGGAAAAGCAGCAAGCTACATTTTTGGGCTGGTGAGGAAAATACTGGTTAGAAATGCAAAGGCAGTGTCACAGTTCGATCACCTGTGTTTGCAGCTATTTTAGTTCTTAATTAGGAACATTGTTCTATCAGATAGATTTTGGACAGTTACATACTTTAGATCTTTCGTGACTGGCTACTTTACTGAGATTGATTAAAGTGTGTGGGTACCACTGTTCAATTGTGTGGGTGCTGTGGATCATAGGCAAACTATTCAGTTCTGTAAACATACATAGAACCAGTGCTAACTTCATTGAGTAACATTGCTAATTTTACTGTGCTCTACTGCAAATGTTTTGCAAGTCCTTCTGTTATAAGGGAAAGAAGGTGGGTGAAGTTGATCTTTCCAATTACAAATTTCTATTCAGTGAAAGTCTCACTACATAAAAAAAAAAAAAAAAAAAAAAAAAAAAAAAAAAAAGTTACACTGCCTTTTTTTTTCCTCATTGCGCGTGTCATCCACTTTGCTCTTTATGATTATCAGGTAAATGATCCAAAACTGGAAGAAGTGATTGATAGACCAGCTTGTTATGCTTCTATTCAGAGGGACTTCAACAAACTGGAGACATTGACAAATGGGAAACTCATGAAGTTAATCCAAAGGAAATGTGAAGTCCTACATCAGGGGAGGAACACCTCATGTACCAAAACAGGCTGGTGGCCAAGTGCCTGGAAAGCAGTTTTGTAAAAACCTGGTGGTCATGGTGGTCAATGGACTGATAGTGAGAAAAAAATGTGCCTTTGCAGCAAAAGAGACCAACAGCATACTAAAATGTATTTGGAGAAACATTTTCAGAAAGTTGTGGGAGGTGATCCTTCCTCTCTGCTTAGGTTGATGAGACCACATCTGGAGTGTGATATTGAGTACTGCACTCTGTGGTGTGAGAGGCATGAATATACTGGACTGGGTCCAACAGAGGACCACAGATATGATACTTGGAACACGAGACACAGGATGAGAGGCTGAGAGATGGGATTATTCAGTCTGAAAAGAGAGGATGGTCAGACAATGGAACAAGTTTTCCAGAAAGGTTACAAAGTGTCCACCCTTGGAGACTGTCAAAACCCAACTGGACATGGTCTAATCAGCCAGTTATAGCATACACTTTGAGCATGAGGATAGGACTAGACAATTTTAAGAAGTCTCTTCCAAATTCAACCATTTTGTGATTCTAAATTAGATAAGGTTAATTCTAGTAACAAAAGCTACTAGTAACAAAAGTTGCATGGTCGATCTATCATGCAACTATTACTCTTAAGGAATTGTAGGAGCTATAGGTATTTCAGACAGCTCAGTATCTTGCTAGATGTCTAGTATGTTGTTTCCTCATGCTGGGTGTGGGGTACAGTGCAGACCTCATATTTGTGAACATCATGTGGAAAGCGTCACATACTGTGTTTTCACAGCTCAGGCCAAAGCAAACCGTCACCTCTTTACCCTCCTTTTTCTGTGGAGATCTCAAGGGACAGCTGGTAGCTGTGGGAACTGTAAGCATTAATCACCATGGGAATAAGACTAGGGGAGTATAGATAACCCCAAGCGTGGGCAGAAGTATTGTGTTTTTATACTAATGTTGCCAACCTGGATACCATGTGGGAGACTTCAAGTTTTCCTTGGAAAAAAAAAAAAAAAGGAAATTAAAAATTAGGAGATGCAGTTTTACATTTTTACCTTTTATTTTTTTCCTAAATAAACGTATTCTGTTGTGTAAAATGTTAGTGAAAGTCCAGAGCTTTGATAAGGCAGAAGCAAATACTCTTATGTAAGTTATCTGCTAAATCAGAGCCTGAGGTTGCTGCTAGTTCTTGGCTTGTTAAAGCTCACAGCAAGCTGGTGTCTTAGCACTGTTGGTGCTTGAGAAACTGATGCAAAAGGTCAGTAATCTTCATAAGTTTCTGTTTGGGCCTGAAGCTTCAGAGGACAGTCTATAACTGTCTCCCCCTAAAAAAATGAACAAATAAATAAAAACAAACCCAAAAACCCCAAAGAAATGAAAAAATCTGACAATGATGAACCCAACTCCAAAAGCAAACAAAAGAAAACTGAAACAACAACCCAAGCAAACAAATAAACCAACCCCTGACCAAATCTAAACCAAAAAACTTTTCCAACAAAAACCCACCAAACCCAAACAAAATAGACCCTAACAAAAATTGTAGTTGCTGAAACTGCATGGAAGACCTGCTGCAACTTTCATGTTAGGGAAAGGTTTCTGAAAGTTAATTAAAAATACCAAGCAAAGAAGTAAGAGAAAGCTGAAAAAGGTGAATGTGTAAAAAGTTATATTGTGAAAGGTACACTGTGATAAGGGCAAACTATCTTCTGTCTTCTTTGAAAATCTCTGTCTAATCCGGTGTACTTTGTTATAATGCTTTACTAGGATGTATCTGTTTCTGAAACCCTTCTTTTATAAAAGAAGTGAGAGGGAAAAGACCAATGGTAACCTAACTACTGTGTACACATTTCCTTTGTGTTATGCTTACAGTATTTCACAGTAGCACCCCATTTCAATTCTACTTCTCAGTGAGTTGCAAGAATCAGGGGGTAAAGATGGCATATAAAATTTCAGCTTTTATGTCTTCGTGAACTCTTCTATGTCTAGTAAAAAAGACAGTATAAAGTCAGGACTTTTGTGCATTACAAGGATATTATTCTGAAGGCTAGAAAATGGTACATATGCAGTTTCTTAAATTCTATATTGTTTTTATTTACCTTCTATTTACTTCAACTATCTACAACCAAAATAAAACACATTCCTGTAAAATTTATTAAAAGTGTCCATACATCTATATCCTGCCCCCAGCCCTCTAGATCTGGGCAGATCAATGTGTTGACTCTGGACCTTTCTCTTGTGACAGAAATAAACTGTGTTTAAAATTTGTCTAAAATTCAATTAACGTCTGAGTGTTGTTCAGCATTAAACAACAACCGCAAAAGTTTTGTTCTTCAGAATTTATATAATGAAATCACAATTATGTCCGGAATAAAATTACGTACATCAGAAATCTAATTTTTTTTTTCTCTCTACTAATACATGACAACCTAGCTACCATATCTACAAAACAATTTAAAAATAAAACCACCTTATTTGGGCCTTGTATAACCTGAAACAATTTGGTTAAAAGGACCTTGCTATGTATAACCCTAAACCCTTTTAGGATTTACTATTGTCATAAATTTCAAGGAATATTGTTGTATTTCTTCCTCTCCTTGCCTCAATCTAATAAAGTATTCTCCTCAGTTTCTCATTATGCTGCTATTGCACAATATGTGTTTCTTCAAGATGATCGGTTTATGAAATATTAGCCAAAGACCCCTCCCCAAACAAACAAAAAAACCAAGCCCACCTGTATTTTGGGCTCTAATATTAAAAATAAAGGGAAGCAAAAAAATCCCCACAGTGAAAGCTGGAGTCTTTCTCTAATCAACCACTGCTAGATTTAGAAATTAGATTTATTGAAGAAGCGGTCTTTATACATATATTTAATACAATTGGATTCTTCAGACTTTATGTTGAATGGGAAAAGGAAATGAAAACATAATCTCTAGAGAAGTATGAAAATACATCTGACTGAAAAGGAGAAAAAAGATTATATCACTTTTAATTCCAACTTGACTAGGAACTGCTGTGGGTTTGTGTGTATATTACCAAACTGATTATTTCCTAAATCCTAGTGAGATTTTCCTTTTTGTGTGTTACATTTTGGCGTGCTTTCCGCTATTACTTTCACATCAGACATTGAAAGTTGGATTCAAATAAAATCAGAAGATCTTACAAGGGAATGTTTCCAAATTTGAATATAACTACATTTAGAATCTTCTGCATTTCTTAAATAAAAAAAACTCCAAAACCTACCCCCAAAAAGAAACACCTCAGCAAGCATCAACTTACTGAATAATTCAGTTAAAAGAAGACTTCTGTACTTTTGTGTTATGATTGGAAGGGGAATCAATCCTTAATTCCACTTTACGGTTGTGATCCAACAGCCAGTAAAATCAGTGGAAAACTGGATTGTGACTCTGCATCTCAGGTGTTACCAGGTTTTTCACTGCTGTTGAAAGAACATTATTGACTTACTGTGGGGATTTTTTTGTTTATTCTCTCCCTTTTTACCTCTCAGAAAAAATGAGTTACTTACAGGAGATGAGTGAGGTGGGCAAGAGATGAGGGAGGTGGGTTAACTGGGAGTTATGAATTGAAAAGTAGTCTAAGTAACTCTGGCCGGATAGCTTACCCTACAATAAATAAATAAATATAATTTTTTACTTGTAATCTTCTTGTTTCTATGCATGTATTAGGGAGGATTTGTCCTTACACTGGAAACTGATCAGTTTAACTTGTTTCCATTTTCATCTAGATAATCCAATGCAGCTCTCACGTGGCTGGGTCAGAGCAGTTTAGGATGTTGTTGGTGCCTGAGTGAAAATTGGCAGTGACTGGTTGCATCTGGTTTCTTCTTTCCTCTTCACAGTTCTTTATGTCATCTCTGTTACCAGTTTGACTGTATTTTTGTTTAGCTGATGTTGGAACTAGACTCCAAGTAACAGATCATGTGTAGACAAATTAATAAAAAAGCAATTTTTTGATGGTTTTTGTATTTAGATAAGGACTTCATTTTGTGAACTTTATGGTTCTTGCTTAATCTAGTATATCTGTACAAGCAGTGGTGGCATATTTTACCTGATTTTTACTTCAAAAGGCTGGCACTACACAGGGTTTTTGGTATTAATATATCTTCCTGAAAATCCTAGGTGAACATTCCTGTCTGAAGTTTCTTACCTCCTCCACCCACAAACTTAGTGCTGTTCTGAGAAGGAACTGTGAGGCTGGGGATGCTCTCCTCATACAAAATACTTTACTAGATCTTGAAGTCTCAGCTTCTGAAGGATGTGGCAGTTCTGCTGTCTGAGACATCCGTGAGGTACACAGACAAGTTCCCAGAAGCAAATAGCACAAGCTTGTTGTCAGTCTTAGTGCTATGTCCTGTGGAGGTTTTCTCTTAGTACAGATCTGTTGCTATTGAGCTAATTCTGTTGCTGTCCTGGGTAGCAATTTTCACACTGTTGCTTGTAAAGTGATCTTTAAAACTATTGTTCTGATAAGCTTAACATAATTATATAGTATGTATATGAGATTATTGCAAGTCTTTATTACCAATATTAGCTAAACAAATTACCTAACAAATTAAAAAAAAATTCCTTAAAAGACTAGCCATGTGTAATTATATATAATTTAGAAAATCCTCAGAAGACAGTGTACTGTGTTTTCCTGCACTGTTCTATCTGCATTATTGAAATCAATTTAAATTATGGGCATTTGTGAATTTCCAATATATTATTCTGCCTGTACAAATCAACTATTTTGTCACTGATGCCATGGAAATATTTTTGTTAGAGATCACACAAAACCTGTGAGAAATGCTGAATGAAGTCAAACACTATATTCAGCTACAGGAATAAACTTTGAAAAAGTCAGTTTATTTTAATTAAGTCAAATGTAGCCTTTGGTTCACGATCTGGGTACCTATCATCACAATGATCTGATTTTGCAAACTTAATGAACAGTCCACTTATATATGCAAATCTTCTAAGAAAAGGTGAGCTATTTTAACAGATTTCTGGCAAGTTTAATGACTGTGTACGTGAATATATAATTACAAAATATTAGCTGCACATTTTAATGTGTGACTTTCTAGACTAGAAATTTATATAAATTTAGATAGAATTAGGAGGATAACAAGCAAATGTTAAACTGCAGAGAGATATACTTTTCAGACCGTGAACAGTTCTTTTCCCACAAATGATCTATTTCTTAGTTTTTAGTTTACACAAAGTGCCAGAGATTTCTCATTTGTTACTGACTTGTGACATATGCATAGGGAGTCATATACATGGTAAGAGGGTAGGAGATGGGCTCCTTGAGAGAATTCTTTAGCTTAAGAATCTAAACTTTTGACGCCTCCCTTCTATTAGCTCTAAAGGGAGACTGTTATTGTTATGAAAGTGCTTTTGTTATGCACACTGAGCTGAGTTGTAAGAAAACCTCTGAAGAACTTGTTTTACTAAACATACAATGTTGTTTTCTGGATAGTCTCAAAGTAGTACTGGCTATAGAAGATAATAGAAAGATTCTAGGCCTGAAATGTGTGCTGCTATTGCCAGGGAGATTTCTTTAGAGATCTTTGCACTAAGATATCATTTACTTATTCATTTAAAGCTTTGTCTTACATTTGAGCCTACTGGCATTCAAGATCCAAATATTTTCTCTTTTTTTTTTTAGAAATTCCTTTACATTTTTACTAAGCTGTGCCAAAAGGGCATATACGGGTAGAAATGAGAGTCTAATGTGAGTGTAAAACTTTTTGACATATGGCTCTTCCGCAGTTTACAAATACTGGAAGGAAGCAATCCCTTGCTGAACTATACACTCTACTCTGACACTGAAAGAGGAATATTCAGTGAGCCATTGAGGTGACAGACCATCTTGAACATGCTGGTGTCTGCAACAGAGCTGTGACAATCTATGTACTTTTATAAGAGTATTTCAAGAAGCTGCTCAGGCATTTGTTGATGCCACGTTCACCATGCACCAACTTTTGTGGGCACAGTTCAGTTGAGTTTTTTTCTCTCTCACCTACATAACTTCAGTCTGGCTATTGGATCAGTGCATGCTGGTTTCCATGAAGAGATACTGTATGAGCCAGCCTCTTTTTCCTTACACATCTCACAGCTACCTAATTGATTCATTTTTCTGGCATTGAAAATTAATTTCCTATGTCCCCTGATGTTGCATTGTATGATGACTATTAAGAATCATTACAGTTATTTTGAAAAACAAACAAAACCTGAATGCAAGTCTGAAAGTGAAAAACAGTCAGAGCCCTCTGGAAGGAAGCATTCTTCTTTTCCATCTTAGCAATTACAAGTCCTGGGATTCAACTGGTGCCATATCACAGAGCCAAGTGCAGGATGAAAAGCTCCAGCAGGTAGACACAACCTCCCTTCTGGAAGAATGTACCCCTAGCTCCTCATCCTACTATGACAAATACCATGACAAAGAAACCTAGGGGAGCATAGGCTTAGAAGACATTTCTTGTGGAAGACTTCTTGCAAAGCTACTCACATGCAACTAACACCATTCAATCAGGCCAGGGTTTTGTTGATACAACTCAGTGTGCTTTTGCCCTTTACTCAAGGTTGTGATCATAGCCAGATCCTTTTCTGCCTATCTCAAAGCTTGCACTGTTGCTTGAGGTTGCTCTATTTCATATGTAGGACTTTACATCTTACTTTGTGGGACCACATCACATCTTAAGTTTGCCCATTTCTTCCAACAACCAAAAGAAAACAATTGTGCTCATTTGTGCCAGAGGACGTAAATTTTGCTATTATACTTCCTACAATGAGTTACAGTCTGTGAAGCACTTTTTAGGGCTTACTTGCATATTCTGACCTGTGACCTTAATGCCCTTTATAGCAAATTTTCAGGGTTAACAATTTCATCATATTTAGAAATTAAAAAGCATGTCTTATACAGCACCTAATTTTCCCCTTTTTGAGAATTTTCATGTATATTCAATCATCTATAGCAATTTAATCTACTGAAGTACTGTGGAAACTACAGCTTCTTTCTCCTTGATCTCCTTTTAGTGCTTACTCAAATTGAGCTATGTAAGAAAAATCTGGGCCAGTTCATTTACTGAGGTTGGTTACTCTTGTGTTTAATATTCTCTAATGATCCACTAGTGTATTCCTGAATGTGTGTTGCTATCCAATAAATTATAGTACAGATACATAAGCTGCATAACAAAAGGAAAGTAGTTGTTGAAGAGGGATGACTATTAAGTAATATATTCATGAGCAGCTAGTCTCGGTTTGGCTGTGTCCACAGATTATTTGGATCTTTTTAATTTAAGAATCTTGATGGACACAAAATGTAACTGAAATGAAAGTCTTCTAGAAATAATTGATGAGTTAATGTTCTCTTAGGAATAAGAATTCATTGTGCTCTGTCTTTAGCTTCTAACAGATGTGAATGAACACAAATATTGCACTGGTTTTTGGCAGGGAGTGCTGTGGTAGTGCTTGGTGTGTAATGCTCTCAGGATTTTCAGTTCTGGCAGTTTCAACTTTCACTTATCTGGAAAATTTGTTTTTAACTCAATATCAAATGAACATGAATGTGACTAGTCATTAGTAAGTGAGTAATCCATTATTCTGGAAACGCAGCCGACACACCATAAAGTTCTGTCTGACAACTGAAATTGTCTACTCAGCAAAGTGTTTGATATTAGAAGGGAAAACTTGATTGGAAGTAATACATTCAAAAAACATTTCTTATTTATTTTGCAGAATATATTTCTGAAAAATAAATGAGACAAATTAAAGTATTCTCCCACTCTTTAAACTTAAATGGTATAGCTGTCTTTTTATAAGCATGTTGGATCACTGTTGCTTTCCCAAAGAGGAGTGGTGGGACAGAGTCAGCATAAAACCACTCTGCTCCTTATTGTTATTTGGATTACTGTAGTGGGTTTCTGTGGCTGGGTTTTGGTAGCGGGGGAGATTATGGGGCTGATGTCTGCTAGAAGCTGCTGGAAGCTTCTCCTCTCTGGTGGAGCCAATGCCAGCTGGCTCCAGGACAGGCTTCCTGCTGCTGGCCAAGGCTAAGCCCATCCGGACGGACAGTAATGCCTCTGCAATAACATGTTTAAGAACAGAAAGGTATCGTGCAGAAAGAATTCCGGTCAGGGAAGAGTGGAGTGAGAACGTGAACAACAATGCAGACACCAAGGGCAGTGCAGAAGGAGGTAGAGGAGGTGCTCCAGGTGTTGGAGATGAGGCCCCTGCAGCCTGTGGTGAAGACCATGGTGGAGCAGCTGTGCCCTTGCAGCCCATAGAGAAGTGACCCACAGGACAACAGTTTTGTGAAGAACTGTTGCCTGTGGGATGGACAGCTATTCATGTATACTTTGAAACTTATCTACTGTAGACTTTAATTCCTTGGTACCATCTGTTTTCTTCTGCAGATGCACTACCCCAAACACTGGACAATTTGCCAAACCAGACATAGTCTGTGTTGATGAGTGAGTGTGTAGGAACTCAGTGTAAAGCAGGGTGCTCGGTGTTGAGAGAGATGTTGAGGTACTGAGCAGCTGAGTCAAATTTTTGTAGTGACAGGCACAAGAGCAAAGTGTTTGAGTATCCATAGGAAGTCAAAGGCTAGAAGAGTGGTTAAGGTGACTACAGCAGTTCTCTGGATTGAGAATGTTTTTCTGAATTTCTTAAAAAGGATATAAAAGTCTCATCCTCAGAATGGAAGCACAATGAGGATGAGAAATGGTCAAGTGAATACATGTAAAAGAAAAATGAATAGTCATTAGTATTTAATTTGTTTAGACAGATCCTACTCCTCTTTCTACAAGAAAATGTGGTAGTAGTACTTTGCACTTTGGGAAAACAAGCAACAAAGAAGACTAAAGTATCAGTAGATATCTGGGTGTTATTGACTGACTGTCTTAAGGAAGTACTCGACGAATTTCCTGGAAATGCTCCAGTGGGTTCTTCTCTTAAAATTGTGTGTCATCTTTATTTCTAATTGGAGAACTGAGGTAGATTAATAAAAGTGGGAGTACTAGGAACGTTAGTGTTTTTGCTGATGTTTATTTACTTAGGGTACAGTCTAGAAAACATGTCTGTTAAATCTTTCCCATCAGGTTGAGACATATATCATGTTACTATTGGTATTTCTGATATGGAGGTAATAGTAAAATATATAAATAGTTAATTATACTCAAAAGCAACTCTGTTGGGTGATCTTTTATTTATTTTGTATCAAATCCACATGTAGGGCGTTTATTGCATATAATGACCATATCATCGCTGTCCAAGAAACCTACAATCTGCTCCTTAAGAGTAAGAAAGATGGGTCTTTGGATTTTTTTCTTTAAACTATCTGTTACAAATGAATATTTACCCTGGAAGTGCCGATTACAGTTTCAATGATCCTTAGCTTTTTTCTTTTTCTGTTCTTTTCTTTTTTTATTAAGATAACTGCATTTGTGTTGTATTATAGCTTAATTTTTTGCAGAAATATTACATATGTATTAATATATGTATATTAACCAAGTTACCATAACTATATTATCTATATGTCCAAATTAATATGCATATACTAATGCACTAGGACAGGAATTTTACTAATGAACATTTGATATGTGCTTTAAGATCTTCTTGAAAACAGAATAATTATGTGTTTAGCTGCTGTCTACTAAAAACTGAGTATTGTTGAAAAGACCTACAATCCAACTTGTCTATTATTTTCAACTTCTTGTAGAATTGCTAATATAAATACACTTGAAATTGAGTAATAACTGTTTTAAAAAAAATCTATTTGTAGAGACTTCCATCTCTAAAGTATCTACTGAATACAGTTCCTAGAAGAGGATTTTTTGTTTGATTGTCCGTAGTATGAAGGAGAGAGGAGTTTTTGTGGAAACTCCCATCTCCCTTATTAATATGTTAAATCACAGAATCATAGAACTACTAAGGTTGGAAAAGACCACTAAAATCATTCAGTGCAACCATTAAGCCAGTACTGCTGTGTTCGCCACTAAACTGTGTCCCCAAGTGCCATAAGCACACACCTTTGGAACAGTTCCAGGGATGGTGATTCCACCACTTCCCTGGGCAGCCTGTTCCAATGTCTGATGACCCGTTCAGTGAAGAAATTATTCCTAATATCCAATCTAAACCTCCTCTGGCGCAATCTGAGACCATTTCCTCCTATCCTACCACTTGCTACCTCTTCTCCCAGGTAGTGAGATGGTACCCCACCTCTCTACAACCTCCTTTCAGGTCATTGTAGAGAGCAAGAAGGTCCCCCCAAGCAGGGGGGACTTTTTTCTATGCTGAACAACCCCAGCTCCCTAAGGCATTCCTCATATGACTTGTGCTCCAGACCTTTCACCAGCTTTGTTGTCCTTCTCTGGACATGCTCCAGGACCTCAATGTCTTTCTTGTCATGAGGGACTCAAAACTGAATATAGGATTCAAGATGTGGCCTCAGCAGCGCCGAGTAGAGGGGGATGATCTGTTCCCTAGACCTGATGGCCATGCTTTTTCTGATACAGACCAGGATGCCATCGTCCTTCTTGACTGCCTGAGATGAGGATGTTAGTAAGAGAGATCATCAGAAGAGCACAAGTCAAGTTCATGGTGGTGACTGCTTATGGAAATTAATTTTGCATGTGTAATGTAGGAAATTTGGAATTGTATTGACATGGTCATAGAACACAACTCAGGAAGACTGCATATCATCTGCTAATTCACCTCATTAAATTAATAAAAATACTAATAAAATTTGCCATTGTAAGTTGTGTTCTCTTTAAATAATTATTGGGTATGAAAAATACTTCAGGATATAGCATTAATTCCCATGTAGCTGTCATTCTACTGTACTGAATTTTTATTCATTTACGTTACATGTGTTGTTACATTCTGTAGATGAAAGAGGAAAGAACAAAGTAAATGTGACGTAGGGTCAATGATGTTTCTTAATGCATTTCTGGCAGGTAGAGTTCAACAAGAAGACAAGTCCCTTTACAGACTAGACTGAAATGGAAACCTTAGTCATGGCTGGATTACTGAAATAATTGTTGTTTACTTCATTTAGTTATAGGTTTAAATACATTCCTTTTCTTTACCCTTAAACAGAGAGAACCAGGTCTTCTCCTCCTGTTGTGGGTTAACACAAGTGGGCAACTAAGCACCACACAGACACTTGGTCACATCTCCACCCTCAGTAGGACAGGAGAAGATGTAAAGAACAGTAAAATCAAGAAAACACATGGATTGACGTAAAAATATAATAAATTAATAGGTGAAGCATAAGTGGAAGAAAAGAGAAAGAAAACAAAACCAAGTAATGCAAAGGCAATCGTGCACCATCTCCCACAGGCAGACCAGTGCCTAGCCTGTTCCTAAGCAAAAGGTGGCTAACCTCTCTAAATCTCCTTCTTTTCTCTTTATTGATGAGCCTATCATTATATGGCATGTAATATCTCTGGTTAGGTTGGGTCACCTGCCTGGTTGTGTTCCCTTGCTACCTATTGCATAAGCCCCAATTCATTCACCGCGGTAGGGCAGACTGAAACAACAAAGGTCTTGGTACTGTGCAATTGCTGTTTAGCAATAGCTAAACATGTCTGTTATCAGTATCGTTTTGGCCATAAATCTAAAACAGCACCATAAAAGTTGCTGTGAAGAAAGTTAACTCTGTCCCAGCTAGACCCAGCCCATCCTCACATTTCTCTCTATCAAATAGATTAAACCAACAACCAAGGAAGCCTTTTATTCTTCTAAAACTGATAGGAGACAGAAATATTGAGGGAAGAGATGATATCTAAAATATCTTAGCTAGCAGTAGAAAATCTCTTCCTTGTTTCCCCTCTTCCTTTAAATAAGAGAGAAATCAGTTCAAATTTTATGGACTAAATTCTTTGGTAAGCTACAGAGGATTAATTCTGTGAGAGAGCATGTGTTTGACAAGGATAATATCAGACAAGCAAATCTGACAAGGATAATATTCACTAGATTCCAGCATCTAAATATGTGCTTCATTGAGGAAGGTCTCAGTCATTTTCAGTCTGCTACTCAGAAAAAAAAAAATTTCTGCAGCCTCTAACAGGGATCTGACAGATAGATAAAGTACTGATCACAGAGAGAAAGAGAAAAGAGATAAAAGAGAATACAGAATACTGAAGAAGCGGGAGAAGGTTCATATCAGAGGTCCCTCTTTGTAGCATAGGAATATTATGCAAATAATCACTTTCATCATTATTAAATGTTCCCTGCATAAATTCCTGACAAGTTGACAAGAGAAAAGGTGCTAAACATCATACCAGGAAATATTAATTATGTGTAGATTTTCAAGTAAATCAATTATACTCTATTGTGGATAATTTACAAATCGAATTGCAAATGATAACATTATGACTTTTGCATCTTAAAGGATTTCTTTTTTGATAGGGTCATCATAAGCTTCATTATTTTGAGTTTTGACTCCTCAAGAGTAGAGAATGTGTTAAACTGCAAAAGAACTGATTACCATTACCTCCTACTTTCAGAGCTCCTTTCTTTGTTCACAGTCAACATATTCGAGTTCTCTCAAACTTCTGGCTTTTAGAATAGCTCTTTCTACAGGAATATTCCAGTAATATTTTAGAGTTCTGGAAAGGGCTGTCAGAGTCAATAGATAGGTTTTTTAATTTAGCTGTATTTCAGATACACCTGAGCATACAGTTAGCACTTTTTGGAATCTTCTAGAATGAGTAATAAAAATTTGACTAATCACCTGAATGTTGTCAGCTATAACTTTAAATCCATCACTGAATTTGTCAAGTTTTGATATTCTCTTTCTTCTGCCTTTGAAGAGTGTGAAGATGCTACTGTTAAAGTTATGTGGACAAGTCACCATTGAGGGGACTGGGGAAATTCAGCTGTTGGGGTCTGTGAGAATTTTCAGCTCCAAAACTCTCTTCCTGGGCTGGGCTGTGATGGGCTCTACTGTCTTGGATCATCTTGAGCCTGACTGGCATACTCGCAGGAAATGGGACTGACTTCTTGAAATCTTTCTGCTTTTAGAGTCACGGTATCTTCTGTAGTAGGTGTCCTGTTGTGCCACTGTGCCAGATAAACTCTGACCAACATTGCTTAGTATTCAGAGCCTTATCAGAGAAGCTGAGGTCCCAGGAAATTGAATAGTTGTTGCCCACCCTGGTCATTTAGAACAGAAATTAGTTTCTTCTGCTTAAGATATTCAAAAATGCTGAGGAAGGGGAGTATGAGGGTGTGTGGGAGTGTATATTACTGAGTGATAAATATAACAATAGTTAATAGCTCAAATAGTAAATACTGTACTTTTTATTCCACATGGCTACCCGCAAGGGGTTTTTTTTGTTTTGGTTTGTTTTGGTTTGGGTTTTTTGTTTGTTTGTTTTTGTTTAGTTTGTTTCTGGTTTGCATTGTCACAATCTTTATTAACATAATTACAGACCAAAAAGAATTTTTCTGTTCATTTCTCAGTATTGTTTATACTATTCCATAGTTCATTCAAATGCATTTTCTGCAACAATCTACTCAAGTGTTATAAATGATATACACTTTTTCCTTTTTAAAAGACTTTTCTTCCTTTAAAGATGATGCCTTAGAATTTTTAGGATTTTTAGCTTTTTGTAGATTTTAGCATAGCTGTGTAGTTTCTCACACTTTAGAATAGCAATTGACACTTACCAAACTTTATTCCCACACTTGATGTTAAATTTTCTAAATTCTTTAGACTTGTTTAGATTCTTTTCAATGAAAGACTCTAGCAAACACATCCTGTTTAAGAATATATGCACCCTAGACCACACTGACAAGATATCATTGTACCCAAAGCAACTTTGAAGACCTGGAACCTTGGAGAAGCTCCAAAGACAGTACATGCCATGAGGAGGAGGAAGTTAAAGAAGAAAGGGGTCTTGAGACCTGCGACTCAGTTCTGGGGAGATGTGCCAGAGGGACAGTTCCGGGGAAGATCTGGGGGCGGATAGTTCTTGGATTGGATGGATAGTCCTATAAAATTGTAGAACCCCTGGACATGGGCGTGTGCTTTGTACTCCTGTGCACCAGAAAGCCTCCGTTAAAGACCTGCTCTATGTCTTATCTATACTAATATTGCCTGGTGAGTTTTTTCTTCCATTTTTAGACATCAAAGAGAACAATAAAATAAAATATTTTAAATCTTACAAACACCATAGAATTGATTCCACCTCTATATTGTTGTAAGAGTCGAGTCAAATAGCATCAGTCTATTCTAAATTCCAATAAAACCTTAATCTACATAATAGAAGTATTTATCATGAGTACATCATAAATACATAAACACTTTCATTACCTAGGTTTATGCATGCTATTTTCTCTTGTAATCAATCAATCAATCACATTTTTTCCCTAATTCAAGTATTTCAAATATGTTTCATTTTTCTTTGTCACTGTGATTTCAGGTTCTTAAAAGTGTATTTCTTGGACTATGTATTTTCTATACTTTTAGCTTTGTAATAAAATAAACTTGCAGCAAGATGTCTAACTCAGCCAGTAAGTAATGCAGATAACAGCATTATCCTATGAATGTGAAATAGCTTTATTATTCTTAACCAGTAATATAATTTTGAAGTATTCTCCTTCATCTACAGATATTAAAATGTATCTACACCTTTTCTGGTATTCTTTGTAGATGTTTTTGTAAACTGAAAATGGTCAGTGGCTTTTCCAGGAGGCTGAGATAAATAAATTTAGAAATCGGATGGGATGGAGGGAATTGAAAACACCAATATGCCCAGCATAGTGTCCTGTGCAAAGTTTCTATGTAGTTTATGCAACAGCAATCATAATTAAGATTTCTAGGCAAGCTTTATAGGTAACGTTTCCCTGTTAATTATTTTGTAAGATACTCATAGTTAAATAATGCCAGACATTTCTTGTTTTACCTTCATGGCAGCCCATCATACACACAACAGGCCAGTTAGCTCCTCACAGTGCAGAGATGCCTGTTTATAAAAAAAAATGTTACAAATGTGTCTAAAGATAAGTTTTCTCTGCAGATGACTTAAGACAAACTAAATAAACAATACTGTTCAAAATGACACTCTTTCGTGCTAGTCACCAACTGCTTTCTGTGTTTTTATTTTTTAAATACTATGGTCTGATATCTGTTTTACAGACCATTTAGAAAACAAGGTATTAGATAAATTTCTCTGATGAATGAAACTGCATACCCATGCAGTTATGTTTAGAGATTTATAAAAACAATTTGCAACTCATTCTATCCTTATCTGTTATCTCATTTACGTCACTTGCTATTTTCAAGCAGAGGCTTTTGCTGGATTTATGATCTTAAACTTCAACAGCAACATCTCCTTTCTTCTAATTCTGCAGAACTATATTGCTGCATTATAAATACTTTCCTCTAATACTGTCAGGAAATTAGAAGAGAAAATTAGATTATTTTTTTTCTTGTAGTGGTGAAATCATTTACCTCTGCCTACAATGAAGTTTTCAGAGAAGTTACTTATAGGTAGAAATGTAATTGTATGGTGACAGCTACTGAATCAAATAATATTTGCTATTGGTACTGTAATATAATAAGAATCACTGTATCAGAGTTCATTAGAGGATGGTTCTGGTGCAAAAAGTGTGAAATAGTGTAAGGTGGGAACAAGCTTCACCTTCTTTTCCTTCCTACATTTCAAATTATATTAGTAAGTACAGTGATGGGTTGTTTTATCCCTCACTCATTTTTGTAGATAAAGGAATATCACTTTGACTCTAAAGCTGTAGCTATTGCTTTGATATTTACTGGCTTAATGAATATTTCCAGATGAGAGCCTGAGAGTGAAAAGTTGTGTGGTCTTATTGACATATTCTACCCTAACACAAGAGGTGGAAGAAAGCAGCTTGACTGTAATAGGTTGGTCTTTATCTAAAATAATTACATTAAAATTCTTTAAAATAGCTCTAAATAATTGTGCAACCATCTATAACTTTCCAGTAGCTTTTGACTACCTACTGCATGTTTCATGGTCTTTTCTCTTTCCAGTCTTATACTTTCCCATACTTTTCAAGAATGACTAAAAGCAGTTCTGCTTTATGGTGTAACCATGGTATAAGTAAATGATACCTTATTTTGCTAATGTGTGCTTTTCCCAGTCCCCATTTCACCTGCTTGCATTTGGTTATCTGCTATGGCAGAGAATATGTTGCTCTATATTTAATACTTTTAATATCTTTAAATTGAGCTCATTTGCAGTGATTTGGGAACCTTTCTTCCTCATCCCAAATACGCCCTCTGTTAATCTATGGCAGAGTTTTATTTATTCCTTTATGAAAATATATCCAGGGTCATCTCAGGATTTTGACTGAGAAAATTAAATAGAGCATAACCACTCAATATTCTTGTCAAACTTATTTCTTAGACTGAATTTCTAATTTGAGTGATGAGCTCTGTTATTTCCCAGAGAGTCTGTGAGTTCTCTCTCCTTAAATATTTTTAAAGACTGAGTAGAGAAGACTGTGAGCAGCCTGGTTTAGGTCCTAAGAGTTCTGCTTTATCTAAATAAACAGGTGGATGTACCAGATGAAATCCACTTGTCTTTTAAAACATAAATTAATGTTTGATTACAGGTACATGAGCATTCTTTAGATCACAAAATGGGAAATATATGTACAAATAGAACCAATGGAAGCCAACAGGGGAAGTAAGATCTTTTGGGTAGTGACTTTTACCTACCACTGACATGTCTGATTTGAAGTATGTGTAGATTTTTAAATGTCTGTGACTTGTTGTTAATATAGACAAACATTTTACAAGTCTGATTTTTAAAGAAATGATGTATTCAGCACAAATCAATTTTTTCAGCACAAATCCAAAATACAGCCCCATACCAGCTACTCTGAAGAAAATTAACCCTATTGCAGCTGAAATCAGCACAAACTTTAATGAATGCACTCATGCTACTGAACTCAGGACTCTTTTGGCTCATGTTAATGAAATCCATGGTATAATTTAGTTATCTGTTGCAAGAAAGTTACAAATGTGGAAAATCATCTTTTATTCAGAGCAGTCAAGTCACAGTTCTAAGATAAGACAATTGAGTAAGAATGCAAGATCCCCAGCTGGAGGAAACAGAAAACAGAATACATAGGCTTAGTCATACGGCTAACAATTGCCAGTAAGACTAATAAGAATTTAGAAAATATTCTACAAGCACTTATAAATCTTGATATATTTGCAGTTCATTTCAGTACTGTCTCCTATGAATCTTGTAGCTACTGAGATAAGGATGTATGATAGCAACTAATAAAAGTTGGTCAAATGGAGGTAAAAGTGACCAAACCATAGTACTCAAGTGAGAATATAAATATATGGAAATTTTCTCAAGAATCTGTCTGAGTCTTTCTGGGTGGAAAATGTTTTACACCGTACACTAACTAAACATGATGATGTGTTTTGGAGACCTAGTGAGTAACACATTTATGAGAGGGAAACACAGACCACATAGAAGAGAGGTCATGAAAAATACCTGATGCTTCAGACAGTCATTTGTTTGAAATGTTTTATCAATAACTCTATAGAAGCATCACAACTGGAGTTTTGGAAGTAGATAAGTAGGCAGATAAAGATGCATTACAGGCAAACCAGTTATCTCATATGTCGTTTATGTAGCTTTTCCACAAAGAATTCACATTTTTTTATCTGAGCACTAGGGCTTTATACCTTAGGTGGCTAAATCAATAACTAGAATTGCTGAAGCTCTAGTAAATGTGGGACAGTGGGGAGTAAAAAGGAAGGAATATATGATAAACTATTCATGAACAGGAAGCTATGTAGAATGGGGAATTGCTACTATCACAGCTATGGAGGAATAACACAAAACTGTAGAAGTCAGTAGGCTCCCTTGTGCCAGCTTTTGGAAGAGTGCACCAGTAACAGAATTTAAAAAATAATGATGCAAATCACAGTGGTACCATATTGTGTGTAATTTTGTCACTTTAAATAAATATGACAAAAGTGGTGTATGACAAATAGATGGATTCCCAGGTGAGTCTGCTTTATCATAACAGTGTCTAGGGGTTTGGTGAACTCTCCTCCTCAAATGCGTTTGTTAAGAGAGAACAGAATATTTGAAGGAATAAAGATATGTATTGCCTTGACTCTTTATCTCTGCTCAGTGTTCAAGCATAAAAGGAAAATCTATCAATTCAGTGAGGAGACTGACAGTCCTGTACATAAATCTGTAAACCAGTAGACCAGAGGAATGACATCCCTAGAGAAGTCTTTGTAGTTTTGTGTATTCCTGCTGTCTCTGAGATGCTGTTTCTTTTCCCATGTCTTGGACATGTCTCAGGAATGAACTGTGGAGAGAGTTCTTCCTTCTGCTGAGGGTTTGAAAAAGAATCCAGATAGTGTTTTGGAAGCAGATTGATTCACAATGCAATGAGTGTTGACCAGACTATTTGTTAATATATTCATGATCTTGATTGAAAACCAAATATTTTAGTAAAAAAAAAAAAAAGGAAAATTTTAATAAATGAAAATATCCTGCTCTCTGACCAGCACTTCAAAATGAAAGAAAAGTGGTTGTGAATAGGAAGAAAATTGCACCATCAGTTTTGAATAACTCTTAGAGTTTAAGTATCATGACTTTATATAACAGCTTTACAAAATTGTCTGTCATTTCAGTGGTGGATTTTATAGAAATACGTTGCAGTCCTGAAAATTTAGGACATTTTTGGATGAAAACAAAGTCACTGACTCTGCTTGACATACTACTGGAAGAAAACTATATTAGACCTAGTCTACTTTTAACTACAAAGAAGACCCCAGTCTTATATATCTTAGTTGTGTGTATTAACATGTGGACATAATGAATATTGTCTTTGATGAATAGACTATTTTTGACCTTTTATTCCATTTTATTTTTAACATGAGTATATATACTCTTGAAACTGTAGTTGAAGTGGAGCTTTTTAACCTGTGGCTGATTGGCATGACTTCCCTCTTCATGGAGAGAAATAGGAGTTTCAAAGTGGGATCAACACTAAACCTGAGCTCCTGTTTGCAGTGTGTGAGTCAGCTCAAAATGATTACCTTGTCCTAAAACCAGATAGTACACTAATGTTAATTAGAGACATTGAGTTCTTTGATTAACTGAGGCAATGAAGCTTTGGAAAGTCCTGTGTTCTGGGTTTATTTATTTAATGTGCATTGTAACTGTGTATTAAGAAGGAGATTGTAGTTTAACACTGGCATATTGTGTCCTCAAAATCAATGTCATTGATTAGAATTTCTTGAATAAAACCCAGTGCAAACATGCTTTAGACATTTAGGTTATCTATGTGCAAAATTAAACAATAATGACCCATAATTTAAACTATATTGTTTTATGGACTTTTCGGGGAAGTCCACAAAAGCCATAAACAAAACATGTCATTTCCAGTGGAAACAAACCTCTCTAAATGCTCTAAAGACTACCTATCTCAGTAAATGCTTCCTTTCCTTCAGTCATGGACTTGCCCTGTGATTATTTTCCCGCAAAACAGTTGCCTACAATAAAGACCAGATATCAAGTTCTACTGTGTTTTCTGTTGTCAATGTGAACCAGATGCTTATTATTTAACTCCTCTGTGAACAGGTTTTCAACTGTTACTAAAGAAAGTGTACAAAAGATAAGTGAAGAATTTTACAATGAATTAACGTTGCTTTGCAATATAAAACGTTGAATTAAAAAGTAAAACAAAACAGAAAGAAGCTGAAACAACCAAAAAACAACAACCTAAAATCAGTGCAGATACAATATTAAATGATATCGGGCATTTTAGTTCAGTAAACTGAACACAATAATGCGTTATAAATAATTGAAAAGACGGGAAACGCATTCATCTCTCACTCTATCTCAGGAAAACTATTTTCTGAAAATGGGCACACATTATTCTGAAGTTTTCAGGGTAACAGATGCCTGAGTGCATGCCAAAATCAAATTTCACTAATTTACAGAGACAGGTATAAAAATGTTTGCTCCACATGATTGCAATTCTGATTCTCATTTTACACATTATACTTTGTATATGTCAAAAAATTCACTCATTTTGACACTTTTGCATGAATTTTTGAGTAACTGATATGATTTCTGAGAAAATCTGCCAAAACAAAATATTTTTACTGGCCTCTGCATTCTTAAGATGGACATGAAAGATACCTTTTCCTGAATCTCATGATTTTGGATGCCGTTAGGTGTGAAGCATATTTTAAGAAGAGAATTAGGGAGTTCTAATATACCTTTCAATTTGCTCACATTCTTCTGAGTGATTTGGTTTAGGTTATACTATATCATGTTATGTAAACTTTTGTAAGCCATATGATTCAGTCCAATGCTTTCTTCACAAATGTGCAGTCTTCATCATGGTTAGGCTTCACAAACGAAGATTTGGGAAGGCACTACCCACGCTTGTTGCAAGTGCGTTGGTGGCTAAAAAGGCCAATGCGAGATAGACAAGTCTGGTTGCAAAAGGCACAGCAGAAAGACTCCTTAGGTGGTACACTCTGCAAGGCACGATTCTTTCTGCACTCTTTTCTCCACAGGAGTGATCCTGTGTGCTTTCTCAAAAGCGTCAGCAGCGTTATAGATAGTGTGTCTCTAGACTTCCCAGTTGGAGGCCAGAGTAGACAGTTATGTTGGTCAATATGGCCAAGGCTGAGATATTGTTTCAGGGAGTCCTTGTACCTTCTCTCTGGGGTTCCTCTCTTGCAGCAACCGGGGGCAAGTTCACCATAAAGCAAGATCTCTGGGAGGCGGTGGTCCTTCATCCTTGAGACGTACCCTGCCCAACGCAGCTGTGTTCTCAGTAACATGGCCTCTATACTTGTGATTGCTGCTTGTTCTAGAACAGATGAATTGGTCACATAATCTGACCAGTGCATGTTTAGGATTGTACGGAGGCAGTGTTGATGGAAGTGTTCTAGGAGATGCAGGTGGTGGTGGTGGATGACCCATGATTCAGATCCATATAAGAGAGTAGACAGCACTATGGCTCTGTAAACACTGATCTTTGTACTTTTCTTCAAGTGTTTGTTTCGCCAAACTCTTTTATGTAGTCTTCCGAAAGCACTATATGCCTTTGCTAACCTGTTGTCTATCTCTCCATCAATCTTACCATCCGAGGAGATGAGGCTACCTAATCTCCTCATCAGTCTTTGTAACAACATTAATATTAAACACTCTGGTTTTTAAAAAGTGGAACGGAGTAGGACAGCAAACAACCAGAAACAGGAGGCACCTTAAGAATGTGCAGATTATTGATAGAGTTCAGCTGTAGCACCTTTGCAGTTGTGTGATAGTTCTTTTGCTCAAGGGGTGTATATGTCTGGCAAGCTCTGAAATGTCGATGTCGGTCTGAAGACTTGTAAGAATAGAAATCGCTTAGATATAAAGGCACCTTGTGTGAACATTTTCTTTCTTGTATTTCCTTGAAACCAAATACTGCATTTGAATTCCTTTGCTATTTACCCAAAACATTCAGAACCTCAGGGCTAAACAAACAAGACATTCCCAGAATGCCCAAGTTATCATATTTGGAACATGAGGAATACTTCACTGGCATCAGAAAAGGAAATGTACTTTCTACAGAACTAGTATATGGATAAATACATGACAATTCAGAAAACATGATTATGGTAATCTTCTTTTCCCTCATTTTTCCTGAATAAGTCTATAAATACTGTAAAATGAAGATGATATTGCTTGAAAACACTGAAATGAGTAATGTGATCCAATGAAGCCACTGGAGATATCCCAAAAAAAACATTTTAGCCTTGCTTTTGTTTGAGACATCATTGCCAAAAATGAAACAGTTAAACTACTAGTCAGACTCAAGTGCACCTCTGATCTGCCTAAAGTCTGAGCACTTACACTTCTCATTGCTATTAAAAAATTTTTACTTGAGTAGGGAACACATGGAAACAGACAGAAGAGAGAGTCAGATCTAACTCTAACATCAGTCAAAATAAAGAAGTCCTTGTTCAGTCCAAACTTGAAAATACTTCTTTATATAATTTATAAGATGAATTTAGAGGCATTGCTATGCTCATTTGAGCTGGGACAGAGCAGTTTCTTGAAAAAATACACTTACACAGTTTTGTACCCACTAGCTACTTTTGTTTGTGTTGTAGGTGATGCCTCTGCCTGGTTCCTTATGGAAGCCTTCCTGATATTCATAGATACTTGTTAATTTTTCTTTGCATCAAATCTATGATAGTTGCAAACAACAATGCACATGGTGTGATTCTTGGGGCTGTACTGTTCAGGGCCAGGAGTCGGACTTCGATGATCCTTGTGGTCCCTTCCAACTCAGGATATTCTGTGGTTCTAGCATTGACTGCATAAAGTAGCCCCTTGCTTTGCTGTTTTTAAGCTTGGTCTGGCTCTCATCATGGCCAAGGTAGATAGCTCTCCAAGGAAGCAGAACCCTGGGGTTAGCAAAATGGCCTTAGCCCTGCTGCCTGTTTTTATTATGTCAGAACACTAGGAAAAGCCAGCGGACTTGATGCAGACAGACAGATGCTGCCAGGGCTGGTGAAGGATCTATTGCCAGCAGCACCATTCAGTGTTTCCTGCTTTGTATCCTTCATGTTCCTGGCAGATGCAGCAGCACCAATCCTCCAGGGATTGCCCTCTTTCCTCCTTCCCTTTCAGGTATCAGAACACTGTAACTTCTACTCTTCTCTTCCTTTCAGCAACCAATTTCTTCAGTGTACAGTTCAACTCTGTCTTTACTGCAAGAAGTCTTGAATGGGCTTGGTGGTGAACTCCACGTTGCTGGTCATGGCCGTGTTCAACACAGAGTTGACACTGACAGCTTCCCTCCCTGTAAGTATGGTAGTCAAACCCTGCTATGAAAACCAGTTATGCAGTAGAGGTAGGATCTGGAACTGTGATTCCTCTTCTGGCCCTGGCACAG
Source organism: Manacus vitellinus (assembly GCF_001715985.3). Classification (NCBI taxonomy): domain Eukaryota; kingdom Metazoa; phylum Chordata; class Aves; order Passeriformes; family Pipridae; genus Manacus; species Manacus vitellinus. Next base: position 57,242,192 of record NW_021939396.1, on the reverse strand, counting down.
TTTTCCTTCACAGTTTTAGCTGGATCTGTTAGCTCCTCTGTGCTTTAGTCCTATTGGTAGAATGGGGGGGTGTTCTACTTTGCAGCTCTGCATGGATGTTGCAGAAGATAGGCTGAAAAGGGTAATGTGAAAATACAGGTTCTGGAAGAAAAATAAAAGCTGAGCACAAAAGAAAGGTAGTTTTCCTGTTAGATACATGGATAATATATATAGTGTTGCACAGACAGTAACAAAATAGCATATAAAGATGTAAAACAATAAAGATGGAGTTCTTAGTACAACGCCGTCAATTATATTCCTAAAGCAAACACATTGGGGTGTCAAATAAACATCCATAGGCATTTTTACTAAGTATAAGATTGCATGCTGGAGGAAAGCTAAGTCTTTTTCTGTTAAAACATTAAAATACTGGTGTGTAATATGTGATGTGCAGGTTCCAGGAAGTGTGAAATTCACGTGACAACTTTTCTATAAAAATGAACTTCACTGATCTCAGCGCAGTAATAAATGGTAGCAATGATCAGGATAACAGTAGTACTTTGGGCTTATACAACGCCTTTAGTTGCAATATTCTAGATCATTTTACAAAAATAATTATCTCAGATTCTCAACTTATTGAGAATTACTTTTAGTAAGTCCTTTATTTGTATTCTACCTATGGAGGCAAAGAAATTCTGAGAAATAAATTATTTTCATAAGTTCATGAAGCATTCAGTATTTCAGACAAGGACTTCTGCAAGATCTGGGTTTCTCTCCTGTTCTTAATTACTTCTGTTTTTCTAGAAGGCATTGTGAGACAAACGGAAAACCTACTACATGGAAAAAAATACCCAGGGAGGAAAAAAATTATCCCCTTCTCATCTCCCATCCCAATATTAAAAGGAAATCATACCTGTGAACTGGATATGAAGTGAGATTTACGGAATTATTTACTCTGCAATAGACTAAAAATTAGTTTCCATGGCAACCACTGCACCTTCTGAAATACAGAATATCTCTACCATAAGCATAAATACAGCAAAACAAAGTCTTTAACTTATCTTTTTTTATTTTAATAAGTAAGAATTTGTGCTGCATATAAATATACATTAAATGATCTTTCATATATTTTTAATGCTAAGTTCTGTAATGTGTGTGTTTTTAGAAAGGAATTAATATTTGCTAGCAATTGTAGCCCTTGTGTGTTGTCCCTGAGAGGATAATACCAGAAAAAGTGGTTTGAAAATGCTGCTGATATATGAAAAGCTGGAAGTCCATGATAATTTCCTTATTAAGATTTTATGATTTATATGGTTCACATCCCTATCACTGAGTAAAGATTCAAAGGAAGAGTGATCTTTTTAGTATTGATCATGTGCTGATAATAGTCCTGCTTAGAGTGGGAAATTGGACTAAATGACATCTGTTGCAGCTCATATTTCTATGATTTTATGATTAATTTCCTTATGAATTCATTTGTGCTAGTTTTAAAGTCTCCTGTCTCATATAGGTACTAATTCCTTAAACCATGCAAAACTTCATTTAAAAGACTATGCAACATTCCAGATATGTGACAGAAATCATGATACAGATGTTCTTTTGAGAAAGAGATGATGGAAGAAATCTAGGCAATTTTAATTTAATTTCACGGATTTGTCATTAAAAAAAAAGAAGCAAATATATTCTATTAAAATTTGTCTAAACCCAGGGTAAATTTGGTTTACTTTCACACTAGCTGAATAGAAAACTTGTGAGTTCTTCCTATCCTAAATCATATTATTTGACATACATTCGAGCATCTATAACTTTGTAATAGGGAGGAGGTTGCTGCCAGGAGCAGAAACCCTGGAGTTTTTGAGATTTTGGATTCAGCAAAACCATTGACCTACCTCAGTGCAAGGATTCCAGGATTTTCCTCCCATGGTGAATTTTAATAAGCTTGTTTTTCACTCTGGCTCAGAACATAACTGAATTTTAAGGTTTCCATGGAATGGAATTAAAGCCTCAGTGGAGAATGAGGGCTAACGCAGTTGTGCAATATGTAACGGAAATCTCTGTAATAGTCCATGACTGTAGATCTTTTTCTCTCATTCTCTGCGTAAGTAATTATGTCTTTTTAGGTATTGCACAGAAGTGAGTTACTTTTTTTTTTTTTTTTGAGAGTACTGATTATACTGCACTTGAATATACTAAGATTATTTTATATATTTGAACTCCCCAGAAATTTTATTTTGTTAACATCTCTATAAAAATACAAAAAGGTTTTTGTGATCTGAAACAGATCTGCACCAAAATAAGTCCGTGAGTTGTTAGTATATGGGGGATTGATTCAGAAACAAAACAGCATTCTCAAATGTGAACGTGGTGTTTTGTTCTGAGTAAGACATGAAGAGAACAGTTAAGAAAAGGTCATAGCAGAAAGGAAAGAGACACAGGAGGGTCTATTAGACAGCTGGGACTATTTCATCACTGCTGTATGGGCTAAAAAGTTATCTTACATAATTTTGTGTAGTTGAAGGTTTTCACATGAATTATGCCCACCTTGTGCTTGTTGTTTGTTGCTTGAAGGATGAGGAAGGGTTAATATATTGCAGTAAGCTTCAGCAGAAATGCCTGGCAGTTTAACACAGTACCTATGCACTCCTTTAGTGGCTGTCACACACTTCCAGTGATTTTGTACTGGAAGTCGCGTTATGGTTTTTAAACTCTGGTGATTGTAACTTATATTTCAGATACTAGACGGAGATTTCTGAGATTTCTCTGTTATTAATAAATAGTGACAAGTAAAATAAAGATATTTTTTGTTTCGGGATGTTTTGGCATTTTCATTCTTTGTAGAAGGCAGAGGCCAAACACCAGAAAACACAAATATCCTGCTGGAAAAATTACAGTACTTACTTTCTATCAAAATATGAAAAAAATTTCAGCAAAATTCAGCTGATTCTCAAGATTTCAGTCATCCTTATTAAGTCTTTTATAGTCAAGAGAAAGAAATGGGCATTTCTAGGGTGCAATCCTAAACCATATATCCAAAATTAATGAGTTCAATTGTTGTCTACAAATGCCTACTCATATTTCTTGTCTATAGAAATCTGGGCTGATTTTCTCTGGTGTTACATGCATTGTACTGAGCTAAAGTTATTGAAACAAATCTGATCCTCAGTTTCAAAATTTTAATCAAAAATACTGGTTTTTTAGATATGTACCAGTTTAATGGACTGTGGAATATTCTGTGTGGTATGAAAAAAGATGCTTCAGTTCAAATTGGTTTAATGGTAGTACCCAGTTTAATGTCTTCATTTGGGAGAGCTGAAGACAGAGAAACTTGATGTGCCACTGTCCACAAAGATTTTCATGTTAAACTACAACTTACATCATTCACTGGGTCATAGAATCCCTCCACACTGGGAGAAATAATTATAAGGTATGAAATACTTTCAAGGAAACACTGATGGGAAAACATCAGGACCTATAAATGAGTGGGAAAAGTGAGAAATATTAGGTTTAATGTGGTATTAAAATGATATGAAATAAAACACACTTCTTCCATTTAAATGAGAGGAAATTCTCTGATGCGAGTCAAAATTATTCTGAATAACATATCTTGCTTGATATTTCTCAATGAAAAATAGCAGATTCTCAGCAAAAATAATACTTCTTTCCTGTATTCTCAAAACTAACTTTTTTCCTCAGAAAATCTTTTAATAAAAGCCACAAAAAAATTAGTGGCTAGTCTGAGGCTTTATACTTGTTTCTTGGTGACCCAACAGCATTAGGTCACCTGTTGGTCAGGGCAGGACCCAGCAATTGGTCTTATTGAACTTCAAACAAACGGCTTTGTCCCATGGAACCAGCCTGTCCAGACCCCTTTGTACAGCCTTCCTGCCCTCCAGCAGATCAGTACTCTCACAGCTCAACTTGGTGTCATCTGCAAAATGACTGAGGAGGCACTCAATCCCCTCATCCAGATCATTGATAAAGATATTTAACAGAACTGTCCACAGTACTAAGCCCTGGGGAACACCACTGGTGATCGGCTGCCACATGAATACATCTACCTCATATGTACAACCAAAAATGTACTGTTAAATGGCTCTGGTCATGCAGGGCAGTTTGCACAAGCAGTGTGCCCTGAGTCTCCATTTGGATGTGAAAACCAGTCTATATCAAATTCAAATGCAGATTAAAATTTTGTGTAAATTTTGGAGGAGTTCAAGAACTCAAGGTGAAGTTGTCTGGCTCTGACCAGACAGAGGTTTATGCTGAACCTCTGAAAATTAGATAGCAGATTCTAGATCCTAAATAAGTCATGTAGAGGGTTTTGAAACTTTTGCCCTTGATAGTTTAATAGGCCAAATTAAGTTACTTTTACATACATTAAATAGATACCTTATTAGATAATTCATTATTAGATAATACTGTTATGTCCCAATGACAGTCCTATCAAAACTTTCTATTGAAAATCAATGGACTTGCAAGAACATCAGTAATGTTCATCAGTACAGATATAACCTTCTGTAGTGTCTTTATCACTTTTCTTGAAGCAGGTCAAGATCCTAATTAATTATTAATTTTCTGTAATGTCTGAAGATAGGTCAAGATAAGTTTAATTAAAAAGCATCAGCTAAGCAGTGCTGAGGAAGCTTCTGTGGGGAATCTTTCTGATACTTTACTTCTACTTGATGTTTAAAGCAGTTATCCTGCTGAGGTTATTTTGTCAGGTTTCTGTCAGACTGTCTTTCTCACATTTTGCAGTTCATTGCTGCAGTCTCTGATAATCTTACCACACTGACTGGCTCCAGTTATTACCCTTTATATGAAGGATCTATGTTGAAAGCCAGTTATGAGTTTCTGTCCCAGTGGATTGCATGATGAAGTTGAAGCAGGCTGTCATCCAAAGCTGTATAATAGCCTCAGCTGGGAAATACAAAAGTGCCATGGATTATTGATAGAGTCATATCTGCAGTTCTGCTGACAAATTCGATGCCTCTTTTGCTAGGTTTCCATTATTAAGAAATACCTCTGTTAGTATGTCCCCCCCTTCTCTCTCCCTGTGTGTTCCGTTTGACTTGGCTTATGATTTGACATTGTGCCATATATACCAGTGAAAAATGATGTTATACTTAATAACCCTAATGCTACAAGGAAAAATTATGAACGTAACAGAGTTCTAATGATCTTCATTTAAAAACACCCAAAAATGAATTTAACAGACCATTTTAAAATTATCTTTTATTCTACTTTCTTTCAAAGCACTTCATAAAGCATTAAAATGCATCATTTTTCCTTATTTGAATATCTGTAGTGCAAAGGAAATGACAGAGAAAGGACGATTATTCTACCAGTTCTTAATAGTTTAACTGACATGCTGGTAAAATAAGTCTTCAGTTATTCATCAAAATTATACCCACATTGGAATAAAAAAATCTTTCGCCCCCTTCATTACATTGTGGGGCATAACTGTTACAAGGAAAACTGAAAATATGACTTTGAAGATTTTGATTGACACAACTGCAAAAAGTTAACTCTTTATATTATTGTGAAAATCCTACCACTGCTACCTCTGTGTTGTAGATTACTTTTTCTCTAGCTGAACTGTAAGAGTGTAAATGAAAAAACAGGGAAAATTGTGGTGGCAACATGGATTCTGCAAAGCATATTTCTCTTCTCAGTCATATCTTCACTCAAGATATGGAAGCACAAGATGTAGTATTTGGCTAAGGCTGAAGCATTTGTCTAAGATGGAAGTGTTGCGATACATACAGTGGTAGCAGTTAAGGAGTTATGAAAGATATCCTTGGGTCTTTCAAAAGATGTGAAATCAAGAACCAACTAGTTAAAAAGCATCTTGGTTAATCATTTTTGGAAGAGAAGAGAGACACCACTTCTCTGGGCTGTGATCAGTGTGTTCGCTACCTCTACTCCAAGTCATAATGGTTTTGACTGCTCTCCCGTGCAGCATTCAGTCCTTCCTCCATCACAGAGGACCTGACTGTGTTGATGTCCATAAGTCTGTTAAGACAAGTTGGGTTTGTGCCACTGATTTAATTTCTGACTAGTTGAGATTTACCAGAATGTCTTAAAACGAGAGCTGAAATGTTGAATGCTAATGAAAACTGATTGAACAAGGACAGTGAGATCAAGCTCTCAGCAGTACTTTAATGAAGTACTGCTGAGAAGTTTTGTTAAAGACCAGATATTCCAAAAGACTCTTTGGCATATGAACCACCTGTCAGTGGTAAATCAATTACTTTGTGTCAAATGTCCCTTTTGAAAGGGAGTATTAAGCTATTCTCTTCAGTGTATAAATAGTGTGGGAATTGCCCTTCACTTATTAATTTTAAAATAGGTATTGATATAGAAGTTACTTAGCTAATTTTAACAAACTGCTCTCTAAGGTGAATGGTATTTAATTATTCTGTGTTGTTTGTCATTGTGTTATGCTTCTTTGGGTAGCAGCATGAAAGGGGTCTGTTAGCTTACTCCAACCAGACTGCTGTCTTCTGGGGTACACGGAACTCCAAGAAGGGAAAATGGAAATTGTCTTTTTCTTGAGAACTCAGAAGGGACCGTCTCCTCAGCGTGTTGCCGACCAAGGAACTTAGGAGCCATGGGTGAGCTGGAAGTCTGCAGAACAACAGAAATTGGGTAGGGGAGAGTCATGTATCCCATCCTTCAAGGTGACAGACTGCAAACTGTCTTTATATACAGTCAGAGGAGTTTACAACATCATCATGACTAGGCTTCGCGAACGAAGATTTGGGAAGGCACTACCCATGTTTATTAAAAGCACGCTGGTGGCTAATGAGGCCAGTATGAGACAGACGTATCTGATTGCAAAAGGCACAGCAGAAAGACTCCTTAGGAGGTATATTCTACAGGACATGATTCTTTCTACGTTGTCTTTTCTCCTTGAGAGTGATCTTACATGCGTTCCCAAAGGAAACAACAGCATTACAGATGATGTGTCTCCAGACCTCCTGATTGGAGGCCAGAGTAGACCAGTTATGTTGATCAGTATGGCCAAGGCTGAGATGTTGTTTCAGGGAGTCCTTGTATCTTCTCTTCGGGGCTCCTTTCTTGCAGCAACCGGTGGCAAGTTCGCCATAAAGCAGGATCTTAGGGAGGCGGTGGTCCTTCATCCTTGAGACGTACCCTGCCCAACGCAGCTGTGTTCTCAGCAACATGGCCTCAATACTTGTGACTGCTGCTTGTTCTAGAACGGATGTATTAGTCACATAATTTGACCAGTGGATGTTTAGGATTGTACAGAGATAGCGTTGATGGAAGCATTCTAGGAGACACAGGTGGTACAACTGGTGAAATAAATTGTACAGCTTCTGTATTGAGTAGATCTGAAGGAAAGACACGAGTTTGCAAGAAGACAAGTCCCATTCTGAGTATTCTCCTAATCACAAAAAAAAAAAAAGAAAAAAGAAAAAAGAAAAAAGAAGTCTTTCAATTCACTTAGCCTTCTGGGGTTCCTGCTTCTGAGAAAAAAAAAAATGTAGAATGAAACATTACGGTTTGGCAGGCACAGGGAGTCATCATGCCAACAATGTCGTGATGATACCCTGAAAGCATGTGTGCAAGATGTGTTCCTTTTTAGGTTAAAAACAAGCATAAGGTAACTATCTAGAAGTGTTGGCCTGTGGTCTACCTTGCCTATGTTTTCTTAAGTCATAAAAAGACAAGTTATAAAAAAAGTGGTTTTAGAAACAGGAATTAATGAAGTTCTTAAATTGAAAATATACCTCTTGGATGGATACACTGAGATACTATTGCATAACCGGTTCATATCAGAAACAGTATCTGAGTATATCTATATGCATAAACATTTCTGTGTATATGTCTGGATATATATTTGCATGCTTTTACACACATAGACACACTGACATTCATTATGGTAGTTGTACATGTGTATCTCATTGGTACATATCCTTTTATCATAAATTAGATAACATCTCTTTTGTCTATCACCACTGTTCTAGAGCAAACAAAAAATTGCATATAGTCACAGTTTAATCTTCCAGGTTTTGTACAAGAAAACATTCTAAGAGAATTCAGAATAGCATAAATATAAGAGCTATTATAGAGGGGCCCCTTTGATAAAGAGGTCATATTTTTTATGATGACATATTTTGGATGAGATAGGACCAATGGATTGCATATTTATGTCCAAGAAGCATTCCTGAAAAACCTGTGCAGAGCATGTAAGGTGTTGTTTTCTATATTCCTTCCATGTTGTCATTCTGTCAACCGTTGATCAACTCAAAGAGCAACTGCAGAGCATGCACAATGGATTAATGATAAGAATTTCTTAATCCCCTTAGTGAACATTGAAATACAATATTTAATAGGAGGCAGTCAAACAATCTTTTGCATGTAGTTTTACTTTTTCTCCTGCTCTGTTACTGAAATCTTAAGGAACTGAGCCTTACTTTGTCCAATAGTAGGTGAAGAGTTGGCAGCAAAGTTTAACAGATTTTACTAATTAATAAAAAAAAAGGGGGGGTTGTTTGTTTGGTTTATTTTCCATATTCCTGAATTTATTGTATGGTGAGTATAAGAACTTTGCCAATTGATATGTTAAACTACAGGTTCTTGTCATCTAACAGGTTTTACTGAGACCTATTGGAGTCTCAGGACAATTTGTGTTGCCTATCCCAAAAGAGGGGATAGAGGCAGATATATTTGAGAAAGACTACCGGCTCTTTTGTTATGATCTATTTGCTGTCTGCATCGTGCAGACTGATGGTTGTTACTAATAAAACTTACCTAAAGAAGGTAGCAGCAGAGTAAACGCAACGTGTTTGTGGTCTTTTCGTCTTTTTTTTTTTTTTCCCCTCCCTTTCAAGACTGTCATATACAAGAGTCAACGCGATTTAAAAACTAGGACTTGTTTGAGGAAGAATAGTGCAGCTGATTTCTCTGTAGACAGTTAATAAACTGTCATTCAGGGGCTAGTCTAAACAAGCACTCTGTTTCATTCTCTGAGCAGTCTTTAAGTCTGTTTACTTTTCTCCATTGGTTCTGTAAGTATAATCCCACAAAATTCAGTGAGGAGGCTAGCTTAAAATTTATTTAGTAAAAAAAGTAAGTGATCAAACATAGAATGTGAGAATACTATTCTCATTTTCCCTCCATACTATTTAATTTGAATGTTTGCTTTTGTGACAGTGAATCTCATGGGATACGTTTGGTTCCTTAAATGAATGAATGAGACATATACAAAAAGTATTGAAGAGTGAAAAGTAAATGATGTATTTCTCATGCTTCTTTCTTAATAGCTAAAAATTACTTTGAAACTCCTGGTCAAGTAAAAAGTTATAAAAATAAATATATTTCTTAATTTTTTGAAATTTATTTTTATCTATCTTAGTACTCAAACCCATTCCATTCTTCTGCTCCGAATTTTGGTAGATTTGCTAAATTAAGGACTATTGAACCTTTTTGGATTCAACTTGGACCATACATAGTCATTGGAGTTTAGAATTTGATTTATGTAAAGGGGGTTTATAACAATACAGATGCTTCACATTCATTGACTTTAACAGATTCAGTTTTATTGAATTAATTTTAATTTAACCATAACTTTCACAAAACCTGCTGTATTAACATTCGGTAAGGACATAGGAAAATGGGACTCATATGGTATATGTAGGAACACACACTCTCTGTTTTGAGCTTATCTGGTTTTAAGAACCATTGACTGTTGTCAAATTCATCTTAAGAAGACTCTTGAAATTAACAGCATGGGATCAGAGTGGGGGCAAAGATAATTTTTTTTTACCTTTATTGTTCCACACTTATTTGTGAAGTAACTTACAGTATCTCCTGTAAGGATGGGTTGGGAATTGTCAGCAAAGTAGAACAAAAGCTATTGAAATTAAGCTGCTTTGTTTTATTGCCGGGTAAGTCTTGAGGTTTTCCTTCTCTATCTTTGTCCCAGCCCTGTGGGATAAACTGCTTTTTGGTCTCTGGTTGATTTGAAGGTGCATTTAACCAGGTTATGCCACAAAGTCCAAGACATATTTACATGTTTTCTTCAACAGTGCTTCAGAATGTCTGCAGTCATTGAGAAGAATATCAGTATTATAAACTTGAGAAATTAGAAGGTTAAAAAGAAAACTTAATTTAAAATAATCATAATGAATTTATGTGGTGATGCAGTAAAAATGTATATTAGATTTTTGTAGACATTTAGACTCCAAGCCTGAGGACTTCTGAAGGAGAAATGAGCACACAAAAGCAATTCCATGTCCCTTTGGTCAAATTTGCTGTCACACACAAACATGCAAAGGGTACATTCTCTGAGGCACAGAAAATTGAAAACAGTCTGGATTTGATTGTTGCTGATGAGAATCACTCACATATTTAACAATGAATACGATAAATGAAAAGAAGCACCTTACGTATATGTAATTTTTACCAGTATAGAAAACATATTAGAGAAGGAACTGTCAGTGTTGTGTATATAATCTGTACCCCAGTGAGATCCCTCTCAAATCATACCTTTCCTGGTTAAGAATTCTACTGTTATAAATTTCTCCCACTTTTGCTGAACTGCAACTTGGGTTTCATTCCTTGTTTGTTGTTGGGTTTTGTTTTGGTTTTTGTTTATTTATTTTTGGGTATTTTTTGTTATGGTAAACACAGATTAGAAGCATAAAGGGAAGTATCATGTTGCCTAAGTCTAACAGTTGTGTGGTGAAATCTAAATATTAACAGTCATGAAATAATTTTTTTCATTTTGAAATTCTTAATAGTAAAAACTATTTGAATTAAAATTGAGAGGAAATATTTTTCAAAATTTGTTATTTTAAAACTTTGCATATAAGTTTTATCATGGATTTTTTTTTCTTCACTACAAGAAATGCATCTTTCCTGTCCTCTAATGCAGGAGAAATTTAAATTCCTTCCAAAAATTCTATGACACTTTTAAAAATTGATTTTTTTTTCCACTTTGTTGTTTTTTGTCTCTGGAAAATTTCCGTGAAGAACAAGAAGGAAAGTGGTTACCACTAAAAATAAAATAAAATATTAAAATACAGAATATGCCCTCACTTAATCTACCACTGGTAGGTGAACAATGCACTGGAAATAGGAAGAAAAAAAATCAAAATTGTATGACTGCTAGTGTGCAACTATTTTATAAAACCTCAGGCTGGCCTGGAATAAAATAAGTAAGTTAGGAAAAAATAGATGCCTTCTTTTAAGATGCTGTTCAGTTAGGTCAATAGCACTGTTAACAGAGACAATTGTGCAATATACCTTCCATTTTAATTTAAGATAAATTGTCTACAATACATGAAAATGCACTTCATGTGCATTTTATTAAAGCTGACAAATACAGGTTTAATGTGTGTGCTCATGCGCATACGTGAAGAAAAGGGGAATTTATATAAAAGTTAAGCTTGGGTAAGCTCTTCTGTAGCAAGTAAAGTGAGAGCTGCATCTCAGCAGCCCTCTTGAATCAATACAGTGAAGTTGAGCTCCTTATTGATTCTCTTGATAAAACGATGCAGTTCTCTCTCTTCCCCTCTCTCTCCTTCTCCCCTATAATACAGTAGAGCATTAAAGAAGCAGAATAAGTACATTTACAGCCTTCTTAGTGCTGCCCACAGGGTACTATAAGCGCACAAACTGGATATAATTGAAGCACATATTAACTTACCTTCTGTTGTACAGGAAGAACATAAGCAGGCTGTTAATGTGCACAGTGTTGAAACTCTTAACTTGGGGGATGAGAATTAGCTTGCAGTAGTAATTTGGTAAGCACCTGGGAAAATTGCAAGCTTCATTTCCTGCAACGTGGAATATGATTAAAACCAGAATATATTATTATCAGGGGTACCATTAAAAAATGTGTAGACAGCATTCCATGATGTTAAAACGGAAATTGGAAGTTGTATCCAGATGTTGGAGATGCTGCATGTTAATTATTGTCTACCACAGTGCATTGAAAGTGCAATTCAATTATTTGCTTTGTCAAGCAATATTTTGATTAACTTGAACTTTAATTTTGTACATCTGGTGTTTTTCACACTGTGATAAAAGCAGTGTTGAGGTACGCTACTCTGCCAACAATCCCCTGAAACAACAGAAAGCACATGTGCAAAGAAACAGTAAGCCATAATATATTCAGGAAGAGCCTTTCCCCCCTCCACCCCTATATGACCAATCTCCTCTCCTGCCCCTGGCGGGTTTTTTTAGAGAGGGAGAAAAAAAAACTTTCTCAAAGGGCATTTAATATAAGTACAGAATTTACTATGTATTTATGAATAAGAAGCCTGAAATTACATCTATCTCTTGCACTTTCTCAGGCACTGTCTTTAATTGGTATGATCTCATTTTTATCACTACTGTATTAAGTTATGATAAACCCTCAGGTTGTAATACAGAATGGGTAAGGTTGGAAAGGACCACAGTAGATCCTCTGGTTCAAGCTCCCTGTTCCAGTGAGGTCATCCTAGAGCACATGAACATACAAAATATTTTTGCAAATCCTGACCAGTAGGAAATCCATGAATTAAGCTCTGGTGATAATCAAATTGACCAAAAGCTTGTCTGGGTTGTCATGTCCTGTTTCTCAAGTACATATAAAATTAAGCTCTTAAATTTTATTAGTAGTTAATAATTGTACAAGAGAAAAAAAATCAAAACCAACCAACCCCCCGGCCAAAAAAAAAAACCAAACCCCGAAAATCACAAAAAAACTGAGTAAGGGAAAAAAAAAATCAAAGTATTCTCCTATAAGTATCGTTTGTGTGGGTGCTCCTTTTCATGGCTCCAGGAGATATTTTGTAGTGGGCTGTGGATGTCCTTTCATGAGTTTACTTTGAGGATTGGTAGGAGTTGTTTCTGGGGGTTTGTGTGGGTTTGGTTTTTTTTGTTGTTGGGGGGTTTTTTTGTTGTTTTTTTTTTTTTTTTTTTTTCATTTTGAGAGTCCCTAGCAAGAGCTACTGTGCAGGTGGGGACTGGAGACAATGTTCCAGATATTACTGGCTTTCCCAAGGGAAACGAGCTGAACTGAGAAAGACCTGGCAGCTTCAGGGCAGAATATACATCACATTAATCTCTCCAACAGCAACATTCTGCTGCAGAACGTGCTTCCTTAGACCTGCAGGAGGATTTATGGCTGGCTCATCCTCTATTGCTTTTAAGACTTGCACTGTCTCAGCTCCCCTCTCTGTAGGCCATACTCGTTCCCAAAAGATTCAGTTGGCTCTCAGCAATTTTTTCCCATTAAATAATTGATTTTTATGCAGCATTCATGAAGAAATTATTTAATTAGCTGAAAGCTAGTGTCAGGTGGCATGCAAGGAGAACTTTTATTACCAACTGATAAACTTCACATATTTGTGGAAGACAGCTGGAAACAGATGGCAGTTATAGGAAGATTGGAATGACTAAAAGGTGAAAGTGTGCAAGTGGGTATTTTACCATTTTCTGAAGTGAAAATGTAAATTGCATAGAACATTTTAAAATATTTTTTTTTCCTTTGGGAAAAAATAATCTTTCTTTATTGTAATATGACGTGGAATACAAGTGTTTTCTTTGGTTTAAGAGTACTGCACAAATCAAAACAGTGAATTTAAATTATTCGGCAAAATAACACGTTTCAGGGAGTGGGAGCTGGTATAAGAAAACCTTGATTCAATCTACTTAATGACTTTTGTGGCACCATGAACAAGTCATGTATTCCCTCCTTGGCTCATTTTGTTCCTTGCCACAGAACAGTGGTATGAGGGCAAATAAGTTAGATGGCATTAGGGAGATAGAACAGAATTGAATTAAAATGTGCTAGAACTGTTTTCCAGAATAGAATATAAGTTTTTCAACATACTCAACGCTAAAAAAAAAAAAAGATAGAGGGAAAGATGTGCGCATAGGGTGAACATTGCCCAATGAATGTTAAATGAAGAAGCTTTAATAGACAAGTGTTTAAATTCTACTAAATATCTCAATTTTGTATATACAGAATTGGATGAAGAGAAGAGATGGTATGGATAGACTTGTGAAGAGAGCACCAGAATAGAACTCAACTAAACAGAATGCTTCTTGTGACCTTCATGTTCAATTTCTACATTAACAATAGTTTGGAGAACAGAAGTATGATTATTTGTGTTTCATAAAACTTATACACTTCAATAAATTGATTTTTTTTCAATCCCCAACTAAAAGGTGAAAATTGATAAAGTATATGAGGTTTTATTTGTTTGTTTGATTTGTTTATTTTACATGTAGTAGCACAAAATCTGGAGGGCTATTTCTGTCAGTATTAGTTACATAATTTTAGGGAATTATCCCAAGTATGGATGAAACAGTGACTGGCTTAATCTAACAAATCATATGTGGATAAATTACAACAAGTAACTTACTTCAAGTTGGCTCTCAGGATTTTTATCTGTTTGGGGTTTTTTATAAACAATTTTTGAGGGTTTGCTTGGTTTTTTGCCCCATCTTACCTCTGCGTGTTAAAATAATTCAGAAATTCACCATGAGCCAAACTGTTGCAGGCTACCTTAGAAGCTGAATCTTATTGTTCAAGTAAGGTGAATGATATTTTGCTTCAGATGATTTAAAACTTACAAAACCGGAATAGTAACCTCTTGTCATATCCTTGAATGTTAAATCCTGTGATTTTTTTCTTTTTATTATTTGTTTTTATTTTTATAGGAAATAATATGACTGATAACCCTGTCTCTTGGAATAAAATAAAGCCTTGAGGTTAAAGCTGTCTAGACTCTTTTTTCAGTTTGCTTTCTGACCTTTTCTTGTATTACAGCAAGTGAACTAACATCTGACAAACCTTTAATTTTGGCAGGTTAGGCTACATGTTGTTTGGAAGAAAACTACAGTTTAAAGAAAAATGTCTTCAAACTTTAATACTGTCATATTTCACAGTTCAACTGAACTTGACTACTTCTGTCATTTTTTCTTTTGTTTCTTTAAGCAAACATATTTTCTAGCATTTGAATTATTTTGTAGATTTTAAGCAGGATTTTTAGACTGGAAAACAAATACTCTTAGTTTTGAGCACAGGCAGCAAAAAGGCAAAATTTTGCTGATTTCTTATGATATCAGTCCTTTGAATAGCTTGACCTATTTTCAGTTGTTATTGCTCCTCTGACAACTGCTTTTTTAATATCAGTCTATAAAGGTTATGTAAGTATACGTGGTTTTATTTATCTCATATTTTTAAGTGTGAGAGCAGGGAGGGGATCGCTGATTGCACCATTCTTAGTCATAGTGCCGTAACAAATATTCCAGAACTTTTTATGTGCTGAAAATTCATGGGCATAGAAATGCCAAATAAAACTTCTAGGTTCGAGAGTGCATATAAACTCACATGCATGTTGCATACAAATACTCCCCTCCATTTTAATATGGAAGAGACCAAGTGTGAGAACAGGTGGTGACTGATACCTGTGTAAAGACTGTCACAATGCATCTGAGACATGAGTTCTGCTTCAAGAAGAAGGAAAGAAGGAAGAGAAGGATGAGTTGCCCAGTCCCTGGGACTACCCAAACAAGATATTGTTGATATTTAGAATCATAGAATAGTTTGGGTTGGAAGTGACCTTTGAAGGTCATCTAGTGCAACCCTCCTGCAATGGGCAGAGATTCCTTCCTCTAGATCAGGTTGCTCAGAGTCCAATCCAACCTGACTTTGAATGTTTCCAGAAATGAGGCATCAACCACCTCTCTGGGTACCCTGCTCCAGTGTTTTACCACCCTCATTGTAAACAAATTCTTCCTTATATATAATCTAAATTGACCATCCTTCAGTTTAAACCGTTGCTCCTTCTTTTTTTGCAACAGGCCCTGGTAAAACGTTTGTCTCCATCTTTCTTATAGGTTCCCTGCAAGTACTGAAAGACCACAATAAGATCTCCCTGGAGCTTTCCCTTCTCCAAGGTGAACAAATCCCAGCTCTCTCAGGAAAGCCTCACAGGAGAAGTGTTTCACATCCCCTTGATTGTTATTGTGGCCCTCCTCTGAACTTTTCCCAATAGGTCCATGTTCTCTCTGCTGAGGACTCCAGAGCTGGATGCAAAACTCCAGGAGAGATCTCACAAGAGCAGAGTACAGGGACAGAATCATCTCCCTCGCCCCATGGCTACACTGCTTTTAATGCAGTCCAGGACACAATTGGCTTTCTGGGCTGCAAGTGCCCGTTGATGGCTCATGTCCAGCCTCCCATCTGTAAGTACTCCCAAGTCCTTCTTCCCAGGGCTGCTTTCTATTTCTTCATCTCCCAGCCTGTATTGGTGGTGGGAATTGCAGGACCTTGCACTTGGCCTTATTGAACCTCGTGAGGTTCCCAGGGGCCCACTTCTTGAGCTTATCCTGGTTCCTCCAAATGGCATCCCATTCCTTCAGATGTGTAAACTGCACCACTCAGGTGTTTGCAAACTTGCTGGGGGTTTAATCAATTATTGTCAGTCTCATTGGTGAAGATTTTAAACAGCACTGGTCCTAGTATGGACTGCTGAAGGACATCACTTTTCATTGCCGTCCATCAGGACAATAAGTCATTAACCACTGTTGCCGTGGGATTTAGGTGCTGAAAAATCTCCCGGTGCAATTAATTAGGGATGAGATAAGAAAGGGTTTATTATGCCAAGGCTAAGATGTTACAAGACGCGCGCCTGTGCCCGAGAGGTTACATTTTTATAATACCCTCCATCCAATCCCAAATATGTCCACCCTGTGGCCTTTACTCTGGTCTGCCCCAGGTCCACACCCTGAAAATGGGTCTGGGGTGCATTTCGGGACCCTCTGTTCATCCCATCTTCATCTCCCTCATAGCACAAAGGGTACATAGTTACCCAGTTTTTGACTGTGTTCTGTGGTTTAGGCCCTGATATGCTGTTCTGCCAACAATCTAGGCCTTGCCTTGACAAAAGACTAAACATTTCTACTGGATTTGGGAGCAGAATTGATATAGGGAGCATAGAATGGGGTAAGAGGGTTAAGAAATGTGTAAACAAGGGTGCTACAGAGAAAGGGATGTAAGGGAGGTTGCTTTTAGAGTCTGCTTCCACTACTTATAAAACTTACAAGTCTGACAAATATTAGAAAAATAAAAAAAAATTAGGGGCTTAAGGCATCACCACTGACCACTACTCCCAGATGTGACCATGCAAACGATTCCTCATCCACCAAACAATCCACCCATCAAAGCCATATATCTCCAATGTAGAAAGAAGGATGCTGTAGGGGACTGTAATGTAGCACGGATGGCTGTAATGTAGAAAGTTAGCTGTACATTATGTGTGTGGGTTACTAATTATTGCAGGACTTATATTGAAGATCAGGCTTTTATCTTTTAGTTGGTTCTTTTATCAAGATATGTGAAAATACAAAAAAACTTCATGTCAAATTTTTGGAGACCTCAACTTAACGTTATAGAAAAACATTGCATGTGTAAACACAGAGTTCTGTGTTAATACATAAAACGTTTTGATGATATCCACAATTCAAGGGGCTTAATGTATTTCCATACTTATTGCTTTCTTTTGTAAGAAAAAGCAAAGAATACCTACAGACTTCCATTTATGTAACTACACAATTCTCCCACCCTGTTCTGTGTTAATATCAACTGTTGAAATCTAAATGTTTCTAAGCCAAAGATTTTTTTCTTAATTTATGAAAACTGAGAAAAGTTCTTTTCCCTCTTGAAGGGACAAAGATTAAATGTTTTACTGAATTTCTAAGAAGGACATTTAGCTTTGAAAGAAAATGCTATGTTTTGATTTTGCTGGATTTAATGTTTCATGTGGATTTGTTTCAACAGAAGACAGACTTGGTTAAATATTTTCCACAAGCAACTCTAGCTGATAAATTATTTATCTTTTTATTTGTATATTTGATTTCAGTTTTACGCAGGCCTTGCCTCATCTTAAGCAAATAAAACTTTGTGATCTGTACAATCAAAATATTTAGTAATGGTTTGTGGTGTATTCCGTAAATATGTAGTATTTTCAGAAATATGGAGCTCTCATAGTAATTCAGCCATATATATGCATCTGTTTTCTAGGAGTTTGATGAGTCACTTGGGATTTTGTGATCTTTTTGGTATATTTTACTGTATTTACCTGTTCTGTGTACTAACTACTATGGAGGGTGAAAGGCTTAAAACCAGAATAACTTACTTTTTTCACCCTTAACAGAATTTCTGTTTCACCTCATGATACTTTGACTGTAAATGCTGTAGTGCCTGAAAGACTGAGGAAGGAAAGAAGCGTCTTGAGTAGGTATTCATGAGTTGGTATATGTAGACTGTACGCAGGGGTTCTTATCCCTTTCAGACTGTATGTCTGATGTCTCCAGTCTGAATGTGATACCTTTTAAGGTTAAGCAAATATGTTTTACACTTTTGAGGAATCTCTCATGATTAGAGAGAACATGATAAAACAGATTTTATAATGAGTTGTTTGAAGATTTTATAATGTGCTACATAGATTTGAACAGAGTTAAGTATACAGGATTTGTGAAGTCAGAAGTGTTTGATAAAGATGAAATACGAATTTGTGGATATCAATTTATCTTCTTTGTATTTATGGACAATATCTCATAGGTTTCATTTTCTGCTGGAGGAGGCTGGAGGTAATGGATACTGTCAAATGAAGTGCTTTGATTCATCCTCCTGAATGTAAATTTTATTGTAAATAGAATTCAAGATCATACATTTTAGCCATTTTGATCTGTTTTAGGGGACTTGCTAAGTAATTTTTGGTGGTGTTGAGGAAATCTGGAATTACGTCTGTCTTTAAATCACTTCCTTTTAGAACAATTCCATCAGATTTGGGGAAAAATGAAACCAAATATTATATGCTTGCAAAATTGTTTTTTTGGGGGATTTGGCTTCTGGAATACAATGAAACTTAGGTTATGTTTGCGAAGACTTTGGGTATATACTTTATATCAACAAATGATCATGTAGAGTAGTCAGCAGTCTAGAAGACTCATAGTGCAAGGTGCACTGGTTTGTCCAACCAGCCTCTTTGACTAGTACTATAAAATGCTGACGGTTTTCTATTTTTACACAATCTTATTGTGAATTACTGCAAAAAAAGAAAAAAAATAAAATGCTGAGCAAACTTACACCGAGAAAGTCTCAAATTAGAGAGTATACTGCCTGGGTTTGCATAGAAGTGAAGTACATAAATAAGAAAGATAATCAAAAATTCATTTCAGTTGTTGTAGAAACCTCTTCACTTTTAATTGAAAAATACAGGAAAATGCAGGCTATTGACACCAGTATAATCTGAGTATTTAGTGAAGTGAGGACTTTGTTTTTCTGGAAATAAAATTAACCAACTATATCTGAAAAAAGATGGTGAGAGTGTGGAACAATTTCATCTAGAGAAAATAAATATGCAGAAGCAAAGTCTTGTCTAGGCATATTTGACCCCTCGTATAAATCTTGTCACATGAAATAGCTATTTTTTATTTGTGTTGGTTAAGGGTTTTTATACAGATTTGGGAGCTGACCAAGAGATAAGTGACTGCATTGATGAACAACATTCTGACCTTGTCCATGTAAAGCAAAAGGATTTCTGTAACTAACTTTAAGAATTGGATCTTACATATTCTTTATCTTACCTGTCTATATTTTAAATTTCCCCACTATCACTATGGATCAGTTCCGAAGGTTTTGAATAGATGTACTCACTTGCTTCTGAGGGTGGCTGAAATATCTTTAGTTTATATTTTATACTTTGAATAAGGAAGCTGTGTTGATCACATTCCCATTCCAGCAGTCATCTTCTAAATACTTGCAATGGAGAAAGGCACATGCCTGAAGAAAGTGATATGTCATGATAGCAACTCTTTAACATGCCAACTATCAGTAATTCTTATATTCCAATTACACTAGGTTAGGAAGGAGAAAGAATAATCTAGGATGCTAGTAAGGCCAAAGCAAATGAAGAATTCATAAAAGTAGAGATTTCTGCATGTGTGTCTATAAACTTTTTTAAAAAGTCACCATTTGAAGTAGACAGTGTAAGTAGACTAGTAGAGACAAAGCTATATATATGCTTTATATTTATAGATAAGCATATACGTATGTGCTTTTGTTTGGCTTTTTTATCTGTTAAGAAAAAAGCAACCATTAAAAAATGAAGGTACATCCTTTATCCAAAAGCTACCATATGTAGTACACCTGCAAGCACTGTTCATAGGAGGGTAAGTAAACTTTGTTTGTATTTGCCTTTTACTCATTGTACCTTGGGTGATTTGCCTTTGCAAATTTCTACTGAAAGTAAACATTTCAAAACAATTTCAGTTATAACTATAGGGGCTGCTAAAATGTTATGGGATTTATTGATTCATAGAATGAACAATATAAATATTTAAAAGGTAAACTGGAGTAGCAATTGCTTCCACTTAGAACCTTTTAATTTTTTTGATCTACCATATCTTAAATCTCTATTATTACTGAGATGGGGAGCTGTGGTGATGGCAGGGTTATTTGTTTATTTGTTTCCCCTGAATTTTAAAATATCTTGGATCACTAAGTCCCAGGAAGAAACAACAAAAAAAAAAGAAGCCCAAACCAAAACCTCAAACCCTATGATAATTTAATTTGAGGTGCTATGTTGCAATTACATATTAAAGAAAACAATCTTCTTTTTATGAGCAAAATTTTGAAACTTGTAGGGAAAACTATGACAAGTCAGGATGGAAGGTTATCATTTTCTAATGAACTGGAAAATGTAATGTTCCATAGGGTATTAAAACTAAACTCAAGTGACCAAAATATTGCGGTTATTATGGTATTAGTCCAGATTCCCTTATTTAAGTGATGTTTCAAAGTGAGAATCGTGCTAGGGCTTATAATTTATTATGAAGATTCTTTGAAACAATAGTTGTATGACAAAATATACCATATCTTTGATATTAGTTTGAGGTCAGCAGACTTAGTTGATAGATCCAAAAATGCAGCTCACCTGGTGGGTTTTGTGAATTACCTGCAGGTACTGCTGTTTTAATGCACAGGGTAGTGGTGTTTGTCCTGTCACTTATTCTCCTCAGTTTAAGCTCAGATCAGTGAAGAGTTCATTTCTTCAAAGAAGTTTCACTAATGGGATTTATAGAATTGGAAAAGAGAGATTATCTAGCCTCAAATCCCTGTTTTCCATGTCAGCAGATCTGAGAATAGAAACCCGGGAAAACAGATGACTTTTCTGAAAAATGTATGTAATATTGTAATGAAAATGAGAATAGAATTGCATTTCTAGACTATGTAGAGAACCATGAACTAAGACTAATAACTCTGTGCCCTTTAGCTTGTGAAAAAGTTCTTTATTTTCACAACCTTGCAGTGGTCCAAGAGAGCTAAATATTTTCAAGAAAGCTAAAAGAATGTTATGGTGCATGGGCACACAAACTAACTGTTCAACATGTATTTAAATATTTTATGTAGTTAATAAAAACATTGCACTTGACTGGTCAGATTCCCAGCATACTGAGAGAAAACTACCTCTGCTATAACACCCCTTCCACTAATTGCTTTAAATATTTTGCTAAAACAGTGCAGGTTCCTAAAGAAAACTGAAGCATAAATAAATTTAAATAATTTTTTTAAGACAGACCTTGGACAAAAATGGGACATTAATAAAAAATTCTGCATATCTCTTGATACTTACTTTTTTAAAATATAAATACTTGCTTTCTTCTTTCTAGAATGTTCAGGTTCCAATATTTTAAGACCAACTCTTTGACACAGTTCTAGTATTTTCTGGGGTGGCCTATACTGTGTCCCCGCAAGTAATTTTTAAGTCTATAGCAACAGAAAACAAATGAACAATAAAAGACCCTTCAAGATAAAAATTTTTACTGCTATTTCTCATAATAAATGTCTGCTTTCAATTAGGGAAAGGAAAACAATTTGTCTTTCAACATTTCCTGGGAAATGTTTTCGATGGATGGAGGTACTGAGTATTCAGTAAGGAGGTTTTGAGATAAAAACTTGGAATAGTTATTTAATGGTATTTGTTAAAGGTCCTCTGGAATATTTTATTGCAATGATTAGGAGGAGCAAACTTGTCTATTTATCCTAGCCTCCCATTCATTCATTCTTCAGGTTTTTCCATTCTTTTAACAGTTATATCTCAGGTTAAAAGCATTTTTTTCTTGCACAATCTACTCTTCTTTTTCGTCAGAGCACCTCTGATAGACTAATTTGTCTCTTATGTATTTAAATTGTGTTCTAAGGTCTGGACAAAGAGAAGACACTTATTTTTCTTTCTTTTTCTTTTTTTCTTTAGTACACCTGTACCCAGTTCTCTGCTGACGAAAATAGATGTACTTCCCTCTTCTATGGTAGTTCATGCTTTCCATAGGTACAGGGACAGGACACCCATGACGTTTTCTCTGTGATTAAGCTGTGGCACTGCACAGCCTGACTAGTTTAGCATTTATTAAACAAGAAAGTAAGCTGCTCTCTGGGAAAAAAAAAAAAAAACAAAACAAAAAAAAACCCCAAAAAAACACAAAAAGAAAATAGAGATATTTCTTTTTTCCAATCATTTACATCTTTCTGAGCAGCAGCATAACTCGAGCATGGCCTCTTTGGCAGTGCTGTTGTCTGTCACAGGTTTAAGTGGTTGACCCTCATTAAGAAAGAAGAAATAAATTGTTCTTTGGCAAAAAATGACTCATTGGTTTCTGGTGAAAATTATTCCCTGGTCTGGCTGATAGTCTGCCCAATCCTCTGATTCCACATCAGAAACTGCTCTGAGGGTTAGTTAAGCTGTCAGAACGGTGGTGCAGAAAGCAGTAGTTTTCTGCTCCTTTGTCAAGATAAGTACCTATGGCAGAGAAATGCTGACATCTGCTAATATGCTCTCCCCTGTGTATCACCCACCTTCCCTCAGAAAAATGTGCCCTCAGCCACCACTTAAGTGCTGGTATGACACAGCAGACACCAATTCTGATCATGTTTACTTAAACATGAGTTTTCCTTCTTAGCAAATCTGACTGCTTATTTCCACCAGGGAAGCCAGCCTGATCCTCAGGGATCCAAGGAAGATCCACAGGTCCTCAAGTGATCAAGTGCCTAAGAGTGTAAACTGGTTCAATAGTTGTCTTGTTCTGCCTCAAAGTCACTCCGCTGGGTTGTTTGATGTGCCACATGATTGTGTATGATTGCCACATGATTGATGAGCGTGTGAATGGCGTATGATGGGCCCGTATGGGGTGTGTTCTTTGCTGCGCGATTACTCCGTGCCGGGCACGTGAATGTTGCACACTGGGTGAGTTGTGCCCACCTGCCGCATCAATGTGGAGGTGCCAGGAGTCTGCACTGGCTACACCCCAGGGAAAAAGTTTTCCCTCCCATGGTACTAAGGATGTACCTGCTCAGGGTGACCCTGAGGCAGAACAAGAGAATCAGCAAAACAGTCTACTCCTCTTAGGCATTTGGTCCCCTGAGGATCCATGGACCCTCTATGGATCACTGAGGATCTGGATCCTGATGACCCCTCTGGAAGAACATCCTGAACATTACAGAGGAGCCTGCTACCAGAGACAGCAAGCAGGGACTGGGCTGGATGTGCATAATCACCTTTAACTCCAGATGTGACTATGAAAGTAAATCCAAACACTTTTCTGTGCAAGAACACGAAGCTGGCTGGCAGTACAGGCAACAATTAAAAATTAGAACAGCCTCAATTGCAAGGCTCTCTCATGATGTCGAGATAAGAGAGTTGGTTCTTATTCCACAGTTCAGCTTAGACACTAGTAGTGGAATGGTTTTCAAGGCTGTTTTATTCAGGTCCCTACTGGTCCATCCACAGGCTTTACTGCTTCCAACAAATGTACATGGCATTTGCCTGCTCTGCACAACAGCTTCTACCTTTGTTTTTAAATCACCACATTCTTAAGTAATTTTTTCCAGGTCTGTAGATAAATTGGCTTGAACAAAACATCCAACAGCATGAGAGGTGGAGGAGATTGCCCGCTCTTCCCTCCACCTCTCATCTCTCAGTCAATAAAGGAAGACAAGCATCCACAGACAGAGATTCAGAGCACCTCCCTCTCTGCAGGGATTATATAGGTGTGTAAATTAAAATCCAAGGCTCACTTCTTGCATCAAATCTCACAGTATAAACAATTCTCCTTTCTCTTCAGAGACAAAACAGAACTTAGATTTGTATGACCGAAGTAGATTTACAGCCATTTTAGGAGATTTCTTTTTTTCTGGTGTTTAACTGCCCTTAGTGCTAGAAAACCTTGTCTTACTCCATTTAAAATTTGTTTTGATACAAATTCTGAAACTCATTCTGCTCTTTGCCAGAGCAAAGAGCTCTTATGGTACCCTTTTTGCTATCCATCCCTCCATCCATCAATCCACTTGATACGTCATAACTGGTGACCTCTTGGTCTTTTTTCTGTAGAACCAGGATGAGCCTAAGCCTTTACGATTTCTTTTCATTCAACCACAATATTAAAAGAAGCACACAGCTTCTGGCTTTGGTGTGCTTCAGGTACACTCTCTGGGGGAAAAAAAAGCCACTTCTGTACATGGTCAAGTAGCTACTGGGTTTGACCCTTGAATGCTGGTCAAATTTAGAAACGAAAAGAGACCAGTGACAGCTCTTTTATCTCAATAATCATGGAATTCTTGTTCATCAGAGCATGTATTCTGGTTAATAAGAGCTGTTTGAAAAAATGCTTTTCAAATTTCAGTTCTGAACTGCTGTTTTTGAGGGGCTTATAATTCTTGAAGAGGAGAGAAAGGGTGATAAATTGAGACCATAATTTATTGGAGATGTGTTATTTCATTTTATTTTCCCTTTCTATTTGCATTCAATTCTTAGAATTCACACACAGTATTAATGGAAAATGAGATTTAGCTATGGAAGCACGAGGCTGTTAAACACATGGTGTTTATTTTCATCTAGCAAACTCCATTGTTTTTTTGGCATTAGAATATAATGTGCACAGAGAGTAGCCATGCTGGCAGAACTTGTCTGTAACTGCTCTAAAGTTGTATAAATAGATCATAAAAAGCTTTTAAAGAAGACATTATGGTCTACTCTTTCGATGATCCACGTTTGAGAAAATTCATTCTTAACCAATAGAGTGCAGATCCTATTTGTGTTGAACCAGTTGAAATCAGCATTTAATCAGGGAATCTATGGGGGTTTTTTGAGTAGGGTATTAATCTGTTAGTGCTTCTAAATTAAATTATGTATCCTTTGATCCTTTTTTTTAATCCTCACCTTAGCATCTCTCAATCATTTAATTCTGCAGTTGACAGACTTCTTAAAACAATGATTCAGACATGTTAGCTCATTGTCATCGCAATGTTAACGTTCTCCAGCTGACTTATTAGTCGTGACAATGCTATATTTTGACTACAAACCAAATATGTTTGTAGTGAAACAACCTGCATATATTCAGCAGAAAAGTAGCAGGTCGGCAATTAGTTGTGGTGAACCACACAGCTTTTATCTTACATGTGCCCTTTCAAAGATATGTTTTTAAGATGCAGTTTAAATCTATTATTTATAGGGGGACTTGGGGAAGGGATAGAAAAGACTTGTGAAGAATTTTAAAGAGGTATGTATATCTTCACCTTGGTACAAGATTTTATAACAGAACAAATAAGCATGTCACTGATATTTCTTTAAAATATCCTCAGTGGTGCTGATTCACAAAGCATTTGTATTCTATATTCTTGCTCTGTCCTCAAGCAGCTTGTTCTGAGAAACACACATAATTTATCAGTGTTTGGAATCTGCCTTTATATAACCTTGTATTGTTCCTGAATGTGTGAAGTTCTTAATAGAAAAGTGAATTATTTCTCATCCAAATGCCACGTAGTAATGAATTTCTCTTAATATCTCATAGTTTTACTCTATGCTGGCACCCTGAAGTGTCAATGAAGAAATGAAAGTGAGATTGTGGCTGTGGATTAAATGTAAATTATATGTATTGTACATTTGGCAGCTTGTTTCTTCCTGTCCTAAATTGGTTCTATAGCAAGTTTATTACTACAGTCTCTGAATGACCTGTCAAAAAATTCATAGCGTGAAAATGAACTAATTAGTACTTTATTGTCTATATTGTATTTACTTTATGTTTTATTTGAGTTTGTTAAAAGGGAGCAATGAAACTATGACAGGTAGAAAAAGCCTGTTACAGCAGTCATTTACCAAATATCCTTCTTGTAAAGTTATAATTATGGTCACATATAGAGTGACGGTAACAAGGTGGACACTAGAGAATCTTGTAATATTAAATGGCTTTGTTTCATATTTTTGCTTAGTAGGTATTTGTTTCCTGTTCAATGTGTATTACAGAAATTAAATGGAAAAGGTAAATAAAAAGGTACATAGATGAATGCAGACATAGAGTGGTTCCATCTCTCCTTAAGAGTCCTCCTTTCCAATGGTAACTAAATACTTGCTCATTAAATAATTATCTCACTTAAGATCACCACATTTATGTGGACTTGTCACCTCTGATTATTTGAGGTAATATATACGTGTATTTATACTAACAAAGTTCTATGCTGTTGTAAATTGTCAAGAAATATTATGAATCATTAGACTAGATTGCATCATTTGATACAAAGAATATCACATTGAGTAATTTCTCAGCATTCCAATATTCAAGCTGTTGAAAAATAACTATGCATGCAAACACACAGAGAGAAAATAAAACCATAATATTTTAAATAACACCTAGGTGGTTTCCTGCTGTACAAAAGATGAAGAAAAAGTACAGTGCAAGAAAACTTTGAGTATTCTTGTGGTTGATTTATTTTCATATGATGATATCATAATATCAGCTGAAATTCTGTATTGCAGTAGACATAGAATAATTTTTTGTGGTATACTTAAAGCTTTGGAAATTACATGTCATTTCAAGGCAAATAGAAAGTCAAGTAGAAATTGAAGGGTTGTTTTAAAAAATCTGGGTGAAAAATCTCTTTATTAAACGTAATGCTTCAATATTATTAAGCCAAATGCTTAGTAAGGTGCTCAAAAGTGATGAGAGCATAATAGGATGTTAAGTGGTTCTGAGGAAAAAGTGATACTTAGCAATTTTTTTTAAGCATCAGCTGCATGTTGGTACTAGTCACCAATTTTGTATTAACTTAATTTTTTTCTCTCTGCCTTTATTTATCTCTGTGACAATGGAATAGAGAATAGTAAGCCAATAGTTTTCCAATTAGAAAAAGTTATGAGGTTTTTTGTTCAGTTTTTTGTTTTTTTTTTTTTTTCTCAAATACTCCCCCTTTCCATGTACATTTTCTGTGTAGTGGTAAGAATACTGTGCAAAAAGAATCAGTTGCATTTGGTTGGTGATTCCCCAGAATTGTACCACTCAGAAAGGACTAAAACTAGATGTCACAATGAGGTATTAGAGGTTTAGGAGTTTCTTTTGGATGTTTTTTGACAGAGCTGGGTTTTTTTGTTTGCTTTTTAATTTCTACATTTATTTGGAATGAGATGCTGCATTTAGGTAACATTGTTTAGTATTAGTTTTGGGGAAGGCTGTGATCACCAAGCTTCAGTTCTGACACTTCACAGCTTGAGAAGTGGTAAGATTTATTATTTAATTCTCGTAGAGTCCTTCGAACACAAGTACTGTAGAAGACCTAAAAATTAATATCCTCGTCTGTCATAAAAGAAATACTTGCAGGGTTTGAAGCATTATATTCGTAAAATATGGTTGTTACAATTTGCAAATATTTTTGTTTATTTTGGAACTTAATCATTTGCAAAAGTCATTTATGCCTAAGCTGCCATTGCTCCTTACACTAGAGATCCATAACGTCAGCATTTGTAAATGTGATTTCTAAGCTCAGCACTTGTAAGCAATAGTCTTACTGGAGGGAGCGTGCACTGGGCCACCATTCAAAAGTGCTCAGATATATGTCAATAACCAGTCATGTGAATGGAAAGAAAAACATTTATCTACTTGTGGTAGAATTGAACTGGCCTAGAGAAAGAGAACAAAACTATGCTGGTTTATCCTGGATGTGGATAAGCTTTCATAATGCTTTGAATACAAACTCTTTGCAAGTGGAAACATTATATTTCTGTATATCCCTGAAATTCATCTCATATTTATAGTACCAGTTACAGGGTGATTAAGCAGATGCAAATTTCTTCCAAGAAAGACGAGTTTAGGAATAATTTTTAAAGTCCTTTGCTTCTTAAAAATAGAAAACTAATTGAAAAAACCTGGAAAGACTTGAAAATTAGATGTATCTGTTCTGTAGTTTCCTGTGTTGATATTGATTATATTAATAGTGTGTTATTATTTTGCTGTTAATTCAGTATGCTTCAGTATATTTTTACTGTAATAAAAAGTATACACCTTCAGACTTAATATGTAGTGGAGAAAATAAACCAACAATTGGATGCCAAATTAATATAATGAATGCCAAATGAATATAGTTCTAGCATTAGGAAGGACTGGTAAGTTTTGTGCTTTACGAGATCTCCATATTGATGTAAATTTGTAACCTCCAAATTTGTGTTTACTCATGTGAAGTTCTTTAAAAATGCTGACCACTGAGATGAATAGCTAATTGCAGATTAATCTTAGTATGGGCCCAAACTGTAACTGGTGGAATGACTTCTGATATCATCTGAAGATGAAATTCTCGATAGATTTAAGTCCATTTAAGAACTTTTGAGCTTGTTCCTGAATAAATCACCTTATTTTTAGTTTTTGGAGGTCTCATAATTTTTGTGCATTTCCAAAGAGGCACACAAAAGCCTCATTTTTTTCACAGAAAACAGATTGATTATTTAAATTGGGTATTACAGCACTTCCTAGCATGCCCTGATCATCTTTCATCTTATTAAAAAGATGTTGAAAAATCATTTATGATTTAGTTGCTAACAGATGATAAAATATTCATTTGAGATAATGGCACAATCAGATTACATTTTATTGCTCTCTGTTTATTGGTCTTGATAAAGGGACAGTGGATTAATTATAACTCTCTTTTACCATCTCAGTAACGTGAAGAAATATCACTACTGGGAAAGAAATTACTTCATTCAGAAAAGAGTCTTTTAGTTTTAATTACATAATTTCAGGTAATAAAAGGAATAGGCATGACTATTCTATGTCTCATATAACTCATTTTGAGACTGTATCCAATCTGGCTTCAGAAAAATGAGCAAGTATTTTAAGGTGAAAGTAAAGTCTTACTCTGCTATTCCTTGTTCTTGTACTTAAGACCTCAGGAATCAGAAACTTACTTTTTTTTTTTTTTGTTAAATCACTGAGAGTTTGGGGTTCAATCAGATTTCAGATGTAAATAAGATGATTATAGCTAAGTGCTTCATTTTACTCTGCAAGGTTTCTTTTTCCCTGCATCTTTTCTGCTCCTTCTCTCCTCTTAACAAAATGAAATACAAAGATCGAGTGAATGTTACTGCTGATGGAAGATGTCAGAGTGACAGCCTTAGAAAATGAGGGCCTCAATTATCCTGAGAAGATGGACAGCACGGACAGCACCACTGCAAGCTGCCTTTCACTGAACCTGGATTGAGCACTTCTAGGCATTAGATAACTGTTTAATCTCAGCAGCTCTGAGTTCTGCAGCCTTGCTGCTGAAACTGCTGAGAAGGGAGCCAATTAGTGGCATTGTGAGAGCTTTGTATTGTTTTAAATGATAGACATATATCTTTGCTAGGAACTAGTCTGAGAGCATCATCCCACACACACCATCACACGTGTGACAGCTCTCAGTTGCACACAGCTGTGTATGATGCTTTGGCGACCTCCAGGTGAAAGCTGCTTTACCCACTCATCTGACACTGGAGTCACATCGTCTCCCTGATCGGAGTTTCTCATCTGTTTTTGAATTGTGGACTCTGGAATCTTGATCCAAATGAGAGATAGCAGCACTTACCTTAAGAAGGAGCTCAGGTTTCAGAGCATCATAAAAAGAGGATATGCCACAATGTTAGTATGCAAGTCCTTAAATTGATAGTAACTGGTGTAATTACTTTTACAACTGTTTGGGCAGAGTTCCAGCCACAGTATCTCAAATATTTATATGTAGTCTATATATTGGGAAACCTAGAAATGTGTTCGACATAACAAACCACTGACTGGCAGGTGGCTTTTGAGTTAAATTGAATTTAAAAAAAAGAGTTATAAGGCACCGCTTAGTGCTTTATGAAAATGCATCCTTGAAAGGTAGGTTCCTCTTGCCCAAACTGCTCCTTGTAGTAGAGCAAGTGATAGCCCCCACTGTGCTCAGATAGGAGGTGAAATCGGGAACCTGGTACTGTGAAGGGGTTGGAGGCAGAGGTGGAGACCTGTGTGAATGAGCTACACATTTTTTTTTCTCATGGAATTCAGTATTTGCAGACAGTATTTCCAGATCTCTTATGAAATTCAGATGGGAAAAAGCCCTGAAGCAAAGGACTGTGACTGAGTGGAAGTAGCCTGGATACTGCAGACTGGTAGAACACATCTGCTTTGTTGTTTTTTAACTACCAAAGAAAAAGGTGGTATATATATACCATGATAGTTTTTTTCTTTGATTGGCATGGTTTCTTTCTTTTTTAATCTTGGATTGCACCATCATCTGTGAACTTCACCGAGAAAGTATTTCAATTGCTATGCTTGAATTTTATTTCCTATTTCGTTTTCTTTTACAGGTCATTAAAATCTGTGTGCAGGTAGTAGAGTCTAGAGGTCACTTCTGTGCTGTAGGGCCTAAACTAGCTTTTATAGTCTTTACTGGATGCTGCTTGATATTTTATGCTGAGGAGAGGTGATAGAGAGGAAGAAGATTAAGAGGAACATAAAATTTTGATATACTGTCCATGTTGTTCTTCTTAAAATAAACAATATCAAATTAAAAAGCCCAAATCATATAACATAGCTGAGATCAGATGAGGAAAACATGAACTGAATTATATTCAGACTTGTTTATAGACAATTGAGATTGTCTGGAAAAGCAGACTAACTGTTAATATTGTGTGTGTTTAGAGAATAATCTGATTGAATAATGAAATATGAAAGTATACATTGGAGAAAGGAAATGTAAAAATTTTTTTTATGTTGTAAATTAATTACTGTTAGTAATTTTCAATTAAGTTAATAAACCAGTTAGAACATATCTGTTTTGTTGCTTTTTAGGAGTTTTTGATGACCCCAAATACATTTAAAAAATGGCAGAAACATTCAAAGCTGTTGTTACTTTCTTTGTTTCAACTGGAAAATGACAAGGGGTGATGTTTGGGTCATGCTATTTTATTTTTCTGTTTTGTCTTCAGTCTCTTATTTCTCTCTTTCTCCCCCCATCTCTTATTGATGCATCACTGAAAGAGGTGGTGGAAAGACAATTTCTTTGTTCAGGAGAGTACTGGCCTGGGAGCACAGTTTTGAAGAAACACCAGGAGGAGTCATGTGGAGAACATCATAGACTTTATATATCAGCGTCAAACAGGAATGAATAGCACTATACAGAAACCTGCCCAAAATACTGGTGATAGAGAAAGTCTGTCAGAAGAAAAATTCTTCCTTTTGATTTTTGTTGTTGTTGTTTCTGGTTTTGTCCTGTTTTGTTTTGGTTTGGTTTTTTGTTTTGTTTTGCTTTGCTTTTGTTTTTTGGGTTTTTTTGCTTTTGTTCATTGGTTTGCGATTTTTTTGGTTGGTTGGTTGGGGTTTTTTGGTTTTTTTTTGTTTATTTGTAGTTAAGAAAGCTTAGTTACTTCTCCTTTGCCATTGTTAAGGGTTTACTTTAGCACTTTGGGAATTACTTTCAGTCATGTTTTCTATGCATATTTGATTTCATTATAATCGTGTCCCATTCCTAACTGTAAAAATAAGTCAGCATGGGAGATCCAAGAAGAAACATATTAACTTTAATGCCAAATTTTAGAAACTGATAATTGAGTGGGGTTTTTCAGAGGAGATAACTGAGCTGCACCTGGGCAGTAAAAGGGGATATGTCTCTCAGGAATTTATACATAGTATTTTTTCCTATTGCTGTGTCAATAAGAGAACATATATGAGGACTGATGGTGTCATACTTTGGAGAATATTTGTTGGAGACAGTGGTTAATTTACTCAGCAGACAGAAGGGCTAATTAAACGTAATGGAAGAAATCAAGTTGGCAATACTGTTCTTGAATCCTAAAATACATTAAATGTGAATCTTGTCACTGAGAAATAATACAGTTTTTAAAGGTTCATATTGTTTTAGAGGATTTGTGAGTCTTGTTTTCTGATTTGTGCAAAGAAAGACTTGTATATAATTTAGCAGCAGGTCAATAGATGAACTTGGAAATATCTTCTACAGATTAGATGGAATACCTAAATCCATCTAATTAACAGCAACAGCCAAGTAACTGAAAGGAAAAAGCATACATTCTTTAAAGATGTAATTCATACACTCAGAAATTTTAGTTTACACTATTCTTACTCTCTTCTGCGTGTTGTAGTTTAACCCCAGCTGGCAACTAAATGCCATGCACCCACTCCCCCTTCCCCACCCTGGTGTGATGGGGTGAAGAACTAGAAAAAAAAGTAAAAATATCCCAAACCTTGTGGATTGAGAGAAGAACAGTTTAATTATGCAAACAAGGTAAAAAAATAATAATACTAATAATAGAGAAAAATAAACCCCAATGAAAAAAAAAGTGATGCACAATAAAATTTCCAGCCAGTGACTGATGCCTAACCCATCCTCAAGAAGCCATCATCCTCTTCTGACCAACTCCCCCCAGTTTATGGACTGAGCATGATGTTTTATAGTGTGAAACACCCCTTTGGCCAAGTTCAGATCAGCTGTCCTGACCGTGCTCTTTTCCTGCTTCTCGTGCAACTGCTCCCTGGCAGGGCATGAGGCAATGAAAAGTCCTTGACATAGTGTAAATGCTACTTGGCAACAACCAAAATATCAGTGTATTATCAAAATTACCATCATACTTAATCCTAAAACCTGCACTGTACCAGCTACCAAGAAGAAAATGAACCCTAATCCTATCCCAGCTGAAACTGGGACACTGGTTTTTGGGGTTTGTTTTGTTTTTCTTTTTATCTTTAGTCAGAGCAGACAATGTTACTTGTGTTGCACTACATTTAATTCACCATGACTGAGAAGAAGGTTGTCTAAAATATTTTATTCCATGGAGAAATTTTTTCAAAGAGAGTTTGACATAAAAAATGTGACCTACTTTATTAAATTTTTCAACATCATCCAGGTGTGTCTTGGTAACAGGTGAGGGAATACAACATGAGGAACTAGAAAGTGGTGTGATGCACTTGAAAAAGTTCTCTGTTCTCTACAACTATGTCCACCTACATTCACCCAGACACTAATCATGTCATGCAATGGAACTCACGTTTATGTCAGCATCAAGTGATATGACATTGGCATGAACTGGACAGGGATGGACGTAATCTTGCTTCTCTCATCTGGAGCGAGTGCAGTAATCCCAAATATTCTAGTCTTAATAAAGTAAGGCAGATGTTTTCATGTCAGTTTCTCTTTGAAACACCTTTCCTATATTTCCATGTGAAATGTAGACTTCCTGAAACTGTGAACATTTCCAAGGAACAGGCAAAGGATTTCTTGCTCCGTTTAATGTTTTACAATAAGCTAGGCTTGGTATAGCCAAAAAGGCATGTCCTCAAAAGCAAGACTAGAAAAACATAGTGGCAGGAGATTTAACATGTATAATATCTGGTCAGATAACTAGAAAAAAAATCTTATAACATTAATGTTCTAATCAAACATTTAAATACCTTTAAAGCCATGCTTCCATTTCTCATGTATAATGACTGGTCTTTGGTCTTGTTAAAAGTGGTTACTACATTTTTTTTGAGACAAGAAATTTTCTTTACTTTTTAAAAATAATTTTATATATAAAAATATAATAATTTAATATATTAAAAATACTTTAAAATTTAACTTTTAAAATAATTTAAAATAAGTAAATAATTTAAGATAATTTAAAAATAATTTAATATTCAAGTATTTTTACACTTGTAGAGAATTTCTATAATTCACATGTATTTATTATATTTTATATGTTCAGAATTTCCATATAACATTGCTGTGAGCTTTCCTGGATATATGAGTATAAAAGAGATACTATTTTAAATAAGACTATCTAAAAGATAATGATGCTGTTTCACAACATCTGTGAGATTTCAGAAATTTTTTCATCCTATATTGTGACCAGACAGGCCTCTGATTCTGAAGAATTCTTAATTGGAAAAAGCAATGCTACATCCTGGAAAACACCTATGAAAAAGTTTCACTGGATAATTTTTAATCAATAGTAGTCTTAAAGTTCAAATTACATTTGTGTCAGAGAGTCATCTGCAGTGCCTTGAACAATTGATCTCTCAATTCCAAGTAGGGGCCATTGCCTGTAATTGTTGGGGGTTTTTTTTATGTTGTTGATATTTTGTGTGCAAGCTATGCTGTCTTCTCTCCTGGCAGAAAAGTCCCCATACTTTTGAAAATGTAGACCAGTGCCATTCAGGTAATATTTTTTCTATATTGACTTTACATGTGTGTCATAGCAAGATTGTAAGTCTCACAAGACATAAAGAGTAATGGTTAGATGCCAATTAAATTGACATCTAATTGGGTATGGTGAGGCACTGGAACAGGTTGCCCAGAGAAGCTGTGGATGCTCTATCTCTGGAAGTGTTCAAGGCCAGGCTGGCCAGGGCTTTGAGCAACCTGGTCTAGTGGAAGGTGTCCCTGTCCATGGCAGGGGATTAGAACTAAACTATGTTTAAGGTCTTTCTCACCCAAACCGTTCTGTGATTCTATGATTCTATGACTTTTACCTTGTATTACACCTCAAATAAAAAGTGGGAGAAAAACAAACAGAAAGTTTGGGTGGTAGTTTATGAGAAGTTGCTCTATATTTGGAAACATTTAGAAAACACCAACCTCATCAATCTTTGAGTAGTGAAACATGGCATTTCCCTTTTAGGAACTGCTAGTTAATGCAATGTCTGAGGAAGAGATAGTAACTCCCAGTGGTGAACTTCCTATGCTCCTCACATAATAAAGACAAGAGGAATGCATTCGTTGTTATTGCTGTTGGCGGGGGAGCAAAAAAATTGAGGAAAGTTTATATTTTGTTCAGAGAACAAAAACATTTTATGTGTTAGATGGAGCAAAGCAGTGTAGACTTGCAAGGTTGATTTTATTTTTGCTGTCAGCATGGTATGCAGTACGACAGGTTCACAGAAGACTGCCCATATTAATATAGGCAGCTATTCCTCTTACTGTAGTAATAGGATAAATATTGCTTTGAGTGGAAAACTGCTGTATGATTAGAAAGACACAGTTTATAATCATGCTTAGCTGGATGAACATCTCTTCTGCTTGATGGTCTTCAAGAAGGCAACTGGTTGAGGTTAAAGAGGTTTCAGAGTGTGAATGGATAATTAAGACAATTTGCCATCTGCCAAGCAGGAAAAAGAACAATCAAAATACAATCATATACTCCAATGGGGTAGCATAGTAATAGCTGGCAGCAATTATACCTGTTGTCTCAGTGATTATTATTTCATTGGGCTCACAACTAAAATGATTGCTTGTGGAGAGAGAAGTGTGGATTCTGAGTACAGAAACCTCATGGTACATATAGACAGCTGCTATCCTTTTATCACAGATGAGAAAAAGGATGTTGCACAAAAGAAAATGCAATTTTATTAGATTCTGTTGGAGAAGCTGGTCTATATCTCTACTTTTAGCTTATCAGTTTGTTTATGTAAAGATACACCTAAACAGTTTTAATAGCAGCCATAACTCATAAGGTATTAAAATTGAGGTCAACTTGATTAATATTCAGCCCTGATAGACTTGTAGTGTGAGCCAGACCATGTACAATAAGCAAAATGTGACATTATAGAGCACTTAAGGAACTTTTACAGCAGATATAAGCTGGACTCTATTGTGCATCATTAGCAGAGGCAGTTTTTTCTGTATCATAGTTTAAGTTTCAAGTTTATTGAAGGTAGACATTTAGAAAGAGACTTCACATTGCAAACTTATGCATGCTGAAACAAAGGCAAAGGCTCAGAAATTTACTGAATTTAGTGCTTCTGAGATGGCTGGCTTTTCAAACCAAACGCAATCTCTAAACCTATTGCACCAGAAAATCACAGCAGCCATTGCTGAGTATAAACAACCACCACTGAATCATCATCTCTTCAGATAAGAGACATCAGAAAAGCTGCAGGTACACATGGCTGGATGTGGGTAGAATCATAATAACTGCTACTTGTTCCTTTTGCACACTCCCCCAGATTGGAAAGTATCTCTCTACCAGATTGAGTAGGAGGGAAGGGAATGGACACTAAATCTGTGCATTAGTTTTAGTGCTGTGTTTAAATTTCCTTGTGGTACACTATGAAAGCTATTAGATGTCTTGGCACACTCTAAGATTGCATGGAAGGCAATGTAATGCAACATGATGTATCATTAATCTACTATACCATGTTAAAAAATCTAAAATAGAAATATGCTTCTACCTTCACTGTATAAATGATCTTTGGAAAAGATCAGCACATTATCCACAATTTCAGCACCTTGATGTCTCTAATGCAATAATTAATGACTGTGGCTTTTGACCATCTGTTTTACAAGTACTGTAGCAGGAATACCTGCCACCCAACACTAAAAATGCGCTAAGGAAAATAACCTTTTTTCAGGCCAATCTTCCTATACATCTTAAGAAAAACATTGTTTATGGAAGCTTAGAACCCTGTATTTTTATAGGTGTGCATAAAGGAATCTACCATATAAATATTAAATACTGATGAAGATTCTGAAAGAGTCATAAAAGTCAAACCTACATGTCTTCTTTTGTTGTCATGGCTTTCAGATTCCATTGCAAATCTTAGACGACAGAACCTGCCATTACTGGTCTTCAACAAGGATAATTTAAAGCTGTGATAAAAAAGGTCATGGACCATCTTCTACACTGAAGAGAAAAAGTATTTCTTCCTTCAAATAGTAGATAATAATATCTTTGCTACTTTAGAAGTAGGGGGTACATTTAGGCTTCCCCTTTCTCAGATATAGAATGTGTATGCATGTGTATGTATAACTGCATGGTAAAAGATAGAGCATGTTTATTTATTTTTAACTTGGAAAATTTCTATTGAACATAGTGTTGTGTTGAAAATTTTTTCAGTATTCAGATTTGACTGTCAAATATTTTATTTCCAAAGATGTTTTTAGTATTCATGTGCTTCTAGTCTCTTAAAAAGGGGTAAGAGGGAAATGAAATGAATAAAAATAATTGGGAATCAAGAGGCAGCAGCCTCTTTAGACCTGTTTTTTGAACCTATTGACCTACATTCCATACAGATGGAATTCTATCAGTTTTATTAGTGAATTGTTTTTTTCTTATTGATATTTGAACAAGGTGCCATTCAGAGGATGTATCCAGCGAAAACTTCTATGCATTGACTGGTCACTTTTGTGGGTGCTGTAAAGTCATCTTACCTTTCCAAAAAAACTGTTTTACTGTTTTAGAATCAGGAACTCCTCCCAGTCACACAGATATTAAGATGAAGTTTTTTAAAATTTAGCAGTGTAGAAATATTTGCCCATAGACTTAGCTTACTTGTAGTTTTCATACTTCTTACGTCAATATACTTATTTTTTTCTGTCCCTTCTGCAGACATTAAGTAATGAGTACACTTGGCACAGAATGGAATTAGTGTTTTCCGTCATTCAGGTGATTTTTTCTTTTATACCTAAACAGCTTTGTCTTTTTATAAAATCTTTCAAAAAGAAGTAAAGATTCTACATTATATTAGATATAGTTTTATATATTTGGGGTTTTGGGCACTAATCATGCTACTTGGATATCTTCTGCTGAATTTAATCTAAGACTTTGTTACTTTCTATTTTACATTTACTTCTGCTACATCATACAGAGAAATTACCATTGCTAATTAATGCACATATGGTTTCTTTTTTATTGGTTTATATCTCTTCTGTTTCGATGTTTATGAATAATTCTTGTAGCCTGATTTAATAGCTTTGCAATGAAAAAATGTAGTCCTGCTCCACTGTAACAAGTTTTCCCTTGTTCACCAAGGAGGTGGAGCAAAAACTGTGGATATGTTTATAGCTGAAGGCAGTTTCTTTCTCATGATTATTATTATTATTATTATTAGGTAAACAGTCTATTTATTTATATTAACTTTCAAGTAAGTGTAAAGACACTGGAAATCTGTGAGGTTTGTCTTGCAAAGGGTCTGCTGGGATAAACTGGATTTAGTTTGTTATAGGATGGGAAATACTTGCCTGAGCCCAAGTCTGGGGCACCGCTGCTGCTCCCCTTCAGTGTAGTTCTGACTGTTTCTTATTTTTCTCTCTCTTTTTTTTTTTTAATCTTTAAATCTACATTGTCAATACAAGCTTTCAACAATAGTGATTTATGAGTGTTTGACATCTTGTTTTTATTCCACTTATTTAGTTTGACCCCCTTTTTTTTACGATATCTGTTCTATTTAAGAAATTAGAACAACATTAGGAAAATAGTAAACCAAACAAGATCTTAACAAATATCTGTGATTGTAATAAACTGCTAACAATATTTTTCAGCAATTCACAACAACCTGGTTTTTTTTCTTTTACAGCATCCAGATTATCTATCCATGTTACATCTGCATATTCAAAA
This sequence comes from Manacus vitellinus, assembly GCF_001715985.3. Taxonomy (NCBI): domain Eukaryota; kingdom Metazoa; phylum Chordata; class Aves; order Passeriformes; family Pipridae; genus Manacus; species Manacus vitellinus. The sequence continues at coordinate 57,203,529 of NW_021939396.1, read as the reverse complement.
CCATGTGTCAAAATATTTTGCCAAATTATTTCTCCAAGGGATTTCTAACCTTTCACTCTTTATAAAAAAGTCATTATTAAGTGGACACTGGCTCAGCAATCCACTGTTGACAGTGCATAAAACACATTGTGCATTTCTGCTCTCCAGGAATTGGGCGTCATTCTTAGAACCAGAAAAATAATATTTGTGTATCTAAATTTAAAACTTTTTTTACAGAAATGTGGGTTTGTAGGCAGGAAATTAGTTTAGGAAAAGTCAATGTGAGCTTTTATGGAAGAGGAACGTGATTTTATTATGCAAAATACCTAGGAAATTTGATTTTATCCAGTCATACCCCCACACCTACAAACACTAAGACATGTAGATCCAGCTGCTGTAGAAAGGATCTCTTGTCCACATCACATGGCAAGAAATGTCATCTACTAAGCCCTGACTATGTGTCCTGGTTTTGTCCTGACTGCTGATAAAAAATGATTTTTGTACAGATAATATATACCCTCTTAAACAAAGCTTTTATTACGGTGTGGTCCTTTTGTCTCAGAATTTTGTTTCTCTCATCTTTCACAGATTTTTATATCTATGCTGCCTACTGTAGCTAGGGTAGCTGATGACGATATCAACACAGGGAACCTGCTCTCAGAGCTTGTCTAAGGGCTGTTACCTGCCACAAAACAAACGTGTCTAAGTATGTATTTTTAGAATCTGAATTCAGGTATTGCTCTTGTCTGGCAATCTCATAGCGGGTCTACAAACTGTATCATCTAGACCATGACCTGAATTCTGAATTCTCTTTTCTCATCATTCTCTTGCTTTCTAGATTCAGCTCACATTGACTTAATTCTAGGTTTTGGACCGAGTGTCCCTTCCACTTCAATTCTAGTATAAGTTATTATGTTTTGATCCTCCTTGCTTGAACTATTTGATTCCAAAAAAAGAAATTAATTTAATTCCCTGAGATTACAGAAATTGAGGGAGCAAATAACCAACAGAAAAGGGAAAAATAATTATAACTTGAAGTTCCACTAAACATTATTGTTCACTCTATAGAGTTATAATACTAATAGTTTTCCTTTCATGTTTCTTATCAACATTACTAGTTGTTTTGATTATTCTTCTTACAGAAGGTGGAATTCCTACCAGAAAATTACTGTTTCTTTGTCATTCTACTACTCAAGAAGTTCACACTTTCTTGAATTCAGCCTTTTAAAACCTTTATGAAGGAGAATGAGTGTTAGTATCTTTACTTAATAGATAAGAGAGACACAGAAATCAACTCAAAAATCTGTGATGATATTAGGAATAGAGTCTATATGACATAGACATATGACTCTGTCACTAGAATTTCATTCCTTTTTTGGAAATTAGTAGGAGTCATTGGGGCCTGCAGTCTTTCCTGTTTCTGAATACTGATGGTGTGGTAAAGCTTGCTTTGAATATACCCTTAGCCTTTAGTCTTCCTACTTATGAATTTTGCCTGAAGTACAGTCAGAGTGGGTCAGATGAACTCTTACTATGGAGAAGTGACTCCCAAAATACAGCCTCTTTATAGTTCTGTTTCTATAACTTATCTTTCGTTTCTTGCAACAGGAAGAGCTGATGAGTAGATAGGAATGAGAAACCTAATTGTGATAAACTAATTCCATGGCTAGTGGAATTGAAATACCAGAAGAAGAAGAAAGAAACAGAAAGAAAACAAAGGGTAATACATAAATAAACAAAACACTAAAAACTAAGAGTAACCGAAGAAGTAGACAAAGCTCAAATTTTCTGCCTTTAGGGAGAAATGTGATAGCTCCATGCAATAAGTATGCATGTAAATTGTAGGCTGCTCAAGTATTACAGTGATATAAAACTGTAAACCAAAGAAAATACTTGGTATGTAGCCTCAATTTTTATGCTGCTCAGAAATCCTCCTGAATCTAATTTGACTTTTTTTCTCTCCTCATTTTGAAAGCATCCTTTTCTAATGTAGGCTGTTCTTTGACACATGGAAAAGCTCTAGTCTAAGTGTCTAGCCATAATTCAGTTTTCCTTGGCTTATACTTATCTTAACAATATCACAGTTGACAGTTTTCCTTTCTGTGATTTATACCTGTGTTTTAGGCTTTTTATTACACCATGGTGTGGGGTGGTGACAGAGACAGGCTAAATGAGTTTCACACAACTTCCATATCTGGAAGCCTATTCTATTTTTTCACCTTTTTTTTTTTTTTTTTTTTTTTTCTGCTAAGACCCAGATTTCTTTTATCTCTTTTTGCAGATACAGAATGAACATCCCCAGCATCAGCACTATATTTCCTTCTCTCCCAGCTTATCACCCTCTTCTCCCATCTTTCATCAGGCCCTTAATGATAACAGAAAAGAGATCTGAATATTTATTTTACAAAGTTAAATTTACTTATTCTATTTTCCATTTTGTGTGTGCGTGTGTAATTACCTCACAGGTAAACTATTTAAGTCAAATTGTATTTTAAAACAAATAATAATGGTTTTTAAATTATGTGAGACTAGAAAGCCTCTACATGTTGTATTTGAAAAGACTACCATGGTTAAGGAGAACATGTAGGTGGGTGCTGGAACATTTGAGTCCTAACCTTGCATAAGCATTTGCTATAGATGTGTGAGGCAGCCTGGTCTGCTTTCAGGTTTATAGAAGACTTAGTAGACAAGTTCGCTGGTTTTCTCATGAAACTGCTGTGATATTCTGGGATCTTCGCTGAAGCAGGTCATGCCCCTTCATTTTTTTATATGCTTAAATTCAGCTTTAATTTCACAAAGTTCTTTTTGACTTTTCCTCTTTTCTGTGTGCAGCCTTCTTTGAGTCTGAGTGTCATTTTCTATCATTACCTTTTCTTCAGGTAGAAGGTAGAGCTTTTGTTGGATGTATGCCTGCTTTTGAAAAGCTTCCTTTTGTGGAATTAGCAAAGGGATTAAACTGTGTACTAAGAATGCATCCTTGAGGAAAAAGCAAAATTGTTGGAGTTTTAGCCCATTCTTGTTCCTCGGTGTGAAACTTAAAGATCATTCCATCTAGGGCTTAATTATCTGGTACTTACAGTGATCCAAGGAGTACCCCACGATCTCACCCTAGCTTTGCATTTGTACCATACCTGGATTCCAGGATAAAGGAAAGGAAAGTTAGTATCCATTCTGGTAAAGGCTAACCCTGTCCAGAGGAGGTTGATCTTAACCATACCATACAGTGATTGAGCCTTACTCTTCTCTGAGACGCCAACATCGAGGGATCAGAAGCAATGGGGGAATTTGTTTGGCAAACTATGCATATCCTGTGTTTACACTATTCTCTAGAAAATCATATTTAAGCAGTATGACACATACACTGTTTAAGCAGATAAAGTTATATAAGTTTACACCATGTTAAAATATGGTAGAGTGTACCAGATCACTCCGCTGAGAATGAGCTGTGATTGCATCGTGCTGTGCACAGTAAGTTCACTTTTCTTATGTTTTATATTGCAAGGAACTTTAGCTTTGTGGCTATAGTTGGTGTAAATCTATTCATTCTAGTACTTAATCTGGTCAGAGCCAATATATTTTGTATACAGTCTGTATTAGAGCTTAATTCTTGCAATTATTTAGAGTAGTATAACTCATTGCAGGCAGTGTGTGAAAGTCATGTAATTAATCTGGTTACAGCTCTCAGTGCAGTCTATACAAATCACACATTACAACCTTTTAATTACATTGTCAGTCTGCGTTGCATAGAGTTTGTGAAAATCTCAAGGTTATTTAACTCTTAGTTAATGATGGTAAAAATTTGTACCTTTTATGTCTGGACACAAGAAACCCAGTCTCGCCTAATGTACTAGGAAATGTACTGATGTTTTTTTCACATAGGCAAGTTAAATAGGACATTATAATTAGAAAGCAATGCTTCCAAACTGCAAATACAAATTTTATAGCCTCAAGGACCAAAGGTCCACGTATCTAAATATAATTTTGGAAATATATGATGGTAAAGTGATTGTTGCTGACAAAAGAGGTTTTGCTTCTTTACAGTAGAGGCTAAAATCTAGAAACTGAATTCGAACGTCATCTAATGCATATGGTAGTGCTGTGAAGTACATACAGTTCTCATAAGCAAAGGAAGGTTTATACAGAATTTTTGAATTATGCTTTGTGTGCAGCAATGATAAATAGGCATGGATAATGGACAACAACATGTAAAAGGTTTTTTAGTCTTAAGGTTGCTTGCAAAATCAGAGTACAATTCCAATTGCTCACAGGCCAATGCATCAGTAGTGGCAGTGTTATAGGAGTGAATTCTATGCGTTGTGAAATAAGCATTTGCATTTCTAGCCTTCCTCTCCCTCCAACAAAACAATTACTGCAGTTTTGATTGCTTTTTACTTCATTTCTAAATAATGACTACTGCAACAAGACTAACTTCTGTGTTGTTTTTGCATGATGCAGGCTCACTTCCATGACTAGTTTATGACAATATATACCGAGGAGTCCTTGACCTGGAATTTAGTGTGTACTTTGAGGTCTCACACTATGCAGTACGTGCAGAACCATCCCTGCCATTACTTCCCCAAATACTGTGGGTATCAGTATACAGCCTTCATTCAGTATCTCAGTGATTTCATATCATTAGATTTTGTATATTTCTTAAAAGAAGAAGACATGAAATTTCAGCAAAATGAAGACTTTTTAAAAACTTTGTAAAAGGTACTGTAAACACAAACTCATCTTTGATTAAAATTGCAGTGGAAAATCTGTGAACAGTTCTTGTTTTACTATTCCATTTTTTCAGAAACTACCTCTGAATCTTCACCATAAGTCAGACACAAACTTATGGAGGTTCATTCTAGAGCTTTAATAGTACTTGCAAGGAAAGGCAAAGGGCTATTTGAATGGGCTAAGGTGATTATAGCTCTTCTCACATGTCTGGCTTCAATTTCAGAGAAAAAAAAAACTGCTCTGCAGTGTAGTTGAATCTATCCCTAAAAGCTTCAAGTGGTACCTGCCATGTGTCTGGAGAAGTTATAGCAACTGAGGCAAGTGGGAGACCCGTGAGGTGGAAGAAAGCAAAGTATACAAGTAGTTATGAGATTTTAGCTTTCATAGGTTTTACAGATGCACATATATCATCGTGTAAAGACCCTTCTTCAAAGTGAATAGTGGCTATATGAGTGCAGTGGTTGTCATTCTCTTTGGTAGGTTTTTATCACATGGTCTGAAGGTACCAAGGTAACAGCGTTCTCTTGTAAAAAAAGAAAAACACACCAAAAAACCAAACCAACCCAACCAACCAAACAAACAAAAAACCCAACAAAAACCAACCAACCAACCAACCAAAAAACCCAACAAAAAACCCAAACCACAAAACAAACAAACAAAAAAAAACAAAAAAAAGCCATTTCTCAAAACAAAAATAGTATTATTTTGCAGTCTTTTTATGTACTGTTTGGGTTATTTATTTTCTATTTTAAATACTCCTGTGTTCAAATTATGAAGAATGATTACTAAAGAAAAACTAAATTTCGGATATGCAAAACATCACAGAAAACTTGAGTTTTAATGTTCATCTGTTATATCAGTGACATGAATAATATATTTAGATTTTTTTAAGTCATCTAACACCTATTACTATCACCATTCCCCACAATGCTGATTGAAAATACTGAGAGATTTATACTACTTGTACCAGAGATTCATATTTCTGTGAGTAAGGACACCAGTTCTGTGATAATTGCTTAGTGTTCTATTCATAGAATCATAGAATCAGCCGGGTTGGAAAAGACCTCTGAGATCATCAAGTCCAACCCTTGATCCAACACCGCCATGGTTACTAGACCATGGAACTAAGTGCCACATCCAGTCTCATCTCAAAAACCTCCAAGTACAGTGAATCCACTGCTTCCCTGGGCAGCCCATTCCATTGCCTAATTACCCTCTCTGTAAAGAATTTCTTCCTAATATCTAACCTAAACCTCCCCTGGCACAGCTTAAGACCATGTCTTAAGCAAGACCTTGTCTTGCTGATAGTTGCCTGGGAGAAGAGAACAACCCCCACCTGGCTACAACCTCCTTTCAGGTAGCTGTAGAGAGTGATAAGGTCTCTCCTGAGCTTCCTCTTCTCCAGGCTGAACAACGCCAGCTCCCTCAGCCTCTCCTCATAGGACTTGTGCTCAAGTCCCTTCACCAGCCCTGTTGCTCTTCTCTGGACCTGTTCCAGCATCTCAATATCCTTCCTGAACTGAGGGGCCCAGAGCTGGACACAGGACTTGAGGTGTGGCCTCACCAGCGCTGAGTACAGAGGAAGAATCACTTCCTGTTGGAACCTGTTGGCCACACTGTTTCTGATCCAGGCCAGGATGCCATTGGCCTTCTTGGCCACCTGGGCACACTGCTGGCTCATGTTAAGCTTCCTATCAATCCAAACTCCCAGGTCCCTTTCTGCCTGGCCACTCTCCGACCACTCTCCAGTCACTCTGTGCCCAGCCTGTAGTGCTGCATGGGCTTGTTGTGACCAAAGTGCAGGACCTGGCACTTGACCTTGTTGAACCTCATCTTGCTGGAATCAGCTCAACTGTCCAGTCTGTCCAGGTCCCTCTGCAAAGTCCTCCTGCCTTCCAGCTGGTAGACACTCCCTCCCAGCTTAGTGTCATCTGCAAATTTGCTAATGGTACACTCAATCCCCTCATTTAAATAATCAACAAATATATTAAACAGAACTGGGCCCAACACTGATCCCTGGGGGACACCACTAGTGACCGGCTGCCAACTGGCTGCAGCACCTTCACCACCACTCTCTGGGCCCGACCCTTCAGCCAGTTCCTAACCCAGCACAGAGTGCCCCTGTCCAAGCCGTGGGCTGCCAGCTTTTTCAGGAGAATGGTATGGGAGACGATGTCAAAGGCTTTGCTGAAGTCCAGGTAGACACATCCACAGCCTTCCCCTCATTCACCAGGTAAGTTACCTGATTATAAAAGGAGATCAGGTTGGTCAGACAAGACCTGCTCCTCCTAAATCCATGCTGGCTGGGTCTGATCCCTTGTCCATCTTGTAGGTGCTGTGTGATTGCACTGAGGATGATCTGCTCCATAACCTTACCACGTTTGGATCCTTTGTTTGTGTGACCCTTGGGATGGTCATATTCTTTTCTGAAGGATACTTTATTGGAGCACACAATTCCCTTATATAGCAGAGCACTCCCTGAGCACACACATTCAATGAATGCTCTTTTTTGTGAAATATTGCAATTTATGTTACTGTATGGCTTGAACCTCAAAATATAGAGAAAAATAATGCTGTTTTGACACTGTATGAAGACAACAAAACCATTTTTCCCCCTCACACACATAAAGCTTACAAATATAAAAAGTAGGAGATAGGATATCAACAGGAGGAGTGAAAAAAGATAGTGAGAATGCATTGATCAGCAGGAGTGATCTCAGCATATCAAAATCTATGTTAGTTTTTTCTCAGCTGTCAAAGGAAAGTGGTCTACAAAGAGAAGATATAAAAAATGGTGGTGAGTCACTCTGTGAATGTTTATAAGGATTTATTATTAAACCACAGGAACGTTATGACAAAGTGGGCAGGGATTCGGAATGAATGATCGGTAAGGCTAATGTCATGGACTGATTTTAAAAAAAAGGACTCAGCATAGAGAATGAGGGGTGAGTAGGAAGCAGGAACATTCTGTGTCTGAAAGAGTCTTTGTCCCCAAATTAGTATCACTGCTGAAGAGAGTCATCAGGTAGAGCAGCAGCACCCACCTATCACAGAGGGGTCTGCAGACAGCTGTCTCCCACATGGTACAGAGGGTGGGAGGCATGCATGTAACCCTCTGAGCATCTACAAAGTTTAAACACTTTAAGACACTTTGGGAATGTCTTCTTATTGTGGTTTATCTGTTTTATCACTGATCCTGATCCTGTGTGTGTAACTCATTAATTGCTTGTTAATTATATCAGTAATAAATCAGTAAATCACATCAATCCTGATTTGTTTTAAACCATGTGCATTGAGGAGTTTTTCCCTGTGCCAAATGTTAGCTGGGAATAGTTCCCCGTGGGGAAAAGCAAGGACTGAAAACCAAACAGATGAGGGTGGGTCTTGGCTAGTTCAAGAGGTGGTGGCTTGGAAGAGCATGCCTAGCAAAACTTAAAAGGCAAAATTGGAGAAGGGTTAAAGATTTGAGGAGGGGATGGTAAAAGAGGCAGAGAGATACTTGCATTTTGAGGACAGAAAGGGATATCAGTTTAAAAAGCAAAGGAATTCAGGGAATGTAATGGGACTACAGAGGTAGGTGGATGGTTTATAAAACAAAAGTAGATCAATAGATTGTACCTGTGAAATAATAGAGGGAAAAATGTGGGATGAGAGGGAAGAGAAAAGCAAGGTACAAAGAAACCAAGGATTTGTTGTGTTTTGGGGTTTTGATTTGATTTGGGTTTTTTTCCTGTTTTATTTCTACAACTGACTAGTGGGATTCAATTCAAAGAAAGATACAGCTACAGGATATTTGGGAACAATTCAGAGTGGATTTGATGAAAACAATTAGTTATAAAGTGATGTAGTGTGCACTTATTTGCAAGATAGGATGAAAAAAGGAGAAAATGCATTTGAAATCCAGGATGAGAATTTTTCAAGACATAATGTTACTTTGTTAAAAAAAGTTTCTCTATATAAAAATATTTATATTATTTAAAATATGACTTAGGCTGCTGTCCAATGTGTCTATATTTTTTTTTTCCTGAACGTGTAACCCTATACTTTCAAGATGTTGAAAAGGAAAGCAGGAAGTCTAGGAAGCAACTGATTTTTCTGAATCCTACTTCTGACAATTCAGTTCTTCAACAAGAACAGAGATTGAAGAGTTTACAAAGATAAGAGTTGTGGTTTATATAGTCAGTATAATTTTGAACAGTGACATTGTGGAAAGCTAAATTAATGACTTTAGTGGGTCTTGAAGAGCCATATGTCAAGAACACACCATATTCTGGGTGCCCTGAAAACTGCCTTCTGCCTTGTTTGCCATATCAGGTCTTGCCTGTCAAATCTTCTGTACCAAAACCCTTAGAACTCTTGAAATCTCTGCACTTTTTACTAATATATTTACAAGTACTTTCCATGATACATTTCAATTTTCCATTCTATACATGACTGCTTATTGAAAATTGTGTCCATATTGCAAGATTTTACTATATAAACTGGTCCTAATCAAAAAGGAAGTGGTTAACTGAGTGGGAGAAGGGAAGGAGAAAATAAATGTAGAAGTTTTTCCCCAGTGAAAAATAAAAAAGTTCTGTTCATCAGTTTGCACAGTTTTGCTGTGAAAAAGAAGAAAATTTGCAATAACAAACAATAAAGCAAGAAAGGTTGTTGCTTTGAGTTCTATGGTTCAAATGAGAATAAAGAGAATAAAGCTATGGACTGAAGGAAATTCATATAAATTGAAACTGCAGAAAGTATCTGTGTGAGACCAAAGTGAAAGTATCTTGCCCAGTGTTATTAGCAATCAAGAAACACTGAAAAAGGAGTTAGTTTAGTTAGCTATTTTTAGAACAACCAGTATGAAAAACCACAATTGACGAGTACTTTGACTAGTAATGAGAAACATTGTAGTGGTAGCAGTGATTATCTTGGTGTATATTTGAAGAAAATACATAAACATTTAGGTCTAAGGAAAATACTTTGATAGGCATTTCTCGTATTATAATTTCAAAAATATCTTCACTATTGTGGCTATAAGAATCCATCAAATATTGAGGATTTTATTGCCTAGTGTCAGTAAAAGCACATCTTTGTTATCATGCTGCCTCTCTGAATGGAGTCCTAGGAAAACAGTGCCACATGCACTTTATCCATTCACACAAAATGTATTTTTGTACAAAAAAAATTATATATTAATGACAGACATATATGAAATCGGAAAAAATTTCTTAAAAGTTTTTCAAAATATGACTCCTGCTTTGCATTACAGTAATGAGCATATGTTAAGAAATGTAAATGCTTTACAGGGTGGATATCAAAGTAAATAGGATGTTTTAACTTTCTATGTTTTAGTGTTAAAATACCTGAAAGATGCTTCTAAAACAAAAATAGAACAAAGCAGACACAAAATCAAAGACCATGGTGAAGCCCCAAGCTGTTAAGCTAATTCTACAATTGTACAGCCAGCTATTTTGAAAACAAAACAAAGCCAAAATTTGCTTTATTGCTACATATTGTCTCTTTTAACTTTTCCAGGAACAGTGTCTATAGTTCATTGTTTTCTGAAGAACTCTATCTTGTCTGGTGTGGGAAATTCTCCTCTTGAGGCACTACATGGAACATTACTGTGATGTCAGGGAGTCAGTATTAAAAAGGATGAATTGTTTGACAATAGGGATTTAGTGATTTTTGTAACACTGGAAAGAAGGCATGAATGAAAGTGTACTTTTATCAATCAGCATGTGTGGTGTATCTGAGGGACTTGACTGACTTGAGGGAGTGTTACAGTGAAAGAAGCAAAGTTCATTTCACTCTTAGCCCTTAGTAAACTAATAACCTATATGAACCATTAGGTCTACTGGTAGTTAAAGTCAGTGCTTTTACCAGGAACAGGATTTCTTGAGGCTATGTATCAGAGACAAATAGAACTCAGCTACAAAGTATTAGGTCATCTCTTTGTCATGATTTTAGAAAAGATACACCCAAGCCTGCATTTGCCTGTCAAATTATTTGAAAACCCTCTTGCATCCTTCTGTACTGACATTCTTCACTGAATTATACACCTTCTTGAAGTATATCAATACAATAGCTATGGATTTAAAAAAAAAAATTCCAACATACCGTGAGATTGGCTGTTGACATCATGTGCTCAAGACTACCATACAAATTCATAAGTCTCCTCAGATTCACACGTTGTAAATGTTGAGATGTGGGACTGGTAAATTTTATGACTGTGCATTTTCAGCTCATGAATTCATAACTAGACATTTGTAACTTGCAAATCTTATTTAAAACCTGTGACCTTAATGTGTAAAGAGTTCATATACTACAGTGAGAGTAGAAAAACTTAGCTGATTACTGTGGAGTCTAGCCTATTGCATTTGTCTCTAAAAACCTTAGGGCAGAGGAGGCCATTTTATTGTTTCAGTGCAGTAAAATTTTTTGTCTGGGGCTTGCATGTAATAAAAATTTAGATAATAGTAATTTTAAGGTAGAGGTGTCTATTGAATGTAAGCTTAGATGTAAGCATCAATAGGCTTAGGTTTAGATATAAGTAAACATTATAAACAGCATTGATTATGTTAATATTTATGATGATTACCAGGTAACTATTGCTAACCCATATGATATAAATTCCTATGTTCAGCTGTCTAAAAGTTAGGCCTAACTATATGTTAATATTCTGTTATTTACATAAGGTTTATTAAGAACTCTGTGTTTAATCAAAACTTGAATCAATAATAATTATGTTAATTTGTTGGTATGTTGATGTGTTACAGTTTTACATATTCATGCAGAACATTTCATATTTCAATTGTGGTTAGACTAGGTATGGCACAATATCTAGAAAGAGGATACTTTGGAAGGATTTATGAGACAGTGTCAAAGGTAAAGAACTGAGATAAGCATGAATTGTAAAGAACTACCTATTCAACATTTTAACTAAATAAGCAAAAAAAAAAAAATCTGAATCAACCAGCTACCTCCAGTTCATAAACATAGAGAAAAATTTCACATACAGATAGATGCACTTATAAGAATGAAGTCACAGGTTCAAAATTTTATTCATGTCTTTGCCAAAGGGTTTACTTTGTTCTTGCAAAAGTTTTCCTTTGCTGCCCAAATTTGCACAAGGCCCAGGCTCTTTCTGAGTTTAGCCAATGGTGGTCTGGAGACTCTTTAGCCCTTGGATCCAGTCCGTCAGGGAATACCTGCACGTTTGGTTCACACTGAATATGAATTTTTTTAGATTAACAGAATTTCAGATTTATAATATTAATAAGCAAATGTTATAAGTGAAAAAGTGCATATTTGCTAGGCAACAAAGTGGAAATTTGCCACGATTAGGAGTTATGAGAGAAAAAATTGCAAATGTTTAAGAAGTGTGTAAAAATATTTTGACAGTTTGAAGATAACTGCTAGGGTTGTTGAGCAATGTTTGAAATTCTTGGATATCTTTTTCTTTTCCTGGACAAAAGGGATAGAAATACCAACTGTATGCCAAGGTGAATTTCAATGTGTTTTTAGATAGGTTGCTTACTGCTATAGATTTTTGTTGGCCGATATAATGCTTGCCATAAATTGAAGCAATTGTGCTGTATTGTACTCCCCAGCAGAGTTCCCTCAGTCTCTCAGTAGAAATTGGTTTTAGACATGAAAATAATCTTTGACTGAAGTGAATTCTGCTGAGACAATTAAAAAAAGAAAGTGTTTGGGTCATAAGTTCTGATTGTCTTTTCGTATAATACAGTATTACTTACTTTTGAATGAGTTAGTTTTAAAAAAAATCATTCCATATTTATAGATATAGTTTCTAAAACTTTGTTGCCATCTAACTCACTTAAAAGAATGTCTGAGAAATAAGCCTCTTAAAAGAAAACATTTTCTCTAGGCTACCCTAAAGCATACTGAATAATTCATGGAAGTCATTGAAATAAACACAATAAAGAATGAAGCAGTTAAGCAAATACACTTCTCTGAGCTCTGAGTTTGTACATTTAACTATTTCTTCTATGTGCAAGATTTGGTCTTACAAATCTTGATACAGGGAAGTAATACTAGGGAAAAAATATTCTTAGAGGATTTTTTGATATGTTATTTTAAAATACAGTAAACAATTGAGAATAGAGTCTTTGAAAGGTCAGTGAAAATTTTATAAGACTATCTTGACTGGAACATTTTAAGCAAATCTTTACATGGGTTTGGTGGTCTTCCTCCTGGTGCTGGTTCTCAGGGAGCTTTGTTGTATGTGGTTTGTGGTTACCAAGTTCTACGTGACTGGTTAGCGTAGACAGAACCATGGCTGGGAAATGCAAGGAACAAATTATATTCTGCTTCTGCTTTCTCAATGATGGTGTAATGGCCTTTATGTGGTTGCTTTTTAGGAACCTAATTGAAGCAAATAGTCCTATGAAGGTCGGCTTGAAAAGAAGGCAAAATGTTCTCTTTAACACTTTTATGCGAAGCACATATACTTCTGATTCAAAATGAATGTCCATCCATCCATATGTCAGTTTTCTCAGAAGTTCTAAAGTTTAATAAGCAATTTTCAAGATGAAATAACTTACAGACAACTTTGAAACAAAATTGAATAAAGGCTATTAACTCCTTTTGAGGAATAAATAAATTTTGGATTAGTTTCTAGGGCAGTAATTATTTGGTATAGTATTAGCTATGTGCAATATGTTTCTTGCCTTGTTTGAGAAAAGATATGATTCCTAACAACTGTTAAAATCTAAGATTCCCAGTAACAACTCTACATTTTCTGCAACAGGAAAAATCTAAAACCGACAACAACAGCAACAAATATCCAAACCCCAACACCATCCCTATCACTCTCAGCCAGAATCTAACTGTATGAATTCCCAGATTCTTTTCTTAGTCTCTTATTTTCACCAGTTTCATATCTAGGAAAATACCCCACAATAGTTAAAAAATAACAGACCCAACAAAAAACCTCAAAACTATAACAGAGTGTACTATTTTGTTTCCAAAGTAGAATCATAGAAAATTGTTAGTTTTATTCAAAAGGAATGCAAAATTCTCCTTGAAATTGTAATAATATTATTTTTTAACCTGTTCCAAAGTCAGTTTTAGTACTAGCATAATTATCTCTGAAATTTTCAGTTCACTAAAGTCATCTCAGTATCTGCCTTTTTTTATTATTTTTTTATTATTATTAATATTATTACTATTTGCTTGTGAAGTGATTTACTAGTGTTGAAGTATTAGGTAATTACATGGATAAGTGTATAAATGCTTTCCATCATGATTTGTGTTATGTGACATATTTAATAAAGTATTGTACTTAAGATGAGACATGTTAATGATGGGAAAAAAGCAAGCCTTAACACTGAAGTAAACCTAAGATTTAAACTTCCAACTGAAAACATTGAAAAAATATTTAGGATGGTGACACATGTAGGAATGCTTTCATGTTTTGTAGTTTTTTCTCCAAACACTGCAACTCATCTGTAATTATTTTGCAATAGGCATCCATTAATTCAAAATGATAGAAGTACATCCTGCTCATGTTCATTGTAAAAATAATAATATTATTTTCTTCCAGTGCTCTGAACTCATGACTGAAGCAACAAGAAATTAGGCAAAATGCTTGTGGTACTGATGAACATAACATCATTTTCAGATTCTTCTATTCAAGAACTTGTGCTAGTTTTAAAAATTATCATAGTTTTCCAGTGCAATATCTGCAGCTCATATATATATATATATATGTAAAATTATATAAGTCAGAGTTTTCTGATGTAAGTACTACCATTCAGTGGAACTGGAGGTGAGCTCATAACTTCCTTTTCTCTCTCTTAGCCCGTTTTAAAATAAAATATTCAAAGATGGAAGTGCCAGAGTCGGAATGCATGCACCAGCACACAGTCCTCACCTCACCACAGACAGAGGTAGACATGGCAGGAGGCACACAGGGGCAGGAAAAGGGTCAGAGTGACAGTATACAAACCATTAAGATTTGAACATCTAACAATGAATACGTAGTTTCTCACCCAGCTGCTGTGAAGAAGTTCACCTGCTCTTTATATCCCTGGAAATGTTTCCTCTCTTTCAGCCTCTCATTTTTGGATACCTGTAGTCTTTTTACAAGTGGTAAACACAGACTAGGAATTAATCTAACACAAATGTTGCCAAAATCAGTCTTCAGTACTGGAGGCTTAATGCAAGATAATGGTCCTTGAAAGCATAGAGATTGGGAATGGCGACCAAAATAAAAGACAGAACAAAGTGATTAGCTTTCCAGATCATGTGGAAATAATTTCCTAAGTGTCACTATGATTTTCAATGATGATAAAAATCTTTCACTGGCTGAAAACTTTTATTTGGAGTACTAAAGAGAGATGGCCCATAAGAATATTTTAATGTACTGCTTCTGTATAATTTTTTCTTTCACTTCCATGGGGAAAAAATTTCTGCTTCATTGTAAGAGTTCATAGTTTTATCACTTGTTGGTTGCATCATAGATTAACTGGGAATATTGTTGGCAAATCAGAGTTTAGGAATGGTGAACAGCTTCCAGAGGATATTTAGCATAACTTTGAGAGTAATTTCTTGATCTTCATGGTTACAGTGCTCACAAAATATCCCAACTCCCTCCAGTTTTGTTTTTCTTCTTCCTGGAATTTTTCAGTTGCCTCCAGAAGACTTGCAAATGCTGGATTGGAAGAGACCATTTTATAATATTTGTGTTTTATGCTTTATCTCTACAAAGCCACTGCAGAGAAGCCTTTAAGTAACTTCAACCAGAAGTCCCCAGATTTGCACTTTGGTCTTCACTAAATACAGCTATTAAGCAGTATCATTATTTTTTCTCTCCATTGATTTAATATGTGATCCTTATTTCCACTGTCTAAAAGCACCAGAAACAGACAATACCATAGATAGCTCAGTAAGCTTCATTGTAATTTAGACTTCTAGGCTTGATTGTTTCTCTTTGATTAAATTTCTTGTCTTATAATAGTAGTACAAACCAAGGGTTTGTTAGAGTTTTTATCTAAAGATAAATAACTTATTGAAAAATGTAAATTCAAAAAGACATTAAAGACTGACTACTGATTGAGAATCTTCGAAAAGTAGTTGAATCTCTTACAGTACAGTTAGACACAAGAGCATCAAAGAAAATTTTAATTTGGAAACACTATGATGCTTTAACCAGAACCTGACATTTTCATATTTTCTGAGTCAAATGTGGCTTCACTGATTCTTCATTTACTCATGTGGGTTTTTTCTTATGATGCCTGCTCCTATTTTTGTGATTGCATTTCTTTTTTTTCTTTTTTTTTTTTTCTTTTTACCTGACTTGATTCCTTGAAATGCTCTTTCTTTAAATAGAAATCCTTCAGGAAATGCCAAGAAGTCACACTTTCATTTTCAAACTGTAGTCATATTTTCCCCTCTTTTAGACATGGAGGGAGGGTTACTGGTGCATACTTTTTGAATATAATTAACCCTTAACACAGTATTGGGATCAAAGTTTTGCCAACAAAATACCTTCCTTTTTTTTTTTTTAAAATTCTGCTCACATCTATTCATTTGATGAAAGCTCAAAATCAACAAGATTTTAACATTTCAGTTTTCACATGGAATATTTCATCCAATGATCTTCTTAAATATTAATTTCTCAAACAGCTCAAAATTCATATGAAATATGCATATGCTACCGAGATGCTGCTGGAGTTATACCCTTATTTCATAAAAATTTAGTAAAGAGCACCCTCACAGAAAGAGATGCGAGACAGATTAGCAAAGCAGTGTGAAGTTGTAAGGAAGGAAAGAGTTATCTAAAAAAGGGATTTGATTCCAGTACCTTTTGTAGTCTATACATAAAAGCTATATATTCTGTGTGGGGATACAAGATGGCAAGTGATTTCTAGCACATTTATAACAATTACAGAAAAAAAGTAGTTTACTTCCTAGCTGTAAACCTAGTGCTGGCCACAAAACCCATCAGAATAGGATGTACAAAGGAAAGTCCATATTAAACAAGTCATTAATGTCAAGATATGGATACATTAAAACACAGTAGGGTATATAACTCTCTTCCCAGAGTCTTGCAGCAAATCAGTGGTGAGAACAGGGCATTAGACAGAACAGGTCCTATACAAAACCATCTTTTTTTTTTTTTTTAATGCAGAATATCAGAAAATGTAAAGATAGCCACAAGTTTCCTTATTTTTTTGATCTCTGTTCATGAATCTTCTACTGACAAGTGTGTCTACCAGGCTTTCAAAAGCCAAGCTATTACAAATCATTATTTTCAAGCAAATCTAATAGCCAGGGGTGTCAATTATTTTATTAAAATTATAAAATATGAGTTGCAGTCAGTATATGTTGTTAAAAGATGTCAAAGCCTGGGAAGTATTTTTGTTTCTTTTCTTATTGTTTTATAGACCTAGAAGTTGTGCAGCTATCCTTGTTCTATTAATAACCGTTTGACAGCATCAACAGGAAATGCTGCTAGTGCAATCACATTGGTGTAATGATGCAGGTCACATCAGTTACAAAAGGAAGTATTTCAGGTGAGTTAGTAAGAGGTATACTGATCTACTGGAAGTTCTGAACTTCAATGTTTGATCTAACTTAATATGTGCACAAATAACTGATGATGAAATACTAAATCCCATGTTCAAGTAACAACAGATTGAGGACACTCAAAAGTGAGAAGTCACATTTGAAGCTAGTACTACTTGCTTAATTTGTTGCTTAACACCAAAAAGAAGTGTAAGGCCCTCACCCCAGCTACAAAGTATATCTGAAAGGAAACTATTAGTTTTATATTGTCAAAACAAATAATTACTGGGAGATTTCTGATAGATAACCTTACTAGTTATAGAAAAATAAATATACAGATTCTAGAAAATGAGTTCTAAAGATGCAACAAAACACTGGACTTCTAACTTTGAGCAGTAGTATAAGGTAAATGAATTATTTGTAGTCATAGATGTCACCCAATATCACCCAAAGTCAATCTGATTTCACTTAAATTAAGGATGGAATCTGCTTGACAGATACCCACTGCAGGAAAAGAGTTCAACATCAGGAGAAAAAAGAAAACTGTATTTGGGCTGTTTTTCCTTCCCTTTCCCCACTCAGCACTCTTCTAGGACAAATTTTTCTTTGGAATTCAATCTGTATGCTATGTGGCAGTATAAAAGAGATGAACTTCTATAAAGCAGGTGTGAAAATTAATTCAGTCCCTCTGACTTCAAATCACCATCTGTTTCTTCAGTAAGTGCAGAAAGAATTGTGCAAGAATCCTTTGTTAGATGGTGGAGGGAGACTAGCAAATATATTTGCATGCAAATTCTATACACTCTTTTTACTTAAAAGAAAGAAAACAAATAATAATTAAAATGAAATGCCAATAATCTGAAACTATTCTATTCCTATATCTAGTTACATATTTTCAGCCTTTTTTTTTTCACACGAGCATAGAGATAGGCTCATTCTTTTATTTTCATCAATAAAGTTTTGCTTCCTGGCAGAAATGAGAGCTGTGTTTATCTGCTTGCTTCTTAATTGTTCTTTATTATCAAAATACTTCACTTTTAATAACTTAGTCTCCTTTGTAATTAGATTATCTCTTGGATTACACTGGAGTTTTCCTTTTGGGATTTATTTTTATCTGATTTCCTTGTATAATTAAAGATGTCTTTATTGTATTACACAACTCCGGTCTTTACTGGAGGTAGCTGGTACCTGAGATGAGGGAGTGGTAAGAGCTGAGAAAATTTTGTCATATTTTTGTGATTCTAATTTGCAATTCCAACACATTCATCTTATTAGATGTTTATCACATCAAAGTATAGTTCTATGTATTTATTTTATAAAATAATATTATTGATGCTCTCTGTTTTACAGATAGAAATGCAGTAAATAAGAAGTCATTTTTTGAGACATGAAGAAATAAAAGCAATAATTCATCCTTTGTAAATCAGAGAACTATATTTTCCACAAACATGTGAAAGTCACAGCTCACACCTGAAAAATGGAAAAAAGTTAATTAAAAGTACTGGATAAAACCCATATAAATTTACTGTGCTCTATTTTGTAAAATTAAGATAAACTAGTTCTGTATTGGTTGAGTAAAGGAAACTTCCAGGCTACTTTCAATTCAATAAAAGATATAGTGTTTGATTTTCTTAGAATTCATTAGCAGCAGTAATGTAAAATTATGATTTTAAATCAAAAGTTTTGATGAAGGATATAGTGTTGTTATTTTTGTGATAATATTTTAAGTTTCTTCATTTTAAGCAGACAAAAAGTTACTTGAGTCCAGTATTTGCTTAAATGAGTACTTTTAAATGAACAAATGGGGAAGTAGGGAAATACTTTTGTGAGGGAATGGTTAGTTGAAATAATGAGTATCATAATGAGATGGCCTTAAATTTCAGGGGCTTTTGGTGTGTACATGTGCTTGCCTATTTATTTATTTAGTTATTTAAAGATAGCATCTGTTAGCAGAAACAATATGCTGAGACAGTAACATGGTACACTATTTTTAGAGATCGGTGCAAAATGAGATCATGGGAATTTTTTAAACCTCGGGTACTTATTTTATATATATATTCTCATTACAGACTAGAGACATGTCACTACTATTACAATAATCTGCTATGGCAATACCAGAAAATCTCAACACAAAGAAAACCCTGAGATGGGTGAATTCAGTGTTTGTTATAAACAGAAGGCAAAACAAGGGGTGTAGCCCCTACAACACCTGGGTACATTAAACCCCAGAAAGCCAGAAGTATTTATTTTTCTAGAAAGAATCTGCACTACAAGAGATTCAATTGGAAGTATTTTAGACATATTACTGAAAATTGCTGCCATAAAATCTAAGCATTGATTATGGGGACTGCTAATCTTATTTCACATGTTCACAGCTTTCATGGTCATGCAAGACATGTGTAGACCAAAACACATGATGGTTTTATTTACATTCAAATCGTCAAATGATTTCTGAGAGTATGAAACAAAATAAGGTTAGGCATTTACTTATTAGACTAACAGAATATACTTCGGAAATCTACAAAACTTGTAAGTTTTCTTTTGATTTCTCATAAAGCCAAAGATATGTACCAAAGATTTGTACCATCATCATTAACCTTGAAAACCACTGATTATTTTACATAATTTCTTTTCCCTGATATGCAACTCTAATGCTGATAGAGATGTGATAGGATGAGATGAAATATCTGCCAAGAAAGACCTGGTTCTAAAAAGTCTTGCTTAGCTGATTTATCTATGCTGAATTGCTTTAATACTACCGTTCACAGGAGAAAAAAATAAAGGGGTGAAATTCTAGTTTCATCTATGAATTCGGCTGAGTGCACTATAGGGTTTGTTGTTTTGTTTGAGTTTTTATTGGAGTGGAAGACCACAGGTTTTCTCTATTCAAACATCATGTGTTGCATCATTTGTGGCTCCTATTCTACAATTACACAAAAGTTTATGCAAAAAATAGATATGGAGGAAATGAGTAAAAGTGAAGGCCTGTTTTATTTAAAACATTTGAGATATTTTTAGCACTAATACTTCTCATGTTTACAGACTGTTTTGTGAATGAATATTTGATTTTTATAACAGAGTCAAAATTTCTCTCCCTACATGTTATCTGTAACTTCTTCTATATAACTTGAGACATTTGTGACTAGTCGTATTAATCACTGCTATTCCAGAGGAAGTGTTTTAAAGTTTGTGAAGAAAAAGAAGGTTCAATTATGTTAAAATAGCTAGAAAATATTTTTTTTTTTATGTTGCATGGAAATAACAATTACGAAAAAAAAGAATAACCATTCTAATTTCTAAGTTGTTATTGTCTCTATTTTAGACATACTAGACATCAATTTAATTTTATTCCCATGTCTAAATTTACAACAAAAACAACATTACCTTTTTTTTTTTTTTAACCTGTGATGAAATGTGTGGAACACTTTAAACTCTTTGCAATTTTTTTTGCTAAATACAAAGTAGCCTTATGTGCTTGACATTTGCAGCTCAGGGTGTTGAGGAAAATACTAACACCTCTGGCTCAGATAATGTGACACTTACATATTGTTGCTCACTGGAGGAAAAATATCACCATTTTCTTTGCCTGGGCTTTTGCTCTTCCTTTACAGTATGCCATAGGCCTCTCTCAGAAATTGCTTATTAAGTGACAGCATCATCATCCATACTTATATACATAAGTAACATTTGAATCCTTAATAGCATTCTCTTAGGATAATTTGTGTATAATGGTACAAAAGATTTAAAACAATGCACTAAATGCTCGAACTTAGTATGAAGGGAGTGTAAAAAGTTAGTATCTGATCTTTCTTTTTTAATGAACTCAGGTTGATTAAAGGATTAAATCAGGACTCAGGTAATCTCATTTCTGTCTGTATCATGAAGATTTGTGTCTGGAACATTTACAGAAATGGATTTGCAGGCTTTTGCTGGAGAAAGAAAGAGGGAGAAACTCCCACCTCAGCAACAACTGTGACTTACCTAGTTATTCTTTCAGAAGTGAGGTTATGGCATGATATATTTGTAAAATATAGGTTGAGGGTCTCAGTGGTGCAGCAGAAACATTTGGTTATCTTTTGGAAGTTGCATCTTGTTAAAATTGATTCATTTATCCATCACTGTTTGCATCAAATACAGCATGTGCCCCAAAATCTGTACCACTGCTGTTCTACCTGCGTTTCACACTGGTTGCATAAGAACCTATGGGTTCTTATGGCAAATCTGTACCCCATGTATAAAAGCTATCTGATTTTCAGTTATGCTTCTTCTCTGCAAATCATGCCTTATTTCTATCAAGGAGATCTTACAGAAATCTTTCTGCTTCACTCTTCTACAAAAACTGTTCTGAACTTCTCCCTTGATCGGGGCATTTGGGCCAGAGGACCTCCAGAGGTCCCTTCCAACTTGAGCCATTCTGTGAGTTTGTAAAAGAACAGGAAAGACTGTGTAGCATACAAGGGTTATTCTATTGCACCAATGAATATGCAATCACACATATGACCTCAATCTGCACTAAATGAGTAGTCTGTGTAAATCCCAAAGGCAAATTCAAGTCTTTTGATCTGCAGTGATATTGTTTGTTCCAGCCTAAAGCATTTGGCTTAGATGCAGCTTCCCAGAAAGCCAGGATGAATTGCAGCATTTTTCTAATTTTATTAATAGCCTAAATATATTAAACCCAGTGGGACTGATTAAAGAATGTTAATTAAAGTTTGCACTTTTTGATGCATAGCATGCATGTCCTGTACACACTGAGGATCTGAAACAATGGACAGAGATTAATAATATTTATTTCTGAGAGAAGCAAGAAGTTATTTCTGAATATTAATAACCGGAAAACCTGATCTTAGTGATGATAGGAAATTATATAGGAACTGGAATTATAATACTAACCTTTTCTGATTAAAAACCCTAATATGATATTGTGATGACCCTGCTAAGCTGGAGAGGGGCTTGGTGCAGGTGCAACTCACCAGGGTCTAATGAGAATTTCTCAGATCATAGTGTGTTCTGGGGTGGGGGGGATGTGACTGAGGTCATCTTCTCTGGGGTCTACAGATAGATTACATACACTTCTGTATGGGACTTTACATAATATTTAACAGAGATGAAAATATTGATAAAAGTTGGGAGAATTCTAGTAATTCCTAATTCTACTTGTCAACTTGAATATATAAGTTCTTCTGTTTTTCTTCTGAATTTCTCTAAGCTCATGTTCCTTCCCATTTTTCAGATACATCCCTAAAGTAGCTTCATTGCTTCCAGAAAACTAATTGCTTTCATTTTTCTCTGTATTCATAGTAGACAACTTTATCTTCAGTTGTGTCTTTCTTTCCCTGCCTTGATGTGTCCCCATGTTTCTCATTATATCTTCTGTATTTAAGAAATACCTTACAAAATATATGATCATTCTATTTCTCAAGAGCTACTGCAACATTTTCCTTTTCAATCTGACTTCCAAAACTTTTTTCTTGTTCCTATATATAGCCCAAACAGGGTGGGGGAAATACCTTGTTCATGAAATAGTGTTAACACGGCTGTTACACAGGTAACAGTGACAATAGTTAGTGTCCATTACTCAGATATATTGAACAGAATCAGATTCAGGGGCTATTTTTCTATCCATCAAGTTTGTAATAGAGCCTGAGGCTGTCATTGTTCTCAAGATAACTTCAGAGAGACATGTGTTTTAAGTGAAGCACTTTACTTATCTACCTATCTCAATTTCAAACTGTCTAGTTGCATCGTAGCTACTCCTGATAACTTATGTCTGACTAATTGCATCCTTCAGAAAGAGACGACTTTGCATTTTAAAACCTTCGGAAATCTAATGACCACCAGTTTTTCTTGGTGACTTGTTCAAGCAGATTTTATAAAATGTATTTTACTTTGCTTAGCAGAAGGAAGACTGAAACACGTATCCCAGTGAAACAACTGAATAATAAAAAAAAGTAACAGTAGAGTTCTATCCTCTTCAGCAGATACACTATATTTCTGTTCTGTGATTCCAGTTCATTATGCATACATCCACAGAATCTAGACATGTGACAGTGCACAACATAGCTGTGGCAATGAGAGAATCTGCCCAAGCCAGTCTTATCTTTTCCACAGAACTAATTAATCTGGGCATATGTCCAGTACTGCATCATACTGCTTGCTTCCTATATGGCACTCTGCTATGTATTGCATCCTTATCTGCTAAAAATACTTTCTTCATGCAAAGGCATTCATACGCTTGATAGTAAATAATTTGTAAATTTTTTTGTTGTTAAAATAAAAAAAAATAAAAATAAAAATGATGAAAGATTGAAAGACTGACATTTTGAGGTCTCTGACTGTGAGAAGTGTTTCCATCTCTCAGATAATTTTTGTGACCATACTCCATACAGACTGCCATTGACATCGTTATTTGAAGTATGAGAAAAGCCCAATGGAATAGATCTTTTCCAGAGTGATCCCATTGAAGATGCAGTGGGAGGTAACATCACTTTTCACACAAAATCATACAATGCAGTCTGTAACATACACACACACACACACACACATCTTGCATGATTTACCTAGTTAATCCAATTGCAGACAACTGCATTAGTTAGCATGGGCACACCAAGTTCTCCCGAGATCCATTCCAATGATGGCTTCCTCTGCAGCCCTGTGGCCAGTCTGGTAAGGAATGGGGTAATGCTGCCAACTGGGGTTTATTTGATCCCAAGACCCTCTACACTATTACTCATTTCCCTGCCATATCACATGCTCTCTTGACTTACATTATGCTAATCGACACTTTCTCATTTTTGCAGTAACTATACCTTGAAACTAACAGAGCAATGCCTTAATGATCAGGAGTATTTGAAACATTAATTCAGCATTAAAGGTTGCATATTTTTGCTATTTGAATATTTGAGAGAAGTGGAAAATCTGATTAATGAAAAGAAGAAAGGCTCTGCACTAATACGACATGTCTGAGGTCACATGGAGAGTCAGTAGCAGTTTCTGTCCTGTATTCACAGGCAAGGGCTTATATTTAAGAAAAAAAAGAAAAAAAGAGAGAACTGGTTTGTGTCTCAGACAACCAGTTTGTAACTCTTGAAGCTTGACCAAAGGACCACCAGTAGTTTAGAACAGATTAAATTTCCTGCCACAGCAGTGAGTTTTGGATACTTGTCTATACTTACAGAAGCACTTCCATAATTTTGTCCCGCAGCTGTGCACCTAAATTTTGCCTGTCTGTCTCCTTGAATCTGTTCTAAAACTCACTGGGAAGTTACACAAAACCAGTATACTTGACCAAGGGAAAAACATATCTGTAGATAGTCTGACCATAGAGATTTAGAGATAAAGGAACTGTTTCACAATCCGTCTCTTCCAAGCTCAGATGCTCTCCTTAGGCAGTGTAATACTATTGTTGTCTAGGGTCCACATCCAGAATCTTCTGTTGTGGAATGTTTCAAGCCAGAAAGAGGTAGTTCCTCCTTTTGCTGAATAGTTTGCCTGCTACTGTGTTCCTCCCTCTGGAAAATGCTATCAGTCTTTGCATCCTCTCCATATAGCTGAAAATTATTATTTTTTAACAGAGAAAAGAAATCACGATCAGAGCAAAAAGTGAATGAACATCATCAGACACCTCCAGAGATAAAAGGAAAAAGTGCAACAGTTTTGAAGAACTAATTTTTAGCTCAGGTGTCTACATTTCATCTAAATCATGTATGTTATTTTTTAATCTATAAATCGGGGGTAATGGTACCCTCACCTTGCAGAGGAACTGTGTGATAAAATCATTTAGCATTATGAAATGCTCAAATATAACATATTTAGGTTAAAGGACGGAGTTTTAAGTTTTCCTTTTACTATGAGTTTTTCATATTTCCTCTGGAGTTTTGGACCTGTCAAATTATTCAGGGCTCCAGTATTTCTGTGCCAAAAAGGAAGCAACTCTCATCTGCTAAATGGAGTAGTAATTTTTTTCTATATTTTGAAAATTGCCTTAAAATCCTTTAATGGATAATAATGTTAACAAATACATTACTTACTGTTCAAAGTAGGTATGTATATTCTCCGTGTTCCAAAGTAATCAAAGCACTGGATGAATTGAACACCCAGTGTTATAAGGTAACAGGACTGACCAAAGCACCTGCCATGTAAATAAGAATCCCTGCAGCTGGAGATATTTAAACCTGAAACTGCAGGTTTGGAGTATTGTTAAGGCAACATTTTTATCCAAAGCTAAATTTGATTTAAATTCTGTCATTTAATTTCCTACATTGCAACCCTAGACAATTCCCTGCACTTACAGCCATTTTTTTATAGGCTTATATTTCTGAAAGAAAAATTACAGAATGCCAGGGAAAATGACAGGAAAAATATAAATCCTCATATTCAGGAATATTTACAAAAAAGAAGAAAATTCTTGTCATAAAGAACTCCTCAAAACACTGTGGGTGGAAATTAAATATAGAGAGAGTAATCCCACAGCATTTTAAATAATTTATAAAGAAACATAATTTGTATTCTGGTACATAAAGCTATATCATCAGAGCAAAACTACACACCACATAAATGTTTATCAAAAATATCACATCAGAAAACAGTAGGATTATTCATAACAGGATGCAATATAAGTAGTTATCTCATAATCTAGGAAAAGCTTCCACATTTTCATAAATAGAAAAATCCTTTGTTAGAATACAAAAATCAAAAGCTCTCACATTATCATCACCATGATAATAAAGTCCTTAAACAACCTTAATTTTGCAGGAAGCAAAAACGAGAAGTTTGAAAGCATGATAAGCACACCTCAGGATGACAAAATATTTCTGCAAAACATTCCACTCTTGATGGGGCCTGGATCATTATTAGTTGATGAGAACAAGTAATTTCCCATGGATTACAGGTGTGCAGTGGACAGGTAGTGAAATGGCACCTCTCCTTCAAAGAGATTGAGGAGCTTGTCTGGTTGCTTTTGCTATTATTACTTGAGATCAAGTTGTGGATCTGGATGGAGTTGGCTTCTAGGTCTCAGGAGAAGAGGCAACAAATGAACCTCTAATCTTACAGAGTGTCTCTATAGGAGTACTACTAGGAGTTCTGGTTAGTGCAGGCTGATAACCTGTCCTCAGTACAAACTCTATGTCTCACCTTATCAAGGCCACTTTGCTACCAGTGAAAATGAAGGTCTGGGTCTGGGCATTTAAATCCCTTTGCTTGACATTGTCTCAGGGTGTATCACTCAACCTTTTGCCAATAAATTTATATCTGAATTTGAAATAGTCTATCACTGTAATTATTTCTGTATTTGTAAAACACCCAGCATGAGTAAAGCCTAATTCTCAGTAAGATGTGGGATTTAACGAAATATAAATAATAAATGCATATCTGAAAGATCATAGTCTTAAGTTCAAACCAAAAAAAAAGCTCCTCTTTCCTATGAATAGTTTTCTATTTCCTGTTTGTTCAGAGAAGATACTAAGCTTATATTTTAGTCATGCTGAAGGATTCAAACTGATTTAGAAGATATTTACTTTAAAGGAAGCAGACAGTGTCTATATTATGAGCTCTGTATTTTTTTTCAGCTCCTTTCCTGCACAGCATATACTCATCAATCATATTGAGAAGCTGACTTATATTCTCCACACTTTACCACTAACTGG
Source organism: Manacus vitellinus (assembly GCF_001715985.3). Taxonomy (NCBI): domain Eukaryota; kingdom Metazoa; phylum Chordata; class Aves; order Passeriformes; family Pipridae; genus Manacus; species Manacus vitellinus. Next base: position 57,176,659 of record NW_021939396.1, on the reverse strand, counting down.
ATTACAGAGCTGAAAATCTTACTCAAAGTTTAAAATGTGATAAAAGTAATCAAATTGTTCTAGTCAAATTCTAACTGCAGTGAATAGATGGCACTAATTACCTTTTCTTATTATGCTACAAATGTAGTTTACTCCATCTTTATTCATGACGTAGTATCATATAGCCCACCAAGGGGACTTGCAGCAGTATGTAATATTGGCATATTTGTTTTCCTGTTCTTATTTTTCCTCTGCATTAGTATTCTGGAGGTGTGGTTTTAGACTGAAACGTATTGCTATGCAGGACTTTCTCATGTCTTGATGTAATTACAGCACTCTGCAGATTTCCAAAGTTGAACTTATAGAAAAGAATTCAAAAAAACTCCAATAATAAAAATGAGTGGCAGATTTACTGGAGGCAATTAGTTTTCTCTTTTTCCCTTTAATTGCCATTTTTTAGAAAAGTTCAAGTATACCGAGTAACATTCTCAATGTGGAGATATTTGATCTGAATTTAGGCTTAGGATGTTGCAGTGACTGTGTGCTGATTTTGGTTGGGGTAGAGTTAATTTTCTTCAGAGTAATCAGTATGGGACTGTGTTTTGGATTTTTGTTGGAAACAGAGTTGATAATACAGAGATGTTTTCATTATTACTTAGCAGTGATTACACAGTCACGGCCTGTCATGGTTTGAGACAGCCCCAAAATCCAATCCCCAGCTCTATTCCCCCTCCCACATCTCAACCTAACGTGAGATGGGTTTTTCCAGACAAAACACACCAGACTCAAAGTGGGGGAAAGGGAATATATTACAATGACTGTACAAATGAATACCATATCACATTATACACACGATCACAACTCTCTCTACCATGATATATGTATTTACAATGATCAGATCTCTTCTCCCCTCCAAATAAAAGTCCAGGAGGGAAAGAAGGACAGATCCCTTCCAGTCCTTAAGCAGCAGCATCTTCTGAGGCAGCAGTCTGTCTGTTTTCTCCACATACAGCAACTGATAGCTGGATTTCTGCCAGCACTCACGAGGGAGGTATCCAAACCTCTCTCGGCCCCATCGCCTCCAACCGAGGGGTCTTCCGTGGGCTTCGTAACCCCAGACAAGGTCGTATCACCACGTCATATCACGAAGACACAGGGGGTCTTCGTGACGGTCTGGTATCTCCAGGAGACTCAGCTCCTTGCAGGGCCTCTGTGCCCTGTCTCTCAGGCTGCCACCGTGGCAGCAGTGCAAGGGGGGGGAGCCAAGGTCAACTCCCCCCGCATTCCTCTGGCCATCCCGGTCCAGCTCCGGAACGTCTTTTGAGCTTCTTAGCTCCTCTCTCTCTCTCCGGTGCTGCATGTCCAAAACTGCTCTCCAAAATAGGAGTCCATGTCCCTCTTCTCCAAGAGGGGTCTCAAGGGAGTTTTAGGGGATCTGGTACATTCTTACCCCCAGAACTCTGTCTCTCAGGCTGCTGGCTCTCTTTTTCCCGGTTCTCCTTCCAGGAGTCCTTTCTCTGGTGCTGCATGTTGCTTCTGCTGCTCCTTCAGCTCAGGTCCTTATCTCCTGTCTGGCTCTCTGCCACCGTTTCTCTGATCAGTGCCTGCTGCTGCTCTGCGCCCATGGAGAAAACATCTCCCGGCATAACTACAGACACTTAGTCCAGTCTAACACTGTTCCAAGTCTTTGCAGTCCCCACCCCCAGCCAGGGGCTGGGAGGCCCCAGAGGGCCCAAGGGGCTCAGAGCCCCTTCCTCGTGGCTCTACAACATGGCCACCTCTCCCCAACAACCAAACTACAACTCATCTCTTCCGGTGAGCTTGTGGGATGTTGACATTTTTGCAGGAGTGCACATTGGACAGAACTCCAAAACTTCCAGGGGTTTCCACCCCTCGGGGTCTACCACTTTCTTAGCCTCTGGGGGAAAACAAAGTCCAAACCACTACACGGCCTTTTCTGCTCCTCTCCCCACTCCACCAGTGAGAAGTCTGGGGGTGCCAAATGAGTTGGGAGGGGACACAGCTGGGACAGCTGACCCCAAATGACCAAAGGCGCTCATATTCAGCAATAAAAACTGTGGGGAAGAATAAAGAACAACTGGGGGGGGGCATTCAAAGTGATGGTGTTTGTCCCCCTTTATGGGGATGGAGCCCAGCTTTCCTGGGGATTCCTGAGCACCTGCCTGCCCTGGGAAGTGGTGAATAAATTCCTTCTTTTGCTTTGCTTGAGTGTGGTTTTTTTATTCTTTCCCTATTAAACTGTCTTTATCTCAACCCAGGAATTTTCTCACTTTTACCCTTCCAATACTCTCTCCCATCCCCACTGAGGGGGAAGGAAGCAAGTGGTTGTGTTGCTGGATAGGGTTGCTGTGTGGCTTGGTTGCTGGATGGGGTCAAATCATGACACATTGTGAAATGATACTAGTCTTAAAAAGGTTAAGTTTGCTTTATGTAGAAGGTATCTTGCTAGTCACAATGAAATCCACTAGTTCACAACTAACAGTTGGGTCAGGTTTCTTCCTGTGAAGAAATTCTGTCAGCAGTCTATTTTTCTATAGTCTGTGGCTGAAATGTTTGGTTTGGATAGTGTTTTCTTTTTAAACTTTAAAAACCAGACAAGAAAAAGTCATTCTAGCTGTTTCCTTCCTTCTTCGGTTTGAAGAATCTTCCTTCCTTAGGATCAAGTTTCTAGACGAAATGTCTTGAAAAATCACAGTCTTTCTGCAGCTGAATTATTTGTTCAAAAAAGCTTACAAAGGATGAGGCTTCTGTGCAATTTCAGTACCAGCTTTGTTTCCAGACCTTCATTTTATCTGATCTTTATACAGTATTCAGAGACATCAAGTGTCTATAATTTGAATGCATACTGCATCAGTTTTTCTAGATTTAGGGAGAAAATGGGAGATGATGCCAGAAGGGATTGTGCCACCTCTTCTCATTGCAGAAAAGTAGACACGTAGTGTTGTTTTCTATGACTGAGGAATCATTAAATTGTGAAAACCCCTGCAACTCTTGACATTACCCCAAATATTTTTGTTTCTCTTGAAGAAAGAATTCAAGATTCAGTCAAGATGACGTATTTTTTATGTGAAATTCTGCCTCCAAGGGAATATCAACATATCTAGTAATCGTTGACTGCTACACAATTGTAGTACTCAACTGAGTCCTTGATCACCTTAAGACAGGAATTAATGTTCTTTTGGATTATATGTGTGTATATATATGCAATATTAAAATTATACTACAGTGACAACTTTTGTACTGTGGCCACGTATCTCTTTTTGTACCTGATAGTATAAACCTTCACTTTGAGAAATACCACTGAATCTACAAATTCATAGTGAAAAAGGAAATGTGCTCCAGGATCTGGCTGACTGCTCAACTCATGCGCTACTTAATAGTCCTCTGTAAAAAAAAACATAGCCAACAAAAAATCACGAGAGTTACTGCCACTAGATTTGAAATTTTGTTTTAAAAAAGGTTATTGCTGTTTTTTCTCATCTCCACAAGAATTTGGAGTTAACAGATTTATTGAATTTTGTGGATATATACAGCCATACTGAAGACAGTGACAGGATGATTATCTTCATAATACACAATTAGAAGGATTTTGAAATATTTTTTACTGAAATATTTCCAAAAGTTTTATTGTGGTTTTTTTGAGTTTTTTTTGGGGTAGAGAGGGGTAGAGGGTCATATGTGTATAGGAGAGTATTATATATTTGGGTATTATTTTGTATGTTCTTCAGAAATTGTTAAGGTAGGTTAACGTATTTTGTGTTTTCAGTAGTATTTCAGTGAAAGAACAGTATTTGTTTTTGTCATAGTGTTGTGGATTCATTTTTATACTGTCTTAGAAATTAGACATGTCTGGTGTTTGTTGAATGTTATGACATGATGCATTTGGTAAATGAGAAATTACACAGCAAGGACTAGATGTCATTAGTTGATCATAAATTACAGCTCGTCTAAAAGCACACCAAGACAGAAAAAAATGGGTGGAGCTGTCAAGTCAGTTGTAAAGAGCAGTTTCCCAATGTGACTTCCAGTTTTGATTTGTACAAACCTTATAAATAATTCCAGACCGGAACCTTTCTCTTAAAAAAACCCCCAAAAGCGTTATAGAAAACCATAAGATCTGAAGGTCTGAAGATCTGATAAAAAAGGTAGATAAGGAACATCAGTGTGGAAGATATTTTGTACTAAGAGATTCAAAAAAGAAAGTCTATCACTCTCATGGCTTTGCATTAGATTGTAAGCTAATGTCCACTTAAAGTCATCCTTCAATCAATTTCTTAAAATATTTATTAGTCTTTCTGTTCGTGATTACCTAAATGGAGCAGGAAAATTAATGCTTTTTCTGAAGGTAAATGGAATTGCAGAAATTTTAAACATATTGCTACTGTAATGACAGCTTAAAATGAAAAATAATTTCACTGTAAGAGACTTCATAAATGACCACTTTGTATATAACATACTATATAAATTATACTCTGTTTTATTCTTACGAAAATATTTTATTTTAATATTTATAAAATAAGCTCAACTTGAATGATAGAAATGTTGAATGATAATATAATTAGGTGTATTTTCTAAATTTGTATTTTCTAAAAGGAATCTAACAAATTAAACTTTTAGGTGATTATCATGTCACTTGATTCAGGGAATGTGGTCTCTCTGCCAGTGCCATACACTTTAGATGGAAAATCTGAACCTCTGTAACATTTTGAATTTCGAATAGCAAGAAGCAAGAGTTGAAACTTATAACAAAAATCTGGGTATGTATGTAATGTAAGGAGAAGAAAGGGATCTGCATCTCTCTCTCTCTCAGACAGGTTGTTCACCATCTGAAAGCTCTCCTCTGTTACAGTGCTCTGCTGGGTGCTCTATTTGAACCCCATACTTCTAAAGGGTCAGGAACATGTAAGATCAGCCATGCTGATCTTCTAAAGTACTAAATCTGTGAGTGTCTGTAGTCTGCAATGTTATGAACATGCATATGACAATACAACTTGTGTCTGAGGATGTCATTTATTTACAAGAATGGAGAAAATTATCCTATATTGTAAGACATTTTGCTTTAGCCTTAAATCTCTTCTCTGCAAAAATTAGCTGGTAAAAAATTACAATAAATATGGTTGTTGTCTGAAGAGGTGATATGTCAAAACTACATCTACGAGTGTGGCTATATTTTTCACATTATTTCCAGCTATATTATTTTTTTATATAATTTCATTTTACTTTCATACTGAAGTATCTGAGGGGAAAACTTTTTTTTTTTTTTAAATCTTCCTTGCTTATGCCTGTCTGTTTTGTGCCTTTTTCCATGGAAGAAGCTTTCTAAATTTTTTTGTCATTAGCGATAGGGTGAGATATATTATGCATGTCAAAACTGTGACTTCACAGCTGACTCGAGCTTCTAAGAAGTCTGCATTCACACAACTTTAATTCAGTTTGCCTTTCCCATTATAAGGAATACTGGGTTTTTCTCTCAGCTGTGGCTGTCTTCCTTTTTCTTATATCACTGCACTCCTCTGTGAAGTATTTGCGGTCCTGCTTGAACTACTGACCTAAAGGGCTGAGCCCTCCTTGACTTTACCCTATATAACCTGTTTGTATTCAGACCTTTTGAGACCAGAAACAAAATAAAATGGTCTAGATGGACATTGCTCCCCTAAATAATGACTTGAAACAGTAAATAAATCTTTTATATGATCCCTCTAGGCAGAGGAAAGTATGGCAGGGACGTTAAGTTTATGTGACCATTTGGGACACAGCTTTTAAAAATAAATGTTGTCACTCCAATATTGCAGCATTTTTCTTTTTTCTTTTTTTTTTCTTTTTAATTTTTTTTCCTAGGATAAATCAGAGAATTAAATGAAAAAATTCTCCAGTGCTGAGAAAAGCCTGCAAGAAAACATGTGTTTCTGACAATACTTGACAGACTTGTTACTTACAAGGTGACTTTTCCTTTGTGTCTTTTGTTCTGCTGCACAGTTGAGCTGATACGAAGTAAAAATGTCTGTTACAACAGAGCTGATAACTCTGCTTTCTGGATGATTGCAGGTACCCTTTGTTTTACCTTTCTGCTCAGCCTGCAGAGACCTCTCAGCAATATGCTTTACCTCGACTGGCGAGAGTAAAGCTTTTGTTACTCGCTGCTGTTTCTATTGCCCTCAACGAAGTTAAAGATCACCATTTGATCTTTAGGTGCAATATGCAACGTAATTTTTGTCATCATTTGATAACATTCACTAGTCATTAAGTAGGTGGCCCACAGGCTGAAATATGTAAATTAGCTAATTATCTGAGTGCTGACATAAAATTTAATATTAACTCTTGTCTTCTCTGTGAAAGCTGTCTGGCATTGCTAGCTCCAGACCTTCAGCACCTCCGATTCAGTTATATTTCTGTGAACACACACTGCATAGGACCCATATGTTTCCTGTCTATCCTTCGCAGCTTTTCTCATCTGTGTCTTTTCAAGCCTTCTTGTTATTATCAGCCAAAAGTTATTTATGGTGTTTTTAATGCCCTCTAGTGGTACTTGTAACTTTTACTGTAATGGAAGTCAACGACGCTATGCTGAAATGTTAACATCAACATGGATATGCATGGGGACTTTCAGAGGACAGAAACGCTACAGAGCAGCCTGTACCATCACAGTCAGTTACTACATTGATACAGCTGCCTAAGAAATTTGTGTCAAACTATGTGTCTGCAAACTTCCCAATCAGAAACCCACCCTCCTGCCCCCATTCCCTTACACCTTCTTTTCATGTAACCTCTTCAGTCTGGTGTCCCCCGTCTCTCAGCCAGTCTTTTCCACCTACCTATGTAGCACGTGTGATGTGTCATATGCTCTGGCAGCTGCTTCTCACCTCACCCTTCTCACCTCAAAGAACCGAGGGCAGGTTTGCCACAAATCACGTCTGGTGCATGTGTTCACTGCAGGCTGCAGTTCCCAAATCTACCTTTTTGCAGCTCTTAGAGAAACCAGACAACAAGTGAGTGAGGATCATTGCACCCATCCTCCAGGGTTTTCCTGCTAGAACCTGTGTACATGCCATTAACTGTATGAATGCTACTGACTAATATACTCTTTGTCTCTGGGTACATCTCAGCATTTCTTTTTGTTTGCATTTCTTTTGGCAGCTGTTGCTTCTGTTACAGATATAGTGTCTGGAGTGAAATGCAAAAATGTAAATCTAGAGCTGAATTTCTATATATGAACGAAGTACTCTCACAAAGGCTAAATAAAACTATAAACAGAGGAATAAAAGAAGTAGACTGGAAGAAAGAAAAGATTATAAACTCAGAATGACATAATCTTTACTCCTGACCCTTCTGGTGTGCCTGTGACAAAGAATAAATATCAATTTGTTATTATATACTGTGTTTCTAGGAATGCATGGTTTGTGGATTAGGAAAGTTCGATGCTAGAGATAGCATTTATGTATACACATTTCCTTTATATTTTTTAATTAATTAATACCCTGAAATAGTTATAAATAGTTGGGGGTAATTTTTAAATAAAATTATGATCTAGTTGAGAAGAAATAGAATAAAAAAAAATTAACTGTTTTTTGGTCAAAAGGAGAGGTAAAACTTCAATATTTAAAATTTTACTCTGATTTATCAAAGGTTTAGTAAAATAATCAATTCTTGTTTAACTTGGAAATTCTTCTGTAATATCAAGGTCTGAGAGATGGTGACCTGTGAAATGAGGAAAAAAGGGAGAGAAGGAGGATGGACAAGAAAAGTGTTAGTGTGTAAGGTGAACTGATACCCACATAAAATGAACAGTTTCATGTTTTTGTATTCAATATAGAGGCATTAAGTGCTGCAAAAAAGAGAGATCAAAAGAAAATTCTGCTATTAAAAATGATTAGGCAAATGATGAAACTTCTTTTTTATTCAGATGTGAATTGAAGCTTAAACAGGTCCAAGAAGGGAGACCTAGGATTGAAAGCAGGTCATTTGCAATTTAAATAATCTATCAATGAATTAAAACATGAAAGGGGTACCAGGGTATGAAAGATAATGGTTAAGGCTGAGAAAAGGATTAAGTTACTGTTGTGATGCATTTTTGGATGTAATGAAACTCATCGCTGGACTTTTACTGATGAATGGTTGTTAGATGAATATGTAAAATATTAGAGTAACTGTTAAAATATCAGTTTATGGAGTAATGAAATCCGTGTCTGACCATACAGTTTGGTGGTTTTTGTTTGGTTTTTTGTTTGTTTGTTTGTTTTTATTTTATTTTAAGAGCTTTTCCAGACCAAAAAGAAAAGTACTAATGAACTATAACTTTCCCAAGCAGTAAAATAAATTTTCTAATTCATTTCTGTTAAAAGTATCTCTTTGAATAAAAATACTGAAGTTCTCATCATATTGTTTTATAACAATTAATAGTTGAAGGTTTTAAACAATTACTGTAATGTTACTTTGCAGTTTGAAAATACTTGTCTAGTCCTTATTGCTTTCTTTAGTGTCTGTACTGTTTATTATACAAGGTTCTTGCATTTTCTCTTATAACTTCTTTATATAGAAATCTAATCATAGACTGACAGCATAATTGCCAAGTATATGGAGGATCTGTATTTTACAACTTTATTAGCTTTTTAATCTCACTAGTAAATTTTTACAGTGCTTTTTTAGGTAAATTTCACCTAGACAATATCCTCTTTCCACAACATAATTACAAAAATGTTAGATGAAAGCCTATATACAGAAAGAAACAGTCATTATATGTGCAAGTGCCTAAGTGTAGCTAAGCAAAAATAACACACAGCATTCACATAGAAAAGAACAGATAAAACAATGGATACAGGGAATAAAGACTAATGTTTAAGCATCAAGACTTCAGAGTAACATGAAAAAATAATACTTTAGCTTCATAATTTCTATAAGTTTAAAGTTTTTGTAGAATGAACAAACCTGAAGTATGAACAGAATGTAATTGGTAATGTTTTATTTCTTTGCATCGGTTGAATAATGAAAAGAACAACCTTCAGCTTAAATAAACAGTGCTATGCACTGTTACGCATGTTCAATCTGCTCATGTAAAAGTCACATCAGTAGTAACTTAGCAGACATTTGTGTGTTTGAAGAAAATGTAAGGTTTTCATAAAATGAAAATAGACCTTCATTTCTAAAACAAATGAATTCTAAACAGAGTTTCAACATCCGCTAGGACTAGAAACTGAGCAAAAATTAAGGAGGACTTGTCAAACTAATACTCTAACAGTTAGGTTCCAAAGTAAATGTTCAGGTCAGTGATACATTGGACTCATCTTTTACTTTCAGGTTGTAACAACAGTTAGAAAGATTATAAACACGTAACCATGAATAGCAATCAACCAGAAGAATCAAAAGCTTTACAACCAGAAGTCCCAAAAAAGAACACTGTGACATTGTTGAACAATTAACCGTGATTTGTAGGTAATAATTTTAATTAGTTTTGGTACCTGGCAAAGGGGGAGTCAAAATATTTAAAAAGAGATCCAAGGGAACTCACAGAAGTACAGACAACTAACTCTCACTTTCAAATCACAGAATCACAGAGTATGCTGAGTTGAAAGGGTCTCACAAGGATCATCTAATCCAACTCTTAACCCTGCACAGGACCATCCCCAAGAATCCCATCATGTGCCTGAGAGTATCATCCAAACATTTCTTGAACTCTCTCAGTCTTGGTGCCATGACCACTTCCCTGAGAAGCCTGTTCCAGTGCCCAACCAACCTCTGGGTAAAGAACCTCTTTCTAATACCCAACCTAAACCTTCCCTGACGCAACTTCAGACCATTCCCTCAGGTCCTGTCACTGGTATCCACAGAGAAGAGTTCAGTGCCTACCTCTCCTCTTCCCCTCAAAAAGAATGATCACATTAATAAATACATGAATAAAGCTGACACAATGTAGAATAGTGTGCCTTTTGTACAGGGGACCCACATTTTGCATTAATTTGTTGTATGAAGAAGTCATTTGAGCACATAGACAAATTTGATATGGTTGGTATAGTATACATGAATTTGCAAAAATCTGTTGTAAAAGTCTCTGAACAGGGTTCTTAAAGAGATTAAGCTGCCATGAGATTACAGGAAAGATACCTTATAGAATTACTACAGAGTGTTGTGAAGTCCCTGGAGTTTCACATATTGTTTACTGTGAGTTGTTCCACTACAAAATTAGAGAAGAGTAAAACTCACTGTTCTACTGAACTATGATCATCAAAATTAAAAATGGTACTGGCAAGTGTAATTTTGATAATGAACCACAGTGAATGACTTCTATACAAGGAGAGATTTTATAAGCAAGGTTATTCAAATTTGGAAAAGGGATGAGTAAGGATGGTATAATTGAAATATATGAAGTCATGAATGGCAGGTCAAAAGTGATTTAGGATATGTTATTCACCATTCACGACACAAAAACCAGCAAGCACCCAAGTAAATTATCAGGCTGAAGTGTAAATTGCTTTTCATATAATACATAATTTAATTGTGTAACTCATTGCTGCAGGATGTTTTTGATGCCAAAATATAAATCAGTTCAAAAAGCAATTAGCTGAACGAATGGAAGTAAGTCCCATTAAGGGCTATTAAATACAACAATGTGGGTACTAAAACCTCATAGTCACAAAAGGAGTCTTCATTGAGAGAAGTACCTAACTGATTTTCTTTGGCTATGAACCCCTGCAAATATCCAGTCTCAAACAGTGTGGGAGAGGAGATTTTGGGCACTCTGCGCCTTTGCTCTGACCTAACATAGATAGTTGTGTCGTGCTCCCTCTTGATTAGCCCTGAGGAGGATTCAGGACTGTAAATGCAAAAACAGGCGTATGCAGAGCAGTCCCACGAGACGACCGCAGGATTGCCTGCAATTTTTGTGTGGGAAAATAAGAAGAAACTAAGAGAGACAGTAAAAGGTACGGATATTTTATCTGGATCTATGTATGTCCCTACCCTGTGGACAATACAGATATGATTAGTTTGAATATTAGATTGGATTTCAAATTCTATAACATTCAATTAAAATTTGCAATAGAGTGTAGGCTCAATGAAATAAATTAGTTGTCACAGCTCTTTTTATGATGGCACACCTCTACATCCTTCATTCCAACTGGGAAATCAAGCATATAACAGAAATACTCTAAGAAGGGCTATTCTATTTTTCATATATTCCTACACCTCATGGCTAAAACTAGTGACTTTAATTAGAATTGTAGAATCATAGAATTGTTCAGGATCTTTAAGATCATTGAGCACTGCCAAGTACACCACTAAACTATAACCCTAAGCACCACATCTACTTGTCTTTTAAATACGTCCAGGATTGGTGAGTCGACCACTTCCCCAGGCAGCCTGTTCCAGTCCTTAACAACCCTTTCTGTGGACAAATTTTTTTTAATATTCAATCTAAACCTCCTGTAGTACAACTTGAGACCATTTCCTCTCATCCTGTTGCTTGTTACTTGGGAAAAGAGACTGACCTCTACCTTGCTACAACCTCCTTTCAGGTAGTTATATAGAGCAATAAGGTGTCCCCTGAGCTTCCCTCTCTCCAGGTTAAACTAACCCAACTCCCTCAGCTTGTTCTCCAAAACCTCAACCAACTTTTTTGCCCTTCTCTGGACATGTTCCAGCACCTCAATTCCCTTTTTGTAGTGAGAGGCCCAAAACTGAACACAGGATTTGACGTGAAACCTCACCAGTGCCAAGTACAGAGGGACAATCACTGCCCTGGTCCTGCTGGTCACACTACTTCTGATATAAGCCAGGATACCATTGGCCTTCTTGGTCACTTGGGCACACTGCTGGCTCATGGTCAGCTGCTGTTGAGGCACCCTCAGATCCTTTCCACTGGGCAGCTTTCCAGCCACTCTGACCCCAGCCTGTAGTGTTGCATGGGGTTATTGTGACTGAAGTGCAGTATCCAGAACTTCATCTTATTGAACCTCATACAATTGGCCTCAGATCATCAACTGAGCCTGTTCAGATATCTCTGCAGAGCCTTCCTGCCCTTCAGCAGATCAACACTCCTGCCTGACTTGGTGTTGTCTGCAAACTTACTGAGAGTGCACTTGATTCCCTTATCCAGACCATTGATAAAGATATTAAACAGGACTGACCCCAACATTAACTCCTAGGGACTCCATTTGTGACTGGCTGCCAGCTGGATGTAACACCATTCACCACCACCCCTTGAGCCCATCTACTCAGTTTTTTAGCCAGGGAACAATGTTCCAATATTTGAACACCTGTCCAAACTATGGGCTGCCAGATTCTCTGGGAGAATGCCGTGGGAAATGGTGTCAAAGGTTTTACCAGAGTCTGCATAGACAACATCCACAGCCTTTCCCTAATCTGTAAGTAGATCACTTTGTCATAAAGGAGATCAGATTGGTCAAGCAGTACCTATCAATACCCATGTTGGCTGGGCCTGATTCTCTGTTTGTCCTGTATGTTTGTCCTGTATGCCTGTATGGCATTCAAGATGACTTGCTCCATGGCCTTCCCTGTCACCAAGGTCAGGCTATCAGGCTTGTGGTTCCCTGGATCCTCCTTTCATCCCTTCTTGGAGATGGATGTCACATTTGCTAATCTCCAGTCAATGGGACCTTCTCAGTTAGGCAGAACTGATGATAATGACAGGAAGTGGCTCAGTGAGCAATTCTGCCACCTCTCTTAGTACTCTTGATTGAATTCCAGCTGGCCACATACACTTGTGCCTGTCTAAGTGATGTAGCAGGTCACTAACCATTTCTCCTTGGTTTGTGGGGGTTTCATTCTGCTTCCCATTCCTGTCATCCAGCTCAGGAGGCTGGTACCCGAGGACAACTGGTCTTACTATTAGAGACTAAGGAAAAGAAGGCACTAAGTACCTCAGCCTTTTCCTCATCCTTTGTCCTTCTGTTTCCCTCCACATCCAACGAAGGATGGAGATTCTCCTTAGCCCTCCTTTTGTTGCTAAGGTATTTGTAGAAACATTTTTTATTGACTTTTACAGTGGTAGCCAGATTAAGTTCTTGCTGGGTTTTGTTCCTTCTAATTTTCTCCCTGCACAACCTCACAACATCTTTACAGTCCTCCTGAGCTTTCTGCCTCTTCTTCCAAAGGTGATACACTCTCATTTTTCTTGTTGTGTTCCAGCCAAAGCATTCTGTTCAGGCAAGATGGTCTTCTTTCCTACCAATTCATCTTTATGCACATGAGGACGGCCATCTCCTGTACCTTTAGAATTTCCTTCTTGAAGCATGTGCAGCCCTTCTGGACCCCTTTGCTCCTTAGGACTGTCTCCCAAGGGATTTTTAACCATTGTTCTAAATAGGTCAAAGTTTACCCCCTGGAAGTCCAAAGTGGCATTTCTGCTGACACCTCTCCTGCTCTGAGATTCAAAAATTCATATAAACTTCATGATTGCTATGTCCATGGTGGCCTCCAACCATCACAGCACTCACAAGCCCTTTTCTGTTCACAAACAACAGGTCCAATGGTCATCTTCCCTAGTTGGCTCACTTGCTACCATTGTCAGGAAGTTTTCTTTCACACGCTCCAGGAACCTCGTAGGTGGTTTCCTCACTGTGGCATTGTATTTCCAGCAGACATCTGGCAAGCTGAAGTAGGGCTAAATATTTCCTTTTTTGGGGGGTGGGAGGTGGGGGGGAGGTGAGGAGGACAGTGGGGAAAGCTCTTTCTTCTTACATGTTGTTTTATTTCAATTTAAAAGAATGATCTTTGAATAGATTCTTTTTAATCAGGTATTTTTAAGGGCTACAGCTAGCATTGACAAAGTGAGAATTTGGAGTAGTTTTTTCATTACACTTTCTTTCCCTTTTCAAAACTATGCAGAAAGAAATTCTTCTCTTTAAGTCATTTCTTTAATGACCTCTGTCACCAGTCTTCAAACTGAGCTGAAGACTTTCTGTGAGGGCTTCTGCCGTTCTTGCACAGAAATCTCTGATGTAAACACTAAGAAGAAGCTTTAATTGATATGCTTAAAATAATTACAAAGCAAGGCTCTTTAGGACTAAAGGCTAACAAGGAGCCAAATCCCTGGACAACTATCTGATCATTAGGAAAACTCAGAGATAAAACATGACATTTTGGAGAGCTAGGGTGTGTGATAAAAGTATTCCAAAGAAAATAAAGACAAAACAAACAAATGAACAAAAAACCAAAGCAAAACAACCAACCAAACAAAAGCATACCCAAAAACCTGACCCAAAAAGCTTGCAGAAATAGTGCTGTGGAAGTGAAGCAGAATTTTTGTCTCTGTGAGTGAATTTTTCCTTAATTTAAAGTATAGTATTTTAATATTTCTTGTGGCTGTGACAGTCTTTATAGATACAGTTGAGACATTCTTGTGATGCTCTTATATGTAGTACTTAGAGAGCAATACTATGTTTTTCTAATAACTGACTTTTAATTTATTATTGTATTGCATTTTATTATATTTTTATTTTATTTTTTAATGCTGAGATATATTTCCATTTATCCAATAGTAATTTATTCAGTTGAGTGGTAGTGCCAATTTTGTTAACTCTTAGAAATACCTGAAAACTCATTTAGGTTAAAGGCTCTGTATATTTTTCCCATGATTCATCTTCTTAGATTATGAATATTACTACAGTATGTCCAGTTTACGTCACTCACATTATGAAAGAAGGTAGATTATGATCAGGTCTTCTCTCCCTTCAAGCTTCCGAATTTTACCTAAAATAAGTCATTTGCTCCAGAGTTTAGAATAAGTAGTATTCAATTTTCAAATAAACTAATCTAAGTTTCAGGAAGGAGGTGTGTGTATTAAACAGTGAGATGACTATCTGCAGCTATAGCTGATTTGTGCTGCTTAAATCAAATAGTTTTCATTATTTCCTGATCCTAGGTAGAAACAAAATAATTCTGCAGTGTCCTGGTTTGAGACCCCCAAAATCCAATTCCTGAGTCCAAGCCCCCCTCCCACATCTCACCCTAGTGTGAGATGGGTTTTCCAGACTCACCACAAGACTCAATATGGGGAGAAGGGAATTATATTACAATCACTACACAAATAAATATTATAATACAGTATATACATAATCTTAACTATCTCTCCTATGATAAAGCAGTATTTACAATGGGTCAGATCTCTTCTCCCTCCAATAAAAGTCCAGAAGGGAGAAGGAAAGATCCTTTCCACACTCAGAGCAACAACCTCTCTTCTTCCATGCAGCAGCTGTAGCTGGATCTCTTTCCATTACACACAGAGGGGTCTTCTTTCGCCCGTCTCGACCCTTCAACTCCAAGCGAAGGTCTCTCTCTTCCGTGGGCTGCGGTAACCGGGAAGAAGGTTCGCTTCACCACGTCATATCACGCACGAAGTGCAGGGGCCCTTGAGCTTCTTAGCTCTTCTCTCTCTGGTGCTGCTGCACTCCAAGACTCCTCTAAAATAGGAGCCCATCTCCTCCTCCTCTCTAGGAGGTCTCAGAGGGGTTTGGGGAGTTTGGCTCAATTCTTACCCCAAAACTCTGTCTCTGTAGAGGTTAGTTGTCTCTCTCTCTCTCTCTCTCTCTCTCTCTCTCTTTTCTCTCTCTCTCCATTAGAGATCTCTGTCTCTCTGCTTAGTTGCATGCTTGTTTCTGCTGCTCCTTGTCTCCTTCTGGCTCTCTGCCACTGTTCTCTGTCCACTGCTGCTCTGCTGCCATTTTTCTGTCTTCTGCTCCCCACTCACAGTGGAGAAAAACTCCCACCTTCTCAGTTACAGACCTCAGTCCAGTTTAACACTGTTTCCAAGTTTCTATGACCCCAACCGGGGTCCTCCAGTGGGGCTCCTGCCCCCCTCTCCTCATGGTTTCAGAACATGGCCACTCTCCTCCAACTACTACATCATCCTTCTTTTCCAGACTGGTGTGATATGTTTATATTTTGCAGGAGTGCTGACTGGCTCAACCCCAAGGGACACCACCCCCTCGGGGGTTACCATTTTTTTTAACTCCAGGGGGAAAACTTTTTTTTCCCCACCACAGCAGATAATTTATCTTTCTTGCCATTTTACTACATGTCCTATCTAATAGGTAGCAAATAAATTGATATTCAGTGTTCCACTATTATTAATTAAAAAACAGTGCATTTCCAGTACATTACATTGCCAATGAGTCTCATTAAAGTCTTAAGATAACAACCATTACATGCCCATGATTAGAAGATATGCATCACTGGCTTTGTTTTTTTCTTACAGGTGCAAGGACTGCACCAATACAGTGTACCTACCCTTGCTAACAACATTAGCTGGACTGTGCATCATGACTCTACCCTTGTGTGAATTTGGAGGACAGTGTTGTTTCCATGGCACAATTGTGGTGAATGAAGTGCATCCACTACCCGAATTTTTGGACATCAGCTGTGGAGTCAAGGCAGAGGCAAAGCAGAACTTTTGGGTAAGCGAATGAGAGGTAAAACTGGGACATAGGAAAAGGCTGTTTGATTTCCACATAACAATACTTCTTTAACTGATGCTGGCACTCATATTCCTATAACGAATAATGGTGTGTATCCTTAGTAACCTTCTCTTTTGTTTAGTGATAGATAGTACAGGTATTTTCTTCTCTCATCTGCTTTTTGGCAGCAGTAGCAGTGGTAGCCTTGACTAACCCATACTTTTAAGGATGTGCTTTCTGACTTTCTAAAACCCTCTGAAAAGTTATAATTCAATAGCCTGGTATTGTAAAATTGGGTGAAATAATGTGATTTTCACCAGTATTAACTGATATTATTGTACTCCTCTGCAGAATAGGGAACAAAAGAAAACTGATTTTATAAGAACTTGGATATCATCCCAAAAACTCCATAGTAAGAAAAAAACAAACCTTTATTATTTATTTATTTATTAAATAAAAAAGTATTGTTATTACTACAATTTTTACTTGTGCGAATCAGCTAGTCATAAGAAGAAAGAGATGACAGAGACACATAAACTTTTGAAGGTGAAAAGAGTAACATTCAAGACTTGGAAATATATAAAAAAGCAGATATTGAGGTGAAGTACATGGATGGGGATGTGGGGAACTGTAGAAATACGTACATCTTAATCTAGACCATACGATGTGGAAATAGAAAATAAAAAGTGAAAAAAATAAACCCACAAAAAACCCCAAACCAAATCCAAACCCTTGGAAAGAAGAAAGCTGGTTTTAGAACTTATTTGGAAAAAGCAAATACAAGTGTTCTGGTAAGATTTGGTTGGAAATACTTTTCTACAGTTTAAGGAGGGTATTGAGAGAAAAATGACAGAACAAAATCTCAGCAAATA
Source organism: Manacus vitellinus (assembly GCF_001715985.3). Taxonomy (NCBI): domain Eukaryota; kingdom Metazoa; phylum Chordata; class Aves; order Passeriformes; family Pipridae; genus Manacus; species Manacus vitellinus. The sequence goes on along the minus strand of NW_021939396.1, from coordinate 57,159,384 downwards.
AGATACAAACCAGTTAGAAGACAACAAGGAGATGAGTAGCATCTTACCTGTCAACAAATGATGTCAAACAATGGAAATTTCTTTCTACAAAAAGTTAACAGGCTTTGTAAATAAGGGACACATTAGGTGCCATACCGTCTTGATAGTTAGTCTAAGAATATTATCTTCCATGATATTTTTCTGTAACACTAAGTCTGATGAGAAACTTGTTTGAACATGTCTTAGGATGGCTCTTTGTGGTCTCTTTGACAACACGTGTTTCTTCTTCCCAACACCCCCCACAGCAACTGTTATCTCCCATGCAGGAATGTCCTGGGAAAGGTGTCCTGAGGTGTCCCATTGGTCCTTGTTAACCCCTTCCTGTGATTGGGTGTTCCTGTAAGCCCCTTGAGACTTCTAATTGGTTAACCTGTGATTCCTCCTAACCCTATAAATGTAACCTCCCCAACAATAAACTCTCTCTTGCCTCCTCTCCACGTCTGGTGTGCTGTCTCTGTGCCTGCCATGGACCCACGTGGGTGCTGGGGGGAGGGGAGGGCACCTCTCCTCTCCAGGCTCGGGGCCTGAAAAACCCTGTCACTGGAGTTCCCTTTCCCCATCCCTCAAGACGTCGGAATGGTTCTTCAGATGGAGATGGAACTAGAACTGGGCTTCCCCACGTTGTGGGTGGGGAAAGGGATCCAGATTTTTCTAAATAAGAAGAAACTATTTTGTATGTGTTTGAGGAGCACCACTCTGACACAGTATTCACATCTGTTGGTTGTTCCCAGATAGAAAGAGAAACTAGACAGTATATCAGAGAGATCTGTCCTACCATCAGTTTTGCTCAGTGTTTCATCAACCGTGATGGTGGAGTGGAAAATCTGTTTAAGATGAATTGTAAGGGTACTAGGAGAACAGAAGAGGTATTCAAAATGGTCTTTGATCATAGGAATTCATCCAAAATAGTTGGATGTAATCCAGTAAAATCAACAAATATTCAGAAATAAGGAAGGGCACAAATGCAAAATTTGTGAGAAACTGTTCAATTTTGTAGAAAGGATTAAAGGATCATGATGAATGTAATCAATCACATAGTTGCAAATCACAAAGGCAACTCTGTTAACTCTCCTCTCCTCCATTCCCACAGAAATTCCTAGTAGTATTGTGTACAGCTTTTGTCACTGCGCTCTGAGAGACATGTGGTTCACCTGGAGCTAGTTTAGAGTAGGACACAGAGAAAAATAAATAGTTGAAAAATCAAATCCTATTAAAAAGCACTGAACACCTTAGGTCAAAAAAGTAAAGCCCTAGGGAAAAATATGAAGGAGGAATAACTCTTCATGTACCTAAAGATACATGAAGGTACCTAACAGGTTGCTGTAAACCTATTCTATAGTCCCTTTCTATTCTATAGTCCCTTTCTGGGTTAAGGTATGTGTGTATATTGAGAGAGTCCGTGGAAGGAGGGGGTTATTTATATGAAGAAGATTAGAAGAAGTAACTTTTACAGTGTGATGAGAATACCAGCAGCAGAAGAGTAATCAACAACAAATGTTTTATAAACTGTGAAGGCTATAGTTTCACCACAGTGTTTGGAAAGTCTCTGAGCTATGTTGAATGGAAAACAATAAAAGGAAAATAACCAAAATCACTGTGTTAGCCCACAGTCTACATTCAAAGTCAGAAGTTGCATCTTGCCATCTGGCAGAGTCTCTGATTCTTCATGTATTGCTCTCGGATGTATTTGTCTTGGATGACTGGTAAGGAAACAGGTTGTTATAAATAGAAAGTGATAAGAATACCTTTTGTGTAAATAACTTAGGATATAAAATATGCTTTCTTTTTTTTCTTCTTTTTATGGTTGTTTTTGTTGTTTGTCTGTTTTCATAATCTTAAATTTAACTCTCTATTCAATACCTCATAAGTATTTTTAAGTGTTTTTTCTTTTTATTAGTAGTAATAGCATCCTTTTTTCTAGAAACTCTTCTCATAAATATGTATGTTATTTTCTTAGCACCCTAATTTAGTTGAATATAAAAGTAGAAATCTGTTGGCATTGTTAATGATGCATTTTCTTTTAAGAGAGGAGATATTTGGGGTTGACTTAGATGTAATAATTTCAACATTAAATGAGATGAGCAGCACTGAGTATAATATTTTTAATTGTCCTGAAGAGGCTCCTACTGTAATATTGAGGAATTTTTTTCCCCTGAATTGTTCTTTAAAAGTACTTTTCATTTCCTTCCTTCCTTTCCTCTTTATTTCCAATGTATTGGGTTACAAATTGATTTCTTGAAAATATTCCTATATTCCTCTGTGATAGAAAAACCTATTTAACCATAACTTTTACTTGATGAAGTTGTGTTGCATTATCACCAATAAGAGCCAAATATACATTAACATGTATTACAATAGTTTCAAATAGTAGTCTGGAATTCTTAAAGTTAGGATAATTTGATAGAAACATGGCATACAGCTTTAGTCTACAAATGTGGAGGTATTTCCTTCTCTTTGACTACAGAGGAATCTTAAAGTGACCAAATGCTGAACTTCAATTTTTCTGTCAAGAGTTCAAATATAATGGAATTAATCTGAGTCAGAATAAGACTATATGTCATGCTTTAACCCCAGCCAGCAGCCAAGCACCATGCAGCCCCTTTCTTCCTCCTCCACCAGCAGGGTCAGGGAGAGAACTGAAAGAGTAAAAGATAGAAAACTGGTGGGTTGAGATGAAGACAGTTTAAAAGAGAAAGCAAAACTGATGCACAACAGCAAATCAAAACAAGGAATGAATTTACTGCTTCTCATGGGCAGGCGGGTTTTCAGCCATTCCCATGTTATTCAGGCAGAAGTTACAACCCAAACCTACTTTAAAAATACAAACATTTAGCACATAAAGCATCAACTCTTATTATTATTTTATTTGAAATATCTTCTTTTTTGCTATCCAGATCAGCCATGTAAAAGAATTATTTTTATTAGTTAAAGAAGCAAAAAGAAGTTGAGGATGCTGTTTTAAGAGTACAGCAATACACCTCTCATGTGAGCTGACCCATTAGCACATCACTTTAAACCCGTCAAACTTTTTGAATACTTTTGCTTCTGTTGGACATGTCTCAGAATGACTGATCTAATGTGATATTGTGCAGAGCAGTAGCCTATGTAGAGTCAGCAGATATAATGCATATACTAGGAAATAATAAACTGTTCCCTGATTTCTTTCTTTTTTCCTCTCTCTTTTTTTTTTTTTTTTGTTTTGTTAAAGCCCCAAACTTAATGAAAGTCAAGGCAAAATCAAAGAGAAATCTGAAGACTAGACATAACTTTTGTTTAACTGCTGTTGGTGACACATAGACTATATGCTCTCTTTTATTAATATATAGAGAAACTCTAGCGTTTATTTTTTTTGGACACTGAAATAAGATACAACAGAAGGTGAAATAGATGCAATGAAGAACATCTGGCTGACTGGTGTGCTGGATCTAAACTAATTTCTCTTCTGCTAGTCCAACTGTCCTTTATTTTTCAAATTGTTTTCTTTCTTCTACCCCCCTTTGCTGTCTATCCTCTGTTCCTAATGTTTACACATGCATCAGCTATTCTTCATTTCTGAAGAGAATTATTCAGAGGAAAGGAATTATTGCTCTAATTGAAAACTCTTAAAACATAGCCCATACACACAGTCAGGGAAATAGATGAGTCTTGAATTGCACTCTGAATTCCCACATAGCCTAATTGAGATATAGACAGTAGTTTTAGTGGATCTAGTAGAAATATCTTTCATTTTTTCATAGATGTAATCAATATATTAAGACTGTTACATTAGACCTTCACTTGGCATAATTTTTTATGGAAAATAGAAGCAAGCGGCATTTTCAATCTTTAAAATTTACTTTTATTTCAGTGTCAGTATACTGGCTCCTGTGTATTGGTAATAAATTCCCACTAGAATTTTAAAGAACAAGATGACACACTGCTGTGCTCAGACATAGAGAAAGGAAGACATATACCAGCTAAGAAACAAGATCTGTAGATTTTTCGTGTTTTACTGACTACTGTACTGATTTCTTTGAAGAGAGACTCCTGACTTACCTCATAATCATTTATACAGGCACAGTGTCAACTTCCTAGATCCAGAATGCCAATGTTTGTTACAAGGCTTACAATGCAGATGAGTTGAGGCAAGATGTTGTTTATTGTAATGCTTTTTGTCTTTTAGGTCTAAGATACAGTGAAATTGAGTTATGCAATCAAATGTGAAGTTTATTATACTAATAATAATTTTCTTTAATTACTTATACACAAACACCAGAGGTATAGGAACAATTATTGACTAGAATATTGCTGAATGATGGTGACTATCGCTTAGTTATTGCAACTAAAAGTTCATGAGATAATACTCATAACTGCAATGTTGGTATCGACAGGTGCAATTTGCATAGAGGAACAAGAGAGAAAAAGAAGAGTTAAAATTTGAGTTAAAATTTGACAGTAAAATGCATGTTGGTTAAATATTTTGGTTACACGTTACAGAAAATGAACAATTGTTGTGGTTTGTGTTTCAGTTTTTCAAGGGGAGAAAAGAATAACATTCACAGACCACATTAAGAAGTTTGAATGAAGTCAGGTTAATGTGGAAAACATCAGATTTTTAACTGTGTATGGGTAACAGCCATGCATAATGATCCCAGTCTCGTGATGAGCCAGATAGATTTTCTAACTCCATATATGATGACTTGTTAGTCAAAGAAAATGAAAATCTCACCTAAAAGAAAAACTGAACTAACGATGAGATGCAATAGGTTTAAATGGGGAAGAAACAGTTGCTATGTGTCTGTCTTTGTACTCAGTGATAGGTGATAATCCAAGTTTACCTGGCTACATAGAACTTTGTAGGTACAATGTGCAAATCAATGTGATACGAAGTTGACATATCCTGCATGTGAGGAGTGTGTTTATTTAGCACACACTGGAAGACTGTGGTAGTATTAAAACAAGACCTAATGTTAATAGTGTAAAATCAGGATGATGTCCAGCGGTGTGTGCCATAGAAAGTGGCAGCTCTGCTACTGATAGCTTCCTTTCCTGGCTAACGTTTGCTTTGTAGTCATACTTGTGTCCCATTTCCATGCTTAAGCCTAGTAACTCAGGAGATAAAAAATTTTCTGTCTCGTTTTTAGCAAGACAATATTTTTAAAAATATTTGAGAAACTTAGAGCTGGTAGTACCTGTAATATTTACACATTGATTTGTATAGACAATGCATTCTATGATTATTTTAAGGGTCAATGCAAACATTGTCATTGACCAGTTTGAAAAGAATTAACATCATTCTGCTGAAATTTGCCTTGCTATACCCAGTGAAGAAATGCTATGACTTAGGATACCTACGATAAAAAACAGTAGGAGATCCATCATGGAGAGAAGTGGACCAATGTGTCTGGGGACTGGTAATAAAATTCAGCTACTCGGTGAAATAACATGAGGTCAGTGTTGGTGAAACACAATGGGTAGCAAATGAAATGTCTGCATCCAACTTTGCTTTCAGCCATGCTGTTTTAGACTTGACATGCATCAGGACAAAAGTTTGGAAGGTATCTCCTTCTCCTCAGGTGGAAAGCATGAAAAAGAATGTTGCATTGAATTTTGGAGGTTAAATATCCCAATTTATGACCCAATTTACTACCTCTATTTACTAAGCTCCTACATACTATCATAATCAAATTAGGATAATATTGTAATTAACAGATATGGCCTACGTCTTCCTGTTTTAGTACTAAAAATAAAACTGAATTTTGAGGACATGAGCAGAGGATGTTCTGAACTGAGATATACATTATATTATGGATATGATTTCTTCTGTCAGGTTGTTGATATAAGAAAGAACTGTTTGACCAACAAGCAAGTAAAAATTCTTAGCTTGCTATATCTTTAAAAATACATCATTAATGTAATAACTATCCTACAAAAATATATCTCTACGTAGAGATGCTTTTCTTTCTATTTTTAAACAAGTCTTTGGAAAGAAATGCAGTGTTTTAAGCCATTTGGATCTCTAATTGCTGGTATATAATGGCACTTAGTACATGATTTAAAGGAAAACATGGTGGTGATTAAAAGCATATATTTCCCTACAACAAGAAAAACAGAATATTTTGGAAAAAGCAATACTTATAAAATTGCAATTGGCAAATTATGAGATTGTTCCAACTCTCATTGAACTAAATGACCATGGATTGGGCCCAGAATGAAACTAATAAAAATGAAAGCAAAGTTGATTACAAAGGAGCATAATGATATTTTGGTATTAATTTGGGGGGACATTGTAGACAATTAAACAGTAACACTCTGGGCAAAATTAAAAATGTTAGAGATCTTGCATATGTGATTTGGAGACTCAAAACTATAGAAACCTGATTTATATTCCTTGCAGACTAGACTGTACTAGAATACAATCTCCTTTATTGTCTGTATAATCCCTTGTATATTTGGTGCAGTAGAAAATGCCTTTTCTACAAAAATCAGATAGAACAATTTTCTATTATTATTGTGGTGGGGTTTTGCAGTTGCTTTGTTTTGTTTTGTTTTGTTTTTTCTCTTTGGTCTAAACCACTTAAAATGCTCACATTAACAATACTTGACATTTCCAACCAAGATTTAATTACATATAATTGTGAAGGACCAGGAATCAGAATGGGGAAAAATTTCAGAAGTGGAAAAAGATGTACAGTGATTGAAAGGACTTTATGATACAGCTTTTACAGTTATTATGTATATACACATTGTATGCTTCCCTAGAATTTGTATCTCCTGGGCATGTTCAGGCTTGTCCACTTCCCTGCTTTCCTGTGGATTGGCTGGAGAAGATGCAGAGAGGAGACAGCCTCCATTTGCCCTTTCTTTCCCCGATTCCTCCCACGTTCCTCCCTCTTTCGCCTGTGCCCCTATCCCGATTTGTTCCCCCGTTTGTCTGTCTCATGCTCCACCCCATGTTCTGGCCCTTTCCCCGCCTGAACTGATAAAGAATCCTGTGTACGCCTCAATAAACCATTCTACCTGCACCCTACCTTGTGTCCCAGACCCGTGCTCTACCACAGCCCCATCCCCCCTTCAGACTGTGGCATTTAATAGATCAATTTTTTCTCTTGGTCAAACCCTGGGTTTGGCTGAAAGGACATGACATAGATATCTAGCATGAATCTGATGTGTACATTTCCCCATCCCTCTGGTTCCTCTGCACATGCCTGTGCTCCTCTTATGGCAACCCGAGTTTCCCAAATGGCTGATCTCTTCATGGTAGCCAGACACATATGCTTTAAGGCCAGCCTTACCTCTAGATTTTCTACTTATGCCTCTTTTTGACTATTCCTTTTTAAAGGAGCTAAAAGAAGTGGCTTGAGAGACTTTAAAATCCACTACGTGTTCTCAGTTCCTTTTTCTACTGGTTTGACTGTTGAAGCGCATTGATTGACACTCAGGTGCTATGTGGCAAAAAAACCACATCAGAGGGAAAGCTAGCCTATGATTAGTTGAATACTTTATCAGGGTATATAAAGTAAATCTCATTTTCTGCGGCTGTATTAAGTAGAGGAATAAATGTATAGCTAATATGTACCTGGTGCACAAAATAGCTAAGAATTATGATAGAATGTGAATTGTGTGTGATAAGGCAATAGAAACAAGATTCGGGATTTGTTTTCACTTCTTCCTGTAAAACACTCCGTTCTCCTTAACTTCATTTCTTTAGCCCATCCAGGCAAGAATGAAGGTGGTCCTTGATGTAGCATAAAAATAAAAATTAAATTAAATTAAATTAAATTAAATTTTAAAGTTATAAAATATAAATCTGAAAAGTTTTACTCTGGCATGAAAGCAAGAAACAGAAACCTGAACTTCTGCCTGAGTAGAAGTTCCACCTCTTCAAAGCCATCTGCATCTTAAAAGTTGTCTACTTTAGCATTTTGGTTTTCTTATATGTCAGAAAAGACTTAATGATTTTGGAAGGCATTAGGACAGGCTGTGGCATAAACAATCAGTCTTCTGGACAAGAAGCATAAAGTTCAGACTTTGTGATGAAAAGAAGTTGAAGCTATGGTTATTTCTATCAGTCACAGATGGTTTTGAGTAAGGCTAATTAAAAGAGAATCATTTGAAACTGTAACTGTACAGGAATATATTTTGTCACTAACAGCTAAACATGAAATAGAAGGGTGACAGAATAAATGTGTTCTCAGATTACTTTGAGTTCTTGACAGTTGCTATTAAACTAATTGGGAGCAGGCTAAGACACCTTCCAAGGGTAACTGTTTTCAACTTGATTCAGCAAAACAAGTTAAGCACATATTTAAAAGAAATAAAGATGTAATTCCAACTTCTTTCAATAAAACAGACAACTCTCTGTCCTTCGCGTGTTTTCTCGATGCTGAATATATATTTAAAGCTAGAAAAGTTGTTGTTGATTTTTTTAATCTGTGATATTTCTTTTTGGATACATCTACCAAGCACAATATAGAATATCTGTACTCATACAGGATTTCGAGTGAGGAATTTTTTTGTTTGTTCCTTTTCGGACTTTGTATCTTACAACTTAAAGAAATTAAAATCTCATTTAAAAGAACCATCTAAAGTCTGTGGAAGAGCTACAGTTCAATGAGTTTCTCGTAGTTTACTGAGTTTAGTAAGAAAATGGAAATTATTTTCATGACTCTTTCAAAAAGGAATTTCTTTAATTTTGATGAGAACATTTGATCCTATAAAGCTTTTCCTAATTAGTCCAATAAAGTATGTAATCTCCTTTTTTCATTATTTACTGAGCTAACATGCTTATTACCATTTTTATTACAAGTGCTTATTGATTTTTTCATAAAAACAGCTCACTGCAAATTCCTTACATATTAATTCATTGTATCAAATTCACCTAGACATTACAATTGTCCATTTTTCACTTCCATTTTCATGCAGTCACTCAATAATAATGAACATGTGAGCATAAGTAGTCATTCTTAAAGTGGTTCTTTCACATGAACTGAGACCATGATCACAGAAAAAGCAAGTAAATTCTGAACAATGCATAGCAAGACTTGATGTGCTCTAACCACAGAGTAAAACTCTCTCTTATAGCTTCCTAGTGTGTAGCAATCCAAAAACTCGGATATCAGCAGAAAAGGAACTGTTAGGATTATGTAGCAGGCCGTGGACAACAGAGACTGAGGGAAATTCCATCATCTGAGGACCAGACAAGACCCACTGATATTCAAACATGTTGATTGGCCTGTCTCCTGCAGCAGGATATGGAGAGACTTTGTGATAATGTTATCAGCCCGTATTGAAACCCCTTTGTTCTCTCCCCCCCACCATGTAATCTTGGTTTCCGAAAATATTGGGCATCTTCCCTCACATGTAATCCTGAATATGGGAAATGTTAATCATTTCCCCCTCATATGTAATCCTTGTTTCAGGAAATGTTAATCGATTCTGTAATCCCCTAGTTGGCATAACCCATCCTCCTCATTAACGTCCAGCCCATGAGATTCTTAAATAGGGTTTTGATTCCAGTTTCTACCCCCAAATCTGAGATCATGTAGTTTTTGGCCCTTTACACTAGTGTTGTGTATTTTCACATAGATACAGCAAGATTTTGAAGCTGTAGGCCATTATATATTTCATATAGCCCCCTACATGCTTAAAAACATATTGCACAATGTTAAATATCAGCATATATGAAAAATTTCTGTAGTTCTGACATAGCTATAAAGGACTGTGAAAGGACTGTGTGAAGAATCGTAAAAGGAAACTTCAAAAGGAGTGCAGCCAGCAAGTTGAGGGATGTGATTCTCCTCCTCAACTCTGCTCTCGTGAGACCCCACCTGGAATACTGGGTGCCCTTCTGGTGTCCACAACATAAGAAAGACATGGAACTGTTGGAGCAAGTCCAGAGGAGGGCCATAAAAGTGATAAGAGGACTGAAGCATCTCCCTTATGAAGATGGGCTGAGAAAGTTGGGGCTGTTCAGCTTGGAGAAGGTTGCAACCTCCATATCTGAAGGGAATCTATGGGGAATGATTGTTAAGGTACCTTCCAACCCAAACTATTCTATGGTTATACAATTCAAAATCAAAACAGGGGATTGTGGTAACCAGCTTGGTCTACTGAACAATGCTAATTGACATTGAAGAAGTTCAAGATCACCCTTCAAAATATTCTGTAAAAGTGAGTAAATGCATACAGTAGAATAACATTCACCTCTCTCTCCCTTATGAAGTTTTTTCTGTGTAAATTTCAGTTCTGTCTATAGACACATTGCTTTTGCAAACAGTATGGAAAAGATAGAGAACCCTCTTTATCTGAAAATGGTAATAAAGAGAAAATTGTTTGAAAAGAAGGAAACATTTTCATTAGGTGTAGAAATAAAGCTAAAAGTAACATTTAACTATCACAAGTTACCTTTTAAACTCTTTCTGAGCTACAGTACTCTCTTTTCTTGAAATTATGATTAAAAAAAAATGTTTCACAGAGCAATTAATCCAGCTAAGTCAGCTTTCCCTGTTTGACTACTTATAACTGTAATATCCTGTGAGAGGAAAATAGAAGTGTAAATAAACCATTTAAATTTGTGTGAAAATCAAAATCCTCTTTGTAGACCTTAGTTTTAAAAGGTTGCAAAAGGTCTCTGATTTGCTTAGAATACCAGATCAATATCTCAAAATGAAAAAGTTTTCACATAAAATTCTGAGAGCTACAAAGGCCAGAGGACGGAAGAATGCAAATATTTTTTTCCATTTTTAAGTGTTTGAGCATGGCTTCTTTTTCTATTTTGGGTAAAAATTAGAATATTTTGAATTTTCCATTAAATAAAGTAAGTTTTCCACACCCAGACCTTCTGTTTAGTTGTAAGTCTACCCAGTAAGTTGTTCTTTTGCTGGGCACCTGTGTTTACAGGAATCAGCACTTCATTGTGACCTGTCTTGGAAGCACTGGGGCTCATGAAAGACCAAGGAGGAACATTTATGGGAATTAATATTTGCTTTTGAATTGTAAGGATTTGGAAAAATAGTTTAACCTCCACTCCCAAAACTCATAAACAACAGTGCCCAGAAGTTCAAGACTACAGACAGCTCAAATTAAACGTTCAGTTTTTAGATGCTTTCAACCCTATTCTCTGGTAAGTAATTGACTGACAAGTCATTTTAAAAATTAAGACTTCCTTTGTTCCTTTAGACTCGATAGAGACAAAGACAACTGTGTGCTTATTGATATATGTTTTTGAATCAAGAGCTGATGTTTTCCCAAATGTTAATTTCTCTACTGGCACTGCTGACACAGGAGGAAAGCATATCTAAATATAACGACCCAGACAGATCTCTTAGTTAAATATATTTTCAGTGTGTTCCAACAAGCATTCCTAAAAGTGAGAAAGGTATTAAACATTTCAGTGACATCCAGATCTTTTAGCCTAAGGGAAATAAAATAATCCTCTTCTTACTTTTTCCATTTTCTGTCTTATGGTAGTTCAGCACTGAGGCATATGGACTGTTTTATCACCTTCTTTAGAGGTAAATGTAGTGTCTATTCATTATTTCAGATGCTTTATATGCAATGTGCTCTATATTTCCCTTTCACCTAACCATTTTACTACACAAACATTTGATTTCACTTCAGAAATACTTTTTCTCACTTCAACTGCTGCTGCCATTGACCTATGCAAAGAAAGTTGTTTCTCCTTTCTGGGTAATTTTAATATTTTCTTAAAAGATACCCAATGTGTAACGATCATAGACACACCTTTTATACTTGGGTTTAGACCAACTATCTTCTGTTTCTAAAGCTTTCCTCCATTGTGACCCTTAGTAAGCCAGATAAGGTTGGTTTTTAAAAGTGCTAACCAAATGTAAAGTTATTCCTTTGAAAAGCCATTGTATCAAAAATGAGGAAGATGATATCTTTAAGAATAAGTAATCTGAGGATTAAATACTGCATAAAAAATTCTTTGATGATTAGGTGTCATGTAAGTACAAAATATTACGTTATGTATTTATCTGCCTGTGTATATACCATTTTTGTCTCACTGTAGGAAAACACACTTGCTGATATAAATGCAGACTTGAACTCCAGCTAGGTTGTTTCTGGATATTAGCTGTTCAGACAGAGCTTCCCTCCACAAGCATTCTCTGTGTGCCTGTGGCAGTGAGGTGAGGGACTGTAGAGCAAGCAGAATTTTAATGGCTATTCAGAATTAAAGCTTAGTAACATTAAGCAGGCAGGAGCTGCCAGGTCAGCCACATTTCTAAAACAGAACTTGAAAAAGATAAATTCAAAGCAGTGGAATTTTAGCATAGATGTATGTGCTGCAATTTGGAAATAACTCAGGGACTGACATGCAGCTCGGGAACTAAGATGTCCAATTAACTACCGCTGTAAAAATGATTCAGGATTCAGTGCAAGCACTCGAAAATGGGGCTTTTTTGAATGCTTATTTGAAACATTGCTGAAGTATCTAGCTCTCTGCACTTTACTCAAGTTGTAATGAGCTTTCTCCCAAACCTTGACTTTTTTTTCCTGTTCATGAGAAGAAAATTTTTTATGAAATTAGATTAGACTTAGTGAACAGTAACATTTTATTCATGAACTCTATGTCCAGGTCAGAACTGTGCCATATATATTCACACTCCACTCTATGGAAAGTATGCATGTTTTGCTGCCTGACATTCATTTCTTGCCCTTTCATAACCTTCTATTTCAGCTATATGTTATTTTCAGGAACTTTTATTTATCATATTTTTTTTTAACTTATTGGGAACTATCTCATGGTCCTTAGGTAGAGGAACACTAAAGATACATTCTGACTTAACACTTTCAAGGGTTTCCGGAATTTGTAGGGTAGAACATAGAAATTTCCCTTGGTAGATAGCAAAATCATCAGACTTTATTCTTCAAGCATATATGGTGAAAAATGCTACAATTAAAAAGGCACTGAAAATATCTCAGAGCAGTTCTGACCTCGGGTTTGTGGTTTGTTCACAGTCCTCTAGGGCAGTCTTACTGGCTATTTTACTCTCTCTTTAGTGGCAGACCCTCCAGTCATCTCCTTCTAATTAAAGTCTAACTGAAATTTAATTCATCCAGGTAAGTGTCATTAAAATATATTAATTAATCCTTTGAATGACAGGAAATTGAAATAAATTACCGTATTATTGTTTTTGTTCAAAAAACCCTCTTTGATCCAGAGTAAGTTTATGTGATGCAACTGCAGTCACAAACAGCTGCTGTATATACCCTCACACGATATATACATGGACATGCACACACACACACATACTGAGAACTGGAAGCAACACTTAGTTTTCTTGTAAATGGAAGTGTCTGTTTAATTAATGGATAGGTAAACACGACATCTGAGAAACATTATTTGTTTGGTTGCTTCTACACATTTACTTTCTGAGTTATGTTTAGTAATACTAAATGATGGAATAATCCATTCAGCTCAGTATTTCATATCTGACGTGGACAGAAAACAGGTTCTTGGGAAAGACCCTGTGCTGGAGTCATCTGATCAGAGTTTCTCCATATATCTTCCAGCAATAATTTCTGATAGACAAAAGCATCAGATAATAAAGCTAGGACTTTTGAAACATGATTTTGTTGTATTTCATGAGCCGAGGAAAAGATAAATCATATTTCAGCTTCCCCAACTACAGTATTATGATTTTTTGGATGCAGCCAAAAAATGCTACTATTAGCAGTAATTTCTGATTATTTTATACTGAACACTTATACATAAGACTGTCAAATTTGAAAGATCTGGATTGCAATAGCGAATTTTGCAGTTTTTTGCTAGGTGCAAAATTAGTCTGTGAACTCTCAAAGGTTAGAAAGGTCTGCTCTGGAATTCTATATAACTATATGCTTTAGACAAATTTAGGAAAGTAAATCCTTCTCCACTGGAATCAAGATAAATGAACTTTATTGATTTTGAGAGGGTTAACATATTCTGAGGGTTGAAATAAAGTTGGGAATTTTACTCCGTATTTTCTGAAAAAATTGTTAACTGAAAGTTAGCAAATATTATACCGGACATATGTTTTTCCTGCATTCCAAATACAAATGCTTGTTTTGAATTGTCTGAACTCTAACCTTTATACAAAAAAAAAAAAAAAAAGGAAAAGAGTCATAACCTCTGGCTTTGGCTCCATGAGACACCAGTCTTGCCTGTCAAAAAATAGAAACATCTTCTGATTGTATTCACACTTGTACAAAACCTTTATATTTTCATATATAATGAATAGTGGTGAAAGTGGGCTTAAGAATGGAATTTTTTGAAGAGCTTGTTGATGATATGAGCAGAGTTACTGCTTGATTTCTTTTAAAATCTTTTTTCTTCTAATTTGAAGCTTGTGTGAATGAGTAAGCATAGAAAGGGATGTGAAAGATGGTTGCTAGAGTGTGGTCTACTGCTGTATTATACACCCATGTTAGAAATCAGATGTCCTCTTGTTAGGTTGTGTGTTTCAATCTGTTTAATAAATAGAAATTATTTTCTTCTTAATTTAGGTTAAATTCAGTTCTAAGTTTCCTTTAAGAATCAGAGTCAAAATAGACAGGAATATTAATCAGTGCATATGCAGATGGGCCTTGTAACATCAAAGCGAAGCAAAGATACTACTTACCATTGCTGAAAACTTTAATCTGTTCCTAATTAATTTAAAAAAAAAGGAGCTGTTCTTAAAATAATATTTATATATTGAAAACACAATTATTGAGCGGAACATAAGAACACAAAAAAGCTAAAATAAAGCTTTTTTTTTTATAGTCAGCACTTAGGATGTAATGGTTGTTTTCTTAGAACTCAGATCCCAGATCTGGAATGATTTTGACAGGAATTTATCTGACAAGACATCTGTTTATGGGCATGTCCGTGAATCATTGGCTCGTGGCCACCCCTTGGCAGCCGAGACATAAGAACAGGCTGTGGGAACAGGAATTTTGCGAGATAGAGGGGAACAAGACTAGTTACAATAGAGATAAAGGGACAGGTGTGCCACCAACCGGCCAGTCAAGGAGAGATAGAGGTTATGAAGACTATGATAGGAGGAAGTAATGACCCTTGAAGAGGATAGACTGACCTTCGAAGTCCTCCAGGGGCAGGTGCACTCCAGCCCATCAGCACTTTTCAAACTGCTGAAGTGACAATTCGGAGACCCCTTCTTTTGTCATGTGATGGCCACACACATCAGAACGAGACTGTAAATTTCCCAGATAAAATGCCTGGCCTTGCATGCTAGGGCGAGGCACTCAGAACACCAAGGACCATGTTGCCTCCGTGGGGATGCCCGCCAAGTGTTTTGCCTGCCAAACCTCAGCATGATGGGACTTGGAGCTGGACTCCTTACCTTCCAAACACTTCTTCTGGGGTCAATATGTACCATCCAAGCTTTGCACTGCTTTAGCTGGACATATCTGTAACTAGTAGTTTAGCTGGATATATCTGTAACTAATAGTTGGCAGTAGCTTAATAAACTAATATTTTTCTTTGAACTTACCTGTGAGTGTACTGCTTTTCTTTACCATGAAATCCTCGAACCCTATAACAACATCTTTCATCTGTTAGTAATCAGGATAGAGTAATTGGAAGACCTAAGTTCTAGATGACACAAATAAGATCTTAATTGTTTCATAAAAGGAATTGTAGGTCAATCTGATTGACCTACTAATACTAATGCAAAAGGGGATAAGCACAAATTTTTAAACGGCTATACTGATTTCAAAGTTTATATCTCTAAATGCACTTCATTGATATCCATGTATGCTCATATTAAATATGGAATAGCCAAGTTTGTGTAGTTCCTAATTGGCCATTCATTGGAAAAAAGTTGTTTTAGTTTGAATTTTACCCCACATTACACTATGGGTTGTGAAGGAGACAAGCAAAATGTTATTTTTTTGTGTACTACTTCCTTTTGGCTACAAGCTAATTTGTTTGTTTGATTTGCTATTTAGAACCCTTCATCTTCTAGTACAGTAGAATTTCTGGTCCTCATTATTCAATGTCTTTGCTCAGATGTAAGTCCATAAACTAGAATAAAGAATGTACCTAACGAAGAAATAACATACAGCACTAATTTTACATGTAGATACCTGCTGAGAAAGTTCTTAAACAGAATCTCTTACTCTGTACTTGCCAAAATGCCAATGTAGCCAGTAAAACTAGGACATTTGTCAAAGTTTCATCTTAGCCTTGGAAACAATATGAGTCATAATCTTTGTTTTAAAATCTACTAGGTGTTATTCTCTGTCCTGAAATGTTCTTTCTGCTTCTATGCAGCTGTGTGCTTTAATACAGCATACGGTTTTTGTCACGTTGCACAAAGTATTTCCCTGTGCAGAAGAAATTTTTCAGACTGTTCACTTCAAACTTGTTTCATGTTCTTCAGATTCTTTAACAGCAGTTGGTTATACATCCAAGATATACAAGAAAGCCTGTTATCACCTCTTGTTTTTTGTGGGGCAGGAAGGGATAAGAGGGATATAATCTTAATTAATTTCAAGCTTCTTTTATGAATCCAGTTCTGTGAACTTTTTGCTTGTCCTTAAACTGAGTCAATACTCCACTGCAGCTCATCTGCACTCAAAACCAGCAGCAGTTCTTGCCTCAGGGGCCCTTATGGCCAGAGGCCCATGAGGTACTGGCTGATGCTTCCCATTGTTGTTAAATGAGAAGCAGCTCATCATCTGTAATCACATGGAGTGGTTTTGAACAGGTTTCATTTCAGTTTGAAACTTCACTGAGTGCAAATACCAGATAAATTAAAAAAAAAAAAAAAGTTGAAAAAAGGTAGAGGGCAGAGATTTTCCTTTGAGGGAGAGAGAACAAGCTGCTGCTGTTAAAGGAAACCACCTGTTCAAAAATAATATTTTTGTTTGTTCTGTCTCATTTATCTCTTTCATCAAACACCTTTTATGATATTAGATTGTGTTTGCATGCATGCCATGTGTGGAGTGTGACTGACTGCTACTACTCTGTTTTAGTGCCTCCGTAGTGGTTTACCTTCTGTTCATCTCTTTCTATTCTCACTGCTTGGATTGTGCTACATTATTTCTTAGGCAAGCATAAAGTCCTTTTCCTGGATTGATTTAAAAGGTTAAATGTCTGTTTTTTAGGGAATTTCCCTTCACCCCTGAAGAGCAAAATAAGTGTTCGATGTGATATTTAGATATTTGTTGTTGTCGCCGTGGTTACTTGATGAGTTTTCGCACTGTAGGTCCTTAAGTAAGAATAAAAAAAAAGAAATCAAACAAAAAAGAACACTTATGCCCCAAATAGATTTATTGCTCAGTTTTTGGAAGTCATAAATCTGTGTCCATAATAACTTGGTCTGTTTCAGTGAAAGATATTATTGTGTAAGAATTTCTATATTATGAACATAGCTGGCCTTAAGTGTGGTAATTCCATTCAATCACCTTATCATCCTCTTTGTCAATAAAATATTATTCTCTGCTTTGTTTTTTAGTATTTTTTTCCAAGCCATTTGTAAAGGTTTTGTTTAGGTATCCTGTCCATACCACTTTTTATTGTTGTTGTTGTTGAATAACAGAATTTACTTTATTTCTGATGTAGCAATTTTCTATTATATTGCAGCAACAATAAGGTGAACCTAGTGGCGTGATGAGTTTTCTTCCACTGCTTTAGAACATGCTCTACAGTTTAATGTATTTCAAGGCTAGGAAATTACATGTTGCTTTATAGTCCTCCTTGTATTGTATTTATGTCTCATTTATGGAGAATATACTGCAGAAGAAATTGTTTTCTTACATTTCTTGAAGGAATACCAAATTTTCTTCTGCAGGTGCTTGGTGATTGTCCCCTCTTGGAGCTCAAGACAAAGAACTCTGCTTCAGAATACAGGATGGGATGTAAAAACTGATTGATGAAGGAGAATAGGAACAGAGAAGAATGGATGGCAAGAGGATTTGGAAAGCAAGACAAAGCCAGAAGAGATTCCTGCTATGCATTCTGTTCCAGTCAGGGCATTAATCTTCTCTGGCCGTCTGCAGCTCCAAAATCACAGCAGGCACCATGGATGACCCTACACCATTGGCAAAATAACGCACCTTGCCATAACTAGAGGTCCTATAACTAAGTAAATAAAATGAAAACAATAAATCCTAGGTAGGTCAACTATTTTGAGTGTCCAAAACAACCCATATTTTAAAAAAGACATGATGCGTCATGTATGAAATCATATGTAGCACTGCTTAGTGAGCTCACATTCTTGGATCCATGGACTCTGCAGCAATGAGGACATATCCCAGCTCTACTTCTGCAGCGAATGAGCTAGGAACTGTATGCAGTTCCCGACCCAGTTTCAGTAGTAGTTAAAGACACTGCTTACTTGATAGTTAGAGGTCAGTGATGTGCAATTCCCAAATGGAAAACTGGCTGGTTGTTCAGTCTGTTGACCCTTTTTTTTGACCAGATATTTGCTGGGGTCGTGTCATTCTACTACTGCTTTTTACATCTGCTCTTTGCTAACTTGTGTACCTTGTCTTTCTCATACATCAAGCCTAGCAAAAACAAGTGATGGTATCCCTTATGCAGGCATTCTCACTGCTTATTTTAAGAGGCATCTATGTTTCAGTAACAATCTCATCACATCCTTGAAAGCTTATATTCTCGATGCCAGTTATTATATCAGGCACATTTCTGAACACAGGAACAGGTAGTAAAAAGTTCTCCATTCTCTTGTTGAAGAGACAATATGTAAGGACAACAAGACAGTAGGTCACCTTATCTTACATGATTGTGCCATGGTTATGCAGGACAAGCACAGAAATACCTACAGAGCCTTTGAGCATCTGTTTGAAAGCTCCTGTGAATAGATGCTTGAAACAGAGGACCCAGCTCAACAGATCTTTGCTCTGATCCGCTAAGCAGATCCTTAGTAAAAAGGCTACCTGAGAAAGTCATAAAGGATGAGAAGTCTTAACATGACACAGTAATATATGTAAGCAAAAAATGGATTTAAATAACCGAGTTAGATAGTTAAAAGATAACATGGTTGTAGGAATGGCAGGTGCTTATGAAGTGGTCATGAGCACATAACAGTGCTGATACCTGCTTAGTCTGTAATCCCTTGTAAAAAACTTCTGTTAAGTCTCTACCTAGAAAACAATACAAGTCAGAACAGCCTTTTTTTTTTTTTTTCCCCAAAACCAAAACAACATAACAGTTAGATAGTAATCAGATAGAAAGGTTAAACCAATTAAGTTTTTTCACCTCGGTCTTCCCTAAACCTTGTTTCTTCCTGGAATAGAGTGTTAAATTTGGGTCTTTCAGTAAACCCAGTTGGGGTCTGGAGGAGACAAAATGCTTTACTTCAGTCTCTGTTTGTCATTGATGGAATGATGCACTTCACTCATAAGAGAGGAATAGCAATAAGTTTATTGATATAAAACAACCATATAAAAAAGTTTAGTAGTAAATGTGACAGTGGTTTAACAAGGTTCAAGGACACAGTCAGACCAATGGCTTTGCAACCCTGTCTTTTAAAGAAACTGGTTCCTCTCCTGTGGCACTTGTGTCAGGCAGTGCCTACTAACAGGCACACCTCCTGATTCCAGTTTGCCCTTTCTCTTTCTCCTCACCCTGGAAAATAACTGACTCTTTTGTAAGCTTGGTAATTATCAAACAATTGACTGTCCTTCTATAGGCATAGGTTTATTTTCCTCATTGGTATATTACTGTTAATCACAATTTAATCGTGCTAGAGGTCTTTTTGATTTAACTCTAGAAAGTCAAACAAAATAATATCCAGAAGGTAATATGAATATCAATTAAAAAACTAATATAAGTTACTCTCATTCTCCCCATCAACAATATAATTTTAAAACTTCATAAATGACCCTCTGAGCATACTAAGAGATCACGTGTGGTTCTCTCATTTATTCCCCTGATCGGGAATGAGAGCCATATGGCAATAATTTATTATAATATTACTACTACTACCACTATTATTATTTATTTAAAAGTCTTGAGGGGGAAAGGCATTTTATTTTGAAATTATTAAAATTCACTACTATAATCAGGTGTGCAGAAACCAAGCTTATGGGTGTTTTTATGTGTTTGGTTTGTTGGTTTGTTGTTTTTTCCCTCCTGGTTCCATTCTTTGGGACTGGCAGTATAAATTATTAATGAAAAAAATTATAATAGAGAAAGCAGTAGCCTATATGTGCTTGGAACTAAAATATTCTTGTCTTTGATGATAAAGCCACAGTCCTTGACTATAATCTAGTATTTATAGAGGGATGATATTGTCCAGAAAACCAAGAACATTTCCCTTTATGTTTTTCTCTTCTATAATTTATGTGCAATTTCTCTTTGAAAAATCTTTTGGCTTTGAAAGGGTTTTTTTTTGTTGTTGTTTTGTTTTGTTTTGTTTTGTTTTTAATTTGCTTTTGTTTTTAATGGGAATCCCAACCTCATTCACAAGTCCAATTCACACTTCAAGTCATAGTTGTTCAGGGTTTTTGTTTCTTTTTCTGGCCAATTCGACACCCAACAAAACTATATTTGACATCCAAGGCTGATAATGAGGGAAGATTTGTCTCACCTGTTATTGATCTGACAAGCCAATGGATATGGATAAGGGTAAAAGTCCTTGGGGTTTAAAAAAAAAAGGTGTGTTTTTTGGAAGATATGCTCTGTCCTTTTAGATATGTATACCTTTGTTCCATTTTCAATCATGTCATTGGATTTTAAATAGGTGTTACCTTATATCTACTTTTCATCCAAGTATAACAGACATAATGCTTAAATCACAGTGAGATCTGGCAGATAACAACAGCTACCCTTGAATTTAGGTGCTAACAATATCTAAAATTTAATCACCTGTTGTTTCATTATCTTTCCTGTACTCACCTATGTTGTGGTTTGGGAATGGTACTTTCCAATTTAGTTCTCCCACTGCAACTCTCCCAAACCAGATGCTGCTCACTCGCTCCCCCACTTATCCTCCCTCTTCCCTCTCCCGGGATGGAGTTGAGAAATGGAGGCACAAAGAGGTGAAAATCACGGGCTGAGGTCAGAAAAATGTACAGGAAACAGCAATAAGAAAACAAAACAGTAAAAGCAACAATATTAATAACAAAAGGTATAAGACAAAGAAGTGATTTACATGGAAAGTAAATCAATATTGGACCCTTTCACTCATCATGATTTCTCCTGCCCCCAGCCAGAAAACTCACACCCCTGGCAAGAGACATGAGGTGCTATCAGATAACATTAGGGTCTGGCCAAACCCCCCTACCCCTCTGTAAAAAATTAATTGGTCCTGGCCAAAACTAAGACAACCTATGAACCTATTATTATAGTTAACTAAGAAACATAGCCAAATCTTTTTTAATCTTCTGACTTTTCAGCATCTCCCCCTAGTACTAATATTTAGCTCCTTGCCAGCACTATTAAAATTCATAGCCTAACTGGACATGGTTGAGTATTTTTAAGTTTAAGAGCTTTAATTGCTTGGGTTTATTTAATTTTTTTCCTCATTCACAGAAGTTTGAAATGACCTTTAGTTTAAAAACAGAGATAAAGGTGCACATCTGTAAAGCTTTTTATTAACAGTATTTGTGTGAATCCCTCCCATGTGGTGCTTTGAAAACGTATCCAATGAAACTGGTCAATTTTATTTTAAGTATCCCTTCTGTTGAATTTCATGTCCATTTACTGTAGAATAATGTTCTCTCCAACAGAGATGAACCGAAGAGTGCTAATCTTTATTCATAAGGCCAATAAATTTGTTCAAAGCACGCATTTGCTAAAGGCTGAAATGGCTATCAATGAGATAAATTGTGACTTTGTTTAGATATCCAGTGACAGTTATTTATGAAAAGAGGCGTAAGCTTTTTGTTTTTTTATCCATTCTTTCAATCTTTGATGAAGTTTTTGATGTAGAAGGTGAAATACAAAATAAATGAAACCATACATTGGTGATTTTTATAATAATGTATGCACACAAAAGAAACAAAACAGTAAAAATATCCATTACACACTGATATTTTCATTAAATTTCTACTTAGGCCATGTTTCAAAGCTTATGTGAATTCCTCTGCACAATGCAGCAAATAAAATCAAAAATTTAGGCTTGATATTAACTCTCCCTGAAGAGTGATTACTTTAATACATTCATTTGTGATACCTTATACTTTTTTTTTACTTGAAACTGGTTTTAGTATATGAATTTGGAGTTACATCTTTTGACAGCTGTTCCATGGTCTTTGGGCAATACTGGACTATTTATGTCTCTAGATGTTGACAGTGGTAGTAATTGACAAAATGGGTAACACTGTGGTTAGAATAAAGACAAAGCAAAAAAAGTATTTTGCAATTGTTTTAATTGCTAGCTCCTTAAAAACCCATGCACACCAGAGATTTGTAGCTTCCTGATGATCTTTCCCTGCAAGGGGGACAAACATACTTAGTACAACCAAGGAACACAGGATCTGTGTTATCAAACAAGGCATGACAGTAGTCCTATAAAAAACACGATTCAATTTTTCTCAGCAACAAAATTGCTCATGAAACACACAGCAGAATAATCAAGTGTGTGATATCTGTGTACACCCGTTGTGTTTTGCTCTTACTTTGCATCTAAAGAGAAAGCAGAAAAAACTTGTTTGAAGGATTGATATAAATAATCATAATTGCTATTACAATTCTAAGTAATATTTGCTTCTGTGGAAATGAATGGTTGTTTCTGTCTCCCTCCTTATATAATTATTCTCATCTGTGTTTAAATCATCTCCTGTGATGCAGACTGAAAATTCTTAATAGACTAAGAACAGCAATAAGCTTTTTGAAGAAAAAACCCTCGTATTTCATTACTCTAAATTCAAGATATGTTTCATCTTGATTTTAGTTAATAAGAACTAATTTCATCTCACAAAAAATATGGTCTGGTCAATATGCTTTTTAGAAACATTTATTATATTTCCTCAGGACTACAGAAACAGTGGTCAGTCACAAAAGTTTCCACCTTCACAGTGAGATTTAGGGCAAGGATATGATTTTTATGAATACATGAGCAGACACAGGGATATAGATATGCCTTATTCTGTATTATCCTTCTATAATATCTTTCCTAATTGATACTTTTAGCAGTTGGTGCAGTAGCTTCTTTTCCAAAAAAGGGTACCTTCATCTGTACTTGATCATA
Organism: Manacus vitellinus; assembly: GCF_001715985.3. Classification (NCBI taxonomy): domain Eukaryota; kingdom Metazoa; phylum Chordata; class Aves; order Passeriformes; family Pipridae; genus Manacus; species Manacus vitellinus. Next base: position 57,136,195 of record NW_021939396.1, on the reverse strand, counting down.
GCCAATTTCTTTTGCAGGACCGCAGATATTGTGAAGAAGATGGTATGAACAAGAATAGCATAGGAAAAGAAAAAAAATACTTTAAGCTCAGATTTTAAGCTGAAATCAAGCACAGCTTGGACTTTTTTCAGTCCTTTCTGGCTCTGCTACAGACTTCCTACGTGCTGTTGAAAAAAGATCTCATAATGCCTATGCACAACAGGGCTAATTTGGTCTGTCATTCTCTAACTTTTGAATGTTTGATTTCACAACCTTAATGTTCTTTTAATGTCTTTTGCATGCAGTAAACATATATACAGTTTCCATTTATCATTAAAAATTGATAAAGCGCTAGCTTTTAATGATATGCGTGCTTAACTGTGCATCCCTAATACTCTCGATATAATTTTTAAATGGGATTCTGCATTCAGTAGTGTCCTTTAATCACCTAATATAAACAAGGATCCTCCCTTGTTTAGTAAATTACAGGAGTGGGTCATTAGACTCTACAGTATGTCTGATTATAATAGCAGGGCTTTTGTCCTAGGTATTAGGAGCCATAATCCTGACTGAATACTCAGGGTTATGTATCAGTTGCCACTTATTGGTCTGACACAGTTGTGACTGTGTTTGTCAAAGAAGTAGTCAGTCTGCTGTTCACTACAGGAACAGACCTATTACTGAGATAATATCTATGCACTGCCCTTGTGAAAGGAGATTTTAATTTTCCATTAATTCAATCCGTAAATTGCAGATGGTACCAAATAAAACATAATGAATTAGCCTGATACCTTAATACTTACAGGGTTAAAATATGGATGGACAAGCAATGAATAAGAATGAACACAACATAAGATTTTTTGTGCTGTTTGAATAGTATAAAATCTCCAGAGGTGTTCTGTTGCACAGCCATATGTTGTTTTCTCACTTAAGGCTTGTGAAAGTTTAAAAGATTAATAAGATTGCTAATATTAAAGTCTAAGCCCAGAAATCTCCCTAGAATCTTAAGAGAAAGAAATGATAGACAAATACGGGGAAATATAAGCTGGGGGAGGAGGAAGGGGGGACAGACAACAGGCTTTGTGTTAGCTTTAAAAAAAATTTCATTATCTGTCAATAGAAAGGACTTTTATCTGCACTAGATTTTTTAAATTTATATGCTTATATTACTTCAAGATATGTCTTACTGAGGCTTACTAAACAGTGGAGTTAAAGAAAAGGAGCTGCTTGAGTATTTTATCTTTTCTGTAAAATTTGAAACAGTTAAAAGTGTCATGAAGAATTTTGACAATAAACAAACACTTTTAGGATAAATCAGTATCTCAGGTAAACACTTGTCTTTGAGACCTGTATCATAGATTTAGACTGTACATAACACTCCTGACCTCCTGGTTTAGAAGCACATTTTAGCAAAACCTGTAAAGCGGGTATATTTTCTCCCTTAAAAATATTGTAAAATACCTGAAGGCCTGAAGAAATCAACATGTCAACAAAAATACTTCTGTAAGTATTCTTGCATTCAGTATTACATTGCTGAGATTTTCAAGGATTAAAATAATCATTGTGGAGATGCTAATATTTTACTGCCAGAGAAACTAAGGTACCAGGCCGCTTTTTGCTTGCTAGGATTTGTTTTGTTTCTCAGTGGAGATATCTGGGGATTTTTTTGCCATTTCTTCAGCCTAACACAACAGCAAGTTGCCCCTTTTTCTAGCAGATGGCAAAGCTGCAAATGGGCTGGTTTGTCCTCTTTGGATATCACTTAAGAGGAACAATATAAGTTCTGTTTTGCTTTGTGACAGTCCAGTTTTTCCACACCCCCTAGCCCCCCAATTTTTCTCCCAACATAGTCTGAAAACTAAACTCCAAGCTTAAATGTTAAATCTCTCCATATCTACTATATATTCTCTTCCTCAGTGAGACTTCTTATAGGAAACCTGTTTAATCTAGTGGTAAAGGGAAACATTTTGTACTGCCAATAATTGTATGCTCTGTATATGTACTATACTATTATTAGTATTACTAATAATTGTATCTCAGATAACTGAGATGATTATATCATTCTAAGTAAGCAGTAACAAAACCCGACAGGAATGGCCCCAATTCTGAAGTCTGTTCCACACAGGCAGGCTACTGTGCTACCAAAATGGACTTTCAGTGTCCTTCACAAAGAAGGAGAATGTCAGTTGTGTAGAAGAAAATTACATGATTGGAGGCCAAGACCGGATTCTAAGTGGTAGTCTTGGACTCAACAGTTAAGTGGTAAACTTAACTCAGAAGAACAGGTATCTTGCAACTTTCCGAATTTTTGCTAATTAAACTTTATCAAGTCACTGACTGTTAAAGAACTTCTGGAATAAAGTTTAAAGCTTTCCTGTTTCGGTGATTTTCTTTCAATGAATATTTGTGGAATATATAATATATATATATAAAATATACGAAATATGTACAGTAAAAATAACTTCTTAGAAACAAATCAAACATGAGTAGAGCTGCAGAAAATAGATTGCATGTTTGGTGGAATTTCATAAGAAAAATAAGTTTGGGTAGTTTTAATTAACATCACATGAGTGACAATGTTATTCTTTTGCTTCTACATATATTGTACTTTTATTTTTGTAGTGGTAGAAAGTGTGTACATGTGCATAGGAGTATTTACATAAATGCTTTCATTTAAAACTATATGGAGATAGAGTTAAAACTTGTTCAGGACAACAAGAAAAAATAATTCCTGTTTCCACATAATTTAGATTCCTGTGACTATTTTTAAGTCCTCTGAAATAAGTAGAATTGGTCAAGACATCTGAACAGTCTATCTGACATATCTTCTTTATCACTTTCAGCAGAAAGACTTTCAAAAATATCTTAGTTTCATCTGAAGCAAAAATATGTGTTCATTTCTTCAAACTTCTACTATGATTTTTTGGATAGAACAGAATGGATTACTCACAGAGAAAAAAGTCATATCTACATAGGTTATATAATACAAATTGTTAAAGTATTAATACATTATTAATCAATGTTGACATATCTACACATTTAAGTATCCATTTCTTTTTTTTTTAATTAAAAAATCACAGAAGTTAATATTAGAAATAATGCCAATCTGAGTGTTAGTTCCTCCAACTGGCAACATCTTATTCAGGTTTTATATAACAAATTAAGACTAAATTAATATCATTATTTTTATACAGAGTATAAATTAAATTAAACCTACAGAATACCTTCTCAGCTAGCTACTCTAGATTAGTGTTTTGTTAATAGGATTGGATTCCTGACACTTAAAACTATATTTTTATTTAGTAATCTATAAAAGTTCTGTTTTCTGTGATAATTCTCATTAAATAAACTGTATACAGCGAAAATATTAAAATCATTACATTATTGATTGCATTCAGTGTTGCTGATGCCAAATTCATGGAGAAAAGCTGATGGCATATTGAAAGATAGAACTTTCATCCCTTGAGGAACCTGAAAAATTAAAGAAACTTCACGCATGTCAACAAGGAGAAGCACAAAGTGGAACAAGCAACCTCCACATGGGCTGGGAGCCTGGGACCCTGCTGAAGAGGCCTTAGGATCATGATAGATTACAACATCTTCATTGCTGGAAGTTTTCAGAGCTCTGCAAGGAAAAACCATGACTGACTTAATCCATTATTGGTGTTACTGCTTTGACCTAGAGCATGGACTAAATGACCTTCAGAGGTCCCTTCCAAATATTATTGTAATCCTATGATAGTTAATATTTCAGTGAGTGGGAGAAAGGGGGTGGAAGTAGTTTCTAATCACACAATTGATGTTCTTTTAACAGCATACACCTGTTAAAAGTTTATCATTCATCCTGAACACAACAAAAAGTTTGGAGGTCTGTTACAATTCAATATAAGAAAACCTGGACAATTTCCATTGGTTACTTTAAATCTGTCCAAGTCACATAAAACTCTGAAATTACTTTAACATGGTAACAATATATTCTTAAAAGAAAGCATTAACTATGACACTGTTGAGCAGATGTAAGTTAATAAAATACTATGATAAATCCCTATTCAGACTATTGTAGTCTGTAGACTTTGTATTGCCACAGTTTATTAGCCTGCCATGAACATTTATAAAATAAAGTTTCCCAACTCTGCTACAAAAAGGCCACATATCCTACAAAAGTTTCTCAGTTGAGAGCTTTCATGGTATCTGTGATTTATACAACAAGAAAGAGAACTAAAAATCAGGATGGCTAAATGACATGGTTTTATTTTTTTTAGCATATTTTTTTTAATATGTTTGTTTCACTTTTTAGTAGCATGTTAAATATGCTGCTGAAGTCCAAAGATTGTCCAGGGAAGAGCACTTTGTGTTGTATTAATTTATTCTGGGGTATTAAGGATTCTAATTTAAATTCATAGACTCATTTAGGTTGGGAAAAATCTCTAAGATCATTGTGTCCAACCCTCTAAACCATTTCTTTAAGTGCCACATCAACACATCTTTTAAATATCTCTAGGGATGGGGATTCCACCACTTCTCTGGGCAACCTGTTCCAATGCTAAACAACCCCAGCTCCCTCAGTTGCTCCTCAAAAGACTCATTTGTCAGACACTTCACCAGCTTTGTTGCCCTTCTCTGGTCATACTCCAGCATCTACATGTCCTTCATGTAGTGAGGAGCCCAAAGCTGAACACAGGACTTGATAGCCTTGAGTGTATCTAGATGATATAGTGAGTCACTGACCATTTCCTTTTGGACTTCATTCTGCTCCCCATCACTGCCTTCCAGCTCTTGTTTTGCTCTTTCAAGGTGTCTGTTAAAAACATCTGTATCACTGTGTAATTTTTTTGCTTGATTTTTAAGAGTTCTGCAAAACTGAGAAAGAGATTATAAAAAAGTGCAATAAACTGAATTTTAGATTTCTATCAGTTTTGTGGTAAGGGAGACTAATTTTGGACTATTTCAATCATTATGTCTTCAATTAAATGCACTAATGCACTAATGCACAGATGCACTAATAGTATTGAAATATCTGTTGGTATATTAACTTTATACAGTATATGAACATTATTACTAATTCTGTCTTAAAAACCTAGTAACTAAAAACATATCCCTTCTGACATTGTGTGTGTACCCAAGTGTTCTGTTCTAAAAAAGATACAAAAATTGCCTTGATAAAAGGATTTAGTGAATGGTCAAATCCCAAGAACATTCCTGGGATTTATATTTGTTGTACACTTGAATTAACATTTTCTTTAGCACTTTCTTTCTTGGAGAGGTATTTATCTTTTATTCTACCTCTTTAAATAACTGGAATAATGTAGGGAACTTGTCTTCATAACTGAAGCCTATTAGAAATTTTTCTTTAGTGTAAAAACTGTCCTATCTTCTAGAAATAAGTCAAATACAACTAAGGTACGTAGAACGATATTTCTCTTTCCAAGTTTTGAGCTGAACTGTTATTGTTGCTAACACCTCTTTTCTGTTGACAGTGAAGAAGAGTCCGACAGGTGTATGTTGCGGTTTACCCCCAGCTGATAACTAAGTGTCACGTAGCCAACTGCTCTCCCTTCATCTCCCCTTCCCTCCACAGTGGGGAAGAGAATTGGAAAGAAAAGGTAAACCTTGTGAGTTGAGATAAGAGTGGGTTAAATAGTTGAAACAAATTAAAATATACTACTACTGGTGCTGCTGCTGCTACTATTGCAACAATAAATTATTATATTATTACTATTATTATTATTATGAAAAGGAGAGAGGGAAAGAGGAATAAGAGCCAAAAGATTCAAGTGATGCCCAGTAGAACTGCTATCACTACATACTGACCGATGCCCAGCCCAGCCCCAAACAGTGATAGGCCCCTCCCAGACAACTCCTCCAGTTTATATACTGTGCATGATGTTCTGTGGTGTGGAATATCCCTTTGGACAGTTTGAGTCAGCTCTTATGGTTATACTACCCCCTGGCTTCTTGCGCACCTGCTCGCTGGCAGAGTGTGAGACACTGAAAAGTCCTTGGCTTGGAGTAAGCTTAAGAATACTTAACTAAAACACCAATGTGTAATCAACATTATTTACATACTAAATCCAAAGCATAGCGCTGTACCGGTTACTTGGGAAAATTAACTCTATCCCACCCAAAACCAGGGCAGCATCTCATGATGCCAAGTTGCCCCATAGTGAAAAGGTTCTCTCCAGTGTTGCAGAACTAATGGAGAACATTTTAACTAATTTTATTTACAAATCTAAATTCTGCAATAAATTGATTAGCCTATGCCGTTATTGACAACTTAATTCCTACAGTTGTTCAGCACTCTCCTTTGACGATCTTTGATGATAAATTGACTTTTTGTATCTAATTTGCCTTCTTAGTAAGTACAAAGGTGTCTCAAGCATGTTACCGATGCACTTGAAATGAAATGTATCCTAATAACTCAACACTGTCATCTGAAAACGTTATTTCCTGAACTCCAGATTCATTATCATGGAGTCATTTCTCAGCCTTGAGATTGTAATTATAGCATGACAAAGCTATGCCCATACAGTACCAGATGTTGACATTTTTGCAATTGACATCCCGATATTCAGATGAAAAACCGCAGAAAAAAACCCTTTTTTCTTCTCCTAGTATCTACCCTGGTGGATATCCAAGGGCTGTTGAAATCTTACTTCTAACTAGGACAATGATCTCTAATCATAAAAAGCAATTAACTTGGAATTGTGATTAAAAATATAATTCCAATTTATATATTGGATAGCACTAGAGAAACACAAAACAAAGGCCATAAGGTGGGACATCTTGACTGAAAACGTGAAACACAGTGTTTGGTTCTCCTGTATATCACAGTCATATTTTTGAGGAAGTTGTGTCCAAATCTAAATGTTATTCAAATAACCAGGACCTAGATACCTATCCTTTCTTTATGGTTCCTGCTAATAAATTATTTACTGCATGATGATTGGACATTATGTATGTGTCCTTTTCTCTCTTTTCTCTGATCCATGCAAAGTTACAGCATTTTTTTTTTAATGAAAAGTTGATAATGCAGGAGAAATGTGACTGGGCCAGTTGGATTCTGATCATATCTCTTTGCTGGTTGCTATACAAGTCTTATTTGCAGTTGTATTTTCCCCTGCTGCCTTGTCCTTGAATGCTGATGGTTGGAGGCAGCCGAGAGGCCACTTGAATGACTTCATCTTGCCTTTTTCCTAGTGAGTTCACAGGTTCTTCAGAAGTAGGCTGGCATGAAGAGAAGTTCGTGGTACTTTTTCTTCTTTCTGTTTTTTTCTTTTCAAACCGAGATTCTTTCCAGTGAATTATTTAAACTGACATAAACTTATTTTTTAGAGGGATTAAAATACTTCTGCTTATATATCTGCCCCATGTTGCTCTTTTCTTCAAGACATTTGCTTTTGGCCACTTTCAGAGATGATGTACTGGGATGAATGGACCTCTAGTCTGACCCACAGTAGTTTTTCTACTGTTCTTACTAAAATACTAACAGCAGAGTCAACCCTTAAAAATAGTCAAAAAAAGAATAAAAATTAATTTTGGACCAGTTTTACTTTTACTATTGCTGCACAGACACAGTTTGCTACAAAAGGTCAAATAAATTGCCTGGGCAGAGAGTTTAATTTAGATATATTTTGGGGGGAAATGGTGTGAACTGATTTGTGAACAGTTTAGTGACTGCAACTGTAGAGGTTCTCATTAAAGTTTGGCTTTATCTTAATGACAAATTTACAGTAATACCTTTTTGTGCAATCCTAGGTTGTGTAGTATAGCTTGAGGTTGATTAAAAATTAAAAAAAATTCCACATTGTAAGTTTCTTTTGTAGTCTGAGAGGGTTGGAAAACATGATCTTTTTCGTAATCTAAGTGATTAAAAGTTAGTAATATTCATCCAATTAACAACAATCAAAACAAAGATTCAAAACAGAGTAAAAATCACACATAAAATCAGTAAATTGTTTATCACTGTGAATTATGTGTTCCTTATTTAGACTCATTAGACTATGATCTCTTGGAGTTTATTTCAAGATACTTTCTTTTTATTCATTTAATACTTACTTAGAGAAGAAATACCAACTTGAACTGCATTTTCCTTTCCTGAATGTACAGGAAAAGTAAATACAAACTTGATTTTCTGTGTTTCATACTGTTTCACTTTAAGTCTTTATACATCTGAAAATATCTCAATAAAAACAACCTCAAAGAGTAAGAGAGATGAACATTTAGTGGGGCTTCCTACTGAGCTTTTTTAGTAAGTGTTTACGAAAAAGATGTTTATATATACAACAGTGATATGGCTCCCATGATAGGAGCTCCCTTCTCTTTTAGAGAATTAATGTAAGCAAGAAAAAACTAGTTTCTGTCTCAGTGTTTTCTATTTTAATAGGGTGAAAGTACCTAGTTCTCATTTTGAATGTTGGAGTTTATATAATGACTGAACATTAAAAAAATAAATAAAAGTTTTAGAAATTTTGCTAATGTAACTAATGGATATTCATTATTTACAGTGCATTTATTCAGAAAATGAATTCCATACAAGCTGAGATCATAATGAACCTAATAAACTGTCCTGATATAGTAGTTCAACCTCTGAGCTACATGAGGCAGTGGAAATGTTACTGCTATATACTTCCTATGTCATATAGCATAGAAATAATGCAATGAGTCCTGACGAAAAGTCATAGAGCAAATTTAACAGAGCATGCTGCTTAGGTGTTGGGTCTTGTCTTGGTAGATCAGCTTAAACTGTAGATAATCCAACCAGAACCAATGGTTCTTTCCAGTGACAACAGAAGGCTGATTGGGAACATGGAAAGAGAAAAAATCTGGGTCAGCTGGGAGACATTTCAGAGAACACTCTTGACACAAGTTTTTACAGACACAGCTGGCAAGTTTAAGGTCTGGACAAATCCTTCAAAAAGATTATTTGTTTTAAATTAGGGGGAAAAAAAGAAAATCATAAAAACCCAATAAACACCAGAAAGTTTTTAAATTTAAAACCAGGTTTTTTTCCTTTAGGATTTTCCCAAGGCAAATGGGGGGCAACAAAACTGGTGAACAGGTTGGAAGAATGTCCTGTGAAGAATGGCCAAAGTCTTTGGGATTCTCTGCTTTGGAGAAAAGGAGGCCTGAAAGGTGACCTCATTGCTCTTTACAGCTTGCTGAGGAAGGGAAATGAAAGAGGGAGATGCTGAGCTCTTGTCCTTGGTGCCTATTGACAAGACACATGGAAATGACTCAAAGCTATGCATGGGGATGTTCAGGCTTGACATTAGGAAGTATTTCTTTACTGAATGGGTGGTGAAATGCTGGAACAGGCTTCCTAGAGATATAGTCAATGCCACAAACCTGTCAGTTTTAAAGAGACATTTGGATAATGCCCTTAAAAACATGTTTTAACTTTTGGTCGACTCTAAAGTGGTCAGACAGTTGGACTAAATCATTTTTGCAGGTCCTTTCCAGCTGAACTATTCTCTGTGGTTCTTTTCTCTCCCCTTCTAAATCAAGCATTACAATGCAAATAAGCTTTCACATGAATGTATTTTTCTTTGCTAGCAAGAATTTCCCTAACTTTAATATTATTTTGCCTAAAATTTCATGTGAAAAAAGTGAACTAAGAACATTTGTCCCCTAAGTAGTCTAAATGTCCATTAAAAAACAAATTAATTTTATAAGCAAAATAATAATTCGAATGTTGAGATGATCCAGAATGCTTTATAATCATTTCATTCAATATTAGTCATCCATTCTTCCAAACAGTGATTTTCATCTGTACATTTACATGTGTATGTATACACATATATAAAATATATGTCTGTGTATGCAAAAGAATTTCAAAACACTAAGTCAGCTAGGGCCTCCAAATGATTTCTTTTCCAAAGAATTCTGTTTGAGCTTAATTAAATCTTCAACTGACTTTAAGGCTTAAAGTTCCTAAGATTTTAGTACGTTTCTTTTGTTCATAAAGAACATTCCATATGGTACTTTTTACAGAGGCAGTATTACATTATAATGTGATTTTATTTGTGACTTGGTCCTTTATCTTGTCTTCAGGAACTCTTTTAGAAGAGTCTTAAGGCTGGAAATCAGCAGGAAGATTGGTCATCTTGAAACCACAAATCAAGCTGACATAACCCTTTCCATGGACCAGTTTAGGAAGCCTACAGGTTTCATTTAAAGATTCATATAAAACATTTGCACATAAAACAAAAGTATATTTTGGTTTTATAAAAGCACATCCCTATTATTTAATCAGCATATATTGAGAACCCTTTATTGTACTCAGTGTGCAGCACAGTCTCCTGCCTTGGTGGTAGATAGGGAGTTCAAACAAAAGCAGTCTTTGTGTACTTTTACATTTCATCTACAGTACCATTTCATGTTCAGGAAGTTGAACATGAGCCAGCAGTGTGCCCAGGTGGCCAAGAAGGCCAATGGCATCCTGGCCTGGATCAGGAACAGTGTGGCCAACAGGACAAGGGAAATGATTCTTCCCCTGAACTCAGCACTGGTGAGGCCACACCTGGAGTACTGTGTCCAGCTCTGGGCCCTTCAGTTCAGGAAGGATATTGAGGTGCTGGAGCAGGTCCAGAGAAGAGCAACAAGGCTGGTGAAGGGACTCAAGCACAAGTCTTATGAGGAGAGGCTGAAAGAGCTGAAGTTGTTTAGCCTGGAGAAGAGGAGGCTCAGGGGAGACCTCATCAACTCTCTACAACTATCTCAAAGGAGGTTTTAACCAGGTGGATGACGGTCTCTTCTCCCAGGCAACTATCAGTAAGATAAGAGGACATGGTCTTTAGCTGTGCCAGGGAAGGTTAAGGTTAGATATTAGGAAGAAATTCTTTACAGAGAGGGTAATCAGACAATGGAATGGGCCTAGGCAAGTGGTGGATTCTCCATCCCTGGAGGTTTGTAAGATGAGACTGGATGTGGCACTTAGTGCCATGGTCTAGTAACCGCAGTGGTAGTGGATCAAGTATTGCACTTGATGATCTCAGAGGTTTTTTCCAACCTGGCTGATTCTATGACTCTATGATTCTATGATTTCTGGTCATTTCTGTGTCAACAAACCAGGTAGGGCTCACTGGTATATAACTGCTTGATTTGTGGTTGATTTGAATCCTTTCTTCAGTCTCAGTTATTCCATTGTTTTAATGTAGACTTGTTAAATCCATTGAACCGTTGATTGCTTTATCCAAAGTGGACCTCCGAGATGCGATTCATCTAAATGTACAAACAAGGGAACCACCAAGATCATAACAAGAGTGTATAAACAAATATGCGTAGAGAATTAAGAAGACATAGCTGAAATTCAGTAGTTATGGGAAATGAACCAGATGGTATAGCATTTATCTTGTCTTTTCCCTTCACAGTAGAAGATATGGAGTTTGTGATCCATTATGGAATCATATACCGTACTTTATAATTTCAAACTTTTGTTTGGTCTCTTTGTGTATACCTTTGATGTGCAAACAGTTAAGCTAACTATTTGGAAATAAGCAAAAGTAAACTTTGTGTAATTGTTAACTGAATTAAATACTGTATGAAGAACTTTCTGTATTTTCCAACAAATATAATTATATATAGGCAATATCTAATTTTGCTACATCAAAAATGTTTTTCTAATAGTTGTTCTACTTTACATATCTCTTCGGACCTTTGTGTTATAGATAACTGTAGAACAACACTATTCAATTTATTCCACTGACTCTCAGCACTCATTCAGATGGCACTTGAAAGACCTTAAAGTCAAAAAGTGGAAGATATTCTTCCAGCTGTGGCATCTGAAAAAGCCAGAGGCAAGTTTCTGCATAAGATCATCAGGCAGCGATGATGCCTGACAAGTCCAGAGATGCCTTTGAGTCTACTACACAGTTGTATCGTGACCGGTTTCTCTTTTTATCTTACTATTTTATCCTTTTTTTGATTCTTATTTTACTTTGGAAACATTTCACGCTCTTCTTCATTTTAGGAGCAGATTCTTTGGTGTTTTTCCCGACTTAACAAGACAATATTTTTGTGCTCACATCTTGCCTCCATAAAGATTTTCTTACTTTTTCCAAGATCTAGTTTTATGTGTGTTCCTCTGCCACCCTAGTACATCTTTGAGAATCACAAGTAGTTGCTGAAGAGTTATTTTTCTGTAAAATATACTGGAATCTCCTGGAAAAAAACCCAAACAAACCAACCAGAAAACCCCAAATAAATAGCAACAAACAAAAGTAGTATAAACCAGTGTCCACCATGAAAAGAGAAAGGCAAGGAATATTTTGAGAATATTTTGCACTAATTCTTCCTTTAATTATACATATTTAATTATATACATAAATATAGGTATGAAGATAATATACTCATGTACCAAAAATATTTTTATTCATCTGAGCAACTCATAAGCCATTAACACATCAGTCTTATTGCTCTGTGTCCTTTACAGTGTACCTAGTAAAAATGTGATTCCTGGTGTATGCTTCACTGCTTGACTGTAAACAAATTAATCAGATATGTTTCTGTTACCCTTTTAAGACACTCTCTTAGCTGCAGAAGTGAAATGAAAACACGCAAGAATGAGATGCTATGTAATTAATAATCATACCTTTGTTTGGTTTTAATATCTTATTCATCTCAAACACAAAAGTACTTATACAATATTTAACAGTTTTTGAATTAGTTTTCTTTGTAAGGCAAGGAAACCTTGCCAACTACTTCAGCTGCTTACTCAATGCAAGTATTTCATGACCTTCAGTATCATGTTATTTCACAGAGAAACATAGGATAAAGGAATCTGGAATTATCTTTACAAGCTGTCAATTAAGGCTAAGTGATCTATATGTTTAATAGCTTAAAAAGCAAAGTAATTTAGAAAAGTCCTTATTACTGAGATTTGGAAGATTAGTTGTAGATATCAATATACCTGTTTGATTTAAAATGTTCTCCTTGTGTTTTTTTTTCTGAAGAACAGAAAAGGTGAAATCGTTATTTACTGAAGTGTCAAAAGCTCATGCACTTCTAATTCGCTGTAATTTCATTGGAGTTTTCTTTTTTTCCCTTTTCCTAAAATTGTTCAACATCTATAACTAAATCACTATTTAGCCTCCTAAACATTTTGAGTCAGTGTGCTTGTCCGATTTATAATGCCAGTGCTTAAATAAAGATAGAATTGGTATTAAAAAGCATCTTTTTTTTTTCTTATGTTAGTATCTCTGCTAATTTGTACCTTTTGTTTTCTTCTTAATCTGATCGTGATTGCATATAAACATACGCAACATTCAAACTTTGCTCCCGTGTGAACACTCACATATTTTGCAATATATAATTAAACACTGTATAAAACATTGATTACATGAAGAAATTAAATAGAGAACTTTGCTATATTTATTCATCATGCAGAGTAAAATCTTCTGAAAGGGAGCGCCAAGATAGATCTTTTTTTTGTTTTTAACCTTTTAAAATTAAACTTTAAAAAAAATTTAATTTTAATAAATTACCAGGAAAATACATATTTTAATTGATATTAAAAGGGAGTTCTTTTTTTCTATTTTTTTCTTATGCATTTTGTTTGGTTTTGATTTTGTCCTTGAGTTTAACTTCTCCCTCATACTCTCAGCGTAAAGGCAGTTAGGTAAATGTTTTCATTTTAGATACATGTGATTTTAAAAAACCACAATTTTTTCATTGCTTTTTTTTTCTTCTGCTGGATTTTATTAGTTCATGGTAGAACACCTAAATAAAAAAATATAGGACCTAGCTTTATTTATCTAGTTATTAGTTTGCTCGTTAACATTAACAAATATTTTTGGAAAATCATCATACATTATCTTTTCCTAAAGGTCAACAACTATCAGGCACATATCCTGGGGTATAACACAAGATTCTCTATGTCTTGTCTCTGTCCTTTTCTAGTTGCCCTCCTTAGTTCATGTATTTGTGAACTTTTGGCTTTGAAATGTCATTGTTCATATGAACCTCTTACAGGGATGACACAAAACTGGGAGGGGTGGCTGGTACACCAGAGGCTCATGCTGCCATTGAGAGGAGACTCAACAGGCTGGAGAAAAGGAGTGACAGGAACCTCATGCAGTTTAACAAGGGGAAGTGACAAGTCCTGCACATGGTGAGAAACAGGTCCGTAGCAGGGGTAGATACTGGGGCCACCCAACTGGAAAGTAGCAAGAGAAGGACCTGGGGATCCTGGTGGACACCAAGCTGAACATGAGCCATCAATGTGACCTTGTGTCAAACAATTGTAATGGTACCCTGAACCGCACTAAAAGAAGTGCTGGCAGCAGGCCAAGGGAGATTGTTCTTACCTGCTACTCAGCACTAGTGAGGTCACACTTGGAGTACTGTGTCCAGTTCTGGGCTCCTCAGAACAATAGACACTTGGATATACTGTACAGAATACAATAAAAGATCACAAAGATGGTCAAGGGACAGGAACAACTCTCTTAAGGAAAGACTAAGAGAACTGTGACTGTTTAGGTTGGGGAAGAGAGAGGTCAAGGGGGATCTCTTCAATATTTATGGAACACTGAAAGGAGAATGTAAAGAAGACCAAATCAGGCCCTTTTCAGCAGTTCCCAGTGACTGGTTACAGAAGCCATGGGCAACATAGGGAAACATGGGGGACTCCAATGGAACATCAAGAAACACGTTTTTACTGTGAGGGTTGCAGAGTTTTCCACATTGGAAGTACTCAAAAGCCATCTAGGTGTGACCCTGAGCAACTGGCTGTAGGTGACTTTGTTTGATCATAGGGGGTTTGTTTTAAGACAACTTGTTTATTACTAGGTGTTTTGTTAAAACTTTCTAATCCACTCTGATCTCTGTGTGTCATATCTCAGATTTCCATTTTCAGGTAGGCAAATGAGTCTTCCAAATCACATACATAAATGGGCTTTGTTGTGGTTAAGTTCAGCACTTTCCTCTGCATCCAGTTCTTTCAAATAGCTTTATTAAGCTCCTTATTTGTTTTAAAAAATATGTATTACTTGCTTAGATGGTAACAACATTTCAAAACTTTTCTTGTGACTATTAGCAAATTTAAGCTGTCATTTCTAACAACTATTTAAGATTTAAATTCAAGAACTGGAAAGTATAAATATTTATAAAAGTTTTACTTTTTTCAGGGCATAATGTCTCCCTTTTAATCTTTTTCTTGATGTACATTAGAAGTCAATTGTTAGCTTACTAGAATTCTTATTTCTAAACTCTTCTCAAACATGCATGTTGAAACACACATTAATATTCAAATAATGTTTTCAACACTGACAGGAAGTATACTTACTATTTAGTTTCTTTGCAGTAGTAGTGTCAAATACAAAAATACCTGTCATGAATTCATCATAAATAATTAATTTCTCTGTAAAATACCAAGGCGAGAGAATTTCACTCTGCCTTTAAAATCTCTTCTACGTAGAAAGGTTTATACCATGCTGATATTGAGAAAAATTACTGTTTGTGCCTTTTTACACAACCCCCCCCGCTTGTTATTTATGTTATTGTCACTCAACTACATGTCTAAGCATGAGTATTGTCATTCTCTATCTTCTCCTCCTAGTTTTTATCCAGCTTTCTAGAGTGACAAGTTCATACAATCAGCATCTTTTAAAGATATTGAAGTAAAATGAGCTAAAAGAAAATTAAAACAAACAAACAAACAAAACAATCCACCACCAAAACAATTTCAAGAAGCATCTATCCTCCAAAACCTTTTCTTATGTATATGTTTATATATACTGATTATGAAGGAAGTTGTATTCAATAGTAGTTATATCAACCTATACCTGCTATTCTTATGACAGAATAAAGTAAGTTAGGAGGACAATACCTTGTGCATGAAAGATAGAAAGAGAGGAAGAACTGAGGTATTACAAATTTCTTTTATCTGATTCTGATTCTCTTTGGTTGGTTTGGCTTAAGTGTGGTGTGAACAATCAAAGATATGTGAAACACTTTGGCATCTAAGGTACAAACTTGAAGTGAAATTTGGGATGAGAAATCAGTAACAGGATGCAAAATGTTTTCCAGAGTCCACAAGATACAAAATTACAACTTTCTAAAGAATGTTCAATTCACATATACATACACTACGAATGGACATATATATGTACACAGTCTCTACACATACACACTTACTTCCTTGTTTTACAGTCCTGTTGAATGGGAGATGCCAAAGCACTTTTCAGGAAAGAATATATTGCTTCATATGACCTCATCAGAAAAGGGCAATCTAAGGTTTTAAAATGAAAACTAGAAATCCTGTTTTCACTCTAGAGAGCAGAAGGGTGGCAAGAAAGAAGAGACTGTGAGAGAACAGTGAATGTAATCAAACATTTTTTCAGTGCAAATAAAGCATTTTGGGAAGACAGGCAATGTCAAAGTCATTTTGTTGCACAAAAATGAAGCAAAATATTCTTGTTTCTGAACGTTACTGACTGAATAACAGTCACAACAGACCCGTATCTTCTCAATGTGCTCATAGATATATTCATAAGTTCTCTAATACTTCTGAGTGTTTGGTGGACATCTTGATGTTTTAAAAATGACTGGGGAGATAAGTTACCTGTGCATTTGTATTTCCCTATTACCGCTTTTCATATAGAACAATACTGAATTCAGATCTTGAGTGTCTGAATAAGTCAAGTGTCTTCATCGGGAAAATTTTAGTCAGAAATGATCAGTTGATTGACTTCCAGTATCCTTAATGATAAAATGTGAACACCTCTAAATTTATTGCATGTTTTTCAATTTCAGCAGTGACACGTGCCATTGGTAGAACCAAACAAAATTAGAGATAGTTTAGTTGTTTGAGCAAAGTTATCCTAGTGAAGAACCATGCAATATAAAATCACAAATAGCCCAGTCTTGCCTTTTTATTGTTTTACATAGTGCTTGTAATTTTTTAAAATTTTAATAATGTTTTTTTACCACTGATGATCCAGGACATCATTATAATCTTTGACATTTTCTGTAATTAATTCACATGACATCAAAATTTTAAAGTCATCTTCATAGGCCTTGGGGAAGTCCACTGGTAATAAAAAAGAAGGATTGGATGGCCTGTTGATACTGTGTTGTCACAACAGACCTTGTGGCAGCTTGTATTCCCTCCACAGTGAGCAGGAAGAAAAGATCGTTCTACAAAGAGATCATAGATTTAAGGACTCTTCTCAGCAATCTGCTGGTTTTTGTCAGAATGCAATCTGAGGAACATTGCTAGGGGAGATCCTATGTCTGCAAATTGCTTCAGCTCTAGGCATATGCATGCAAAGAATCACCAGCCTGAGAAAGTTTTTCAGACCTAGAATATATTTATTATCAAAGGTACAAGACATCCTCAAAGGTATGTGGGATGGATATTTCCATTGTAGCATGGATTCTATTTTCCTTTATGAAAATATTTTTAGCATTTGTTCGGGTAGTACTGACTGTGGATTTGAATATCTAAAGTGCATTCTTGGATCTTAGGCAGAATGTCCAATTGAGTTGTCAAAATTTCCAGCCTTCCCTGATAATGTCCTAAGGGATGCAAGAGTTTAGAATATAAAAACATGCAGTATTTTGTAATTTATTAATTTTAGGTCAGAGTGTAAACATAAAAGTAAGGGGATTTTCTACTACTGCTATTAGCAACAGTAATTAATACAAGGTCTACCAAGGAAATTATTTTGTTAAATATAATATTAAACTATTTAATAGTTTAATATTTGTCTTGCTCAATCTCTTTTTTTTTTCTTTTTAGTTGTTTACACTTATCACAACACTGCTTCTTGAGCTGTAGAATTTAGCCCTTCTTTCTTGCCTCAAAACATTGTTTCCTGAAGACAGTGCATATCGTATTCTAGTTTCATCTAAATTTTCAAGACAAGTTAAAACAGTGTTTTTGAATGAAAAACTGAGAGCTGTCTGATACACTGGCCGGGGGTGAAGACTGTGAAAAATGTGATTATATGTGCACCTTCGGGTATATTACTGATGTACTTGAGACAGAAACAATTTAGATGTTGGACTAATAGGCACAGATAAAGGTGTATGTTCTAGGTAGTACTGAAATAATGAGGAGTCTTTATTTGAAAAAAAAAAAAAAAAAGCCAAGATGGCATTAAAGAATGCTGGAAGCTAGCATTTACATGTTGATTAAATGACAGTACTTCAACCTTCATGTCCTTGCTTTTCATTCCTTGCCATCTATCATTGCAAAGCTTTTTCTATTAAATGACAGATGAATCTTCTTTGTATGACGAGACAGGTTATGTAGGATAGAAATCAAGCATGAAAGGTACCTGTTTTTGTAGGAAGTAGGGGTAAGACACGAGACCTCCCAGCCCCTAGGGCTACATCTCCACTGCCTGTTGAGGGTAACCCCATGGGCAGACTTATCTGCTTTGAGCCTCCAAGCTCAAAGTGAGGCCAATCTGGGGACTCCGAAGCCCTAAGGGCTTTGAGTGTTTGAGCATGGCATTGAACACACCTTTCTAGGCTAATTTTTGTATCTGTATTTTATCTGTAAGGTATAGATGACCTAACTTGTTCATTGTTTCTTGTTTATTTTCTTAAATGTTATTGTTTCACCAGTAATTTATATTTCTATATAATAACTGCATATAATTAATATATGTAATTATATATCATTTAAATCAATAATTATATAGAATCTAAATTTGTTTTATTTGCTATTATTATTAACTAGTTAACTTCTATGTTGGTTAGGGCTTATCCAGTGCATCCATCCATACGGGAAATGCAATGACTGGGTATTGTGGTGTGACCGTTTTCACCAGCAGGACACATTTGGCACGGCTCATTTTTTTTGGCTTTCAGCTGTTTTCACTGTTAAAGTGCTCCATTAGCTGATCTTTTGGGTCTATCGAGACAGATTTTTTTTTTTTTTGTGACAACTTCTGACCTTTGATATTATACTGGTCCTTTATTATTGAGAATTCCCATTAGTTCTTCTTACTGCCAGCCTCATTCTCAGCCTGCCGAGGGGAACACTCCTGCCTCGTAAGTCAGAAAAACTGTCAGGAGCTGCTGCATCTGTGTCTTCATGAGGCTTCCTGCAAATGTACCTAAACTGGTAAATTCTCTCATGTGGGTACAACTTCTGTATTGTACATTTTTTAAGTCCAGTGTAACACTAAATAGATCTCAGATAAGTGAACTGTTTTGCTTCCTGCTTGCCAATTTTAGTGATGTTACCTTATGATAATAAATTATAACATAACTCTAATAGTGTAATAGTGGCAAGTCTGTGATTGAATGAGTGATGTAAAAAATCGAGAGTGGCTGAAAAGTCCATTGCCTTTTGTATACATTTATTGGTTCTCCCTCTTTCTCTCATTCTGATGGTTATATAACTGCTGATGGTTATATGCCCCCAGTCTGAATCCTAATTGCTATGAAATGAGTAAGTGGGAGGCAGTTGAAGTGCTTGGGAAAGAAGAGAGACTGATTTATGTTGTGTAAAACTGACTCAGCATTTGACAGGGAAGAAACCACACCATTAAACCACTGAGTCATCGGCACGCTCATGCTCTGTTGACTGAAGCTGCCTTGTACTTCTTGGATGCTAAGTCATCATAACATCCTCATCTCTCTCCAGTACTTCCCACTGGCAGTGGGAATGACTCACCAGGCAGTGCAAATCGCCTCAAATGGCAGCTCATGGGACACACAGTAAATCTAAACTATAATTAGGTCACAAGTGGAAAACTCAGTTTGAACTGCAATGAACATTTGCCCATGTCCATAAAACATTTGCATGACTTGGAACCGCTGGGCTAATTCTGATGAAGAGACTGAAGCTGGGGTTATAAGGCCACAACCAGAGATAGTGTACTTGCAGTTATGCAGATAAACCCGCACTTCATCTTCCCAAATGATGCCCAGAGGCTGCCAGAGCAGTCATTCTTTCACTTTTATGAGCAGTGAATTTACATTAAAAGGCATTTAAATAAAGGCTGTAGAGTATGCTTAAAGGATGTTGTTCCAATTTGGGACTTTATTATGGTGCTGTGGCATGGTGAAGTGACCCAACACATGATTGAGCTGAGGTGCCAACATGCCCTAGAGCTCTGTTAATAAGGATTGGTGAGGCTGGAGGTAGCGATGTTCGCAAGAATGCTGATGAGCCTCGTTAGCAGTGTGCAGCTCATTTTCTTTGGAGAAGGGTACACAAGCCTGTGGGGGAGAGCTGGTGGGGAAGCCAGTCAAAGAACTCTGCATCGAATAATTTATTTGGCTAGCTTAGTCCACCCTAGTAAACAAGCCTTACTTTCTGTGAGTAAGCTCATTAGTCTCCTATTTCTGGATACTTACATTACATGAACAAATTAGAGCCAATATTTTGTCCACACTCTCCTCTGTCACTTCATGCACAGGAAACTCTTCTTTAGCTGACATTATCTGTTTCACTAAAAGGATACAAGTCATATTTACATTGTTGAAGATTCTTGCCATGAATGAGATACAATATCCAAACTTCTTGATATAACAATCATATCAGTCTTGCACAAGCAGTCCTACTGCTACCTCCCAGTGCTGTGAGCTGACATGTTTGCCTGCATGTACTGCATCTGTACTTGCAGCAGTGAAATGAGTACAAAGTGCATTTAGGAAGAACATTTTCACATACCTAAATCTCTGTCTTTATTTAAGAATTTGCATGGGCAGAAGTCAGCTCTCATGATTAGGAAAATACAGGCAGCCTGGTTCTCCTTCCTGAGGGCTCCTCAGATGCAGGTTGGAAGTGGCAGTGGGCTGTGTCAGCTGCGTTTTATAGATATGGTCCAATCCTGGTGACAGTGTTTTACCTGGCAGCCCCTGTTTTTTCTCCAGTCATTCTACTGGTGCCCTTCAATCCTGAGGAGAGGACTGCCTCCTGGTACAGTAGATTTTCCTGGAGGATTTTAACTTTGCGTGCTGCAGATCTAGGCTGCGCAAAGAGGGGAAACACCCGAAGAAATTCACATGAATGGAGAAGTTTGAACATGTTCACGTGAAAAAGTCCGTTTCTATGGATTGATCTTTTCTAGCAGTTCTACACAAGGTTTGAAGTGACCTGAATAGTTCTGTGTAATAGTTCTTGGTTTCTTAATATTGTAGATGAAATGAAAGAAATAGAACAAAAATATTTGTGTATATAATTAAATATTTAATTTCTGAGTTCTTTTCTTCACTTTCTTTGGTGCAGTTAGAATATATTTAAAACATTTCAGATAGAAAGCTCTGAAAGCTTTTCTTTAAAATGAAGAACAAGAAATAGGTTGGCACATACATGATTTTTTTCTGAAATAATTCTCCATGTACAGTTGATGTAATATGCTAACCCAGGTCTACATAATTCTTCTTCTTCAAAGAAAAGACTTTTAGATTAAAAACTCCTATTTTTACCTGAAATTTCCCTACCTTAATTCTGAGCTTTCACTGGCTTCATGTTCCCTTTTACTTATCCCACATAAGAACTGGTACCAATTATGCTAAGCAGGGAGAGATTGTGTATGGCCTCCCTGTCATGGTCTGTGAACTTTACACCTATTCTGGTTACACAAGTACAAGGTAGACATGCTTGACTAAATGTATTCCCTTAGTGACAGAGATGACTATAAAAGGGATAAGAAGCTAATGCTTCAGTGCAAATAAAGTCTAAAATTGCATCTTAGTCAGGATTTTTGGACCTGATCTACTTATGGCATACTAGATCAAGTTTTGTAGAATGAACAACAAACTTTTAAACCAGCCTGACAATTCTCCTACTGGACATTTATAAAACTGGACCTGACTGCATTTCTCTTAGTCTCTATTACTCAGACTTAATGAAAGGAAGTGATTTTATCAATGTCCTTTTAACTGTGACTCCTCTCTCATGGTGATAACCTTGATCCATTTGCTGAACCTATGCTACTGGTAGCATTTTAGGGGGCTAGTTGTCTAAATCAGGAGCAGTACCTCTTTAAGGCAAAGGTCTTCCTCTCCAAGAAAAGAGCTGCTATTATGGGGTCTAAAAACTTTTATATTTGTGTGTGTAGCCTCACTAATTTAAACAACCCTTTTCTTCCCTTTTTGATCCTCTTAGGAATTCTACCCTCGATATTAATTTTTAGGAGTACCTTGATACATTTCTTCCTCTTTGTTGTTCTCTTGTTGTTAGTTGAAGGTCATGATGATGATGATGGTGATGATGATAATGCTCTTATTCCCCACCCCAGGTGTCTAGGTAGGTGTGGTTTTGCAAGTTCAACCCCTTGTGTAAACATCAGTGATGATCTGTGACAATGCCGTTGATTAATTTTTCCCTTCTGATGATTATTTCGGAGAAAAAGGTTGCAGGGAAACTTATTTGCATAGTTCTATTTCCACCCGCACTTCTTTAATAGCTATGTTATTTGCAAAAATAACTTCCTAGTCAGTGCTCAACAACAATAAAATGTTCCATGTCTTAAATATTTCCAGTGAAGTAAGTCTGTAGTCAAAGGAGAGATCAATACTAGAGAAAATCAGTAATATTATGATTGCATTTTCTATAGAATATTGTTCCTGTGTTTTTTGCATTTCTTGTTTCTACATATCAGAAATCTACTGTATTACGCATTTTACCATACCACCGTATTAACTTCAATGTAATTGGGACCAGAGTGACTTAGCTGGCAAGTAACCATCCTGAGTGTTCCTAAGCCTTTCATCTATATAAACTGTGTCCAGATTGCCAAAATCTTGTGCGGTTCAAGACATGGTGCATATTAGGATGCACCTCTTGAACACTGCAGTTTGCATCCCCAGTATTTGTTGCAGGTGAGAGAAAAATTCTTCCCATCAGGACAAGCAGTTCTTTTCTTCACCAAAATAGTAATCTGTGTCCCTGGTTTTGGAAAGTTACAAAATATATCTTGTTCTAAGAAGAGTTTTGTGTTTCCCTAGTTTTCTTCTGCCGGCAGAAAAACAAGTCATGGGAGACATCTTTTCTGCTATTTTGGACGGGGAGTGTAATTGAACAGAATGAAAATGGATAGTTTAGTTCTACTATGTTGCACACAATGAACTGTCCACTAAATTGACCGTTATGAAAGCTCCAAACCAACAGGAGGGAGTAAAATATTATTTGGAATTGTTTACTGTCATTTTAACAAAAAATACCCCAAAATTCCATAACATTAAAACAGTCTTCAAATCAAAACATGGATGATGAAGTCTTTCTTAAAAAAGAAGTCAGCTAAATTCTTCTAAAAACTTAATCTATTCATTCATTAATAGAAGCACAAATAGAAAGTAAAACTAAACATCAGTAGACTAATGTTACTGTTTCTTAATTTACAGAATAATTACAGAAAACAAAGAAGAAAGTGGAAAATTTTGCATTTTCATTCCATGTAGCAAAGTAAATGCTACTGAAGTATTCTTTCAAATCTCCAGTGTGATTTTTGCCTTTAAGTTTGCTCTGAATGATGACTCATTTTTTCTAACAGAAGAGTATAAGGTAGAAGGTCTGCTACATGCATTCATTCCCCAGAAGAGTCATACCTAAAATGCTAGGTCATCGGGTGAAGTTCTGTGTTCTCATCATGTCCTGCCACTGGCATGCCACGATTGGTGTGATTTTGGAAGTTGTCCTCTTCCAACTCAGGAAGTCAACAAAGACTTCATTTACAGATACCATGAAGGTGAAATGAAATAACAACAACAGCAACAACAACAATAATAATAATAAACTAGATAAAACAACATTTATTGCTTTTTCCTTGGAAGGTTTGGATTAGAACTTTGTTGGGTTTGTGGTTTTCGGTGTGTTTTCTTTGTTTGTTTGTTTGCTTACTTTGGTTTGCTTACTGGTTTGGTTTGGTTTGGTTTTTTGTTCTGTTTAGTTTTGTTTTTAAATGAGCCAAAGGTAGATAGGTTTCTGTCCTTGTTTTAGATAATTCAGTCTTAAGGTTCTTAAAACAACTAAGGCCTACCAGACATAGTTTGGGATGCTATAGATTAGAGCTATAGTTAGACATTACTAAGACTGTTTGGTTTTATTGCTTTTTATATTTTAGTAGAAACCTTAAAATTCCATCGTAGTTCGGTTGAACCTTATTATTTAAGAAAGGTGTTACTTTTTATGTTGCTCAGATATTGATATAGTGTAAAAGACAAATAAAAATTATTTTTTCTTTCTTTTATGAAAGATGAATATCAGAACAGAATGTAGGTAGACTTTTAATTCAAGTTGCTAAAATGTGAAAAATGACAGTCAAAGAGCAAAATAGTTTCCTAGAAACCTAAACAAAAGGTTTCCTAACATAAAATAATGGCAAACCTTCATTTCCTCTATTTCTTTACAACAAAGTTCTAGTAAGCTGGTCAAATGCAGAGTCACAACATTACATTCATTATAACAAAGGGCTTTTAAAGTGCCTCTTTGGCCAGGAAGGATGCTAGTATGGCTATATTTGCTGTTTCAGCAGAACAATTTTGTTTCATTCAGTGCTGAAATGGTGATATAATATGAAACTCAGTGAGGGGGTCTAAGGGGCTGAGGTCTGTTTGCATCTGTGTTTGAATTTTTATCAAACAACTTTCTGCTGCTGTAACTATTAGTTTATATAGTATTATTCTTTAACTGTAGAAAGAAACCTTGTCTATAACTAACACAATCAAACTTTTCATGCAAATGTTTGTGTATACTCTCTACCGGTTTAAATTGCTCTTGAAAATACAGTGTAGACATCTATTTAATTTCTAAGCACAAACACATGCCTTCTGCATAAACTTCAGTACAGCTGAACAGTCTATTTTATTTGTTTACTGAACTGTACATTTTGAATAAATATGTCTGTAAAATCTTCTGTACATCATCAGCATATCTGTTGGGCAGTGTTGTCAGGCAAGGAACTTCTAATCAAATTTATAGTGTCTGTCAAAGTATGTTGCTATGGATAGAGAATTACCCTGGTTAACTGAACCCACGTATCCCAGAGAAGCTTGGTATTTTCCAGACCTGACTGAAACTGAACTTTAGAAATTGAGGACACTCAGCAGTTTTCAGAACCAGGTCCTCTATTTGTGATAAGATAATGAGAATGTGTTGGAATATTTCAGGCAGAAATAACCTGACATCAAAACATGGGTAGACAGAAGTCATGACATAGGGCAGTGATAACATCTGCTTGCCCTAAAATACTGTAAACAGCATCAGGAAGGTCCTCAAAGCTCCTGACATTGTAATATTTGTCAAATCCCCCAGAATGTGGAGTTAGACATACAGTGTATCAAATGCCAAGGGGACTGACATCAACTACTGTCACACTGGTCCTGTAAATCATCCTTCCTAGGGTAGATGACAGCAGGAAAAGCTACCAGAGGCTGCACAGTGCTCCTGCACTCATGCTGGAGCTGGAATCCTAGCCTAAGTAGCCATCAGGAGCTGAGAGTGTGGCCAAAAGCCCAGATGATCAGATTAATTTAGACTGATGGGAACAGAACTTGTTTGTTGTAATTTGAATTTCTATTATAGATGTTTATTCAACACTAATTGAGGTCTTGAGCAGAATTTTGTAATATGGATTTATACCCGCAAGCCTCATCTCTTATAGACAAGCTTAACTTCAACTAGCACTATCCTTGTTATGTCAAATTACATAAACAGTGCCAAGCCTGGAAGCCTAATATAAAGTTTCCATATGTTTATGTGGATGGCTAAAAGCAGTATGGTTTGGGAGAGTGTTAGTGCAAAAAACCTGACAAAAGCAGTATGTACACCTTTATTATACTTTTTACCTAAGAACATCTAAGAATACTGGTTTGTTCCATTCACTCCAGCCCGCCTGTGGCAACAGACTTTGCTTCTAATAACACAGTATAAAGAACAGAAATAAATTAATTTAGATGGTACCAATGACAACAATGTTACTATCAATGTAGACAGACTTAGAGACGATGCTTGAATAGTCCTTGATGATAAAAGCATATTTGTTTCATTTATTATTGTGTATTATTGTATTGAAAATTTTTTAACTTGATAAAGATCTGGTATATTATCAAAGCATTAATAAGTACTTTTCAGGCATACATTATGGTTTATTCTCATCAATATGTTGACAGAGATGCTTGAATGTTTTTGGGGAAGATCAATTCCTAGGATATATTTACAGAAAAATACTTCTAACTGAACACTGGGGAATAAATAAAAGAAAATCCTTAAAAACGAAATAATTTTTAAGACCTCTGACAGGAAAAATACCAACAAAATCCAAAGAAAATAATCAGACCTATTTGTTTATGTCCCCTATCTTCATTTCTTCTTGTACTCAGAGGACTCAGGCTTGACTTCACTGTTTATCACAGAAGAGAAGCCACATAGAATTTTCCAGGCATATTGTAAAAGAATTATGATTCCATTAATATGTGGATATTTTCTATTTCTTCCCTACTGTTCCCTCTGTTGTAGGAATTGAATTATATTAGTAATATGTAGATTTTTATAAAAGCATGGAGGATGAAATCAACAATCTTCCTGGTTATGGTAAGAATAGCCTGAGAATTACTGTACATTTTATAGTTTGACCTTAAGATTTTTCCGCACTTAAATCTTATGGAAGATCTTTATCTTCATGTAAGGTACCACCACTTTAAAAGTGCCTGGTCTCCAGCTGGAATGTAAATCCTAGCATTAGGTGTCTTTAAGTTCTTCTCAATGTAGGGAGGATTATACACCTCCCAAAGGTCACTAAATTCAGTATTTTTGGCAATAGCAAATACTATGATTTCCCATTCTGCTTCAGAATTTGCTCATCCAATTCTGAGCCATGGGCCTGTGCCTTCAATGCAACACCTGAATGCAGATGCTGAGGTTCTCTTCTGAACTTAGAATTTCATTTTAATTGAGCAAAAATCACTTTTTTTTCCAAATACATGCAGAGAAGAGGTCATCCAGCTCTACAGTTTGTTCTGATTTTTGCTTACACATTGATTAGAACACATCTATAAAGTTGAAGACTTTCTGACATATTATATTAGGTTACTGATTACAATATTGAACATCCTTTGCATTTATCTTTCATATTTGTAGAAAGATAAGGCAAAAATTAGCAAGCAGAAGAAAAAGAGTAGAAATTAAGAATGTGACTGTCTAGATAGTTTCAGTTTTCTGTATTTTTAATTATATATTTATTTGCTCTCTATTGGACTTTTGTTGGTTTTGGCTTTTTCTTTAATTTCAATTACAAATATAAAATACACAAATAGTTAAAATGCAAAAACCAGAACCCATACCTTTGATTCTTCAAGATAAATTGAGTTGAATAATGATATTTTTTTTTCTGTTTTATTTATCCTTCATGCCTTCTAAGCAGCTTGAATAACTAAAAGACCTTGAGAGAAATTTTTGTGATGGATATACAGCTTGATGCTTTTGGGAAAACCGAACTTTGTCTAATATCTATGAATGATGGAAAAGACTATGGACATAACACAGAATCATAGAACCTCAGAATGGTTTAAGTTGGAAGGGACTTTTCAAGATCATCTAATTCCAATCCCCCTGCCATAGGCAGGGACATCTTCCACTAGACTAGGTTGCTCAAAGCACCATCCAATCTGACTTCGAACACTTCCAGTGATGGAGCATCCACTGCATCTTAGTAAAATGACCCTACTAAAATGTCTCTCTCCATCTTACTTTTAAGTCCTTTTCAGTTACTGAAAGGCCACAGGCTCTCTGAGGCCTTCACCATGCTGAACAATCCCAACTATCTCAACCTGTTTTCACAGAATAGATGTTTCAGCCCTCTGACCCCTTTTCATGGCCTTCCTCTGGACCCATTTTATTAGGTCATTGTCTTTCTTGTACTGGGAATGCTAGAGCTAAACACAGTACTCCAGGTGGAGTTTCACAAGAGCAGGGTAGAGAGGGAAAATCCCAGGGTCCTTCTTATTACTCTGCTTTCTGGAAGGAGTATCTGTAATTATTAGACAGAGATAATGAAATATAGATAAGAAGTTGATCCTAGGAGAGAGAGCAAGAGGGTGATACAAAAGGAGGAAATACTGTGCTATATAATAGTCCCAGATAAGTATTTGAACATTTCCTGTTAAGTGCCGTCATATTTCTTGTCACTAGTAGAGGAATACTTGTCATAAAATTGTTCCCTGTTACATCAAAGATAACATGTTCTAAGGAAAGGATGTTGGAATACCTGAAAGAAAAGGATTAAAATAAATAGCAACACAAACTTCCAGGATGTTGAGGACTAAAGCACTTTTGCTACACACAGAAATATTATGATCTAGAAGCCCCAGTCAGCTTTCAGGAGCTGTTAAACTAATTATGTGTTACCATATGACCAGTGAGAGCACATAGTACCTACACAGCTCTCTAGGACTACAAAGTTGGAAAGACCTAATAAATAGATACTTAAATGTTTACATCTGAAAAAGACAGAGAGAGATGTATGGCTCTTTCTGTGAGGTACAGCTCCTCTGTATTAAAGATGGAAAATAAGTTACTATCCCCTACTTCAAATATTATTATATTCCTTCCACCCTCTGCCCAGTGATACAAATTAAGCAATACACGTGCCAATAACATCTCATTGCATATCAAACTACTGGTCTGAATATCAACTACTTTTTTTATGAAAATCTTCTGTCCTAAGTTTGTGACATGGGAGATGGTAATGAGAACACCTCGTTATAATCTGATATCATAACTTTTGAGTTTTGACAAAGATCAACACCGAATCTGCACTAATATTCTGCAGATTACCACTTATTATTGGATAAGATGTATCTGTTTGGAGCCTGAGCTAACCACACTGATATATTTTATGGTAAGTTTAGAGTTTTGTTGAAATTCCCATCAAGGAAAACAAATAAGACATTAAGTTGACACTGGTAATACCTAACAAAGTAAGATGTGGAAATTCCTTTGTATGTTTTTTAAAGCTTACCCTTTCATAATTGTGGTTTCAGAGTTTGACTGCGTATGAAATTGTTGATGCCATGAAATTCTGAATTATAAAGATTTCCTTTAAGTTTTAGTTACATATTTAATTGTTTTCTTATTCTCCAATAGTTTAGATCTTCATGAAATGACAGAATAAAAGCAATAAAAATAAATTTCATCAAAGCCTAGGAGCAGGTCTAAACATGAATATTGTAGGAATGATGAGTTCTATTTACTTAAAGGTAACTTAATCTTTTCCACTTCCAGATAATAATAAGAATTCTTTTTGAGAAATTCAAGAAATTAGAATTCAAAACAAGTCTACTGCTATAGTTTAAGTAGAGTCATTTTGTCTAATATGTTTGTTCTCTTTGACGCTATGGATTTTGCACTAAAAAGGAAAAAATGACAAAGGTGCAAAATGCTTCAGAACAGTGATGCTCATAGTTTTCCTTTTCAAAGCTTTCCCATTCAAAAACTCCAACTTTATTGGAAACCTCTGGGGTTGAAAATTTCATCATTAAATTTTAATGATAATCTCCAGCAGTTTTTGTATACTTTTATTTTGACAGGGATAACAAAATAGATGTTCACTTAAATGTACTTTTTAGAAAGTACTATGCTGATTTTAATGCACTTTTTCTTATCTCTGATTTTTACTTTAGTTGGAAAAGATCATGTGGGATCATTTCAGATGATTTACATTTATTTCATTCTACACAATATCCTGAATGAAGTTTTACTTTCATCAGTTAAAATATAACGTGATTAGAATAATGTAAACACTATTAACAGTGCTCAAATCAAGGGCTGGTGTGGTTACTTTTACTGCAAGGAAAGGCAGCTATTATGGATGGTGTCATTCCTTATTTATTTCTGTATTTATTTATTTTTCATTTATGTTTTCATAACAGGTGATAGTGACATAAAGAACTTGTGATTTACTTTTCACTGTGGGACTAAAGGTGGGAACAAATAGTCCCAGTTAAGAGTAGCCACACATACATTAAGCAATTTCTTCTGAAAAGAGGTTTGTTTTCTAAGCCAATGCTGTGCCTATTTAGCACCTAAACAGTTAATGCTATATACAGTGAGATCATCTTGCAATCTTTGCAGGCACTTCAGACAGGGAAAGTCATTTGCATTTTTGTCTGCAATCAGGCAACTAGTTTAATTGGGCAATGGCAGGGCCTTGCAGGATATCCTAATGAGCCTAATTGGTAGCAAAAATCCAACTCCTGGAAGAACAAAGGTAGAAACCAGACAAAGAGACAGGTAAAGGCTATGGTGTAAGAGAAATAAGATGGAAGGGCTCTGTCAGGGCTCAGTACTGGTATATATACTTTTTATTCTTTCTTTACTTAGTCACTACTTTGTTTACCAGCTGTGTGCCCACGCCATTATTGTCTATGTCTTTTCTGTTATTGAATAGCCCTGTGGATCTTTTTGTGCTTTTGTTCCAGAGTGATCTCAATATGCAGGGAGTACTAGCTTGAAAGGCTGTCCAATCTAATCACAAATCAGCTTTTGCAACACTCAGTGCAATGGGGAGTGGGAGGGGGAAGGAAAAAAAAAGTCTGATCAAACTGTGTTTCTGAGAGCAAGAATCTTCAGCATTGCTTGGACCACCTCACTAAGAGTGTCCCTGTGGTCAGCTGTCACAGTTCTGTCACTGAAATTCCTGGCAACAAATGAATTTTAATGAAGTCTGCTGTGATTTAGAATTCAAATGAGATGTTTGATAAAAGAGAGAAAACCTTCTGCATATATACCTTATGTTCTTAATGCATTCCTCCTGGTAAAAATAAGTAAATAAATCCAGGATTATTTCAGGACTAGTTTTCTACAGAGATTTCCTGGCAAATGCTGAACCGTTTTCATGCTGATTTCCCCCTGCTCTGATAGGACTCAGCTCCTGTGTATGTAGCTCCTCTTGCTCTCCAGCTTCCTTAGCTTCCGAGACTGGCAGTGGTATTTGTTTCTGATAGTTTGAATCAGTGTCAAACTATCTGAGGCCAAGAGCAGGAAGTTTAGTGGGAACATTCTCATCTGAACAGAGTTTTGGAACTGCATCTTACCAGCATCTTTGCAGCTGAGCTAGTTGTTAGTCCCTAATATGTGATGCTTCATTTGAATACAGTCTACTGAAGACATTAATAAATGCAGTTTATCCTTTGCTTTCTTTCACTTGCCTGAAACTATTTTTTTCCCTAGTGTAGAGCCTATCACACTATTTTGTTCAGCAATACCTGTGTGCATATCAAAAAAGTGCAGATTGTAAAATGCTCAGTTTACTGACCATGTTTGGTCTCCAAAGTAAGTTTTCAAGCTTGAATGGAACCATGAATTAATTGGGGGGAAAAGTGAAGGTTATGTATTTTTAGTATGTTTTGTACTTTTCTCCTGTGCAGTATGTGACACTATTTAGGTGTAAACACTGCCTCACACAGATGTGCTAATTGAATTCCTGCTTTTATGTAACTGCTTTTTGGGGAGTGAGAGAAGCTTAAAATGCTTTGTTCTAAATACAGTTCTTTGTGTTTCAAACTGTGGAGGTATACATATGTGGGCATATGTGTGTGAAGCAAAGGTCCATCTTGCAAACAAAAGTTTCTGATCAATGGCAACAAACTGAAATATAATGAACTGCAACCTTATTGCAGAAACTCAGGATATTTACACAGATTTTTTTACATAGTGCAGCTAATCTACACACAATCTTCTGCAACACCAGTTTATTTGGAATATCTTCTTGTGTTTACCACTTTAACACAGCTCCTAGATTTAAAAAATTCAGTACTGAAAGCAATATACCAAAGGTCTCTGTAAGTGCAACACTGGAAACAGAGAAGGTGTATCTAAAATTCATAGAAGGAGAATGACAGCAGCTGGTACTTCTAACTATAGGCTGAAATAATTTCAGTCATGAGAAGATCTGTACTGTAGTATTTCTGAAATGGATCACCTACTCTAAGGTTCACTGAAATTCATTGTAATCTGCATGCAGGATGCCCGAGTTAGAAACTTGCATTCCATCCTGCCCTCCTGGTATCTCATAAATTATCTCTTGCTACCTGAGTAAGCACACAGTTTTTAGTACAGGTTACCCTTTAAGAGGTATGTGTGCTTTTGCCTTTTTATCCCCCTCAACCTAGGAAATGAAACCATTAAAGGGGTAGGTTTAAGGGAGTCTTAACACATATACTTTTATATGTGAAAGGAGATTCTTCTCTCCCCATTTTAGTATCTCTCTCCTATCATAGGATATGTTCAATTTCCTATACAAATAGCCTGAAATGTGAAATGAAAGTTGGGAAGAGACTAGAGGAAAACCGGGGATGTCTAGCTGACAACAATACAAACCGTCAGTGAAACATAGAGCAGGGTATGTACTAGGGAAAAATATTGCCACAGTAATCAGTGACTGATTTTAGTACGGTGTTATAGTATAGAGTGGGAATGAGATTATCTTCATTCACTTCTCAACACTGACACTGATGATGAACTGTTACAACTACCAAGGCTTTACCTCATGCCAATGAAATTGAACCAAGAATAATTGGGAGTGGGATGAAGTAGCACACAATCATTTATCATTCTTGATCACATTTACTTATCACTCTGGATCCAGATGTGAATTCACAGAAGAAATAGGCTTTACATAGCTTATAATGATGCTGGAGGAAAGGTTGCTACTTTTGTACTGCTAAACAAATTGTAATATACATTTTAATATGACACAATAATTCTTCTAACACTTTTCTCTATGGCCAATACTAACTGTTCTGTGTGTCTCCTAAGCTCAGGCAGTCTGTCTGTCCCTCTTCGTCTTTTGCTGACATCATACTAACGAAGACTTGGCTAACCTAAACTTCCTCTCCTATGCTGAAGTGGTAGTTTCACAGGATGATACATCTGACACCTCAGGACAGTGGCAGAGCAGATGAAAATGATTTCTCCAGAGCTGAGCCCATTCCCTAGACCCTCACTTCTCTGATGAGCCTTTGCTCTTTATTTGCACAAGTTTCACATTTAGAACGACACTGAAGGTTTTATAAAAACAGGTGCTTGCCTTCATGGTAGAGCTCAGTATAGATCAGGCATTTCTGACAAGCAACATTGGCATTCTGGTTTGAACTGCACACCTCTGTGTATGCAGATACTAAAATATCAAACTCTGAAAAGCCCTATGTTGGTAGCTGCCAGAATCAAGTTGATATCCATCTTCTCAAATTGTTGGGGGAAGATCCTTTTGGTCTTTAATTTGCAGGGAAAACAGAGCTGTCTTCTACTGTGATCCTAAATTAGTCTGTTTCTGTCCTTTCATCCTTCTGACTTGAAGAACCTGCTGTGCAGGCTGCTCAAATGTCAGGCTTTCACTAGTGATATGCTCATGTGCAGAGGACCGTGCTTAAGTGAATGTGAGAGCCAACATTTCCAGCACTGCTGAGGGAGGGTCTTAATTGAAATCAGATATAGAGTGAATCCATGTTGTATGTAGGGTATAGAGTTTGAAGCAGACCCTTGTGGCTTCCAATTCAAATTTCCTTTTTCAGAAGGAGCAAGGTGGTTTATTTATTTTGGATCCCAGAAGCCTACGTTAGTGGTTGCTGTGGGATACCTGGAGAGCAGCAGGCATGCAAGATGTCAGGGAGTGAACCAACTTCATATAATTACCAAAACGTGTGAGCATAAGAAAATAAACACAGCTGTCATTTGATAAAAGAGAACATCCTTTCATTGGTAGCTAATTGGATCAAGAGGACTGTTTTCAGACTCTTGTTACGATGGCTGAAATTAACTGGTAGGTATTCAAGGAGTTTGCACTAGGGCAAACTGTTCACAACTTGCCTGGAAAGGGAAGGGGAGAATGAGGTAACAAGGTTGGCTGATGATGCTAAATTTATGCAAAATATTAAATAAGGAATCTGAATGAAGAACACGGGGTACATTTTGTGAAACCGACTGACTGGTGATAAAAGGGCAGGTGAGATTCACTTTTGACAAATGCAAAGTAGTGCTGGTTGAAAAAACAATCCATCTCTACATATACAGTGAGGATCTTTAGTTATTACTATTCAGGAAAGAGATTTTGGAGTCATTATATAATTGCATCCTGAAAACATCAGCTCAATGTTTAGTGGTGGTCAGAAAAGTAAATAAGAGTTTTGAGAACTGGAAAAAGAATTGAGAGGAGAGCAGAAAATACCATTATGCTGCTGTATAAATCCATGTTGTCCTCACATTTTGAATGCTATTTACAGTTCTGTTTATAATAATAAAATATTAGAAATGGAAATGGTACAGAAAAGGGCAAAAAGTATGATAAATAGGGTGAAACAGTTTCTGCAAGAGAAAAAGTGAAACAGATTTGAATGCTTCGGACTGGATAAGAAATGGATAATGAACATCACGATGCTGTGGGAGTAAGAGAATAGTTATTCATTCCTTCTCAGAATACAGAAACAAGGCAGAGACAAATGAAATTTTAAGGAGCTTTAAATCAAAGCGTAAGAAATAGGTATATATATATTTTTCCCACAGAAGATATTATTAATGGTACAAGCACTTGCTGTGGAATAATACGTATGATAAAAGTTTAAATGAGTTAAAAATCAGTTACTGAAACCTATGGAAGAAACAGTCATTAACGGCTGATAAACACAAAGATAAAACCTGTGACTCAAAATCCTCAAGCTGTACATTGTTGTTATCTCAGAGGAAATGCAGGGGCAAGTGTCACAGAATGTCTGCCCTTTTCTTTTTCTCTTTTTTTTCCCCCTGAGATATGAGCTCTCAGAGGCAGGGTACATTGGTAGGTGGACCTCTTTGTGACCTAATAGAGCTGTACTCAAAGTCAAGGTTTAATCACCCAAATCTGTATCTCACAACACAGAACACTGTGACCACTGATTAAACCTGTTTTCAGAGCAGAATTCAGACTGAAGTAACCCAGTCTTTCAACAGAAGCTAACCACTGGGCTCAAAAAGAGTAAAATACTTTTATTATGTCCTAAGACTACAATGGATTGTGAATCTGCAGTAAAAATCACAGCTGTTCTTTTATGTGTAAAACTTTTCCTGTTAAGCACTACTCCAACCTCCCTCTCTTTTCTTTTTCTCTATTGTTTTTTTTTTCTAATTTTTCCTCTAACTTCTAGCCAAGACAAAGAAATGACATATTAACATGTAGGATTATTTGATACTAGTTATGTAAATACCAACTATAAAGAAGAAATCCTTATTATGAGGTTAAATTTTTTGTTTTATTGTAGCAGTTCATTGAACATTGCATATAGAGTAGTGCTAAGAGAAATACATGCAAGTGGCAAAGGTCTAACCAAGGATATTCAGACATTTCCCTCTAAGCTCAGGAACCCATAGTTAGAGGTGATTTTGCTGTGATTACTTGTTTTTTTGCACCTGTCATATCATGCACTAGAACTGGGAAGAGGAATGAATTTCTTTTCAGTTTAGCACCAGTTGATAGTTTCAAAGAAGAAAGAAGGTGGGAGACTCCCACTGTGAGTCCATAGATGAAGAAACTGGCCTCCAGGAATAAGCAAAGAGATGGATTAACTGAAAGAAACAAGAAGTACATGGTTTTCAGAAGGATTTAAGAGCCACTGAATCTGTACAATCTTTGCCGATGGACATTTCAAATTCCAGTGTCAGTTTTATCTTAAACAAAGCTTTTATTTAAGCATGTCCTTAAAAACTGAAGAGTCCTAAATTTCTTTCCAAATTCTCCCAGTATGGGAGAACAACTTTTTAAGTTGGCAGATAATGATAGGACACAGGGGAATAGTTTTAAACCATAAAGAGGAGAGATTTAGATTTTATTTCAGGAAGAAAATATTTACTCAGAGGATGCTGAGGTGCTGGAACAGGCTTCCCAGAGAAGTTGTGGATGACCCATCCCTGACAGTGTTCAAGGCTGGGTTGAATGAGGCCCTGAACAACTTGATCTAGTGAATGGCATCCCTGCTCATTGCAGGGTGGTTGGAACTGGATGATCTTTAAGGCCCTCTCAACCCAA
Organism: Manacus vitellinus; assembly: GCF_001715985.3. Taxonomy (NCBI): domain Eukaryota; kingdom Metazoa; phylum Chordata; class Aves; order Passeriformes; family Pipridae; genus Manacus; species Manacus vitellinus. The sequence goes on along the minus strand of NW_021939396.1, from coordinate 57,100,262 downwards.
ACCATTCTATGGTTCTATGAAAACAGGTTATTAGCATGTGTAGGGTCACCTTAGACATCTTCTTGCACTCTGGATGGTCTTCATCTGTCACTTCTGGACTCGGGTCTATGACAACAATCCTGTGTCACGTCCACTGCCTCTGATTCCCTGAAATTTTACTTTAATCCCTTAGTGCCTTAATCCCATCCTTCATGTTATTTCTGTCATACAGAAAGTGCTTTTAGGAATATGAGCGAGCTCTGCCTACACGTGCTTTCCTCACAGCTTTTAAATGTAGTCAGTTTTCATACAGGCTAAACTTCAACCTGAAGTGAGGGTTTGTCACATGAACCTGCCTGCATCAATAGTGGAATGGTTTCATACATGATCCTTTGGCGACTGAAACCGCATGACTAGGAAATCTTCACACACAAGAACCAATGTACCTGCAGAGTACCTAATGACCCTGGAAGATCTTGTCTTAAGTGACTGTGGGGAAGTAAAGTATATCAAGGTATTTTTCTGGAGTTAAAATGGGTTAAGCAGTCCTTATAAACACAGCTAGACTCATAGGAGATGCAAGAATTTGTTGAAAGGCATAATTCACCCCTCCCCCCCGCCTCCGTCCCACCCTAAAATACAATATTCACCTTTTTTGTTTTTCAAGTACATTTGGTCAATGTGCACAAGCATTCTGTTGGTGGATGTTTCTATAAAAAAACTTTGAAAGACAATGAAACACTTCTATAGCATCATTAACTTTCTTCTTTTCAGCGGTACGTGTGGAAACTAACAGAGTAGTCCAAAATGCTCAAAGAGTATATTTTTTACTAAAATATGTACTTCTCTGGTAGGGATTATAGGTGTAAATTTAAGAAATACAATTAAAATTAAAACATAAGATTTCAGAATAATTCCTGAATTTTCCCATAAGACTTCGCAGAGCCTATTTTAAAATGACAGCAAATCAATCAAAACCCAGCAGAATGTATTCACTTCAAGATGTTGAAATTAAGATTTGTGTTGGGGAATCAGTAGAGAATAAGGCTACGGTATTTGAGACTTTCTATTAAGGGACATCAGGTATTGAATTTTATTGAATTTTGGTCTCCAAATGCATTTTATCAATTTGAACTATTTTAACACTTAAAAGCTCAACCGTAGCTAAGCTTAAATCTTGTAAATGAAATAAATGTTATTGACTATATATCACAAACTTTGCTGGAATTTATTTGTAATACTGATAAATAGATAAATTTCAAATGCAATGCACTAGGACTCCATCTTTTCAAAATGAAATATAATTGAAGGACTTTTTCCATCCAATGAGCTTATGTCCCTGTCCATCTCCCAACTCTTAAACAATATTTCATTAAGATTAACAGAAATAAAACTGTTCTGCAGTACAATTAAATCTATTGTCATAACTGCAGTCTTAAACAACTATTTTGTTTTATTTTTGCTTTAAAATAGAATTATCTTTTCTATGAATTTACATTTGAAAAGATAGAGGAAAAAGTCTGTTCTTACATTTGAGAAGGTTCCTCTTGATTTTTCTGTCAGTATTTTGTTGCAATGCACTGTATAATATATTTTACCCAGGAGATTTGGAATTTTTCATTTTTTTCAATACCACCTTATTGATCTGTCCCCTTTGCCCCTGGTGCTGCTTTAGAACAAGAAGATAAATGTGTTAACTAACAGTCTTACAACTTGCTCATGTATTCAGCCAGATAGTTAACTTTTAACTCTGAAGATCTCAGATGATGGTGTTGTTTTTCTGTTTGTTTGTTTATTTTGAATTTTTACTTTTTGGGGAATGGAGAGGGTTATTTGTGGGTTTTTTGTATTAGCATGCAACCTGAACAGCAAAAAAACCCAAACACACACTCATCGAGACCAGATAGCTACATAACAGATAGCACTCATTGAGTGTGAGAGAAATGTGGAAATAAGTGGAGAGATGATGATTGTTGAGGCATCAGCTGAAAGGTAGGAACATGGATCCAATATTGATTTTGTCTCCTCTGCTTCAAGATATGTTTCTGCCAGAGGGGAATCAAAGTCAAATTGTTATCTTGCTTGACAATGGACTGCTGCTTCATCTTTTATGAGAAAGTAGATTCTCTAATGAACAACCAGTAGAAATATGAGACAAAAATTTTTCTATTACATGCACTAACTTACCAACGGGATAAAGTTACATATCTTCCAACTTAATATAGTCATGTTTCATTATGTTCTTTCTTATGAGAGGGCTTTCATTATTTTACTAATTTCTATTTCAGCATGAAACAATTTTCCCTCTATTGTTATTTGTATATGTCATTCATAATGCTACTAGAGAAATAAATTTATTTTCTCCTGCCTTGATTTTTTTCAGCCATTTTTTATTTACTTTTATTTATTTGACAGAGAATTGTGAAATAATTAAGGGTGCAAGGCTAAGTTCAAGTTAGATTAGGTGGTATTCAGCTATCCTTATTTTTAATTCTGTCTCCTTGTATTCCTGTCTGTCTGCACTTTAAGTGCCAACTCTCCAAATTTGTAGCATATTGAACAAACATGGATCCTTTTTCCAAATCTAGTGCTCTTAGGCAATTCTATTTTAATAAAAAACAAAAAGTGGCTGACATGAAACCTCTTCAGTATAGCGGGAATAAATTCCTAATGCAGGATAACAGTTTATAGGTTTGGATTAGATTAAAAGGATCACAAGGGATGCTGACAAAGTGCAAAGCAGAAAGAATTGTTTTATCATTATACAAATAGTTGCATGTGTATTAATTTGAAGTCCACTACAGTTGAGCCATTGTAAAGCTCAGCTTTATGGTATGAGATTGTTTGAAGGAGTTTATGAAGAAAGGTAAAGCCTCCTAACAATTTTCAGCAAGCAGTGAAATGCATCTAATATAATTCTCAGTTTTGTCTTTCAAATTCTAAATCTTGCAGGTACACTACTATTTCCTTGTAGACTCTCAGAAAGATTCAGAGGGTAGATATGGAAAAGTCAGCACAGGGCATGTGAAAGTTACTTAAATTTCTGAAATAAGGATTGTGATGTCTGGGCTCAGATGTGATCTCCCAGATGTAGGATCTATAATTGAAAGGCATGGTTCCAGCTTTGGCTATATCCTTGTATGCTGCAGGTGTGCTAGTGAATGCTTTGTCATCATATCTGTGGAGTGGTGTTAATGAAAAAAAAAGAACAGTGGCAAAAATACAGTGTAAGAGTGGAGGAAATCATTGCTGCTTCACAAAACAAAACAGGTCATCCAAACCAGCTGTTGCAGCACATCTGTGTGTATAAATATTTTGGTGGTGTTTGCTTGTCACCATAAATTTGTTTATGGGTCGTTTTTACAAATATAAATTTTTCCACTGTTGGATCTTTGCCATCTATTAGCAGATTTAACAGCTTCAGAGGTCAGAAATTATGGATGCAGAGTGGATTATTTTTATTGGTTTAATTTCCTTATTTACATATCTGTGACCTATTTTTCTGAACAGATGTGGTAACAGACTCCATATGGGCAAGTGATTTTTAAATGGAAACCTCAGGTGATATATTTTTGGCTGACACCAAGACAGATACACTTTTTAAACTAACTAAACTAAAAATGTTGTATCCTGCTATTTTACTGTGCTCTTTACTATATTACCTCCTCTAGTTCACCATGGTTCCCTTCTGGTAAAGTCTGTCAGGCAGAGTGGTTTGGGAAGAATGATGAACTTTCTCCTGATGCTTAATGTAACAAGCTGTAAGTAAACATAACACAGAAGGTGTAGACTCGAGTGCCAAATAATTTTATCTTAAAAATAAGGATAATTTTTAAATGACCTATGTAGTGGGACAAATGCTTACTTTTAGTTTCTTTCTGTTCTTTCAAGAATTTAACTTTCACATGTAAAGTATAGTTGCTGCTTTGCCTGCAGCAAAGTATATATATATATATATATATTTGACCAAACTCTGTTTAAAATAACTGAGTTGTGTATTTTAATCACTGCAGTGTAGAAATTACCCAAAGACCTAACTGGCTTATGCTGAGATAAATCAAAACTACTTCTGAATTACCTCTGCCACTTTGTAATCATTGGATTTACTACATGGAAATGTGATGATCCCCTGTCCTGCTGGGTAATATTGCCCTATTCATTGTTAAGCTGAGTTTCCTGCTATATGAGTCTAATGATTAACATTTGCCTTGTGGCTGGACATTGTTAAATTGTTGTGTTTGGATAGCACTTAGTAGAAAAGGACCACTGACAGAGGTATACGGGGAGATAAATGAGCCTTCAGAGATATTAAAGGCTAGAAGTTGAACTATTGAGTTGGTACTATTATTGGGAATAAGAGTTCTTCGGAAGTTAACTGGGAAGGACAGTTCAGCAAAGATTTCTTGTTTTCCCCTTCAGTTTAACTTAAATTTTGTGGAAGGGCCTATTGATCTACCAAAATAACATATATGGCATTGTTTATATACCATTTGGTGCACTTTCTCTGTGTCTGCTCTGCCTCAAACATTTATAAGATCTAAACATTAAATTTCAACAGTAATCATATGACCTTGTCTGTGGTGATATTCCTTTTTTCACCCAGTTGTACACTCTTTGAACTTTGGTTATTTTCTGTATGGAAATAAGAAACCAATTATTTGATTTTTTTGATTGGAAACCAGTTATTTTGGATTTTGTGGTACACTACCTGTGTTGGAGTTCTGTTGTGCCACCAGACTAGATGTCTCTGCATTTCACCCCTTGGTAAATTATCCCAAATAGCTGTGGTAGGTTGGACAACATCAGGTCTTTCCAGATCACCTTTACTTTGAAGATAACTATTTTTAGGCTAATAGGGCAGATAAAGAATTTTTTTAGATATATGGGTAGGATTAGATTGCACCTTATGAAGAAATGAAGCCTGAAAGGGCTCTGTCTTTAGAAAGGATGGAAAAGAAAATTAAATTATATGTAATATGCTGATAGACCTCCATACAAATCCTGATGATTAAGATTTTGTATCTCACAATTAGGTGAGATTAGGCTACTCTTTCCTAATACAGTTCTCTGTCAGAAAAAAAAAAAAAAGAAAAAGAAGGATGAGATTGTTTAAGAAGAATTTTTCCATAAACTTTTAGCTATTAGTAAGGAAATTTACTTTGGAAATATTGCCAGTAAGGTTACAACATCCCTTCATTATCAAGCCTATGGCATTTCACAGTTTTATGCACGGATGTTTGTGTTACCTGCATTTCATTTTCCCATTGTAACAGCAGAAAATCTGAAAGTAAGCAAAAGTTAAAATGTAAATGCCATGGTCTTAGCTGTAATATTAAATGTTCCCCATGGTTTTACGATTACCCTTTACAGAATCTGTTGATGCATTTTGGCAAGCACAATATTAAAAATTTTCTTGGCAAAAATTCCCTTAGCAGAACCTGACAGACAGTACGGTCAATAAAGTTTTAATCAACAAAAGAGAAAATACGCTTCTTCCAGATGGGTACCACAGAGCAATACTTGCATGAAATATTTATGATTCACTTTAGAAACTCAAAGTCTGGAACATAAGTAAAGATTGGTGATTATTTCTAAAGTTAAATGTGTTCATCCTTGGAATTTCTAAGGATTAGGTTGCTGTGAAATAAATGCTCCTCTTGTTACTGGAAATATGCAATTTAGTATTTGACAGAACACCAAGTTTATTATTGAACTCTCTTGTGTTCATAACCTGCCATGACTTTTTGAGAAAACATGGTTGCTTGTATTTTGTGTGATGATTCTTTAGCTATTCTGTCTCTTTAAACTATAGATTTTGTTTGGATGATAAGCAACTATATATTTACTATCTGTAAAGACATCATACTGTTACTAAAGTTTTGTTGTTATAACTGAAGTTTGTTGTACTAGAATTGTACAACTCACAGAGTGGTATTCTAACAAGAAGGTTTTGTTTGTTTCAATATGTGGCCTGGCCTCCGTGCTTGGACAACTAAAAAAAATCTGTTATGAAGAGGATCCTTAACATAGGGAAATTTCCTCCCTGAGTCCTGATCCTGCTACCTCACACATTCACAGACTCAGATCCAGGGAGGAGGAAACTCAGGAGAACTTTGACATAGTGAATAGATGAATGGCTTCCCTTACATACTCCCAAAGTAGTGCAGTAACTCTGCTTCCTAGTGTAACTTAAGTGGTCTGGTGACAGGAACTGGAATATTGGAATGGATTGTCTGATACTTCTCTATTCCCAGCAGAGAACTAAATGAAAACCTGCCCAGTCCAAGCCAAATAAGACCACTGGCCATGGCTGTATTCTGAATCTACAAAAAGACTAACTAAGAAATAACAAGTTGTCTAGATATGCCGGTCATTCTTCTCAAGAGGATAATCAAGGACAGTCTGAATGTATTCTGCATTCATTTCTGCTACTATTTTAACACTTGTTAATTAACAATGAATGCAGCTGTTAATTAATACCTGCAGCAAGCTTCTTAGCCATCATTTTGAGAGTTTGAAAGCACTGAAATATGATTTGTGGTTTTGAGTTCATTATGAACTCTGAATAATTCATCTTGTTTTCAAGGAACTGCTATTTTGTACAGAGGAACTTAAATTACAGGTGTACAATGAGTTAAATTCTCAGATACATTAATATATTTGAAATCCAAAATATATTGCTTTAACTCTGTGACATTAAAGATGACTGAAATATTTAATTAGGCATACTTTAGGAATAACACTTGACTTTTTAAGAAAGCAGTATTGATGAGTATGTACAATGTAAAAATAATATAGAATTACTTCTTTTGTATCAAATTAATAAAAATATTAATATAAAATGATAAAAATGTACAAAGTTGTTAACTTTTCTGTTATCCATAACTGGACTATTACACTTACAGTCATAGAGACTGATTGTCTAAATTCTCTATTAAAGTAACTTTAAATCAGTATTAATTATGACGAATATATCTCTTCTGAAAAGGAATGGATAAAATTCCTGCATCATCTGTATTAAACTCATAATTAATTTTTAAAATTCATGGGAGGTGTTGTGTATTTTGCGTAAAATTCCCATTATGTTGCCATAAAGAGTTTTCCCTCCGGTTGTTTCCTTTCTTTATCTTTATCTTAATTTTAAAATTCAAAAAGGAGTGTTTGATGATGTGTTTTACTTGTTTTTCAAAACATTGAGATATAGATTTAATGTACTTTTAATGAGTATGTTATTACTCAGTCATCCACTCTATAATTCTCCCTACAATAATTGGCACTATCACTGTACCCTTTCATTCATTCAGAGCACATGCAAATACACCTGAGTCTACTTAATTGCATTTTTTCCTGTCAAGTCTTTAATTTCTCACAGGCAATTTCAGATGATAAGTTTGGGGAAAGCCACAATCTTAATCTTCCGCCTAACGTGTATTTATTGCTTTCTACTACTGGATGGAGTCCACACAGTATATCAGGGTTTTGCTAGAAGACAATAAAGTGCTACATGGAGCTCTGTCAGCATAAGTTTTCAAACCAGGCAGATTTTAGTTCTTACCATACCTACCTTATTGTGACTAGGATGTTTCTAGTATCTGTAACAAAACAGCACTGCAGCCATCAGAGTCTGATATAATTGCATGTTCTGTGGCCTCAATTCTAGCATGATCCTATAAAGCAAATTTGCCATTTAATAACTTTTTGCAGCTCTGCAATTCCTACATCTGCTGCTTCTGTTATTCCTAAAATGTGTTTCTTCCTGTGTAAGTTGCTCAACCCTGACAGTTTTGGTGCCATTATGTCTACTAGTTGTCAAAGGAAGAAGCCAGCTGTGTCTGTATCTTAACAGAGCTATTCACTTGCTCTCTCTCTTCCAGTTGAGCTTACTTCATATTATTAATCAGTCTTACATGTCAATGGAGTCCTTCATGAATCAGTGCTTCCGATTGTAAAAGCTGTGGATGCAAGTCAGAGGTAAACATGGCAATCAGTTAATTCATAGCACATAGATATAAAGAATTTGGTTGTAGTAATGGAGACTTGCAGCATGCTTAGGTACCTGCAGCCTTCCTACACATTGAGATCCATGGAAATACATAGTTCCAGTTCACTATCTTCTACGATGAACACACGCTGAGCGAAGCAGATGTGTTTCACATCGCTGCATGAGACTTTTGCTCTTGCTGAGTAACTGCATTCCTCTTTGCAACTTTGCCTCAGTGATAACTTAATTTATTAAAACAATGACAATATCAGCTAACAGGGGAGGCTTGTCTCTGCTTGTGACTGAACCTTTACCAAAGTCAAAATCACACAGTAATAACACATTTCACAGATGCTGAGATCAATACAAAACTTGATTTATTGCCCAAGTTTTAATTTAAGACTTCTTTCCCAGATAAAACAGTGTTATGGGTTGAGAGATAGTTCCACATAGATCTAATATCACCTAGCACATGATTACTTAGGATTTTACTTTAAAAAAGCATGAATTCTCTGGCAGCAATTTTTTTGCTTGCTAATCTGTTATCTTCCCCCAGGTTATTTCTTTGTTTAAATTACTTAAAAAGAAAAAGTGGAAAAGAAAAAGGTTAAATTGGGAAGAAATAATTCTTCTAATTTCTAGAACTGTATGTAAAGGTACCATTGTTGTTGAAAAGCTACTACTGGCACATGAAATCAGCCTGGTTTGGAGCCTGGTTAGTCCCATTTTAACTGAACAGTTTTTAAACCTAATACTTCCTCTAACAAAAAATAAGTTTGATTCTGGTTTTCTGTGTCAAATTTTGTTCATGCTAAAACTGCTGATCAAAGTTTGAGGGCATCTTACACCTAAGTAACTGATACCTTGTTGCCATACTGACATACAGAGGACCTGAGTGACCTGTCAAACTCATTTACTCTTCTTTCCCTCAGGTGGTAGAACTACATCCTCATGCTTTGTAGACCTTCTTTACCTATTAGAGGAACATTTACCTGTAATCAGAATGAGAGAATGAGTTACTGTGAGATATTTGCCATTTTGTGACACAAGTTTTCAAAAAGTCTCATGATCCTACCTAGGGAAAATATAACGTATTATTAGCTATACATGGCAGTAACTAAGAAATATAGGTTCAGAAGTAAGGAGTCTGCACTTTACCTCTGGAAAAAGAAAAAAAAAAAACAAACCAAAACCAAAAACCCCAAAATAAACAAAAGTCCAAATAATTTCTCTGCTAACACTGATGTTGTTAGGTGATTCTTTTAAATATTAAGTATCAATTACTTTTAATTTCTTACTTAACATTTAATTATTTGAACATTTAAATTTGTTTCCACTTTGATTTGAAATCTTTAATATTTACTCAGTACTAAAGTACTGCATGCAACGAGTGGTCTCTACAGCTTTCCAACCAGCCATGCTAAGAAACTTGACTCCTCTGGTACTAAGTGAAGGAAAAAGGTTTTGACAGGTTTAGATATTAAATGAATAGTGACTTTCCTCTGAAAACATGTCAAATTAAAGCAGGTGGGGTGAGAAAAACAGCTACAATATGTCAACTTTTACAGGCTTTGATTTATTTTTAATGATGCAGTGCACCTTAGGAAGTCTGAAGATGGCTCATTCACAGCCCAGATCTCATGGTGTGCTGTATTGTTCAGGTATTTCTTCTAAGTTGGGTCCAAGATGAGATCATGACCTAGGACTCCTGTAAATAGCAATTACCTCTTTGGAAAGAGAATGATTAAAGTTTAGTTGAATGTCAGCAAACTATTCACTCCTCTCTATTCCTCCCTTCTGTAACTTATTTATACTTTCTAACCACAGTTTTTCTATTCCCAGCTCTCTTCGTTATTTATTAATTTATCTATTTATTTATCTATTTATTTATTTATGATGGGTCACATAGGATAATGCAAAAGGATAAGATTTTAGTAAATTATCACATAACATAATAATGAATCACATAACTAATAATTTCTGGTTCAAATAAAAAAAAACCCAACCAAGTTCGTTGAATAAAAAAGTTTAAATACTTAATCAAAATTGTTTCAGGGGAAAAAAAAAAGGATCCAAAATAAGATGAATCCACAAAACAGCATTCAGTATGAGAACAAAGATAATTCAGCCAGAAAGGTGATGGAATTGTTTTTGGAAAATGATTACAGCAAATGTTGTCTATCTCGATTTCATAAAAGAATTTAGCTCTATAAATGTAAATTGGCAAAGAACCTGGTTAAAAGCCAGATCACATTTGATTACACCAAAAGGAGAGAATAAATAAGAAAAGCATTCTTCAGTACCACCACAAAATGTCTTGATATTGTTATTTTGACATACTTTCATTAATGAACTCAACATAAAAATTAGAGAGCTATGGTGCAATTTGTGGAAGACCCAAAACTAGAATACCTCAGTATTAAGAACAAACTGTATCACCTTGAAAATTACAGTTAGGAATGAATTAAAAGTGAACATTTCCAAACCCCAAACTATGTGCTTAAAGTATGAAATAATATTTCAGTTATGAAGTGACAGGTTAGAGGAAGACCTCATGTACTTATTGACTTGATTGAGGAGTGGTCAGAATATCCCCTGGAAAATATCTCCCTGGACCCAAGGTAAAGAGCTCCACAGTGAGACAAAATCTCAATTACAGTACAAATAAGTCTACTTTTTGATGTTGGTTTGTTTGGGGGTTTTTTTGTTTGTTTGGTTGGTTGGTTGGTTGGTTTTGTTATTGTCTCTTTCTCTAAAGAGATTTGTTGCACTCTGGGAGTTATAAAATCAAATCAGGCAACTTCTGAAATTCCTCTATCTTCATATCTGATTGCCACAAGGAGGCTAAGTTTGGGGGAAAATTTGCTAGGAAGTAAGTTGCAAAGTAGCCATACGCATGATTGTCAGGATTATATGACAGAAGGATATCTTGGAGTAGCAGGTGAAGCCTCAAACTGTTATGGGCATGGAGAAAGAAAAAGGAAGTAAATCAATCCACATTTCAGATGAAATGCCAAGAAAACTATGAGTAAGTACTTTAAATAGCAGACACTTAACCTGACACAGCACCAAGCCTGTCAGCATTTGAGAAGCATTTGGACAAGGCTCTCAGGCACATGGTGTGATTGTTGGGGTGTCCTGTGCAGGCCCAGCAGTTGGACTTGATGATCCTGATGGGTCCCTTTCAACTCAGCATATTATGTGATTCTATGATTTTATGTACATGAAGGAGGTAGAAAGAAAGTAAATAAACCAATGTAGGTGAAGAAAATCCCAAATTATGCAGCTCTTCAATCAATATTTTCTGCAGGAAAGCTTTAGAAATACTAAATCAATTGTACAGTGAAATGATTACTGGACAACAGGCACTGTTGAGTCAGGCACTGCTAACTGTGTTCTGGAAAAGTAGCTTAGCCTCTGTAGACTAATTATAGTACTCAGAACTTTAAAAGAGAAATATATGTTAAGACAATTAGTGTTAGTGTGATATGATACTGCTAGCCATTCTCTAGATAGCATTGTGAGGATTGCCGTATTTTATTCAGAGTAATGTCAATGTATATAAGACCTCATGTTTAAAAATATATGTGATAACAGTTTTGATACCTTGAACAGGAGTTTTTGATTTATGATCTATTAGGCCGAAAAAATGTGACAAAATGCTGAGTACCTTAAGGAACAGTGGATTTACTCAAATAGGAAAACAATGCCACACAAGACAAATTCAGTGTGTCCAAATAAAGGTCTTTTATCCACCTCTCAGCTATGATTTGCAATAAGGTAGAAAATACATCATTTGGTCGAGTGAGTTGTTTAACTTTGCTTCAATGTAAGCTACTATTTTCCTTAATCACAAGTTGGAGTGAAGCACATATTACTTAGCTGGAGTACAGCACGTGTTACTTAGATGTTTGCTATGGTCTGAAGAATAAGGTCTGAGTAAGGGAAAAGCTATTGAAAAAAAACCCACAACCCATGCTACCTCCAATAAAGTTGGAATTTTATTGTTTTCTGAACAGGAAAAGGGCAATTTTAAATAATAAAGAAAATGTTTTTAGATTCGAGGAAGAAGAAGATACTACTTACCAAAATAATGACTCAAATCACTGATAACTAAATCAGAAAAAAATCAGTTTTTAAAGTCTGGAATTCTACCCCAGAGCAAGCTAGATGTTGTAAAGCTAGATGTAAAATATATAGAAGTAACTCAATAATAGACCTAAATTGCTGCACACTCACCTCTACTGCCAAACTAATTCTGGCACTTGCTTCTCCTGCAACACTAGGAATTGCAGTGCTGCTTTTCATTCCTGCTGGCAAGTGATACACTTATCCTGTTAAGAATGAATGGACAATACTGAAATCCCTAAAATACACTTTTTCTGGGTGACAGTGGTTTTGGGTTTATTTTCCTTTTCCTTTCTTTTCTACTTTATTCGCTGTTCTTTTAAAGGGAGGAGTGACTTGTGAGATGGATCTCTTGGTGAAGGGAGGGAGAAGCCAGCCTTAGAACTGATGGAAAGAGCTGTCTGAGAGACAACAGGAGATACAGCACAGTTCAGTTCAACTCAGAAAGTAATACAGGTATATAAAATCAAACCTGGAAGTAAGGATCTGCCTGTAAGAACACAGTGGGCAGGGCAGCAGGTATAAACCTTCTCTATTTCTAGTTTGGCAGACTTGCTAACTTAAACTTGTCTGGATTTTTGTGTGTGTTTTTTGTTTAATTGTTTATCTGTTTTTAAATTGGAAACATACCAATGTTATTTAAAGAATGCAAAATTAAGACAGTCTAGACAGATTTAGCTTAGAGTTGTAGCTGACTCAGGATCCCATTCACTAGGGTTAATGTCCTTTGATTAACACAATTTGCCTGGCAGCCAGCTCTGCTCAGCATGAATATCAGTTTTCACTGAAACGTTCTTGGGCAATTAATACGGTTGCTGCAGCCCAGATACAAAAGCGCACAGAAGTATGAGGCACCACGGGCCTTTTCAGCAGGAGACTAATACTGCAGTGTAACGGATTGAAAAATTACCTTGACGTGCTATAAGACTGAATTAGTGCCAAACTAGACCAGCGGCATAAAAAAACCCCACAAGAAGTGGGTAAGTGACTTCCAGCTTCCACAATTTGCCATGTGTGGGTTTGTATGTGGTGGAGTCAAGGAGTTTGATTCTGAAATAGCAGATTTGTTTCTCAGATGTGGTGTCTTCAAGTTCCTGTGAATAAAGGTCACTTCATATACAGAATATATGATTACATAAAAACAACTTTAATGTTTTACTGAGCCTTAGCTTAATTTCCTGCTTTTCCACAAACTTCCTTTGTGGCTTTTAGTAAGGGATATTAAGCAAATGTATTGAAAGATATCTGGATGCCTGCCTGTGCTTGAATTCATTAGGACCTAGTACCCTAATTTTGCATTTCAACCTTTTTTCACTAAGTGCCTGGGATTTATGTCTTGTTTTTGAAAAATTATGATTCTTTTTCTGGATTACTTGTAAATGTAACAGTCTGTTTTCAAATGAATATTCAAAATTCAAAAGCATTCATTCAAACAAAATAACATAGTGCATCATAGAAATTTCTAGTAAATTCACCTGCAGATAATTTGAAAGCAGAATATTAACAAAAGACAAGTCCAACTATCACATCTGCACCAAATCTAGCATGTAATAAACATTAATTTGGTAGAAGTCTTTTCCATTCTCTGGGTAGCTAATTTTGTGAGAGATAAACTATGAGCTCAAATGGATATATACGTATATAACTTTTTCTGGATTTAGATCAAAATATTGAAAAGATAATGGAGCTGATTTTATTGCCTCAAGTAGACTGTCGTTTTTATTTGACATACCTTCTTGGACAGCTTAGATTACTTCTCTATTTTGGCCTAGAACTAAGATATTTTAAACAATTGCTACCTATTTTTCTCTTATTTTTTGCTGTAAAATTTCAACCACAAGAGTCCCTTCAGGAATAATGTTTTTTTCTGTCTTCGTGATATTGTACCTTGCTTTTAAGCATCCTTAATAAATATTATCCCCACTTTCTTCTGTGCCTGTCTGCTATTTGTAATTTTACTTGATCTTTAAAATTACCCTGCCATCATTGTTTGATGTTCTTTGTAGAACAACTCATGTTAAGTTGATTCCTTGTAGAACATGCCTAATTCAATGCCATGGATGACATTATCCCTTGACATTATCCCATGTAATTTCTTTTATTAACAATTTTAATTTAAAGAACAATGACACCCCTAAAAACTGTAGCTAGAATTTTGTCACCTTCTTGGAAAACGCTGAGGCAGTGTCAGCTTAAGATTGACACTACTATTTCATGTACAACATTGAAAAGTTTCAAGATTTCGAGTAGATATTCTTATAATCATCATGACCAAGCTGAATAGTGTTGCTAATTTTGAAAAAAACTTCATGTAGATTTTAAGTTGCAAAAGAAATTAAAGAGGTAAACTTTTTTTTTTTTAACATTAATCAATGTGTATTCTTCAGATCACTGTTATCACTTCTATATTCCTGAGGTAATCACTGTGGGGTTTTTATAAACTTTTGGTTTCATTTTTTGCTCTTTCTTCCTGTTTCTGCAAAGCCAACATTGTTTTCTTCTGTGTTTGTCTGTGATGTATTGTTTGATATGGAATCGCATTTTGCAGCCCAGCAGTCTATGTACTTGTAGCACGGGTTGTTCACAGACACTGACCAACAGGTCTCAGAAATATTGATGCTTTATTCAGCCAACAATGTGTAACGCTGAACCTGTATTGTAAGCAATAACTGAAGCGTTGACATCAGTACTTCAATTTGTCATCATTTGTCCACTGTCACTTTGAGCTCTTGGGGTGACTAAAGTAACAAATGAGTTGTCTCTTCTGAACCTGATTTTGTTCCTTAGGGAAGAACTTGTCCTTTAACTCCATTTAAAACATCTTGATCTGGTGCCAAACTAAGGTTCATGTATCCAGTTTTCCTCTTGGGAGACTCATTTTGCTCTTTCATTCAAAGGTTAATCCAAATGTGTGTAACTAAATTTTGACTGATGCATCTGAGATGTATTTTCCACTGAACCCCAAATATTTGTACCATTGATGTTTTGTTGGACATTTTATTCTGTGAATAAAATGAATGAAAGAACTTATTCCCACAGCAGAAGAAAAACTTAAAAGGAAGAGTAAACTCATGTACTGGTTTTGTCAGATGATCAGCACAATGGTTCATCTGTAGGAAAGAATGATTTAGTTTGGGCCCTGAGAAAACCGTAAATTGAGTGCTTTTGAAAAATGTTTCTGGGGCATGTGGGGGAGAAGAGGACTGATGGAAACAGCCAGCATGTGTTTACCAAGAGTGAATCACACCCAACACACCTGAGTGTCTTCTAAATATTCTTGTATCCAAGTTAGCACATTATAATCTGGAGGGATAGACAATTGCTAAAAAGCCAGTTGAGTGGTCAGCCTCAAAGTGTCATGGTTAATGGGTCATGCTTTACCTAGAGGTCCATAGAAGGGAGGACTGTAAGGATCTGTACTGGGACCTGTCCTTAATGCTTTTATCCTTTCACATCTGACCTGGAGAACACGCTCATCGAGTGTACAGATGACACTAAACTGGGGAGACAACTCCTTGACAGCATACCATCTTGAAGGACCTGGACAGTCTAGAAGAATGGGCTAACAAAGGTTTTGTGAAGCTGAGCAAGGGCAAATGCCAAGTGCTGCCCCTGGGACAGAGGAGCCCTTACAAAGGCACTGACTGGGGATGGAGAGGCTGGGAGTGTTCCTGCGGGCACTAAGCTGAGCCTCAGCCATCACAGGTGGCCAACAGCTTTGGTGTGAAAAGGAGCAGGACCAGCAGACAAAGGCAGTGATTATCTCCCTCCACTCAGCACTCATTAGACAAAATCTGCAGTATTGTCTCCACCATGGGGAGAGGCTGAGGGACAGGAGCTGCTGCACAGAGGAGGGGGAAACCAACAGTACCCCAACAGTGCCTGTCGTGAAGATGTCAAGCAGATGGAGCCAGGATCTGCATAGCTCAGAGCAATGAAAAAATATGAGGTACCTTGAAAGGGCTGAAATGAGAAGTTTGGACTGCATATGAGGAACAATTTTTTCCCCACAAGGGCAGCCCAGTTGTGAGCCATGTTGACTAGAAGAGACTGTGCAGGCCCTGTCCTTGGCGATCTAACTGGACTAAGTTCTGAGTAATCAGGTATGACCTCAGAAATGGCTCTGCTATGCCCAGGGGGCTGAACTTGATGGCATTCTGAGGTCCTTTTTAACCTGAGTTGTCTGTGATTCTGTGAGACACTTTGTAAATGTTTTTTTATTATTATCTCTGCATTCTTTAAACAGGTTTTTTTTTTTATTTCCCCCATTATGTTACTTCTACTGGTTTTATTTTTCTTTGTTTTTCTCTTTATCTGTAATTTCTCTTTATCTGTTCTTTGATCTCTATTCTTCTCTACAAATTTTGGTTTATTAGTTGTTTATTGTTTGTTTGGTTGATTGGTTTGGTTTTGGGTGGGTAGGGCTCTCGCAGGCCCTTTTCCCCCTTTTTTCTACTAGGTAAGATGGTGATATATCCTAGTTTTCACTTGGTTTCTATCAAAATTTTACCAAGTTTTTTATTTAGCTAAAGTAATTAGCTATATTCTTATGCTGTCCAACACTCACAATATAGTATTTAAAATGGATATATACATATGAAGTTAATTTATTGGGACCTTGGAATTACGTGACAGTTTCATGCAGAAACAGAATGATCTGTTGCTGTTCAGTAGTGACAGAAGTCTTCATTGTAAGACTCCGTATAGCAGCAGCATCTTTAGCTGAATCAGGTGAAACTCCCCAAACTGCTCTTCTGTTCAGTTCTTATACTCCTGTTGCCCACAGTTGTATGTGACCACCCCAGCAATAAGTGTAATCAATTGCTATTGATTATCTTAGCCACAAGAACAGATCCCTGTTACCATTTCTGTAGGAACAGTTTATCTTGACTCCTTACAAATATCTTGTTTCTGAATAGTTTGACCATTTTGTCAGCAGGAACCACTCAGGGGAGACTTTGAATGCTTCATCCAGGGTGTCAGTCAACACATTTAAGAAGACAAATCAGATGAGACAGAGCAGGAGCTGCCTTAGGGAATTTCAAGAACTGTACAAAATTCCCATCTGGAGGGATCTTGTAACAATCAGTCAAATATGTGATATTGAAGGCTCAATCAATCACCTCGTTTCCAATTGGTCTCAAACCTGTCCCATCTTTCATCTGTGCACTTCCCAGATTGCCCAAGGACTTAATGACTGGATGTGCTAAGTAGCCCAGCTCTGATACCCAGCTACAAAGTTGTAGCTAAACAAAAAAAAAGTGATTTGCATACTTATAATTTAAACCTTATTCCTATATCCACACCTACTATATAAAGATACAAGATGAATGGGATACTGAGGATACAGTGCTACAGGAAAGAGGATTGTTTTGCCCTGTCTGCTGCTGAAGATTTGTTCCCAATTATGTTACCTGTGCTGCAGGCTTTGAAGTGAGCTGAGAGGTTTGTCTTTCCACTCCTCTCCTTTCTGGTGCCAGTAAATCAGCAAGAAATAGTGTCCCAGCTTCACCATTACATGTACATGCTTTGGTAAATGAGTTCTTAACAATTTGTATGTTATGGTACAAAAGCCCTTAGTATCCTTGTTAGAAGAACCAATATTCTTTCAACTGATTTCGAAGATATATCACATTGTTGCTCAAAGCCCTTAGTTTTCCTTCTGAAAAGAGATAATCGTCTTAAAAAGAGGTAACTAGACAGAAATACTGCAGCATAAATAATGATGGTTGGGTTTGAGAACTTTCCCCATATTTTGATGGAATATCTCTTTCGTTGTAACATACCAAATGACTGTCTACTCTAGCTTTTAATTTTTGTAGTTCCATAGAAACACCCATCTGTATGTATTCCTTTGGAATTTTTCATCTTATATATCCCATGTAGTAGATATATATTAATCTTCCCAGAAAATAAGTATACGTGCTTTAACATTATAAATTTTGTAAAAAGATTAATTTAAAGTTTCACAGGTAAATATTTTCTTTAGATTTTATTTTAGCTAAATACTTTATAATTTTTTATAGTACTCTTATATATTAAACACCAACTTAACTCAAAAAGCCCTCTCCTGACTGTAACTCTGGTCTGTGTCTTTAAAAATGTTATGTCCCTAGAACTATTTTCCATTTTCTTTTCATGCAATATGTGCATTCTGCTTTTGATAGCTTTTAGATGTTCAGCACTAAGCATATGTTTGAAGAAAAGTTGTATGAGACTATAAGAAAAAGAAGTCCACTGTACAGTTTTACAAATTCTTGCTGGTTCTCTTTCTTTTTGATCTACACCATCATTCCAGTAGCACAGATTGCACCTTCATATTCTTCATAAAATGCAATGGTAAAGCTAATTTCTGCTGCTTCATTTGCATTTTTAAAATTCTACTTTCCTACTCTTTTAAAGTGAAATGTAGGTCAAGAACTCATAGCATAATTCTATCTTGAGAAGTTTCTGCCTGTTCCCAAACACATTTTAGTGGGTTTTTTAACTGTTTTATCACTAAATCCACTACTCAATACAATTTTAAATATATATATATATATATTTAAACCAGTATATATATATATATGCACATATATGTTGCTTTTGTTCTTTTTCTGCTATAATTTCTAAGCTGTCATCATGAAAGGTTGTTTAATTCACCCCCATTATGTGTAATATCTGGAAAATCTTAGGATATCTAGAACCTAGATAGTCAGTGACTTAGACTTTGAAGTAGAATTACAGGACAAAGAGATATTGGTCATGACTGCTCCCTCCCTCAGTGCACAAGACATTTACATCCAGTTGATTTCAGTTGTACTGGGATTTTTGCCCCCTTGCTCGCCATTTGGGAACAATTACAGTGGCTCTACTATTTTATATTTTTCTAAAAGTTATATCACATATGTTAGTGTTTTGTATGTATACTTTGGGAAGTTTTTTAATTCTTCAGGGCCAAATTTTGTTACTTATGGGGGAGAACCTTTGCTACTCAGGTAGTTTTGCCGACTCAGAAAAAGGTGGTGTCAATAAATCAGGAAAACACATGACTAAAATCTCCTAGCCCTTGTTGCATAGATGAGCACATATATATTATCTTCTGTGTTCACAGATCATCTGGGATGTTTGGTGAAATAGTTTTTCTCTGGACTTGGTCTCTAGAGGTAAGTTATGAAATAATAAAGCCACTTTTTTAGAATGGATTTAGGGAATGGCGGGCATTCTTCTTTTCCCATTCCCATGATGACTGTATGGTGCACAGAAGAGAGCAAGTTCCGGCACATTGTGGATTTCAGAGACTGTTTCTGTCAGAGTATCTTTTGTCAGCCAGTTCCCCAGGACTGCACTAATATTAGTTCAAAGAAACTGGCTTTATCGTCTTGACTTGGTGGGATGATGGGAAAATGTTTGAAAAGAAGAAAGCAGTATTAGAACAAAGGCAGAGTGGCAGTAAGAGGGAGTCTATGAAAACAGTGATCACTCCAAACTTAAATATAATTAACTAAATGCCCTTTTTGTGAAAATGCATACTTCCAATCACCTATCTTCCATTTTTTTTTGTACAGGTGGGTCAGGGTATGTAGTCTATGCATAATTCATGAAGAAGAATATCCATGTTCATCTTTTTGTATCTGACTCAAGGTGTTTTGCAGCTGTCTGGACATGAAGGTACCAGATGTCATGAACTATGTGAGATGATAGTCAAAAGACCCTGAGAAATGAACAGGTTGAGTGAGATGTAGGGTGCAGTCCTATGAGGCAAATATCTCCCTTTTGTTAATCTAAGCATGCCTAAACTTTTGGGATGACAGGGAGGTGTTATAATGATCACACTTAAATGCATACCACTTACAGACTTTTTTTCACCACCACATTTTTTTTTTAAATTTTAAATTGTCAGAAAGAAATTTTTCATTATCAAACAGGACTCCCTGAACCAACCACTCTCTTAAAATATCTATGAAACTAAGTTAAAAATTAATTTGTTAAACAAACTAACTTACTGTTTTGGCCAAATCCTTTCATGATAGCACTGAGAGCTCATTTTCTGCAATGAGTAGATCCTTTTAGATGCCTTTCATTGAAAGGAAATAACCTGAATCTCAGACATCTTGGTAGCAAATCTTAATCCACGTCCCCAGGTGGCTTACAACCACACAAATTCATCCTGGATCCATAAGACCAGGGCAAGGAAAACTCAGAAGGGAGGTCCTGTAAGGGCTAGGCAAATCTGATGTAATTGTTTTGTTTTTTTTAACTAACAGTCGTGAAGTGGAGCAAATATTTGCTTCAGGTTTTCCCTCAGTGGAACTGGAGGTATGCAATGGTATGAGGATCTCAGTGTAGATGTATTCAGGTAATTGAAGCCACATCCACAGCAGTCAGGTAGATGAACTAGTGCTGGGGTATAATTGACAATGCAAGAGCTTCTCTGTTGCATATGTTTTTCCCTGCTTTAACATGATCTTTCAGAATTGCCATACTGATTACTGTTCCCTCTCACTGTCTCTGGAGATAAGTTTATTTCTGACATATCTTTACTGGAAAATTATTTCCTCAGGTTCAATAGATGGATTTCAACTTTGATATTCCATTAGCATGAGATTCCCTGTGGTGAAAGGGAGTAGGATTTAACTTTTTTCTCCTCTGCTGTTAGAAATTCTCTCTTCCCCAAAAGAATACGTCCAGTGCATGAAAAAAATAAGAATTAATGTCATTGAATATATACTATGAAATTGAAATACCTTTTAATTACTAAAATATCATAATATATTATCTTACTAAATTTATTTACAATTTTTGTGTATTCAAAACCACATATCACACAGACCTTACCCATGTGCAGGCAGATGGAAAAGATTCTTGAGTTTCTATCTTTTGTTTTATTCACAGTTTGAGCATAGAAATGAAAATGCTCTAAATCAGCTACTTCTGTTCTGCTACTTCAATACTTTAACCAATTCAATTCAAAAATAAAAATGTAAAAATCCTGATCATCAGCCTGTAATTAAATTGTGAATGTTCCATCGAAACAAGAATAATATAAAATTATTGATTTTGGTGTTTGACTAAAACTGCAGGTAAATCCTAGTGCTTTGTGCAGCTGATGAGATAATTCCATTTTACAGTTGGAAAAGTCAAGAAAGGTAGCGACTTGCCAAAATAATTGTGTCAGGGTATAAATAGTATTCTCAAGCTTGAGCTGGTAAGGTATAATGAATTATTTAATTAAACTATGCTATAAGAGTATCCATACTCTGTAAAAAAATGTTGTAATTTTGAGTCCTTTCTGTAGTTTTAGATGTCCAATATAAAACTGATGCTTCTCGAATGGAGGAATGCAGTATCTTTCTTCACAATGCACAAATCTTTATAATGAGTTAATAGGAACCCAGGATTGTGTGCCCTGTATTATTTCAAATAATTGCTTTATTATTGGTACACTATATTTTCCTTGCACTTCATGGACCTGAAAGACTTAATAACTGTAACAAACCTTAGCTTGGCAGCTATATACCGAATGTTATTGCTGCTACTGTTTATACTTCAAGGAAGTAGTTTTATGTGTTCAAAACTACTGGAATGTACTTCAGGGAATGAGATTTGTGTGGTCAAATCTGCTGTAATATTATACCTTCTGGCAGACATGCACTTCAAATCTCTGGAGGGTCCCTTTAACTTCTGTTAACAGATTACATTCAAATTCTTCATGCAATTGCAAAGATGTATTTAACATAACGTACCAAATCTTGATGGAATCCTAACCTTGAGGCCTGGGGAGGGGGAACTTAAAAACTCCCTCATTAAGTAAAAACTTAATTTTTATGAGAAATGGTCTTTACTCCTGAAAATTTTGGAAAGCTGAGAATGAAACAAGAGATTGCATTGCATAGTGTAGTCATGGCAGAGCTACTCAGATGAACCATTTGCAACCTGGATTTCAATGTTCTTGATATCTTTCTTTGTGTATGTCTCAAAAAACCTGATTGAATTCTAACAGTGGGCAACGAACATAAATGCATATGTATATACGTATGTATGTATGTGTGATACTATTTGCCATCAGATTTAGCACCAGTGAATAACTGTACGGTTTTCAAAGCAAGAAAAAAAGATATTCCTTTAATCAGAGTTTAATCTCATGAGAGAAACTTTCTCATTATTGTAAAAACAGTAGTCTTTTAGTTGCACACTTCAGTAGTTTTGAGAATAGAAAACAATTCATGGCCAAGCTAGAGGTGAGGAAAGCAAAACCCATAAGGAGTTTATGTGACAGTATTTGAAAAATTGTGTATTGAGCTATTTCTGCTCTGCCAGTTATATCACTATCTAGATGATACTAATCAGTGCAGTAATCAGTATTAATTATCCCAAGGACTGCCAAGTTAGGAAACTCTAGTTTAGGTTACTCTTTGTTATTGCAAAGAAAGATGAAACATGAAAAAATTTGAAAAGAAAACAGTCCTCAGAACACAGCATTCTTTTTTCTTCCTCCAGCTCCTTTTCTATTTCTCATATGTACAAGTCACTAATTAGTGTATCTCATTAATGGGAGACTTGTGCTCAGTAAATCATTCAATATTGCATAGGGAGCTTGCAAAACATCCATATCAGAGAAAAGATTGCCTGTTCTTCCAAAATATGCTAATCTATTCTTTCTGCATGATATAAGCACTGCTTATAGGTAGCAAAAGTGACTTCAAATTTAAGACTGAAACAATATATATATTTAAGAAATGTGAAGAAAAAACACAGACATGACAAACTTATAAGAAAATCTACCTTCAAAATGTTGTAAAATAGAAAGATAGATGGTCTATGACCAAAAGGTAGCTCTTCTGCTCCATCTGGAGATAGAATTCAAGCGAAAAGTCTGGGTGTTCTTGAATTCTTCAACAAGGTACTAGCTCTGCACAGTACTTACCCCTGTGTTTAGCTTTTGTTTAGGAAATAGATTGTCTTTTTACAAGCGGTTGATTAAAGATATCATTGAAAAGGATGACCCTGAAAACTAGCTGCAGCTTCCTACCTGGAAACTGGCTTAAAGAGTGCTAGGAAATTCCTCAGTTAAATTTTGGTGTGTAGAACCTGTAAACATGAGATCAGATGAGATGAAATTTTTCAGGGAGTGTGAACTGAGTCAGACGTCATAATTAACAGCATTAAAAGAAATTATAAGCCAACTGAAGTTACCTTTTCTTCAGTTTGTTCTTCATTCTCACCACTCTTCAGTGTATTTTGAATTTTGAGGAAAGCACGCTCTACCTAAATAATCCTTTGCAAGTTGCAAACTGTCTTTAAGTTACTTTCTTATTATATTTCTATGTAGACTTTTGGTTATGACAAGAAATGTGGTACAAATTATCTTGTACATTTCTTGTGTTAAAAGGGTCTTAAAAGTGTGATATAGAGGATGTTACTGTTCCAAGGATATGAAAACTTCTTTTTTGCAGATCTTTGACAAGCTCCACTTTAATGTAAGATTTTAGGTCACCATTCTTCACAGCCCCGTGACACTGACAGGCACTGGTCCCACTCAGGTCCTTACATCAGGTTCTGAGTGGCTGATACAGGATTTTTCCCCACTCTGAAGCTGAGAAGTCATTTGATGAAGAAAATTTTTCAAAACAAGCCAACATGGAAGGATGTGGAATGGAATAAAAAAGACATATTTGTGGAAATGTCTCCTTTGGCAGCATTTGCCTTTCAATCTCTCTGCTGTCTAGTTCAGGGTTCTTCATTACTCCTACTATGGAAGATGATGTCTTAATCTAGGCAGCAGATGCACTGCTTAGACCTCTGCTCCCAAGCCCTTCATGCAGCACACGTGCCTGGGAAATGTGCCAGCATGTTACAGCTGCTTCCCAAAGCTGGGAAGCCAAGCTCAGCATCTACAGAGAACAGGAAGATGGTGAAAGCAATAATTATCTCTCTAAAGGGGATACTATACAGGTCTATAAGAGTCATCACGTGCCCTGATCTTAGGCAAGATTCAGGCAAAATTTGCCAATAAAAAGCCTTCAACTGTTGACTATCTGCCCTAAGGTTGTACTTATTACTTAAAATAAAACAAAGCAAACCAAACCAAACCACCACAATCCTAAATCTTCACATTTACACCCCAAGGAAAATAATGAGCAGCAGACCATGTACAAGACTGAAGGGAATTATTTTGTCATCCATTTAACTGCTAGACTAAATCCCTTCCACTCAGGGTAAGGGTGCTTGCAGTGGCAGAAATTGAAGTCCAGATACTGCATTTTTGTTCCAGTAGTTTGAAAATAAAAACCAATTATTTTTAGGATCCTCCTTTATTCTTTACACTATTAATACAATTGACGTTGTGAAGAATTTTAATTGGTTATTCTCCTTTTTTTTTTACTAAGTAGTGAGATATTTTTTTCTTTTTTTATCTTATTTTCTAGCTACATTTGTGTGTTAAAAAATCTGCTTCATTGCCCATATTCCTCAAATAGGTGTCTAAAAAAAAGTATGAGAGAGAAACAGTCATAAAAGTGACCTAATGCGCTACAGTCGCATACATAGATGACAGGTTTTAAATCTAGGATATAGTCTATTTTTCTCATTCCTAGTCCAGTATTTTGTAGTCTTACTTCTCTGTTTCTTTCTGTAGCATATTTATTGTTCTAGACGATTTTTTTCATTTCTCCATTTTTGTTCTGAAACAGTAATTATCACTTCACGGAGGATGGTGAGAAATGTACAATTCATCCTCAAGAAAAACTCTCACCTGCTCTAAACTAAACTAAGCAGTTTATATCAAGTACTACAAATTTAAAAGAGACACATTCCTAGCTCAATGGTTTATATTATGAAACTTTTAACTTTTTTACTCTTATAATGTTCCTCTTAATTCATTTTACAAGATTAGCTTCATTTTATGACATTTGACTTCCAACTAACTCAGCAAGCAGTTTCTTAGTGGTTGCCTTTGACACCGAGTTAATCTGGTTACATGTCAAGTAAGAACTTTAAAATGTACTAATTTTTAGAATATATTTTAAAAGTCAATAGTGATACAATCTGCAGTCTGGAATTTGTACTCAGAGAGCTTTTCAGAAAAACTGGATTAGTGGTGGGGGAATGGTTCTCTGCTGCTATACAAATGAACTCTGAGGCACCCTGCACTGCAATAAACTGTTGAACTAATTGAAGGATCAAATCCATAATTAATCCTTTTCATTCTATTAAGTTTCCTTTTATAATCTCTTTCACAGTTATATTGTAATCAACTCTGTTATATGTTTATGTTACACTGAGTACATAGGCAAATCCTATGCTAGGATAATGGTTCTGTCATAATAAGAAACTACTTATTCCACATCAGTATCAATTTTGCAATTGTATTAAGATACAGGTAAAGAGAAAACAGATAAATACCAAGAAAAAATAAATTCAGTCGAACAAAAATATTTTTACCAGTGCATGTCACATTTGCCATATGTTATGCTGGTTGAGGGAACTGTCATTGCACAGTCAACACAGTCAGTGCATGTTTGTGAGCATGTATTACACTTTTTGGGAAAAGGGAAATAATTCATTTTGGAATTGCAACTATTCACTCAATGAATTTATCAATTTACATTTTCATCTGATGATAGTTCTGACAAAATTCTCTGACATGGATGTAGAATCATGAGAGTAATATTTATTTCCTACAAATTAACTCAAAGTGACAGGTAAATGTCCCAGGTATTTTCCCATTTGGTCTACACCTATGAAGTAACAATGCAGGTATACAACCATACACAAAGAGGAGCTGGATTTTCCTTGGAAGGTTCTTCAAGGTAGTATATTAGCTATCAAAAACCCTACACATCCATAAACTTATTTTCTTCCTATAATACTCTTTTGGTCATTACTGTGAATCCTTACAATGGATCTTCGTATTGTAGGATTAAGCACCAGGACATCAAAGCATTCATTATGAGGCCAAAGCACTGAGGCTCCAAAGTAGAAGGGTTTGATGATTCTGGGTTTGTTTTAAGTCTGTGTTACTCAATATGTATTCTTTGTTCAATACTTTCTTATGCCTTAACTCCACTAGGCTTCTGTGTTTCTCTCTGTGCTTAATTACCAACGCTTGAGTTTCTTAGGGAAGAAACCTGTCTCCATGTAAATAATTCACCAAAATATTTATGAGCAAAATTTTCTATGCCACATCTTAAATAATCACTGAAATAAGGTAGTGCTTTATATAGCTGGTTGGATAATTTGCCTTTTTAGCTATCATTTTATTGATTTCTTTCTTAAAAAGTAACACAGAAAGACATAACTTGATGTGTTAGAGCAATTTTGGCTAAGAAAGGGAAGCAGAAGTAGTTAGAAATGAAGTGGTAATTCAATGGAGATGTTTTATACATATTTAAATCATTTTAATATGATTAGAAATTTCAGCTTTATTATAAAAAATAATATAACTGCTTACCCCACAAGCATTTTCTTTTTAATTATTCATGCATCCTCTCTCTTTGCTCTTTTCTATTTGTGTGGGAAGTTGGGTGCTTGTTGGATTTTCTCATACTCAGAATAGCTTTCTGGATTCCTGTAGCATATATTATGTATTAGCTGAAAGTGTAGCTTCTGTGGCTAGTCATGGTCTCTTAAGAATAAATAATACCACTCCTAAGACTTGAGATAAGCAGTCTGGATATGAATAGTCGGAAATGTTTCAGCTTCTTTGATTTTGGTTAGAACCATTTGTATTATAAAATTCTGAGTGCTGAAGTTGTTTGGCACTGATAGAGTAAAGTTTGGCTTGAGCTAGTTTTATCATTAGTTTGTGCCAAATTGCTATCTCAGATGAGGAGAAGCTTCTCTTAACATTCTGTTCAGTATTACTGAAGGGGTAGTCTGAATACTTCAGATGTTCATTGGTTTCCCTACTGTGATAAATAACCTGTTGTGTTCTAAAAGCACCCACAAGTGAAATCACTTCCAGCTCTTGCATATGCCATGTCAAATCAAAGGATTTTAAGGAAATATTATCAACATTTATGGATATTTTAAAAATTTAAAGTGAGATTCATTTTTTTTCCCCATAAAGTTCTATTAGTATATTTTTCCCCTTCTTTTTTTTTTTTTACCCTCTCCTGAATAAAACTATATCTGTGTATGTGCAACTACGAAAACAAACTCTTTGCCAGCATGTGGGACTGGAAAGTAGCATCGACTTCCTCAGGCTGGTTCCATAGTAAGAAGCATCTATGTGTTATGGTGTTTACTACACAAAGATCCATAAACCATATTTGTCTGTTTATTCCAGGCATCAAAAGCTACAAAACGCCCCCAGTATTTCATTAAGAGGTTAAGAAGGTTCAAAATATGAAGAATCAACAACTATAAAAAACCACAATAAAAGAAGAGATGAAGGTCATTTCAAGAATTTGCTTGTTATGGTACTAGGAGGAAACCATTCTCTTTGCTATAGATTAAGGGGAAAAAAATCTAATAAAATGAAGGGATTTTTTTAATCATTATTTTTCTGTCCACAAAAAGCTATTTTGATCTCTTGAATACTGAATAAGTGATCAAGATTAACTTACTAAAAACTAAGGAGAAAGAGAAGTACCAAGAAGAAAGAGCAATACCACTGTGAGTTTCCTGTGCAATATCTTATCCATAACAGAGGCAAATTTCTATTCATGCAGAGAAAGGAAACGTACAGCAGAAATGTCAAATTATGCTTGAAGGAAGCAGAATTCTAGTTCTGGAGGGTGTAAAAGTTCCATTTTGGTCCATGTAAAAAACAAACAGAAGCTCTGAAACCTATGATTAGTTCAGTATAAAAATGACACAACGAGATAAAATCAATAAAAAGAGACAAAGTTCCATTTTTTAAGAGTATAGGGATATTAAAAAGCTGGAGACACTAAGATGCAGATTTTGATTCTAAGGTAAAGACTAAGAAATCCACAACTCTCATTCCAGGATTAATCTTACACTATGTCATTGTATCTACATTTATTTAAGGGTAAAAAATCAATACTTTTATAGATGTATAGATGCTTGTACACCTGCACCTTTCTGGCTGAACAGGAAGGTATTTTTGATTATGGAAGGAGAAGAAAGGCATAGGAAAAATGCTTTGACTGAGGTTTTCCAATGCTTTGGAACTAAATACATATCAGCTAAAATTTTATTATATTTTCTTTAAATCACCCAGCACAGTAAAACTATACTTTTGAATATATATGTATGTCTGTGTATGTGTGGGTCTAAATAATTTTTTTCATGCAGCTTATTAAATAAGGAATAAGTATCAAGTATTTATGTCTTGATCTTTCATGTATAAAAATGTGATTATTCAAAAATCTTATATTCCAAGGACTTTTATTTTAGGAAAGAAATTTAATTTCTGCCTTGAGCATTTCATTATTTCATAATTTTTCTTGCATATCTAGTAATTACAATATTAGAACAAAACTTCATTTGAGAGCAGATTATTATTTTTCTTCTTAAAAACAGGTTGCACTGTTTCAACCCCTTAAATATTTCAGCAAATCATATATCATTGTGAAGGTATATCCTATATGTCACTTTCCATGTTAAGAAGATTTATTTGAGCATGGGCAGGTTATGCTTAATGGCAGGCTGCTCACAAAAACTTTCATACTGGTAAAGGTGTAACTGGTCATTGAAGAAGGTTGAAATAGAAGGGATCCTTGCCTTGTTTAGACCCAATATGACATGTAATGATAGCATCATGTTCTCATATGTGAACACATAGCAGATATTACCTATATGATCTGTGGAAAACATACGGCTGGGATAGGAAAGCTATGACAGACACTGATGCAAATTCAAGTTAGTTGCATAAAACAGGAATATAACATGATTTTGCTGATTGGTACAAGACACAGGAGAAGGTCTGTTTAATTTATTTTTCAGAGGTTACTTTCTTGAAATATTGTGCTATTGGATCTGTAAACTCCCCATTTTGTCTACCTAGCCATTCTTGTTTTTATTCCCCCATAGATATGTGCCAATGTCTATTTAGAGTGCCAGAAAATGGCTGCAAGCTCCAGGGAGGGTCTAGGGACTTCTCAAGGTGTCCTACAAAGGTAGGGGTTCTTGCTGCCATGGGGCCTCACAGACAAACTGACAAACTCACTTTTAATTTCCCAGTTTTATGTGCACTTCTGTAGTGGGTTTCTGTGGCTGGGTTTTGGTAGCAGGGGGGGCTACAGGGGTGGCTTCTGTTAGAAGCTGCTAGAAGCTTCCCTTGTCTGGCAGAGCCAATGCCAGCCGGCTCCAGGATGGACTTCCTGCTGCTGGCCAAGGCCGACAACATATTTAAGAACAGAAGGTTGTTGCACAGAAAGAATTCCAGTCAGGGAAGAGCAGAGTGAGAACATGGGAACAACAATGCAGACACCAAGGTCAGTGAAGAAGGAGGGGCAGGAAATGCTCCAGGCGTTGGAGCTGAGGCCCCTGCAGCCCGTGGTGCAGCCCATGGTGGAGCAGCTGTGCCCCTGCAGCCCATGGAGGACCATCGGGGTGCAGAGACCCACCTGCAGCCCATGGAGAAGCCCATGCTGGATATCCAAAGGAGGCTGTGATCCCATGGGAGGTCCAAGATGGAACAGGGTCCTGCTGAAGACCTGCAGCCTGTGGAGAGGGAAGCCCACACTGGAGCAGGTTTTTTCTGCATAGGACCTGTGGCCCCTGTGCGGGACCCACGTTGGTGTAGCTCAGTCGTGAAGGATTGCACTCCATGGAGGGGTGACCCACAGGACAGCAGTTTGGGAAGAACTGTTGCCTGTGGGATGGACTCGCACCAGAGAGGTCCATCAAGGACTGTCTCCTGACCCCACAGGAGCAGGGGAAAGACTTCTCTCCCTGAGCAGCAGCAGAAACAACAGACCATGACCCCCATTCCCCATCTCCCTGTACTGATGATGAGGAGGAAGGAGAACATGGAAGGAAGGAAGGGTAGGGGGAAGGTGTTTTTAAGATTATTTTACTTCTCACTTTTTGCTCTGATCCTGTTAGTAATAAATTCAATTAGTATCCCCACTCTGAGTCTGTTTTGCCTGTGAAGGTAATCAGTAACTGACCTCTCCCAGCTCTTAACTCATGAATCCTTCGTTGTTTTTTCTTCTCTCCTCTATCCAGTTGCAGGAGGGAGTGAGAGAGTGGCTTTAGAGGGTACCTAACACCCAGCCAGGGTCAAACCACTACAATTTCTTTTGGGGTTTTCTGATTACTGGAAGTGTCATCTTTCTGTTTTTTAGGGGAGAGAGAAGGTTGAAAGGAGCAAAGTCTTTATTGTTTTCTGCATGGAAAACAGCAAGCTTTTAATTATTTTAGATAGTATATCTGAATTTGAAGTTGCAGAAAATTTTGGACTTTTTTTCAGACTCATTAGTGTATTCTGAACAGGCCTAAAAATAATTACTCCGTAGACAGAGATACATACTTTTCCCCCGGCCCCAATCATGAATTACTGAGGGAGAGAAATCTGAGGCCTGAAGAGTTCTGAAGCTGAGCCTCATTCAAAAACTCAGTCATGGTTTGCAATAGTGTCAGGAGTCGAGAAGATTTTCTCTACAGAGGTTCTATGCCTTTCCTTTCTTTACAAGCTACTAGACTTCTGTGGATTCTCCATAACTCTTTTGAAGCAATATGACCAGTGCTTGGCAAATTAATAGACTGTATTAGCTTTTATACAGATTATCCGCACTAGTGGCGGGAACCTGTCAAGATGCTTCTCCATCGCTGTCATCTACATGTAGTCTTTGCCTACCATCTTAGCACTGAGAGTTATGTTATGGTATTTAATCATCTAGAAACAATATTTTCTATTTTTCATATTTTCAGAAAAAAAGTATGTTGAACTCAATTGACTGTTCACTGAGTCCCATATACTTGTTGCTTTATGCTACAATGACTAAGTGAAAGAACAGCGTGTTGTTACCAAACGCATACCAAATTTTTCAACCAACTTTTACATGTCTACTGCTGTTAATTCATCACAGTAACATATTAATTAGTGCTCTTAAAGCAAAAGTAAGAAAAACAAATGTGCTGGTGACAGCAGCTGCCATGCATCAAGTGGCAAGCAATGTGATAAACAGGTCATCGAGAGCTTTTTTATGACCAAGGTATTCATGACACAAGCTAACTTGACAACATTGACTGAATAATTTAATCTTGTCATTTTATGAAGTAGTTTCTAAAATAATAAATTGCTGCAGCTTGGTAAGTTACTGAGCTCTCTTTCCTCAGGATATCTGTGGGTTTAAAGCAGTCTCCTACTTTCCCATCCCTCAGCAGTGACAGACGCTAGAGTGTTCATTAAAGCCTGCCACTCTTTGTAGCATGCACATGCTTTTCTCTTTACCTATTGTACAGTAGAGGCTATTAATATAATCCTACCTTTCAAAATCCATAAGCATATAGCAAAAAAAAATTATTCTATTATAGAATCTATTAACACCATGTTACCTAGTTGCTGCTAGGGCTCTAGTAGTCTCATTTCAGCTATGGGCAAAAAGACCTGATGCTGTGAAGTGATGATACTTGTGGAAACTGCAGAGGAAAATTGCAAGGACAGCTCACCTGTGTGAAGGAACAAGGCTGAATTCTTAACAGGCAAGGATTTTCCAACACATGCTTGAAGCTTTTGTGCTCTGCTTGGTAATTGCTTCCACCAGGTTGCTGTGCTGTTCTTGGTTAAAACACCCCTGCTCTTGGTTAAAATTGAGTATCTAGGAAATAGGAACAACAGTCAGCAAAAGACCACAGGCTAGTTTCTTTCTTATGCCTTCTGAAAGTCTACATCTTCTGGTTTGAAAGAGGGGGCAAAGATGACAGATGTTGGATTAACTATTTTCAAAATTCGGAAATCCTGACGTGTGAATATTGATTGAGGAAAGATTGCAACATTTCACTCAGCATGCAGAATTGAGTGCAGACTGAAACAGAGGTTTTCACTAAATCTTTATTCCCTCACATCCTCTCACTCTCATCTGTGGGATATTGCAGTAAGTGGGCAATGCATCCTATGATGCATCATCAGAACAACTGAGACAGTTGTAGCCTCTTTGACAAGGAGCTTGAAAAGAATGGCAAGTTACATTGACTCCAATGTGACATGGCCCATTTTAGCCAGAGAAATTAAAGTCTTTCTTCGTCCCTCCCTGTTACCAACCTCGGAAACCCCCAAAGGTCAAAGTGTTTGGAGTATTTTAGTGAGAGGTTATGGTAGTCATCTGTTTTGCTTGAAGGTATCACAGTAGCTTGGTATGCTTTATATTCAGGTTTGGGAGAAATTATTAGAGAGTATGATGAGCTGAGCAAGGGAAATATTTTGTACAATTGCAATTTTCCAAGTAAAGTAAATGGGTCAATGCTGTTTTCTTGCTATTTACCTTATTTTAAAAATTTTTCTGGAAGCAGGAAAGTTGCAGTTTAACAAAGGAAGCATTTCCTAAGTGGTCAGAAGAGATCTTATTTTTTATTTTTTTCTTCTCTCAATAAGGAAGGGCTTGCTAGGAAATAGAGCAATGAAATCTGATGGGTTTTATTTTCTCATTTGAACAGCCCTTTCTAGATTCTTTACAGACTATCTGAGATTTCTGGAAGATGTTTTGGTTCTTCAAACATGAAGCTGAGTAAGTAACAGATGACTATGAAGAATCAAGAAGGCTAAATGAGAATCTGCAAATGAATTTTGACTGCAAGAAAATGTTAACTGCCAAGACTTGGATTTGACTAGACTGGGCTAGGGTCACTGTCAGCAGGAACTCTAATGAGCAAGTTTGCTCCAGCAAAAGCCAGAAAAATATGGATTCATTTTTATATCTTGTCCAGTATCAGCCATTAAGAGAAAGAAATGAATCTTACACTCTGAAAACATGGTGAGTCTTCACCACAAATTGAAATGGATACTAAATAGAGTTTGCAGAGCCTATTATTTATTTAGTGCTAGAGGTGTTCATGGTACATTACAGAAATGTAAGAAGACAAGGTCCTTGCCCTAAGCAGCTTGCAATCCAAGTTGATGGCAACAGATAATAAATACAGACTCTGATACTGAATGAGTGAAAAGGGAGGACAGGATGCCAGATTAAAAGGGGGGATAGTGCCCTCAGGAGAACAATGTTTTTACAGAGGATTTTTTTTCTTTTTTGGCAGGGATGTATGTGTATGTTGGAGTCTTTCACATATTTCTTACCAGTTTCTCAGCTGATTTTTTTTTTTAACCTTTTTATTTTGGGTTTTTTAAAAGGTCCAGATCTGAGTATCAAATAGATTACAATGCCAGTATGCAGTAGAGTTAAATTATTTTATTAGAATATACACATTCAGGGCCAGATACACAAGAAAAATTTGAAGCCAGTTAGGAGGAAGACAAAAATCTTTTAACTATATACCTAAATTCCTTTTTTCCTCTTGAAAATATGAAACATATCAGATTCTTTTCCTTTGGGTTATTTTATAGATTGTTTGAGCTATAAGGTATCTTGTGTCTCACTTGAAATGAGATTCTTCTCTCTAATCTCATATCAGTTATCTGGCATTTTATGTTTGCAACTTCTTAAAAGTAAAAAAAGAAAAGGAAATGTCTGTTCATATTAGCTTGTGGAACAGGCTAAATCATTATTAATCAAGTCTGTTACTAAAATTTAACATTGCCTGTTAAGGGAAAGGATTTGAAAATATCTAGCTGGTCAAATGTAAGGAAGGGTGAAGAACATGGGCAGTTGTAGAAGCTGAAAGTCCAGTTCAAAAGTAGCAAAGGTTTGGTCATTTGTCCTGCCTGGGACTTGTCCTATGTCCAGCAGGAGCTTCAGGAGCTTGAGAGGCTTCCACCAAGCCTCTGAGTTTCTGTCACATCGGCAGAGGCAGATTCAGTCTTGGGTCAGAGAGAGGGACTGGCAGCTGCACCATTGTCTCTGCCCTCTGAAGGGTCTTTTCTCCTTTTAAGAACTCCCCCTAGTCACAGAGCACATAAGCATCAACCTGCTTGATATCACTGGTTGAGGCAACGTAGACTTCTTCAGGAAAAGAATCACCGTGATGTTTTGAAAGTTTCTAAGTTATTATTGTAAGAATCCACCATGCAATTCCATTATTAGTTACAGTTTTATTATCATATACTGCAGTAGGTCATCATTCACTATTTTTCCATGTAATATTTATGATGGCTGTCTGCAGATCTGCAGGCCCAGGAATCAACACTGCCTTGTTAAAGGTTAAGAAAGCTGTCTTTGTAGACATGCAATCATAGGATTTAGGCAAAAAGCATATGGGCTGATTTCTGGAATAATTCAGGCTCTAGAATTTATCATTGTGTGAAATTATACATTTAAAAAAGAAAAAAAAATCTCCCTCAAATTAATCACCATTCACTCTTAATTTCCAAATTATTAGGGATCGAAAGCATCCAACAGTTGCTTTAAGAAGTTATTTGATGGTAAATTTCTCCCAGTTTTTGTTAACTGATTTTTTGCTTTAAATTCCAACTTGTTTCTAATCTGAATTTATCTAGTTTCAACTTCAAGTGTAAGCTGAATGAATCACATAATCTTTACCAAAAATTTGTCCAATATCTTTAACAAATGCATATTAATATATATACAGGAATTTGCTCTACTGAACAGATGAAATTAGGCAAGTGGGAAAAGTTGCTAAATTCTGTGATGTTGACTGACATCAGTAGGGTACCAAAACTGATTGCAAAACCTTGCAGACAAGGCTCAGACTCCTGAATCATTTGCTGATCTATCAAAAGAAGGGAATGCAAAGCAATGCACATGCGAGGGCGAGAGGGAAAAAATGCCAACTCTTCACGCATAAATATAGACCTGAAAGGGATCTTGAAGTGACGAGGAAAATCCTCTAAAACAATTCAGTCAGTTTGACAAGTCGAAAAGACAAAACTAATGCTAGATTTTCAGGAGAAGAAATTGTGAACGAAATGTAATTATTATGCTACTATATCTGTCCTGTTTCACATCTTGAAATTTTACAATTTCTGTCACTGTTCTCAAAAATATGTAGCAGATAGAGGAAAATAGGCAAAAGAGTGATTCATTTCACAAAACAGCAAATGGCTTTCTTAAAAGCAGAGGTTACAAAGCTCAGCATGCTTTATTCTGTAAAAAGATAGTGAAGGTTTTTAAAAGCATGACTGTTGCACCAAAAAAATACTTGGAAAAAATAACAGCTACGGCTTCTCAGAGCAAGTGAACTATTGGCAGCCAAGAGTTTAAAGCATTGAGTTTAAAACAAGCAAAACACAGAGTCAAAGATTTTTGTGATCTTTTGTGGGATTCTTTTCCATGGGATCCCATTGAGAAGTCACAACCTGGCAGACGTAAAAAAACTAAGGTAGGTAATTGCTGTAGCAGGCAGGAAGGGAGAGAAGGAAAGGGAGTTTATTTTTTCGTGTAGTAAGGGCGTGGGGCATTTGCTGGCACTATAGTATGGTTTGGACTAATTGCAATGCAGAGGGACCTGGCAGAAAGAAGGGGGAAGGGATAGGTTACTACTCTGACAGGAAAAAACTCAGAATCCAGTTTTGCTTTACCTGAGGTCACATCACATGTTGCTTATATATATACATGTTTTCATGTATGTATACATGCATATATATATGTACACATATCTATAAATGATTGGGGCTTTTTTCTATGAGAAACTCATTCATTGTTTCCCTGTGAGTATAAGCTGGACCTGGATTTTCTCCAAGGTAGAAAATAGAGAAACCCAACTTTGTAAGAAATACCTCCTCAGTCTGATGTTACTAAACTACAGAAAAGAGATTTGATGATGTCTTCAGGCTGGCCACATGGACAAAGTGACACACCAGGTAAAATTGATTGGTTTTATATTTGAAGGCAGGCTTTTGGAAATCAAGGTCAAGGTCAAAAGGTCCTCTTTTTCTTTGGGAAGAGAGCAGAATGAGTGGCTTTGGAAAATGTTGCAAAAGGATTGCCAGCGGGATTTAATACAGTGTCAAAATGAAGGGATAAGGAGAGAAGGAAAAAAATGACTCATGCTTACCCTCTTATCTGACATACCCTGCAATCTCAGTCTGCTCTCAGGGGTGTGCACTTCCTCCTGATAAATTCTCTTTCAAAAGACAAATCCTAGCATCTGATTGTAGGTTAGATCTAAAGTAATTAACTTAATTGAAGCAACCTAGGGGCAGAAATACAGAGCGGATGTTCATGAGATTCTTTCACATTTCTAAAATGGTTTGGGAGGAGAATTGTCCCTTACAGCAGGGACCACATGTGACAATACACAAGACTGTCTAAGGTAATGTAAATACATACAATCCCAGATGATTTCAGAAGCATGCTGTGCTATGACAAAAACCTTTTCCTAGCCTATGTTTCTCTGTGTCTGCCTACTACACCTTTTTTTTTTTTATTTCACATGGGGTAAATTACTCAGTTGGTAGTGGGGTTTTTTACTGATGTGTGAACAAAGCACAAACATTTTTACATCATGTGTTCTGCACATCTAAATTGGTAGTTGTAAAAACATATGAAAACACAAGATACTATTATTCTGCCATTTTAGTTGAGGAGAGATGTGTGGATGAGAGAATAGATGTGCACTATTTCTGTTTCATAACAATTCTGTCTGTCCAACACAGTATGAAAAGTGCTATGCTGCTCAAAGTAGGGATTATTTCCTGACAGTCAGAGTCCTCAGCTTTGTGATCCCTTGTAAACTGTTTAAGGTAGCTTGTACCTCACCACACAAATTATAATTAAAACCAGGAGGGGAATGATGTGACTAGCAAGCTTTTAATTGTGGAATCATCAAGTGGTGCTACAAGAGATTTAGTTTAGGTGGTATAAAGACAATGAGTTTAATACGTAAATTCCACTGATTTGTTAAATCTTGTTCTTAGTAAAACTGTGGTCGCTTTCTAAAGATTGCAATCCGTAATTTAATGAATGGTTGGCATGTTTCTTGGGGCAATACACAAAACTGGAAAATGCACTGTATTTTAATATAATACAAGACAATATGGATCTTGTAATCTGCCATTACACATTGTTGACAATTATCAACCTCAATTATTTAACATAATAAAAATGTACTAAATGGCTTTGAAATAGCAATACTTTCTGTATTAGTCTAAATGGTATGCTTTTAATAATAACTACTTATGAAATAAGTCTTTTAAGGATAGTTACTGACACACGTTACACAAGGTTATATATCATTCTTTTCTTACATTTATCAATTCACTGTTGATGTATGAAAAAGATTCCTTAATTTTGAGAGAAAAGTCAGGAAACTAATATATTAAAGTACCAGGTCTGCACTTCATTATTATTCTTTGTTATTCTTGCTGCATTTCTATCATGTGATAAATAGAGAGAGATTGGATCCTGAGGCTTGCCATGCTAGTAAAATTTATTGGTATTTCTCAGTTGTTGACACAGGCCAGAAGGAGAATATTTTTATAGTGCAAAATTAGGTTCTGAATATTATGGAAAATCTCTTGATTTTTTGATCTGTTTTTGGTTTTTTGTTGTTTTTTGGTTGGTTGGTTGGTTTGGTTTTGGATGTAGTGGTGGTAGGGATTTTTTTGGTTGATTTGGTTTAGTACATACTTCGAAACATTTATACTCTTCAGTAATGCATACATTCACCTATTTGCTGCACTGCAGTGTGGAAGAGGGCAACCCTTGCTAGTCTCTTCTCTGATTAATTACTGGACCAGGCCAAGGACCTCATGTATCTTTACTTCAGCTTGTGGGTAAAGTTGCAGAGATCTTGTTTGATGGATTTTTTTATTTGTATGTTTTTGTGAGTTTTGTTTCTTTGGTTTTTTTTTTTTGTTTAAGTTATTGACATGATACTCACTATCTTGAGCAATAACATTTTGAAACAAACTTTGCTGAGGGTGAATGTCTTTCCTTTAAGCTTGTTATTATGGTTGCTTTTATTAATCTTGTCACTTGGCTTCTTATCATTAGCCTCACCCACATCAATACATAGAAAGAACAGTGATATAGGGGACATTATTACCTCATATATTTCTCTTTTAATTGTTTTTCTCAGTGTAATTTTTACAGGTAATTTTATTCTAAGGAAATCCACTTGTCTACTAAAGCACTGCTGTTTTCCTGAGAAAGGGAAAAAGAAATCACTGACATTTTTCCTGTAAATAGACCTCATTACACCTGCTCTGTGAATACTTTGGAGACATTGTTTGGTACTGTGTAATTTCTACTGTGCACTTAAAATTGTTAATGCTGAAATTATTATCCCTAAAAAATCACTGTGGGCTAACAGGTCCAGACTTTATTACACTATTGTGTATGCAAATCTAGGCTTAGTTTTGTAGCAGGTATTATGTCCAGTGTCTGAAAAAAACCAAACAAAACCCAAAAAAACCGAAAAACCCCAAACTCCAAAACTATTAAAAATAAGGCCTGTAATAAACATCTTAGGTTATTTCAATAAAAGAAGTTTGCAGGAAATTATATCTTACAGTATCTTTCTGCTGCTTAAGGTATGTTGTTGCTCAGCAACAGCATCTATTTGGACTATAGATTTAGATGGTAAATTAAAGGATTCAAAGGAATTAAGCTGTTGTTTTCATGCCAATAAGTGACTAGTCTTTAGAAGTACCCCAGAGGATGCGGTATGTAAATGCTCCTTCAGAAGCTGATAATTGAACCACAGGAATAAGTTTTCTATACAAAATAGAAGAAAGATAGTTCAGATGATTAAGTCTACAAAACTTGTCTTATTGTGGTAGACCTGACTGACACAAGACACAAGTGTAGTGGTCTATACTGACTCATAAAATTCTTTGGCAATATCCCTATTAGTGAGGTTACTATGTCTTGCCTTTTATGCACAACAGCACTGAGCATGCACAAGACTGAAAATATGATTCATACCCCAAAAGATTTGCAACCTAAGCACATTTCAGGGCTGGAGAAATTGGATGAAAAATAAAAATAACTTTGGCATCTATTTTTCAGTGATCTATCACTGAGCTCTGAAAGCCTGAAATAACACTGAAATATCACTAAGTGTGCACCCTTCACTGTCTTTCTTCGCAGAAGTTAACTGATATGTTTGGATGTCTGCTTATTCAAACATTTCCCATCATATGAAATATCTATTAAGATTGGTCTTCAAGGATTGCATAAAGAAAAGCCGTACCTCTAATATTTCAGGGACTGAACTCAGTAAAGTGTTTTTTTTCCCATTTATGTGAAGAACATAAT
Organism: Manacus vitellinus; assembly: GCF_001715985.3. NCBI lineage: Eukaryota > Metazoa > Chordata > Aves > Passeriformes > Pipridae > Manacus > Manacus vitellinus. Next base: position 57,060,950 of record NW_021939396.1, on the reverse strand, counting down.
GTATTTTGATTCAAATCTAGGGAAGCATTATTTGTTTAATGTCTTAATTGTTTTTTGGGGTCAGAGGTGAAGTGACTCATATCTCATTCTACTGGAATTACTTGAGGAGTTAATGGTAGGGAGGCAGTAGATGCGTGAGGTTTGAGTCAGATTACCATTGTTAGGAATCTAGTAATTTTCAATCATCGATACAGCTGAGCTTTCATGTGAATATCTAAAGTAAACTTTCCCTTTTCTATTAACATTTTTATCACGTATATGAGTTTTTATTAATGGAATGAAAGGAGCCTTAAAAAACAGCACTGACCATTATGTAAAAATTATGAAAACTGTAATAATCATGTCAAGAGGCAGAAAATTCTGAAAAATAATTACTCTTTGGGTAAAAAAAAAGGCTATGTAATCATATGATAAGGAAACACTTCATACTTTAAAATTACTTCCAAAGACAGTGTAGTAGTCAATACTTAAGGTAGCTGTTCTCTATTATGCAGGCTCAAATATTATGCAGTAAGGTGGTAACTAGTATTTCCTAAAGATAATCTCATAATGTAGGTACTTAGGACACAAAAGAAACACAAAAGAAAAAAAAACAACACAAAAGAAAATAATATTGGATGCTATATTAGGTACTAAAGGGGTAGTTATTATGAATACCAACCGTCAACAGTTTAAGAAAAATATAATCTGTCAAACTACCTTGATATTGGTTTTTTAGGTGATTGTTCTGCTTGACAAAAGTAATACTGATGTATTAGCCTTAGACTTATACGAGGAACTGACCTTGTGCTACAGTTTATTTTGTTTAAGGAAACTGGTTGATTCCAAATTAACCTAGCATATAATCAATGGATTAAAGGCTGGCTGATGGACAACTCATAAATCAAAAGTGTTAATGGGATATTAAGACAGTGCTTGTTCCTGAGATCATGCAGGTAGAGCTTTTTGACGTTATATTATAAAACATTCTTTTTAGTTATGCTAAGCTGACAAAAAAAAGTAGAAGGTATGTAAAAGATCTAGTAGTAACTAATCCAATTTTCTTATTTGTAAAGAGGACTATAAGCAAACAATTAACACTTAAAGTTGCTGAGCAAAACAATTTCTCAGAGAAACAGAGGCCATTAATAGCACAAAAGGTTGTTCTGAGACAAAGTGGCACTGTGGTTCTTGGTACCCGTTGTCTGAGGAGGGTCATTTCAACCTGTGGCTAATATAGTGTGGAAAAGCTCCAAGGGTTTGAAAATACACCTGTTCAGAAGCACAACAATCATGATTTCAAAACCACATAGTTCATAGACAATGCAGTGGAGTACATCAGTGGAGTCCTTTTACAGTAGCAGCAGCAATATAGACCACTTTATGATTTTAAAACCATTGAAGTGAATATTGTTTATTGAGTTTTTTCATTGTATTTAATTTTTTTTTGTTATTGAATGTAACTGCAATTTTTTATTGCAATAAGTAGATATTTAATTATGCACTTTTAAGAAACATTCACCAGATGTAGCTGAAACATGGATTTTGTGGAAAAAATCTACATGGAATAATGCTGGTTGAAACTCAGCCACTGTGTGAAAAAGGCCACTTCTGAACTCCTTCAGCCTTAGTGTCCACTGAAGAACATATTTGTAATGGTTTCCTCAGAACAAATTTTCATCATCCCTGCCTTTAACTTTGCTCTTAGACAGTATTTTGATTTAAGACAATAAATTTGCTATGTTTTGGCTTATAACTACATCCTTGCTGATGCAGTCACATATTTTGTCTCTTAATTTTGAAGTAGACATTAAACTCCCTTTAATTTCTTATATGGTAATGCTTGTAATCAACACATTAGACTTGACATGATGATTATGACTACTGAACATTAGGGAGAGGATTAAATGAGGAGAGATGGCATTACAGTAATTTTCATGGTTCGGGATACAACAAATTTGTTTAAGAGTGGCTTCACTTGTAATTTCCTCAGAGCTTAAGCACACAAGCTTTACTTACTCTACTTGCGTAAGCATACGCTAAAACTTTCTTCCTTCTCACCAAAACCGCTTGTTAAGTCTCTACTAAAGTCTAAACATACTTTAATACTTTTTCTAGATTATAGAGTTTAATTTGTACAGAGCATGTCTAACACTTTGAGAGACTTCTGAGAGCAACATGGTATTTTCGACACATTTTATTTTGACTAGACCAAGGAAAAATTAATATACAGTTTAGAAATAAAAAGCCTTTTTAGCTTTGAAATAGTCACAAAACAGTCTTAAAGTTCTCTTGAAACATCCTCTAGATTTTAGTGTGAGGAAACCCATTTGTTTTCCTGAAATTTTTAATTCAAAAAAACCCCAAACCATTTCTCTGCACATCCAGGCTGTATAGGTTCCCATTTGAACAGACAGAAGAGAGACAGTTTTACCTTGATTCGGTATATATAATTGCAGATTTTAACCTTTTGATCGTGCCTAGTGGTCATGACCACCATGGCATCCATATAGTAATATATTTGTGCTGGAGAAAAAATAAACTTTTGGGTTTTGTATATATATTTGAGCTTGGTTGGACTTAAGTAAATGGCAGCAACAATCATGAGAGAGACTATTGAATAAAGGATGGAACTATGTTACTTACTTAATATAAAAATTGGGGGTGATACTAACACATCATAGAAGAATAGCTTCAATCTCATTTCAAAGCATCATGTACCTTTTCTGAAGACAGTCTATGGACCTCAGCAGGTAAATTCTGAATCCATCTGATACAAGAGGAAAGATACCACAAGTTCTTTTTGTCTTTGACCATGTGTTTTAAGCAGTCCTTGCTTTAACTTTTTATTTAACACTGTGCTGCTGTAAGCAGACAGAAAGTACCACCATATTACTGATGGGCAAGTTCTTTGTTGTTTTGGGAGATACAGCGGTGCTTATATACACAGGTCCAGATATCTGCAAGCAGAGCTTCTGCTGGTATCATGATTTTGATATTAAGAAAGAAAATTATTCTTGCGCAACAAATTCTTTGTCACATATCTGTTCCTTAAAATAATCACTAGTAAACTTAACCCATCACTCTTTCTTTTAGAAAGCCACAGAGCTAGGATGTGAGTATGGCATGAAAGTGACACTTTGGGTTTAAAAGGTTGATATTCATTCTAGAGCTGTCTTACATAGACAACAGAGTAAATTAATCTCAGGTGTAACTCAGATAGGATGACACTGGAGATAAAATTTGGCCTGTTGTATCGAACTGTCTGACCTATTGTCTTCACTAGTCTATAGACTTTCTTTTATAAGACGTCTTTTAGCACAGACTGAATTTAGAAAGGTGAATTTTCTTTGGCAAGGTGCTGGAGCTCTTAAATTGCATTGTTCTGCAACAGTGAGAATTTAGTTTAATTAATTTAGCCTCCACTTTCATACAATGAATCCTTGTGAAACAGTTTCTGTAAGCATCATAGTTAAGCATCCACTGAGTAATTTGTATGCTCAAGTGCATGTTTGTGAAGTGTTTGTCTTTTTGCTACTTTTCTTATATTGGTGGTATGTGATTGACAGACATGTCTGAATACTTCAGATATTGTCTGCTGATTGAGCAGTTACAGCATTTATTTTTTTGATGGATAAGTGAGTGAAAAGTTAGCACTGACTATCACTGTGCATGAATGCCACATTTCACTTGCAAAGAGGCATATTCATGGCTACCTGCCATCCCCAGACACTTTTTTAGAAAAGCTGTTATTGCTGATTTAACTCCCTTCACTAAATATCTGTTGATGCAGTGTTTTACAACAGAGGGAGACAATGAGGATTTTCCAGTACTACTTTTTACCACTGGTTGCAGGAATATATTTTTTAGAATCAATACTGTATGAAATTCTTTTCTACCTAATTGTGTGCGTGTGTGCCTATATGTATGGTATGAGGACAGATCACAGTTGTAAATATCAACCGGAAATAGGAAAATTTCTCTCTTTTGTTTCCTAGTGCTTGAAGCAAAATATGGAGACTTTGGGGTGTTCTTCTCTTGAGCTACTTGCTTTCTATTTATTTATTTTCTGCAACAACTAGTAAATATAGCAAAGTGTAACATAAGCACAAACTGCTATGTGTTTATTTCATTTTTTTTAATTACCTGTGGGTCAGTAAAAGTAACATATTTCATCTTTTAATTATTAACCTTTTAAATATTGATCATATCATGCACTTCTGTGGTAAATATACATCTATCTTGTCTGAGGTTTAAGTTTTTTCTTACTGTTTCCCTGCCTTTCTAATATTGAAGACAACCAATAAAGAACTCCTGTGGAGTAATACAATTTAATTCAACTGAATCTGTCCTTACAGAGGTATGGTGCTTCCCACCCTTTCCTCATCCTTGCCTTTACTGTCTGGACTTCTGCTCCAGCTGGCAGTTTATGAAGGGTGTTATCAAACGATATCCAGCTAAAGCATCCAGACAGCAACACTGGAATTATTTGTACATATAAACATATAGACACAAGGCTGTAAATCTTCAATATATAATATATTAAAATAATATAATGATATAATAATATAATATAATTAATATATATGCAAGTTAGCTTTAGACTAGTTGCTGCCCACCAAGAGCTTGCTGCAGCCCAGGCTGGCAGGCTGGAAGCTGCAGTACCCAAACTCTCCAGCAGTGGCTGCAGAATGGAAATCTGGGCTGCTGAAGTTGCACTCTCACAAACTGTTGTACCTTTATCCAAGCGTGCTGTAAACCCAGTAGCTTAATCAGGATGAAACACTCTTTTAACTCACATATTTGTGATCTGTAAAGTTAATGTTTCAACTTTTAACACTGAAAGAATGGAGGATATACACTGTACGAAACTAGCCACTGGAAAACAGCTGCTGGTACCTTGCTTAAATCTTCTGGGAGCAGCATGTCTATGAAGCTCTTTAACTTTCCTTTGAAGTAAAGGTCAAGTATACAGTTTGCTTTAAGCTAGCCAGAAGACTCTGCACATACACATAAAGCTAGGCTCATTTGTTAGAAGCACTTGCACAGTCCTTTGAAATTAAAGTACTGCATAAATGATTTGTTAAAAGTATTTACTGGCTTTAGGGATCTCTCTTCAAAGGTGGTGGATCCTTTGATATCATGCATGACTTCTAATGTGATTGTTTATACCATAAATGACCACAAGTGAAGCATCTGAAGATATAATTTCCTTTTCAGTAAAGCAGTTTAATTTTTCTAGATGTGCCAGTAGTTACTTCAAAGCCAGTTTTATGGCAGAAGGTGAAAGAGACTATAATGAAAATCAATTAGGAGCATGGCCTAAAGATCTTCCTTTTCCCTCCGGGTTACAGACACTTTTTACATTTGCTCATGAGCCATCACTAAACGATTAATCACTAAATGGAGATGTATCACTTTTGCTTTGTTAATAAATAAGCAGAAAAATTGAGTATGTCTTTTCTGAAAACCAGAACAAGATCAATAATAGATTAAATCTATAACAGACTGATCTTTTACACTTAGTTCCTCAGTCAGAATTTGACTTCATGTGACACTTTGAACTCCATTACACTCAGTTTGTGCCTGTTTACAGAATGTAAAATGCATTGGGTGCATTTTCTGTTGATACACATGAAATAGAAGCAAACAGATTTCTGTTGTAGAGTTTAAGTACAGATCTGAACTTTTTCTCAGTGGGAATAAAGATTATCAATATTTAAAATGAAGGTTTCAGGTCTCAGGCTAATTGGAGTGATGTAGAGATCAGTCTCAACTAGAACATTCTCTCATGATTAGGCTACATGAAATGTGAAGTTTGCAAAGCAGTAACTAAGTGATAAAAGAGGCTCAAGTGATGCACAGAACTGCCCTTTGGATTCTTCTCAAATTAGTACTTTGGCTGACTGTATGATCATATAATAATCCTTTTTCCCTCTGACAGAAGTCCTTCCTCATTCAGTGCACAAAATTTGCCTGCTACCCACTTGGTAGGAAGCTGTAAGAATTTTATCGTCATAGCTCAAATTGTAGCCAAGTGCTTTATTTCCTCTAAATTCTGTTCTGCTATCAGAGTGAAACAACTTTCTTATGATCTTTATTATCCTATGGATCATGGTTGTTCCTGAGTGATCCACAAAAGTCAATAATTACCCTTGCAGAAGTGGACTGTACTGGGAAAAAAGCTAGATAAAATATTAAAAATTGTTTTCTAAGGTGGACAAACCCTGATTTTTGTACATACAAGCTTTAGTTTGATGAACATGGTTTCAGCTGTGACTAGAACTGAACGAAACTTACTTTCTGTTTCAAAGAAAACATTGATATTTGAAAAATTACTGTTGTTCTAGATTAAAATGGAATTTAGATTTATTTATTTTAAAATAAATAAAAATCTTGCTTCAGAGGAAAATATGTATTAGTAAAATGTCCTGAAAAATTGCCCTGTTGAATTTTGCCAAAGCCAAAGGGGTCAGCCAGCTGCCCTAACTCAGGGAAGATCCTTGAATTGCTTTGCCTCCAGTCACCACAGCTGGAAAGCCTGTGAGCTGTCAGAGCTCCTACTGCAGCTCATATGAGGCTCTCCCCTCCCCAGTTCTGCTTTTGGGTAGGCACCACAGTCTCCTCAGGAGCCAACATCTTGCTGGTCATCCAGGCTTGACACTTGCTGAAATACAGCTCTTGCCCAACCCTTTCACTTGGATTTCTCTTTTTTAGACAGTAAGGCATTCAGGATGTTTGGAAAGGATGTCCAGACCTCCACCTGATCTGATGTCTGCAACTCCTCATCCCTATGTTTAGATTGAGGGTAACTTGAGGGTTTCTTATCATATTTCACTGCCTCTGAAGGTGCACATAATGGCCAATTTAACCCTGAAAATCTCTGGGTATAGGGTACTCTTCTGGAAATTACAGTTCTCAGAAAATCCATAAAATGATATGACAAAATATTCTGGTGTAATACTTATTTCCTTTACAGATTAAATTCTGTGAAAGTTTAGACTAATATTTTAGCAGTTCGTGTCAGTATTTCCACAGGCTTCATTAAGTGTCTCGTATTGTCTGAAACAAGAGGTTTCATACTTAATACTTCAATACTTAATATTGCTTCATAGAATGGACCTTCCATCTGTGACTGAAATGTCTGCTGTGAAATGGAACAAAGAAACAACTGCACCTTGAAGTGAGGATTCCCAGTTCTTCAGGAGGCAAATGCAATGGGACCATTAGTGGTGTAAACTGATGGGCATTTCTGACAGCTGCTAACTTTTTCAAGAACTGGTAAAGAAATCAAGGTGTAAATTTGGTGTCTATGAAGGGGAACAATAACCACTGAAGAGCTCTTGTAAAATATTTAAATGCCCTTAGTTTTTATCTGCAGCTTTAATTCTCCATAAAATAGATTCCATCAGCACTTACCTTCCAAATATTCAGATGCCTCTAGTTTTGTGTTTTATATTAAGTTTTTATTTCTATCAATTTGTATTTTAGATTGCAAATCAAGAACCTTTCAAGATAGTTTTGATTAATTTTGGGCACAACGTGGCTTCATTTATTTTTTTATGTTTTGATGGTAATTTACCATGGCATAAAATTGTTTTACATTAAACTACACTCATGAATCAAGAGTCTTTTCCATTAACAAGATCCATTTAAAGAATAAGCCCATCTACAAATCAACTATTTTGTGTCAGTTTCTGTAATTATTGTTTAGCAAGAACTGGTACAATGGCACTGTGAATTATTCAGTGGGTAGATGATTTAGACACATAGAACAGAAATATTAATATAACTGGTACTGTGCTAAATCACCTGGCAGAGGCCATGGTTTAGGGTCTGTTATTCACCAAAGTGGAAAAAGCTTTAGTTTATGCTTTAGTTTATACTGCTTTAGATTGCAACAGTATTTTTTAAAAAGGCTTCTATTAATTTGAAAATTATTCAGAGATACCTTAGCTTTCTAGATGGGAAGCAGAGTAATATCTAATGATGGGAGCACCTAGGTCCTTTAACTCCAACCTATGTGTTTTAAAATATTTATATACCTATTAAATATTTGCTAAATATATATGTGTGTGTATGCTTATATGTGTATGTAAATAAAATATTCAAAGAAGCACTCCCTTGTACAAAAAGTTGTTTAGAAAAGCTGGCATATTAAAACTCCAGCATCCCTGGAGTTTATTTGTAACACATTTGTTCTGAACAGCCTTTTTGAGCTTATTTCAGTTTATTTCAATGTTGACAATATTTTTGTACTATATTCAATAGTTATACATTATTTACAGTAGTTCTCTATGTCATAAGATTATAAATAACAAAATCATCCCATTAGTCCTTTTGTAATTTTTGCTATTTGTTTCTGTCTTTGTCCTTATGGTTTCAGCAGATGTAGTTAATAAAGCAGATAAAATTTTCTGAAAGTATGGATGGAAATCAGACTGCACATTTTTGGCTTTCATCAAGTACCTGAAAATAAGTGGCTGAGGCACTCAAAATACTATTTTTATTCCTCTCCTTGCAAAATTTGCAGTCTTTTACTATTTCTCTTTTAAGTTGCTCTAATATATTAATGAGTATGCTTATGAAGCATTTTAAATTTGATCATTCAGAGTATATATGGCAAAAGTCTGACAAACTAACATCTTCCACCATAATAATGGTAGAGATAAGACACTTATTCTAAAAGGAAATGGCTGATATTAAATAGGAATATTTTAGATGCTATGACGAAACGTAATATATCTTGCTGTAGTTGAAATGGTTTCAGTGGCTGATGGTCAAGTTAAGCCCATTTGTTTTCATACTGTTAATATTTTTAATCATGTCAGCAATTCCCACTAGTCAAGATTTAACTAGAGCTGCCTGATGTCCTCACAATTGTCTGAGATAATCAATATCTTCTCTTTACAATTAGTTTTAGTTGTCAGGAGTGAGGCAGTAGGCAGTCTTTTCCTCAATGCAAGTCAAGTGGTGCCTCCTTACACCTGCAGACTGACATCAAAGCTCTGAGAAATAAGAACAAGCCCATTTATCTCAGTAGGCGTTAACTTACAAGCCTCAAAATGATTGCTTTACATCAAATTTCTCACCATGCCTTAACATTTCAGTGTAGTTGAAGTATATAAGGCCATGACTGCTGGTTAGTTGCTTGTAGTATATCAGGGGACTAGCTTAGGCCACAGAGGATGTGGGATCAGAGAGTTTCATCTTTGAATCTAACCTGAGCTTCTATTTCCCTGTTGGATATCTTAGGAGAGTGGGAGCAAGCATCACTCTACTAGTTACTCGGTTCATTTTCAAGCTCTCAACTGGAAGAAAAGTGAGAGGTATCTTCATTTCTCTTTGCTTCACTTCACTTCTTGTGTGGCTTATCATTTTATTTTCTGGCTTGCCTAGAGTTGTGTCCAAATCACCAGAGGAGAGATCCCAAGACTGAGGAACATTGAGGCCATATGTCATGACTGTTGCTCAACATCTTTTTTTAACTGCTTATCGTTAAGCTTTGGAACAAATATGAGACCTATTACTCAGCACATTTACTAGCATCAGAAGCCAGTCCTCAAAGGCCAGCATTGGCAGGAGAACCTTATTCTGCTGTTAGAAGTCTGCTGTCTGTGATGCAGTCAAACCAGAAATTGTGTCACCTTTCGAGAGCTGAAAAGAATAATTGATGTTTTTATTGTATTACATTTGAAAATAAAAAATACTGCTTATTTTACTTTGTGTGAATATGTGCATATAGATGAATTTTCTTTCAAAGGGGCACTTTCAAAAAGAAATCCAAGACATGAAAATCTGTGAGCTTAATCTTACCTTGAAATCTTTGTGAAATTTCAGGCTTCTCTCTTCTGGATGTAAATGTCTTGCCTATGAAGTCCTGGGGAGGCTTACAGATTGAAATCTCCACAAAACATGCTTAATGCTGAAGGGCAACATTTCCGTTCTTTTTTTTTTTTTTTTTTAAAAGTTGGCTTCTTTGATGGCTACAAGGATTTCTTGGTAGGAGTAGCACACTGCTGTACTATGTCTCAATTGAGCTACCCTTCCTGCTCTCAAAGGATTAATTGGAGCTCCCCTACCACTTTAAGTGGTTAATAAAACATGTATCTGACAAGCAAATCAATTCAACTGATCCCCCTGCCTAGGTAAAAGCTGTTAAGCACAAGTTCTAGAAATTTGAGAAAACACTAAGAAACAAGCAATCTTCATGCCACTTCACTGTAAAATGAGATTTCTGAAGTGTATGACAATTAGCTATAATGGATGTTCTGCCAAAGCCTGATACAGAGTGGTGTGTTATTTTCCCTGATGATGTTTAACTGCAGTTAAATATACCAAGTTGATATTTGTCTGCAATTATCATGGAGCTATATTGAGATCTTCACTCTCTGAAGAGATTTTGAATGACTACAGTGTCCTCTAGGATAATGTCTTGTTTTCACTAATCTTTGTAATGACTTTTGCTGTTGGTAACCTATGACTTGAACCCAGCTTTTGTCTTATTTTGGGAGCTTGCATACCTTTTTGTGTGTAATTAAGAAAAAAAAAGTCCTGAATGAAATTCCAAGCATGAAACACTATTAAATAATAAGATGATTTCAGATCCTCACACAGTAAGTCCTTGTTTCTAAGTTTTTATTCTATGTCCTTTGTTGCAATGTGATCTAGTAAACTATATGTATATCTAAATATTAGCTAATATAAACCACTTGAAAACGCTAGATCTGTGTATATTCTGACTGTAACTGAACTCAAGATTGATGATGTACTCTTAAGTTATGAGAAGGATGCAGGGAAAAGGGCACAGAAATTTTCTATTTTCTCTTCTGCCCAGACAAGCTCGGTATTTTGAAATACGACAATTACTTTTTAATTTACTGGAAAGTCAAACTACTTGAAAGGCAAAACTTGTTGTTCATCCCTTGTAATGCCTGCCAATATGTGTTTAGTCTGAATTCATAATACTAGTGGAATTTCACTGTCTGAAAAAAATATTAACACTGGATTTGCATTAAAAAAAAAAAAAAGAAAAAAAAAGTCTTGGAATTTCCTACGATTGTTCATAGTGGTTGTCCATGTATTTATCATTCTTTTTGGAGGGTGAAATACAGGACAGCTGCTTCTAATCCAGGATATTAATCAGAAATCTATCAAACCTGCTAACAAACTGCAGACATAGACATGAGCTGTGTAATAGAAATATGCACACTTGAGCAGGCAGGAAGTTACATTTTGAGAAAGGAAGAAAAACACAGTGTATGTCTGGTTATATCACATATATTATATGTCAGGTACAATTCTAGGAAAGATGCATCCACTCTGCAGTAACATTTGTTTATTTGGAGCTCACTTAGAATTTCCTTCTCTTGTCCTGATTAGTTAAAATAAAACAACAAAGCAAAAGTCTTCATAAAGTTTGTTGACCTCTACTTAAAAAAAACCCCAGGCTTTACAGAAGCAACCGGATATGTGATAGAATTCACTGTTTTATATACTACAGACTGTGAATGATTTGTATTTCTCATTTTCCTAGAGGCAGAAATAGGAAGTAGATCATAGTGATCCTCTACCTTGCATTAAGAATAGATAATATGTTAGAATGGCAAACGGCTCAGGTAGTGATATACAAGCTGTAAAAGCAAGAGAGAGATACTCCTCATTTCTGAGCAGCACTTTCAGCACAGCCATCACGCACTGAGACATTGACTTCTTTACTAACAAGTTGTGACAAGACCCCAATCTGGCCAGATCCTTGAGGTGGAACAATCTGCAACTTTTTGTTAAAGTGATATTTTGGAAAATCACTAATGGCTTTCCAATTACCAGAATGCTATCTTATTACAGCATGAGGAACAAGGAGACATTTTGAAATAAAGAGAAGTCAGATTTTCTGGGTAACACCTTCCCCAACCCTTATGTCTTGTATTTTTCTAGAATAGGATTTTTCCTCAAGTCCTGATCTAGCAATTTGCAATTATTATTATTATTATGTGTCATACAGTTTGTTATGTTATTTCACCATTTTACACCTCTGTCCATAATCTCTCTCTCTTACAGTCCAGAATTTTTCCCCCAGCTGATCATGCTCAGTGGCTTCCAGGGACAGTTCTATCTTTCCTTTATGCAGTTCTGCAGTTTCCACTGCTCTAGAACAAAATAGTGAGCAGACAGCTTTCCTTGCTGATGACAAGCACCTTTTAAAAAACAAATATATAGTAAACTGTAATCAAGACCATCCAGCAAATTATGTCACTGCCAGAGAAGTTTCCATTTTATCTTGACTCTTGAGTCAGCCAACAGTAGCAGCACCAAGTTTCTTATAAGTAGGATTGGATGCAGGGGAACAGAGAAACTGGTGGAGCTACACGTGACCTGGAGTGGATGTATCACACCGGGAAGCATAAATTTAATGTGTGTAGAGTATATTTGCTAAATATTCATTCTGAAAACATGACAGACCTTTTCTTTTTTAGTCAAGTAATAGAAAAAATTATTTTACAATCTAGTCATCTTGTGTTTTGGTAGAGGTTGGCTCTTCTGGAAAAGCTTTTGTATGATCCTATATTCTACTGAAATACATTTAAGATGTTGAGACTTCTGACTACTTAAACACATCAAAAAAACATTGGTGTGTGAAGAGTTGAAAGATGAGGATGCAATAAAGGAGACATTAAAAGGCAAAGTGAGCTATCTAGACTGGTACATGAGATTGGAGACAATAGTTAGAATAGGAATCAGTATTTTATGGTATATACAACTAATCTATTTCAGGAAAGAAAGGTCACCTGAATCTTATCACTAGCCTAGCTATTTCAGCCAGAAGCATATTTGTTGATTTTTATTTCTTTAGTCCCATAAAAACATGAAATTTAAAAAGTCCAGTGACTTTGATACAGTCTATCATTTTAGAAGAATATCTTTGCTGGTGAAATCATCCACTTGGTGAGGCTGGGTAAATTCAGTGGCAAAATGGCTGAGAATCTTGTAGATTCATCTTGACTGGCAGAGCCTGTTACAGATCTTTATATTAGTCTACTTGATGAATATGTTGGTTATTGGCTCTTGTGGCAAGAAATGTCTAGGCACTGTTTGTCAATCATAATGGGCTCCTGAACACTGTGTGCAGTCTGCAGAAGAAAATACAATTGAAGTGGAAGAAGCATAAACAAAAGTCATCTTTTGTTATGTGCTTTCATTGCCAGGGAAATAGTTTGGGGTTTTTTATTTTATTTTTTTTTCTGATTAAAAGGGTGGGGGCTGTTGTCTGTTTTTGAAGCAGGTATTCTTCGGTGGACCCGACCTAAAGCCTCTCAGAAGCATAGACAGAACTTGTTTTTTTTTTTTCCCAAAGATGAGAGCTGGTTCATTCCTGTCACAGAAAGAAGTGAGAAAGGTAGAGAAAACAGACAGGATTAAGATCAAAATCTTTTGCAGAGCAGGCTTTATCTCATGTGTGTAGAAAGAAGGGAGAGGTTTCTGCCTCACATTACTCTGGCCTTCGTTACCCACGCTGTGTGAGGGGAGCAGTAGTAGCCTATTTTTATTTTCTTTATTTTGTATTTCAACACCATGATATGGAAAAAGCAGAAAGAGGAATGGTAATTCTCCTAGCAACTGCTTGATTTTGCTGTATTTAAAGCTAATCTGTAAGCAACTTTAATCTGAATGCAGAACAGCAGAAGGTTTAAAATGATGTTGTGCCATAAACAGGATTATTTTATGTGTTATCTATACAAAGACATATACATATGCTGATTTTTAATTATGCCTCCCACACATATTTTTGAAGTTTTAATGTAGCGTGTGACAAAATATTGTGATAACTTCATTCTCTATAGACTGGTAGATACATATCAGCCAAAGAAACAGCTGGTCCCTGACCTATGGTCAGAGATGGTCTTCTTCCATTTATACAACTAATTCTCCCACTCCATCCTAGCTCTAAAGAGAACGCTGAATATGAAAAGAGAACTTCGGCATTTGTATTAGACATATGATTCAGTATCAAATTCCATGGTTACATGGGGAAGGGACAGAACGTGAGCGCGCCCGGGTTCATTCTCTGCTCTGTCCTCCCTGTTGACCTGCAAACTCTGTATCTACTTTCTATTGGAGGAGTGCATCATGGGGAAGCAATTGGGTAGTATTGTTCTACATGTCTTTAAAAAACCATTGAGATACCCCACCAATTTAAAAAAAAACAAACATATATCAGTATACAGCTTTACAACTCAGATACCTCCTTAGCCCTTCAGAATTAAATGCAGAATGAATAAAATAAAACAACTAAAGATAATAATGCCTGAATTTCTTTTTGGACATAAGTAGATATAACATGATCTCACATACTGGAGAACATATGCAGTCTGAGCTGTCTTTAGTCCACCAATTCAGGACATAAACACTGAATAACCGAAAAGTAACTTTTTGAGTGTGCAATGTGTTGCAGAGTGTGCAGTGTGTTGGCAGTCCTGGAACATGAAATGTGAATACATTCAAAAATCCACTATAAATTAAAATCATAAAAATGGAAAAATTTCATACTTTTCAAATAAACTGCAATTACAAATAAACAGTAACACCACCATTTTAAATGCTATTTTATAGAATCCATAGTATTTCCTTTTGTGGGATGACTTTTCGATTAGAGACCAAGCATGGTGGATTGTTGATAAAATTGTCGTCGAAAAATGTGCACAGTTTTGGGGCCTCAGTGGAGAAGAAGTGTAGGTTTCAGTCTGTCTATAGCTGCTGTTTCCCCAGCTGGCAATCTCAGCAGGGACACCAAGTACAGAATTAACCACTCACCCCTAGAGGTCTCCCCAGGTCAGAATTAAGAAACAATGGCAGAATAATGTATAAAAGTTTATATCTGACATTAACCATTTTTATGTGTATTACAGAAAAATATCATCAGCCACTTTCAGATGTTTGATGTTTTTCCAATGATAAGTAGCTTAGACTTAATAATATTCTCTTATTATGACTGTGAGGGTCATCCGTGGTCACAGTTTTTCAAAAACCATTACATTTTAAACTTCTGGGGATCCTTGCCTTTTCTGTGTAACACAATTAGTTGTACTTTACCTGTTAGGGTTTTGTTTTCAGTGAATCATTAGGATCACTCATTTCAAGTCTAAATGTGAAGCATGTTTCAACTTCCTTTCCTGTAAAAGGAACATATAGCCTGATAGCTCATTAAAATAAAACAAAAATGCCACCGAGAACCTTAAAATTCATATTTTCTTTCTTCTCACTGTGTTTGAAGAATGTTAAGTATCCGCATTGGATCAGAAATTAAATGAGGAGAAAAATGTTTCATTTTGGAAAGTGTTCAGATGCTGTCATCAATGTTAGAACCTGAAGATAATAGAAAATCTGTGACTTTGCAAAACAATAGGAGGGACACAATTTATATTTGTTACTAGAAAGATCAATTTTTTGGCAGCACATTGCAGAAGAATAAAGTATAAGAATAGTGTTAGAATGTTAAAAACAAAGCAATAATACTGGTCTGTTTTAATACATCAAATAATCCAGAAAATATTTTCAATTTACTTTTCCCTGCCTAATTAAGTCCAAACCTACAGATTTCATAAACATATCTGTTAAGTTAACTCTATAGTCAAATCTGACTTTTTTATTTCATGGTCTTCATGGTTCTCTACTTCCAGCAGGATTAAATATACAATTCTGCCTAATTAGGTGAGATCCCTCATCTAGCTAGTTTATTCGATTGAATTTTCTTTGTGTGTAGTATTAATGGTCACAGTTTTAGATGTAGGAAAAGACTCATACCTTGAATTTCTCAAGGTTTAAAAAACAGGACAGGAGAGGAGGGACTCCCAGTGTTTGTGAACCTTGGTATTTTAGCCCTACTTTCCAATCAATAGCTTAATAGCAACTACTGCAGCCTTGAGATCCCAAAGTGAGAGTTGGCATTTAACTAATCTAATCAGTTGAGAACATTTATATCCGTGGAGTCAGAGCTATTACACTTACTGAAAAACAGAATATAGAGTTGGAGCAAGGGACACATCCATCATCAAGAGATGTGTCTGAGGTAGGGCTTTAGAGGATCATAGCTAAAAAGTTACTTCCCACGTCTTAAGTCATTTTCACTGATTAATTTTTATTTTATACAATGTGCAGAAAAAGGTTGTCTTTTATTTTATTTCACTTAGCCTCCTTTCCCCTCAGGGTGGACGGGGACAGAGTGGAAAAAGAAATAAACCAGTTGTGGTTTTTCCTGTCTTCCTTCCCAATGACCTGAAGACTTCATAGGAAAAGTACAAAAACTTCGTTTAATAGTGCAGAAAATGAAGGCACAAATCTTTTGGATTGTAATCTGGCTCTAGGAAGAACAGTATAAGGATCACAGCATTAGTGTTCTGTTAATATTGGATAAAACAAACTATTTTGTATGTTCTACAGTACATCTTTCTACTTCCTATTTTTTTTTGGGGGGGAGGGACCTGCAATAGTTTATCTAGGCCATCTGTGTATGTTTGTGTGTGTGGGGCGGTGGGGTTGTTTTGGTATAGGCTTTGTGTTTGTTTGGAATTTGTGGGTATTTTAGGTTAGTCATAAGGAAATGCTAGCAGGCATCAGGTAGTCTAGCCTATCGTTAATCTAAATTTATTCATTTTCAGTTCCGTATTCACTCTATAATTTACCATGTTAAAGATGTAAAAGTTTTTTAGAACCTCATTATCTAGAAGTCACTGTAAGGAAGCACTATACCTCTCTCTTTCTGCTGGACTTATAGGGTAAAGTATTAACAATAACAAAAAATATATGAGCGCTAAAACATGTGATTAATTTTTCATTCAAATTATATGTATTGTGCAGTGGTACATAAGATGTACCCACTTGTGAAATATTCTAATATCTTAGTTGAAACAGGCTTGATTTCTGAGCAAAGGGAGTTAATAGTTTTTTAATCTAGATCTGAGAAGGAATATAAAGTTTAAATGACTTACTAAAACATAGAACTACAAAAAGTCCTTTAACAACTTATCAAAACTTTATTTTTATTTATAAGTATTTCATGTAAAGTTACAATTAACATTTTTCCATGCAAAAAATAAATATCTGTTAAGATGCATACTATTTTTCACCATAGACCTGTGTTCTTCTAATTCAAAATCAAACTGCACTTGATATGCTGGCATTGTGTTTTGTTGTTCTGAGGCAATAATTTTACTACTGTCTTTTGAGGTTTAGCAAAATATTATAACTCAAGAATTAACAGACTACATGTTGATTATAATTTCCTGGTTAGTAATGCCCATGCTGACAAGAAGAGCATAAATATAATAAAATTCTCCTTTTCCTGTTGCAGCATACCAATTGGAGGTCTTATTTTCCAATTCCAGTGATAGACAGGCTGCTTTTGTCTTTTATGTCCTGTTGAGAATAGGACACTGTCTTTGTTTCATTTATGAACTTTCTCATTCAATACTACTTTATTTGCAGGGATTTCAGGTCAATATTCTTTATTTGGGATCCACAATGTTGGAGGAGTCAGCAGACAGTGTCAAATGAGGAAACCTGTTAATTTAGCCAGTTCTAAGGTACAGGTAAGGTTTTGATTGCAAGCAGCAATCTATTGTCTTTCACCATCTGTTCTTCTTCAGCATTTTATGACTGTGTGTGCATATATGCAAGTATTAAATAATCTTTTCCCTTGATTTCTCTAACATCTTTTTGTGTTGTGTGAATGATCCAGTTTTCTTTCAACAAATCTTGGAAGATTTATCAGAAAATATCTCGACTTTGCTAGTTTTGCCAACATTATTCTGTTTACTACTGTTTTGTGGGGATATATGTCACCCAAAAGGTTTAACAGAGATTTCCAAAAAAATTTTTAATGTTGTTATTGCATTTGTCTAAGCACAGGCATTTTTTAATGAAGACATCTTAGTCAGCTTGTTTAGCTTAACATATTCATTAAAAATGAATGAAAAAATTCATTTGCATAGGTAATCATGGTTACTGCATGTTTCTACAATATATTCTCATTCATGGGCCTCTTAACCCTCATTTTTTTGGTCATGTGAGGTGCCAATGGCTCTAGGCCTAACCTCTCTTGGTAGGGCATCAATATGGATTTCTGAATGCTGATGCTGAAGAGTGGCACTTGCCTAATATGAAATTGTCCCTTTGAGCTGATATAAAGGACACCTGGAACATCACCTATTGCTCCAGAGTATTTGCACATACACGTGTGAGGTGAAATGCAGCAAGAGGGCAGAGGGGTCCAAGAATGCTGGCTGATTTTCACAGATCACCTCCTCCAGTGCATCCCACAAGGAGGAAATCGGATATGGGGGCTGCAGCTCCCTGCCCTCCACAGTGGTTTCATCCTGCATGCCATGATAAACAATGTACCTACACATAATAGACGTTATGATAATGTGTGCAATTTGTTTTTCCACAGGAGAGGTATAGTAAAAAGCCATGAAAGTGGGTATTTCGTGCCTTTGTATAAATATTTTCAAAGTTTCAAAGGAAGAAAATTAAAAAACAATAATGAAAAATAGTGTAATTAGGGGAAATTTTGTGATGCTGCTTTTCTGTGATGGGGTAAAGCGCACTGTCAGTAACTTGAAAATATATATATATATTATAAAACACATATATTTGTGTTTTGAAACCTCTAGAAGATAGGACATAACAGTAAAGCGAAGTTGAACTATACCAGAATAGGTCGATAAACTCATGACTTGTTTTGAGGTGTAACTGAAGTTTCACAATGTCAAAATTATGTTTTCTTCAATCTGTATTAGGATTTAAAAACTAAAACGAAGGAATAAAAAAAAAAAGAAGACAAAAATAAATGTAGTATTGTAGGAAAGTACAGTTCATTTGCACTTCTTACATGCTCTTTCTTTGAAAAGAATGGCCTAAGAATTACATTGTACCCAAAAGTGAAAGCTACTGTATTTTGTAGCCTTTTCAGTGATAAGAACATCAGTCTATGAGCAGATGCCCATTATGCTTTGCCTTTTGCTATAAATATTTATCACTTAAATGTTGTCTGTATAATTTAAAAGGCCAGTATAAAAGGCAGCAGGTGAATGTGCATAGCTTCACCAAGAAGGTTAGTAAATAATATCCTCTTCAATTTACAGATGTGAAAACTGAAGTGTTACAACATTTCTCAAGTCACGGTCAGATTCAAGGAAGACACCTGGGCTAAAGCTGTTAATTTATATATATTTATCCAGCAGACTTAACGAACACATAAAAATATTATCAGATTTGGCAAAGTAGAGATTTCATCTCTCTTCTGTTTCACTGTTAGGCTGCACTGCAGTCAGGGTTGCATTTTATGAATGGTGTGAAGGAGCTGCGTATGTAACAAAGTGAGTTTGGGTGATGCATATGCAAAAACACATTTATTCTGGAATTGCTTCCCACATGACAGTGCTTCCTCTGAAATTTAACATCTAACATTGGAGAACTGCTTTCCAACAGCTACGAGTGTTAGTAGATTGGGGAGATTGCTTTTGGGGGCTTTGTTTGGGTTTTGTTTGCTGGGTTTTTGTTTGTTGTGAAATGTGACAGCTAGTTGGAATTTTTAGCTTTCTGGAGATTTTTATTCTAATATTTAAAATTAGTTTAACAAACTGCTTCTTATTTAATTTATTTATCACGAAGAAATAATAAAAAAAAGTTAGTGGTCACCCTTTCTTCTTTCATCTTTTTTATTTTTCCTTACTACTTTAAGTTGCATTTCAAAATGACAAGTAATAAAAAGGCTGCTATGGCTGATGGATTAATTTTTTAACCAGTGAAAAATAATGAAACGCCTTTTAATGTTAAAACTTGCTGGAAAATATATAAATAATGAAATTTATTTAATTGAGAGCTAAATAATTTATGTGTTCTTGTTGTTCACTTTTACATGCATTTTTATTACTGCAGCAATTTAGTAGTATGGAAATTCTACTCTTGACTTTTAATTTTTTTTTCATCTTCCTTATTTGACTGGATTCTTTTAACTGAAAGACAATCCCTTCAACAATAAATTATGAAAAATTTAATAAAGAAGAAAGCTAGTTAGATATTTAGATGTATAAATCTCACTCATCTGACATCCAGTGTGTCATTTTGTTTGTGACATCAGGTTTGCCTGTTTGGAATTTCATATTTCCAAACAGATGAGAATGTAAGAGTTCTAATTCAAAGCATCAATCACAGAAAATGAACATAACCTAATGTCACTGCTGAATCAGGCCATCAATTTATTGCTTTGTAAAAGCAATCAGCAAGCTATCAAGCAATAAAGTGTATGGGAAAAGTGCTTCTTTTGAGACAGCACAGCCATTGACAATGATATACTGATGGAGAACAGCAACTATTTTATAGCGTTGTGTGCATATTACTTGTTAAAAGCTCTGAACTGTTCAACAGATGTGAAATATGTTTCTTATTATTATGGATCAATCTAGTTTGTTTAATAGTCTTGTACGCCACTTGGATTCGCTGTCTTATTTAATGAGGTTATATTTGCACTCACTGGCTCTTTTGTTTTAGTTGAAGAAGGTATGACTTCAGTTTTTCACTAGGTTTTCCAAGAAACAACGAATACTTGGACAATGTTTTTTTTTCACTTGCTTATTAAGGCAAGTGCCACAGAGCAAATTGCAGAACCATTCAAACCCTGTTACTGTACCAAAAGAACAAATATTTTACACTCTGCTAACAAGATGCTAAGTTTTTCATAAACATCTAAGATGATTGCCTTTAGTAGTGGTTTCTTGTTGTTTCTGTAGTTTTTTTCTCTCTTTACTCCCATCTCCTGTTTGCTTGTGACAAAAAAAGGTGATAGAAAAAGAGTGGGATAGCATATAGTCATCTCACCTGATCCGTGCTGATGAGGTGCATATGTTATATTCATATAGTGAACACTGCAACTGTTATCTGCTCTAAGCAGGAGGTCTAAAACTCATCTGTGTCACTGATGATGGGAAAAGCTGATGTGGCCTCAGGGACAACGAACTGTTAGAAATAAAGTATTACAAAAGTCTTTGCTACTCTTGATAGGTCCTAAAGGATTGCTCTGGTAGTTGGTACCACACAGTTAAATTTAGTAGCCTGCTACCAGAAGTTTTGATGAGATTTCCAGCAGAATTTTTAATCACTTAACCTTTCCCATTGCATTAAGATCAGCTGTCAGGGGTCTCTTTTCTTAATGATTAATAAAATCCTCCTTTGTCTCCACATTTTCTTTACCTTTCAAATTGCAGTATATTCCTAGAACTCTTTTATTGCCCAGGGAAGTTGTAGCCACATGTTCAGGTGATACCATACCGGATTTGCCTAAATGTACAATTTCAAAAATTTGAATATAGATTAGCCTACTATTTTTGTGCTATCTTTAGCTAGGATTTAATTTTGGAGTTTCTAGATAAAGAAAATATATATTTGACAATTACAAATAAGTGAAGGATTTTCCTGTATAATATATGGATTTGTTGCCTTTTTTTATCCAATTCTGTTCTACAAAGTGTATATTCAGTTTCCACTTACAAAATATGAATTAAATAAATATCACAAAGTTCCTTTGATGATAAACGATATGGTTATTAAATTAATAAAAGTATGCAAATTAAAGAATTGATATGGTAACATTCTCTTATGGTAGTAAAATAAAATGTGACAGGCTAGGAATAGAAACCACCAATCTCCATACTAAGTCTTTTTTCTCAGTTGCAAAGAGTTTTTAAATATGCAGTTTATGTATCATTCAAGCACTATCTTATGGTACATAATGTGACATGGCCAACAGCTTAATCATGCTGTTCTGTTCCCCTCAGCAAGTTTCTGAAATTTTGCATTGAAATGTGCTGTGTCCATATTGTAATTTTTTCTTATTTAAAGAAATATGCATAATACGATATATCTGTTCTAGGGAAAGTACGTTCAAACATGCACATTTCGATATTGCTGCTGGAAGTGATGGTTGACTTTGATTTCCATGCAATGTCACTCATCAGTTTTTGACCATCTTTCAAAGAATTTTTGCGTCTTGTATAAATTACTTTCTTTGTGGTTACTGTCCACTTCTCTTATGCCTCAGTGTTTAATCTCTTATTTTGAGTTTCTTTACCATGATGTAAAAAAATTGCTAATGAACACAAAAGTAGAAAACACTTTATCATTATAACTCTGGGCATGAAAGTTCAATAAGTAAAAATAATTAAAATTAAATTTCCTACTTCCTGTTTAAAATTTCTATTACACATGTGCAATTAAATAGCATTGCACTACTTTATATCTGCTTTATAAAACTCTGGTCAAGACACTGAAAAAATAAATAAAACTAACACCAGGAAATTTTAAAAGCAGGGTGATTTTCTTTTCTTACCCACTCTAATTGAAAGTATCTCTTTCTCCCACCATTGAGTTCTCTAATTGCCTTTTTTTAGGAAAAGCTTACTCCTTCTTAAAAAAGTGAGCCATTTCTTAGGTGACTATGAACTGGTAAACACAAATTTTAGAAAACACTTCTCATTCGATAAGTTCTTTGTTTTTACAATACCTCCAGTTTATATTTAAGTTTCTGACTGTAGATAGGTAGCAAAGATAGGTAAATGACAGGTAGCTCGCTAAACTAGGCTTAAAATAGCTTTTTACACAGGACACTTTGTGGTTCTGAAGAGCTCAGTCTGATTTTGACCACTCAGGTATTTTTTGAAGTTATTGCTCCATACACTCATGACTTTCTGGAGATAAATGGTTTTATCAAGATGTACGCTGGCAGAAGCAAGTGCATTAAACACTGTGGCTTGATGTCAGTAAACCTTCTGCAATGAAGGGAAAGATATCCAGGAAGGTCTTTAATACATATGTTTCAAGATGTTCTTTCTGAACATCTCAATACAAATATAGGATGTGATTCTGCGACCCGAATAGACTTTGTATTCAATTAAATTTTAATCTATTGGTACAAAAAGAAAATTATGCTTTTAATTAGCCTCTATGGGATATCAATAGTTTTATTCCTCTGATGTTTAACTGTAACATTTATGCTTCTGCTTGATGGCACAGGGTCAGCTAAATTCACATAGAACATAATTTTAGCTTGTTATGTGTTCTGAAATCTTAATAAAAACTCCTAATGCTCCTAATACAGTATTGTTTGAAACTTCAATGATGAACATGCTTCACAGGCTAGGACTAAGAAACAGATTTTGGAGAAAGAAAGGGGGAAAATATATTGTTTAAATCCAGTGTTATCTTTTCAAAATACTAATTTTCCAGTTTTATCTGTTTTCAAGAGGTTTAAATTACATACAAAAGTGATTCTTTTTCAAGAATAACAAAGCCCACAGAAAGCTTTTACATATTGATTTAGCATCACTGATAATTTAATAGTTGTAAATATTTATGATATGTGCTGGCACTACTTGCCTTTTCATCTTTACATTAAACACTAAAATCTAATTGGATATGGATCTTTTTATTTTGAGGATTTGGGAATTTTTGCCTTTTTCATGTTTTCTTGACCATAAACCCCACTAAAAGCAAAGGAGTGAGCATAGAAGTGGTGTTCTCCATCCTGATGAAATCATCTAGAGCACTTTTAACTCACAGATTTGTTTTAAAAGCACTCTTACTCAACATCTACACTTTTTCAAGCAGAACCTAGGCAAGTCTGAGCATTTTTCCAAATATTTTTCTGCTTGTTACACTTTTGTCATGACTCGAGATTATAGTTTTTTATCCTGCATTCTTAATTCATAGTTGTAGAAATCTTAATCACCACTTTATTGAAATTAGATAAACAGATTTTTAACTTGGAATATTCATACAATTTGGAAATCTTTTTTTAAAGAGAGATTAACTCCCTGAAGGCATGAATACTTCTCAGCAAATGCTTTGTACTCTATTTACTTTGTATCTTTTTGAATAAAAATTCCTCTGTGAAACAGAGTGAAGTGGTTTTGTTTGTTCCAAAATGCACTACAATTATATCTGATACCCCTGCAACTGCTACAACAAAAAAGAAAACTTTAAATAGCCATTTTCTGCTCTGAAGAAAACTATTATTCTGTGAAGAAATTTGAAGCTAACAAAGGGAAAAAATTAGAACCATATTCTATGTACTTTTAACACCACCAGACAGAGATTGTGTGTAATATTTAAGTTGTTGAAGAATTACTTGCTGACACAGATTCTCAATAGATTAAAATTTGCACAGCTTTATGTATTTTTTCTCAACTTTTAACAGAGGTTCAAAGGGTTTATTTTGCAAGAGTAAGGATGCTAAACATTGTACTTAACAACTATATGAGTAGGGGATTTTTTTAATGTTTTATAGAACTTGTGGTTGGATCAAAGTAAAACTTCCTTTATGCCTCTGTTGTTTGTGCTTTGTTCTGTTTTTTAATTACTGAAATTTCTGAGATGTGTTAGTGCCCATTAGATTCTTATACCTTACTCACATTGTACTTTCATGTAGAATTTTTGACTTATAGGCAGAAACCCCATTTTAAAGATAATTTATATTTGAAATACACTGTTGTATAACAGCAGACTTAAGTGATTTAGAAAAATGTAATACGATGCCACAGCTGTCACAGCTCTAAACAGCTTCTATGCCTCATAATAAATGACTACTATATTTAAAGTCAAAATAATTATACGCCTGAGAAAATGGCCTGTGGTAAACAAACTTCTATGGCATAAGGAGAAAAGCAGACGTCTAGTTAGAAAATTAAAATTTCATACTATCTAGTGTATGAGATAGTCACAAGTCTGTCTTCACCACTTCATCAGAAAATTATAATGTACTTATCTTAAGATCTTTTTTCATAGATTTATGACTCAATGTATTTTTCCCAGGAAGATTTGTATAAGGCAAAAGTGATTTTTCAACTTTTCCTTAATCATTTGAACTTAAAATTCACTTGTTATCAAAATGTCCACATCTCCTATTTGATATCTATCTATATTTTACTGAATCATGGGTAGAGCCTAACCAACAGGACTTTAAAAGGTATGGTGGTGGTTGTTTCTAGATTAAAGTGTAAGATCCGTCTTTCTTAAGAGTACCTCTGTAATAAAGCATTGGAAGTGATATTTTTTGTTAGTTTGTTTATTTGTTTTTTCCCAAAAGCGCCTTTCCTAAGACACTTTGCTCAGAATAACTGCTTTTTAATAGCTAACAACTAAGTAACAAATTATCAGAGATTGGGGCTGACAGAGACAGGTAAACCAAGACCAGATTTATTTGTGAGTTTGCTTTTATTTGCTAGAGGCCTAATTATAATTGAAGGTAGACACAACTTTAGCAGTTACTGGGTTTTTGTAACTTCTTAAAGGTAATTACTTCTCTGAAAAAAATGTGCACAAAAGAAATTTGTGCTACTTCAAGGTCTCTCTTCATTAATGTATCTATTTTATTCTACAAGGATTTCCTCTCTGTTGGTAAGATTGATTTGAGGACCAGCATCTGCTTAAACAATTTCCTCAGGAGAGAAGGCAAGCATTCACTTAAAGGTATTCTGAGAGCTAGCCAAAGTTTGGCAAATATAATATACAGCAGTTCCTAGAGAAAAAGTTTTTTGGTTTTGGGGGTTTTTTGACAAAAGGCAGTGACAAAGAATCTTTCTATAAGAAAGTCATGTTGGAGATAGGTTTGGGGATTTACAGCAAGAATGTTATCTCCTTGATAGGCGATCTATATTGATCTGGTTCTTTTAGAACTATGAAATTTTAGGCAGATTCCTTTTGTAGATGTTTTTTGCTTCCTGTTTTGTGTGAAGAATTTCTCATTCTCATAAGATCCCACAGAGTTCCGGAACTGGTCCTGCTTTTCTTCCACCAAGGTCTCATGAGTTGAGGGTGCAGGAACCAATGTCTTTATTATGCAGAGGTGTACTAGCTGATTTTAAAAGACCTGAAGAGATATGCTAGAGCTTTTTATAAGACATACACACAAATTTCAAAACTATCTCAAGGCAAAGCTTGATATGTAGTAAAAATTTTCTTAATGGAGACATTTAGTACACATTTTTGTGAACATTAATAGTGTCAATAATATCAAAACTTGCATTTTTTAAAAGTCTGTTCATAGTGAGTATTTCCTTCTTTTTTCCATCCACTCTTTCATCACATGCAGAATCTCTCAATCTTTATTTTTGTCATGTTTCTCTCCATCATAGACAAATATGGGCTTTGTTAGTTTTTGTCAGGAAATGAAGGTGGTTGTATTTGCTGAAGCAGAGTTTAACCAGTGATATTTATCTTACATTGCTGAAACCCATTCAAAACTTTCTGTATCAATAGTTCTGCAGCTTTGTGTATAGATAGAGAAATTCTTATACACAATAGAAGAACTACCTTTTGGAGCCCTTCAAGACTAGACATCAGCAGTAGACAATATTCATGTTTTTAGCCTCTACCCTGCAGAGAATGCCTGAGTACTCTTTAATTATGATTATGCCTGAAGCATTTTAAATAAATAAGTAACCCACAGGGGAAAAAAAAGGATAAGGAAAGTGTTTGAACCTCTTTTTTACCTAATGTCTTTGGATAAAGGAAGATACTTATGGTTTTTTGTGTTGCTTTAGGAGAGATCCATCACGATCCTGTAGAAAATACAACATTGCTTGGAATTAAGGGCTAACAGTCTTCTCTTTTCAGGTCCTTGTCTACCTTGTAACTTTCTGTGGTAGCACAGGTAAGATGTGTCATAACATTTTGAAATGCATAATTGTGATGTAAGATTAGAGAATGATCATTAAAGTCTTTACAACTATCCCTTGGTCTTCATGGTTGTTTGTTTTGTTTTGTTTTGTTTATTACATGCCATATCTCTATGGCATTAGAAATGTTCATTACACAGTTGCAAGATAAACATCAATAAAACAGCCCTTATGAAATATTATGTAATTATGTTCTGAGTTACATAATAACAAGCTAATTCTGACTAATTAAAAGTCCTGTTTTGTTACTAGCTGGTACTAGAAGAAAGGATATTACATCAATTTCATCAGTTTGAAGTTTTCAGAAGCCAAATTTATGTTTTCTTGTTGCTCAAACCCTTGAGACTGCCATACTGACTTTAACCTACTGTTATGCATTGCACAAGCTCTACTAGAAAGGCTGCTATCAAGCTATATTCTGCTCTCCTTTCTTCCTATACTGTAAGACTATGTTTACTGTCATGACATTGTTGTATGTTCCTGTGCTACGTATCTTCTCTGCATGGAGAATTTTTTATCAGTGGTTCACGTAAGATCTGACAAATGGGTCACTGAAATTTTGGTCTCTATTAAACTATAAAAAACTGAACAGTTTAAAGAAGTCTGTAATGCAGTACTGTGTAAAATTAAATGAAAGAAAAGAGCATAGACTTCTTCATGATTTCTTTTTTGCCAAAAGGATTTTTTTTCTCAGTCGGTCACTCTCCAACAACTTGCAAGAAGGAGAATGTTTTGCATTAGATTTTTAGATGCCAATGTAGTTTACTTTGATGACAGTTTGTCTTCTCCTTCCCTTTACTCTTGAGTTGGAATTGCTCACTGCGAGAAGCATCTTAACCCTTGACTACAAGAGAGCGATACTATTTCATGGACTTTTTGTCAATCATATCCCATTCAGGGGAATCAGTGCTATTAAGTACTGCTCCGGTACTTTGACATTCAACTCTAAAATGATGCTTTTTATGGTTTTATTTTGGTGGGGTTTGCTGGGTTTTTTTTGGTGGAGGCGGAGGGGAAGTAGGGGGGAGGATGTTTCCCTCTGATTTTGTAGTTCTTGATCTGACTGCAGACTGAACTTTGAAAGACAATGTTAAAAATTATTAATGTGTATTAGATGTGGTAGGAAAAGTAGTGCTTATTAGATGATTTCAGATGGAGGTAAATCTGATTTTGCTGGGTATGAGCTAACACAAAGCATGAATTTAACAATAAATATATTCAAGAGATTATATTACTTCCTTTCTTGTGCTGAGGTAATCTGGCATCTGTGACTGCCTTTCTTCAGGGACCTATTAGGGTTTAAATTCCAGTGGTGCACAATCTGAGATGCAGAACAACCAGTTCTGCAACAAAGTATATTTACTTTGTAACAGTATTGGATATACTTGGTCTCTGACTGTATTATAATATACTCCAGAGGAAGTGTTTTTAAAATTTGCTGTCTGCAATGAAATGTTCTCAAAACTAGAAGTAAAAGACACTATCTGGAATTTCTAGTGAACCATTAACTTCCTCTCTTGCCCACCTCTTCCTAAAACTGGAAGAAATCTTGAGGACTAAAAGTTCTCTTCCTAGTGTAAGATTCCATATCATATAATAAGAGAAATATTCTGTGTATAAGAGAAGGATGATCTCTTAAGACCAATTTCCCTATTTTTATGGGTCCTCAAAAATCATTGAAATTTGCTAATGCTGCTGAGACCTCAGAATCTAAATCATATTAGAGATAAAGTTGGTCAAAGTTTGAAATTCACATAAAGATTTCAAAATATTATTAGAATTCTGTTTTGGTTGGTTGGTTGGTTTTTTTAACTATCTCATCATATTTTCAAAATTTGGGGGAGCAGAAATGTTTTTTTAGCGACTTGCAGATCCAGAGTAATTTTATAGAATGCATTACAACATTGCATTTTTACCACCATTTCCCCATTCTACTACATTCCTCACTTTTTATATTATTATTCTCTCTTCTGTGTTTCAAGCCTTTTAGTGTTTTTCTCCTTTTGCAGCTACCACACCTCTATGGCACTCTTCTCTCTTTGGCCAGATTAATTCAGATCTGGTCTGGAGATGCTCACACTTGATGTCTTGCAGTGTGGTTTTTCCCTCCTTTTTTTGTAACGGTAGGAGTTTTGAGTTTTTACATTTCTCTTTTGAGCCTCATTAAAAACAGTACTCACATCCTGTGTTCTGCTTAAACAGTCTGCCCTGAACTTTATATCCTTACTGTTTGGACAGTAGTAGATTTGAGAACTTTAACAAGAAATTTAACCTGAGTACTTTAGACTGAAGAAGGGACAGTTTTTGTGTTTTCTATGGTACTAAGTATCTGCTCTGATAAGCTTACAAGTGATGTCACTTCTGGAAGGTGTGAGTGATGGAAAATGCTGTCATGTTCGTGGCACCACATCCTCTTCAAAGGATATCTCAGTGCAGTTAAGACAAAATCAGTACTAGTGGAATAAAAATGTGTGGCGTCGTGTAAAATAGTCGTGTTAATCAACTGCATAATGATGGGATGTTTATGCT
Organism: Manacus vitellinus; assembly: GCF_001715985.3. Taxonomy (NCBI): domain Eukaryota; kingdom Metazoa; phylum Chordata; class Aves; order Passeriformes; family Pipridae; genus Manacus; species Manacus vitellinus. The sequence continues at coordinate 57,031,716 of NW_021939396.1, read as the reverse complement.
TCATATCTGACACTTCAACATCTTTCTTCAAGACAGAGGGAAAATGTATCAGAATTTCATCTACGCCTAAGCAAGCTAGGAACTTACCCATATATCTGAGAAATTAATAACTGATCAGTCAGAAAATGGCTTAAATCCCCAAAAGATAAATCTTATATTTTCACACTATGTGAATATTTTAGCAAGATGAAAATAATTATAATTGTGTTCCAGTTAAAGATATTTTCAATTGCTTTGTTGATACCATCTGAAGGACAGAAAAGTTTACAAGCACTATTTCATGAACAGACTTCAAATGAGTTGTCAGAAAGTGTAAATAAATGTATAATCACATAGTATATTCTACTGTTAATTTCACCCAATTTACTCTTGATAGTTTAATCATGTAATGTTTTTTATTTCTAGCACTTATTTAACCTCATTATAGTTGGAAGAATTTCCTCTTCCATAATAAAGTAAATGAAGAATGAAAATAGAAATGCTCATCTAAAGTGATCTGATCAAGTTGCCTATTTATCAAAAAGGAGAAGTTTTATGGAGTTTTCTCCCTATGCCAAGTAGATCTTTTTAATTAAATTGGAAGATTTCTGTAATAATCAAAAAATGACTGTTTACCATTTTGATGTTCTATCTTTATTACCGTCAAAATAAATTCTAGATGAATAGTCAATTATTTCAGATAAAGTAGATTTGTTTTTAAATTAAACTGTGTGAAACATGCCCTGTGTTAAGCTATCTGTGAACACTGGCATTTGGTGGTCTTCTTCCTCATAGAAAATATGAGTAACCCATATATAATCATTAAAATAATCATATTTTAATAGTCTGTGGTATGGCCTATGTTTCAGGTTATTTTTTTAAATACTAATTACAATTTGTTTTGGTGCTGTGAGAGTGTGAGAAAAAAGAGTGTGTTCAAATGGGTGCTCTGAAAACATTTGGATTTGGTCTAATCCTATAGAGTTAAAACCTGGAGAACTGAATGCTTTGATCTTATTGATCTCACTGATAGTCTTTCAATACATCTTTTGTTGTTGTTGTTGTTGTTGTGATGAAAATATTTACCTTATTAGTACCTCTTCTTCTGGTTCACAAAAAATTCTCTCTGGCTTGCTCTTTCCCCCTATTATGTACTGCTTATTCTCAAAATGCTCTCTGTATTCTGGCAAAAAAAAATGTACAGTTGCAGCTCAGTAATCTCCCTATGCTGCCAGTTGTTTTAATGAAAGAAAAAAATGCCAGTGTAAGGCAAAATACTATCTTATGTACACAACTTAGTATGTTGCATTATTGAACCCTTCTCATCCTTGCTTTCTACAAGCCAGAGCACCTCTAATGCAGTTTCTTAGGCTGACAGCATTAAGGAATGTGGTACATGGTTAATTAGGGGACAGAAAACCCTCGCTGCAGACAAGGGTTAAGTATTTTGTTAATTTCTTAAATTGATATTGGGTAGCCTCTCTGATACGTGGTGTGCTCCTTACTGTAACTGGTTGAATGGAGAAGGATCTGTAGTTTTGCCACCCTATTGTTGGTACATTTCACATTTACCTAAGCAAGATGTAGCTTTTCAGAGAAAAATTAATTAGGTCTAAATAAACATCTCTGGATGAGATGCGTACAGTACTGAAATTAAAAAGCCCAGATATTCTCCCTGCAATTCCCTATCTGTTTCAACTGAATATTTCTTTTAGCATTGCTATTTGACTTTTTTAAGCAGTCAATTAGTTTTAAAATTGTAAGCCTTTTAGTTGTCTCATCATGCCCCATGACACCAAAGAAGAGTATTTCAGTAGAAGTTATAACATTAATTTGCTAAAGCAGTGTACGGTCCTTTAGAAAGACCTTAGAGGATGTTTGATTCAGATTAAGGGAAAAGAAGAATGGTAGCTGAATGGCAATGCCCCCAAAGCAAATACTTTAACAGGAATAGCAACATAAAAGATCTCCTGTGTTAAGGGCCACATAAAGCAAATGCGCTGTTTAGACATTATTCAGTCTGCCTAAATTGAAAATATGACATATTTTTAAAAACATTTTCATTGTTATGGTTTGCATACCAACAGAAAATAGCATCAAGGGTAACTTAAACATTTTATACCATTCTTGGAAACTCAGTGAGTGTATTTTTCATATTTTCTCCTTAAATTTTACTTCTAACTTTTATATGTTAACATTTTCATCTCTAACAAAAATGTTAGAGATATTGTCTCTGTTTCAGAGATGGTATGTTAAAAAAAAAAAAAACAAACCATAAAGCCATTTATTCAAGATAATATAATTAATTAGAAGCAGCATCATGTGGGGAAAAAAAAAACCAAACCAAAACGTTGAACCTAATCTCCATCAGAGTTTGCCACCATGAGCAAGTCCATCACATTAAATTGGTGGGAAGGAAAACTATGTGAACAGCAAAAGTCACAGGAATCTGCAGTACATATTGCAAGGGTCCGTTGAAGTCAGGTCTTTCACAATCATCTGGAGAGAAATGAAGAGTTTGATCAGCATGGTAAGTATGTTAATTTGCAGAATTTTTTTGTGAAAGCACAAGTCTATGTCTCAAGTATGAATAATGGCCATTTTGCTACACACTGCTCTCTTCAGGCCAATCTGCTTTGTATCTACTACTTGTAGTCACTGTGAGGAGAACAAGTTCTTTTTTTAACAACTATTGTTTATTCTGTCAGCTTCTCTCATGGTATCTCTAAAGCTACAGACATTTATTTCTCTCTTTATAGACAGTTTCACAGAGTAATTTGTGGAGAACCTATTGTTAACAACTGTGAATAGTGGGGTTTCCTTTACCTTCAGAAAAATGAAGATAATTGCTAAAATTAATAATATAATAATTTATAATAATATAACATCAATTTTGGCTATAAAATTTAGGAAGATTTTTGGGGTGAGGAAAGATGTGCAAGGTATATGTGTGAGGAAGGATTAATAAATTAACACTTCAGCTTTATTTGCATGAAAAACATTGAAAAATACTGAAAACTCTGTTCTGACTTGATATCATGTATTACCTTGTTGTATCAATGTGATTTCATGTGATACTGCACAATAGAATTAATCATGCGGTAAGTTAGTAAGGCAAACACTTGCCAAAGGAGACACTGTCCCTATAAAGATGTATAAATGCAAAAGGATGGCTGAAGTCTATAACAAACAGATTTGAATACCTTGTTTTTTTTTCTTTTTCTGACTAATGATGAACGCTGGTTGCTCAAAATTGGGCAATTTTTCCTGTTACTTTCAAAAAAAAGCAAATAGAGACTAATTTGTCTTGGACCAGGGCACATCTCTAGAGTCAGTAAAGTTTCAAAGGAATTGGTACACAACTATTATTAAGGAGAATAAAAGAAAAATGAAAGTCTTTTGCATGATCATTCTGTTTATGTGCTATAAGAATAGAGCATAGATTCAGTGTTGATAAACTCCACCATGAATGGCAGCAAAAACAGACAATCTTGGTAAAGTGAGAGGAATTACAGAAGCCCAGTGTGTCTCAGTTGATTTTCTATATGTGAAAATTAATGGACCATTATCCATCAGAAGATAATTAGTTTCAATAGTAGAAAAAAGGTTATATTTGGTTGTATTTATGTCATTGAGAGAACTCATAAGACAGCAGTATCTAGGAAGGTGATGGGACACATCCCTCAGTCTCTGTTAGACTGTGTGTGACAATGTAGTGCTAGAGCCATTTTTATTGCAAATTTAGTGCAACCCGTAGACAGTGTTATTTAACTGAAGTGTGCTTCTTCACACAAGCACTACATCTGCCTTCACTTGGAAGCAGGGTGTTTTTCAAACAATAAGGATATATAAATTCTCTGTTTTCAAATTAGAGCATCTGCGTGTGTTTGTAATTAGAGTCTGGTACAGCTGTGTTTTTCTCAGGTGTTCATACATTTGCCTTATTATTCTTCGTATTTAACATTATACTTAACTTTGTAGTTTCATAGTTCCTGTTTTGCCTGTTGTGAGTCCTCTTCAAGTTAGGTCATATAATTAATTGGGAGGACTGAGTCTAATAAATCAGGTAATTAATTTTACAGACCTTTAAGGTATCAAAGTATGGTTTGCACACAGCCATAATTCTATCTGACTTTTAAGAAGATATGTTTCAAGTTGCCTTGTAAGCTCTTTCTTCCAAATCCTCTTCTTTAAATCACCTTGCACTCCATGCATATGCCTGTGCATCAGATATTTTAACAGAAGTGTAAGTTGTAGTAAGGACATCAAATAGCATTAAACTAAGAGGGGAATTTCAGAAGTAACTTTGTTACTTTTTTATTTGTTTGATTGTTTTGTTTTGTAGTTTCTTGTGCTAAGTCAGCAAAATGGGCATTTCATGACACCCTACTAAAGAGTGGTGTATTTAGCCCATTATAGATATGCTCAATGGACCTGACTTTGTGAACTAAACTGCATAAGGTACATTGCAAGTGTTTTTCTGAAGCAGACTGGTTACACTGACTTCAGTCAAGTTATTCTGGGCTCCTGATGATATTGGTGATTTATGAGTGGGAAAGAAATCTCAAACAAGCAGGGACATAGAGAATGTTGTGTGTTAACTCCTACTGGCAGCTAAGCACCACACAGTCAGTCATTCTCTCCACCCACTAGTGGGCTGGGGAACAGAATGTAACATGCAAATTTGAGAGTTAAAGATAGTTTAGTAAGCAAAAAAAGATGAAAAAGAAAGAAAGTAAAATCTAATAAGTGATGCAGAGGTAATACCTCACTACCTGCCATTAGCAGGTCATTGCCCAGATGGTCTCCAAGCAGTGGCTACCTAGCCAAACTAGTATCCCTCAGGTTTATTATTGAGAATTATGTTATATAGGATGGAATATCCCTTTGGTTGGTTTGGTTCATTTGTCCTGGGTGTGCCCCTTCTCAGCTTACACATCCTCAATGTACTCGTTTACTGGACATAATGGGAAAAAGAGAAAACCTTAATGCTCAGCAGTAGTCAAAACACTCTTGTGTTATCAACACAGTTTTAGTCACAAATTCAAAACATAGCGTCATATGGGATGCTATGAAGGAAATTAACTCCATCCCAGCTAAAACCAGTACAGAGGAGAAGACCAAATTTTATTTGCAATTGCTTATGATAGTATATTTCTCTGTGCTTAGTGGTTGCTAATTAAGTTGGTGGATCTGCAGAGAAATCAGAAAAGAAGACTCAGCCTTTATAGAGGAACTAAATATAGAGATGATTATTTTTTGTCTGTGAATTATTTTTCACCCTCATTTTAAATATATAGTTTTTCTTGATCTTACTTTTCCTTCTTCTCTATCTCTTTTCCATATTTTCTTTTCTAGTCTTGACACAGTTTTCTTCCCCTTTTTAATCTGAGCCAAACCTTATAACTTATTCCTAACCTCTACAATGAACTTAAGCTGTTGAAATGATCTTAATGAGCTGCTTTTTCTACTGCTGGTCTTCTAAGATTCAATTACCTTAGTTTGTGTCTATGTGCATGTATTTCTTTCAGTTAGTGTTTCCGGCTACTTACTTCAGCAACTACATTAGAAATTCTTTTGCACATTTGAAGAAACTATGAGAAAAGACCTTTACCTTTTAACATATTGCATATATTTTAATAATTAGTAGTAAATACTTCTTGGTTCTCATATCTCCTTACAAGTGCATCTCATAGTTTAGTCTATAAATGCTGATTATATGGGGGTATTTTTCTTGCTCCAGAGTTTTTATCAAAGCCTTTTTTTTTTAACACTACTGCATTCTTTTGAAAAGTGACAACCAAAAAAAAGGAGAAAAATAATTTTTTTCTTCCTGAACATATTTTATTTTTTTTACGGCACAGAATACGTTACTAGGCCATTCCTTCCTCTGAGCATATTTTGCTTTCTGTCAGTGAGATCATTTTGTTTCACTTCTAGTCTTAATGTGTGAAGTGCTATAGAAGATACAGTTTATGTATCTAATTCAGAAAAGAAATATGAAAATGAAGATTTTCAATTAAAAAATGGTTTGATCCCTTTAAGATGCCAACAATAGTCATTTGAGGGCCATGGGCACAACCTGTTATCTTTTTTAACATGATCAGAGTTCTCTCAAGAAAGTCATATCTGTGGCTAGGGCAGTGCATCTTCTCTAACCAGAGTGCTCTAGATGTTCAGTATTTGCATTATATCGAAACAAGTGAAGATCTCTGAATACACAGAGGGGTTTTTTTTGGGGGGGGGAGGGAAGAGGGAGTGGGGATGCATGGGGAAAGAAGAAAAAGGTTGAAGTGTGTTTTCCCTAATAGCTAAAATTGTAGTTTTGCACAGCAAGTACATCTGGATTTGAGTTTCTTTTTTCATGAGAGTTTTTTTTTTTCTTGTGACTTACTTTTTTTCCTGTATACAAAATGTTCTCACTGGCTACATATAAAAATATAGAGCAGGACTGGACCAAGGTTAGATATTACGTTAGCTGATAGTCTACAGTCAGTGTCTTTTCCTAAGATGGATGACTAAATCTAAAAAACTGTGTTCTGAAAATACCTAATTTGCTGCACTGACTATACAGAAATCTAGGCAAGCAGCTTAATGAGCAGACCTCTCTCCTATGAGGATAAGAAGAGAGAGTTGGGGTTGTTAGTCTGGAGAAGGCTCCAGGGAGACCTCATGGTGGCCTAAAGGAGGCTTATAAGAAAGATGAAGACAAATTTTTTAGCAGTGACATATTTGTGATAGGACTGAAGGCAATGGCTTTAAGTTAAAAGAGTATGGACTTAGTATAGCTATAATGAAGAAATACTTTCATATGAGGGTGGTCCTGGACCAGGTTGTCCAGAGAGGTGGGAGATGCCCTATCCCTAGAAACATTCAGGATCAGGGCAGATAGGGCTCTGAGCAACCCAATCTAGTTAAAGATGTCCCTGCTCATTGTAGGAGGTTAGGAGTAGATGACCTTTAAAAGTCCCTTTCAGCCCAAACTAATCTATGAATCTATGATTCTATGATTTATACCGTGTATGTCTACTGTTAGGTGAGATTCCTCTAGCCTGCAGAAACGTTGGCACTAAGCAGTTCCCTGCCAAGGATGCTGGTTGTCATGATCTAGAAAAAAAAAAAGAAAAAAAGGAAAGAGCATAATGAAAAAAAAAAAAGGAAAACCATTTATTTATTTTAGGGTACATGTCTTCCAGACATATCACACTTCCTCAGAAATTTCATACATCAGTGAAAAATAAGTTATGATGCTTTTCTGCTCAAGAAAATAATTTGGAGCATAATTCACAGTTGTGTAAGACAATTACTGAGATCGATTGCATACTATAGATGTCTTGCTATAGTTTGCCCTAGTCTTTCCTACTGTGCTGATTTCAAGAAAATATGCTTAGCTGAAAGATACATGCAATGGAGAAAGATTCATCTCATTATTAACAGCTTCATTTCTGATTTAATTTAACCACAATAATGATGTGTATCTTGAACTTGCACACTAAAATTGTCTGTCATGAAAGAGAGAGTGGGCTGAAAGAGAAGTCGTAGTTGTGTCAGTGAGAAGATAAAGAACGTAATGGCTGCGTTAGTGGATTTTATTTAATCAGTGTGAGGAGAGGGAATAGGGAGTTAGACAAGCTCTGGTTAGTGTTCACAAGAAAAGGGAAAGAAGGTGAATGGATCATCCAGCCAGAAAGCATAAAGAAGATTAGAGTGAGTCTGAGTTTTCAGAAAGTAAAGTTCATAGAATCAGGATGGTTTGGGTTGGAAGGCAGCTTAAAGATCATCTAGTTCCAATCCTCCTACCATGGACAGGGACACCTTTCACTACATCAATTGCTTAGAGCTCCATCCAGCCTTGTCTTGAACACTTTCAGGGATGGGCCATCCACCACTTCTCTGGACAACCTGTTTCAGTGTCTCACCACCCTTACAGTGAAGAATTTCTTCCTGATATCTAATCTCAACTGACTCTCTTTCAGTTAAAGCCACCCGCCCCCATCCTGTCACTACATGTCCTTGTATAATGTTCCTGTCCAGCTCTCTTGTAGGCCCTCTTCAGATACTGGAAGACTGCTGTGAGGTCTCTTCTCCAGGTTAAACAATCCCCCAACTCTCACAGTCTGTCTTCACAGGATATGTGCTTCAGTGCTTTGATTAACTTGGCAACCCTCCTCTGGACCCACTCCAACACGTTCATGTCCATCCAAAGATGGATGCAGCACTCAGGTGGAGAGTGGAGTAGAGGGATAGAATCACCTCCCTCGATCTGCTGACCATGCTTCTTTTGATGTAGCCCAAGATGCAGTTGGATTTTTGGGCTGCAAGCACATATTGCTGGCTCATGCTGAACTTCTTGTCAAACAGGGATGCCCCTACCCACGTGTAGGACCTTTTACTTGGCTACGTTACTTCATGAAGTTCGCACAGGTGCATCTCTCAAACCTGTCAAGGTCCCTCTGGATGGCATCCCTTCCCTCCAGTGTGTCAACAGCACTAAACGACTTCCTGTTATTGACAAACTTGCTGAGGGTGTAATCAATCCTACAATCCATGTCATCAACAATGATTTTAAACTGTGCCCATCCCAGAACTCACCCCTGAGGAATGCCACTTGTCTTGAGCAAAGAGGGAGCTGAATTTCGACTGGAGTCAGGGAAAGAGATACTGCTGCAGCGGGAGGCCCTGCTCTTTCTTTGGTGCTTCACGCCTCTACCCTCCTTTCTCTCCCACATTTCAATGTCTGACATAGGGTGGGAACAAAAGAGGCCACTGAAATGGAATTGAGAACTTGGTAAAAAAATTTGTGGAACCAGAGATAACCTGTGCCTTCAGAGAAACAGAGAGGGAACAGATACTGGAAAAGTAATTGACTGGGTTTGGTGGTGGTAGGGTCAAATGCTTCAATATGTTAAAATATTTCAAACTTAGGTTTCGGTAAGCATTTTAGTATTTGTTGGTGTATGATAATGTTAATAATGGCTCATTCCTGTCTATTTTTTCAATAATGAGTTGGGCGCTATAAACCATCCTTTCCTTCTGGAACAGAAAAGAAATTAGAACAGTGTTGAGTGTTAGGCTATATCCTCAGTATGCTGAAATTTTGGAAATTATTCAGAAAAACAAAATAGCAAAAAGATCAACAAGAAAAACAGGCTAATAAGGCTGAGGAATCTCACAAACACATGCAAGAGTTGTTCAGAATCTGGAATTTGCAACAAAAGAGCAATTCCAGCAACATGAAATAAATAGTTGAGCTAAAGTAAAAATAGAAAATGTTGAGACCAAACAGTGGATACTAAGCAGTAGATTTCTCTTATCAGAGAACTATACAGGCTGCTTGTCCTGTTCAGACTCCCCTGACTTTTGAATTTCAACTGTCATATATATCAACAGATTGTCATGGCTACAGTTTAGATCAAAAGTGATCACAGACCTCTGTACAGATTTAGACAATGCCTGCATTCAATAAAACAATCATATTTCAAGGAAAACTATCAAAACCATGTAGACAGAGATTAATTTGGTTGCATATATGCATTACTATATGCACAGTATTAATAATTAAGACATTTTATTTATTTCTTCAGCTGTTTATGGTTTTGTAACACTATTTATTTCTGTTTCAAGATAATGACTTGCAGGATCTTGAAACCATGTGTAATGAACAATTATTTTTAATTTTGTAAATGAGTCTTCAAAGTAGTTATCAGCATATATTATGTCAATAAACATTCTAATTTTCCTTCAAATAATTTTGGTTGCTATATTTTTAAAAGGAAGAGTAATGTTACATATACTCTTGCACACATCTGTCTGGACATTATGCTTTGTATGTCTAATGTTGTGTTATTGACATTTGAGATGGGGCAAATTATTATGTAGTAAAATAAGAACAAATTGTAACAATGAATTCAGACAGGTTATAAATTATGCAATTGCATCTGCATCATAGGACACCTGATTGCTAATTTCATATGTACAATATTTAATGTGTTTCTATGTAAACTTACTGTAAGTTAGCAATCTCTCAATGGATTATAAAATGCATGTATTATTTAACAAGGTCCAGTGTGAAATGTTTACTGAAAGATATGTGCAGAAAATGTTGTTCTCAGTCAAATTAGATTTGAATGACTGTGTTGATTCACACAAATTATAAGATAGGAAATGTGTCCTTTAAAAAACAGTAAATAGTATATTTTCTAGAGATTACTGTTCACACTGGAATGTCTTTGCTGATCTAAAACTTATTTGTAATGACATATTTGCATACTTATAAGAACTGTGACTAGCAGAAACTGTTTTTCTTTATTGTGATTTACAAAAAACCCCAGTTGTTATCACCAAAATGATTAATTTGTCTGGAAATCAAAAAAATGTGTTTTATAAATGAAATTGATCAGTGTAGAACTTTAATTAGTTGTAAATGTAGATTGCCTCAAGATGGCAGGGTGATGGAAAGCTTTGCAGTTTGATGTTTAGACAGCATATTTCAAAGACTCTATTTCTTATCTTAATGCAACATTGGACATTCTCTTAACATACAATTATTTTACATTAAGACCATTGGGTTAATTCTTGATCACAGACTCTTTTTTGTAATTATTGAAGCAATGGGGTTTTGTTTCTACTATGTATAATTTCTTCTCTTTGAACCAAACTTGGTCTGATAGATAAGCTGTGGAAGAAATCAGTGATGTTGAAAAAAAGTGCTAGTATTTGACTTTTTTCTGACTAATTTATGGAGCAATAGACTTTTTACTCAACTAGATGTAGCCATGCTGAGGATGGAAAATGTGATTATCATTTTAATGCATAATTAAAACAATAAATAAATCGGATGTGAATTTTGACAACAGTGAGGAGTAAAAGAAGAATCTATCTTGGGGCTTTTCAACTGTGTAGGGAAAACAATTAATTGCTGATTAGACAGTAAAAAACTGTACTTAACTGTACTGGGATCTCAATTTTATGGTGCAGGGAAGCAAAGGATGAGTCACTCTTCCCAAAAATGTTTATGCTCAGTTCCAATAGCTGTAATCATCTCCTTTCCCTCTGTTAATACTTCTGTGGCTATTCAGAGCTTAAACCGCCTTTCACCCTACTCTAATCTCTAGTTGATAACACTGATCTTTCACCAGTGAGGCCAAACAGGACCAATGGGGAGAAAACCACGCCTTCAGATGTTACTTTTTTATATAACTTTGATTATATAAATATATTTTTTGACAAGTCAGTGCAGTGAGTATTTATCTTTACTAAAGATGTCTTCTTTCTCCTTGAGACTCCTACCAACAAATTTTGAAAGAATGAGTTTTATGGTGTCCCTGAATACTTACCTCTACACAAATACACTTTTACACTTTAAGTATGTGAAAATGCATAAGTTGCCAATTAAATTATTGCACATTTTCTGGGAAAAACAAACAAACAAAACCCCTGCATAAAATAGCAAAACTTCTGCTTCTATAATTAAGAATCAGTATGCACCTTCCTCAAATTGGACTTTACAACTGATATATTCCAGTGAGAACAGTGGGCTCAGGAAGAGCTAGTGATAGATGTCCAATCATTTCACCTTAGAGTGTGGTCAGACATAATTGCCAACATGTTTAAAAGTTTTGTATATTCACCTAATCTATGCTGTACGTAAATTACCTACACTACATCTAGGATTAAGGTGTCATTGGTCAGAAAAAGAATTTCTTACTAAATGACTGACAACTTCTTAGCAATAGTATTTATTTAACTTATATTATGGCAAGATTGTCATACTTGTGACTGGTTTGGATTTGCAGCTATTTAATTGTGAAGATGTTATGCTACAACACTTAGCAGCTGTATGTCAGTCTTCTAGTTGGATTATTAGATAGAAAAATATTGGGTCCTCACTGGCAAATATCCCTGTATAAGTTAGTATTAATTTAAAACCAGTCCCTGTTGCAGAACATAAATTTACCTTTCATTACATAAGAAACCATACTAGAAGAATGCTAAAAGTCTGCGTAGTGATCAGGTAACATACAGGTAGGTATAAGATGCATGTTGAGGAGTGCATTTTGACAGGTTGGATTTACCAATTCAGTTACCATTTATGTTAGGAGACTCTCCTTTGTCTTCAGTTAATTTATAAATGGGCTCTTGTAGTCCTAAAACACAAGACCTAAATCTCAAGGAGTATTTTAAGATATTTCTTGATTTGTACCTTAAGGAGCTATGAAAATATATATTGCTTTTGCAACTATTCTGCACCGTGCCTATCCTGCAGCAGTGGTTTTTAACGTGTTTTGTAATTGCACACACAGGATGTTGTTTTACCAGCAGCAACACCCACTGAGCAGTTGAAAATTTTCATGTTAATTTTCATGTCAAAAATGGTTGATGCAATTATACACTCTAATGGGTAAAATCCCATTGTTACTAGAAACAACAGTCTTACATCTCCCTGGGGGTAAACACACAGTTAATAAGAAACATACCTGTAGACTAGCATTTCCCAGTCTCTATATTTTTAAAATTATAATTGTTCCCTTAGTTCAGACTCAACATTAATACTTACACTGCATCCCTTAAATCCTCTGCTCAAAGTTTCACAATAAAAACTTTAAGTAAGTCTAGTAATGAAACGAAGCATGACAAAGCATGGTTACTTATTCTGGTAGCAATAAAAACATATTTTTTTAAAAAGTAATGTAACAGGACTGTTACATGAAGTCCTACTTTCATTGAAAAACTAATTTTTTAAATATTTTCTCTTTCTTACAGATATACTGACCTATGTTTACACAGACTTCTTTACATTTTAACCCTTTCTTTTTATCTTTAAATGCATTTATTTAGGAACTTTGGAATTCTTTTGTCATATTCCAGTTCATTTATTTCCATGTGGTTTCATTATTATGTCAAGCTTTTACTACACAAATTGATTGCCCCAAAAGGCCTAAGGACCTCTAAGTACCAGACCTTCTTTTCCATTTTGAGAGGAAACTGGAAAGATTGCAGGTTTATTTTCCTTTTCCTCACCTTCTACTGCCAATAAGTATGTCTGATTTACTTAAACACCCTATATTTTTTTCAGGAACTGATTTTTATACACTTCTCTGAGGTAGTGTGTGCTAAATTAAGCACATACTTTCATTTCCCTGGGGTGTTTGGGTTTGTTTTCTGCCTATTTTTTTGGACACCACACTCATTCTTGCAACTCTCTGGGTCACACTATGCAATCTACCTCTCTTCCTGATCAAATATTCTTCTAATATGCATATTTCTAAAAGAATCCCGGAAACACATATTGTTCTTGGCAGGAGTGAGATATCATGGAAGGAATGCTTATTATCTTCTCAAATAGTTCCTGGGATTGTGAATCTCAAGGACAGGAAAGTGTTTAAAGCCCTGAGAGAAATAGGTTCTGTAGATGATTTCTTTCTTGACCTTTTCTACTGAATAACATATTACTTATAATGTTTTTTTTTCTTTGGAGACACTAAACCATCTGAATTTTTGTACACGTTACCACACCATAGTCTCTAGAAGACACCAAATACATATTAAGTAATAGAGAATGACAGAACTAGAATAATCCTAATGGAATTGAAATGGAGCGCTACTTAGGTATGCATGCACCAGGAATTTGGAATTGCATTTCTAGCAAGGTGTAAGGAACATATATAAAGCTAACAGAGTATACAAAGCATGTGTCAATAAGAGGTCTTTGCAATGGACACAGGGGTGAATGCGTTTGCCTGAATGAGGTTAGGTGGCAGGAATTAAACATAAAGCTCAAAACCACTAACACGTTTAAAATATCCATTTCTACAAATTTAAATTTAAAAATTTAAATTTTTAAATTAAAAAAAAATAAAAATATTTAAAATACCCCTTTGTGTAATCTCTCAATAGTACTTCAAGAAAGAAAAAGATGCTAAGTTTCAAGGTAAGGTGAAGAGAACTAACAGTCCTTCAGGATGACAAAACCAGTAAAGTTATTACTTTATTGTGCAGTGAAACTTTTAATTGTAGCACTGCAGAACATATTTTATATCATTAGCATTCCTTATCTTCAATGTTTAATTCAGACAGATTTAAGTAATTGTGTGGTGCATTGAATTGTCTGGCTTCTCTCAGATCCGGCCACAGATGAGCATTATGACAGTCCAGCAAAGTTGAGTTCTTTCCTGTCATTTCAGGTAGCAAAGTGAAAAGATCTGCAGTCTTTCTAGTGAATTCACTTCTCTGCTAATTGCCCCCTGAGGAGTAGAGTGTCAGCAACAAATCCTACGAAATCTTGCATAATGATTAAAAATGGAGAAACCAAGGCAGCTAAAGTAAAGGTCACTGTATAATCTCCATTTATTGAAACAAATAGAGTTAATCACAGTACTCCATCTCTTATAGATACCTTGGAGTGAGTTTTTTTGGTGGTTTTATTTTTTTTCCTCAATAGTTGAAACTTGCAAATTTTTGTTTTAGCATTGGACTTGGAGTTGTGTTTATGAGCTTTCTGCATTGATAATGGTGAGATGTTAATGACCTTTTCCTTACATGAAAATTAACTTTTAAGCAAGGTTTAATTATACTTTTGTTTATCAATGACTATGGAAACAACCTTTTAGAGAAAAGAGAAAAACGTGGTGAGTGAAGTTATTGTGAAGGTATATGGTGATTACAAGGTGCAGTCTCCTGAACCATCATAAATTTGACTGGATGAAAAAAGTAATGTTATTCACATTAGAATCAATATCAAATAAACACAATCATATACGTATGGAAAATATTGTCTGAAGAGGTTTAGTAACGTGGTGTTATTCAGATATACAAAAACTGCTGCAGTACAATTCTACTTCCTAGTTTCTACATTTCTATGGTTCTGTGTTATTGTTTCAGTTTTAGCTAACTAAACTGGGAATTCTCATTTATCAGAATTTTTTTGTTTTAGTAGAAATTTGATTTGAGTTTGTGTTGAACAAAATCCAGGGGTTTTCAGCATTTCACTGAACTGACATTTTCAGGAAACTCTTGTTTATGAAGAAAAATTATTATTGATTTGAAAATGTGAACTAAGATCTCCTCTTTAGGGGATGAAGGGGTTATGCTGGAAATTATTTTTTTTTATTCACTTCCTTGCTGATTCTTTGCAGTCTCTACCTCGTAGACTTTCGTTTGCTAGTTTCATGCATATACAGTTAACCTGAACATGTTAAACTATTGAATAAGGAAATATGAAGATTTAAAAACTGAAGATACCAAACATAGATGTTAGTTGGATGACTTGGTACAGAAAGTTTAGTGGAGAAACTAAAATATAAATTTTACCAGCACTGTCCTTAAACAACTTTCTGAACTCCTCTGGTGTGTTTCAGTCTGAATGCAGTATCTGAGAACCTAGATAACCTTGAAGAGATGATGACTCAGTTTTTGACTTACCCCATCACTGAACTCAGGATCCTCACTGCAACTCAGAACTGGCTGGCTTCTGCTTGTTTTAGCCCATAATTGTGAAAGACTACACTGCCTGCTTCTTTCAAATGCAAATGTTTCCTCTCTGTGACTCACATCTCCCAGTGCAGGTTTTGTACTCTCTTTTCATCTGTTCTAAATGGTTTGTCTTAGAAGTTTTGTAGGGGAAAAATATTACTCCCACCTGGAATCATGATAGGTACTATCTATATGTGTGCATAGTCTGGTGTCCAGTGTGTTTCTTCAGAACAAATTCAGAACAATTTTCAGAACAATAGAACAAACAGAACAAACAAATTTCAAAACAGGTAACTGCTTTTATGAGAAATTTCTGGGAGTACTTTTCTCAGACCCACTTAGAACCAGCCCGCGGCTCCCTCTCTCAATGAATGTCATCTTGGGGTTAACTGGTGTCTTTTTTGAATAAAATAACTCCCATACGAAGTATCTGTTGATGACATTGGATCCTGTATCTGTTTCATAACAGTCGATAGTTGCCATCAGTGAAATCTATGTGGATTATGAATTTTACCAGTTCCAGGAGAACACAGGAAGCCCTGCTTCCGAACTACAGAACTCTCTTTGAGGCTACACCAGTACTTTTGAACAGAGCAGGAGCGAGGTCTTTTCTTTGGTCCTGGGCCACATGGTATGGTCTGAACCTTTCAAAATACATGATGCTTGTTTTGGGTCTTTATTAAGATATTTGGAACTATTACTCCTCTAAACATTCATACAAGCCCCCTTTTTCTCATGAATAGTACACACACACGTACATCACAGAATTTCATTCCCCTTGTGCTGGGAGCAGTTTGTGGTATGTGCTGTTCCAGGGGTCTTGTGTTGCTTTGGTGAGGGCCATACCAGAGAGCATGCTAGTAATGGAGTGAGACAGACACATGGCTGAGCTGTGACTGAGCGTGTCTGGTTTATTAAGCAGCAAAGTCAAGAAGTTATTGCAATGCCAGTTTGTGGCCACAGGATTTTGCTATCCCCTTCTGTGGAGAGCTAAACAGCACTTTGTGTCCCAGCTCCTAGGGTTGTCCCTGTGAGGAAAAGAGCTAGGACAGTCTGGCTGAGCCCTGGCTCCACATCAGACTTCTCAGGTAAAGGGCTCCTGTGTTTTCAGAAGTAAATAGGTGGCTGCTTGCTCTGAAGGTGATTTGTTTAGGTGTTTCCCTAAGAGGAAGGAACTCAGTGCTGTCAAGATCTGCTTGGTCTGCACCAAGTCCTAGCCAGCAGTTCATTGATCTCAAAATATATTAAATTAAACATTTCATGCTCTCTGAATCAGCAAATTCAGCTTTAATTGCATTTTGTTTAATTAAATCCTGTAAACAAATCAGTTCTTTCTGCAATATATTACCATTTGCAGTACATTTTAGGTATTTATTATTATTATTTAATTGCTGTAACTACAGTACTAAGAAAAATGTAATAGTTCACAAACCTATGCTGGTTTCATAAAGTTCTTTATTTTTAGAGGATTTTTTAGTCATTTGAGGGTGACTTTTTGTTTGTTTATGCTGGGTTCTTTGGGGGGTTGCTTGGCTTTGTTTATTTTATTTATTATTTTATTTGCTTTTGCTTGGGGTTTTTTAATATTTTCTTTTTTTTTTTTTTTAAGGTTTATGTGTTTTATTGACAATAATGTCCTATCTTATACATTTCCATGTCATCCAGAGATTGACATGGACAAGTGGCAGAACAGCAGTGGTAGCTTTTTCAAACCTGTCAATGTGTATTTTTACATTTAGTAGTAGTCCTGTTGAAATGAATTATTTTACTGAGAAAATGTATATATATGACCGTCTGTAGGATAACGTCCATTCATTTTTGCCACCGTTTTGGAAAGCATCGGAGTATTTTCTCTCACACACAACCTTGGGCAATTTGGAGGGCTTTATTTTTCATTTTATTTTTGTGATGTTCACAAAGGATTCTAAGATCTTTAAATGAAAGACAGTAGAGATGGCCAAAGCATTCCTGCCCACCATCTCCAAAGCGCCCTTCTAGAACAGCCTTCCTTGGCCTGCTAATGGCTGGCAGGGAGCCAGTGGCTGTGTAATTAGCTGTGTGAAGAGCAGGTAGCCCCTGGAAGAGAATTGTGACAGAATAAAAGCAAAGATGAAACTACTGTGACCTCTGCTCATGAAGAAAACAGCTGTGACACTTACTTATTGTAGTCTATATTGAATAGATTGAAACTTGACCTTAATTTCAGTTTTCTTCAGTTTGAAAAAAAAAAGTGTGTTGGCTAGGTTTAAATAAGAGAACAATGTTATTTCCAGGCAATCAATAAACAGGAATGTTGTTCACCAGCAGAAAAAAAAGTTAAACTGGGGTTGGCTCTGGAGCAACCCCTCTCTTGTTTGAAGTCACAATTATTCTCTTTAGAAAGGATGTAAAACTTTCATATGCAGAGTTTCATCATAGTAAAATGAAGTAGATAAAACTAAATAAAGGTGCATCAGAGGAGAGAGTGCAAGAAGGATCAAAAATTAGTGGTTTAAGAAGGTCCGTAAATGTTCTAGAAAAAATATTCATAAATCCCCCTCACTTTTCTCTCTCTCAAAAAGATTTTTTTTACATAGCTGTGACCATCTGTGATAACAAGTTATCTCTTAGTGTTACTGTGTTAAGGTGTTGGAAGGTTTTTGTAATAATTTCATATCATGGAGAATGTTTGGGTTCTGTTTTTTTCCATCTTGCCACTGTCTTTCTTTCAATAATAGATGTGTAAATACCTAATTTTTACTCAGCCATAATATATTGGATCAAACTCTTGATGGTTCATAGTTAATTGCTTAATATGTAATATAAATAAGAAGTGGAGTATGATTCTTAAAATTGTACTTGTATTCAAACTTTCTTGTAGCCTTCAATAAAAGCTTCTAACACTGAGATATGTAAAGAATTACTTTAGCCCTGTAATACTATGGTTTAATCACTGCATCTTTACTCTCAGGATGTTATGGTCTATACCTGGAGATGGCATTTAAGTCTTATTTGGCAAATTAGCTGATGTGTTTGTTTGTCAAGTTTTGAATTAGATGATGGAAACCCGGCTTCCCATCAGATCTACATTACTTCAAAATGAACAGTGTGAAAGACAAGCTGGGCTTCATTAAAAGTTTTTGCCCAGGATGCAGGACTAGATTCATAGAATATTATGGAGGTTGTGCTGTCCCAATAAGTACTTTGCATTAAGTAAATTAGGTTCTCATCTGAAGTTGTTTAAAATATATCCATTTTCATTACTGATTTTTGTTTTGCTGCCTGAAAGACTTCTAAAATTCTTTGAGTCCTGTGCAACTAGGCGTTGATCTCATCAGACTTCTCACAATAACTATTGTTCACATTGTTTGTTTCTGGTCTCAGAGCTTAGCTACTAGATCAGCCCCAGCAAAAGTCTTCACTCACGATTTTCTCTATCTCCCCTCTCCCTGCAGTGCTCCAGGGGGATGGGCAATGGGGTCTGTAGTCAGTTCACCATATGTTGTCTCTACTGCTCCTTTCTTCTCAGGGGCATGACTCCTCACACTCTTCCCCTGCTCCAGAAAGGGGGTCTCTCCCACAGGAGATAGTCCTCCACCAACTTTTCTAACCTAAGTTCTTTCCATGGGCTGTAGTTCTTCATGAACTGCTCCATTATGGGTCCCTTGTGTGGTCACAGGTCCTATCAGCAAACCTGCTCCATCATGGATTCCTCTCTCCATAGTGCCACAGGTCCTTCCAGTAGCCTGCTCCAGCTTGGGCTTCTCACAGGGTCACAGTCTTCTTTTGGGCATTTACCTGTTGCAACATGGGCCAAAGGTTGAAGGTGAATATCTTTTCCCCTGTGGACCTCCATGAGCTGCAGGGAGACAGGTTGTCTCATTATGGTCTGCACCATGGGCTGAAGGGGAATCTCAGCTCTGGCACCTGGAGCAGATCCTACCCCTCCTTCTTCCCTGGCTTTGGTGTCTACAGGGCTATTTCTTTCACATTTTCTCACTCCTGACTTTGATTGCTGTTGCATGGGGGTTTTTTGCACCTTTTTATATCTATTATCCCAGAGGTATTACCACTGTCACTGATGTGCTTGGATTTGGCCAGTGAAAGGTCTGTCTTGCAGCCATCTGGCATTGGCTGTCTGACATGAGGGAAGCTTCTGGCAGCTTCTCAGAGAAGCAACCCCTGTAGTCCCCCCATTACCAAAAACCTTGACATGCAGTCAGTGAGTCTGAAAGCTTCACAAATAGATGAAACAGACTCCAGGTTTTGTATCACATACATTGCTTTTATATTAAGTATTTCTTGACGCAGGCTTTGAATTCTAGCAGTATTGACTTCCAGTTGTGGGCTGTACTAGAGGATTTGCTCTCTTTTAGGGTCAATTAGTATTTAAGTAGTCAATGATTTAAACAGTTGAAGCTTTAAAAGAATAGGGCTCTCTCCAAGTCTAAGAGAACGCAACAGGAGTTTTAGGACCACCTTTTCTCTTCAAATTATTCTTTTCCCTATTGATTCAAGCATGTTATATCTGTGATGGAAGAAAAGGTGAGAGCTGTTTTCTGCTACTTTAACAAACATTTTGAGCAAACCTTATGTTTCCTTCTCTTTTTGCTCCATTTTAAAAAGAAGCTTTCACTAAAATTCAGAGAACAAAAGGAAGAGGCATTTCATTCACCCAAGAACTTCTGTAGGATTACTGTATGAATTCACTAACCCTACTACCCACCTTTGGCCCAGCATTCATTTCCAAAAGTAGTCTGTATACCTGGTGCTGGGCTGTGCAGGGGCGATAGATTCTTCTTTCCCTTCAACTGTAGCTGAGTGATTTCATACAAAAGACATTCTTTGAATTACACTGAAAGAGAGCAGCCATCTGTGTTCAGAGGAAAAGAGGAAGGTTTTTATTCTAGGAAGCGGTTTTGTAGTCTGTTTTGCACACTCACAAAATTCTTTTGCTTTGGCTTCAGCAAGTACTCTAGGTGCAGATACAGCATAAAAATACCATCTGCTATAATCTATCCAATCAGCAAACTAAATAATGATAGTGGACGCTTAAGTCTCTTCATCCATGTTGTGAGGGAATTTGAGCATTTCGTCTGATATTGTAAATGTGAATTTGAACTTGTGTATTTGTATCATTGTACACAGATCCTTTCTTATTTTATTCTAAAATTCATGGAGATGATGGACTAGCTGTCGCAGCACCTAGGGTGCCACATTCATGGTTTATGGAAATCTGTGTCCCAAATTGTTTGATATCCAAGTAATGTTGTTAGTGTCTGTGAACTACCTTGAACCCTGTAAAAGCCCACCAAACAATTAAGGTGAGGAGTCAGCTGGGTTTAAAAGTAGTATTCTTGGGTCCAGTGACAAAAAGCCTTGCTCTGCATGTGTAGTTCATCTGGGTCTTAGCTCATGGGTCTGCGTGGAGTTGTGCCATATGAGCTCACTTGCATCAGCTCTCTGTCTAAGCGTCATGAAGAGCACAATGGAATATTCTAGGTGCATTTGTAGAATGTTGCTGTTCACTGGATGTACTGATCATCGGATGATTTATTCAAAGCTAGAAAAAGACACTCCTTGTAAGCTCAGTCACAGAACGTCAACCAAGATTCTCAAACATCTGGTGTACATCAAATTTCTGTTGGGGCACATAACCAGGACCTCTTATCATTAAAAAATAAAAAAATAAATCAATAATCCCTTTTTGAGGAAAGCAGATGCTTTGTGTTAAGGAATCTGTGCTAAACATTGAGCTATTTAATAGCACGTCGTGTACGACAGTTGTCTCCTAGGGGTGGACTCGCAGCAATTCCAAAGCATACAGTGCTTCCCTAACCTGCATGGAACCTGGCCTACAGACGCTTCTGGTTTAGAATTTGCTGATTTCTTGCCAGCCAAGTAGCTTCTTACTGGGAAATATTATGAATTGAAACATGATCAGATTTCCTCATTGGGATGGCAGCCTAAGTAGGTGTACATTAAACTTTAAAAGGGGCAAAATGGCTGCAGGGTTCATGTGGATTTCTGCACTTGGAGAAAACAACTGACAGTTCTTCTAGAAAACAGTGTCTTCAGTTTATTTTGCATTAATCCTGTAAAATTCCTGTTAGCTTTCTTAGTATTTCTTTCATTTAATATTCATGTGTTTGCATTTTGAAAGAAACCAAAGCATTTCAATACTTGAAGAAGTCACAGTTGAAAAAAAGCTGTTGTTACATTTGTTCAGATGAAAATAATAAACTAAATTCTTTCCATTAACAAATTCAGCAAATAACTTCTCAAAACTCATTTAGCTAATGTCTATTGAAAATGCAAAGTATTTCAGTCATATAATTGATTATAATGGTAATGTTTATTGCCAGATACTGCATGTCCAACTCTTGTTTTTCATTCATGCTTATATTTCAAATAAGATGTTAAATATTTATACATACAAGCTGTCTTTGTTAGAGAACTATCGATAAACAATTTTCAAGTCATCCTTTTGTTCATTCTGTCACATCATACTCAAGAAGCAAAATATTTTTAGATACAAGCTGTCTCTGTCAGAAATTACTTTCATCTGATGCTCTCACTGTTGCATTCATCAGGGAATCAGAGAAGTGGGGAATGCTCAGAAGAGGCTTAAATAATAAAAAGCTGTGTATTGCAGCAAGGAGACTCTTTTTTTCTACCTCAAGCCTTCACTCCAAATTTATCTGATCAGGACATTCCTTTTAAATTCCTTCATTTACATTTCCACAATGGAGATTTGAAGCTATTATGCCACATTAACACCCAAAGTCTTCACTTAGTGAATAAAGATACTTTCTGGCTTAAAGCTATTTATTATTCCTGGAGAGGGATTACAGCAAAGGAAAGTCAGTGCTCAGTGCTACACCCTGTTCTGCTCTTAGTGCCTGCAACTCTTGTAATTTATCCTGGATAGAGGTCAAATTGATTAATATTGATCCACTCATGATCTGAAGTTGGGGGCATACTCGAACCGCAGTGGGACTTGTAATATGATCTTGTCCTTCCTTTCTCCCTATGTAGCTCTGACACTGGCCTATGCTCTAACTGAATAAAAACTTCATTATGATTATCTGATTCTTTCTAATGATGAAAATGAAGAATAATCATAAAGGATGACACATTACAACTTCTAATATGATTACGAATCTAATTCTGACTGGTATCTCTCTGCAACACAAAGTTTGACACATAAATGAACCAGACTAAAAAGATTCTCAATCACAATTTATATTACTATATAGGGTACCTACTCTGAGCTTTGTGCATGTTTCATACCAAGTTTAATTTGTATGAGTAGCAGTGTAGGGAAGAAGAAAGAAGAGTTTAGACACTATAGCGTAGGCTTATAGGTGTGTGAAAGAGCAATGTATTTCTAAGTAGTGACAAGTTAGGAGTGGGAAAAAAAACAAAAAAGGGATGAAATCAAGACTGTCTGAGACAAGTAAATTGAGATATCACTACTTTATTAAATACTCAGTTGTGTTTATTTCCTGCTGCTATCTATGCTGTAACCACATAGAGAGTGGTACAATATGAAAAATAAATACTGCTGCTCTTTGTATCCCCTCAGCTTTTCTTAAAAGACATTGAGCAGGTCAGAATCAAAATAGAAGACTTTTGACAAGGCTAGTAATCACAGAATGGATGAGGCTGGAAAGGACCCTTCTGGTCCAACCTCCCTGCTCAAACAGGGCCACCTAGAATCTGCTACCCAGGACTGTGTCCACATGGCCTTTGAATGTCTCAAAGGATGTAGACTTCACAACCTCTCTGTGTCACCTCCTAGATCGCAGACTCAGCTCTTATCATAGAAGCAAGATTTTGAGGTACAGTAAAATACACTTGTGGCTAAGAGTGATTCTCTGAATTGTTCTCAAGGAACATTAACTAAAATCTTTGTGAGTGGGGAAAAGAAAAAAGAGAAGGGAGATGCACTGACATAAAAATAAATAAATATCTTTATGAAAATTAAAAATCCATTGGCTGTAATTGCTAATTATCTGGCTGGGCCAATATTCTCTACTACACACACATATATATTTCAGAATACTATAAAAGTTTTGTTAAAAGAATTCACCTGGCTTTATCTACATTGCACAGGCATTGGTGAGCTCATTCTAACCACACACAGAGCTGAAAAAAGAACCATGACTCTAATAGTATCCAGAAAGTCCTGGGCATGGACTCTGTGAAGACAAGCCACATGCAGAAGCAGGATATTTTAGCTCAGATTTGACATGGTTATGTAGCTTTTGACTCACATCCTATCAGATGTTCAGAGAATGCACATCATATCTGTCTCAGGATACTATGTAGGTGTTTTCTTTCCAAGTAAAAAAAAAAAATCCCAATGTAATTATGGAATTTGTAATGAGGTATATACCTCATTGATTTATTCCATCTGTGATTATGAGAGTTTAAGAACTCTAGAAATCTGGATTATGTTCAAATATGCCTCTCAGAGGACAGGATAAGTAAACACAATATTAGATATATTCAACACTACACTCTGTTTCTCTAGGTTACCTGAAAAGGACTTATCATCAATGATTTGCATTTAATTTCTTGAGAGATTAGGAGAGTCTTAAAGCAACACTTGTTTTTAGAGCAGAGTGATTGATCAAGTAGTAGTAATGTTCACCACTGTGAGACAAAATTTTGGCAACTGAGTTATCTAAATGATGGCCGAAATATTTCTACAGTAATTAGTAATTAAGAAAAAGGAAAAAAAAAAAAGGATGAGCACAACAGGACTAAGAAATTGACCTGCTGTAGTTAAAACATCTGGAGTTGTAAATAATTTTCTGTGTGTGTATAGATCTATAAAATTTAGCCTAGAGTTGATTTCATAATACATGTACTTGCAAAACTGTAGTTACTTTCAGTTGTTCAGTTTTCAGATTATGTTGGTCTTTACACTGTATAAAGAGTCATGAGGAGCTCTTATGTTTATAAAATATACCAAATACAATATCCTAAAAGGAAGTGAAAGAAATGTGTGAAATACTTCAATTATACTATTTAGGTTTCTTTAATATTCATGTTTCTCTTTTCAGATTCCAGGCTCTTGGGGTACTTTATTATACTTCTTTCCAGACTGCCATTGGAAACATATATACATATAATATACATACATGCACGTGTATGTGTAATTCTTGCATTGTTTGAAAGCTGTTGTTGTCAAGGAGAAATTCTGCAGAGTAGTATACAGGCAGACAACTCAGTTATCAGCAAAGAGGTTCCAAAATTCAGGAAACACAATGGTGGAGAGAGAGTGCTTTTTAAGCTCTCTCCCACATAATGCTTTTACAGAAGCTATACTTTTGTGCAGTCTTTTGGATCTTGCTGGACGCAGGTAAGATATGAGACTCCTCGTTTCAGGTTTCTTCTGCTCATTATGCTCAAAGCCCCATAATCTGCCTATTAAGAGTGATTTTAACTAAGACACAGTCTATTTACATGATGTATGAAAGGAGTTATCACATTACAAATGCAGTTCTGTAGGTGTTGCTCTGATCTTTGCCCTGTGCTGCTTATGCAATTTTTTTGCCTGTTAACATTATATATTTATGTATTAAAGGGATTGGTGGTATGTTTATACTGTAAATGTTCACACTATATCAAGTTCTTCTGGAACACAAGGGCCTAGGGAATGACCTAGGCTGAAGATATTGCTAAACTTAGAGATCTACATTCTTCATTTAGAAATTTGTTACATTTTGAAGCTTGCAACTAGTTTCTGAGATCTGAGTTATTTAAGTGCTCACAGGCTTCTGGTTTCTTTAGGATAATAGTTAAAAGGAAACTTGTAGAGTGACATCTTGGATTTAGGAAGATGCAAAGTTTCTCTGTCTCTTTTAATCTGCTATTTTAAGTATTATTTTTTTAGAGTTGAATGACACCCAAGTTAGCTCCACAGAGCTTAAAGGTAACTTTCTAGTTTTATTTGACCTATAGAAACTGGAGATTTTCAAAGGAGTGAGCAGTGGACATTACCTACCTCCAAGGCTTTCAGTACAGATTCCTACGGTCTCATGCTAGAGAAACTGTCACATGTGTGACAGTCTAGACAAGTGGTCTATGCATTGGTTGGAACACTGGAATCCACCCAGCTGGGGGAGCAGCTCTGTGGAAAGGGTCCTGGGGATCCTGCTGGACAACAAACTCAGTATGAGTGAACCGGGTGCTGCTGCAGCAACAAGCCAACATTTTATTTGCTGTTGTGGCTAATGCTTAGCATGGCATTTAGGTTCCTTACATCCATTTTGATAGTAGTTAATCCATCATTCTCATCATAACCCAAGAACAGAAAAGCAGTATTGAAAAGCAGATTCATTAAAAAGACTACAATAACAGCAAAGACATGAATAATATTTCCTTTGAATAACCTGTGAGCGTTCAAGCATTTGTGGTTAAATAACTTCCTGTACTTCCCTTCCACTTCTCAGGTACTTCACAGGTTTTGAGGGAGAGATTGTACATCACATCTTCTTGTTCATCTGATTTGCCATCAGATCTCTAAGGTCTTGGTTGAAAATTATCTGTTCCTGGCCTCTCATTACCGTCTGTTTTTTTCTGAAACTCTTCCTAGGAGAGATTCAAGTTGAAGCACATCTTCTGAAATCTTTTCCTGATTAAAAAATAAAAAAAAAAAAAAAAGAAAAAAGGGTGGGTGGGGTGTTCTGGTGGGAAAATTTGTACATGTTCTTCAACCTTGAACACAGCCAAAAAGTGTCTGTTCAGCCTTCTTCTGTGACTTTATTTTTCCTGAAGGCTCCTTTTATAGTCTGGTAATATGGGTGATTTGAAGTTTCTCAGACTTCTTGCTCCTGATGTGTTTGAAGAAGGAATTATTAATTTTTACGAATTTTGCTTGTTCTACCTCAAACTCCTCTTTCACCCAGCTTTATGGGATTTTTTTAACTTTCCAGATATTACTTTTCTTCTATTTTCTTCATTTCAACATGATCCCAGTTCTTTGAAGACTGCTTTCAAATAACTCCCTTTGCCCCTGTCTTTTAGACAGGCTTGCTTCTTTTCTCAGGACTTTTATGAGCGGTATAGATTTTTTCTATGCTTCTAATACTGATTCCCTAAGAAGTCTCCAAGATGCATGTAAGGTTTTAATTCCCTTAACTGCCCTTTTGAACCTTTTTTTAATGACAACCTTTCACATTCTTAAGCTCACATGGCATTAACTTCGGGAGGCATTGAAGCAAAACTTGGTTTTTATTTTAAGAATTCATGTGTTTTAAGTGAGAATTTCTTTTCTTTTCATTATCTCTTTCGACTTGATCTTGTTAAGGGTCAATGCCACACTGCTATCATTAAATTATAGTGATGCTAGGCAAGGACGATGCTCTCAGTTTCTGCTAGTGCAGTTTCTTCCCCTGGCAGCGCATTAAGACCAGTTACAGTACATTTATTAGTCAGCCATGACTGACAGTGTATCTGCAGCTGTTCTCCGTGTACAGATGATGGCTGTTAGTGTCCCGAGGGGCTATCTGTTTAACTTTTAAAATATAACATGTGCTTTTTAATGCTTTGCTTCAAAATCGGATTGTAGATGGGAGATGGTATTTTTCAAAAGGTTTAAAGACCTCTAGGGAAATGTTAAGAAGGAATCCTAATACTTAAGAGGGTTTTCAAAGGACACAAGTTTTGTTTCCAAAGTTCAGTTTCCATAAAGTAGCACTGAAATTCATTAAATTCCTTATTTCAAATTTGTCCTTGGCTCAAATAACTGTTTCCAAATATTTATTTCTGAACCACCACTATGATGTAAAATAGTAGGGATTTATTCCTAACTTTCTCTAGTAACAACATCAGCGGTGTTTTGTTTGGTAGCAACTGGCGAAGGAAGTAGGATTTTCTTCTTACATGCTGTCTTAAGAAAATACTCAAGGTCAACATGGTGATTTGGAATTCATAATTTCAATATAATTTTGCTTTCAGTCCCTGTGTTTTGAAGACTTTCCTTCACTTTCTGTTTTCTGCACAGGCAGGTACAGCACTGGGGAAGCCATAAGGCAGTTTCCGTAAAAAGATTTAAAAATTACTATTCAAAATTTCCAAAATAATTTTAAATACTCTCAAATTAAAATAATTTCTCCTCTTTTCCACAACTGTTTAACATTTAAACATCCTTGACTGTAAACCAAAGGGATGTGGATTTCATAAGTTGACATCTTGGTGGATAAATAACCAGCTGATTTGTCCCACACAGAAAATTATGGTCAACAGCTCAATGTCCAAGTGGAGATCAGTGATGCGTGGTGTTCTTCACGAGTTGGTATACTGTTTAAAATCATTGTTGGTGACATGGACAATGGGATTCAGTGCACCCTTAGCAAGCTTTCTGATGACACTAAGATGTGTTTAGCAGTTGACATGCCACCCAAGGGAACCTTGACAAGCTTGAAAATTGGGCCTCACAAAGTTCAACAAGGCCAAGTGTAAGGCATCACATTTGCAGGTCAATCCCACTTGCAAATACAGGCTGGACAGGGAATGGATTGAGAGCAGTCCTGGGGAAAAAGACTTGGAGATGTTGGTGAAAGAGGACATTGGTGTAACTTAACAGTGCATGGTTGCAGCCCAAAAAGCCAGCTGCATCCTGGGCTGCATGGCCAACAGGCTGAGGGAGGAGATTGCCCCTCCACCCTACTCTCATGAGATCCCACCTAGACTGTTATGTCCAGCTCTGGGGCTCCCAACACAAGAAGGATGTGGATCTGTTGGAGCAGCTCCAGAGGAGGATCATGAAGATGACCAGAAGGCTGGAGCACCTCTTCTATGAAGACAGTCTGAGGGAGCTGGAGAAGAGAAAGCTCTGGGAAGACCTTATAACAGACTTCCAGTACCTAAAGAGGACGCAGAAGAGAGCTAGAGAGGGACTTTTTACAAGCTAAATAGTGACAGGAAAAGGGGGAATGAATTTAAACTGAAAGGGAGCAGGTTGAGATTAGATATTAAGAAGAAATTCCTTACTAGGAGGATTGTGAGACACTTGAACAGGTTGTACCAGAGAAGGTGTGGATGCTGCATCACTGGAAGTGTTCAAGGCCAGGCTGGATGAGGCTTCGAGAAACCTTGTGTAGTGGAAGGTGTCTGGTCCATGGCAGGAGGATTGGAACTAGATGATCTTTAAGCTGCATTCCAATTAAAACCATTCTATGATTCTATGATTTATTTGAATGTAAAATAACACAAAAAAAGTTGATTTCAAAAGATGGAAAAATTCTTTTAAATTCACATGTGTTTTACAACATTAAATGTGTGCAGCTTTCGATGCATAAACTAGAAGATATTTGAAATAATAGCAAGATTGCTGAAGAAAAGAAAAAAAATTAAAGCTGCAATTTCTGATGCCATACTCTACTTAGGAAGTTAAATTCTGTTAGAAAAATTTTCTCTTTAGATTGTACTAACCCAAAGAATATAAATTATACTGATTATAAACATACATTTTCTAATGTATGTTCTTCTAATAGTCTATAATGTGTGGCCTTTGTAAATCTTCTTTTAGTAATAATTTTAATGTTTTCTAGCTGCATTTATTAGTGAATTTTACAGACCTAACACACAAATTTTCCTTCAAAATTTGAATAGGTATTTTACCCTGACCATCTTAAATTAAACAGGAAATTTTTTGCCCTGTACTTATTTCTGATTAATATTTTTTAACAAAATATTTTGGCACAATCTTTTTGTATTCAGGACAGAAAATTCGTTTTCAGATTGATCTGAATTGCCACTGATCATAGTGACACATGCAGTGACTCCCATGTATTTTGGAAATATCTCAAACCTTGAAAACAGTTAGTAAATGTTGGGAAAATCAAACAAAGAAACAAAAATATAAAATATCCAAAACACAACAACACCCACCCCCCCGTACTCATTTTTAAGTTTGTTTTTTTTTATCTTGGGTCTGCTAAATAGGGCTTGGTCTGCAGAAAAATTATGGTAATCCAGTCCAGGTTAAAACAATTCCCATTGAAAAATCCTAGAAAAATGAAAAAAAGATGGTTGCACTTCCAGACTATTGTTAGTTAACTATACATGTTGACACTTGACCTCACTCATTCTTGGTTTTTTATCATTATATCTCTATAAAAAAGAAACTAGTTTTGATTAAACCATGAACCTGTCATTAAGATCTTGCTCTTGGTCAGACAAAGCAGCTGTTTATTAATGAGTCTTGTCTCTCTGGTTTTCCACAAAGTGTTTCTGTTTCATAACCCATATTGACCTTTGGCTAGGTCTCTACTTAGCAGCAGCTGATGAAAGAGTTTGCCACAGGTGATCAGACACTCTTTTCTATCAGTGATCTCACCGTGGACAATAGATGGCTGATTTACTTATTTATTTATTTTCTAAATGCGTAGAAGGAAAACAAGCAAGGATCTGAATACTGTTCCAAAGGTCATGCTCTAGTCTCAGACCTAACAGATTCACTGCAGTTCCTTGCCTGGCACAATACAACAAGGTTCAGTTAGTATATTCTTGATATTTTAGTTACATGTAAGAGAATACATTAAAGCATATAATGAAATTTTGCCGTGCTTTTACTACAAAACAGATATCGTGTTCCTCATCAAAATTAGTTATCTGAAATTTTAATCATAGTAGACTTTCTATTAGTTCTTCTGCTTGAGTCTTAGATATATTTGTCAAAAGTATTTCAGTATGTGCTTTTGAATGGTACTTATACTATTCTGCTTATCTGCCTGAATTTATCTTTACATTGCAATATCCTATTACTGTTTTACTAATTTCCTAAGGCATGTCTATAGTTTTTTTAGAAATTTTTACTCCAAAACACTAACAAGATTAACAAGTAATAATATTTAATATTAAATATCAAATTAATTTCAATAAATATTGAAGTACAAAATGTTTGGGTTTCTTTAACACAGATCTAAATAAAGAAAACAATGTCAGCTTTCTGTACAAACTACTCAGAGCTTTGTTTTCCTCTCCTGCGAATCTTTTGTATTCTCAGATAGCAAGCTTTCTGAAGAATTTCTAACATATTGCAGATGAACAACTGTCAGCTTTATTGCTTTGTACTGTTCTGGATCAAACAGAAGAAAACTGAGTCTAGATGAATATAAATATTATTTTACCAATTAAATCAAACTCTTTTATAAATAGAAATCATCACATGGGAAGCGCTATACAGCTGTATGGAATGTACTTTGCAACAATAAATGTGTTCTTTTCTGAAGTGCTGACAGAATGAAATGGTTTCATAACTTATCAAAACAATTGTAATAACATACACATTGGAGAGTTTTATCCTTTTTAAGAAAACGTTAAACTTTGAGGCAAAAAAGGCTGGTGGTCAGTACACCATATTATACCTAGAGAGCATATACTAAAACTGCTCCAAAAATCTTCTTTGAACATCTGCAGTATTTTACACAATTTACATTTCCTCTAAAATTATGTTCTAACATTATGAGAATTTCCTTGGTTTTTTTTAATCAGATCATTACTCAGAGTGAACACTTACTTGTTCTCTGTAATCTCTCTGAGTCAAAGCTGTTCTATTTTAACATATTTATCCTTTAAAAAAGGATTGATACGTCCAATACAATTGATACGTACAATAATTTTAATATAATGAAAATTGTAGCATTTTAAGACAATTAAAACTATGGGCACTGAACTGCTTTGCTTAGGTTATTTAATTGTCTTTCTTTTGCGCTTTCCTATAAAAACAACAAAAGCACCCGTCTGCTTTGTGACTCACCAAGAATACTAAATAATGCTTACTCTAAGGTAACAATTTTAGCTTGTCTACCCAACTAAGTATCCTAATGCAGGTGAGTTTGCACATGGTATAAAAAAAAGTTTTAGAAGAAAATATGAAAAGTATTGTTAGACATTACTGTGAATTGTCCTAAAAACCTATTACAATTTTAGGCGTTGAATCAAATAAATTATCCCTACCCTCACTCCAAGTTTCATTTTAATATTCTGTATAAACTCAAAGGACCATTTGTCTTTCTAAAATATGAGGTTACCTTGCAATAAATATAAATGTGCCATGTAAATTATTTATGTATAGGGCAGCATAACTAGATGATTCTATTTTCCTCTAAAGGATTTTCTCACTTTAATGGAAGTTTATAGGTAAATGAAATAGCTTTCCATGCATAGGTTCCCAGATGTCTTTTAGTCATATACGTACTTTACACCCAAAATGCAGCACTTCCAATCTGACTGTTCACTAGAATCTATATTAAAACAAACAAACAAACAAACAAACTACAGTAAAACAACAAAAAAACATTCACAATAAATCCATGCATGAGTGATCCAGTGTTACTTTCCATAGTCCCACTTACGGGAATTCATGGAAGTGCTGATCCAAAGAATGCTTTAGTACTGACCTTTTTTTCCATTGAGATGTTTCCTTTTATACAGGTTGTGCCCAACTGCAAATTTGTGTGAAAGAAGAGATATGAGAAAAGTTTCATAATTATATTTTCTGTAGATTTGGGACAGACCTTTATTATGAATTCTAGGGATGTGTGGCTACTAAAGACCCACCACTGGCTCTCTAATATCTATGAATGGGGAAACTAGCTTGTGACTCTTAGAGCACTTGCTTTGTCTTCTAATAATTCTTACTATCAAAGAGAAATGCTAGAGTAGAACAAGCAGGTACATAGCTATTCTATGGAACTTAAGAACTTATTTTATCTGACATACTCTATATTAATCTGCATACTTGTTCTTTAACATGCATACACCTAGGGCTACCCCTCTTCCTCACAATACTAACAATGATTATCATTCCTAGTATCAAAATATGCCTTTGGCATGTTATACAAGTTACATGTTATAATCACAGTCAGTGTTGATTACAAATTAACTTGTTTCTAAAAATCATAGTTGTAGATATTACAGCCTGACTTATTAATATTAAAGGATGAAACTAATAATGTTGTTTCCAGAAGAGGCTTGACACTTTAAGGACTAATCCATTTTTATCATATTTCAAAGCACAGTTGTTCTATTTGTTATCACATTTATCCCCCTCTTCTTCCTTCTCTTTCTGTTTTTTAAAAATTATTCTATTAAATTCATAATTGCTCTTTTTCTGAATTTTGATCACTTATTTGCATATAATTTGTCTCAATTTAAAATCCAGCTTCCTAGTATATGTTATCATGAATTTTTCATCTCTGTGCCTTATTACGCATAAAATCAAATGACAGTGAACAGTAAATACGTTTCAAAGTATTAGTGATCTATTTAATACCAATTCCTTAATAAAACATGGTGAGTAACAAAACCCATTATTTTATAATAGGAGAAAGGGGAGTGTAAACTTAAATATCTATAAAAATCATTACAATCTCTATTAGATCATGGTAATATTGTTTCAACTGGTTAGTGTATATCTTGCAAAAAAAAAACCACTTCTTTTGTAACTTTTTACTTAAACAACTATTTCTGCATGTGTGTAGGTTGTATAACTCAGTGTATGCCCAAATAATATATTATTATTCCACAATCTTTTGCAGCTTTTACATAAGGGTATATATTTTGATTCTAGGAAATTATACAATGAAGTAATATTTATTCTTTCTTTTATTATTGTATATAGTAATAGAGAATTATTTAATAAAGCAGAGCTTGAAATATAGCTCAACTATTCTATCTTTTGGCTACAGGCTGAGATTATATATATACATCATCTATCCCTAGTCTTTGATATCTTGTAGAGATTACATCTCCTCAGACATGCTGTTACAATGTTTTCCATTCTTATTGTTAGAAAGCTTTTCTCAATCTTGCATGTATGATTTTCTGGAATGATGACTACGGGTGACTTTTTCTTGTCTTTGGAGGACTCAGAAAAACAATGTATCACTGGTACTTTTATAACAACCCTTTTAACATATCATACCCTTCTATCCCACTCTCTTTTACCACTTGCCCAAACAATATTTCTTTTGAGATGGCTTAAAACTACTGTCTTCCTTCTCCTGAAACCCAAATTTATTAAATTGTTCTTGAATTATAATCACAGTGAGCAGAACTATTATTTCCCATGTTCTCTGACAGATTTACTAGCCCATGGCATTCACTTCCTTTGGTATCTGTCAGATATTCCTTATTTTATATTTGTTCCCTTCTAAAGTGTAGTGCTCTGCACTTGTTTTTTTTAGATATTATCTTGTTGATCTCAGGCCTTTTTCCACTCTATTAAAATGATTTTCATCCAGTCCTAAACAGTGTTTGTACCTCTACTTATCTGTTTTCCATCTGTGAACAGGCTAAGAGCTGCCTATTGTTCCTCATTCAGGTTGCTAACAAAATGCTCCAAAGGATTGAGATGAAGGCCTTCTTAGGATATAAATAATAACATATAATTATGTTATAACATATAATTATGTTATGGATTATAAATTAAAACATATAAATGTTTTAACATATAATACATATATTTTTTCATGGCTGAATGTGAATAGGGGGTTGCTTTTAATATTTCTGTAGAAGGATGACATGCCAAAAGCTTTATATGGCATTTTGACTTCTGCAGCTTGTTATTTTATAACACCACTTTAGTACTCTATGAAAGGAGTAAATTGCATTTTACTAGATTTTTGGGGGGTTGTTTTTTTCTTGCATTTTCTTTTGTGTTGTTTTTAAATCTTCCTTACAATTCCCTCAGTACTTTTAAAACAATTTCTGAGGTTTAGTTTCCATTGTCTGTCTCATTACATACTAAGAGTAACTGCTTGATAATGCCTTGCTATTCTCTTCCCTTCACATCTTTTGAAAGACAGTTGCCCCCTTCCTGGTTTTTAGTGATACTATAGTCACTATTGTGAAAAAAGTACTATTTTCTCTACCTTTGTTATCACCACAGATGGAATCACTTTGCTTAACAGATGGTGTCAGAGTTGATATTTGTTCATTGGTTATTGAAGTCTTCGTCAAATATTCCAATTGGAATACTTGTCCTAAAAGCACTTACAGATGAGTAGAAAACATTTTCTTGTGCTGTGCCATGAAAAGTGAAATATTTACATTGATTTAAGCTTTGCATCATACAAAGACATAACAATTTATCCATTATTAAACCACTTTCTATCTAAATAAATATCATCCAAGAATTTCTGAGTAAACTCAGCTAGTGTCTGTCAGAATATTTTCATAAATTCCTCTTAGAACTCCTCTCAGAACTCTACAATCTAGGTAGCTTATTGGTTTTATTCACATGGAAAAATAATTCTGTGACACACTTCTGATCCAAACAGCATTATTTCCCTTCTTCAAAAGGGAATATTAAGGCATAGACTCTGCAGTAGCTTGTCAAAGATCACCTCAACAGAGCAGCAGCAGAGCAAGGATTTAGGGCCTTCATATTCTGAATTCTCTTCTTCCGTTAAAACTAGAAACTTACTCAAATCGACAGAGTCAGTGCACTGTTGTATCTAGGGATCTAATGCTGCAGCTGCTGTGGAAATCTCAGTTTGAAAAACACAGTATATCTACAGAAATCTATAGAAATATAATTAGAAGCAATTAGGTAAAAGAATGACAGGAAGTTGATTTTGTTCAGACAGTATTGTGACAATATCTGGTGGGAAAATGCTGTTTTTTCAAGTCTTAAAAACTTACTACCCTTTTTTTACGTTTAGCACTGTGAAGGTGAATATCTGTATCTTTTTATCCATCTCAAGGTCTTATTCTGTGTTGATGGTAGATTGTAAGTTATATTTGAATCAATCATGACTATGACAGCAAGAAACTTTTAATGACTTACTATATAATTTTATGGGTTTTATCATTGTTTTACAGCCTAACTACGATAGCTAAAAACTTACCAGGGTCTTCCCAGTTTTAAAAATTCCCTTACTACTAAGCAAATATTTTAAGTTGTTCCCGCTCATCCATCCCCTTTTTGGAAAGCATAATTTACCATAAGTATTAAAAAAGTTATCAAATGTATGTTTTTAATAATGTTGGATTTATAACCGCTGCGTAATAGCTGAAAATCTTCCTTCCTACTTGAAAAAAC
This sequence comes from Manacus vitellinus, assembly GCF_001715985.3. NCBI lineage: Eukaryota > Metazoa > Chordata > Aves > Passeriformes > Pipridae > Manacus > Manacus vitellinus. The sequence continues at coordinate 56,996,219 of NW_021939396.1, read as the reverse complement.
AATATACTTTTTTCAGTAGCAATGTTTAAAGTATTATCAAAAGACCTATCGCTGTTAAAATTTCTCTCACTAACTGCCATGGACATTCATTACTGATTTCAGCAGAGCTAAAAATGCTGTTCATTAGATAGGTTGATCTATATATATCTGGAAAATTCTTTCTTTTTTAACACAGAAGCACAGGATGGGGCAGGTTGGAAGGGATCACCAATAGGTCTTCTGGTCAAACGTCCCTGCTCAAGCAGGGTCATCCTGGAGCACATGGTACATGATTGCATCCAGAAGATTCTTGAATATCCCTAGTGAGACAGACTCTACAACCTCTCTGTGCAATTTGTTTCAGTTTGCTGTTACCTGCACAGCAAAGAAGTTCTTCCCTGTGTTCAAGTGGAACTTCCTGTACATCGGTTTCTGCCCATTGCCTCTTGTCCTGTTGCTTGGTATCACTGAGAAGAGCCTGGCTCCATCCTCCTGACATCCTCTCTTCAGATACTTATAGACAGTGATGAGGTCCCACCTCAGACATCCCTTCTTGAGACTTACAGGCCCAACTGCTTCAGGTTGTCCTCATAATACAGATATTCCGATCTTCTCATCATCTTTGTAGCTGTCGTGGGTTGACCTCGGCCGGATTCTAGGTAAGCACTAAAATCACTAAGACCTAGGAGAAGTCACACAGGCAAAACAAAACTCAACATGAGGATAGTACTAAAATTTATTACTAACAGGATAAGAGCTAAAGAGTGAGAAATAAAACAGTCTTAAACACACTTTCCAACCACCCCTCCTTCCTTCCATGTTCTCTCTCCTCCCCCTGCATCAGTGCAGGGAGAGAAGTCCACCCAGAGGGCATCAGGTCTTCCAAGTCTGCTGTCCTGTGGGTCACCCTTCCATGGACTGCAGGGGGACAGCCTCCTTTACCATGGTCTTCACCACGGGCTACAGGGGAGGCTAAAGCTCAGATTCCTTCCCCTGTTCCATGGGGTCCCTCCCACGGGAAACAGTCCTTGATGGACATCTCCAGCGTGTGTCCACCCCCTCCGGGCCACAGGTCTTCCATATCTGCCCTCCCAAAGGTCATTCCTCCATGGGGTGCAGGGGGTCTCTAAACCCTGATGGTTTTTCATAGGATGCAGTCCTTGACGGATGAGTTGCACCGATGTGGGTCCCCGACAGGGCCATGAGTTGAGTCCTACCCAGGAATAACCTGCTCTGGCGTGGGTTCCTCTCTCCACGGGCCGCAAATCTCCTGCAGGACCCCACTCCCTGCTGGGCCTCCCACGGATGACTGTCTCTTTCGTTCATCCACCTGCTCCCGCATCCTTGATCTGGCCGCCCTCTGGCCCAGTTCACAGGGCGCCCCCACGCCCCTCGACCCAGCCTGGCTTGGCTACTTGGGCAGAATGGGCTTGAGCACAGGCTGCTTCACGGGGCGGGCCTGGGGGCTGTGGGGCCGCTCTCCCCAGGGCCGCAGCCCCGTTCCTGGCCCTGGCTCTGGCCGCAGCGGCTGCGTCTCTCCCGGGCTGCTTGTGGGGCGGGCCTGGGGAGGCTGTGGGGCCACTCCCCCACAGGGCCGCACGCTCCAGCCAGAGCCCCGGCCCCAGCCGCCCCTTCACAGGGGCCGCCGCTGCCTGCTCCGGGCTGGGTGCCGAGAACCCTGGCCGGCCTGCCACCACCGCCCCGCTGCGGCGAGGGAGGTGGCGGGGCCACCTGGGAGCTTCGGTTAGTTCTTTCCTGGCTGGAATTTCTTCTGTGTAACCAGTTTCTTCTTAAATATGTTATCACAGAGGTGTTACTAAAACTTCTAATTGGCTCTCCTCCTGGTCAGCACCAGGAAGTCTGCTCTGGAGCCAACCATCTTTGGCTCCATGGGGGGGAAACTTTTAGCAGCTTCTACAGAAGCTATCTCTGTAGCCCCCCACACTACCAAAAAAAAAAACCAAAAAAACCCAGTCACATCAACCCACGACATTCACTGGACGCATTCCAGAAGATTCATGACTTTCTGGGAAGCTCTGAACCAGACAGTACTCCACATGCAGCCTCGCCAGGGCTGAGTAGAGGGGCAGGATCACCACCTGTGACCTTCTGGCACTGCTCTTCCTAATACACTCCAGGACACCATTGCCCCTTCTTGGCCATAAGGGCGTATTGCTGGCTCATGGACAGCCTGTGTCCATGATCCTCAGCTCCTACTCTGCAAAACTGCTTTCCTCTTTTTTTTTTTGTATCACTGTTATCTTTCTTTTAATTATCCTTTTGGGGTCCAAACCTTGACTTCAAATTGCAGAAATGTTAAAAATGTATATTCCTGTTATCTGTCTTTTTCAAATTAGATCTTAAGAGGGAGCACTGCCAGAGCTGCATATGCCAGTTTCTGAAATGTATCTCTAGCTTTGCTATGCTCTTACTATTTCTGCAGTCTTTTCAAGTTAGTCTACAGATAGATCTTTTCTAACGTGTAATGTAAAGAGTAAGAGAGCAATGCAATTATCTGTACTCCGTGTAGAATTGAGAAAAAAGTTCATTCTTAGCTTTAGAAAATGTACATTACTAATCATCACAGGAAAATGCATAAAACACAGACATGCTTTTGGGAATTATAAGAGACATGCTGAGAAGTCAACTGACCAGGAAGAAAAACCCTGAAAAGTAATTTCACAGATCTATTTATGAAATACTCCATCAATCCCCAAATGTCTCAATTTGTGAACAACTGTAGTAAGACAATCAAGGTAGGGTTAATGAAAATCATGGCGATGTCTTTATACTCAATGTCCTGCAAGAGAATAATATACCTATTTAACTGACAAAGATTGTTCATCTAACTTGTTCCAGTATTTTTAGATTCAATGGACTGAATTCCTTTAGACTTCAGTCTGTACTGTTTTAGAAATATTAAAAAAAAAATAACTAAAAACTATAGAGTCACTACCCTGCATTTTCAGAGAGCAGACTTTAGTCTGCTCAAAGAACTTGTTAGTAAATTTCCCTGGAAATCTGCTTTCAAGTGTAATGGGGTTCACGAATGTCAGCCATTTTTTAAGAAACATCTTTTGACAGTGCAGGAGTAGGCAGTTCCAATGTGTTGGAAGTCAAGAGGGGCAGAAGTCTGGCTTGGCTGAAAAGTGATCTCCTTCGGAACTTAGGCAGAAAACCAAAACCTTGAAAGCAAGGTCAGCCTATACAGTAGGACTGTAGAGATGCTGTTAACCACTATAGGAAGAGAATTTGTATAGCCAAAGCTCAGCTGGAGTTGAAGATGGCCTGTATATAGGTGGGTAACAAATTTAGGTTTAGGTATATTGACAGCAAAAGGAGATCTAAAGAAACATTGATTTGCTACTTGATGAGGCTGGTCACTTCAGAAATATAGATGAAGATAAAGCATAAACATTTAATGACTTCTCCAGTTCTGCCTTTAACACCAATGATGGGCCTTGGGACTCTTGGAGCTCTGGGTTGGAAGACCATAATTAACCAGGAGTGATTAGCTCCCAGTTGACTTTGAATTGGTACACTATTTGCTGCTGTAACTGAATGCACATAAGTCTATGGGACCTGATGGGATTCACTGCAGGGTAATGAAAGAGTTTACTGATGTTATCACAAGACCTAATGTAGTTATATATTAACAGTCTTAGGAATCTGGAGAATTTCCAGTCTTAGTGAAAGATGGCAAACACTTTTCCAATTTTCAAGAACAGCTAGGAAGAAGACCTTACTAATCATAAGATGGACAATCTCGCTTTTGTACTTGGTAAAATTATGAAGATATTTTTCTGGGACTTACTGAAAAACTCTCAAAAGACCATGCAGTGTTTGGTCAAAGCCAACATGGATTCATGAAGGGAAGTCTTATTAACTTAATAAGATTACTTCCCTAGTAAATGAAGGGAAGGTAGTGAACATGCGGTTTTGGATTTTAGCAAAGGTTTTGATACTATCTCTCACAACATCTTTATGGGAAAAGTGTCCAGCACGTGCAGCTGAACCAAAAAGCATCCAGCTGAACATGCATACAATATGGTAGGTGAATAATTGGTTGAAAGGATGGACTCAAAGAGTTGCAGAAATTGAGGAAACATCTAGCTGGCAGTCATCCACTAGTGGTGTTTGCTCAGGACTCAATCTGAGAGACAGTTCTCTTCAAAGTTTTGTTAATGACCTGGACACAGGAGTTAGGTCACACTGAGTTTGTTGGTAATAAATTAGAAGGAGTCATTGATTCCTTTGAGAGTAGAGAGGCCTTATAGAGCAATATTGATGGATTAGTGATGGGTAAACATCACTCACATGTAACGGAACAAGAACAAATACTGGATTCTACACCTGGGACTGTAATTCTTGGTATCTGGGTGTGTGTATAGATTAGGAGACAAGAGGCTGGAATGTAGTCCTGCAGAAAGGAATCTGAGGGGTTTGTTTGATGTGAAGTTCAGTATGAACTAACAATGTTCCCTGGCAGCCCAAAGGGCCAGAAGTATCTTGGGGTGCTTTAAGCACAATATAGCTAATCTGTCAAAAGAAGTGTCTGTCTCACTGTGTCTCAGCATTGGTGCTGCCTCACCTCAAGTTCTGAGTGCAGTGTTGGCTAAGTCAGATATCAGCATCTGATGAAGAAGTAAAGCTGAAGAACAATTAAGAAATTACATAAGCATTTGTACTACATGAGCTGAGTTTGGTGCCCACCTTCCGACATTTATCCATGAAATTGCTTGTGAGAAAATACAAGCTGACAGACATTTTGAAACAGTTGCAAAAGAAAGTATGTGAACTAGCAGCTGTCTTTGGAGGAATTAATATTTAAGCTTAATGCCATACTGCTCTGCTTTGAGCTGTGTTTCATGGTGTATCAGTGTGCCAAGAAAAGAAACATGGCTAAGGGAAAAACAGTCTTTGTTTCCCCAAATCATTGTATTAATTACTCTGGCTTCTGGAAAGACAGAATTGTTAACTATCAGACGTAGAAAACCTTTCAAAAAGTCATAGAGGCAAAAGTTTAATTCTGTTTTCAAAACTTTATCCAACAGTTTTCATCCTCTGTGGTTTGTGTTTTCTTCCCATCCCTTTTGTTTTCCACACAGGACTGCGGGCTGTCTTGCAATTCAGTATTCATTGATATACACTTTTACCCATCAGTAATACAGATTTTAAAATCAGTGTTAACTGTCAATTTTGTTGATGATGCACAAGGTAGAATAGAGCACAGCTGGTGGCTTTACTGCTTTTTGTCAGCAGTATTGACAGCAGTAAAACCCTGAAGCAGAACCTACACGGGAAGCAGATATGTACACTAACAAGATGTTATTTTTAGAGTTCCTTTTCTAGCTCATAGCTTTTTACTGGCAATATTTTAATTGGTCCAATGCCAACATAAGAAATATAGTATTTTACAACTGTAATCAAACAGCACTTGGGAACTATCTGACCCAGCAGTATAATTCCCCTTCTGTCTTAATACAAGTACACCTAATTAGATATGCTCCAGTCTTGTCCCAGTAAAAAATATATTTCAGCTCTGAGAAGTCCATAGGTTTTATATTAAGCTCGGGCTTCTGATTATACAGCAAAAAAAAGGTAGCACGAGAAAGAAAATGGGGGAAGTTTACATTTTTTTCCTTCTTGTATGTTAAAAACAAGTGTAGAATCAGAAATAGATTTTTTCCCCTTATAAAATAGTAACTGCATCTTTCTCAACTTTTAACAAAAATATTAACAGATAATACCATGAAATTTTCATTACTGGCAATAACAATTTTTAAAAACAAATGGTGATGGTATTAGTTTCCACATTCTTAGTAACTACATAGCAAAAGTTTAAAAAGAAGCTCTTTTGTGAGTCATCAACAAATCTAACCTGAAAATTTCAATTTTTTGCTTATGTCTGTTAAACATTTGATCGTACCTTGTTTAGCCAACATAAGAGTCCAAAAATATTTTACGATCTTGTCTACAGCCCTGCTTTTCCCAAGAAGGATCATATTAGTCAAAACTGTTGCACGTTTTCACATCATAGTTCTAGGATTGCTTGTGTGGGTATGATGTCCTAGGATTCTTTAGTCAGCACTGCTGAGGCCCCGCTGGGAGTGTTGTGCCCAATTCTGAGTTCTTCCGCACAAGAGAGGCCTGAACTTAGTGGAGAAAGTCCAGCAAAGGATCATAGAGGTGATTAAAGGCATCTCTTCCACAAGGAAAGGCTGAGAATCATCTCAGAGAAAGGAATGATCATGAGGGGAACTCATTAATGTTTTTAAATACCTGAAAAGGAGGGTGCAAAGAGAATGGAGCCAGGCTCATTTCAGTTGTTACCAGTGACAGGGCAAGAGACAACAGGCATGAACTGATATATTGGAGGTTCCCTCGGAACATCAGAAAGTGCTGCTTTATTGTGAGAATGACTGAGCACTGTCACAGTTTGCCCAGGGAGGTTGTGGAGACATTCAAAATGACCTAGGTATGATCCTGGGCAGCTGATTCTAGGAGACTTTGTTTGAGCAGGTGCGTTGGACAAGATGAAGCCCAGAGGTCCCTCCCTCTGAAGGTCCCTTCTCAACCATTTTGTGATTCCAAAGTTATAGTCAAAGTTTCCTAATATGTCCTGTTATAATTTCACTTTTTTTTCAAACCCTAAGCATCAAGTGAAATTTTCCCTGTTGAGATATCTGCTCCTTGATAATGAAATTATAATAATAGTAACAAAAATAATAACCACAACAACTTATAACCTTAGCAAACAAGCTTAAAGAAAAATATTCTGATTTGCGGGCAGGGAGAGCGTAAGAGGCAAAGAAGCAGAGAGGGAGAGAAGGAGGGAAAGAAGGAGGGAGGGAGTAAAGAAGGAATAATAATATAATAATAAAAAATAATAAAAAATCAGACAGAGAAAAAGCTGCTTCTGCTCAGATTTGTTCAACCACAGCCCCATAGACCAAACAGGTCAGTAGCCTGACAGAAATCCCAAGGGTTGCATGGGTAGCACAGAACAGCATGTTGCCCTGCTTGATTTGTTAGGCTCACAGATGGTGGCTGTTGAAAGCACACTCCAGAACAACTTGTACAGTACAGTAGCAAGGCAAGCCACTAATCATATATTTCTCAGTTAATCAATCATTCACCCAAGAAAGACCAGATGGCACTATTCAGAAAGAGTCAATTACAAGTGTAGAAAAGGGCTTATTGGTATTTCTGGCCTATCCTTGCAATCTAAAAAATAGGCTTGTCTGGTTTATGGATCAGCTAGATGTTCGCTGTGAAATTGAAATCACTGGCATGCTTATCTCTTCAGAAAGATAATTTAAAATGAATGTATCACTAATAAATTCGTTATCCATAAGCTCAGATAAGAATGAGAGTCAATAATAAACAATGCCAAGATAAACTAAATAAACTTTGGGAGTCCCTGTAAGAAATTAATAGAGTGATGGTTCCTAAAGTTCTTACAGTGATAGCACAAGATCTGTGATGGTTTTAACTTGATGCTACTGGCAGAGAGACTGCAAAGTGAAGCGCTTTTTCTTTAGCCCATCAAAGTCCTAACAAAAAAATTAGACTATGGAATTTCATTTGCAGCCTTAGTCCTAGAGAACTCTCATGAAAGCTATTCTGGCTCCTAAAACTCTGTTTCCAGACATAGTTCATAATCAATTCAGTTACACAGAGTAACCTGTTACCTGTCTTTCCCTCATTATCATTATACTTCACACATTGACCACAGGTCTTTGTAAAAAGCAAACTTTCATAAATTAAACCCTCCAAATGTGATGGCAAGAAATATTTGCCTGTAGTGGGACAAAGTAGTTGCCACTTCCCCATAGATGACATTTTACATGAAATAAACATTGGTTGAAATTTCTGAAATGAACAGGGATCCTATTCAACCACAAAGAGCAGGAAGCTCCAAATTAATTATGAAATCATGTTCATTCTTTTTCCTCCTCTTTATCTGGGAGAAGGAAATCAGAATTAAGCTATTCTCCAAAGATTAAAGAGGTTTCACCTTGCAGAGGGAAAGAATAATCTTAGATTTCTTCAGTAGATGCACTGAATCTGGACATCCCACATCTTACTCTTCTATACACTAATGAAGAAATAGTAGTGGCTTCAGCTACTATTTCTATGTGTTTAGAAAGAAATGTCCTCAGAACTGAGGGACAGCGTACGTCACTGTAGATCCTGCCTTAATGTAATATTACCCCTAAACAAATAACGTAAAATCAGCCACAGACTGTCAGACTAAATTTAACCAGCTCCACTTTCTCATCTTAAATAACAGTACAATAGCAAAATTTGATGTGTTTTTTTGTTTGTTTGTTTGCTTTGCTTTGGTTTTGTAGTTTTGTTTTTTAAAGGAAGAGACAATTAAAGTGTCATGCTTCCCCTAGACTCAGCCACTCATGAGCTACTGTAAGCCCTGTAGTCCTATTAAGTCAATACAAGTCTTTCTCTGGACTTCAATGTATAATAGCCTGAAATCTTTACAAGAAAGGTGGGAGATTGAAACTTGAGTCATATAGTGTAATCCTTCTTCAGTCCATGTTATAACAATTTCTCACAACTATTTGCACTCATTTTGGAAAAAATTACTAGCAAGGGAGTATATCTAAAACCTGCATCAAGGAGAACATAGGTATCATATGGTTTGTAAGTGGTTCATCTGTCAATGTATCTGCTCTTATAAGAAGTGTTGACTCAGTATCACTGGAACTTGAATGTACCAGTATTTGGGAGCCTAGTCATTCTAGAAGACATATGAAGACTACTAAGATGTGCCCTTCAGCTATATATATTAAGACTTAAAGAGAGACAAAATATGTTAATAAATTTTTTAAATCCAGATATTGAAATGTATTTTCCTAATTAATTCATATTTTCCTCCAAACAATTACTTCTAATTTGGAGATGCAAATAAAAAGATGAGAGTCGAAAAAGATGTTAACGTTACCCTGTAATGTGATTTTGTCTGACAATTTACACTTCACTCAGGTATTATTTGAGAAGTCATAAGTATATGTCTGAAATTATCTTTTTCCAGAACTAAACATTGCTCAAAAGTAACAATATCAATGATCTTAATAAAAAAATACAATTTTTGAATTTATAATAATCACCATTGTCATCAGAAAAAAATGATAACTATTTTGGTATTACTTCATTAGGTTATTAGTAGGTTATTAGTTATTTCATTAAGAACTAGTATGAGCTTACAGCTTTATTATTTGGATTAATTATTCAGCAAAGTAAAATTTGGTTTGTAAAAATAACTAGTTTTGCAACATTTGCTATTTCATGCAGCTCATTCACCTGCTCATTGCTTTTAGTACTAATGAAACTTGTGTAGTTAAAAAAACTCCCTGGTATTGTTTGCATAGCACTGAGCATATTTTAGCTATGAACAAAAGAAAATGGAGAATGGATTTTATAGTATTTTCCTTTCTTCTTTTTTTTACACTTCATTATTCTTCTAGGTGGGAGTACCTTCAATTACAGATTTCTTCTAATTGCCTAACCGAATTTTGCAAATCACTGTCAATGAAAGCACATAATTCATTGGCTCTATTCCCAGACAAACTACCAACAGTCACTGAAGCAACTGATAAATAGTATTATTTCCTCTTGCCACACCAGTTCTGCTCACCGGGGTCTCTGCTCCTGAAAACTTATGTGTTATGCAATTGTTCTAGTCTGAGATCTATACTGACTAGAGTAAAATAAATGGGCAACCATCTGTGTAAGAGAGAAACAGATTTCTCATTGATTTTTAAACACTTGAACAATGTCTTAACTACAGTGTTGGATTATGGTTTCTGGATTTAGAAAGACCAGTTTGTGTTGCTATAACTTCTTAGGACTTGATTTGAACTTGTTAGATTCAACAGCCACAGTTCTTCTAAATTTTTTAATAATTTATGTTGCATGATTATGTATTACTTTCCCTATGTGTTGCAGAACAGTCACTTAAATACTTTGTTAATGGGAATAAACTAAAGGAGTTTATAAAAAAAAATAGGTTCAGCATAAAGTTTTACGCTGAAAAAAGATGCAGTTACCTAACATTGATATGCAATTCAGGTTTTGCCTTATTGAAATTTAGTCACATGGCAACTTGTGTTCCCTTTCTTCAGCATAGAGATGAACAAGAGTCACAGAAGTCTTTTAGGGAGTCTATTCAACCTTGCTTAAGATGAGTGTCTCTCTTTTCCTTTAAGGATGCAAGAAATGTTATCTCCCGTGTTTCCAGCTGTATTAAAATTTAAAGCACATTTCAGAAGAATGCTCTGGCCATGTTGCCACTTTTCACCCTCCTGCTCTGTATAGGCAAGAATACAAGACTGTTTTTTTGAAACCATTTCAGGAATTCAGTTTAGCAATCCTGCTATAGCTGCTAAATTCTTTTTCATTTCACACCTCTCTATCTTTTTCCCTCTCTCCTCTTCCCCCACTTTCATCTGCCCAACACAATTCTAAGATCAATTCAATTCATGACATGCACTTTGATACAGTCACAAAATGTATTGTATTTCTGTCTTGTACCAATTCTTGTACTATATCTGAGTATACAAAAGAAAACATGGCAAATCAGCAGACTGGATTAACCATCTGAGACATGTAAGTGTGTCATGTAAGTGTTAGACACATAAGTACAGGCAAGATTTGGGCAGACTGAATTTTACTCTCTAAGAACGCTCATGAAGACATGCACACATTTGCTGTAGGAAGTTGCACAGGAAAGATGCAGTGCGTCATTCTGTTTCTTTATACAACTATTAATTACTGTCTGTTCTATATCAAATAAGAGACAGCCTGTTTACTTCACATTTACACAGTCCTTCTTTGGCTCCAAAGTACGAGGTTAATGCACTCTAGACATCATACTGTAACTCCTAAGAGCCTTTTCAAGACATACCTTTCTATCATTCTTTTCATCTTCTTCGCATAATATGAAGACCAGTTCAACTCATGACAAACTTTTATAAGGCTACAGAAAGTATCACATCCCTATCATGTACCATTTTTTGCATTAGAACTTGATACAGTGTACATTTGAAAAATGTATATAATTGTTCATACATATCCTTTTTATTAAACGTGTTACTTTACATGTGAGCACCCTGGGCTCTACAGGACCATTTATGCCAATATTTTCCACATAATTTTGGCATTAAAGTTAAAAATATGTATTTAATTCCTATACAGCAAAATTAAAAAGTGACATTTTCTCTATTTGATTCACTACTGCTTTTGTATATGTAGGTATTTTTGCTCTGCATACCATTTTGTCTGTTTATATAGCTCTTTTTTGATTCTTGGTTTAGTATTTTCTCAGATTCTACAGGTTGAATATCACCATCTACAACCAAATAGATGTTAATAGAGAGTTAAAGATTACAATTGTCTCAAGCACTGTTGGGATCACCAAAGGACTTTGCCCACTCCAGCAAACTGTGCAAAGAAGCAACTGCTCATCTGTGACCACCAAAGCCCATTCTGCTGAATATACTTCCTGGATTTCTGGAATTTGGACTGAGTGAAGCCGCCTAACCAGAACTTGAGATAAAATAAAGCTGGTACTATTGTCCAAATTATTTCAGGCCTAATGAAAGACAAACAAGGGTGTGGGATGCTGGAAAGCAGTGCCACAGAAATGGACCTGGGGGTCCTGGTTGACAGAAAGTTGAATATGAGTCAGCAGTGCCCTGGCAGCCAGGAGGGTCAACCGTGTCCTGGGGGGTATCAGGCAAAGCATCACCAGTCAGTCAAGGGAGGGGATTGTCCTGCTCTGCACTGGGGCAGCCTCGCTTTGAATATTGTGTGCAGTTTTGGGCACCACAATATAAGAAAGATATTAAGCTATTGGAGAGTGTCCAAAGCAGAGTTGTGAAGATGATGAAGTGTCTTGAGGGGAAGCCATATGAGGAGCAGCTGAAGTCACTTGGTCTGCTCAGCCTGGAGAAGGGGAGACCTCATTGAAATCTACAACTTCCTTATGAGGGAAGAGGAGTGGCAGACACTGATCTCTGTAGTGACCAGTGACAGGACCTGCAGGAATGGCCTAACGTTGTGTCAGGGGAGGTTTAGGTTGGATATTACAAAAAGGTTCTTCACCTAGAAGGTGGTTGGGCACAGGAACAGACTCCCCAGGGAAGTGGTCCCAGCACCAAGCTTGACAGAGTTCAAGAAACATTTGGACAATACTCTCAGGCACGTGGTGTGACTCCTGGGAATGGTCCTGTGCAGGGCCAGGAGTTGGACTTGATGATCCTTGTGGGTCCCTTCCAATTCAGTGTATTCTGTGATTCTGTGTTTCTGTGTTGTGTCACTTCAAGGAGTCCACGGGGAAGGCTAGCTCAGCAACTGTGCTGAAGGTTGGTTCTGGCTGAGTCTAGTGGGGGGACACCACAGCCCACCGACTCGGAAGTAGGTCTGAAGGTATTCATCCCTTCTGATGGGGCATAACTGGTTCAACTAAACTATCAAAGACCCCCAAAGCACCCCTGATCCACAGTGTTGCAACAGATCCACAGTGTTGCAAAACACAGTGTAGAACTCCCCCCCACCCCAGGTGAGGTGCTTGGGCGTTGACAGGTATACCTGAATGTATATTAAGCCATCGAACTCTATGTTTTGAGGGACCCCCACCACGGAGAAAACCAGAAGAAAAGGACCAACGGAGTGCTATCTGGATCCACCGGTGGTAATATCTTTTTATTTAATCTGTTTCTCTCTCTCTCTCTCTCTTTGTCTCCCCGCTACCTCTCTTTTCCTATTTCTTTCTCTCTCTCTCTCTCTCTATCTCATATTTACTGCTAATTAAAATCTCTACTATTGACTTCATCTCTATTATTGGCTTCTCATTTGCACCTTACTTTGGGCAGAGGCATCTCTAATAATCAGATCTTTGTTGGATTCCAAAATTTGGATAGCAGAAAAAAGGAACTGCTGAGTTTAAACAGAAACCTGGAGTCACAGTAGCTGGGAAAAACCCTCTGCATTGACCTCATCCCTGGGGATTCTTCCTGCCTTCTCCAGCAGAATGGGAAGAGACTCCTTGCATGATGTTATCACCTACCTTGCCAAAGCCAGAGAGTCCAACCCTGATCTCATCAGACCTGTGCAGAAGACCTGTTGTACCTTATCTCTCCCTTTGTGTTCCCTGAATCCTTGCATTCTGTAGACCTGAATACCTGTTCCCTCCTGTAAAATAAAGATAAAACGAGTTTTTCCCTATGAGGCAATTGTTAAGACCTCAAAATTTTGTTAATCTGGGTTTTTCCCTTATGTCATCCCCTGAAACCCGCTAATTGTAATAATTGTAATAGCTACAAACCCCTGTTGAATATGTAGACCCTAAAACTTTAAATATGAACTTGTAAGTCCAATAAACCATTCCAGTTTTCTGCCTCTGTTGGGATCATCTTAGCATTATTGACCTCCACAGATCCTAACAGATACTTCATCAGTATTTGGTGGAACTGTTAAACATCAGAAATTCTCTTCATGTGAAGATGTTTCCCTTTAAGCTGAATTAAGAATGGATAATACATTTTGGTATTAAATTTATTGTCTATTCTGGCTAACACATATTCAGAAGGACATGAACACTGTTCTTCTTGCAGTGGATGATAACAGAAGACACCTTTACCTGTTCAATACTGGTAGACAATATATGATTCTTGCTTAAAGGCTGTTTAGGTGAGGGGGGAAGCATTATTAATACTAAAATAATTTGTGTTTTCTTTTCACTGGCTATTAAGTAGTGGGATTTTTTTTTCAGCTTTTGTATAGGCGTAGTCCCCATAGTCAGTACCATATTCATATAGATCATGTGAAGTTTTAATGTAAAGTTTTTGGAAAGGGTGTTATAAATCTCTGCTTTTCAAGTCCCATTTTGGTAAGTATATTTGTAAGGAGATAGAACTTTGATTTCTTTAATGTCATGCATAAAGAAAAATTTAAAATGAGCATGATCTTACCAAGAAATTACTTCAAAAAAGAATACTACTGACATTCTAATTCATTTGAGATTTAATCAAATGACACTCACTATATAATTTTACATTATGTAGAAGTCAAAGTTCTGTCATTATCTTTGGTTTTTTCAGACTTTAAGAATTGGTTTAAAAATAATTCCCAAATTGAAGGAATTAGGGTGTTTACTTCTACATTATTTTTTTCCTAAACAGCTGCATTAGGTGAAAAATTATTTGTTGTTTTGTTTTTTTTTCAATGAGAGAGTTACTTACTAGCACCAACTAAGAAATCATAGATGTGAAAACTTGTTGCATGATAGTCAATCCATCGTTAAATAGTAGCTGTCCCTCAAGATATCCAACTTTGACTTATGTTCCTGGTTCAAGAAATATATATACCCAAGGGTGCCTTTCTAACTACTGAATTAATCTGTAACCATAGAAACAGCCGAACTGACCGCTAACTGAGATATTCATCCTGGCGGAGAGCTCACCAATTCTGCAGAGGCCTGGCTGTCTGAGGTTCAGCGTTTCAGGTCCACAGTAAATGTGTCTGACTCTCAATATTTCTAAGTAAAGGGAAAAGAAGATCCATATATCACCATGCATTCTCATGCAATACACTCTTCCCATCACTGAGTTAAATAAAGTTTTTGCCTTTTCATTTTCCTCAATTGTTCATAAAGTACAACAATGCAAGTTTTGACTATAAGAATTTATAATGAGTTATATTCAGGACTACTTAAGTTTGGACTCAAAACTGAAAGTGAGTATTTGGTTAATGAGTTTCTATGAAATAAAACATGTTTCTCTTCACATTCTACCAAGTTTCTGCTGATAACTTTTAAAGGTCATATGTTTAAAATCTAGAATAAGAACCAATCTGTGCTGTCCCTTTTAAATGAAACTTGGAGCTTGATGGTTGAGAAATGCTGAATTTTCAGGGACAGAGCTCTATGTTGATGTTGTTATTCAGTTTTCTTACTTTTTTAAAAAAAATAATATTAACGGTTTTCTTTTGTTTGTTATGGAATTTTTTGTTTGGTTGGGTCTTTTTTTTTCAGTTAGAACAATCCATCTATTTAAGGGACACTCTAAGAATTTATTTGTTGGTTGGTTTGCTTCTTTTGATTAATGAAGATGCTTTAGTTTTAGAAGTGTGCTGGTTTTTGGATGCACACGTTGTTGTTACCTAAGTCTTCCAAATGGAGAATATCAGTATATTTTTATTTTAGATTGATCTTCAGAACAAGTTGCTTTTAAAAGTTCCACCACTTAGTGAGTGTTAAGCAGTCTGGATTGCTCCCCAAATTTATAAAATTATCTTCAAACTTCTATTCGACTCAGAAACTCAAAGAGTGCAAAAATTAGAAAAAAAAGACCCCAAATAAAAATTTAAGAAGCATTTGTGTTTCTGGCTTCATACAAGGGCTACAGCTTGTCGTGTGGTTTTACCCAGGATATTTTATTTTTACAGCAAGGTAAAAGTCATGCACTTGATTAAGGAGGAAAAATGAAGAGTTTGTTTAAATGTGAAGAAAAGTTTAGCCATTTAATGTAGCTGCCAAAAAAATATAAGGTCATAAGGAACTGGGCCTCTGAAGCACTGACTTCTGTATGTGGATATGTGTGTGACTGTGCCTGTAGGTGTATATAAAACGATATTTTCTTAAAGCTAGAAGCTTTTACAAAACTTGTTTGCTAAACAGGAAGGATCAACAGGGCTCAATTCAAATATCCTACACTACCTGTAGATGGGGGAAATTAACCGTTAGTTCTTCCCTGTGTGTGTGTTTTTGAAGGTAGGTAATGGGTACTTCTATAAATTCTGTGGGTTTGGGGGTGGAGGAAAAAGTGGTGCAGGAAAATGGTGGTATTTCAAAAAGAAGTCTTCGTAAATAATTGAGCCAGAATTGAACCTCAGTGCACCTGTTACCTGACCATGCTTTGATAATATGCACTTTACCAGTATTTCTCAGCAGGTCTGAAATATTCTGTACTTAGTTTCTGTGGCTTTCGATACTGTGAGTAGAAAAGGTCTATGGCAGATTTTGGAACGCTTAGGTTGTCCCCCCAAGTTCCTTAAAATGATCATCTCACTGCATGAGGATCAACACGGCCAAGTCAGATATGGCAATGCCCTTTCTGAGCCCTTTCTAATAAACAATGGTGTGAAACAAGACTGCATTCTCGCACCAACCCTATTCACAGTCTTTTTCAGCAGGATGCTCCAAAGGGCCTCGGCAGACCTCGATGATCAGGGCGGTATCTACGTTCGATATCGTACTGATGGAAGCCTGTTCATCCTAAGGCGACTGAAGGCCCACACCAAGACCTTAAACCATCTTGTCTGGGAGCTGCTCTATGCTGATGATGCCGCCCTTGTTGCCCACACAGAAGCAGCTCTGCAGCGTTTAACATCCTGCTTCGCAAATGCTGCTGAGCTCTTTGGACTGGAAGTCAGCTTAAAGAAGACAGAAGTTCTCTATCAACCTGCACCTCAGGAAGTCTTCCATCATCCTCATATCACCATTGGCCAGTCAGAGCTCAAATCAGTCCAGCAGTTTAATTACCTTGGTAGCCTCATCTCCTCGGATGGTAAGATTGACGGAGAGATAGACAACAGGTTAGCAAAGGCATATAGTGCTTTTGGAAAGCTTCATAAAAGAGTTTGGCGAAATAAACACTTGGAGAAAAGTACAAAGATCAGTGTTTACAGAGCCTTAGTGCTGTCCACTCTTTTATATGGATCTGAATCATGGGTCATCTACCGCCACCACTTGCAACTCCTAGAACGCTTCCATCAATGCTGCCTCCATACAATCCTAAACATCCACTGGTCAGATTATGTGACCAATACATCTGTTCTAGAACAAGCAGCAATCTCAAGTATTGAGGCCATGTTGCTGAGAACACAGCTGCGCTGGGCAGGGCACATCTCAAGGATGAAGGACCACCGCCTCCCTAAGATCCTGCTTTATGGTGAACTTGTCACTGGCTGCCGCATGAGAGGAGCCCCGAAGAGAAGATTCAAGGACTCCCTGAAACAACATCTCAGCCTTGGCCATATTGATCAACATAACTGGTCTACTCTGGCCTCCAATCGGGAGGTCTGGAGACACACTATAATGTGCTGATGCTTTTGAGAAAGCATGCAGGATCACTCTCGAAGAGAAAAGACAATGCAGAAAGAATCGTGCCTTGCAGAATATACCACCTAAGGAGTCTTTCTACTGTGCCTTTTGCAACCGGAGGTGCCTATCTCGTATTGACCTTTTTAGCCACCAGCGCGCTTGTAACAAACGTGGGTAGAGCCTTCCCCAAATCTTCATTTGCGAAGCCTAGCCATGATAATTTCTGCTGAGTAGAAACATTTCAGAACTAGGCAAATGTCTGAAATGTTTCTACTATTATAAGTTCATAGATGCAATAAATATTATTTGCACTTTGCATCTTTTTTTTACTTGTGTTCATGAGTATTTCAAAGTAGCTAATCTGTAGTTCTAATAAATAAATTAAAAAAAAAGATATAAAAGTATTCTTGTATAGCCTCTGGTCAAAGTGACATAATTTTTGCCTGAACTCTTGTTCATTTAATAATTTATTCATTTAATTCATTCAATAATCTATATATGTTATTCCCTAATATACATCAGTGAACAGCAAACATGCTCCCATAATCACAGAATATTCATTGCCATATTTTTCTCTCCTTTTTCACAAGGTAGTCCTGGTCTTTACCTTCAAACAACAGTTTTGTTTTGGTTTTGTTCAGTTTGGTTTGATTTTATCATAGAATTTTGTTACCATACCAGTGCATCTTAGTTACTAACTTTTGTTCAGAGCACGTTTTCCCCTTTTTTATGGATATGAAATTGTAAGAATGGAGAGCCACAGGGTAACAGTCTTCATTTTTTCATAGATTTTCTATCAAGAAAGAAGGAATATAGCTTGTCCTCCTGTATCTAGGACATCACTCAAAGAATGGAATACTCATTAAAAATCTACAGCATTGTCCACAGAATCTGTAATTGATATAGAGGCCAGTTTATAAGAACATAATTCAGTGACTTTAACTATGAAAATTCCTCATCTATTCTCAGGTGGATTTCTTCCAGTCTTTGAAAATAATTAACTGGAGATTCTATAAGGAACAATAGCTCTTGCTATAAAATAATCCTCCTATTTTTCCTCCTGGAAAAAAATAACATTCCTGAACTTACTTGAACTTGCTAGAACTTCACTACTCTGCATACCATCTTTGTTACACATGTGCAGCTCTGTCATCCTCTCTTTTGACTGTGACTATGTGCTTAAAGGCTATGCAGATTATGAAGCTTTTTTCTCACTCAAGCTCTTGACTTTACAGGATGAATAAAGTATTTTGACAGAAATCCTTCTTTCTTTGGCAGATCTTGAAAAAAACAAAGTCAGAAACAAACATAACATCACGTGATTTTTCAGTAGTGTTGTCACATTTAAGGCCATCGCTATTTCATCTGATGGTATAAATAATTGTCTTTTTGTGAATAAACTGTAGAAATTGAAGAAGCTACTGTGCCCACAGATTAGTTCCTTCTACCTGCCAGGGTTCATGTGTCTGAGGCTAAGTTGCATCAGTTTTGTGATACAATTTGAATTCATATCGATGTCAAATCAGTCACAGTACTTTTATCTATTTTAATTGTAGTTTCAGCTACTTGTGCAGTGAAGCAGACATATGAAGGCTTCAGTCATGGGGCAGTAACAAATGACCATGGGACAGTAATACTTTCTGTAAACCTTTCAAAATTACCACAAATATATGTCCTAGTTTTGTGAATAAAAGAGATGAATGACAAGGTCTGTTTCAGAATGAGTTTTGTGGACTATGCTTACAAAGTTTTTTGCAGTAAGTTAAGTTAGTTCTGCCTGTGCTTCAGGCCAGTGGTCAGCCATGCAGAATGCAGACTCTGTATGTACTCTTCCCCAACACTGCTTCTAGGTCAGGCACGTTACCACACAGCTAAATGTTTTCCGGGTGCTTCAGAGTATCAGCAGATTGATTTCAGATCTTCTTGGAAATCCACAAGATTCAGTTGCACCTACCTGTGAAAACATGCATCTACCCATAGGTACCTGTCCTCTCGTGTTCATTCACTGCTGCTCAGGCTTCCTACCACTGCATTGGTATAAACCCTATGTGTTTCCTCCAGCTCTTTCTCTAGCTCTCTTCTCTCTGCCTATGCTGGTCACTGTGCCAATCCTAGCTGTTATTGAGTTGTCTTTTATTACATCCATAGTTTAATTGGTGCTGGACTAATGTAGGAAGAGGTCTTTTCTGAACTACTTCTCCTCCAGCTCTATGTTATTTTAGTATGACTTCAGGTCTTCATCCATGTCTGATTTTTCCCCTTTTCCATTTAAGAATTGAGGAAAGTAATAGAAGCTCTGATTTCAGAGGTACTTGAAGATACTGTTTTCAAAATCTAGAGGATCTCTTTGCACTTGTGGTAGCTGATATTATTCTAAGGTCTTTAAATTCAGGTGGGTTTTTTTAATCAAAAAAAAGGGTTTTCTTTTACTCTCTATTTCATGGCACAAGGATGATAAAACTATTTAGAAACCTCTACATTAATATTTTGTAAATATGGCAGACATAACTGATTTCATTCAACTTTGCTTTTTTCTTAGTATGCTTAAGTTATCTATGTTGAAAGGCACTGAATTGTCTTGAAGCATAAATTTTTCACAGTTTAAAAAGGTTAATGTTTAAAAACCTTAACTGTGAAAAACAGAACAAAAGTTTTAGACATAGAAATATGCAATAAATGACATTTTTTGCTATTATTGCAGACCATATCTTCATAATTTTATTTGTTCAAATAATCTCTTTGCTTTAAGTAAAAAACTGCTAAAGTTATGACAGAATGAGAAATTTACATTTGATGCATATTTTCATATATGCATACATACATGAATATAGAAAATCATCAATGTTCACAGAGGAAAAGAAATATATTCCAGCTTCTTATATAAAACTATGGACAAGCATGATTTCATGTATTATTGAGAATTCATGCCTTTTCTAAGACATATTACCCTAAACTTTGAACTATCCTCAAAATTTTGTTTGTCAGGTGTAGTGGGTTGACCCTGGCCAGATGCCAGGTACCCACTAAAGCTGCTCACTCCCTCTCCTTCTCCAACTGGACAGAGAAGAGAAGAAAACCAGCTAGGGATTCATGAGTTGAGATAAGAGCTTGGAGAAGTCGGTGACTGATTACCTTCACAGGCAAAACAGACTCAAAGTGGGGATATTACTTAAATTTATTACTAACAGGATCAGAGCCAAAGAGTGAGAAATAAAACAATCTCAAAAACACCTTCCCCCCACCCTTCCTTCCTTCCATGTTCTCCCTCCTCCCTCCCAGCAGTGCACGGAGATGGGGAATGGGGGTCATGGTCAGTTGTTTCTGCCACTGCCTGGGGAGAGGAGTCCTTCCCCTGCTCCCGTGGGGTCCCTCCTACGGGAGACAGTCCTTGATGGACCTCTCCAGCGTGAGTCCATCCCTTGGGCAAGAGTTCTCCACAAACAGCTGTCCTGTGGGTCACTTCTCCATGGGGTGCAGTCCTTCATGAATGAGATGTACCAACATGGGTCCCTCACAGGCGCCAAAAGGTCTTCCTGGGAAAAACCTGCTGCAGTGTGGGTTTCCCTCTCCACAGGCTGCAGGTCTCTGCCAGAACCCTGCTGCTGCATCTTGGGCCTCCCATGGGGTCACAGCCCCCTTCATGCATCCACCTGCTCCAGCGTGGGCTTCTCCATGGGCTGCAGGTGGGTCTCTGTACCCCAATGGTCCTCCATGGGCTGCAGGGGCACAGCTGCTCCACCATGGGCTGCACCACGGGCTGCAGGGGCCTCAGCTCCGACACCTGGAGCACCTCCTGCCCCTCCTTCTGCACTGACCTTGGTGTCTGCACTGTTTTCCCCATGTTCTCACTGTGCTCTTCCTTGGCTGGAATTCTTCCTGCACCACAACCTTCTGTTCTTAAATATGTTATCACAGAGGTGTTACTATTACTCCTGATTGGCTTGGCCTTGGCCAGCAGCAGGAAGTTCATCCTGGAGCCAGTTGGCATTGGCTCCATGGGACAGGGGAAGCTTCTAGAAGCTTCTAACAGAAACTACCCGTGTAGCCACCCCACCCCACTACCAAAACCCAGCCACAGAAGCCCACTACATCAGGTAAATGAAGAAAGTACATCTTAGATGTATTAGTTTTCACCCTTCTTTCTCTCCAGAATGTGAGTGATCACATTTGGAAAGCTTGATCATTCCTGTTCATATCTAACAAGATTCCCAAAGTCTCTTTGGGTAAGAGCAGCAGAGAATGATAAAATGGGTTTTTGTAACACAACTCTTTTTAAATTCAAAATAGTTTTTCTTTAAGTAGAAATTGCTTAACTTCTCTTATTTGCATCATTCTGAATAGATTTTCCTTGTGTTTCTGCTGTAATTTTCATGGAGGTCAATGGCAAAAGTATGCAAATACCAGAAAACTCTGTTATTACCTCATCAAGAGTGAAAGCCTGAACTTTATTTCAGTGACTTTTATGTGTGATTAAAGCTCAACTTTCCCAACAGGATAATAGTATGTTTAATTAAAAATGAAGTTCATAATAGGCAAATATAACCCACTAAATCATATGAAAACATCCCTGCCTTGTAGCCTTACCTTCCAAAATTACTGATAAAGCATGAAAAGGAATTTTGAACTCTCACCTTTTGCTTCTTCAAATCTAGCAATTTGTTATTTATTCACCTAAGGAAGATTGGTTTCAGGCTTAAAAAGATAAAATCTATATTATGCAAATAATGCTTTACAAGTCTTGCTGTTGTTGTGGGATTTTTTCCACCAAGTGATCAAAGAAAGCTGAAAAGGTCATCCATGGCCCACCATCAAAGTAATTAGTATTAAATTAATCAATATTCATTGAGTTATGTGTGAACTGATAATCACAGGTGTTGTGGGTTAACCCCAGTAGGCAGCTAAGCATCACCCAGTCGCTCGCTCACTCCCCCCAGCAGAATGGGGAGGAGAATCAGAAGAGCAAAAGCATGAAATTACCCATGGGGCAATATTAAGACAGTTTAAGTAAGGAAGAGGATCTGTACCCACAAGCAAAACAAGGAGTTCATTCGTAAGTTCCCATTATCAGACAGCTCTTTAGCCATTTCCAGAAAAGCAGGGCTTCGTCATGCTAACAAGTTACTTGGGGAGGTAGATACCATAGCCACAAACAACCCCTTCTTCCTACATTTTGCTGTATCCATGAACCTCTGAGCCAAAGTAATGCTTATACCTGTATTATATACATAAGCACATTAGAAACTACTTCACTGATCTATCAAGGATGCACAATAGTTTAGTTTTGCTTCAGCCTAGTTCACTGCAGGAGAAGCTGGATGACATGTAGGGTAAATGGGAAATACTGCTGCTCCCCTGACACAGAGTGACTTGTGGAACTGTGGGAGCTGCAGTGCACATCTTAGCTCTAAGATCTCAGGCCCTCCAAAAAAACAAGACAAAATTAGGGGGCAATTTCAGGAGTAAGACACAGGAATATATTTGCATGGTACAAACTCCTAAATCTGCAACATTTGAGACTGTCTTACATCTGACATCTTAAAAAATCTTTTCCCAGTTATATCTAACATGTTCTAACATGAGTAACTTCTTTGAATGTTTTATGGTATTTTCTGCTTCCATGGTCTCTCAGGTAGCATAGTTGGTGTCAACTATAGTTTTAAATCTAAACAATAATGATAAATATTGCACATTTCTAGTCTGCAAAACAGTAAATGTCAGCTGCACTGAGACTGTAACTCAAGACAATTAACTGGAAGACAAAAAATTGCTTTTTCTTTCCTCTGCTGCCAGAGCTGTAAAGTCTTTGCCAAATTGCCTTTATAAGAATTTAACTTCCCTACTGATTAGTTTGACTCACATTAATTTAAAAAATGTCTCAACTACAACTTCTTAGGCTATAAAAATATCCCTTTTCCTAGCAAGAAGGCATAGTGGTTGTTATTTTATTTTAGTTCAAATCTTTTAAAAGTAATTAAATAAATATTTCTGAAATCCCAATAGAATGAATATTTCTACTTGATTATCCTAACATCAAAATCTCCCTGTGGTATCTTAAGGTAGTTTTTAAGAGCAAGATTTTTTCTTTTTACTCTCCAAAAACTGTTATAGCTACAAAACTTACGCTTACAAAGGAAGAAAATATTTCACTTTAGATTCCAAATGCAAACCACATTTTCTATTTCTATTTTATATTTTCTATTTCAAGACTATATAGAAGAATATAAAAACTGTTTCCTGGCTGGTCATCTTTTTTTTTCCTAATGTTTTCTAAGGTGGAATAGTGTTTTTTGTACATCTTTGTATAATACTAATAATCAGTACCTTGGAATAACCAGGGGAAGAACAGTGGATAAAATTCAAACTATAATCTCTGATAAAGGAATACAGGACTGAGTTAGATGATATGACGATTAATATATGATTCAATTTTGTAATTCAAAAGAGGTAGTAGAGACATAGATGCACAGAAATTTTTAGATTGGTATGCTAAAATCTTTGGAAAACTGAGGAGGGAGATCAGCTAAAAGAAGCAGGCTAATTAATTTGAACTGTAGGCTTGGAGGTGAACTGCTGGCCTTGGCTGGAGCTACACAGCCAGCAGAAGGCAGGGGAAGGAAAAAGGTCTGAATATGTTGGGGAAACAGTAGAGAACTCATAAAGTCAATAGTTAGTTCAGGAATGCACCATGTAATATCTTTTTAAACTGATATGCTAGACTGGACAATCTCTTTGTACTAAAAACAATGTAGTGTTAGCATAGCTGTTCTCATTTTTTTTAGGATTATTTTTTTTCTTCTAGAAGTAATACAGTAACAGATTCAAGAGCTTCTCTGTCTTCTTAAGAGACAATACAGTTGTTTTGTAATGTCAAGATTGCGAGTTTCTATAACACATTTTACTGTCCTTTAAACATATTTTGACTGTTTTCATTATCCTGCATTTAATACTTATCAAACCTGACTTATAAATAGCAGTGTACTTCATCACCAGCAAAGTTTGCATTAATAGAAAACTTATGACTCTAAAGTGATAATTACCACAATCTAATGAATCACATAAATCATTTATAATGAAGGGAAATAAACAACAACTCAGAAATGAACACATTAATAACTTACGATGTTTTTTTTTCCAAGAGCAATGAGTAGTTTAATTTATATAGTGTGTCCACAGACAGTATAACTGGAATTCTATCAGTGAAATAATTAGTAGTTAATCTAAAGGGATAAACATATCTAGCAGAGTCTAAATTGAAAAAATTATTATTAGAATGATCATTAAACTATGAACATTACTATAAAATTATAGTAAATGGCCAATATGGCTATAAAGAAAATGCAACTTCTTGAAGAGATCATTTACCAAACATAATATCTCTCAGTCCCTCATCAAACCCCCTCTCCACCACTTTTTTTTTTAAAAAAGTTCCTAGATGGAAAATGGAACTATTTAAATAAAAATTTGCTTGTTTACAAGAGAGAATTTAAAAAAATTACTGGGATTCTCTTTACCTAAATTTTTAATTCTGGTATGTTGGATAAGTATGACCTGGGTATGACTCTAGCCTATTGGAGGCTTTGGCTCAGGACCATTATGTGGCATAACGATGGTTATTCAGAGCAGCATCCATCTCCCTCAGTGAGATAAAGAGGTGGGAAGCAAATACGTGCAACTACAGTAGCAATATTGAATGCTTGGTGCATTGGATTTCAAATTTTTTTTAATGGGTGTAAAGAAACTAGTTTCGATGTATATGAAATGGTGACTGAATTTCCAAACCACTCATGAATACTCAGAAGGAAACAATAAAGTAGTAGAACCTTTTAAACCTAAGTATATCAAAAGATTCTAATGTATTGTACTAGAATTTCTAAAGTAAGAATAGTATAAGATTACTATATTATGTGCAATAATTTAACATAGTTTATAATAAGAAAATTATTGTATATTTAGAACACTAAAAAAATCTATCTTCTCATTCACTCTTGGGTTTTAATATTTATGAATATTCATTATTAGATTTTTTTTATTTTAGCTATAAATGTTATCAACTTTATTATTTCAGCTCATTAGTTATTAAAAGATCAGATTTCTTGAAATAATGCATGTTACCATTTACTTAAAATCATAAACAGACTACTCATATTCGAGTTCAAATTAGACAGATGATCATAATGCATTACTAACTTGATCTGTTAGAAAAAACCCACTCAGACATGTAATATATATTATATATATATTATATATATATAATATATATATACACATTTATATATAAACTTATATATATGCTCCTGGTGATTGGTGAAATGTCATGGAAGCTTTTCTACACTGAGTGAAATCACAGTTAGCCAGTTTAAGAAATTTCAAGGGTCCTGGGGAGCATGAGCAAGTGCACCAGTGCTACTCTGACCTTTCTGTCACTTCCGTCAAGACTGCAGTGGATAAGTTAGGAAAATGTAGGCAACACTCAGAAGCATGTTAAGTGTGAAGACCTGGAGTAACTGAGAAAATCCCATAGAAATGCATTACACTGTCACTAGTCCAGCTGAAAGAAGGCCAATTTTCAGAGTTTACACTGTAGTAATGAACACCTTGTTGTCTCTGCTTTCCAGCTCCCAACACCCAGCCACCACCTGCCAGCCTTTTCTCTTGTTCAGGACAAAGTTAATCAAAGTTTTCACTGGGTAAAGGTTGTTGTTGGCACTTTATTTTGCTTTTTCCTCACCCATCCAGCTCTTTTGTCAGAAAAAACATACTCTTAGTTATTTAAAGATAAGTGATTAGGTTATTTAAAGACAAAGTATACAAAGTATTGAATGGTTTTTGGTTTTGCCTATTTCTTTGAAAGCATTTAAATGCTGGGTTCATGATGTTAATATAAAAATATAAAATAGAGGACGCTTTTCTTTTTCTCTCCATCACTGGAGGAAACTCCTTTATAATAAACAGGAGTACAGAATCTAGAATAAAGATCTAGAATAAAAGTCGCAGCTTACAGGGTAATTGAAACTCTGTGTTTTAGCACTCAGTAAGTGTCAACTGATAAATTAAAATTGGCAGAGGACAATGTTTGGCTACATTTCTAAACACTTCACAGAAGACAGCAAGGCATATAATTTGTCTGTAAAGTTCTTGTGACTGTCAGATGTTGTTCAGGTTTGTAGCCAATAAGTCACGGAAAACATTATGTTTTTTGTGTTTAGTAAGATAATATAAATTTGTAACTGTACAGTCACAATTACCAGCATTAAAAGTAATTATGATTTTTGAATTGTATGTAAGTTATTTTTTATATCAAGCAGTCTAATGAAAGCTGATTGTCATTTCTAATAGACAATATTTCTGATCATAAATGCAAACATGCTAGTGAAAATTTAATTATGATAAATACCCATCATGTATTCAGTTATATCACTATAAAAATTTTCAAAATTAAATGCACACCTATTCAACAGATCTCAAAATGGTTTAACTGCGTACAAAAGACTTTCTGTGAAGCTTCCAAAGGCACATTTTATTTTCACCCTGATAAGTAAGTTATATTTTATATTACTATTACCTCTACAGTTCACTCTAAAGGTCTATCCTTATTTCTACTTTTTGGATAACTTATTTTTTAACTTTTTTAACAATTGATATTATATCTTAATCATAAGACCTGATCCAACATCACTCTATTTTTATTTTTTTTTATTTCATTCTCATCGTTCAGATTGGTGGTCATGATTCAGTCACACTTTTTTTTATGAAGGTATGAAGCTCTGTTACCCCATCCAATAGACGAAATGTCCTAAAAACAAATTCTTTCCTAATTTATGACACACCATTAAAAAACTATATAAATTATTTGGTATACCAAAAAGCTTGGCTTCTTGTTGCAGCCATGCAGCTGCCATGTTACTATAAATACATCTTCATTGTTATGGTAATCACTTTTAAAAGTTTCTGTGCTTTAGAGAACACACACTAGTTTTGTACTATATGCTGTGGGAAGAGACAATGTCACAAAATAAACTGTTCATAGGAACAGGTGGTGTGATGTTAGCTTATTTTTGCACTTTTGATACCTTTAGACATTATAGATATCTCACAGGTTGAGTTATGTGAGGACCAGATGGCTCTGCTTTGGGATAGTGAGAAATACAATCCCAAGACAGCATTCAGCAGATGCCTAGGCAGCAGCTCCAGCTGACCAGACAGGTTTGCTCTTCCACTTCATACCAGGCCAAAGCCAGGAGTGATGTAAGACACGGGAATAAGCCACAAACACTATGGTTACTGAGCACATAGAATATTATTTAAAGACTTAAAGCAAACAAATAAACAAATAAAATCCAAACCTCAAATCCATGGTAGTTGTGATTTTCTCTTTTTTGGGAGGAAAGGAAAAGATAGGAAAATGGAATAGGGAAAGAAACAATTGGATGTTCCTTCTTAATAAGAGAGAAAAAAATCTTTTGTTTTGATGCAGGTACTTATTTTCTTATCAACTACAGTCACTAAATGTGACAACTGCAAGTGTTGCTTTAATGAAAAGTATATTGTTTCTGTCCAAATAATATTCTGACTAGATCTCCAGAAACCCTAAATCAACAAAAATCTGTTAAACCAAATAGCATTTTTGAGTTTTAAACTATTTGGGGATCACATGACACCACTTATATTTAATTTCCAATTTTTTTAATATATATAATCAATGAAAAAAAATACTGCACTTTTATTTCTGTGACTGATATTCTAATAGAAATTAGATTTTAAATAACATGACAGCTGGAATAGTGCAGAGACATTAAAGGAAATAAAATCAAACCAATCAACCAAACAAAAAACCCCAACCAACCAACCATAAAAAAAAACAAACAAACAAGCAAACAAAACCAAAACCAAAACCAAACAAAACCAACCAAACAACAACAACAACAACAACAAAAAAAAACTAAAAAGGGAGATTTGGCAGTAAAACAAGACTAAAACCCAAGGGATTTGGTTTAACTCACAATCTTCTTTTTAATTCTTAGCAAATTGTTCCCTTCCTCACCATTTGAGTTTCCTTTACTGCTGGATATTTAACAGATAGGATGAGGGCAAAGTTAAGCTCGGTAGGATCTACATCTACTTCTCCCTTTCCAGATCCAGCTATGTCTCATGAAAGCCTTGGACACTCACTAAGCTACTGTTGCTCTATGCTTCGTATCATGATTTTCATGGAAAGACAACAGAAGAATATCTTCCAAAGGAAACTCACAAAATATGGGTCTAAATGAGCAGAGGATCTGTGGCTTTGGGATGACCTAGATGGAGGTGAAAATGCTCTGAGAATGTTGTTTGGAAATTTGGAAGGGAGAATATTTCACGTATACCCTATATATTCATAATGCAAGTTGATTTTGCTGACTTAGAGTGTAATATTGTTTTTCCTATTCTCTGTACAGAAATAGCATCACAAAGTATCTCTGTTGCAGACTGTATTTTGTTGAAAATCCTCCTAAAAAACCCATTAGTGAAAGAATCTTTCTCTTATTGTTGGCCCTTCTAGAGTAGTCTAGAAATTTTATTTTGCAATATCTCTACAAATTATGTAATTTCCTCTTGCTGTCTTTGAACTTTAGTTTTCTTTGTAAAAGTTCGACATAATTTCTTAGCAGTGAACTCTTATTTGCACCTTTTTTTTTGAAGAAAAATTAAATAATTCTTGAATTTTGGATTTTATTGCTAAATTGCCTTATGAGGAGGGATCATTCTAGTCAGACTAGTTTCAGACTCCTAAACCATCTGTTTTTTGTGGTATTATACACACAGGATTTGATCCTCATCTCTCATTAATGGATACATATGACATCAGCTTGATTAGTTCCTAAACTTGAAGTAATAACTCATCCTGACAGTTTTCATCAGTAGATTGGGAAGTTCTTAGATACTTAGATACTTTGATTGGAATGTTTGAACCATGGGTGTAAATCCAGAGAAAAAGTGACTCTCTGAGTGGATGACGCTCTTACTAAATATATTTATAAACAATATCTTACATAGAATTGATTGTTATCCACATTCATAGCATATTTGATATTTAATAGTCACAAGCTCCTGTGATCTATGTATATGTTTTATGATACAGTTATCATCTTCTGATTTTATCTGTTCAAAGACTCCCATTGACCTCAGTGAACTTATGAACCATACACAAATAGTAAGGCTGGGGATGAAAAATGTGGCATAAGATTGTAAGTAACAAAATTATGTATGCATGAAAAACATTCCACCAACAATCTTTATCATGTATTTTCAAGGCCCGTGGAATCAAATTTGCATGGACGTAGGTAAAGCATCACAGATTTGCTTACACTCCCTGTGTGCAGTTGGGCTTTTCACTTTTCTGGTAGATAGATCGCTGTCCCTGTCTGTAGATCACTTTTTGGTTTCTGTGATCCCTTCCTTTCCTTCCCTCCTTCCTTCCTTCCTTCCTTCCTGCCTTCCCCTCCCCCTCTTTCTCTCGTTTCCTTCTTTCTTTTTTTCTCCCACTGTCCCTGGCCAACAGAAAATGAGATGAGGAGTTGTCCAATTTTCTACATTACCACCATCCCTCAAAGTATAAGTCTGGAAAAACTATAAAAGAAAATTGCAAATTTTGGATAATTTGAAAAATTGGGCATGCTTGGTAGTGGAAGAAAAGAAACAATCAAGGCAGTAGTATATTTATGAAAATTTGTGTTCTGACATTCACCAGAGAAGTTATGATAAAGAGATGTTTGTTCAATAGTCCTTTCTATTTTTTTCTGACAGCAAAATTGAGGTAAAAATAAGCACATAAAGAAATCAACGTTGATTTAGCCCTGTGTTCCCTTAAGGAGTATAAGACTGGAAGGCAGATAAACAGTAAAATAGGACAAGATCATATCTCAAATTATCTCTTTCCTTTCAAACAATGTTTCTCCTTATTT
The DNA here is from genome assembly GCF_001715985.3 of Manacus vitellinus. Lineage (NCBI taxonomy): Eukaryota > Metazoa > Chordata > Aves > Passeriformes > Pipridae > Manacus > Manacus vitellinus. The sequence continues at coordinate 56,966,174 of NW_021939396.1, read as the reverse complement.
GCTCACTTTTATAACCAATTTTATCTTTGTTATTATCCCTGTCTTCTCATATTTCATATGGACTAGGAAAATCACCAGTGAATTAATAAAAGCAAAGGAAAAATTTCCAAGCAGAAAACAGTCATGCAATTTAAATCCTAAGGCAATGGGTTGCAGAATCTCTGATAATCATAGATTTTGTTAGAACAATTTATTCTACATAAGCTCTCAAAAGAGGTACCAAACTATCTCTCAGGTTGTATGTAATATTGAGAATATATTAGAGACTTAATGTACTCTTTTCAATAATAGAAAGCTTCTGATCAATCTAATTAAATTTTACTCCCTTGTGTAGGGGATCCCTATAGCATATAAAGAGCAATTTAGGCATCACTGGCTTTTGATCCAATCTTTCCGAAATTTTTGCATTACTATACAGTGCTTCTGTATGACCGAAATCACCTATAGGAGGATAGGCAAGGTCATAAGGCAGCATGACTTCAACACACACAGCTTGTCACCCTTCAAGGGCAGGCAGTGCAGGGTGACAAGGACGTCAGAGAGCTGCTGTGAAAGGTGACGTTGCCTGTACCTTGTGGACATACCAGGGACCAGAAATAGATGCTGCAGCTGAGACACTGAAACATGATGGAACAGAAACAGGAGAGGTATGCTGGAGTTGTATTGGCTTCCCCACCACTTAGGGTTATGTCACTTCCATTTTAATGATTTGAAGATGAAATTAAACAAGAAGAAATAAGCTAATTATGATAACTAGTAGTAACTATGATAGCTAGTAATCACATGTTTAAAGTATGTGTCGCTTATTTCAGTAGTTCTGTTCTGGCACAGGATGGTTTAGAGGCAGTCAAAAAGGACTGATCGAACCTTGTTGGCTGCCAGGTTATTTTGCCAGTCTTAAGTAATCAATATATTGGCAGCATGTGCAAAAACTGACTGAATATTAAGTAACTTGATTTCTTAGGAAATATCTTTTGAGACCGGACCTTCTTTCAGTCACTAGGTTTTTGTATTTCATTATCTTTTTAGGATATGATTGGACAGATCTTTACAATAAACTCAAGTCCTGTGTTGCTTACAAAATTCTGAGTTAGAACTTAGTAGACATTTTAAAACCTACATCACCACTTCAGAGCTTTCCATTAAGATTTCTCCAGACGCAAACAGGATATTTTTATTTTTTTTAAATGCAATACTGATGGAAAAAAATCTGTAAAGGGAGCAAAGGGGGTTTTGTCTTAACTTCAAGGCAAGGTATGGTAGAATTCTGAGGTCTGACTGAGAGCTCTTTGCAATTCAACCAGGAGCACTAAATCGTTTTAGTAAAATTCACCTGGTTATAATTTGCAGCTGACTGCCAACTTTTGATTGGACTAGATAATCTCCAGAGGTCCCTTCCAACCCTAACAATTCTGTGATACTGTGATATTGTGACCTTTGGGTGTAAATAATGTCAGTAAACCACAGGTATAATAAATAATGTCAGTAAACCACAGGTATCACTTGCCTTTTTGCCAGATAATGCCACAAAAGCAATACATACTTTACTGGAATGGGAAATGCTTCTCAAGCCCTGTTTAGCAGTGGGCTTTTTTTCTAGGTAGGGTGATATTCTTCTCAAACACAGTTCTTAGAAGGCTCAGCAAAGATGCATGTAGACCCCAGGTGTTAGCATACATTTTGTAACTTTATGGTTCACTGGAGCAAGAAAGATCTAACAGGATGCAAATGATCATCCCTGTAGATAAGAATTGATTAGAAAATTCACAACTTGAGGCCTGGTGGTGGGGAATGACTGTAAAATGTCATTGAAACCAAGCGAATTGTGCTACAAATAAGCAAGAGAAGAAATATTGGGCTTTTGAGAGAGCTAAATTGCATTGCATGGTGGTTGTCATCCTGTCAGTGAATGAGATTAAAACAATTCCTATTGTATAGATCTGTCCAGAAACATAATCTCAGAGAAAATACTTAGATGAAAACTATAAAAACTACAGTTAGACTGTAAAATCTAATCAGCATCGACTGGCTGAAGGTTTAGGTTTTGTGCACTAAAATTTTTTATTTTTTTTTTTTTAGTAGGTCTTACAGTAGGATTTAGAAGGAGCAAAACTGCAATCATTATTGATTTTTCTTTTTAATCTAGTGTCTGTAAATATTTCTGTTCTTTGTTTCTAATTATTTCCTTTCAAGAAATTCTCCAGTGTCAGTATCCACACATACTAATCCTTTATAGTCTTCATAATATTAATATTGTCAGATTTCTGACTTAATTACACTAACAGGCCAACACTTTTGTCTTAAAGTAATTCTTTTTTAGAAATATTAATCACAACTTTGAAATTTGACATTAATAAGAGAAAGTATAGACATCACTTTAACTGCATGATTTATACTCACCTCTGAAGTAAGTTTTCTCTGCAAAATAACACTGAAGTTGTAAAAAGTTTTCAGCAGTAGGCAAGCATTGTACTTTATGGATTTTTAAATCATTGTTCTGAGTTTGTCTATATTGTTATATTTCATAGTTGATTTTTATTCCAGAATTGTGTGTTCAAGGTGCAGATTCAGTATACAAAAATCAGAAAGTATCCCAAATTAACAATACAACAAATAGACAGTTCCCCAACAAAAGCCAGTAATACAGACTTTTCATTGACTTCAAAGGTTTTAGATGTCAGGCTTTGGCAACCAAGTTAACCAACTCTTTGGGCATAGGAATAAGCTAGTTGGATTTACCATGGCCTGTCACATGTTTAAATAAAAATAAATATATAAATACTCTGTTATCTTACGAATGATATCTGTACAGAACTTTGGACAAATATTTCCTTATTCTCCTTCACTGAAGAAAGTGTTTGCCATAATGTCAATGCAGTCAGTGAGGATTCAGAGGAGTTCCTCTCTACAAGAAGAGGACCGATGCTATATTTCAACCTTGTGTCCATCTTACAAATTCAACATTTGACATTTAATAATGTTTACAAAGTATTGAAAACATTCTTCTGATTTATTTGAAATTAATGATTTCATCAGGCTACCCAAGTGTAATAAAATAAGTAAAATAAGAGAGAACAATAATTATTGAAGTACACTGTGGGGTTTTTTTCTGAATTCCTTCAATCAGTCCAATTAAATATATAACAGGAAATTCTTACTCTAAAGTTGTTTTAAGAATAAATGATGAGGCAATCTGCTGGAAGTAGGGAAATAATTTTGTACCTATATTTTTTTTTCTGTATTCATTTCAAATTTGCTATATTCCTGCTGTTTCAGCACTGACCCACATATGGAGAGACAGAAAAATTTGAAGGAGTTTAAATTTTCATCCACATATTGTTATCAATATGGATTACTTATTAAACTTTGGTTTTAAAATTTGAGAATAGTTTACTAATGGCTACTTACTTATGCCCTAAATTAACACAGGAATTGCATTGCTGAAGGGATGAATTTATTTCAAATTATTAGAAATGGAGAGACACTAAAAAGTAACAGACAAAGTAGTAAAGATGAGAAATTATCAGAAATGTTTTTTATGATATGGTTTTCTAACCTGAGTTTAAACATTCTCAAAGAAGTCTTACAACTCAGAAGAAATGTTTAAAACCATTTCTAGTCATAACAAAGCAGAAAAGAAGCTGAACAGTCAAAACCAGGTAAAATTCTTCTGTTACTTGAGAAGAGGGTTTTCAACTACAATAATAGTCAGATGCTAACTAAACATTCATAGTATTTAAACCCTTTCTCTCTGAACACAAGCACTGGGAGCTGATTGATCTCCAGCACAACTTGATACTTTTTAATGTATTTTTATAAATCAAATTAAAAGAAGATTTTTCCACTGGTGATAAAAACAACCTCTAGCAAGTAGTAATTATAGATGCCAAATACAGTAAAGTTGTCTACTTCTTTTCCATTGTACCATAATACTCTCCTCCCTAGCAATTTATCAGGATAAATACCCTTCATGGGAAAAACAAGTATGGAGAGGAAAGCAAAAACAGGCATGGAGAAGAAAGAAAAACATGTTGAGATTACTTTGGTTTTTTGTAGTTGTAAAAACCAAAGCAAGAATAAAGCTGACAGACTTTTTGTGAGCTATTCTTCCATATCACAGTACAGTGGAAGTGCTGATAAGACACTTAATCCCTCAACTGCCCAGCTGTCGTTGCTGCAAGCTTCTCTGCTCAGTTCTGCCTGTGCATCCTTACCACTTCCTATATTGCTACAGTAATGTCAGACCTCACAACTTTCTTTCTCCTGAATTGTCTCACCAGAGACCTATTTTAAGAGCAGGCTATCTGCTGAAATGCTCTAGAGAACATTGTAATTCGGTTTCTGGTATATGCAGAAATTTTCATCAATATCTCTCAATATTTGTAGACACATCCCTCAAACACCTTGTACATCAGACCAGTTATCCCTACAAATAGACCAAAGTTATCTTTAAATGTGATGGACTTATTTCCAGAGAATAAGGCCAGAAAAGAAAAAGAACTTATTCTTCTCTGACTCTTTTAATTTCTATCGTAGTCCTCAAATTGCCATTTGGATATTTGTCAGTTGGAAGAGGCTACATGAAGCTGTGTGACTTATATAAAAGTAATATTTTGTTCTCAGGTGTGGTGGGTTGAGCTTGGCTGGATGCCAGATGTCCACCCAGCCATATCTGAGCTGAGGTCATGTGGTATGGAATATCCTTTTGCTTAGTTTGGGTCAGCTAGTCTACTTGTGTCCCCTCTCAGAAGGAATGTTACAGTTCTGATGCTGTGCTCAGCAGTAGCCAAAACACTGGTGTGTTATCAACACCCTTCTCGCTACCAATGCAAAGCACCATGCTGTGACACCTGCTTTGGGGAAATGAACTCAATCTCAGCCAGACTCAATGCATCAGGGAACTATAATATTTTTGAATTTATTCAGATTCTATTTGGTTTTAGATCTAGATACAGATAAATAATTAATTATATTGTTAGACTAGTCTATTGATTTAAGTTTCCTTTACATCAAGAACAAAATACAGTGCAACATTGTAATTTTTATTTGGCAAACTTCCACCTGAAATATGAAGTAGACAACGTGAGGAAGAGGGCTGTACTGCTTCTTCAGCATAACTGCATATACTTGGAAATATTCTACCATTGGCACTACATTAGATTCAGATAAAATGGTACAAAATTTCTGCCAGAGCAGACTAAGCAACAACATGCTTAGTTGTCAAGATATGTCAATTATAGAATGAATTTTTCTATAATTATGACTTCACTGGTGAGAGTTTAAGTATTCCATTGGCTGATTAATCAAAATAAGTGATAACTGACCCACAATTAAAAATTAATTAAAATTAAGAATATTAATTACACTTCCTCCAAAAGTTAAGAGATACTAACAGGTGAAGTATTAAGCAGTACTGAATACATTTTTGGCATCCAATTGGTCTTTGCATGCTTCAGAATATTGACCTAATTAGACCTTCTAAAAAAACAGACTTCAGTACTATGAGGGAGCAAGAGGTACAAGTAAAAAAAATGGTCATGGATGACAAGAGTATAAACTTATTTTGCAAATGCCATTTACAAAAGAATATATAAAAATAACTGACATGAGACAATTGCTCCTATAAACAGAAAATAATAATGAAGTAAAGGAATTATATGCCAGAAAAGAAAAATTTCTGAAGGAAAGAAAAAGCAAAGAATCATTCTACTGAGATTTGAGTACATTGGGGAAATGTGTGAGATATTAGCTTATTAGGTACAAAGAGTGTAGAAAGAACAAACAACAGCAGGAGGAATGATAATCTTTCTAAAGAAATGAATGGCTTATTCACCAACCAGACTGAAACCTGGCTATTGGTATTCCTCAGAGCCCCATTCCTGGAAAAATAGTCCTTGCTGTTCACAATAATTCCTCAACCAAAACTTGATTTCACAGCCTTGCTTAAGCATTTTTCATCAGTCTCAGATGCCTTTCCTTTGAATAACTAGTCAGTGTGATCCAAATAGTAGATGGAAAACCTGAAAGCATTTTATGTACACAGTAAAATACATATTTCACTTGAATACTGTGAAAAAAAATAAGACTAGGTAAACTACAGGAAAATGTCTTTGGCTTTGCAGTGTCTTCTAAGGAAATACTTGCATTAAACTAACTTAAATCCCAGACTATCCCAAAGCTGTGTTTTCTATCTATTTCATTTGATATGCTGTAACATGGTGAGTCAAGACAACTTGTGAGCAATTTTTAAAGGTCAGATCCTGTTTTCTCAAAGTTCAGTAGTAAAAAATGTACATGAAGCAATGTGATGTGTTCTAGGTACAGTGGATGGTTCTCTGTAAAGCACACAGCTTTACGAAGTTCAAGGAGTTTAAAGTCCCTGTTACCAAAGGGAGCATATGCTTTAGACACAGTAACAAAACTGGAGGCAGTATGGATCTTCTTACAACAAGGCTAATACCCATACTGTGTGAGTTGGGGCTTTCTTGGGGATTCATCTGAAACCATGGAAAAGCTGCTCCTGACAGCAAGTCCATCGTGAAACAGGAAGTGCAGTGTGCTCTGTCTTCTCCGTGGTAAACGCAGATCAGTGGGAGCATTTTGCTTGTTCTGTCCCCCTTCTCCTCCTTATCCTCCTCTGAATATCAGAAAAATTAATAAGCAAATGATATCTGATATGAAAGCACAGAAGTATAAGAATGTATGTATGGAGAAGTGTTTTAGTCTTTCATAAACCTTGAAAAACTCAGAATACTAGTGTGGCATGTGTGAAGGAGGGAAGATACCTACACAAACTCTAAAATTTGCCTCTTTCAAATATGATTTTTTGAGTTCACATTAGTGTCTGCAGCTTGTGTGATACATGATATTGATGCCCCTGAGCATCAGTGACAGAGGTTATGCATCTAAATACAGAAAAACTTTAGGCTTCAACCTTGAAAGTTGGATCAGTTATCACATTAAGATATATAAGATTATGAGGAAGAAAAAAATAATGAAGAGCCAGTAAAGTTTCTGTATACATTCTCCAAGAAATGAATTTTTCTTACTGTTATTAAACTCAGAATTGTAAACCTTTTGTTAATGCCTAAACAGAGAGAGAAGATAGCAGAAATAAAGCTGATAGCCATCTGCATGTCTACACATAGAGCTTTGAACAGTGAAAACACAAAATATCCACTGGATCTGCTTGACCTATAGAAAAACCACAGTGTAAGAGACAGTCACACTATGAACATACCATCTAATGCTTATTTGCTTATACTATAATGAGAAAGTTCCCAACGTACTGGTGTGACCAAGTCTTTGGAGCCTTCAGGAACATGTCTGGAGATTGATGGGGCTTTTGCTAACTGGAAATAGAAAAACTAAATAAACAGAAATAAAACATCCCTCCAAATTTAGTAGAATGGTACATATCCTTCAATTCTATCTTGCATGCCAGAGGAAAATACAGAGCACTTCAAATAAACGTAGCATGACTTCAATTTTTAAATAGAAGAGTCATAAAAAAAGTATATTACATCTTATCAGGCATATATAAAGTGAAAAAAATCTTTCTTCACACATGTATACATCATATTTCTACTTTCTATAATATCTATACTGTTTTCTAACCATGAGGAAAGCTGCAGCTTCATTAAAACAACAGTTGAAGCACAATCAGAATTTCACATGATTTTTTTAGAATTCGTAGCTGGTTTTGTTTGCTATGAATTATTCTGGTTTTACTTTTGTTCAGAAGCAAAATGAAAATATGCAGAGATTTTACGTTAGCTGCTCTGGCACTCAGTTCAAGCATAATTTTTTTCAGCCTTCATAGTTCCCAATCTTAATATAACAATCCACTTGTTGTCTTTTCCATTCCTACATTTAAGAATAGAGATATGCCTAGTACTGCTTCTGAGTCTCCATATTTTAAAGTATTCTAAAACTACTCTAACCCACTTTCTACAGTGAATTAAATCCCACTGGCACTTGCAAGCAAAAGTAACTATCCCGTAAATGTGTACACCTTTCAAATATCCTGAGACTGTTCCTTCCTAAGCCATTTAGAGACATAATGTGGTTCTGACATTTAAGTCTCATTTAACCTCTATCTCAGCTGTGAGACTCTCACACTGGTGTGACTGTACATCATTTAGTCTAACTGGAAATAAAACGTTATGGTTTTGTTGCTGATGAAAACACAGGTGATGTCTCTGACATGACTGTTATCAACCATAGATGTACACTTGTTTATCTGATTGTAGCCACAGAGCTTCAGTGCAAGAAGTGACTTTGTCCTGAGGGGCTAAGAGAGTGATTTGAGAAAGGCAGACTGCACTTTTAATTAGCCCTATTGATTCCTTACAAAAGCAATTCTAAGGCTTGTTTTGTTTTGTTAGTGTTCAAAAGAGGGTAGAGCTAGTTCCTGGAGTCCACCTAACCTATGGCAACTTGACCTAAAGACTTCAGTGCTTGTTAATATCAGTTCACTTCTCTAAAGAGTATACAGAGTTACAGAAGGCCTCTTAGAAAAATCTGAAAGAGAAGACACAAGGTGTAGAAACACATGGAAAAAGGATATCCATAGCAAGGATTCCCTTCCCTTTCCTTTTTCTCTCCCCCTGCCTCCCCTCCCTTCTCTCCTCCCCTTCTTATTTAATAATTTTTATTTTTTTTTTTTATTTTTCATTACTTGGGAGCCTGCTATTCTTCAAAGAAAAGGATTAATAGCACAGTCAAGGCATACACATAAAACACGCAAGAGCTGTACAGGTTACAACTTTGGTAGTTATCTCGGTTGTGTTGTTCAGCATCTGTATTGTCCCTGATGCTGGTGTGAAGGGATGAATTTCCATCTCTATTGCATTCTCTGAGCATCTCTCTCTCGAGAAAAAAACCCCACACAACAAAACTATCAAAATTATTTTTAACTTCACTGCAAGTTTAAATGTTCTGAACTTACAGTTCCTGAGACTGAGATCTTTTGCCTATAAAACATGACCATAATTATCTCAGTTGTCTAAGCTTCAAATGTCCATATATGCACAGGTGTGCCATGTAATAACAATATTGGACAAATGGGGAATAACATTTGAATGAGACAGCTATTTCATCACCTAGAAAGCTGATCCTTTTCTGTTAGATAGATAAACCCCCCACATACACAAACATGACTCCTGGAGTTAACAGCCACTTTTAGTGTACATCTGGTGAGAGGATGTGATCTAGCCTCTGAAGCGTTCCTTCTTTTGACTTCATTGTTGCCAACTTTTCCCTCTGGAGATAAAGATACTCTCTCAAAAGAAGGAAAAGATATGGAACACTGTATCTTCTAAAATATCGATGCCTCAATTCCTTTTTGTTCAAATATAGCTGCCTTTAAAAAACAAATCTCAGCACCAGAAGATTTTTAAAAAAATGCAAACATCTTTGTAGGAGAAAGAAAAAATGCTCTAGTGATATAGTGTCTGTCCTTATCTCCTTACAGTGGTTTCAAATCCTTTGTAAAATTTAATCTGAATATGTATTTAGTGACTCTCATCATAATATGTCAGCACATGTACCTTTGATAGATGTTTTCTGATGGGTGTTTTTTTTTAATTCAGACATTGGATTTTGGCATGTAAAGTCTAAAACTGGTAGTAGGGTCTTGCATGGAGAGTTCATGTCTCTGCTATTCTGTGACTTTTTCTGTCTTTAGATTGCAGTAGATCCTTTTTATCTCTAAAGGATAAATTTTCTACTGCTTGCACATTATTTTCACACAAATCTTGCATTTCCACACCAATAAGGTAATTGGTGAGAAAATGGCATTTGCAAATATGTGAATTATAGGCTATGGATTAAGTATGTAGAACATAATATTCTGCATTTATGCATAAGGCATTTTCAAATTCAGTTGTCAGAGGTTAAGCACATGTTTTGTCATCTCATCAAAAGATCTGATACTCTGTAATGGGTTGACCTTGACTGGATGCCAGATGCCCACCAAGATGCTCTTTCAACTTTCCTTGTTACCAAGACAGGATTATGATTAAAGGCTCATTGGTTGAGAAAAGGATGGGGAACCCACTCACTAATTTCTGTTGTGGGTAAAGCAGGCTTGGTTTAGGGAAATTAACTGAATTTTTTACCAATCAAAAGTCAGAGCTGGTTAATAACAAATAAGAACAGATCTAAAACACTTTCACACAACCCCTCCCTTCTTCCCAGGCTTACCTTTACCCTAGCACAGGTTCCTTCCACGGCTTGCAGACCTTCAGGCACAGAGGGGATCCCCCATGAGGTCACAAGTTCTACCAGCAAACCTGCTCCAGCATAGATTCCTCTCTCCCTGGTACCACAGGTCCACAGGTCCTGCCACAGGCCTCCCATGGAGTCAGAGCCTCCTTTGAGCACCTACCAAACCAACATAAAAGTGGAAGGAAGCACCTTGCTTTGTAGGTTAATGCAATACTGTATTGTTATTTGGATAAACCATATTGTTAAAGAGTAAATAAACCACTTATTCCCCTTTACTGCAGCATGATGACATTTACTCCTGTTAGCACTGACTTTATAAAAAACAAGATTGTACTCATTTCTTTTGTTCTACATGCATTCAAGAACAATAACAACAACAAAAGAAGTAGAAAACAATCCTTGCAGAGAGGTAGTTTCAATAGCAGGCTGCAAGAATATTAATGGCAATGCCTTAGAAGACTCTTAAAAGTCATAAAAAAGTGGTTAAAATTTTCCCCATAGAGCATAATATTGAAAGTCTTCTTTCATTACAGGATCAGATAATACCACTGATTATCTAGGTTTTGAAAATAAGTAAAATTATGATATGGATACACATTTTCAGAGCCAATGAACACAGACTATACAGAATTTTCAACAGTGGTTCTGTCTTAAAAAGAAAAAAGATATCTGCTTGAGATAGACAGTGCCTTTTGTCCAGGTTCTTCATTTGAATGGTGATAATTACAAGGATCTGGCTATGCAGAAGACAAGAGGATTGTCCTTGATTTTTTCAAAGTTAAAACTTCACTAGCAGAAAATCTTGGTAGAATAAAGCCCATACATCTCTTTGCACTTCTCTTCTTTGCTAATCTTTTATGATCTGAACAAAATGGATCATTCATGAGTAAAAATCATGCCTTTTCTTTTTTGAAGATAAAACTGAAGACCTTCAGCCAGCTCTTCAGTGCTACTGAAAGCACTGCTCTTGGGGATCTGAAAGGAAAAGGCCATTATGTCTCCAAGGCCATAAAGACCATTGCAGTCTCATAATCTCATTTACTAGGTCTCAGGCTACAAAGATTTATTTTCAGTGTTGATGGAGACAGTGGTTAAAATATTGTTATGAGATTTGAAGGAAATTCTGTGAAAGTAATTGACATTTTGGTGCACTTGATTCACACAGAAATTGTACAAATGTAATGCTAAACTTAAAATCGACTGATACAGGCAGAACTTTGCTTTGATCCACTGGACAATGGCTCTTTTAATAAACCCAAACAAGCTCATCGTGGTGTCCCATAAATTCTACATTGTCTCACATTTCACCAAAAAACATTTGGACACTGCTAATAACTAGTATACTTTTCATTACTTCAATATGTACTTGAACAGATCTTGCTCAGAGGAAAGCACAGTCTAAGACCAGCACTTTATCCAGGGAGTATTACTCTCTGAAAACTGGAAAGAAGAGATCATTTAATTAAGACTGGAGTTTTGTTCATAAAGCTCTTACCTTTAAAAATTTGTGTAGCTTTGTTTTATGAACTAAAAACACTGGGGTTTTTTGTTTAAATGGGAAGTTAAAAATATTTTGACCTTTCATGGCAAGTTTGAGTTTGATACATTTGTATCTTTTGGAGGATTGAACTACTGAAAAGAAGAATTTTTAAAGTTGAAAATCACCAATTTAACCTTTAAATTGGCAGCCTCAGTGTTGATTTCAGGCTGAGAAAAATTAAAATAAGATTTTTATTTCCAAGGTAGACTATCTTGACATTGCCAGTTATAATTTCATGTTAATTTATTGCCCCTGAGTAACTCATCTGTTCTTCATATACGTGTTCTTTATATCCAACTTCCTTGTTACTGGCAAAATAAATGACAGAAATAGCTTGATCTTTATACCTTCTATTCATACCATGTCAACAGATCAAAACTGCTATCGGGCTTTTAATGAGGGGAGAGCTTAGAAGAGACAGAGATCTTAAAGGATATTTGCTGGTTATGTATTAGTGGTTCTCATGTGTTAAAAAAATGAGACAATCAGAGTGTTTTACTGTCATGCTTCTCAGTTGAAAAGTATCCCACATATTATTACTGCTCAAGCCTTTTGTCTTAGGAGCTTAGATCTCCTTGTATGTCCTCTCATTATCCCCCCGCAATTTCACATTTTATTTTTTCCACTCTTTTATTATCTCAAGACAACATTTTTAGAGCATAGCAACTCATAATATTATTCTTCTGCTCCTTATCTGGTGTATATTTTGTTCTTCTTTATGCATCAGATTTAAAATAAAACTATGTGCCTGAAAATAGTCTTCTAATGTGTTGTTTAGCTGTGCATCTAAGTAGGTTAGACACCTAAAATCTGCTCACCTCATTTATATCAGCTCCTTGGGATGCTTCAGAAATCATTTTAATGTTCTCTAATACAAGATTTTAAGACTTGTGGCTAAACTAGGAGAGTGGATGGAAAACAGTTGTATAACTGATATGCATATGACACTGTGCATCCTCTTGGCACCCACCTTCGAGATATTTATATGCATTAATAAGATGCACTCAGTCTTCTCTAGACAAAGAGAAAATCTCTCCTCATAAGAGAGATCTTAATCATCTTTACTGTCCTTTGCTGGACCTTCTCAAGAAGCTCCTCATCTTTATTGTACTGAGGAGCCCAGAACTGGACACAGAATTCCAGATGTGGCCTCACTAGGGCTAAGTAGAGGGGGAGGATCATCTCCCTCGACCTTCTGGTCACACTATTCCTGATGCACCCCAGGATACCATTGTCCCTCCTCACCACAAGGGCACACTGCAGGCTCATGGTCAACTTGTCATTCACCCAGAGTCTCAGGTCCTTCTCAGCAGAGCTGCTCTCTAGTAGGTCAGCCCCCAGCCTGTACTGGTATTCGGGGTTATTTCTCCCCAGGTGCAGGACTCTACACTTGCCCTTGTTGAACCTCATTAGGTTTCTCTCTGCCCAGTTCTCCAGCCCGTCAAGGTCCCACTACATGACATCACAGCCTTCAGGTTTATCAGCCACTACCCTCAGTTTCATATCATAAGCAAACTTGCTGATGGTACATCCTATCCCTTCATCCAGGTCTTTGATAAACAAGTTGAATAAGACTGGACCCAGTAATGATTCCTGAGGAGTGCCACTGACCATAGGGATCCAATTGGATTCTACTCTGCTGTTCCTGACCCTCTGAGCTCTGGCATTCAGCCAGTTCTTGATCCACCACACTGTCCATTCATCTAAACCACAATTCCTGAGCTTACCTATGAGGATGTTATGGGAGATAGTGTCAAAAGCCATGCTGAAGTCGAGGTAGACAACATCCGCTGTGCTTTTCACATCAACCCATCCTGCCATATCATAAAAACATTACTGTAGAAGCTGAAAATCGGTTTAGGCTGGTTTTCCTGGATATGTGGGACAAGAAAGTCTCACTTTACAAATTAGAGATTGTTTGTATCGTACTTATCCTCCATTTTAAAAAACAACAAACAGAGGAAATGTTGCCCAGTTGTAGTACTTGCACACATCTTTAAACACCAAAAAACCTATAGTAACATGGTTCAACTACACACACTTCGAAAGATTCATAGTATGGGAATATTTTCAGAGAAATTACATCTGCGGGACAGAAAATACTTTGAATATTGAATTGTAGTGTTCTACAGATATTGGTCCATGCAAGTGATGATAAATTTTTTTTAAATGAAAATTAAATTTTGACAAATCATTTAAGTGTATAGTCAATTTAGTCAAATGTTTGTGTAGAACACTTTCAGTACTGCTGCGGAATGGCTGCAGAAGCAACTTAACTATTTAATTATAAGCAATAAAGGGCCCAGTACTCATATCTTTAGTTAGATCTTGAAAATTAGGTATAGTAGTATAAAAGGAAGGACTTTTTTGCTTTATTTTTCTGTTTGATTGGTTGGTTTGTTTTTTTTGTTGATGGGGGGAGAGCTGTAACCCCCCTTATGCAAGACCCAGAAGGACCACTCTGCATGCAGTCACAGTGTGACACAAAATGGACCTTTGTTAAACATGGATGCCAGCTTATAAATGGAGAGCAGAGACCCTTCTGGAACGAAGGGTGGAGACTGGGGGGAGTATTCAGGAGTTGCCAATCACAGTAACAAGGAGTGGAACCATCTGAACATGAACAAATGGGAAACTGTCTCTGGGGAGAACTGCTGAAGCAGGGTAGAACGAATAAGGAAAGGGCTTACAAAGGACCAATAGGAGAAAAGGTAACAGGGGTACAGTGAAGGGAATTATACACCTTATAGTAAGGCATATTGTATTAACAATAAGACAATTGCTCAACAGAGTAAAAAGACTGGAAAACAGACACTCTCGTAGTCACAACAGTCACATTCAGCGCACCACGGCATAACTGCACTCCAAACTATTCTTCTTCTTCTGATTTTTCCTCATGAAGTTTTCACCACCATACATATGATTCTCTTCGGGTACTTCCTACTTTTTTTTTTTTTAATTATTATTTACTTTTGGGTTTTTGGTTTTTTTGTTTTGTTTTGTTTTGTGTTTTTTTGTTTTGTTTTGTGTTTTTTTTGTTTGGGTTTTTTTTGGTGGTGGTGGTGTTTTTTTACTTCTGTCTGTATCGTTGTATTCTCTTGTCTGGACTTCTTCACATTCATTGACCTGGGTCCTTTTTTATACCTATATTGATGTCTAAGGTACCCAAATGCAGCATTTAAGCTCCTAAGAGGTTGGTCACTGGTCAGTTGAAAATATGAATAAAAATGAAAAAAAAGGGGAAGAGTTTCTTTTTTAAGTGTTCTGCTTAAATGAAACTTTGTTCTAAAGAAGATTAATCCAAACACTAAGAATTTTAACTTTGCTTCTCTTTTGAATGTATCTCCCTATCATTAGTTGTTCCATTTCAGGACACTGGCATTCATTCTTCATCAAGGAAAATATAGTCTGTACTAAAAAATGAGATTACACATGCAGTTTCTGTACAGTTCTTTTATGGTTCTCTTATGGTTCTCTTACAGTGGTCTTAAAGGTCCACTAAGTTATATAGAAGCAATTTCTCTGCAATCAACTGTCAAACACTATGTAGTTTTAATCTAAAACACAGCAACATATGAATACATTTGTTTCTGGTTTCTGTCCAGAAATAGGCATATGTAAGTCCATATGACTTTCAAGAGATTCTGTGATCTAAGATCTGTGAAGAATATATAGGTATAAGTGACTGGTTGTTTAAAAGTGAAAAGTCCAGAGGCTAGTTAAATTGATGCTTGGTACACACCTTTACCAAAAAGAAAAATAAACAAAACCAGAAGAGCAACCAGAGGATTATTGCGTGGGAGACAGAAGCAAAAGGGCTTTCTTGGGAGCCCCCAAGCAGATGGAGAAAGTCAGCCAAGGCATCATCAAGCACATTGTGCAGCTTTATAAAGTCACTTCCAAACTAACTGGATTAGCACTGCCATCAGATTTATGAAAGCTCATGGCACAAACCCTAAGCTGTCGCTTCTGAGCATGTATGCTATGTTAAGCCAAAGCTGGAAGTCTGTTGATATGAAATAATAAACAGCCCTTATGGAAAGTCCTATGGACCAGTGAACATCCCCTGCTGAGTCAACCCTGTTAAATGTCTAAATCACCATAAGTTTTAAGGTTTTCAGAATTAATTCCATAACCCATATAATTTTAATAATTGTTTTTATATTATGATTTAGCAAATTGCATTATTCTTCTTAAAATACTGTTGTGGGGTGTGTTCTATCGTTAACTTTTTGATCTAGTATATAACAAAGATTCATTCTTTAATTTTGGTCACTAATAAAACAATAACCCAAATCCTCCTTTCTTGTTCCCAAAACTTTCTCATACTAAATATTCTGTCAAAGAAACAAGATAATGAAGTGAAAAAGGATGTAGCAAGAAAAAGATGTAGCTTCCAAGTTCAAAAGATGTAGATTGATCAATAAGGAAGTGTGATGTATTTTAGAGGAGGGAAAGAAAGACTTATTTCAGTACAAGTCAGGAAAACATAAATAGATAGGGAAGCCATCGTTTTCTGGAAGACACCATTTTTCTTCCATGGGTAGAGGTCAATAAAGTTAGAATGGAAACTTCAGAAAACAAAAGAATAAAGAATAGATATTCAAATGCTGTTTGCCAAAATACCATTTACCTTTTTGCAATTCCCAGAAATCTTGTCTGTTCTGTAGCATAAGAAGTACTGCAAGCAATGATGCTTCTGAGAAGAAGAGAAAAACCACAGAAATATGCTTTGTGTTAAGAAAAATTTGAACATAATTTCTCAAAGTGACATTCCATTAAAATAATGATGCTAAATCTTAATATTATCCATTTTGCTATGATCAGCTACACTGTTAAGACTAGACACTGTACTCTCATTCTTATTTTAAGCAGAAGCTGACAAGGGCATTGTGTTTCTTAGCAGCAGAGAAAAGTCACCAAAACCAAGGCAATGTGACAAACAAACAAACCCCCAAATACAGCAATTTCCTAGACACACTCTACCCTTCTGTCTCTGAAGGGGAAAGGACAAAAGTATTTATTCAGAGCAGTGTTTTTTAGAAAGTTTGATTTACACAAAATTTCTCAGATTTCATGGTAATAGAGGAAGGGAAGCAAAGAAATTAAAGGAAATTGTTGTGTAAAAATTACTCACTTTGTTTAATAATCCAGAAACTGTGAAACTAAAGCTATCACAAACCTGTCTATAATACTCAAGGGAAGAAGGCTAGTCAGTATTTTCAGTTTTCTTAGAGTATACTGACTGAAAAAAAAACTGATGAAAACCAAATCTGTTTATTTCGAATTACTGTATATTTTTTTAAAAAATAACATGAGTAAGGTTTTGTTTCAGTTATTATTTAGAAGGTAGTTTAAAAAGCACACAGAAGAACTATATATCTACTAAAAATGATGATATATTCAAATTGTCTCTGTTTTTTTAATTGTTAGTTTCTAGCATAAACCTGTAGTCAACATGATTTCATGGAAAATGAACAACATTTTTCATCTGTTTACCATCTTGTCTTATATCAGCTGTAAAATATATACTGAAAATTCTGAAATAATAATAATCAAACCTTCCAAAAAACAAAGCCCCTTTTAAAGTGTGAATCAAATTGAAAATGAAGTGACTCATTTGTGTGGTTGCTTGTTTTGAGGGTGAAGAAAAACACGCAGAGCACATAGAATAATTTTGCAAAAAAATCTTTGAGTGGTCACTGTCTCTTTTTTTCTCTGGGAAAAACTCATGCTACATCCCTTAGTAATATTTGGGATATGTATTTAGGTTTTATTATCCCCTACAAAGAGAATTTCGCATCCTCACATAGCAATTTGTTCCGGTACTTAAGTGTCCTAACAGTCACAGAGGCTTTCTCTCTTGATAATTAACCTGCATGTTCCTCAGTAGAGCTTAAGTCTATAACAGCTTTTTAAGATTTTGTAGACTCATAAGGTTACTTCAGTCAATATCCTCTTCTATTTGAAGAGGATATTTTTCCTCAATATGGACCATTCTTTTATTCCTATTTCACACCTTTTAACATTGAATTTCTCTGATTTCTTCATGTTCACATAGTAATCTGGTCTGTATCATCACTATGGTACAAGCCATACTGTTGAACTTATACCGTTTTACTCATAATTTCATATACATATAGATGTAAGTATATGTAGAATTGTATAAAACAGATTATTATATATCTACACTGTCTTTCTGACTTAATGTTTAAAAATATTGCTTATATTATGTTTCAATCAAACACTATTTTTAGGCATGGGTTGGGATGTTCAGTTTTAAATATTAAATATTTACAGATTGTAGCTTTGTCTCCTTATCACATTTCATATTTTCATATCTTCACAGATTTTCATAGAATCAGAGAATTGTAGACTCATAGGATGGTTTAACTGTGGGCAAGGACATCTTTCACTAACTAGACCAGGTTGCTCAAGGTCACATCCAACTGACCTTGAACATTTCCAGGGATGGGGCACCCACACTTTCCCTGGGCATCCTATTCCAGTGCTTCATCACCTTCACAGAGAAGAATTTTTTCCTAATATCCAAATTAAATTACCCTTTTTCATTTTAAAGCCATTACCTCTTGTCCTATCATTACAGACCCTCATAAAAAGTCTCTCTGCATCTTTTTTTATATCTTTAGGTATTAAATGATAGTGATTATTTCCCCAGAGACTTCTCCAGTCTGAATAGCCTCATCTCTCTCAGACTGTCTTCATAGGAGACATGTTCCAACCCTCTTATTCTTTCTGGCCCTTCTCTGGAACTGCTCTGACAGGACCACGTCTTTGTTTTGCTGGGGGCCGTGGAAATGGAAACGGTACACAGCTGGATGTAGTACTTACAGAAATAAAGACAGAATTATCATTAACAGAATCAGTCACAGGGTCTGTTGGCTCAATATGTGTCTCAGTTGTTACATTTCACGAGACTATCACTTTCTTTAGGACAATTATCCCCAAGACTTTACATTAGACACACAAGCATCTTTGCATGTCCCACACACTGTCTGGTTTTGTAAGTATTTTCTTCTCTCTAACCATTTCTTTTAAGAGTAATATCATGTCTCTAGAACTTCTCAGACATGTGGAAATTAATAATAACATATGTGATGCAAATGGTCTTGAAGATAAGAGGAGCAGAAGTGAAACAAAATGAATTGGTCTTGGACAGGAACTAATGGCAAAACTTGAAACTTTCCACCACATAGAAAATGAGTTGAGGCTATTCCAAGGAATGCTAACTGATGGGTGACTGTGATCCATGAATATGATGCAGTTTAAACCATTCTAAGATGTGCTGAATGAGGTATTTCAGTAGAAAAATTCTTAATTAATGTGACTATGAAAGCTCAGATGAACTTTTGTGAGATACGCTCAGCAATGTTTATATAAAGTGAATTCAGAACAGAAAGACTAGAGCTATTATGGAGTAGGATAAAGATAATTTAATACCTGAAGATAGATAGATAGATAGATAGATAGATAGATAGATAGATAGATAGATGATAAATAGATAATTAGGTCCTTGAACTATACTAACTTTCAGGCTTCCTGGGATTTTGCTTTCATATATATACAACTTTAAGTTTATCTTTCCAAAGAAACAAAAACACTTCATTTGGTATTTTCCATTTCTCCTGAATTTTCTCTGAATGGCAGAAAACAACCTTTTGGTGAAAATAACCCACATTCAAAATAACCCACATTCATTCTAATAAAACATTGTCAAGTTCAGGATGATTAAGGCGAAAACTGAGGGAAATATAAACCAAGCATTTGTAATTCTAGCTTATATTTAATATAAACTTCCTCAAAGCTATAAGGATAAAAAATTAATCATGATGAATTTGTGATGGCATTTCTGTCTTCATGCAGTTGGTTTTATTTGTAATTTGGTTTATGCTTTTCTTCATAAGATGGGTTTTTCTCTCCTTCCTTGGACTTAAGTTTATATCTACTATCATTTTCATTACTTATTAAATCACTCCTTTTGGGTTGAATGGTCTTCCTCATCATACTATTTTGATAAGTGTTGTGAATTACATGATGAGGTGCCAATCTGGAAAGCGGAAAAGTACCTGGGGATTCTCATGGATACCAAGTTTAACATGAGCCAGAAATGTGTCCTTTTGTAAAAGGAAGTATATAGTGTTCTGAGCTACATTAGAAGTATTGCCAGCACATCAAGGGAGGTGATCCTTCACTTCTACTCAACCCTATGAGGCCACACTGGGAGTGCTGCATCCACTGAGGGGCCATAAGGATGATTGAAGGCATCACTCATGTGAGAACAGGCTGAGAGAGCTGGGACTGTTGAGCCTGAAAAGGAGAAGGCACATGGGGATCTTACCAATGTGCCAAATACCCAAAGGAAGTGTGAAAAGAGGATGGAGCCAGACCCTTTTTTAATCATGTCCAGTGGTAGGACGTGAACTGATGGGCCCAAGCTGAAACATGGGACATTTGATTTTTCTTATTGTGAAGGTGACCAAGCACTGAAAGAGGATGGGAGGTTGTGGAGTCTCCCATCTTGAAGATATTTTAAAGTAATCTGGAAATGACATAGACAATCGGTTATAGATGGTCCTGCTTGAGCAGAGTTGTTGGACCAAATGATTTCCAGAGGTCCCTTCCAACATCAATCATTCTGTTATTCTGTGACAAACCATTCTTACCCATACTTGGGAGTAACTAATCTGCTAGATTAAAAATCTGTTTATAGAGACTACTTATGCCTGTTTGTAGTGACTGCACATGGTACATTAGGAATACTGATGACAGATTTGATATTTCAAGTGCCTTGTCCAAACCATTTTGTCTTTTTTGTCATTTTAAGGAACTTGACTTGTCACAGATTATCAGTTTGATTTGCTTCATTGCTTTATTCTTCTGTCTCAAATGACTATTAACAGTTTACAACAATTTTAACTCATTGCTTATTAAGTTTATGTCTAACTGAATAAATTATTCCAGAATGAACATTAAACTGAACTTTGGATACCTGAATAACCAAGCATGTAAAATTAAGCTCAGTGCTTGAAGTAGGTGGTTTGATTTAAGGCTTGTCTGTATATTTTTACTTTGCAAATGAACTTTATTTTTGCTTGGAATCTCATGTAAAGATACTGAACAATGGCAAGACTTATTAGGAATTGCTTGAAATAGTAACCCACCCACTAAAACAATAGCCTCGAATTTTTTGTGCATTACTTTTATGCATATCTTTAGATACCTTCTAATACAGACTAAAAAAAAAAAAAAAGGTAAATTGTTAGAATGCTCACAACCAGAACTGAAAAGTAACAGAAAATTCAAGATCATTCCATGTATCTGTTTGCATATATTTTCACAACAGTGAAACATTTTTAATGATCTGATTCCATACTATATTTCACACTATCCTTCAGAGAACAACTATTTTTCAGTATTTATCTTTATTCTCTTCATGTCTTTTCCTTATACTACTTCACTTCATACAAACCACCACAAAATACAAAATAGCTGTGAGTTCGGTTTTTTGTAGTGTTTGTTTTGGTTTCTTTTTTGACTCTTTCTCAGGTGCTTCAACATCACTGTTCTTATTGCTTTCCAAAACCAATCTTCAGAACACCAATGTAAGGTGAAGAATTATTATCCTCATTTTCCATATCAAAGAAATTATATCAAAGTAAGTTTAAAGCTCCAATTGTTAAAAGTTTCTAATGATTTTGAACAAAAAAGATGCATAGTAACATTATTCACTACTTTGTGTTCAGAGTACAGATTTTAGTGACCAACATCAAAGATAAAGTACAGTGCATTTCTGCAAGTTGTTCCACGGGAATCTCAAATTAAATAGGGCCCATCTGCCAAAACTTTCTACATGAGTTATCTGATATCACAAAGGAATCCCATAGCAGATACTCCGTTTCTTCAGAATTACATGCTTGTGTAAAGCAGTCATTTCACATAGATGCTCCAGTTTCCACAAGAAATTAAATGAAAGTATTTTTTTCAGTGAAAACCAATTTTTTTTCCTAAACCCAAATGAGATGAGAAGATTGACTCTCTTAAGAGGAAAGATATATTCTCTGGAGTGTTATGCACAGTCTGAAAGGTGCTCTATATCATTTGAGGGCAGAACAGAGGAGCAGAGGGGGGAATGAAAAAGCAAAATTTCCTTCAGTCTACTGGTCTTAAACATATTTCTGACTGACAATAACAAAGACACAATTAGATAAGAGCACTGAAATTCTACTAATTCTAAGGATTATTCTTCACCTGCTTTTTCACTTCACCAAATGCCCATGCTTTCAGCTAATGAAAAGCTTATATGAAGAAAAATGTCAGACATTTCCATTTTACGTGAGTTTTTATTCATCTGTAATCCTTTTTGATGCCCACAGGACAGTGACAATTTAGATGTATTCTTTACAGATTTACTCCATGCTTCTCAGATCTACTCAGTTTTCACTCATTTTCTTTTCCAGTAGACTCTCATACCATCACAGGCATGCAATGAAATAAGGTGACATCATTCAAAATATGATCTCTGTATTATCATTGCAATTGATTTGCCTCCCCTGACTGGAGCAGCTTGACATTTTTTATAGGTGGCTTACTTGAATTGCTCCTCGTTCTAGGCCAAGCAGGTTAATAGCAGTGAGTTCTCATGCTTGGAGAGCTTTTCTTTTTCACGCTCTCAACTCTGAAGAGCAAGTTGCTTACCGCAGCTCTCCTAATGCAAGAGGTTTTTTTTCTCTGATCAGAAGGCAGCTGGTACCTATCTTTTTATTCAGTTTTGTTGCTGATGAATTACAGATATCTTAATTCTTGGTGACTCAGCCCAATATTAAAAATCTGACATAGGATAAAACTGTCCAGTCAGTACCTTTCTCATGTGCTTAATTTCTTAGCTCTGTGTCTTTTCTTGTAACAATCCTAAATTAAATTCATAACTATAATCTGAAATTATAAATTCAATTAATTTGGAAAACATGCAGGACACATCAAGTACCTGTAAATTGGTGTTAAAATGCCATTACTGCTTTATGAAACACCAAATGATTTTCCCCTATCAAAAAACCCTATTACATCAACTCTCATGGTTTTAAAATTATTCTCAAGACTGTCATTCCATGAACTATAACTGTTACACAAAAACTTATTATATTCTTGCTATGGACTTATTTAACGGATTTATGCTACTTGCAGCTTGGTTTAATCTCTGAAGTTATTTATTGGTTGTTAAAACTATTGTTCTGTCCATGTGAAAGCTGTTCTACAGAGAATGTGGCAACTGTTCACTGTCATCAATGAAGCAATCAGGAAAAGAGAGAGCAGACAACGTAGTGTCACTTCTGAGCTGCAAGTGTGATAGCTATAGGAGTATCTTCACAAAACCTTGTCTGTTCTCTTCTCCACTGATATATTTTCTTATGTGTTTGAACAGCAGGTCAGAAGCCAGTATCTTTGGTAAAGTCAATGGAGGAAAAATAAAGTGGTCTGAAATTAACTGTCATAGTACATTAATGATGTTTAGTTTCGACGCATTGATCAAGTGTAAAGCCAATGAGTGGACTAAACTCTTCGAGGGCATTGACAAAATAGAACTGATTTAAAAGTCTTTGTTACTTGTATTTTTTATATACTTTCTGCCTTTTTTTTGAAGTAGGCATTTCTTGTTTTATTTTGTTACAACTGCTTAGAAAAAGACATTTTTTTTTGTAATCTGATGAGAAAGAATGTTGTAGTTCATGAAAAGAAAAGTTAGGGAGTATTAAACTTAAATTGTGAGATGTATTTAAAAAAAAATGTTCAAAGTTTTACCAAAGATTACAGCATAGACAGAATCTAATCTTATTATAAAAAAATAAAACTGCTGTTGAATCCGGTTTTTTACACAGTGGATAAAAACAAACATGCAAGCAAAAAAACTTTAGTTGGGAAAAAAAAAATTGACTAAATCAAACTTTCAGACTTTATTTTTCCTATTTGTTATGCAGTAAATTCAGCATAAATTGAAAGGAGAACAAAATTATTTATTTATTCGTTTTAAGAAAGCAGAGAAATCCATCATTTTATTTATTTGCATAATCACAAAGTTTTTGCATTAGATTTGAGTTAAAAAAATTCCTTGAAAAGTTTCAGTGTTCATTTTGTGAGCAAAGAACCTCCCACAGGGTGAACCCATATGCTGCTGTTTAATGAAGCAGGTGACTAGTAAGATGCTTGTGGCACCAAAAAACACAAGTATCTTTGAGGTTTATGAGTAAAATGACTAAGTAATTTTGTTTTGGGTCTCCTCCTCAGTGTGCCAATGGCAGCTATGGGAAAGCCATCAGTTGTTTATGTGGGAGCAAAATAAACTTTTGGTGCTATTACAATTGCTTTTTAAAAATAGCCCTTCTAAGATGTTTTGTTTTATGCTGAAGGGTAAGAATGATGTCTGACGGATACTTGCTCCAAGACTTTCCCAAGGACCAAAATGAAGTTGGTGTGTCTCTTGTTTCCTGGATCCTGGACGAGTGCAGCATTTGCCTTTCTCCAATTATCAGTGATCTCTCCAGTCACCACAAGCTTTCAAAGATGATAGAGTGAAACCTTGTAAATACATTGGCCATTCTTCTTACAGTCAACCACAGGGTCTTGCTCCGGTTGAAATCTCTCCAGTAATTCCTAATTCCTAATTCTAATGCACATCTGATCATTCTCCTTCTTGAACCCTGTCTCTAGTCACAGGTATCTGTGAGATCTTGTCTGCAAAAGCTGTGTACGTTTACCTAGTCTGTGACCACAGTCACTGAATTACCACCCTCACTGTGCAATAGACTTCCATTTTCTTTACTCAGACATCTGAAATAATGCAGTGGTACAAGGTCTTGCTGCCCACAGTGTGTCTTGCAAGTCTCAATTCCAGCTGAGCTTTGGCTTTCCTGACATCATCATTGCATGAACTGGGCAATGCTTTAAAATTCTTTTATATCCTATCCCTGCTTATACCACCTATAGAAAGCTTCTTGTGTTGTAACTGAGCCATGACATTCCTGTCTAGCCAAGCTGGTCTCCTGAAATGTCTTGACTTCCTCAAATGTCTTGGAAGGGAGTTTGGAAGTTCAATTATGAGGCATATAAAGAAATTATTTTAAGGTAACAGAAAAGCATTATTCTGAAAAACCAGAGAAAACATCTGCTGAAAGTGGGAGAAATGGTTAGTACTTAGCAAAAATCCATAATCTGTTCATTCCCCTTTCAACCTTATACAATATGAGAGAAATAGATGCTCAATTACGGCTCTTGTACCTAGTGAGATTCAGGATGGAGGAGACTAGGTGCCTTGGGCAAAGCAATGAAGTCATACTATCTTAAAATCCTGTCCCCCGTGTCTTGCCTTTCTTTCTTCAGTTTCAAGGACAATTAATTATATGACAGGAATTAAATTCAAATTTCATGTCTTGGTTAACTGAAACTAAGAGAGTTATCATTGCCTGTTAAATTTTATAGCCCTTTTCTGTAAGAAATTACCCTAAATGAAATGGCAATTAAATGTATGGTAAAATGTTAGGATAAAGTAGATTTTATAATGGTACAAAGAATAGATACTTATCAACAGATACTGCAGTCCTTAAATGAAATAGAAACACAGCCTCACTGAAATACTTCTGGAAATTTAAATGTAAATAGTTCTTGACTTTCTAAACTCAGACAAAGAGCAATCATCTATAGAAATTACATAGTTCATGTTGAAAGCCTGTGAGACAGACATAGAGACTAAATTTTCACAGTAAATATTGTAATGCTATAAATTAAATCTATGGACCATTAAGGATACATTTCCTACTGCTGATACTCTGCAGGACACTACATCATGTGCTGAACACCATTTCATTGCAGTATTTTGAACTGTAGGAAAGTATTAATTTACAGTATACAAGTTAATTAATTTTTTTTTGAAGATTAGCATAATATGTTTTAAAATTTAAACACCCTATGCAGTTTTATAGTACCAATGCATAGATAAAATGGCAAAAAAATCAAAACATCAGCATGCCAAAATAAAATTATTTATTATATCATTTGAGTGGAGCAGCTTTAACTGTTTGCCAATATTTGCTAGCAAGCTGGCAGTCCTGGAGCTCTTCTACCACACTGTATTGACATCCCAAATATGTGCAGCACCAAATAGCATCATATTTTTGTATTCCAGGTCTTCTGTAGTATCCCAAATCCCAAATTTTGTGTTTTCTGTTTACGGGGATAACTCTTGCCCGTGTGATAGAAGAGAGAGAAAGAGAAAGCAGTATACTTTTATGAGAGGAATGAAAGAACATTTATTTTATGACAGTCTATTTTTATCTTTATATACTCAGGTAACCCTTTCTAAACCAGGACTTTCAATGGGCAGCTGCATTGTAAATACACAGCCACTTGACAATTTAAAATCATAGAATGTCTTGGGTTGGAAGGCACTCACAAGGATCATCAAAGTCCAACTCTTGGCTCTGTGCAGAACAGCCCCAAGAATCACACAATGTGCCCAAGAGTGTTGTCCAAAAGTTTCTTGACCTCTGTCAGGCTTGGTGCTGGGACCACGTCCCTGGGGAGCCTGTTCCTGTGCTCAACCACCCTCTGGGTGAAGAACATCTTTCTAACATCGAACCTAAACCTCCCCTGACACAACATCAGGCCATTCCCTCGGGTCCTGTCACTGGTCACTACAGAGAAGAGGTCAGTGCCTGCCCCTCCTCTTTCCCTCATAAGGAAGTTGTAGATTTCAATGAGGTCTCCCCTCAGTCTCCTCCAGGCTGAGCAGACTAAGTGACCTCAGCCGTATGACTCCTCATACGGCTTCCCCTCAAGGCCCTTCCCCATCTTTTTAGCCCTCCTTTGGATGTTCTCTAACAGCTTTATGTTCTTCTTATACTGTGGTACCCAAACCTTTTTTTTTTATTAGCTCGATTCTGCCCAGATGTAGTCAATTAGTTAATTAGTTAATTAGTTGCACACATGCACAGGCTTGGTTCTGAACTTTTCGTAGAATCATTTTGTGGACTTCCTATAACACTTCTGGATCAGCTCTTGGGAAGTACTGGTTGAAGTAAATTCTGAATATGTTTTGCGTCTTCTTTCTCCATATTTTTAATAGATACCTTAGCATGAACTTCAGAAATTTGACTGGATCCACAACTGTAAAGGTTGTCTATATTGAAGTTTTACGTGACCTCTCTGCCATTCCTAAAAATCCACAAAAGTTGTATGTACACACACTGTAATATTTGATTCTAGAAATTTAATGGAATATTTTCCGAGCATGAGATGAGAAAAGTGAAAATTATAGAATGTACTTTTCTGTTTTCCTACTCCTTGTCTCCAAAATCCTACCTCCCCATGAAAATATTTCTTTAAAATAAAAATACTAACACCTAACACCCTTTTTCTGTTTTGAGTAACACTCTTTCAGCACTTCATTGCGTCCAGCGCATCCTCTTTGTTCTGTGAAAAAAAAGACAGAATATCTGTCTGTTATTTTGTCAGGAAACAGGTATTCTGACAGGCTTAAAAAATACTCTTTACTCAGGAGAATACTACCTGCATGTCCCTGTCTCAAGTGATTTAGTTAGCTTACAGAAGCATGTAACTTCTGAACCATTTGAATTTTATTTGTAACTAATGAGTCTAGGTCAGCCACTCAAAACAAAATATTTGTGAACTACTTCTGAGATAAGGTGAAGCCCAGACTAAGGTAGAAAACTTTCTAGTCAAATATTCATATAAAATTACACGGCTGTTTTAAAGTCCTTTTTCTTTCAATCCTCACTTTTGATCATACTCTATACTTCAAAACTATTATGCTTTAATCAAAATCATTTTTTATGTTGTCATGCACATTTTCAACACATAAAACCACAATTACACAAAATGACAGACAATTACTTTTTAATCATCTTCAGTGGAAATGGAAATATAAAAAAATGCTCTTCTTTCTGTTGATCATTATACTGTTAGCAGAGAAAATGTGAAAAAAAAGTAATACTTTGTGAAACACTATTTACTTATACACCCAAACTGTTAGTCAGGATTTTGAAAGGATGTAACAAATTGGTATAATAGCCAAGCAAGTGAGAAATGCGGTACTGGACACAATACTCGAGGTGAGGTCTCACAAGGGCAGAGTAGAGGGCAAAAATCACCTCCCCAAATCTGCTGGCCACCGTTCTTGTGATTCAGCCCATTACGCAGCTGTTTTCTTGCTATCTTGCTGTCACTGGTAAGGGTATTAAAGAGCACCAGAGCCAAGATAGAGCTCTGAGGGATACCAGTTGTCACCAGCCTACACCTGGACATAGAGCCATTGACCAGAACTCTCTGACTGTATCCATCCAGTGAATTCATTACCACTGAATATTCAACCCTTTAGATCCATATCTTTTCAATTTTAAAGTAAGGATGTCATGCGGTACCATGTTGAAGGCCTTACAGAAATCTAGGTAGGTGATATGAGTCGCTCTTTTGTTGTGGACCATAGCAGGATACTAGGTTGGTTGGGTGTGATTTGTCCGTAGTAAAGCCATACTGGCTGTCTTGGATCACCTCCTTGTCTTGAATGTGCCTTAACATTGCTCCCAAGACGATCTGCTCCATGACCTTCTCAGTCACAGAGGTGAGGCTCACCAGACTGTAGCTCACAGGATCTTTCTTTCTCCCTTTTTCAAAAGTAGAAATCATGTTTCCCTTTATTCAGTCACCAGAGACTTATCCTGGCCACCAAGACCTTTTAAATATGATGGAGAGTGGTTTAGAAACATCAGCTGCTGCTTTGGGATGGATCTCATTAGGCTCTGTAGACTTGTGGCTATTCACATCCATCAAGTGGTCCTGAACTTGCTCTTTGCTTACAGTAAGAGGGGCTTTGCTACCCCAACACCCACCTAGAGGTTCAGAGACTTGAAAGATGTAATTATAAATGACATTTGAGCTTTTATTCTGTAGGGAAGTTTACAGAATATGACCAAGGACACAAATATATTTAAATGAAAAGCAGAACAACTCTTTAGAAATGAGCCTTGAAGACATAACGGTTGGGAAATGAATCATTGTTACTTGATTTTAGTAGTTTAATTTAAAGGTCAAATTCACTTATTTTGCTACTTTAAGCAATATAAGTCATGGTTGAATTTCCTCTCTGTTTCAAATCTACGCTGCATTACACTAGCAAAAGTTAGAATCTGATTTGCTTCTTATTTCAAGACTAAATTAGGAATAAGCAATGGAATCCAAGAATGTACATTTAATGTTCTAGAATTGGTATAATTCACATGGGAATTGGTGCAAATATACACAGAATATATAGCAGAATATACACAGTGGCTCTTTGTCTATTAATGCTTTAATTTTATTATTTGCATAACACCAGTTCATTGTAGGCATTTACAAACATCTATTTTATTTAAGGTAAAATTTTAGCTTCTCAAAAGTTTTTGTTCTATATTAATTTTTTGATTTCTCTGGAGAAGAAAACAACTTTTTTTTTTTAATGAATGCTAGTGTATCTTTACAACAACAACAACAAAAATGAGATCTTCATTTCTTATAAATTGTTCTTACCACATATTAACCGCTTTGTTTTAATTGTTTAGATAATTCAGTGAATTCAAGGACTTCATATTTTCTATTACTTCTTCCCTGCACACTTCACTCATGCCTTATCATGTTTGTGGTAATTATAATTTTTCAGTCCATTTGCTCTTTCTGCATTAGAAAACCATTTTCAAACACACTTTTTTTGGGAAAGCATGATTTCAAAATATTTCAAAATCAAAAATTGATTTCAAAATATTATGATTTTGTGTGATTTTATGAAGCAAACAAATAAACAAAGTAAGGCACTTCCTTAAAATTTCACAGAAAGTGTTAACTGATATTGACTGTAAACATTTTTATGACAGACAGTGTCATATTTTCATAGAAACAGATTGGTCTTCAAGGAAACGAAAATAAATAAAATACCACAACAAAACTTTGTCATGCAGTGACTGCTATGAGAAAACCTAGTAACTGTATTCTGTCATCACAAGCAGAAAAGAAAACTTGCAAGTCTATTAACAAAAGGGAGTATTATAAGGTTGATTTAATTTTCAAAGATGGTTGGCAATTTGTGCAAATTTGCTTTGTTTTCTAAAAATATCTTCAGTCTGAAATGCCTGTACCAAGACATTGTTTTTCTCAATGATTATTTTTTTTTCTATTTTAGCAAATGCTAAATTCTACAAAAGTAGAAGATATTTTAAAAATATGTCACTGCTATGACTGTGCTACAGGGTTACAAAGAAAAGTTTCTTTTTGCATATAGAATGTAAGTAACTTCTGGTTAGAGAATTTTTGAGATGATACTCATTAGAAACAGTTTCAGTGATACTCTTGTATTAAATATAAAAGGAATCACTGGAATTCAGTAATATCTGAGTCTCTGATACTTGTTCAGATTCTCTTCCCATCACCACTCATGCTTTTAAGCAGCATTCCTGCATGCACAGAAGTGACTGACAGACCAAATATGAAACGTTTATGGAATAATGAATTCAAATATTGTCAACATAAATCAAGGATAAGGTGTTTGTTAAATTGCGAACTCAAGAACTTTTCTGCGATTAGAGACTTTCAATGAATGCTGAATATAGCTACGTCCCTTCTTATTCATTTTCTTTCTCTATGCCTTGGAAAAAGTATTTCAATATGAATTCAGAGGAGAGGAGGCTGTCAGGCAAATAGGAGAATGCTTAAACCGTCCTTAATATTCCTTTTTTTTTCAGATTTTGATATTGCTGCTCAACACAGAGGTTACTGATCACTTCTCACCCAAAATCAAGCATAGATTCAATTGTAGGTTTCTACCCTGACACCAACAAGCAGAGAAGTAATTGCTTATAAAAACCAGATATGAAGTATTTCATCCACTTTGCTTTTGAAGTACTTACATAGAATTTCTACTTCTGTCTGCTTTGGTCCCTTGCAAGTACTCATAGAGATATAAATTTTGTGGATCAGTTTGTCATCAGTGTATTTCAGGATTAGGCTAAATCTTGTCAAAAAAGCTAACAATGTAAATCACACCCTACATTATTAAGAAGTTAATGTACACTAGAGCTCATTTTTTTGACAAAGCAACCTATTTCTCAGGCTATTAGTTAAATGCACAGTTGTCCTTATTATCAGGTCCATTGGTCTTCATATGCAGAAATTTTTGCCTTAACTAATTTATACTCTCCTTTTGAATTTTGAGAATTATATTTTTTCACCTGTATGTAATACATCCTGTCAATGAGACGTATATACATACACCAGTACCCTAATGACTTTTTTGCTATGACTGTTGTCAATCCTCAAAACAGACTTGTGAGGCAGTAGTTGAGTGTGAATGTTCAAAGTCACTTCACAGACTGAAATATACAGTCCTTGATGAAAACTTGCTAGAATTAAGGAGCTTGATTTCCGTCAATCTGTACTGATTAAGGTCAGCATTGAAAAGCAGGGGATCTCAACTTTTTTTTTTAGAAACTTAGCAATGCTGAGAGGTTCCTAGTGAGATTCTTATTAGGCAGCCAGCTCCTGTCAATTTCAGCTCTAGTACTGTTTATGCCTCAGCACATGGGTTTGAAAGTTGGAAATCCACCAAAGCCAGCAGAAGACATCTAAATGTCTCTTGAAGGAAATGCCTGAGGAAAACTTGAAGCATTAGAATGGAATGGATTTCTAACAAATGCCAACAGCCTTCAGAGAGGTCAGCTCCTTACCTCTAGAGTTAGGCTGAAAAGAGAATAACCATATTTGACATTATGGTAAAAACAGAGCTCAAGTGTCTCCTGTGATGGAGGGCTACTTATAAATGGCCAAGAGGTCATAAAGCACCTGTAGGAATAGGAATACACAAGCATACCTGACTAGAAGAGTTGTTCACAGAAAACCTATATGAGACATTACGACAATGCACGTGCTTGTTCGCTCGGTGCCTTATTATGGGCCCACCTGGCCCCCACTGCAGGGGCTCCAAGTATGTCTGTGAGAACTTTATCTTTTCTTGTAACAGAAAGTTAACCTTCCTGGCAGGCAGGAAGAGAAAACACATAAAACTATTCATGGGAAGATGTCTTTTCCCAGGCAGAAAAACTTCCTTGAGCAAACACTAACTCTTTCCTCCTCAAGTAATTCTTCCAAAGATTTTTCTACATTTACAGGATGGTAGGGACAGAGGAGATGGAAGGTAAACTATGATTTAAGTAAATCACTTACAGTTAATGTTAAATAGAGTTAATGTTAAATAGAGTAAATGTCTTTACCTCTCCGTACCTTTAAATTAGAAGTTTGCCAAAACTGCTCATAGTTTCATAAATTATGTTTACTACATTTTAGACATACAATCTTAACCACAAGGAGTAATCCAAAGGGGAAAAGAACCTTAACTGGTGATATAGAAATAATTTCTGTTTTCTAAATGTCACAAGGCATGAGATACAAACTGTATGAAATCATCCTGAAGCCAATGGGTCAAAACAGAGCTGGAACTGTTTTCATCACAATAGTCAGGTTGAGTTTAACACAATTTCTACTTCAGTGAAATTGATTCAGAAATTAGGTGAATGAATCTTTTGCTCTATGTGCAGTACAAGTCACTTACTATATTCCACTTGTTAGTTTTCTTTAGTAGGGAATTCAGAAAACATTATTGAGTCGTGTTTGAAGAAAACCAAATACAGTAATTTGATCTCACTCAGCCAAATAAAAAGAGTTTTTCATGCACATTTGTGTACCACATAAACAAGTTCTGATGTACCTTTTCATTTTTGATACTAGCTTTGATTGAATAGATATACAAAAATAAAAATAATCAGCTTTGAGAAAATTATCTTCTAAATCTTGAATGGCATTTCTTGGATCTAACACGGTTAAGATCCGCTGTAAATGATAAACCTTAGAACAGAGTGTTAAATAAGTTCGCCAGAATTTAGATTCAGAAAGTCATAAAAAAAGCAGTAAATTGTTACTATGGGAAAGTCAGCTTACTCAAAATTTTTAATGTAAATATTATTTATTTTTTTTTAGTTTCTTCTATGGCTTGTCTTCTGCTGAAGAATAAACTCAAAATGATTTTTATCTGAGTGGCCATGAATGGTGTTTGGTTCTGATTATAGTCACTGTAAAAAGTTATACATTAGAGATGGAAACAGTGGGAGGTGGTCCACAAGCAGGAAGACATGAAAAGGGAAGATCAGAAAAGAAAGAAAGATGGAAATATAGAGATGACTCTGACAGAAGGCTTGTAGTGGAACAGGGTATTCGGAACAGGTGGATAGAAGTGACTGACCACAGCCTGTGGGAGAGTCAAGACTAGAAAGCAGAACATCTGTTCTTCCTTATAGATTGCTTTTATTCCCATTTACTTGGCCCTTTGAACATAGACAGGTTTCACACACACAAACACAGAGAATAAAGAAAAGGATTTTTTTTGTTTTTTCACTCTGAACTACAACAGAATTGTTAGATGTGCTGTGCATTATCTGAAATGCTGTGCATCAAATATCAAGGTAAGCAACATCCTACATATTGTGCCAACAAACTCATTCATCTATTGCTAAGACATCTCAGTTACTTACTGTGACTGAATTAGAGCAATGCACATTTTTTCATCAAATTTTACTGTACTTAGAATCATTCTGGTACCAGTTTGCACAACTCTTAGTGGATGTACAATAGTGTGTTTAAAGTATCTCTCCAACTTCTGCAATGATCTCAGAAATATAACTGACATATTTGTTAGTAGGTTCTTAAAAACATAGCTGAAGCACAGCTGTGGTACTTACTAAATGATGGATTGAGATAGGAATATTTTAATTAAATATGTCATTTTATGAAGTACATTTTAGACTATGGAGTGCTTTGCAAGGAACTTACTGAGGAGACAGAAGGATGGAGTCACAGGTCACCACTCTACCAAGTTCAGGTCATTCTTTATTCTCCAAGAGTTTTAAAAGTTTCTCTTAGTCATCCTTGTTGGAGATAATCCACATTTTGACACTACTTTTATTGGTCCACAGAATAATACTTTAGTATTGTATCTGGAAAGTGGAGGGTATATATTTAGCACCCAATGCTGTTTTATTCAGATGACTGCAGAGCAAACAAAATGGACTGGGGATTCCCACATGCCCATTGAGTACTCTGAATACCAACTTGCTAAGAGGTTTAATTGCCATTCTGGGGCTGACAGCTCTCTTCCTCTAAGGAGAAGTACCAGTCTACTCTTTCACTCTAATAGAGACTGGAAAAACATGGAAATTGAGAACATTTTCATAGGAATGCTAAACACTATCTTTTTTGTAGTGCATATTTCATATATATTGTCTTTTTTGGTACTATGGTAGGCAAGATATTGATTTGAAAGATGCAAGAAAAGTAACTTCACACACAGGCTAAGTAGGAGAGCTCACATCAGCATTTTTAGGAAATGACAAAGTTTTCACTTGTCAATGTGTGCAGTATCCATCTGGCATAAGGTGAATGTGAAGTTAGAAGAAAATGGATTTCATAGTTTCTGTGAAGATTTTAAACATATAAGAATATGTTCCCTTCAGACTTCAAATAATTTTCAGTGGGGAATAATTAAAGGAAGTGTAGTAATTATGACATATTTTCATATATAGTTGTGGTGGGTTGACCCTGGCTGAACACCCAGTGCCCACCAAAGGCACTGTGTCACTCCTCTTCTCAGATGGACCAGGGGGAGAAAATATAAATGAAAGGCTTGTGAGTTGAGATAAAGAGTTGAGATAAACACAGGGAGACATCACTCACCAGTTACCATCATGGGCAAAACAGGGGAAATCAGTTTAATTTATTGCCAATCAAATCAGAGTAGAGTGATGAGATCTAAAACCAAATCTTAAAAATACCTTCCCCTCACTCCTCCCTTCTTCCTGATTTTAGCTTTACCATCCATTCTCTCTCCCTCCTTTCCCCTAATGGCACAGGGGGGCATGGAATGGGGACTATGGTTAGTTTATCACACGTTGTCTCTGTTGCTTTTTCCTTCTCAAGGGGAGGAGGACTCATACTCTTCCTTTGTTCCAGCACGAGGTCCCTCCCACAGGTGACAGTCCTGCATGAATTTCCCTAATGTTAAATTCACGTTCTCCTTCACACACGCTGCAGTTCTTCAAAAAGAGCTCCAATGTGGATCCCTTCCATAGGGTGCAGTCCTTCAGGAACAGGCTACTCCAGTGTGAGTCCCCTGTGGGGTCACAAGTCCTGCCAGCAAACCTGATCCAGTGTGGGGTCCTCTCTCCGTGGGTGCGCAGGTCCTGCCAGAAGCCTGGTCCAGCATGGGATTCCCACAGGGTCACAGCCTCCTTCTGGCACCTACCTTCTCCACGGGCTACAGGTGGATCTCTGCTGTTGTGGACCTACATGGACTGCAGGGGGACAGTTTGTCTCACGACAGTGTTCCCCACAGTCTACAGGGGAATCTCTACTCCGGTACCTGGAGCACCTTCTCCCCCTTCCTTCTTCACTGAAGGTGAAGAAAGAGGTGGTGTCTGCAAAACTATTTCTCTCACATATTCTCATTTCTCTGTTCTCCAGTTGCCATTGCACAAGCAGTTATTTCCTCTTTTTAAATCTGTTATCCCAGAGGCACTACCACTGTTGCTGATGGGCTTGGCCAGCAGTGGGTGCCCCTTGGAGCATTGGTTCTGTTGGACATCAAGGAAGCTTCTGACAGTTTCTCACAAAAGCCACTCCTGTAGCCTGCCACTACCAAAACCTTGCCATGCAAAGCTGATAGAGTAGTCATCTGGAATGGTAACAACAGCATTTTACATTTTTGAGGTGTTTCTGATATTCTTTTTAAATTTACATCATACTCATATTTTTTATCCTATCTGGAAATTGCTCCAGAAGTCATGGGTTGAGCATTCCTACTGAAAACTAGTATTGAAACATCTTGTCTCTTTGTATGCCATCATCTGATTATTTCATCACACCCACGTGCAGATTATTCATCTTTCTTCCAAACTCTCAACTCTTGTGCCTTGAGCATTAGTCACACTATTTTGACACTTGTATCACATATATGCCCCTGCAATTTTTTTCTCTGTGCTGAAACTATGAATGCAGTAATGAGTGACAAGCATTAAGGTCTCTTCTCTGCTCCTGGGTTTCATGCATGAGGTGCAGTCAACCGATCTCTCATCTGCTCCCAAGAGCAATAGAAAGTCTGTGGAGCTTATCTGCATTCAAGGGCTCAGTCTTCCATATGAAGACTCATACAGAAAAGTGGAAGAAATATTGTAGGAGTGAGTGGTGAGTTCACTTTCATGCTTAAAATTGTGGTCATCTTTGTCTTACCCCTATTCACAGCACACAGTTTGCTGTCTGGGTCTCATTTGGTGGACTAGGACAGAGCTGACCAGCCCTTCTGTTACTATCATCAGTGCTTTTGTAATTCTGTTCAATTTACTTAACTAATAAACTTTGAATTAATTTAACTAATTTCTCATTGTTTCAAGACATATGTCTACCTTTAAGCAAATGATTAGCTGCACTAAATTCAAAGGATGACTAATCACACTCTAAAAAGGTTTTAATACCTCTTTGAAGCTAACCCTAATTTTTATACTACAGTAACAAATCTAACTGAAGGCTTGAGACATTTAATCATCAGGCCTTCGTTCATGTTATCACAGAGAACAAGATTGTTCTTAGATCCTACATCTACACAGAGTTTCTGTGACATGCAGTTGCTCAGAGTCTAGCATTTAATTCTTGGTCCCTGACACAATAATGTCAGCACAGCTCTATAACCAGATGAACTATGGCTGACTTCAGCTTATCTTAAAATACCCTTTAAAATGTTAACACCACTATGGAGAAAACTTTCAGTTAAATTTACTGAAAAACTAATACATTTCCATGCCTGCCAATTAAGTACTTGTACAATACGAAATAGTATCCTACATTTCATGTTTCAAAGCAAGAAAAAACATAAAATAATTTAGTCATGCACACACAGACATAAAAAGGGAGCTGCACTGACAATACTGTAAGGACTGGAGGGTAATATATACTGAACTGAGGGCAGTATGTTCTGAACTGACAATACTGAAAGGATTGGCTGTGGTGACAGGCAAATATTGTACTTCTATTAATATAGATTTCAGTGGAAACAGTATTCGTACCTTGATAATTAGAGATCTTGATTTTACTGCTGTCCATTTCTTTAATATGTGAATGAGTAAAACAAGGTAATAGCACCTCTCTTCCACCTCTTTCTATCTCAGTACTGAGAGAGGTGCTGTTGGAAGGCATTAGTTAATGGTCCATAAACATTTATTCCTTAAATCTCAATTGTAAATTGGTCATAATTTTTTTTCTGTGGCCAGGGGCCAGTTAATATTCTGTTCACTGAACAGAAACTTAGGGAAAGCTGAGTAAGATAAAAAGTCTACCTGTGTTTATCTTTATATTGGGCTAAATACATACACAAGCTCTAGTGCACGCAGTAGAAATAACAGGTATGTTCTGATCTAAAGTGTCAGAATGACAACCTCTTTAAATTCTTTTAAATGCTCCAGAGGAGCAGGACCTGCCCATTTAGATATTCAGTGGCATGAAAAGTGCTAGCTGTTGGACAGATGAATAAGATTCATGTTGACAGCTGTTTATAGCTCTTTTGGCTGCTATTTATAAAGGGGGGAGGTGTGGATACAAATCTGTCTGTGTCAGCCTAGATGTTTTGATTTCACTATTGCAAGTGATAGTGGTAACCTATTACATGTAGTAGATGCTCAATAAATTAAGCACAGTGTCATCACCAAAGGGTACCAGCTCTGTTATCAGTGCAGACTGGCTGAAGCTGCTCTGAGGAGTGCAATTCACAGCCATTAGTGTATTCTTCTGTGCTTTTTGGTTAGATCTTGACAGTTACACTGCAACTGTCACGTTCCAGTCCATCTCCTGCAGTTTCTTTCACCAGCATGTGTCAAAAGTACATCTGAAAAATGTTAATTTCTCTAGCTTATTGCTTCCAGGAATTGCAGAAAACATCCTGATGTCTTCATATTTAGGAAAGTGAAATTCTTTTCTGAAGCAGTATTTACTGAATATTTACTATTTTGTATTTACCAATATGTCTTGTCTTCTCTTTAAAATTTGCCAATGTCTTGTCTTTAAAATTTGCCAAACAACATGGCTTCCAAAACTCACTGTAGGCGAGTATTCTATGCCAAGACATTTTCCCTGCTGCTCAAACTATATTTCCATTATATTTCTATTATTATTATTATTATTACTTATAATTCGAAATGTTATCCTGTGTTATGATAAATACTTCCCTCTCCTTTGTACTTGCACCCTTCTGACATTGCTAGTCCTAGTGAATATAGAGAATACAGCACACAGAGTATCTGTTTTCAGATGGCAATAGACATATTCTGCACTCACGCAGGAATAAATATCTTTCTTTTCTTGTGCTCATAGACATATAAAACCTGAATATACTGACAACAAATACTGTCAATATACAGGGCTGCCACATGAGTATAGAAAATGTTATAGGAAAATGTCTGTATTTCTAAAGGGAAAAAAATCTATTAAATTCTGCATATATAAATACTTCAAATATTTTTTCATATTTTTTTGTCTTAATCTATATGTGTATTTTGCAAAATGTCCTTAGCCACAGAATAAACCATTAGTCACAAAATGTGTGAATGGATTTAGATAATTTTCTTCACCAAGTGCTTCATGTGGACCTGGATTTCATATTGGCCAGTGGTGTCCTGAACAAGTGAAATAAAATCTCATGTACAAATAAGAGGAGTCATTAGCATAAATAAACAAAACTAAGGACAATCTGGAGAAAAAGCAATAAATGTGTAATCACAAAAAGGAATCAGCTCAATCAGGCTTTATGAAGTCCTTCGGATTTACCCTGGATCTAAGCTGAATTCCTACAATGCCTTCATCTAAGTCATCTACCTGAAGTCATTCATTCTAGCTTTATGCAGAGAAATTTGCTGTTCAGTGTGATCAGTGTTCAATGTTAGAGTTGCGCTGCAACCTGTCTTGCTCAGCAAAATTTATTAGGTGTAGGAAATTCTAAAAGAAGAAAGGAAAACAATTATGTGTAATATGGTGTAAATGCACCATATGGAAGAGAGGAATTCTCCTCAAAATTAAATAAAAAAAAATATTCAGGCAGGTGTTTTGGTTTTGTTTTTTTGGTTTGTTTATTTTTTTGTAGAAGTATCTCTGCATTGTAACTCTGGAAAGTAATCTTATAGACTACTTCTTTGACAGTAAGGGCCCTATCAGTTCAGCCTGGAACTGGTTAAAAGGACTCAGTACGAGGAGCTGTCTGACACCGTCCTCACTCTGGCATATAGTGCTAAACTAATGCATTTATATTGCTTTTGATACTTGAATTGCAGAGTACTATATGGACTTATTAAGCCACCTGATAAGCTCCTTGCCCTTGATACCTGTATGTCACAGGGTAATCAAAGCTCTGAAACCAAAAGATCAATTTACACAGGAAGTGGTGTTTGAATCTCCATGAGGAATATTGAGTTGTACTATCAATCTTTCAAGTAAAAACAGTGTAGCAACTATAATTTCTAATCTTAATAGTAAAGCTTTAGTTGCATGCAAACAGTATCTAGCCTAACACCTGCAATAACACCCACAGTCACAGGCCTTCACACGTTAATTGACCCTTCATAGCTTAGCTGCCACATTTCCAGACACCAGACACAGTGGATGGCAGCACCCATCGACTAACCAGCCAGTGGCCAGGGAGGGACATCCACACTGGTGACACAGGGCAGCTGTCTCTGACCTCACCTGCTTCTCTGGCAGACTTTAGGATTCCAGGGAATGCCATGCAGGCACCTCCATGACAGATCTGCTGTCTCCACACTATAACAGGCCCATGGAGGCACAAAATTAAAAAAACAAACCCACAAACACAAGTAAACGCTTAATGCAATCTAGTACTTGCCAGTTGGTTCAGAGTTTCCAACTTAAATACTTCATTGAAGGACTCTACACAATGCACAGGCATATTCTTACCTTGGTTTTGTATTGCTTTAGGCCTACAAGATTACAACAACATGACTAAGAGCAAACATGGAAATAAACATGACAATAATTTCATTTATCTGTGTAGAAATTTGGTATTTATTAGCTAGTTATTCATGATCCCTCTCTAACAATCAGTGAACATCCATTCCCTGAACATATTTAATCCAACCCTACAAGAGCTCTCTAATTTATAAGGTTTGTCCTTTGATTCCAGATAGAGTCCTTCTTGGATCAAATGCCAACAATTATCTGGTAATCAAGACAGTAAAAGTAGGTAATTTAAAGTCTATTTTTGTACAATTAATGTTGGGAGCTGTTAGAATGGAAACTTTCCACCTATTAGAATTTCCAAATAAAGGAAAGTACTGTTTAGATTAATAAAAAACTATTTTGTGAAGACTCTAATTTGATTTCATGACAAGAACAAGGGAACTAATTAAATCTGAAGAGTTGCTGATGACTAGTTAATAGCTATAAACAAGTTAAATAAAATCTAGTGACAGTGAGTTTGTTTACAGATAATTTTAATCCTATGGGGAGAAGAGAATAAATAAGGTTTTGTGTTATTTCTTTCAAGTATGCCAGTTACATACAGTGTCTCTTCTCCTCATCCCCTCTGTCAAATTGTAACTTTTTCTTAGCTGTTTATAGAGGTTTGCAGAAAAATTTAGATTGGAAAAGAGTGTCTGGGGTCAAGTGACCGACCAAAGCACTTGTTTAAAACTGGGTTAATTAAAGGGTCTTGTCCAGCTGAGTTTTCAACATCCCTAACGACTGAGCTTTCAGAGTTGCAGCTTTCTGCATTTCAGAGCTGCCCTGGTCACCTGTTCAGTGTTTCACCACTCATGAGTGAAGACTTTTTTCCCTGTGTCAGGTCAGAATTTCCCTTGCTGCAAAAGGCAGCTGTTGTCTCTCTTCCTTTCACTGTGCAGCTCGGGAATAATGTCTCTGTCTTCTCTATAGCTGCCCTATCATGGCTGGGCTTCACGAACGAAGATTTGGGAGCTGACCTGTAGCCAGCTGAAGGTGGCACTAAGTTCCTCCTAAACCTGCCCTGCTCCATACCTAGCAAATGCAGCTCCCTTACCCCCACTGAGCTCTTGTATGCACTGAGCTCTTTCCATTTTCTGTTTCCTATACTGGGTGGTGAGAATGGCAACTCTGTACATGGGGCTCCAGATGTGGTCTTGTAAGTGCCACATAAAGGTGATTAATTCCTTCTCTCAGTCTGTTGAGTGCAGTTTTACTAATGCAGCCCATTAAGTAGTTATCCTTCCTGCTACAAGGGCACACAGCTGGCTTGTGTTTTACTTGAGGATCCCTTTGTCCTTTACTGCCCAACTTCTGCATAACTAGGCAGAGAGAGCCTGTATTGTCACATGGGTTTATCCAACTTCTGGTGCAGAACCTCACTTTGCCTCCTCTGAGGTTCAATCTAATTTCTCCAGTTTGTTGAGGTTGACCTGAATGGCTTTTTTTTTTTTTTTTTAAATTGGATTCAATCTCTTCCCAACAGTCTTCATTTCTTAGAAGTCACAAAAGTCATAACTCTGACTGCAATATCAGCCATGCAGACATATGCTGACCTGCAAGATGCAGTCACCTGATCATCTAGCATTGACTGAGGCAATATATTTTTCTCTATAAACTATATTGAAAACCCAACCTATTATAAAATTTCTGTTAAAGGAAAAAATAGTTTTTAATAATTTCCTTGTATAAATCAGTTTTTCTTGAGTATTAAATTCAGGGCATACTAATCTTTCTGATGATCTGTGAATCACCATGTCACCTATCCTCTGAAGCTGTGAAGAAAAGGTGATCATAACTTTCTTAGCATTCATAAAATATTATGGTGGTAAAAAAATTGTATTTTGACAGTCATTATTAGAAGTCTTTTCACTTAGCAGTATTGATACTGAACCCACAAATGTTTGGTCTTGCATCTTTTGCACAAGTTTATTAACTATAACAAAGTCTGTGAGTTTTGAGTAGGCTTTCAGCTGGGCATGAAATATATATCTAGCAATTCTTGAGCTCCAATTGTTAGTTATACTTTTCAGCAGAGTCTTGCTTGCTAAGAACATGCAAATGTGGCTTTAGAATCAGTTTTACAGTTGACTTGGGTTTGTGCAGATCAAAGAACTTGGATATGATAAATATCTACATGGTCTTTTTTTTGTAAGAATATGTGACTGAACTTTACTGGTGCTTCTGACTGCTGTGAGGAACATCAGATAAGTTCCCAGACCCCTGGACCATGGTGAGCTGCAATGGTAGCTATTTTAAACAGCATGGTTTATTTGTTTGGTAACAGCCTGACAGTAACCAAGGCTGTGGAGGGTGTTTTGTAGAGTTTTCCTGTTAACTTGCTAATTTTTGACATAGGGACAGACAGTTTAATAATGTCTTCTTAAATAAATGCATCTTTGAGATGTATTTGAGAAAATAGGAGGTTTATGTTTCCTAGATCTACATCACAATTGTCTTGATAACAAGAAATCTTCTAGTAGGTTTTGAAAGGTCAATAATTATCATGTAGATGCTCTTTTGTCGTACTAGCTACTGGTGTTATCACATGCTTCATTGTGATTGACTAGGCTTGAAAGTCTGTCTTGTATTAGTATAAAGGAAGGTTTAAAACTCCACATCATTCACTTGTCTTTAATTATAACTTTCTTTATCAGTCCTGACTTGAAGACATCACTTTAGGAAAAAGAATTGTTCTCACTCAGTGTACTCCAAGAATAAATATTATTTATGTTGATAATTCATGCAATTTGTAAATTCTTAGTCAAATTTACTTAAAAAATAAACTTCTACCAGGACCTTATAGTTATCATTTCATTATTCATAAAATGAAAATTATATCAACTCAGTTTATACTGTCAAACTACGCCAGAACAGAAAGCAAAGCAAGTTCTGCCACAAAAACCTTAAGATCTGTATCTTTATTTCCTGTAAACACTATTGGACATATGTAAAGTTAAACAAGCTATAAATTAGCTCCATGGAATGAACTGTGGAGCTCAAACATGCTAAAGACACTTCCCAAGCAAACAAACCCACTCTATAATAAATAACTGCTGATTTGTTACAAATATTTATATGTATATATGTGTATGTTTCACTGGAGTTTCAATTTGAGCTCTTACTTTTAAGGACTCATGTAAATGTATACGCTTATTTTGCCTGGTTTTGTTTTCTGTTTTGTTTTTTGTTTGTTTGGTTTGGTTTTGGTTTTTTTGTTATAGTTTTTTTCTTATGATTACTTTTTCAGATTCAGTCCCAAGATTCTGATCTGTTCATGTCTCCCCTCCATTCCTTTCTGGAAATCCCACATATGAGTGCATGAAAATTTCCTCTACCTCCACCCCAAAATCTTCCTCTACTACTCTCCAAATTAAATAAATCAGGGAACGATTGTTTCAGCAGCTCCCGTTTTGTATTGACCTTAATGGTATCTGAGATTCTGGCATGGCACAAGTGAAGGAGACACCATAGCTACTGCTTCTGTATTAAGCCAATAGGCAGGATGAAGAACTGCAGTGGCTGGGGTGAGGAGGATAAAAGTAATAAGCAAACAGCCTGTCTTGACTTTTTTCTGGTGCTATGACTCTTGTCTTGCCACAGAAGTAACCTGGGTTATTGTGACAGATGTAGAAAACCTTATTCCCCTAAAGTGT
Source organism: Manacus vitellinus (assembly GCF_001715985.3). Lineage (NCBI taxonomy): Eukaryota > Metazoa > Chordata > Aves > Passeriformes > Pipridae > Manacus > Manacus vitellinus. Next base: position 56,922,599 of record NW_021939396.1, on the reverse strand, counting down.
AACACCTTAGCAGTATATCTGCTGACCTTACGTAAACAATGCAATTAAATTTCGGTCAGACTGTAGGAAAGAGAGGGCAACAATATTTTTTGAAATCAGACATTATACGGGAGTTTGGATTCCCGGATCTTTCCAAGGATGGGTCACAAAATTCTCTCCTCATCTGTTTCATAGACACAATCTCAAAGTAAAAGGATTTTGAAGGCTTCATTGTATTCTTACTCTATGAGCAAATTATTCTCTCACATCGGAGTTTGAGCATTATGGATGACTTTGCCAAAACTTAAAAAAAAAAAAAGGAAAAAAAAAGAAATAGAGCTTTCTTTAGAGATTGGTACAAACTCCAGAAATTTAGCAGTCCTTCCTTTGTGTTAACCAGACCTTGTCTCTTTGGATGCAGCCTGTTGCTGGGACAGACTCTGAACAGAAGACTACAATATATGGTGCTAAGCTTGTGTTGTGAGACAGAGGTGTTACTGTGCTGTAAGGCTAATTAAAGCAGGGCTTCTGCAATTAAGTAAGACTAAAGCAATGTTTTTCATGCCTGTCTTCAAATCTCAAAACAAAAAGAGAACAACATACGAAGGAAAAAAAAAATCATATTTCTAAATTTGAAGTGTTGCATATTAACCTATTCATTCTTTCCAAATAAACAAGCAGGGCCTGACTGAAAAACAGCAGCAAAAAGCCCTTAGTGTTTGCTGTGTGAAAAGGAACATGTGATAAACAGTAGTCAATAATAGGGAAATGGCTGCAATAATGCTAAATGAATTGATAATGAGATTTCATGTGTAATATCGGTTTGAGGACCAATTGTCCTGTATTAAGAAAATCATTGCCACCCCAGAGGTGAGTAATAGAGGTTAGCTAGAAATTGACAAAACACTCATATGAAAATGGAGACAAAAGATTAGGGTCACTTAGCCAAGGAAATAGGTGCATAAAAAAGAAAATTATTCAAAAATATCTGAAGTTGTGAAAGGCAGGCATTGTTTCCTCTCATTTGTAATGACATAAGAGCAGTGGGACCGCATGATAGACCTGAAAAACAAAGAAGAGGAAATTAATAAAAAATACTTTTTAAAAAAATGTAGAACCCATTGCCAGAGAAAATAAGTAGAACAAAGAAACTGGGGACTACATAGTTATAAAAATAATGGGGCACTGTCTACAGAGTTAATTGCAATACAGGTAATGTCAGGCGAGGATTGATAAATTTGCATATTTAAATCTCCTATCTCCTCTTAATTTTCAGGCTTAAATCTCCTGCTTAACAGTGGATCGAGACTAGAGGCAGGGACAGGCTATCTCGTGCTGCCTACTACAGGCTTCTTTAGTCTTCCTCTGAAGCATCTTTTCCTAGCCCACATTGGAACAAGAAATTAGATCTGAATTTGAAATCTTATCTATTTTTCTGGTTTTGTAATCTTACCTTATAATTTTCCACTCCTAGCTAAACTGTTTAAAACTATCTGAGGATCTGTCTCTCAGAAGTATAAAGGAACAAAAGACTAAACAGCCCATACATGAACTTTCCAAATATGATTGATTCTTTTATAAGTCAACTAAAAGTCTTATGAGTTTGCTTTTCATTGCAGAAAAAAAAGATGGAATTTGAAGATTCTATTCTATAAAGCCCTCTGAAGAGCATCACAGTTCTGTGCAATAATCTATAACTGTATTTTCATTGTAGATATCTTTTATTTTATAGTAGCATTTTATATTCCCTTGAGTCATGAATCAAGCACCATAGGCAAGATTCATCTGCTGAAGATGAAAAGAAGCAGACAACATCCCCCTGGAGTCCATAGCTGATATTCTGCTTCAAACATAGAGATTGAGTAGTTAACTTTCCAGAATGAAAACAACTTATTTAGCACTATTATGCACAATTATTCTCTGTTTTGAAGTAAAACTGACAAACCAAAGTCTTTGTGAGTTCTTGTGAGATGCAATTTTCTATATGTGTGTGTGCGTAGGTGTGTGTATTTCACATTCCTTTTTTCTAGAAGCAGGATGTTTGTGGTGAAATATTTATACTGTCTTTAGTAAAGACAATTTTACTTCTCCTTCCTCATTATTTTATCAGATGCAGTTTAGATTAATATATTCAAAATGAGAGGTTTCACAAATCACTATCAGGTGGAGCCTCAGTCAGATTTATTATAATTTCTAACACTCAGTCAAAGAAATTAATGCTTCTGCTAGTAGTCCAATGAATAATTCTATCAGCCCACCAGCATAGTTATTGGAGATGCCTTGGGACTTCCAGTTTTCAAACCAGCTGGAAAAGGGGCTATCATACAGAAAATATTCTGAGACTCTGGGAAAAGATACATAGAGTGCACTGTGTCTTTGTGTTCCCCTGGCAGCTGCTTGCAGAGTGGTATTACAATCTCAGAGGAGTCTGCCTGCCATTTCACTTGTAGGGTGACTGCAACTATCAGAGCTGCTTCAAGTGAGATAAATACAGAGGAAGGGGAGGGTACAAAGTAAGTTAACCCTTCAGAGGTATAGTTGGAAAAAGTGTAGAAGAAGACATAGAGAATGCAGAAGTAGAAAAATGCAGAAGGCCTCTGAGCAGACTAGTTTCTGCAAGAAGGCAATCTCTCTAGAAATATATGTACTAAATGATGATGTGTGAAACATGGAAGTGATATTTACTCGGAGATAAGAATTTTTCTGGATGTCTACTTACACAGTGACAGGCAAGACATGTTTCATTGTGGGAAAAAACCACCACAACCTAAAGAATGTATTCAAAAATTATTCTGAAATAAAATACAAATCAAACTGGAAAAAAAGCCAACATCAGTGAACTCAAAAGATACTTTTCAATTTATATCTTTTTCTATAGAAATTATCATCATCTATCCTATAGAAATGCTATGCATTTCAAAAAATCAGTGCCTCAGTCAAGGCAATTAACAGATTTATTTCTGTGTAAACAAACTCACAAAGTCTGTCGCTACCTACTATAGAGAGATTTTTGGATTAAAAAAAGGAAAAAAAACCCTTTTATAATTAACTCCATGTAGTTTGAAGAGCTCTCTGATTATAAAAATGACCTTGCTAGAACGAAGAGCTTGGACTACTGTCTGTGACATGTTTTGTTCTTCAACCATGATTCTAATGTACAGTATAAAAAAATTAGTAGAAAAAGTTGCTTGCATTTACTAGGCAAGGATTGTGTCATTTAAACCATTTCAACATTTTGTGAATTTTCTCTCTCTTAATCTTAGTTTTTGGGAGGACCTAATCATACTCCCTCTCCCCCCAACATAATTCTAAAATGTCATATTTTAAAAAATCATATTGATGCTTATGAAGGACAGTAGTCATTCGAAGTGTTTGCTTCACAGCACTGCTGTTCATCTGCTACAGAAGTAAGTCTCAATACACGCTCTCCACAAAGCTCTTCTCAGCATTGCGTAGTGTGTTGACCTTAATTGTTTGCTTTTCCATCAAAGTTGTCTCTGTCTATTTTAAAAGCCTCGAGCATATTGTAAGTATCTGCAACAAATAAACAGAAATCCCAAATCAAGAGAATTCCCTCAACAGAGAAGTTTAGATAAAAGATGGTGGAGGGAAATTCTGAAGTAAGCAACATTTGAAACATACCTTTCCTTCTATATATTATCTGCGTGTGGTGTCCTTTGCATTTGACTTTTGAATTGACTTTTTCTTCTCCCTGCCCATAATAGCTGACATTTATTATCTGCAATCTAGAATTGGAGCTTAAACACTTTTTTCCTCATGCTCAGGCAGTGCTGGAGAGATTTCAACCACAGACTTACGCAAATCTCTTGGAAATATTCAAAAGAAGTGACTACCCTGTAGTTGTTGATCAGCCAATTTTGATGAAGAGATATTACCAAAATTTCTTGTCACCATTGCTCCAATTCCCCAGGAATGAAAAAAAAAAAAAAGAAAAAGAAAAAAAGAAGAAATGTATATGTACCCTTATTTTTTATTTAATTTTTTTCCACCTAATAATTTAGGAAAAATAGAACAACTTGATCATAGTAAGTACATTTTATTAACAATTGCTGATACTCTTAAAATTAGGTAGGAAATACTGCTGACAGATGGTGCAAACCTCTTTCCCCCAAAAAAACCTATTGCTGAAAGCAAAAAAAACTAAAGGTCATTTTGCTACCACTCTCTCTTGTGCACCAGATGTCACAGTATAAGCAGAGAAAGTTACTGCTTCTTTTCTCTAGGATGTAGAAGAGACATTTTAAGGTCACAGTAACAAAAAACAGCAGGTAGACGTGATCACACCTGTACATCAGGCTAGAGAAGTTTTTCTTTTCCATCACAGAGATCCCAAGTGAATAACCCTTCATTAAGGACAGTTAGGTTTTTCAAGTGTAACAATTACTTTGTGATCAATGAATAGGAGTTGGACCAGGCCCTATAAGCATGGGTGGCTGCAGTTAACAAATAGGTAATTTCTGGACACAGAAGACTCAAATCCACATATTTCCACTTTAACATTAACAACTTTATTAAAAATCTGCTTTGTGTCTAAGATATTCAAAGTCAGTGAAAAAAAATGTATTACTATTACATATATTCTAATTACAGAATGTATGTAATATATATGTTCAAAATAAAAGCAAATAAGAGTCTGGATGTTTCAAACCAACCAAGTGTTTTCAAAATAGTGTTGTCAGGCTATCTGTGTTGAATTCTTGGCTGATGTAAATTGCCTGCCATTTCTTCACTGAAGTCAACAGCTTTATGCTTACTTAAACCTATTGGGGATTTGGTCCTATGCCAGATTAATACAAATCACTTAAAGGATTAATTTTAGACTAAAAGTGTCAAATAACATTTTTGGTTCAAGAAGATAGTCATGAGCCTGACAGGTTTTGACAATAGAAGTTAATTACAAGCAACACATGATGAAACAGAAGCATGAACATCTGATTTCTGCAGACTCTAGAGGCTGCACAGTTGTAAACGAAGCACAGAAATTACTGAGCCAAAATGCATGAGAGAATATCTCAATTATGAAACTAACAAGAAAATTTTGTCTATGCAGTTACTTATCAAAGCAAATTAAGGGATTTAACTAAGGCACAACAGACTACTGTCTTTTAACCTGCAATAGATTGAAAAGACACTAGATGTTCTCTGTACTGGTCCATTGAAATATTTCTAGTTACTTTGCTTGGAAACTTGACCATAAAAGTGGTTTTTGTTGGTGCAGATATTTTGGTCTTAATGAAGCTAACCATGGATAACTATTAGCTTTTGCAAAAGGAGAACAAAAAGTGTCCTATTTTTCATTTCCTACTGTTTTCCACAAGGCTGAAACAGTAGGTATCTAACCCACCAGCTTATAACTTGAAAGAAAATGGCCTTGGAAGTATTTTTATAAATTCAATGTGTGTGTCTGTGCATTTGTGTGCATGTGCATGCGCATGCATTTGAATGTTGCATGTTATCTGTAGAACTCTTACAGTTTCATGGCACTGCCTATCAAGGGCAGTCCTAAGCTGATCAAAACCACAGATTCACCTTTTTGGGGTCCCTTTCCACAAATTTTATTAAAGACTAATTATATGTCACAGTATTGCAGTGTAAAAAGCCTGTATCTCAGCAGGAAGAAAATGGAATTATGTCAATGCTACTTGGGGAGAAATCAAGAAAGACTACGATAATAACAACCCTTAATACTTGATTTATTTGACCACAAAGCCAAGTTTCAGGGCCCTGAGGACTTCAACAAGTCTCCATTGATCTGAGCAGCCTCAACCCATGCTTCCAAACATGGGTTTCCTGCCTGTGCGCCCAGGGGCTTAGGCAGAGCCTGATCTGTGTGGCAGGCAGTCCTGTCTCCAGCAGTACTGCCCTCCTGACTGGAGGTCTCAGGCTGACTCTAGAGTTAATCCTACCTTACTTTGTGTGGTACTCCCCGGTCCCTACCCTGGCTCCGCTGAGGTTTCCTGGGCTGTTCCCTGTTCCATGAGGCAGTGCCCTGCCTGGGCCATGGCCACAGCCTGGCTTCCACTGTGCGGCAGCCACCTGTGCCCTGGCAGCAAGGCAAAGGGAGCAGGGGACATGCAGTAAATGCTCTGCACAATACACCCTTTGTGTTGGGAGGGTGAGAGGAAAAGAGATTATAAAATAACAAAGATGAAGTTTTATTCATACCTTTTCGTAGATCTTTAGGGACAGCTCCTTGAATATTCACACTAGGTATCCAGGATCTGAGGTCTGGACTAAGATCTAAGAACTAATGGTTGGATTTTCCAGTTGGAAGACTACATCTCTTGGGATACCAAGCTAGGAAGAACAAAGCAACACAGATTTCTAGGCAGTGCTTATTCCTGAAGATTTCACCATGGTTCTGGCTCTTGAAAAGTTAATTTTTTTTCTGTTTTCTAAATAGCATGTGAATGGAATAGTGTCCTTACAAATGTCCAGCAGCTGACAAAATGTGATTCATAGTGATAACAATATCACACTTCATCAGACTTGTAGCTAGGCAAAATGTTTCCTCTTGTGATTCAGTAGTTATCACTTATATCCCAAGGCATAAAGTTATCTCCCTCAGCTCTTATCATTTCATGGTAACAGCAGATGATTCACATTTATGATGATGCCATGCTTACTTATCAAATTTATCAGATTTTTAAAGGTAAACAAGTATCTGTCATTCTCTTTTTCATCTTATTTCTTTTGCACATGACTAACTGAAATAGAAGAGGTATTTTTTATTCTTTCTTTATTTAAATAGAAAATCCCTTATTGAATTATTCTTCACATTTCTGTGGAATTTTCTTCCTTGTTTTCTCTCTACATTTGTTTAAAAGAAATAACTACAACAGAATATGGTGAGTTTCCTTTAGAACTATGCTCTAGAGCTCTTTTTCTTTGTTTATGTTTCCATCCTTGGCATTGATCTTGGAGTGTAAAGGGTCTCAAGTAGAGCATGAATATCAAGTATTTTCACTCCAATACCCTTTCACATTGTTAAAGCACAGTGGTATGATCACAAGGTATGTGAGAATCAGTCTTTGTGACTTGAATTAACCATGATATGTATAAAAGATAATGACGTATCATGTTCTCATATGCAAAAAACATGGTGGTCAGAACCTTTTGGTTGCAAAATACAAAAATTAAATACTTCCTATAATAATATTTATAAAATCATTGTTAGTGTATAAATCTGGCACACAGTAGTAGGAGTCTTATTCTTTCCATGGAGTGCTCACCATCATGGGATAATTGTGACAGTGAGTAGTACTAAAAGTCATCCAAGAAAGTACATTTTCTCTAAGGAAGTATTTCTCAACCTATAAAATTTTTGAATTTTAAATTTATTTTTTCATCTACACACAGGATTATTCAGTCTACAGAAATCCAGATGAGTAATGAAGACAAGTGGAAGGTGTGATGTTTTATGAAGTTAAAATACCAAAAAAAGCATCTCAAAGTCATCTCACTAAATATTATTGTTATTCATAAGCATTCACCGTATGATAGACCAAAGTCATGTCCAAAAGAAAGTAAAGAGCTTACATAAAATATCACTGGGGAAAAAAAGTGCCTCCTGTAATTCAACCACAGCATCACTAGAGTTATATCTCATAAAATGAGAAAGAAGAGCAAAAAAACCCAGAAAAGATTGATAGCTATAGATGAAGCCATATTCTCTAAGCTGCAGTGGCTGAACAAGTTATAAATGGCAGAGCTATGAATGAATAAAACAGTTATTGTAACTATAAAAAGTACACTACCTCTACAAGACACTCATTTTATTTATTCGTTGTGTATAACGTGTAATTTTAAGGATAGTTTTACTGTCTAATAATATTAAGCAGCATAAAAAGGGAAATATTTTGAGTAGAAATGTCATGGATGCTCATTAACTCCTAAGTATATTCCTAGAATGATGCACTTAGAATATATTAAGCAAACATTTTCCTGCATCTGTTTATTCTGAAACATTAAGAGCAGGTAGGAAAATTCTGGCAAGATATGGTACCATTTGTGCTACCTATTCCTTGAATTATTAGATACAATCAAGAAAGAAAATAGGACAAAATTTATGAGAAAACCTCACCCTTTATAAAAAGTAAAATGTTTTGCTTACAAATTAATTTATACTGTTACTGAAGAATAAAGATATCACTCAAATTCACTCATTTAATACTGAGCTTACTTACATGCAGAAAAGATACAAGGAGCTGAAGATACAAGGACTCCCTGAAACAACATCTCAGCCTTGGCCATATTGATCACCATAACTGGTCTACTCTGGCCTCAAATCGGGAGGCCTGGAGACACACCATCTATAACGCAGCTGTCTCCTTCGAGAACACACGCAGGATCACTCTCGAGGAAAAAAGGCAACGCAGAAAGAACCGTGTATTGCAGAATACACCATCTAAGGAGTCTTTCTGCTGTGCCTTTTGCAATCGGATATGTCTGTCACGTATTGGCCTCATAAGCCACCAGCGTGCCTGTAGCAAATGTGGATAGAGCCTTCCCAAATCTTCGTTCGCGAAGCCCAGCCAAGATGATGATACTTACATGCAGTACAGCTCTTGAACTTTTATTGTAGGATGCTTTCAACTTCTCCTTCACTGTGGGGAGAAAAAACGGGATAGATTGTGACAAATAGCTGGTTTTTCCATTACTTAGGATGCCAACAGGTAGGAGTATACAGATGTGAAATTCAACTGCCTGCTAACTTTCTGCATGAAATCTAATGTTTCAGTCTATGTTTTTAGTTTTCTGGCGGAAATGCTTGCTTATTGCTCATTTTACCTCAGACACCCAATATTGCTAGCATCTCTTGGTATCGTCTGGATTTTATGCAATGAATAACTTTTTTTTTTGCCAATTTTTTCTATTTTTATGACAGAAGAAATAAATGAAATAAATGAATCTAGAAAAGTCTTGCAACCTGAGTATTTTTTGAGCTGAAGAGAAATAAAAGCACTTGGAATTAACATTGGCCTTAAGAAGCCAGGTATTGCCTTTGTAGACATCCCCATTATCACAAACCTCAGCCTTTCACTTAATCTGAGATATAGTGGTTTCTGAGGATGTGAAAACTTGCCATAATTTCTGTTCTGGTGAGGATTCCTCCTTAATGACATGTTGATTGTTCACAAGTAGTTCATAAACACCCTCGACAGAAAGGGGATTTTTTTTCTCTGCAAAAGCTAAATCTGCTTTTCAATACTTTCCACTCTTATAGAGAATTTGTTTACTACTGGATTTTTCTAAAACATCGAGTGTTAAGTTGTTAGTCTCTAGAAGCTTTTTTCTAGACAAATGAGATGTCTCTATTATGCCAACAGGAAACAAATCCCAGAACACTAATCAAAAGGCTTCAGTGCAGTACAAGTGTGCTAGGTTTAAGTAGGATTATTTTATATAAACCTTTCTGACAGCTGAACCTGTGAGAGTTTCTGCTTGTGACTCTCTACCTCATCTGACTGACTCACCACCTGTCTGTTATGGCAACAGAAGAAAATGATTGTCATGTGTTAGAAGTCAATGAAACATTAGGTATGTTGGGAATATGATAATTCTTATAAAATAATAGATTTATTTCTTTACTCTTGCACAGGAGTCATTAAGATCAATATTTTACAAAGAATCACTTTAGATGCAGCTTTGTACTGGTAGTCAATTAACCCTGCAGTTTACATAGATAAATATCCACATGATAAAATTTGTGCAAGTGTATATCCTTGGTTTTACCTGTAGGCACAAAACTATGCCTCCTAAGTCGAAAACTGGGCTGACATAATTTAAAATAGTCTACAGATACTGAATCATTACATGTAACTTAAAAAGAAAACTTGAGGACATTAGATGTTCGATCAGGAGGTGATGAGAGCAGAGGTGGAGAAAGGAAAGATAATCTCCATTTCTAAATAGGGAGACAGCTGTCACAGGAAATAGCAAGTGTAGTGGTAAGGATTTTTAATAAGTCTGTTAAATCAGAAGACATAACAATCACACATTTTCTAAGCTGTAGATGCCATCATTTTTATTTTCTAAATGTATAAAAACCTGTGAATCAAAGCTATGCAAAGCTTTAGGATGAATTTTGAAGAAATAATCAAGAAAATATACAATCAAATAGAGAGTTAAAGGAACATATGCAAAATGGGTACTGCAACCTCATGAATTTGTTTGATATAACTATTGCAAGTAAGAAAAATATAGGAGATTATTCTGTTTCAATTTAATATTTGACATAGGGAAAATATTAACAAAATTAAGATCATACAAATACAGACATAAGAACTTACAAAGATGGTGAAAAAGTGGTTCTAGGGAAGATAAAACTTTGCTCTCCTGAAAAAACAATAGGATAAGGAATGTTTCTGATGATATCATCAAGGTTGGAAGTTTGGTGTGTATTTAGTATTTAAGGTTATGAATACAAATGCTAAAAGCTTAATGAGCAAAAATATAGGTCATGACTTTGGCAAGCAACAGAAAAACAGCAGAGGATGGGATTCTTATGTACAAAGACCTGGATCTATTCATATTAGGAACTGGAATATAATTTAGTGTGTAAGGCCAGTTTATAGCATAAGGTCATGCTATTAGAGCCTAAAATCACTTTTTTCAACTGTTCTCATTTACAGAGTGAGAAAAAGTAAATGTGTCTGAAGTGTAAATGAGAAAGGAAGAGAAACTTTGAAATACTATTATTCTATTATGGGATGGTTATTATGTACTGTAGAAATTAGACATAAGGGGCTTATCAGATAAAGTAATTGCAGTAAAAAACCTCTCACTGACAAAACTGTGTACAGTGCTGGCTATGTTCATTCAGTGAAAAATGATTTATATTGAAATATGTGTAATTTTGTGTGGACTATAGGAGAATTCTCTGGAAACCTTGCTTATGGGAATGGTATAAGAATGTCTTAAAATATATTTCTTTATTTTTCTTTTGTGTTCTTATTTTGTTGGTTAGTTACACAATTCACTATTTAGGAAAGGTGTTTTCAACACATAGTGTATTCTCCTGTGTTTGACTTATCAGTTCCATATATTCATAGAATATGGATGAGCCTCAATAGTAGCTTGCTTTCCAGATAATTCCTGGAGAAAATCCTCATGCTATTTTTCTCTTCCAGTTTTTTTTTTTTCAACTGAGGAAAATATAAGGACTAATAAAATTTTTAAATTTATTAATTTATTATTATTAGGAATGACTGAGTAAAATACAATCTGAAGCTCAAAAAACAAATTTTAGAACTTCCTAGCCAACAAAGAAAAAAAGAGTAAGGCAAGAGTTAGAATTATCCCCACCAAAACCCACTATTAAAATGCTATCCCATCTGATAGGCTCATTGCATTATTTAATTACACTTTGCAGGATTGTATCATCTAGTATCATAAACAGACATGTTGGTTCTTCAAGCTCCATCCTACAGTGAAGTAAGTGGCCCTATAATTTATTCCAAGCTTAATTTTAAATTGTTACACTGCATGTGTAGTTCCCATTGTTTCTGTTGCTAACTGTTCCAGATATCTCACCATTCAAGTGACTGAGAATTTTTGTCTGAAGTTCAACCTAAATTATTAATATAATACCTAAAATATTAATATATATAATTATTCGTAAATAGACTTTTCTGCATATAGTGTTGAGGCAAGCAAGTCTAGCATATCACTGTTATCAAGCACTTCCTTCTCCTGTAGTCACAGGGCAGCCTTGGATAACAACAATTTATGTCAGACACAGAATCACAGAATATCCTGGCTTGAAAGGGAGCCACAAGAACAGAGCTCAACTCTGTCTGCCTTGGTGCTGTGACCACTTCCCTGGGAAGCCTGTTCCAGTGCTCAAACACTCTCTGGGTGAAGAACTTTTTCCTAATATCCATATGGGTGACTTGTGGCCTATGCTAATGTTCATACTTCTTTTCTTAATAGTCTTCGGAAGATTAGTCTCTACCCACTCACAAAGAAACACAACTAGTATTAAAGCAAAACAACTGTAAAAATTTCAGTTCTCATTATCTCCATTTATTTTCTCTAGTGCAAAACAAATATGCAAGAAAAAACTACATTTTAATATTTCAGAGAATTCCTATGGAGGGCTCTGTGGTCATGAAGAGTTCTGTCTGCAGTAGGTCTAGTGTGGTTTTCCTTTTAGGTAATGGCAGGAGATCAGTTAATGGGTTTAGTGGGAAAAATGTATGAAATGATATTGGTAAGTTTAAATTACTAAAAACTATTACTGAAATCCTGCATTGTGAGCACAAGGAAATAATAAAGAAGGTTGCTTATAACGTTAAATGCTGTATAGTAATAGAATTTGTTATTTCATAAATATCTTCTCCAGGAATAAAGCTCTATTTAATAAATAAACTGCTTGTCGTGTCTTGTTCTGGGCACGTATCTGCAAACTTAAAAACCTATAACTAGAGCATGCAGACTGAATCCGTAGCTAATAGTCTCTATATTTTGATATCTGAAGTACTGAATTACAGATGAAATCATAGGCAAAAAGTGGTGTTTCCATTCTCATTTAACAAGATTCCTGAAGTACTCATGAGATTCATAAGAAATTAGATGCTATCTGAAAAGCTAGGATTTGTTATAATGGCCAAGATATTATGAGGATTAGAGGAATTTGCATGAACCATCCCTTAGCTCATAAAAGAGAGTGATAAAGGATAAAAGGTAGCATTAACTTTTCAGAGGTCTTGGCTATGTTCTCTACTGCAGCTGCACCAACTGCAGTCGCTCACTTGATCACAACTAAATACAAAAAAACCCCAGCCAACAACATGAAACCAAGTGTCATAAGGTCTAATAACCAGTATGCTATTGAAAATAAAGCTATTAACTGTGCATTTAATTTTTTTTCATGCCACTAGCCTGGGTAGAGACTGCTCTGCAACAATTTTGCTTCTATGTATTTCCAGACAGTTTAAGATTATTCTACTTTTTTTAATCAAGGCATATATAAGGTTTGGAGAAACATATTCACCACAAAGCAGAGTCTCACAGAGGATGTGTTAGGTGTTTGAAAAGTATAATGAAGCTATGCTGCCAGGTTTTGCACCAACTATTACTTCATCCCACTTCACTGAAAGTAATATTAGTGGCACTTCAAATTAGTTGAAGCACGGAATAGTGACTGAAATGATGTGCTCTGCTAGCAAAAATTAAAATATATTGCAGCATACTCCACTTACCTTACATTCCCTTTCCTCAGAAGAGATCTAGGGACCACTTTTCTCCTTGCCTTAGAGTGATTCAGAGGGCAGCAGAACCCAAGACTTTGTGACTTCTGCATAAAATGAAGCTAAAAGAAGATATTTAAAGGAGAAAAAAAAATTATTCCTACAGGTTAGTGGAAAACCTTCAGTCTAGGACTTCAGTTTGAACCCTGGCAGGCTATTACAGAAAGGATTATAATTTGATTATAATAAATATCTGTCAGATACTTAAAAAAATCTGTTTCCCAGTGTCTGTCTGTAAAGATATCAGTAGAGTTCATGGGAGTTTTCTTCAATAAAGTACGGCATATAATTACAAAAATGCTCAAAGCCATAGGAAATACTTGATATTATACTAACATATTAGTAAAATGACTATACTACCTTGGATATTTATTCCCAGACATAAACACTGGGGAAAAAAACCCTTATTTCATAAGTAAAACTTTCTGTTGACTCAGAAACCATTACCTGCTAGAGCAGCTCTGAATTGTCAAGTATATCAAGCCGCTGAAAAGGTTGTCTATTCCCAAAGAGCACACAAATTCTGGATAAGTAACCAGACAAATCCTTAACAACAACAACATCTAAGTAAAATCTTACAAAAAGGAAAGAAACAAATAGGTTTTGTTTAGACAAGAGTTCTTCAGAAAACTTAAATATGAAGATTATTAGTAGCAATTATTTTTTTACTCTTATCTACTGATGGAAAGAAGAATCAAAATATCCTACACATGGTATGATATGATATGATATGACATGATATGATTATACGATTATATGATATGATTTATATGGTAAACATGGATGGATGGATGGATGAATGGAGGATGGACAAACAGATGTTGCTTAAAGACATACAGAGAGAGAGAGGGGTGCTTTACTTATATCATCTACATGCTGTGGTTATAGATTTTGTGTGATATACTGTCATCATTACCTGTCACTTTAAATAAATCTCAAATGTTTTAATGTTTTTTAGTTGTATATCATCACTCGACACAGCCTTGCCCCCGTGAGTTACCCATGTCAAGAACGACATTCAAGTATAGAGTCCAATATGCTAAAAAAGGAAATGAACAAAATAACAAACTGGCAACAACCAGCCTTTTGGTCTCCTTTCTGCAAATTTTGATGGGTTTTTCTACTTCATTAACTAAATCTGGCTGAGTGAAGACTACCTCCCTGCAGTATTTGCTGCTTTTCTCCTAAGTGACAAGTAGGGAGTGGTGAGCCAATGAAAAACCCTGGAAGAATGGCAAAATGCTGATACTATCTGATGAACCAGGAAAAAGTTACATGGGGAACACTGTTTCTTTCAGCAACATTACTCTAACTGTTGAAAAGACAGCTAATGTGTAGGTATAACTTTGTTGTGGGTGAACCTTGGTAGCCATCTCAACCCCACAGAGCTGCTTGCTCACATCCCTTGCAGTGAGATGGGGTATATTTCATATTATATTTTATATTATAATATAAAATAAATTAAAATAATAAAAATAAGGGTAACAGTAAGTATTGAGATAAAGGCTGTTTAATAGGTAGATAAAAAGCTGCATGTGCAAGCAAAGTAAATGAGGAATTAATTCATTAATTCTCATGGGCAAGTACACATTTAGGCATTTCCAGGAAAGCAGGATTTCATCACACCTAACAGATATTTGGGAAGACAAATACTGTAACTCTGAACATCCCCTCTTCCTCCTTATTCCTCACAGCTTTGATTGCTGCCATATGGTATGGAATATCCCTGTTGTCTGTTGAGTCAGCTGTCCCGGGTGTGTTCCCTCCCAAATTCTTGTGCACCCCCAATCTCCTTGGTGGAGGAGTACGTCAAGAAGCAGAAAAGGCCTTAGCTCTGCGTAAGCACTGCTCAGCACTAATGAAAGCATCCCTGTGTTATCAAAAGTTTTCATCACAGGTCCAAAACATAGCCATGTATGAGCTGCTACGAAGCAAATTAACTCACTCCCATCTTGTTTTGACAAGTATATACATGCCTAATGTCTATACACATGCAGAGAGAAACAGTGAGAGTTATGCAGATGGGGGGGTTTTCCACTTCAACCTTTCTTGAATTTGGGCTAAACAGAAATGGGAAGGAAGATTGTGTCAAAAAGGCAAGATATATTTACATATGGTGAATGATGTACTATTTGTATGGAATGATGTTTCACAGAAAAAAGTTCAGGAGGGAAAACAATACTATGACAGTGAGGAATTTCTGTACAAGAAGACTAAAGCTGTCCTGTATATATCAATTGTCATAAACTCAAGAAGTCTGTTTACCTTGCTGCTGATACGATACACAGCTTCAACAAAGAGAACTGCATAGAATATTTTTGGCAGTAACACCCTGCTGTTCAATATGCAATCCAACAGAAATCTACATCCATATGTTGCTCACAGAGGCTCCTAAATACTTAGAAATTACTGAGATGGATAGAACATGAAATGGTCAAGTATTTGTAGATTTGATTGCTCAACAGGATAGGATTTAGGGAGTTTATATGAATAAAATAATTTTCCAACCTTTGCTAATAGTATTGTACATAGAGAAATATATTGAGAATATTTCACTAGATAGTGTTTCATCGGTATGTGCATCTTAAGTAATAGGAAGAGGTACAGAATTTTGCTGATAAACTCTTCAAGACAGTAAAATACAAGAAGGATGCATAATTTCTAACACATACAAAGTATATGTAAGAATTACAAAGAAAATGCTAAGACAGGGTAGAAGGTCATCAGTGAAAGAAGCAGGAGTAGCCAGTGAAGGCAAGCAAGGAGGAAAACAATGATAGACTTGTAGAACATACAAAGTTTGGCTTATACTTTTTTTTGTTCAGTGAGACAGAGCTGTAAACCCATTAAATTTTATCTAGAAACCACCCAAACAAATTTATTTCAAGAAAAGCTTTTGTTGATGTTTGAAATTCCTTTTGTCTTCTTTATTCTCACGTTTGTTCTGTTGAAGATAGTTATATGCAGCTCCAGAAAAAATTATAGCACAAGGTAGTTTTTACACTGTTTTGCATTTATCAAAGAACTATGCAAAAAGTAAATGTCAAACAAACTAATATTTTAATTGTTTTATAGATAGAATGATAGAATAATAGAATCAGGGCATCATTTAGGTTGCAAAAAGATCTTTAAGGTCATCAAGTCCAACTGTAAATCTGACACTGCCAAGCCCACTTCCTTCCCAAAACATGCACCCCGCAGAACACTCTCAGAGACTTACACTGAAGTAAAACTCTGAACGACACTGGATTTCCACCAGCTCTCTCAAAGACCTGCTGAGGCCTCATCCTGACCCAACACAGCACTCATCACACAGCTGTCTCCAATCTCCTCCATGACATGAGATATATTGGAAGAGAAACACTACTGAGAAACTAGTGGTATTTAAAGTGTTTGTTATATCTGTTAATAGTCTTCATTATAGCTTGATGCTATTATTGTAATTCAGTCAGGTCAAATCACTTTTTTTGTTTGCTTTTGATTAAAAAGTGTCTTACTGGGTGTCATTCCACAGATGTTCTGCTAGTAATCACCCTGTGAAATGGTCAATTTTATCTGTTCATTCAGGCAAAATTTCATCATCTATAAAGTTGCTTGTTATTTCTAGCTATCAGAAAAAAACAACCAAACCCAAGAGTCTTCCTTGATGTTAGTAGTTTTCAGTACTGAATAGTATAATTCTATGAATCTTCAGAAGTTTACCAAAGCCTATAGGTCTTTTTTATTATTTATTTTATTTTTCTCCTATCTCAACCAACCAGCATCAAAGAAGTTGGGATAGCAGTAGGTTTTTCATTATTAGTTTACTCTTAACACTAGTCAATAAAAAGAAATATATACCTGCAACTCCACTTCTGTCAAAGTGCATTATGTTCTTTTGCATTTACATTTGCTTTCTTTCCCACTTTCTTTATATGTAGTTCATATGCTTTAGGATAGCCTGTATACTGCAAAGTGATATATTTGGCTCTGATTCAAGAAATCATTTAACCTTGACTCAAATGGAAAATCTATTTAGGAAGTACTTCTTTAGGTTAAGTGCATGCTTGTGGTTCCTCCATGAATAGATATGAACTTACTGTGGAAGATTTCAGTGCAAGAATTCTCGAAAGGTAAAATGTGTGTATGAGTGCACACATAAGAAAATGCATGCATATGCTGGTGACCTTGAGGTCCTTCAAATCAGGATCTTAGATGAAATATTTTGAGACATCTTTTCACACTCATAAATTTTTTTATTCAGATGATTAAATAGATAATGATAAGACTATTAAGATGTTCCAGATTTTTTGCCGAACTTGCTTCACGGAAAGGCAAGAGAAGAAACATTGCTGCTGTTACTTTCACAGTGCAGAAAACAGAATGCACTACTGAATTCATTGAATTTGGTCTCTGTTTCCTATAGCTAAGGCATTTCCAAATGCAAAACTGCTTTCATAAACACATCTTACATAATAAGAAAGTATGAGCACACATTTGGTATTCTAGCTAGGTGAACTTTAGCAACCAGTGACAAGAATAGACAAAGGATTCTGCTGAATATTGTTGTCTTGCATCTTTATCCTATTCTGTTTTTGTGATAAATACATTCAGAAAACATTGGCTGTCACAATGTAAATGTATTTTTTCTCTGTAGTACTTATCAGCTCAATATCACAAGTTTAGCCTTCAGACAGATTTATGGAAACTCTAAAATTTTTAAATTTTATGCTAGAAATGTGATTTAGGTAGGTCATATTTTTATACATATTTCTGGGGGTGGGGAAAGATTAAGAATTAATGGAAGATGGGCATTATATAATGTTAGAAAGAGTTTCTTAAAACAATGCAATACAACTTTATTTATTTACCTGATCTCTGGATTTGCCAGATTTCATTTGAAAAGTTTTGTTTCATTTGGTCGGGTTTTTTTGTGGAGGGGGGAAGAAGGAGGAACAGTGTGTAGAATAGCTCAAAGAAGATTTTCACATTTTTATTTTCACTTCAGATCCTACTTTTTTTTTTTTGACCAGTATACTTTTGTCATTGTAACGATTTGTGTGATATGACATAATTATTATTTACTTGGAAAAATGGAATCAGAGACTTAAAATATAACAGAAAATTATTCAGAACAAGAAAAAGAGTTGAGCTGTGGAGGACACAGGGAGTAGCACCCAATACCACAGAGAGCCTGGACATCTATCTTTACATACAGTTACAATGACCCAAGCTAGGGGGGACAGAATATAGTTAGCACCCCCATTCCTTTGTGTGTAGCTTCATAGTGAACTGAGACTGAAATGTGATCATTTTGCATAATAGTCCTTTCTAGGTCTACGAACCTAGCAACACAACATATGGTACCATCAGTGTGAGGAAATAAACCTGGGCTGGGAAGCAGAGATAGGAATTGGCCAGCACTGTAAAAAATATTCACGTTTTGAATTGGCATTCAATAAACCCTAATTCAACATCATGCAGAGGCAGTTGCTCTATCTGGAACAACAAATTTCATGGCTTTTTAGAATGATCATTGTTGCATTAGCTGAAACTGAAACACATAGTATAATATTTTTCTGTATGTTCCTAATATACTAGTCCAGTATTTATACTTTGATAAAATTAATATAAATTTTTTATACTGCATATTGTCATGTGAGACTAAATTACATAAGATCAATGCAGTCATGCCATAAATTAAGGTTTTTCAGCAAAAGCAATATGATTTGCCCAAAACCCTGTATAAGCTTATGTTGTTCTATAAATCTCTGTCAACTGGCTTGGGAAAAAGTAAACAAACTAAACAAAAAAATCCCAGAAAAACAAACAAAAACACCACCAAAGAAACAAACTAAAAGAACCAAGACTATGAGGGTAATCTGTGTCTTTCTGAAGACAAATAGGCCGTGATTTTAAATTCCACCTTTACAGAGTATTTTGATAATGAAAACAATTAGTTGGTTTTCTTTCCTGGAATATAAACCTCCTTTGCTTAATCCAAGTTTATTTAACAAACACAAAGCATGTGTAAACTCTAACATAGACTATTTATTTTTAATGAATTCACAGATCATGTAAAGATTTTTAAATTATCTCATGTGTCTTTTCCATGAAAAAATAATTAAAGAGTTTTAAAACCCCCTCCTTTTGTTCCTAATAGAGAGTAAAAAGAATTGGTCTTGATGTCAAGAAAAAGTAATAAATATTTAGAACTTGACATGACCTTTTATATATCTCTACTGTATTAAAGCCTACTGCAGTAGCCTTCAGCAGAAAAATATGCTTTTTAACTCTCAGCATAGATTTATTAGGTGCTGTGAGATGTACTTCTCCATTGAAAAGCCAAAAATAGCACATTCATAATGTCACATACTCAAGTGCTTCTGCAGTCTCAGAGGGTCTTTCTTATTGCATCTTGGCAAGTAAAAGATTTACAAGCAAAACAGAAATGGCCTTTAAAAATCTTAGGTATTAATGACAGTTTTCTGATAATAATTTTATTCCCTTCTATTAAGAAGGTTATTACATCAGTCTAATAAAATACTGCTATAATACAATATGATGAATGAATGTTACCTCTTCCATATTGCATTAACACCATATTAACTTAATTGAATGCAGTCATAGCTTAGTATGATGGATGAGATGCACAGTATTTTCAGCAATAATGTACGAAAAAGAGAAGTCCATAATTCCTATATTTTCTCATGTTTGTTCTGTTGAAGATAGTTATATGCAGCTCCAAAAAAAAATTAAAGCACAAGGTAGTTTTTACACTGTTTTGCATTTGTCAAAGAACTATGCAAAAAGTAAAGGTCAAAGTCCTCATAGAAACAAGCAACTGAGAGCTGATGGGATTTTCTTCATGTTCTTGGTAAGTTTGGTCAGAGTGTTGTGAACAGAACTCGTACTTCTGAACTTGCTGGCTACCAACCTAGGCATTGGTGTTACTGGCTGAAAAAAGAATCCCACTGAAGTTACTGAGATAAAAAACGTGAGTTTTCTTTTCTTAGCATTGTCCTCCTTCATGGTCTTTTTTTCCACTTCATAAACAGGCAGTATGATACAGAGGTATTTTAACTAACTCAGGAAGACTAATTCATATCCAGAGAGATGAGCAATGCACTTTTGCCAGGTTAAAATGGCATTATGTCATACAGTATAATGTAGTATTGTGCTTCATAGGTTTATTTTTTCTCTGAGATCTGAAAGTAATGAACATTTGTCAGGCTTGGCATTTACATAAAGGACACGGAGGCTATTTGTAAAGTATGCTAATGATAAACATGTGAGAGTGATAAGCTTCAAGACTAAGGGATAAGATATCATTGCTGAAAAATGTGTATTCAAAGTGAATGAAGAGGTTATCTTTCACGGCTCTCAGTAATTCATTCAATTTACTATAGTGAATGAGCTTCTGCACACTATGGAAAATAAAAAGCAATCATGAAGCTGCATTAAAACAGTTAGCTCTTACCAACGTAAATTAACGTTTAGTTTTAAAGGCACATCTTCAACAGGTACATTTATACACTTCAAGATAGTATCTCACTCAGTCTACTAAAAGTAGGGGCAGAGAGAAAAGAATTAGATAAAATATAGACAATTATTCACATTAAGGTACAATTTACAATATATTTGAGATATATTTTTCTTTTTTACACTGGAATTAAGAATTTGCTCAAAAAGTAGATTTTAAAATTACACATGCAGCATTTGTAGAATCTAGAGCTGAACATGTTTACATCCTTGAGAACATAACCTTATTATTATATTCTGTAAAAGTTATCTAAAAAAATCATTTTATCAATCAGCTCATCAAAAGTAGCAGATGCCAAATATTAAGAAATAAGATAAGAAATAAATATTTATATATAGAAAAACCAGCAAGCATTTCAAACACATTGACTTAGTTCATTCAATGTTCAGCATCAGTTATAAACACTATCAAAATTGTAAGGATTTAAGACCGTAATTAATTATTTTTCTTAATAAAACCATGTTTTCAATTATTTGTCATTAAACATTCCTGTATTCAATTTAGAATTATTAAAAAAAGTAAAAATTACTAGCTGGTTATATATAATGAATAAATTCACAGAAGTTATATATATGCTAAATGACAGAAAACTTCTAAGTGTACCAAGTAAATGTCTCACAATAGAGTATGTTTTCCATTGTTATCTGAAGGAAGAAAAATTATCAGATGAGATTTTGGTATTTCCAAAAAAGGGAAAAAGGAACCTTTTTAAAATACATAGCATATTGTTTTTACCACTAAAATCAACTTTAAGAGTTTTATACTTTTGACAATTACTTCCAACAGGACATAATAAAGTGTAGATTTTATCCAAACCTGGAACTGTCAAGTGTTCAAAATTAAACCTATCAGAGAATAATTTTCATTTATTTTACAAAATGTTATTCTGTAAACATGATACATTCCTCTTATCATGATACAATAAACTTTCTCCCACTGGTTTTGTATAGCTAGTATTCAATCTCATGCGATCACCAACTGATAATTATTATGAATTATATAGAAAGTGGTTTAACCATGATTATTTAGTGAAAAGAACTACTTGGATAGCAAATACCAAAAGATAGAAGCTATTTTTGTGAAAATTAGACCTTAGCTTGGAAGCATTATGAGTCAGAGACATTACCCTGATCCCAGCACTGCATCCCATTTCAGGATTGTTTTTGAAAAGTTTGCTGAAAGGCAGGTTAAAAAAACTGGAGCAACACAACAAAGAAATTCTTACCAGAACAAGACACTTTGTGTGATACACTGTTCGCCCTTTGGAGAGATATGCAGAGTAAGAATGCACTGAAAATTTCAAAAATTTTAGATATTTGAGTAAATGCACTTCTGACAGGCATGGAAAATTAAAGAATATGTATAGTGAACAGGGTTGTAATGCAGGCAACAACATTATATTTCAGACCATACCAGTTCACTGAAACCTGTAGACCTCCACCTCCCGCTTTACTCATCTTCATAAGAAATCTTGAACTCTTTTTAATCTCAGATTGTGACTTTTCTATCAGTGACAAGTTAAATATAGTCAAGCAAGCAGAATGGGAAATAATGTCCTCTACATTTATGATATTAGAACCTTATCATCAGATTTCCTACTGATAGGCTTATGGTTGGAGCTGTCTATATTTCTAACCACTCTTCTGATGGTAGGTAAAAAGGCAATATATATATTCTAAAAACCATAAGTAGATTTTTTTAATCATTATTGTATGCAGAAATAAAAAAATAGAGTAGAAGGATGAGAGAAGGAAGAACAAACTCAGTCACACAATGGAGTCACTAGATTTTTTTGAAACCATAGTAAAATTGTTTCTTACCCGAATCTCATGACCTGTGTCTAATTATGAACCTAATTCTGTTCAGTGTAGATTCACAATGCATGCTGTGGAGGTTAACACTTTGAATTTATGTGAGAATACTTCTCTTACACATTTTCAGGTTGGCAGAAATTATATTTTAGGGAGATACTTCCAAATAGACCATAGCATAATTTATTGTTTTTCTTAAAACTAACCCTAGTAGACTTAAATAGCCTTTCTGTTTTAAATCAGGAAATAATTCAAGTTAGAACATGATTTACATCCCTCACAGTATTTCACAAAGAATCTTAATTCCCATTTTGAAATTATTAACAAAATTATCTGAGCAATGACTCTGACTGACCATGACAATTCACAGACAAGACTGAAGTCATTTTACTTTACAATAATTTTTTTTTATATCAAGGCACTGATACTTAACTAACATGCTAATTTTCTGAAGACCTAATTTATAAGAATGTAGACATCTAAAAATTTTGGAAAAAGGACATCCAATATTCTTTGGGAGTCAACCTTCTGACAATATTATATATATTATAGTAATATTTATAATAATTGACAATAACAACACATTTTTGAAAAATTCTCTTTCTTCATTATAAGCAGTCTCAAAAAGATGCCAGCATTGGAGAATGCTGGTGTGTTCAGAGACAAACTTTCAAAAATATGGTTTACATGTTTCTTAAATATATCCATATTAGTCATGTACAGTACTGTATGAATCTCTCACAACTCTGATGTTTACAACAAATAATAACAGTAAAAATAACCTATTAAAATTTCAGGATAAAATTCATTGCAGCTTCAAGTGACTGCAAGTTTGACCTCAAACTTACTGACCTCCCTTTTTTGGTACTTATGATGCAGGAGGCTAGGGTCTGTCCCTCAGGTCATCATGTCACGACAGGGCAGGTTTTTTGCAAACCACCTATAAGAATTCTTCCTTTTCCTCCTGGAAAACCAGGGAAAGTGACTTCTTACCTGCAGATAACTTCCATCACTGCAGGTGATGTTCCTTCCCCATGTTTGATGTCTTCACTTCATGGAGGTGCAGATGTTTCATTTTTTCACATGCAGAGCAGCTCAACCCGGACAATCCGTGCCTGTTAGAGACATGCAGCACTGCAAGAAAGGAAAGGACAGAGTCCAGTCCCTTTTCACCTGCTGTCTCTACTCCTGGACCACAAGAACAGGAAGCTCTGGGGAAGGGGTAGAGGCAGTTCTGGAGTCAAAGCAAAGTAAGACAATATAGAGTTATACACATGAATAATGACAGTGTTTGAAACTTATGGTAATGCTCAGTGCCATGTATTTAGTAGCACTAAGCTGTAGAGTGATGCTATGCATTACAAATCTACACAGAGTAAGTGAATAGATATAGTAGGGGAATATTGTTGCAGCTGAATCAGAAGCTTTTTAAGTCCGAAGGATGTAGGAAACTAGCAGGTCAGAAAAGAAGTGGTTCCAATTTCAGACACAGCTGTGCTGAACTATGTAGCCTTATAAGAAAAGGATGGATCTGTCATCCATTTTGTGACTTTCCAGTGAGATAATGAAGAGTAAAACTGACTTAGGGATAAACTGGCATGGGTAGTAACCATCCTGTCACTTCCATTAGAATATGGACACATGCTTCATAAATATGAAGCTTGCTCACTTCAGATGTGTTAAATTCAGAGGGTATTACACTTGCTATCATGTAGATATCAGCATAATCTTTCAGAACTCGTAATGGGAGGGTCAGACAATGTTTTTCAAATGCAATGTGATTCTGTAGCAAATTCAAATGGTGAGATCTTATCATAAACACTCTGTTAAGGCCCAACAATATTGCTCAATGTTTTGGGCAGGATACAGAATAAATAAAAAGTCATATTTTTGAAAAAGACTTAAGGAATTTGGTTTTTACACTCCAAAGCCTTTATTTTTTTAAAATTTATTTTATGTGAATCTGCACCAAAGCTTCTATATCATTCTTTCCACTGCTGAGTTAATTTTCCCTAAAAGTGCTTGCATCTATGTGCTTTAACATTTTACTTTATTTGAAATAAAGAACATGAAGGCTAAGATGTGCTTTATAATTCTGTAGAGATTCTTAGGAGTGCAAGAAAATATTAAAAGAAAGTCCCTCAACCACACAGCTTTCATAAGAAGTGTATTCTAAAAAATTATATTTCGGTGTCTGAGCTGGTTATGTCATTCTGATTAAAACTTTTACAAGATTAATTTGTTTTCACTAAGAAATATGTCCTTTTGGCAGAGTACACCAAATTGAGTGAAGGTAGTTTAAAGATAAATGAGTTTTACCCCTCACACTAGTGGTACATCTAGCATCCTTACAGGCTGGTCACCCTGAAAATGGACAAGTGACTTTGCTGCTGCCTCTTGTCTCCAGAGACTTTTACTGATGCAGCTGTAAAATTTACTAAGTGTTTTCCAAAATCTGTGTCTGTAGAGAGCATGAAGGGATGCTGCAGATCTCCTGAATGTCACTGTATGAGCTCTTCTCCAGAGAGTACCTCCTTACTTGAGGTCTGTATGTGTTACACTCTGAAAGGCAGCACAGTTTCCCTCCACTTGGAATATAGCTGTAACTGAATTTAGATAAAGCTTTTACTGTATTCAGCTTTCACTGAATTACCCAGTATAATTCAATTCCTGAATGAGTCATGACAGTTTGGCCTTGGAAATGCAGGAAAAATGTCTTTTTAAACTCTTTGGTTGAATACATGTCTCTTTGGAATATTGCCAGTTTTAATGTGTACTTTTAATTATTCTCTGGCATTCAAATCCACTTGGCTTACTCTTTTATTCTTCCTGTGAAATTCATTTCAATCTGAAACATATTCTATGAGGTCTCCTTTTCAGTGAAACCCTGTGTAGAGAGTTAATTGTCAGTAACAGGTATTTTAAAAACCCACTGATGGTACATGAAAAACTTCAAAAATAATTTCATTTAGAGTTATATGAAAATGTATACATTACCTTTTGCGCAATTTTCTTCCCTTATTTATTATGAAGAGTATTTGCATGTAAACAAAGTCTATGCTCATCTCTTTCTGTTGTTTATTTCTCACTTTAATCTCCAATTTGAAGCCTTATGATTATTATTATCTTCCTTAGATATGTTTATTATGTCACAGAGGTAGGTTTATATCTTCAAGCTGAGAATATGGAAAAGAGAACAGATGAGCCCTTAAACATCACTGATCCTGTTGATAGGTGGATATGCCTAGTGTAAAAGGACAAGAGAGAAGACACAGAGGAATTGACATAAAAAGAAAATTATTTCAACCCATACTTCTTTTCCAGTGTTTTGAAGGGAAAGTCTACAAGTTATGAAAATGCAGGGTTACTATATATGTCATCCATGAAAATGGTCAATGAATAATACTATACATTGATTTTATAATTAATTTCAAATTATCCTGAAAACTTATTTTCATTCTGTGTAGAAAATATTTTTTTACCTAACATGTAAAGGTAATATCTTAGAAGTGCAATGCAGCAGGTAACTGATCCTCCAAAAATCCCCTGTGGAATCCTTAAGAAAAGCGAGACAAAACAAAACAAAACAATGAACAGACAAAAAACTCCTCAGCAAAGCTACCCAAGAATTTTTCAAAAAGAAAGATAAATAACATGATTATTCAAACTGGATTTTCATGAAGAAATCTTTACTGACGCTGTTTACTAAAAAAGGCTAAATCCCAATGCATGGGCTTACAAAAATAATCATACTGCTTTATTATAAAAACCTACTCACATAATAGTATGTAAAACATATTCTATACATAATTTATTATATGCTTTGTTCTGGTTTTGGAGAACAGTTATGATTTTAAGGCTTCACACTAAACTATTCCCTCTAGAAAATGACATTATATGGACTGTAATATTATATTGAAGTTTTCTTTCCCATGATAGATTTATTTCCATTTTGTTTCATTTTGATTGTTATATTGATTTTTCCTTCATTTCAGACCTGGTCTGAATTAACCACTGTTACTAGATAAAAGCAATTTTGTCATCCATCTGGAACCCTTACATTCTACAACTCTAACCCTTACACTTTTTACAGTAAAAATTTCTTATAGGAATATAACCAGAAGCATGTTCTTTCTGCTGTATGCATTTGACATGTCTGAGAAAGAGAAGATCGACTGAGTGTTTCTCTTTATTACTCATAAGGAAGTGGATACAGAGGCTTAGACAGCTTGGGATATCCAGGTGCCGTTCACAGTGCTGTGAAAAGGGTCAAGAGACCTACTGATATTCTTATGTCCTGTACACAAGCTGCTGGGATACTGTTTGACTTAGTGATATCTCTTTCTGTTGTTATTTGGTGCAGGGATAGAAAATAAGATATCTCAGCTTTTAGAAAACTTATTGCTAGTTCATATTGTATAGAGCAATATCTTTTTTTGTTGGATCCATTTTAGATTGAAATGTAAGACTTCTTCCACTTTAATTCATTCAAAGAAAATAAATAAAAATATCTCAATAATCTAGGCCTTAGAGTCTTATATTTTTGATATTTAGTAACCAGTAATTTTTTTAAAAGTGGTGTTCTTTTATTAGAAAACAATAGAAGCAAAAGACCCGCTACCACACTGGATACAATAACTTCATGGATATATTACCCCTCTCCTGGGTAAGCTAGTGACATGCACTTTTTATTCCTTTAAGTTACAATTTTTTTTTTGTAATTCTAATATTTTTCTTTATTTTTTTATTTAGGAAAAAAATTATTGTGGTTATTAAAAACAAGTGATAATAGTAATTATCCTGTGTTGCTAAAATAACATTTTTATTTAATAGGACTGAACTCAAAGGGAGTGAAAGGTTTATGATCTAATCCTTAATGAGTCTTTTGATGCATATTTATTGTAAAATGATTTAATTTTGGTCTTGTACTTGAGAGAATCTAATGGAACAACTTATCAAGAACACTACAAAGCTTTAGTCTTATCCATGAACAGATCTGCAGTTAAATTTTAACACTGAAAAAGAAAATTCCATCTCTATTATGCATTTTATACAAGTATAAAAAAAATGAAACGTTCTTTTGGAACATTATTCTATGTAATATATTTTTATGAAAACTAGTTTCAATTTTAATTAGATTGTATGCCCTCGAGATCTGAGACATCTAAAGAACAAAGAGTCAAATTCAGAAAAAGATGTTTTGGTTTTCATTAAAATATAATGATACCCTTAATGTTTTTTGATTCTTTTCACAGTCAAAGACTAACAATAACAGATTAGAAAATAGTATAGAATTTTTTATTTTTTTTTGTCCTGGATGTCATATTAGAAACAGAAAACAGTTTTGACTATGAGAACAGTTAATTTGTATGAAAGATAAGTTACATGCCTCATTGACACTGCAAACATCTTAGAGCATTCTGTTAAAATATAAGCATTCTGCTCATTAAAAGAAAAAATCCAACTACCTTCTCAGAGAAGAGGAAAATTTGAAAAGGTAAGGTAGAGGATTTTTTTTTAAAAAGTAGGTGCATGATTATACACCTTTTCAAAACATTCTCTTTACTAGGGAAGGAACAGTTTTACTGTTTTGTGTAGATGGAGGACAAAGCCCAGAGGACCCGAGTTGATACACTGGAACTTGTAGGTACTACTCCAGTTAAATAAACAAACAATCCCCCAGTAAATAAAGGTACTAGGTACTTGTCATCTATGTTTCTAAGGATGACATTTAAATTTCTGGCATCAACAGAATTTATATTCTCTAGAAGTAACTACAAACTGGTTTACAAAGTCTTTTGCTTGTCTCCAGGTATTTTACAAGTAGTAACATGTCAAATTTAGTTTAAATGTTGAGCAATTTTCTTCAGTCCAGGGCCCTATATATCTCTCTATTGAAGTGAGGGACAGTGTTCCACAATCTCTGTGCTAAGTTTAAACCAGGCTCCATCAGCTAAGTAAACACAATGACTGATTCTCATGTCAAAATAATACAGATACTATGCAATTCTAAGCTGTGTGACAAGATGAAGACCATTACAGATGTTACTTGTTTTATTTATAGTTTAAGGACTGTATATTATGTTCCTTTTAAAAAAAATGTGACTGTGTATCAGAAAGTAAAAAGCAAAACCTGTGTCCTGGCCTTCTCCTTGTTACTGGTCTCTGGATTGCCCTTTTATTTCTGTTCTATGGGTTTTAGATACTTTGTTTTCTCAGTTTTTAAAAGGCTTTGTTCTAGTTTTTGCTCAAATACAAACTATCTTTGGGGTTTAAAAGCCTTGTTGGTTTATATTCACTAAAAGGCAAAAATCCATCCAGTCCTCTCGCTAGGCTCTAAAGATTTTGAAGCACTAACATGGTATGCTGAGGCACAATTTCCTAATCTGTGTATTCTTCCAGCCTAATATGGTGGTGGTGATTAATTTATTGATAATAAAGTGAATGGACTGATAGATAAAACACTTATGATTTGCTAAGTTGCTAGAAGAAAGGAAGCACACCAAATAAAAATAGCAACAAAAGATAAAGGACTAGAAAAAAAGCATTGCCATATATGAAACATTCTTCCTTCTGAAGAAATAAATAGTAAGAATTATACTAGTCCACCATCCAGAGGAAAGTATAGTGAAAATTAAGATTGTAGTAAATGTGAAACACACAAGAAAAACAGCAATACTTCAAATTGACAATTTTTGTCTTGTGTAAAAAGTACAACTAATTAGATTTTTCTAATCTAACAGAGTACAGTTTTCCCACCATTTTCAAAACAATTTCTTTTGTATAGACTATAGTTCAGCACAGGACAGATGCCTTTATATATCTAATCTATCCATTCTAGCATTCTACTTTTCAATTGATTTCTAAGATAATGAAAACATGCCTCCAAATTGTGCAGGCACTCATCTCACAAGCTGTTATCTTATTGCTAACTACAGTCACTGGCTTTGGAGATCTCACTGAGAAAACCTTCATTTTTACCACTTTTATTGACTACCCTGATAGTCTCACTCATTTGGAAGAAGTTTCTAACAAGAATATGTTTTACTGTGCACTCTAAACTAGGAGTAGATTTGCAAACGTAAGACTATAGGGTGAAGAACAGAGATAGAACTATGTCTATATTGATAAATATCAGGAAAAAAATTTGCAATGTCAGAGATGAATACTATTAAAATAATAACACAATGGCATTATTTCGAAATATTACACAGTGATTATTTTTCATTTTTCATATGATTATTTGATTTTTTTTCATTTTTTATTCAGTTGTAGGTCTTTTTTCAAGTAAGTAAAGCATCCTAACACTTATTTGCTTTCCACTCTATGTTGTATCTGTGACTGCATACATATACGTGTATGCATACAAAATCCTCTGTGTCTCTAACTTTACTGTCCAACTGCATTAAATAAGAAAGCTGGTGAAAGATCAGCCTGGGATCATCTCCAGTTTATATTAGAAAGTATGGAGTTTAATATGGATTTATGGAATACTCTGCCATATTGCAAGAATGCAGAAATCTCCTCATATGGAAGAAAAGACTGGCCATTTTGTCATGGTATGAGAAATTAAATTAAAGTAAGTGTCATTCTCAGGCAGAGCAAACAATCATTAGCTGTCCTGGCATTTTGTGAAGGGGGTCTCATAGGCCCAATAATATGCCTGGATAGAGGTGAATGTGTAGGTGAGTTTTCCCATTGCATAGGAGAGTATCCTTATATTAACCTATGGTCATAATCTATATGTGTCATCTATGACCTTCAAACTAATATCAACTTTTTTCCTCTCTTTTTCTGTTGAGTAACACATAGTATGGAAGAAAAACACTTGCCATGTGGATATGAAAGGTTAGCTTTTCAAGTCAATCTTAGCTTAAGATCTTGGTTCTAAATTGTAACATGATATGAGGTGTCGAAAATCTAAGGCAGAACTATTTCCCATGAGTAATACAAGAACAAATCCTATACTCCCATCTAATGTTCCATGTAAGCATGAGATATAGAGGCATCAATACAGATGATTTTCAGTCAAGGACTTGTAAATACAGAACATATTTTTCATGACTGAATTCAGTCTGAATGAACCAAAATCCAATACCTTCCAGGTATTCAGTAATTCCTTTCCAAATAATGTTTCAATTTTTCTTTCTTTTTTTTTATAGTCATACTGAAAAAAAGGTCAACTAAGTCTTATGATTAGTTATCAACAACGCTTTAACTTTCAAAGATGCTATCAATAATTACATAATTTTCCAAAATACTCTTGATAAACTTTTGAGCTCCATAGTGACATTTGTATGTGTAATTTTTTGCATTATTCCTTATGAATGTATATGAATGCAAGATATATTTGTAGATCTGTAGTCCAGTAATGAAAAGTTATAGATCCCCAGAACATTCCCATAATAATGGAATATGTATGCCCTTTATAAAAAGAACCAATGAAATGAACAAACGAACAAGCAAACAGACAAACAAACATCATATTGACAGTTACATATAGATTTCACACACATATAAGAAGCCTTTATTTTTCCTTTGAAAATATGAAATAGAAAATGCTCATTATATTTAGAAAATGTATTCTTGTTTATAATAGGAAATTTATATTATTTATTTAATGTTAAAAAATACTAGAATTTTTAATAACCTATTTGCACATGATGGTTTCATATAGGAGACATTTTGAAGTACCAGCTAAGCCTTGGATGGTGAAAAATAAATTATTAAATCTTCATATACATAAAGTATGAAAACTTACTTATTTTCAGTTGAAAAGAGAAATTTTAGTCAGACAAAAATTAATTGTCCATTGAGCTGTTTTGATAAAGAACTATGAAGTTGAAACTAGTTATGCATAATAAATAAATAAATAGAATTGGGAAGTGGAAGTTCAAAACCAAGCACTGTTCTGTAATATTATATCTATTTCAAGAATAAATAAGGCAGCTTGAAGAAGCAATATGTTAATCATTAGTTCCTAATGGTAAGTCATGTATTCCTTACTCAGAGCTGAAAACATTTTGAAGATTCTTAACGCTATATGGATTACAGTCATAAACAGATTTCAAGTTTTCCTTATTACTGTATGTAGTATAAAAAAAATCCAGATGCTTTTTTTCCAAATAGTTTAAATTAAATCAGGGGATTGTATTATATTTAGCCTTATTTTCCACTTTGGTTAATATGGTACTATTAAACAGTTTATTTCTTTCATTCTCTTAATTCATATAAAATGTCATGCTTCAGTCTGTCTGTGCCAATACCCGTCTTTCAAAGGGAGAGAAGTTTTGCATAACGCAGAAGAGCCAGGGCCTGCTGAGTTATTGGGAAGAAACCTGTGACACACCACAGAGGAATCAGGGCATGTTTCCCTAGTAAATTATCATGATTGATTGGCCCAACCAAAGTGCCTCTACGTCAATATATGTTGTGTGGGTAACAAAGAGGAGGAGTGGGAAGCCACCTGTGCAGCCATAAAGCTATGATCTTATCACCATTACTGTAAAATGATGGCACAAATCTGTGGTAAGTTGACTTTGGCTGTCCATCAGGTGCCCACCAAGTCGTTCTATCACTCACTCTCCACCAACAGGACAGAAGGAGTAAAACTCATAGATAGATATAAGGAC
Source organism: Manacus vitellinus (assembly GCF_001715985.3). Taxonomy (NCBI): domain Eukaryota; kingdom Metazoa; phylum Chordata; class Aves; order Passeriformes; family Pipridae; genus Manacus; species Manacus vitellinus. Next base: position 56,890,381 of record NW_021939396.1, on the reverse strand, counting down.
AGGTCAATCAACAGTTACCATCACAGGCAAAATAGACTTGACTTAGGGAAATTAATTTCATTTATTGCCAATTAAACAGAACACGATAATGATAAATAAGAACTAAACTAAAAACCCCTTTCCCCAACCCCCCTCTTCTTTCAGGGCTTAACTTTATTCCTGAATTCTCTACCTCTTCTACAGTGGAGCAGGGGAATGGGGGCTGTGCTGAGTTTTCCATGTCTCTGCTTCTCCTTCCTCTTCGGTGGGAGGACTTCTCATTCTTCTCTTGCTTTAGCATGGATTTCTTCCAGTGGGTGTAGTCCTTCAGGAACAGACTGCTCCAGCATGGGTTTCCTACAGGGTTACAAGTCCCACCAGTAAACCTACTCCAGCATTGGCTTCTCTCTCCACAGAGCCAAAGGTGGAGAGCCTGATCTAGTGTGGGCTATGTAGCTTGTGTTCATATTTGTGCATTTATTTATGGTGTTTTGTCAATTGATAATTTCCAGACAATTAGAGTGTTTTGAGCTGTAAGTGATAAAACTTCCTTAAACGGGAGGAAAGGACTAAGTTACTTTGGGAATTACATACTTCTGATCAGATAGGTAAGGCCACATTAAAAATGCAAACTTCTTTTTAAAACTCACTCTGAAAATCCACATGAACAAAAGATTTTCTTCCTTTCCATTATTTACTTGTGAAAATCAAACACTATAGCTGGTTACTAGAACTACTTTCAAGTTGTTTGCTAACATTCAGTTATTTCCCTCATGTAAGTTTGGATGGGACTGCAGGGATATGAGCAAACAGCGCTAACATGAGATTATGAGGATTTTCCTTTAGGGCATTATCAGAGTCTAATACATTCTGACCAAGCTCTTTAGATATTCTGCATGTGGAGGATTTGATGCTTATTGCCAAATTTTAATATTTGATGCTATACTGAATTTTGATTTTGTGAGGGATAAAACTGTGTATTTAAATCACAGGACAGGTACGAATTACACTTAGGAGAATACGATAGTTGTAATTTACAATGGAATCACAATATAAATACAATGCTCATTACCGGTCCTTATAGAATGCAAACTATCATGATGCTAGGCATCCTCAGCCACCACAAAGTAGCATAGGCAATCTTATCATTCAAGAACTGAAGGGTAAGAACATTCAGCAATCTGCAGGAAATTGTAAGAACTGAGTGGATTGCTCTGAAAAAATTTGGATACAATTGATCTACATGATTATCATTTATTTGGATTTGAAATTTGCATTTACTTAAACATATAAAGTAATAAGCATAAATAAAAATTAACATTTAAAATGTCCAGAACACATCTATCTGAAAAAATTATATACAAGACTTTAGGAGAAATATTTTTGAAATTAAATGCTGTTTTTATCACCTTTCTGTTTAAAACACTCTTCCACATCATATCTAAATACCTATTTAGCAAAGTAAACTCAAGACTACTCAGAAGTGTTTCTCCAGAGACATAACATAGAACTATGTCAGTAGAGAAGCTAATAATCTCACCTTATTTTAGGCGTACGGGAATTTTGAATTCAATGAAAACAACTAACAATGAAAAATTACTTTGACATTTCAAATGGTTAGATTGAATTTATATTTTTGAGCACTATTTTGAATTTCCAGAGAATACTGTGAGAGAATAATTACATGAATGGCATATGATGTACTGTGTTCGATGAGAAAAATGTCAAATCCATATGTTTTCTAAAAAATGAATAATTTTGTTGCTATATATTTTCGAAAGCACAAGGCCCATATTAAAAAAATAATAAAAAATATTTTCCATACAATTTTTGGAGTAAGGTTCATACAGTAGCAGTGAGCCTGCATTGTGAAGTCTACTCATCCAGCAGAGGAAATAGCTAATTTCACACCAAGAATATAGTACCTGTCCAAAAATGCAATGAAGTAGTTGGGAAAAATAAAAAAACAGGGGAAAAAAAAAAAAAAGAGACTGTGGATAAGGTCTTCCCTCAGCAGATTTAAGATGTTGCAGCCAAACATGGTATCAAACAAGGTTATTAAACAAGATCAATAAGAAATTTGTTGTTATTATCACAAGGACTAAATGACACTACTTGCAGAGAAAGTAATAATAAAATCCAGGTTCTGGAAGGTACATCCATACAAAATTAAATTAAAAATTCTGGAACAATTTTAACAGGGTTTGATAGGCCACTCCAAGACTGACTTATTTCATTCAAACAAAACAAAAAAAATTTGGCGGGGAAGTATCAGTTATGCTAAAACTCCTCTAAAAGGACTGGGTATGGTGAGTCATCTCCTTTCTAAGCAAATGCTTTAGCCACCAATTTAAACAAGTAAAACTAGAATAAAATGTTTAGCTTCTTAAATTAAACAAGTTGCTTTTTGGAAGATATGCTAAAATTAAACATAAGTTATTAGCTCCAATATGTTTCTGCACATTTGAAATTATTTGGAATCACAGAGAATAAAGGTAATTAAAAAAAAAGACTATGATTTCACGATGTTTTTAAAAAATGCATTATTTTAATGACAAGGCTGGCAGAGTGAGTCAAATCAAATCTTCTTTTACTGTTGCATCCTACTTAAGATAGCAACCAATAATGGATATTCAGGAATCTGAATATGAAATAAAAGTCATGATTCTTCCCCAGAATAACTTCCTAAACTTTGGAAATTTTTTGCTCAGTCCCTTCTGTTGTTAGTAACCCTGAACAGATATTTCTTCAGGTCATGTGTGCAGCAGAAACTCAAAGTGTCTAGAGGAATATTAGTGTTGCGTAAGCTACATATTAGGCATGAAACTTTCAATAATTTGCTTTAAATGGAAATTATCGTGTTATCTTGCCTATTAATTTCTAGGCTTCCATTTGAAGGTTCAAATGTTTGTATCTCAACAGATAGAAATACCATTAATATTGATGCGCAGTAGTATTAGAGTACTTCCTTCAAATAGTCTTGAATTCTTTGCATGCAACATTGACCAAAAAATCAGTCCCTATGGACTTGTGACTCTTGGCACTTCTCTCTTTGTAGGACTCCACAGAAAAGACAACAGTCTTTTGCATTGTTCCTATATTTTATAATATCAACTTAAGGATTTCTTACTTTTTTTTTTCTTCCACAAGAAACTGGCTCAGAATTGAGTCTTGTCATAGTCTAGTGATCCCATTAGTGCATCAGGAATTCCTAACAGCCACTCTTCCCTGCATGATTACCCTTGCAACTATAGATGACAGCGAAACCCAGGGAGATTTTCTCCATGTTTTGCTGGAAGGCTGAGCTAGCGAAGATGACCAAAACACTGAAATAGCACTCTTATTCTCAAATAACTTCCCAACTATAGGAAAGATTACAAAAGTTTTACTCGGCGTTTCATTTAAACATCTGAAGAACATATGTCTGGGAGACAAAAAAAAAAAGGAAAAAAAAATTTAAAAAGGATTGTAAAAGTACGAGATATGTGAATTTGATATCTCAGCTTTACATGAAAGACGTTCTACTATTTTTTTATTTTGAAAATCAATAATCCATTAAGTAGGTACAGTACTTTGAACCACCCTTGTGATTTTAGATTCCTCAAAAGAGATAAAAATTGATTTAATGCATAGTTTCTAATTGCAGCTATAGATTGCTTTTGAAATCTATATAGCTCACCTGCTTTGCTTATGTGTTTTCAATTTTACTTGCCATTTGTTCTGTTTTATTCTCCTTTGTTCTACCAAGATGAACACTTTTCAGTTTTCCATGCATAAGTCATTACCCCTTATTGTTGCTCAGTGGGTCCTTTGGCATCTCTAGCTTAAACTCAGTAATTAAAAGAGCTCAGAAAATCCTTAGCCTGAGATTTCCACAAAGCAGAAAAGTGAATTGTTCCCCCAGTGGCTGCTGCTGAAAGGAAAGAAGGAAATTGAGGAAGCAGGATGATTAAACTTTACACCACTACCTCATATTTTATTCAGTGTGATCAGAGAATACTTGGCTAGTTCACCACCATGGGGAAATTTTTCATGTTGATTGATAACGGTAACTCCTTCTTTTAACATGAGGAATTAAGATTTAAAATAAGTAATGATTTTAAAGTACTGTGATGTAAAAAACACTTCAGGTAACCAGCTTTCATCCCAATACAATCTATGGTACTACTTGAATTCACGTGCTGAAGCAGAAAGTGACTCTCCGTTATTTAAATGAACAGCAACTCACAAATGCTAAATATTAAGGACTCCAATAGCTACTGCTATTCTAGGTTGTAGCATGAGACTTTAAACCCTTTCATGTATGAGTAAGTTACATTTTCTTGTCAATCATTGGATTTAATTAAAAAAAATAATGTCAAAAGAGCATAACCAAAACAACTAGGGAAGAAGAGACTATGTTCGTCTGCCTTTTGTTTTCATTACAAGAACTAAGTAATAATGCTATGGTAAATAATATTTCTTATTATTTTATGCTCTGAATGACACAGAGAGCACAGACATTTTCAGATCCCTTGGATATGATATTTGTCTGTTTAGATAATAAATTTAAAAAGCAGTTCAATTCTGGGCTCAACTCAGTGGGACTGCACATCTGCACATGGCTAAGAGTGACTATATATGTTCCATGAATGTGCAACAAATTTCACACTATGTCATATTTCATGGTGTAAAGCAGCATAAATAAGATCGGAAATAATCCACTGAGTTTTCTGAAGGATTAATAAATTTCTCCTTTACATGATTTTTCATTTTAGCACACTCAATTCCTGGAATACTGTGAACTTTCATTATAAACACTGCTTTACTAGCTAACTTAAATTATTGTGTAGTTCAGCTCTCTCTCGCAAGATAGTTTTATGGCATTAATGCATGTCCTTTTTTGGCTGTTTTAAGGGGTTATATCAGCAGTGAAACCTTTAAATAAACTCAAAAAATGTCAAGACATATTAATTATTTGAACCTGAAAGATTATTTTTTTTATTCTAAGAAAATTTAATTACTCTACAAGGTGGAATGTTGTGTCCGTCACATAGTGCACATTGCTGTCCTGACACCTAATTATGAAATTCAATTAGTATTTCATAATCAATGTAATTTCTAAATGAGAATAAAAACTTCCATTTTATAGACACATTTTAACAGAGGATTTTTGTATGAATACACTTCAAGATCAGTCTAAAATTCTAATGAAAATTTTAACTTTCTGGATATTTGTAGTTGGTATAATAGATTATCTTGCTTCTGGATTGTATTGAGTTACCTTAACTATCTATTACAGTGTAATTTCTATCATTAGGCTTTATATTGCAGTATTAATACATGTACTGTATCATTTTTATTGTAGGAAAAATCCTGCTTACCTTGGGCAGAGTTGGTAAAAAAATAGTTCAGAAGGAATTCAATTTTCAAAGAATCCTAAAAGGCCTGCTGAAGTTCAGCAAGAGCTGGAAATCCACCTCCTGCTATCTTAACTGTGTGTATTTGTGCTGCTTCACGCAGCTCACTCCCAGGCTATCACGTCCACATATGGGCCATACCTCAGATGGCTCAACCCCACACCACAAGACCCAAAGGTGGACCAGTCCTCCTGCTCCCCTCACCCATCATCACCTATACCTTTGTTTTCAAGAAAATAGTAACTGTCATATGTTTTGAACAGGTACCAGTTTGGCTAACTAGAAGGAGTTCTCTCAGAATTACATTGTATACCAACAGACATATCTAGATGCAGACTGTGAAAATATCAGCCTCAAAGTTTACTGAGTTTCCCCCTCTTTCCATGAAAGGTAAACCAAAGCTGGAACATCTTGTGTATCCCAGTTAGGAAGAACAATTGATGCTGTGCCTAACGTAATTTATGAAATTCTCTTTATTTACAAAAAGTGTACATAGATTTTCATATCTGAGCACAGACTGTGGGCCTCAGTTAAAGAAAGCAATTGTTTCAAACCCTCTCATCTCTCATGTCCTCGCAAGAACATTCATCAGGCTGTATGAGTTGCTTTGTCTCCTTGTGTTCACTCACACACACTTCCTCTCCAGAAATATCTCATTGAATAAACTCTGGCCAGAGAGTTCAAGTTTCTGAACAGTCTTACATTTGCTTTCACTTTGGATGGAAATATGAGTGGCACATATATCTTAAAAAAGAGAAAAAATAAAGTTTCAAAAGAACTTCAATCTAGTGACCATGGTAGAGTTACTTATTTATTGTTGTCACATGGTCTACAATACAAAAAATGTCTACTGGAATTGACATCAAATGACAAAAATATTTGTATTTAAACACAGTCTCAAATAAACTATTTTTCATATATTTTTTAATTTCCTTTCTTCCTAAATGCATTAATAATCTATAATAAATAATTAATAAAATAGTGTAACCCAGAATATATAATCCCAAAAAAAGTCTTTTTACATACACCAGTGCAGTCTCAGAGGTACATAGCATGCATTATTAAAACCTGAACAAATCTGTATTAAATTAATACCTGAAATTAACAGCATCAATTAAGGTAATGTTTTGCTATATTTCACTTTCTCTGTAATTTATTGCACATATAGTATGAATTCTAGAGTGAGAAATGATAAAAACAAGAAGTGTATTAAATATATATTTCATTGTATATGAAGCTAAACTATATTTCAATTTAATGCAACATTCCTAAATATCTTAATGCTATGCACCTGAAAACTTGCAAAGGCAAACTACTTGTCTTCTTATAAACTCTATTAAAGAAAAAAACAGAATAGACATATTTCGAAAGATAAATACATTGTATTTTAAACAGTTTAATACAGAATACGATGGGCCGAAAATTATCATTCTGTAGTAGGTGCACTTGACAGTCTTATTCTGAACCAAATTTTGATTTTAAAAATCAGGTTTCTGTGTCAGTTTTCCTTTCACTAGTTCAGGCATAAGTAATAAACGTGTTGATAACCAATAAGACTGACCCTTTTTTGGTTAAAATTAAGTCACAATTCAGCTGTTCAGCATTGCATTAATCGTGGTGGGAGAGTTTTTACATTAGATGAAGTAGCTGTATCAGGCCAAAACTGCAATACCTTCAGGCAACAAGAGTTTTAAGTAACTAGAGCAAATTTCTCTTCCCAAGTGAGAATTACAGAGTGACTTCCCATGTTGCGCTGTTACTATATTTCTCTGTAATTTCAAAGGGGGAGAGGGTAGCGGGAAAAAGAAGAAAAATCAGAAATAATTTTAAACACTATTCCCATTACATTTTTTCCATATTTACAGGTTGGGATAAACAACAGTAAAAAAAAAATACTAATAAAAATACAAATCCAGATTCTGAGTCCTGTCTGAAATTATGCCTGTATCGGTAAATTTAAATCCCTGCCTGACTGCTCGGCACTTTACATTTGCTGAAGTGATATTATGAAGGATGTCACCAGGACAACAAACATCTTGGAGGCTGTCTGAGCTCAAGCACACTGATTCAGCAAGAACAGCCTGACACATTTGGATATAGTTATTTCAGAAATGAAAAACTGCTTATTTAAAATTAAATTCAATCTATTGAATTATTCAACAATAATTGATTACATTGGATAGAGAACCCCTCACTAGTGCTCTCTCACATTAATGAATTAGAAATAGAAAACACTGTCAGAATAAAGGTATAAATACAGCTAAATTTGCAGTCAGAAGTACTTTGCACTAAACAGCAAAGACTGCATAATTGGATGGTGCAATCCGACAGCATGTGAAGTGTAGTGAACATGGAAGATTCATCTCGTGTTAATTATGCCTAGGAAAGTAATTCTTATGAATAGCCTTTCAAGTCCAGGTATTTTTATAAAGACAATTGATCGTGGCATTTACATTCTCATCTATTGGCGTTGTGTCATAAAGAAGCAAGTTGATTTGAAAGATGAATCATATGCAGTTTTTCTGTCATGATTATTGATTATCTTTCAACCTATAAAGACTATGTAAGGTTATAAAGCATTTAAAGATTTATTACCTTTATAGATCTATCTTTTCTGTGGTGATGAAAGTAAACATAAATCTCTGTTTTACCAAATGATACAGTAAACATGATTGCTTTAAATAATTAAAAACATATTAAACAGAAAGAACTAACACTCACTGCAATTTTTTTCAAGTTAAGGAAAAGAATTGAATAAACATTTTTAATATGCTGTTCTGTTTTAAAGAACCACTTTGTCGGAATGCATAGAAACACCACCTAAATATCAATTACACTTAGAAATCTAGAAAAAATACTGGGCTTTCTTCTGCATTGCAAGTGGGATTGGGGAAGATAGTAGGATAGAAGTGGAGCAACAATAACAAAAAAGTAATGACAAAGAAGCAAACAGAAATCAGCACTGACTGAGTAGAGTTTGCTGAGCATCTACTAATGATACTAAGAATTTATAGATTTTGGCAAAACAGTACACCCACAGGCATACATAAAAAACTGCAATTGCACCTAAGAACAATGACCTACTTTAAGTTGATAGAAACAGTCCACCAACAGAAGGTCATCCCTTCCTTCTATATGTCTGTGTGCCTCCAAAACTGTTCCAGTGACCATTCTGTAGCCATTTAAATGGAGTCATGTCAGCAAAGCTTTTAATTTTTACAAGTGTTTAAGATAATCAAGATCATTTTGACTAAAATGAACTAGGTCTTCATGGTAGCTATTCATAGGTTGTTGGGAATGACAGACAGACAGACAGTGGTGAACAGAGGGGTTTACAGTGGTGATTCCACCCCCTTATACATATCCCGAATGCTCTGGCTGCCCACACATTCAAAAGTCATTCTTAAAAGGCGAACCTAAACCTAGCCTTTTTGCTCAACAATCCTTTTCTATACTCCACAGTGTACAGTCAGCATAATGACATCACTCTGCCTAATTCTAATGTAATTCTCATGATACAACCAGAAAGTGATCCAGCTACTACTTTATTGTATATTGTATTGCTATATACATAGGCATTGTTTGCAGAGGATTAAAAGCTGTTCTTCGATGATGTTTGTAAGCACAAAGGAAATTACTGAAATGCTGCAAAAAATGTTCATTGTTCATCTGGACAAACAGCAAACTCTATTCCTCAAAACATCATTGATTCTGAAAACATTGAAGAGCTTTGGGTCTTTCGCTCTTGATCATCTGCAAGAATCTGGTTTAAGTCAGTAGAGAATGAATACATGTAAGATCAAATTGATAATGGTGATTCCTAACTTAGGCTGGTTTTGTGGGCTATAATTCAACTTCTCATAAGAGCTCAGCATTAGCCTTTGTACTCATTGCTGGATTGAGCCAGAGTAACAATAACCGGACACTGAAGTAATGTTACATTAAGCTTGAAATATGCTGAAGTACGCTGTATATAGGAAATCTGACATACAGAAAATAAGGAAATACTTTATTTAGTAGCAGTCTTCATAATGATATATGAATATTTTTCCATTAGAAGTTGGTATCATTATCTGTTATATACATCAAGGTCTTTCTTGTGCTGGAAAACCAATTTTTTTTTATAGAAAGTCCCAGATAAGCAGTGGGGTGTTAAAAATATATTCTTAAGAGAAATACTGTGAGCAGGTTGTTTTTAATTTGTGTGAGATCAATCTGTCTGTTGATCAATCTGTCTATCTATCTATCTATCTGTGAATGTATTCATTGCTGAAAATAACAAGTACTTTAGTAGAATAGTTTAGAAATAGATTTTTTTCTTTAGAAATGCTGTTTACAAAATTTTTAGTATGTCATAGATGTTTAATATTTCTATTAATCCTTTTCATTAGAAATTTCATTAGAATTGATATTTCTCTTCATTTCCAAGCTAAGATCTCTAAAACATGTCAACCAATTTACCACTGCCTTCTTATAAAATCTCATTTTAAACCTGATACCAGTACTGTTTTGACCTTTTCCACAACCTTTCAATTTCACATAAAAATATTTGAGAAACTAGCTTTGCTCTAGCCTTCAGTGACCTGCCAAACACCATTATCATTCATCTTTTTCGATCTATATTTGTTCTTAGCACAGTAAGAAAAAAACCCTTCTTCATGTAACTATTAACCAGTGTACAGTAGCCAATGACTGTATTGTCTTCCCCACATACCTTACATGTCTACCTATCCATCAGCAGCTGCTAGTAAACTCATCCTTTTTTACCATTGCCTAATTAATGCACGAAGACTGGCTTTACAAGTAATCCCAGATGTTTTAGAAGACAAGAACTCTTTGTAATATTCCTAATTAATGTTCCAAGGTATCCTATCTTAACCCTAGTAGGCAGCTCAGCCCCATGCAGCAGCTCACTCCCTCCCCCTGCAGCAGGAATCGAAGAGAATCAGAAGTGTAAAAGTGAGAAAACTTGTGCATTGTTACAAAGACAGTATAACAGGTAAAGCAAAAGCTTTCTCAAACAAACCAACACAAGAAATTCCTTCACCACTTCCCATGGGCAGGTAGGTGTTCATCCATTCTCATGACTCAACCCAGCATGCTCCATCACACGTAATTATGATTTGGGAAGGCAAATGCCATAACTCTGAATGTTGTCCCCACCTCTCTTTTTTCCCCCAGCTTGTACTGCTGAGCACTGGCATTCAGTATATAAGAAATGTCTTCTCCATTTCTCACTAGTACAAGTGTACTCTCATTGTGAATATACCTTCCTGAAATCCTATTGTATTTAGACTAAATGCCACATGAATCTCTTCAATTTGATACCAAATAGATAAGACAAACAATAACTTCATTAACTTACCACTGCATTAAAATGAAAGCCTAACATGAGCAAATGACACTGGTTTCCCCTGCGGTGACTGGAGAGACAGAGGCTCTGCAAGGGTTGAGTCACCCTGTGTGAAGAAGGTGGCAAGATTTCTTTTGAAGATGTCTGTCCTTTTCCTTTGACGGTGGAAGGGGTCCAAGTAATCAGCTTAGACAATTAGACAGATGCAGTTAATCTTATCCTTCTCACTGTGTATCTATTGATATTTCTATTAGTGTCGTGTATGAATTTAACACATTAATCCCTTAAGAAGGGGTACCTTAACAACGATCGGCTCATCCAATTTCTTTCAGATTTCGCCTCAGTGAGATTCCTTTTCTGCTTTTCATCTCTTTCTTTTTAAATCATGTTATTGACTTTTTATATGGAAAAGTAAAATCACTATTTCTGAAAGAGTTTTGCTCTAAGTATCTTCGTAACACTTGGTAGTTCTGGTGTCAAGTTACTTCAGTAGTTATCAGAGAGCAGAAGCTTGCTAAAAAGTAAGTAATTATTCTTTTTAAATATACAGAATGCAATAAAAAGAGAATTACATACTGAGACTGATCTGTTTGGTGGCTGTCCCTCTCCGAAATGTAGTTGGTTTGTGACTGTAGTCATAATTTCTTTATTTTGTAGATTTCCTCTTAGTTCATTTCAGTGACAAATTCCCACTCAAATTAAACGGTCAGTGTCACACTAACTTTCAGATTTCATGACTTAACATTAGAAAGGCCCTTCAGAACACAGAACAAAAAAATAATGCACGTATATATCCTTGGCATGTCCAAGACTTGCAGTGGGAGACAGATTAGACATTTAAGGTGTTGGTAAAGAAATACAGGACCTTCCCTTGCCTTATAGGACAATGGAAGTTGTTCATCTTAGGTAATTAGACACCTTACTTTATTCAAAATGGTTGTATAGTGGTATGCAATTTATAAAAAATTTACAGTCTCAGTCCAATTGCTACTAGATGCAGTTTTAGCATAGAAGTCAAGGAATTAATATGTATTAAGACTGGTTTATTTTTCAACAGTAAGAAGTACTCCTAAAGGACAGTGTGGAAGAGTGTTGACTGTGCAATGTTGAAAGACTTGTGCCAATTTCAGTGTGACTTCTCCCACAGTTTTGTTCTGGGACTATTGTTTTCATAAGCTGCCTACATGGCACCTTTCATTTAACACATGGAATGTCAATGCTTTCCCTGAGACATGTTTGTTTAATCTTCAGCAGTCCATTATTTATTCTGTAAGCAACATAAGCTATATAAAAAGCGCAGTAGAATAAGTGTAGTAGAATAAAAAGAATTTATATCTAATAATGTTGTCAAATATTTATATATGGCTGAACTCATTGAATTCATATGGAATAACTTTACTAAAATATGTATCAGTGTGTAGGAAAAAATATCAATATATGTATATACAATTTTTTCATCTAACCACTTTACCACCTGCATGTCGGTATTCAACTATCTGATTTTTCAAGAGAAAAAATGTTTTAAAATGATTCAGTTATCTCAAAAATATTAAGTCAGCGATATTGACAAAAGTGATTTTTGTTGCTGTTGTTATTGTAAGAACAGAAGCTCTTTCTGAAGGATATCCAAAGAAGGGCAATGAAGCTGATGAAAGATCTGGAGCACAAGTCTTATGAGGAGAGGCTGAGGGATCTGGGACTTTTTAGACTGGAGAAAAGGAGGTTCAGGGGGGACCTCATTCCTCTCTACAACTGCCTGAAAGGAGGTGGTAGCCAGGTGGGGGTCAGTCTGTTCTCCCAGATAATGAGCAACAGGATAAGAGGAAACAGCCTCAGGTTGCACCAGGGTGGGTTTGGAGTGCATATTAAGAAAATTTTCTCCTGAAAAGGGTTGACAGGCATTCAAATAGGATTCCCAGGGAAGTGGTAGAATTACTATCCCTGGAAGTGTTCATAAAACATGTGGATGCAGTGCTAGGTTTACAGGTGAACTTGAGGATCTTAAAGACTTTTCCAAACTAAATGATTCTATTATTCTATCACAAAAAACAAAACCAAAAACAAAACAGAAAAAACCCACAAAAAACCAAACCAAACCAACCAACCAAAAAACCCAAACCAAACCAAAAAACAAACAAACAAAAAACCCAAAACAAACAAACAAACAAAAAGCCAACCAAAAAAACTCAATGGTTTAATTATCTCTTTTGTATTGTTAGGTTCTTTGAAAATCCTGTACGCTTTTCATGGCATCATCCTGTACACTTTTTTTCAATATTTACAATACTTTTTTCCCCCACAGAACTGATAGGGTGCTTTAACAGTTAATCTCCTGAAGTTACATAAAGTCTGTCCTATTCAGAAAAGTTTTTGAATTAGCACTGTGTATTAAGGTGATTTTGCCTATAAGCAAACACAACGTGTGACCATGACAATCTATGTTTACAAAATGACTGCCAGGTTTTATATTAACACATGTTGGATACCTTGGCTATTTCTTATCCATCACACCTTACAGGACACGGTATAGAGAAACAAACTCTAGCTCAATGCTGAGTTGTACGTTATAGATAGTGGACAAAAGCAGGGAAAGATGAAGTACCATTTCAACTTAAATTGATTTAATATAGAGAAACAGAGTGCTGTTATACATAATTTTGTGCAGGTTAAACAGTTTCTTTTATATGAATGCATCTATTTGAATATTACAGCCAATAAAGAAGTGAGGTGAGCTTCATTATAAGGTATATTTTATTCATAATAAACAGAGAACCCACAAAGAACTTTGAATTTTAAAAACAAACAAAGAAAAAATCCCTACCAAGTATTTGTAATCATACAGGTTTGTACTATGAACAAAGTACAGTTTTACTGAGGAAATATGATCGCCATATATGTTATCACTTCTTTTTAAGTATATTTAATTGAAAGTGACAAAAAAGATGACCATATTTTAAAATTTGCTTGTCAGATATACTCCAATTAGAAGTAAAATATTTAAAGTTTTAAATAAATTTCTTATACAGTTGTACAGTGACCATTCTTTATCTTTGTGCTCCTTACTTTTTTCAATTTCATTTAATGAAAACTATAGTGATAATTTTTAGATTTTTTTTGTTTCTTCTAAATCCTTTACTGCTTGGAAGAGCAGACAGAAAATGTTGCTATGGAATAAACTGTTGTTTTCTTACTGATTCTGGATTCTTATGGTTAGTATGAATTAGTTGTGCACATAAGGAGAGATTTTTAAGAATGACTGTCATGGTTCATCCACACATTTTGAAGTTAAAAAAATAAAAATAAAACCCAACGGATTTTTTGAGTATTACTGCATAGAAAACCAACCTGTATCTACCCTAGAGAAATTTTTATCCAGCTGAAAGAATTTTAGGTCTCCTCAATTACACAGATCTCACTCCAACAGCTGATACAGAGTACTATTTTTCCAACCGTGAGCAGACTGAATATTCAGACCCTGTTAATGAGATTCTCACAACATTGTTTGAGATAGATGTCCTTCTATCTCCTTTCTGAGTATCCAAAATATCTTTTCCAGAGCTGTTTGCTTCTTTCATACTTCTAACCATGTCAACCTTCTTGATATTTTATTATATCTACGCCTATATTCCTCCCCTCACCAAAAAAAAAAAAAGGGAATATTTTGGTTCTTGCAACAGGGAGTCAAATTAAAAAACAAAAACAAACAACCCCCAAAAGAAACCAACCCCGCTTCCCAAAACAAAACAAAACAAAATTCTTTGACAGAATGAACGAGTATGTGGTGAAGCACAGTCCATAAAACATATTTTAATTGATTGATAATCAAATAAGAGGTAGGAAACGAAGGAAAGAAGTCAGTGCTGATGATCTGACTTCATTCATATGTTGTTCAATACATTTATAAAGATGTAAAAAACATTAATTATTAGCAAATTGACTTTTTAAATGAGTCAATGTTATTTACAGAAACCCAAATTGAAGGTAGTTAAAGAGTTTTAGAAAGATGTCATTAGATTAATTTATCAGGAGATGCAGAGACAGATGTTTCAGATAAATTCTCTTTCCCTATTCTCTTCTCTGTACGTTAGATATTTTTTTCTCCCAAATTAACTTTCATGCCTTCTCTCATGATGTTGTTTGGAAAGTCTGATTCTTTTCCTTGCCAAGGCTGACATTTTTTTCCTTCAAATAAGGTTCATTGAAATAAGGCTCCATGCTTTTCTCCCTTTCTTCATTATCACCTCATGTTTTTAATTTCTGAAACAATGTCCGGTTTTGCCCTTTACATCCCATCACAGAGTCAGGGAGGGTAATCATATTTTATTTTCTATTTGTAAAGCATGACATAAATTCACAGTGCTGCATGCTCAATATTTAATAAACATGTGATACCATAAAATTCACAACTCATGCCCTTGCCAAGGTGGTTTTTTGGCAGGAAATCTAGGCTCAGGTCCAGATGGGATCTAAATTATGGAATAATTCTGTTATTTGAGTTTCGACAGAAATATCCAGGCTCTCTATTTTGACACCCTCTACAGGAACTGGTTTTGGCTTGTGCCTCTGTTCCCAGTACAACAGCTGATGAAGAAATGGCATATTAGGTTCTCTCTCTCCATGTGCATCTGTACTAACAAGTTAAAAGTTCCTCGTCAGGCGCATGTGACAAAAAAATTTGGAGTGGGGAATAAAAATCTTAACATGCAATGTGCTTTGTTTTTATATACAATAATTCCACTGAATTTTGACATAGCCCAAACATAACTAAAGTGGGATTGCTATCACTGGAGGTTCCTTCTTTGCTTATTTTACATAATTTCAGCAGAGGTTGTCTGGACTGTCCCTTACACAGGTCTAGATTTCCCCTCTACTTATGAAAGAAAACTGGTCACAATGTTTCTAGCTTAGATTATTGCCTAAATTTGAGTGTATTAAAAATGTACAGAATCTGGATGACTTCCTGTTAGAATAATACTTTAAACATAGTATTTCACTAAAGACAAACTTGTTTTTTTAATAACTTTATGTTTCTACATTAATGCAGTATTTGCAAAATACAAAATAAATCAATGGTTTTCATATAATTTTTCCCCTCGAAATTATTAAAATACAATGAAATCTTACATACTAACTGCATTACATTAGAAAATATATTTTTTTATAAAAAAAGAAAAAGCATATAATTTTTTATAAAAAAAGGGAAAAACAAAAACTTGCAGAGCTTCAGTTGTAATGAATTTAGATGATTTACAGAATCAGGATTATTTACTCAGTTCCTTTATAATTCTATATAACTCAGTGAAACACATCATGACAATACAAAGATGAAATAAGGAAGAAAGAATTGCTAAAAATCACTTGGACTAAATTTAAAAAAAATAATTGAATGTAATGTAAAAACTGGATTATACTTGGAAGATACAGAATTCAAATAAATTTGTTTCTTTTTCAATACATACTAAATTATATCCTTAAACTATACATGCACAGTGATAAATGGAACAACTTGGTTAAATTTTAACTGATGTATATGTTCAACCAACTATCTCTTCCTTGAGTCTCTTTATCAGTATAGGAATAGAAGAAGCTAAAGTATCTCTACAGTGCTATGTGGATGTACAGCTGCTTAGGCAAAAAAAGGGCATATCTGTCATTGCAGTCAAAGGTACAGCTTCATGATGAGTCAGCTTTGACCTCTCTGCTGCCAATGACAGTAGCAGTGAGAGTGGGACTGACAAAAGTCAATGTAAGGCAACAGCATAACATCAGCTTGGGTTACACTATGAATCCACTTGCAGTAAAGCTGTGTGCCACTGCATATTCATTCCTGCTGTCAACCACAATTACAAAGTGCTGTAGTATTGGAGGTATCTACTTACAATCATCCTGTCTAATTTCAGAGGGAATATGTGCAATATAAGTGATATATCTTGTATGAAATATTTTTTAAAAATTACATTGTGATTGGATATCCATTTACCAACTACTGGAAATACAAAATACAATAAAACCATTTAAAATGTAGAAGGCAACAGAAATTTAAAGAAAACACTGTAAGAAATTCTATAAAATAAACATTGTTCTAATTAGACTTTATTAACAGAGAGTGTGCAATGCCAATATTCATATATATTAGAAATATACAGTCATCAGATGAAATTAATTTACCAGATGTAATGTAATTGCACTTGAATTTAGCATTTTATACTGTTTCATAGAAATATTAATCTATACAGTTAGGATTAGAAGTATTTTTTGCACAATAAAAATGGTCTTAAAAGTAAAAATAGGTATGAACAAAACTGGAAGTTTGTTCTGAAAATATGGAGAACTGCAGTGTTTTGTGTGCAGTGTGCTATTATCCACATTTTCATTTCTTTATGTAGGAAAAAGGAAAAAAGGGAACAACTCTCTGCTTTGATAGAGTAGGAGCCAAAAATAGTGATATGAACTTTTTCCACTGACCTTTGTTAGTAGTTATTAAGTCTGCCATTAATAGTGAAGAGAAAAGAGAAACAATAGAAAGCAGGATCACAAGTGCAGATAGAAACATAATTGAGGAGATATTGAAAAAGAAATCATCTTAAATATGACTAACTAGGATTGTGAAAAAGAAATTTTTTTTTAATACAGGTGAAAAAAGTGGCAAATGCACAGAAGGAAATGTAAAACAGACGAGAAAAGAAGGCAGAGATAATTCAGGGAGGTTTTCAAATAATAATTAAAATTTAAATAAACACAGAAAAGTAATTAAATATACAGATTAGCTCACAAAAATAGTTAAATAAAAATGATACCCAGTGAACGCAATCCTGACTCATGATAGTATTTCATTTCATTTGATATCTTTTAAGTTGTTTTATTATGGACTCTTAGGAAAGATACTGGGTACTCACTAGGATAGTGTAATTAATTCTTTCTATTTTACTGTAAGAAATAGTTGAGCACTACAACACCAAAGCTTAGAAGTTGAAGATAAGCAAATGCAGTATTTCAAAGCCTTTCTCATTTGAAGATAAACAGGGAACCTGATGAACAGAAAACCAAGACTGGAAGCCTTTAGTTACAGCCAGATTATTTCTGGCATCCCAGGGTCTGGAGATATTCTCTGCAAACAAATCTAATCTTGAGAAAAAAAATCTTTTGAGGAGGTCTTTTTTTATGATATTTACTACCTCTCCTGTTATTTTTTTCTGTGAAGTCTTTCTTTTGTTTTGTTGTTTTGGATTAGTGTGATGGTAGTAGCAATTTGCATACATGAACATGTATTGACCAACACACAACTATATTTTGGGCTGCATTTTGAAATGAGGCCTACAGTCCCTATAGTACTTCACTGAATGTATCAGTCAGATGATAAAAAGGGCTATTTATAATTTGCATAACTAAGGATGGCTGCTCCTCTCAGCTCTCTTTCAAAGTACCATCAAGAGACATGACATTCATCTGTCCCTTGAAAAGTGAGAGACTTCTTTTGTTTTGGAATGCTTCATTCATTCTGTAGGGCATAAATACTGATGTGATAGAAGGTGGACTTTGGGTCATGAAGTTACATCAAGAGAACACTGTTTCAGAAAGAGAAAATATTTAGGATATTAAAGACAAGTCTTTAATAAATAGTGTCTTTTTTTTCCTTTGGAACTTACTGTTTCATTAGTGAAAAGGATGCAACCTCACAAAGGAGAAGATTACATACTTATTTGTATTTTGAGCTGCTTTGAAAATTTCTATTTCATATTTAAATACTTTATAACTAAAAATTCACATCCTATACTACATACCACATTGATTGTGTTAATTACATTAAAGTTGCTTATCTCCTACCACAATATTTCATAGGGTGTAAAAAAGAAAATATTTAAATATGGAGAGTAAAAAAACCTGCACAGCTAGTATAGTATTCAGTGATATGAAAAATATAATTAAAATATTTTACTTTCTTATGTAGGTGTACATATACATACGTACATATATGCATATGTATATGTATATGTATGGAGAAAAATAATAAAAGTCAACTAAATATTGACATCAAAACTTTGGGAGACTTCTGTCAGGCTGTTGCATCAGAAGTAAGAAGGTAAGAGAAAATGCAGACAAAAAGGTCCAATTTTGGCATAAATCAAGAAAAACTTTGTTAAGGGTGGGGTGAGTGGGGGAATAGGTCTCTTTCTGCCTCTAAATACTTATCAGAAGGACTGATTATAAACCATGCCATAGATGTGCTATATATGTCTACATAACATTTCTCTATGATATACAAAAGAATTCACAAGAAACAATCACTTTTAAGAAAACAAAAAAAACAATATGTGTGAAACAAAAAAGGAGAAATAATCATATTAATAAATTCTATCTAGTTATCCCTAAAAGAAATCTTAGCCTTTTGTAGCAATTTCAGAAAATGTACATCCTATAGAGTTACTTCTAGTACATAAAAGTACATTTCCACTTTTTTGTTTTTGATTCTTTGGAGTAAATTAGCTACTTCATTAGGGGCTTTTTTTTTTTTATTCTGAACTTTTATTCTCCTTCTTTTCCAGTCACTGTTTTTCTGTAACTTCCTTGTGTATTTCTAAAGAGCAGCTGGAAAATGCAGTCTGTCTTTGGTTTTTATACAACTTCCACTGGTTTAATTGTCACTATACTGCTCTCAAAAATAACTCCAGTGGTGTAATTCTGTACTTTGACTGAGGGGGACTAATTTAGACCCTGTGTGTATATTCTTACCGATTCTGATGAGAGGTAGCCAGAACATTAGTTAAGTTGGAATTACTGATTCTGATTTTATGAAAGAAGATAAACTGATGTGATCTGAGCAGTACATGCCAACAGTGTGACAATGGTAGGGCTTTTGGGTGCAGCCAAACAACTTGGGAACACAGGTTGCATTCAGTAAGTAGACTTGTGAGTCCAAATATCCTAACATTTCCTGGGACTGTCCTTCAAATGCATCCCTGAAAAAATGTGGTCCCTGGGCAGGCTGTGGAAGCAGACACATGTAGTGAGAATACGGAGTAGAATGAGTTCAAATAATACGCCAATCAAGGGAAATGTAGGAAAAAATTATCTTAGTGTAATTTCAGTGGCAAGAAGAGCCCTCTGGACTCAATGGTTACTCTTAACTCAGGTGAGTTACCAATTGGAAAGGTTCTGCAGGGAAAACCAATAACTTCCTAAAAAAGTGTTACGGAAAGTCATCCTGATAGGACATGACTTAGTGAATAATAATTTTTATAACATATTCTTTATAAAGAACTGGAACAATTTTTACCATATATGCCACGTTTTACAAGGAAACTTGGACAAAAATATACAGGAGTTTGTGTTCTTTCTTTTAAATATATCTGCTGCAAATTGATTGTTTTAATTTCTCTTCCAGTTATGTGGATGATTTGGAAATTCAAATGCAATTACTCTGTGATTTGGAAAAATCCTTTTTGAAGTGGATGGCAAAATCAGATGGCAGATTGCGTGTTAAGAGAATGAGAAGTTATTTTTGCTCATGTCTTCCAAGGAATATAACTTTTATATGTTCTAGTTTTTAATAATTTAAGATCATGTAGTATAGCACACAAGATATCACCCATTATGGGTAGACAAGCAGCTATTATGAATACATCAAATGTCACCACAATTATTACCATCATAATTTTAATATTGTAGCTATGTCTATCTTCCCCTTTCAGTTAGTTGACACTTTCAATCCGTAGTGCAATAAAGAAAGAACAATTGCATATTTTGCATTACCATATTGTCATAAGATTTGCCCTAAAATGATCTATTCTCCATTTTCTTCTCTTTGTCCTCCCTAGTGAAACAGTAGTCTCTAAATGGCCATCTGTCTAAATTGTTCACCTTGTATAGGTAGAGCTGATTTATTTGTGAGACACATCTTGGCAAGTGTTCTTACATTTCACCTAGGGTTTTGGGAAAACTTGGAGCTGTTTCATAATTTACAATCATCAAGTGAAAGTACTTCACATTACTTTTTGTTGCCTGCACAGGATATATAAAATATTTAGATGGAACTGTGGGGTTTAGAGAGACAATTTTGTCACAACAGTTTTGTCACTTTCTGTTACGATGCATAGTCACAGCAGACAATAAACACCTAATCCTCAAATCTGTATTTTGAGAAAGAGACCAAGAGTCAGAGAAACCCAAACAGAAGAAAGGAGTGAAGACAATGATTGATTTTTAAAAATAGCAAAACAACCAAGGAAAATATTCTTTTCTTTTTACATTATATTTGCTATTTCTGTAGTAGTAGAGAGAGAATGCTACAACATTTGAGCATGAAGACATACATGGAGTCAAGAATATTTGATGCAAGATTAAACCCAAAGTGAAGATAAAATTTTCAGTGCCTGACAGAAAAATGAGCTGTACTATTTTTAGAGAAAATTATACAATTAATTGTCCAAAGATATGGAGGTTTAGTTTGCACAGACTCTTATGCCATGATCTATTAGCCATAACTTGGGGACAACCAAACAGAGCCAAAGGCTTATGGGACACCAGTGGAAAATGAAGTTTGGGGAGTCACTGAGTGCTAAGGTGAGTCCCAGACCCAGGATGTGGCTCCTGCAGGAAAGGTCTTAAATTCAAAGGAATGAGATTACCCTGGAGAGCAGGAGGTAAACTGAGATCACAAAAAAGAGATCTAGCTCCTTTGGGTAAGATAGTAATAACTGGTGTCTCTAGGGTGGGCTATTGCTGCTGTCACTGGATGATGACTCACACCATTCATTCTTGCCTACCAGCATCAGTCATACTCAGAGAAAGCAGTTACCCCTGGTAGTTTGCTGCCCTGGGTATTGCTTTGCCTAGTCAAGCTAATCAAGATACATGGCATGGCCCCGGGAATGACCATTATATTGTACTTTAAAGTTTAATATTTTCTGAGATGTCAGGAGGTTAAGAGTGTGACACCAGGGAAAGGCAATTTACAAAGCTGAACTTAAGTGGAACTTAAATGACCTCTGGAAACTGTGATGGAGTGAAGAATCCCTTACAGCAGGAAGAAATTTAATCAGAGCATGCAAATAAGCAAAGGATTGTCTAGTAGTGATAAGACATATGACTATGGTAATATCCTTTAATTCCGGATCTCATTGGTAGACAGAAAGTAAAATACTAATTTTTTGTGTGTTTTAATAATATGTGGTAGACCTATTGGTTCAGAATAATTTCGGTAATAACTGTGACGAATGGATCTTTTATCATGATATTTAGTGATATATAAAACTCTATCTGAAGTAGCCTTAAAACAAATATCGGTTCCTTTAAGCAATAATCAAGCTTTCAGAAAATAGAGGAACGTCTTCTCAAATTTTACCTGCAGTGACACAAATAATTAGTAATTAAGAGTTCATTTTGTAGGTATAGTTAGTAATAAAGTCTGAAAGCAAACAATTTTTAATTTGCAGCAGAGAAAAATAAGTTTTTGAAGCTAAAATAGATTGAAGTTCAGGCAGGCATTTCTGGCTAGAAAAAAATCAAATTCAGATTCCTGCATTAAGATAAAGTAAATACGAAAAGAATCCTGACCTTTGATTGAGTTCATTGAATACATCTGAAATACCTTAGTACAGAAAAATGTATGTTGGCTTCTAGTTCTTGCTCCAGTCTGGTATTTCATGTTAGTATTAAAAGCCTTTGGGACAATTATGTTTAGAACTAGCATTTCTATTTTGCCTGTGGAATTAGTTTATTCAGAATGATAAGTATAATAAGAAAGCAAGGAAAATATTTAGGGTTTGTTAGGCTTTTTGTTTCCCTTTGCAAAGCAAAATGTGTTTTATAGGGAAAAACATAGAAGAGCAGGGACAGTATCCTTCACAACATGGTTCATTATTAACCTTCTTCAAATTTATTAGAACCAAAAGACAAAGTTACTGATATATATGGAAATATATATGTATATTGTTTGGTTTCCAAAAGAGAGAGTAATACAAGTATATGTTGGCCTGAGTTACATTATTGAATAAAACAAAAAAAACATGTTTATAGAGAAGAAAATTTCATTCTGGGATTTATACGTCATCTCAGTGTACAGCAACTCAATGTAGCTTATCAATTTGTTTCATATTCTGATAAAGACCCAAAATTTCTTGATGTTTAGCATCAAGGCAGTTGACGATATTAAAGGTAAAGAGAAAATGAAGAAATAACTTGATGAAAAAAACCCAACAATTTCAATAGTGTCTTAACTGGATTTTGGGTACTAAAGGCAAAAGGCCAAATCCTGATCCTTCCTTGTGCGCAGCTGTAACATAGACTGTAATACCACTTGTGAACTGGATCCTGAGTTTTGAATTTCTAATGCTGTCATTACCATTCTAAATAGAAAGAGAAAAGTTTGAAACTCCCCAAAATAAAATACAGGAAGACAGAAAGAGGCACAGTTTTGGTGGTTTGGTGCTTTTGTGGGTTTTTTGTTTGTTTTGGGTTTTGTTGTGTTTTGGTTTTGGTTTTATTTTGGGGGTTTTTTTGTGTGTTTTTTTGTTTGATTGTTTGTTTGAGAGGGTTTTTGTTTTGGTTTGGTTTTGGGGGTCTTTCTGATGGGAGGAGGGGATTGTTTGCTTGGGGGGTTTTTGGGAGGAGGTTTTTTGTTTGTTTTTTTCAACGGCCCAACATAACTTCTAAGCAGGTTCTCTAAAAAATCAATGAGTACACTCCACAGAAGGGTCATAGGGGAATTAAATATTTGTACCACAGTAGTCTAAGCAGAAATTAAATTTTCTGGTAGCCGGTATTAGTCAGGTAAACTTCTTCAGTGACAATAAAGCAGTGAGAAGAGACTGAACTGGAATGTTAATGGGAAGAACTTGTTACTCAGAAACAGCTATTTCAGAGAATTTGTTTCAAGTGCATACATAGATGCTGATGATTGAGAACCCACTTGTTCGAAACAGTAAATTTCTTAGTATTATTTTTTCTAAATAAATATTGCAGTACCACAAACTTACCAAACATTATATGGACCCTATGAAGTAATTCTTAAAAGAGAGTGTAGTACAACATTTTAAGGTTCTTTTTGGTGAGAATTAGTAAAAAGTGCATATAATCCACTCATTGGTTTGTTTTATTTTAGATTTTAAATGGCTTTGTGTCTTCCTAGCTCTAAACCAGAATAAAATCCCAGTATTTTGTGTGATCATGTATTGTGTTTTGTACAAATGTTTATTCAGATTCAATACAATATTCAGCTCTGTCAAACTTATGTAAATCCACTAACATTACAGTAATGATAATGGAGTTATGTCACACCTGATAAAGATCTTTGCAATATAATGATTAAATTCTCTGTTGGCTGATGAAGGACAAGTACTCATACTTGACACTTTCTCTTTTTTTCTTTTCATTTTGCATGCCATTTAAGGAGGGAAAAATGGCTTAAATCCAGGTTCTCATTAGACTATTTTAACAGGAAGAAGAATTCCAGCAAAATATATATATATATATGTTCAAACTGCCAGTACCAAGAGTCAAAGCATTCAGGAAGCAGTGGTGGCTGAAAATTATATTCCTAATCACATATTCCATTTTCATTTTTCTTCCTTTTCCTTTGTGTCATGAATTGTAAAATATCAGCACTTATTTTGAGGTCGCACAAGTCAAGGCTAGCAGAAGAGTAGAGGCTTCCAGCAGGGATGATGGGTCAATCAGACACCTCTAGTCTCAGCGTGAAGCTTCTTTGCTGCAGCAAAGGTAAAGAAGACTTGGCTTGAAATTTTCCCAACAAACTAATGGTTTTCATTGGAGGGACAGGCTATTATTTTTTTCTCTGATCTTTTACAAGAAAAAGAATAAGTAATTTTGTCTAATGGGGAACGTTTTAAGGTTCCACACTGGTAAAATGTCAACATCATCTAAGCAAAACTACATATTACCTTGTTGTAATGAATGACATTTGTTATTAAGATTCATTTTTTCTGTTTCTTGGGCACTGTGCTAATGTATTATATGTGTCCTTGAAAAGTCTTTTTAGGTGCACGTAATTTATTTCTGTTATATACAATTCAATGAGATGAATTGGGAGATGAAAATACATACCGGATTCTGCATTTGACATAGCATTAATAATAAAGTAGAGCAAGTTAATCACAATCTATGATAAGCAAATCTTTTAGCTCTAGGCATTTTTCCAGAGGCATACAGATTTTTAAGTCCTCTGTAAAAATGCTGCTACACCATTCCACCTCAAAATTCACCTTTGGTGTCAAGCAGAATAACAAAATGATAGACTAGTTGAGGTTGAAAGAGACCTCTGGAGGTCCTCCCTCCTGCTCAAGCAAGGCCATCTTCTTGCCCAGGACCATGTCCAGACAGTTCCTGAGTATCTCCAATGATGGAGATTCCACACCCTTTCTGGGTAACCTTCACAGTTTTCAGATGTTCAGAAGGAACTTCCTGTGTCCATTGCTTTTTGTCCTGTCACTGGATGTCACTGAGAAGAGCCTGGTTCCATATTCTTTGCACCCTATCTTCAGGTGGTTTGTCTAGGAGCTCCTTGTTCATTTATTCAGACTTTCCTACATTTTTGCTTGGCTTTGTATTTGTTGGGATGGAACCCTGTGCTTTGCAGAGGTGATCTTTAACATTGACTGTCTTTCCTAGGCCCCTTTTTCATCCAGGACCCAACTCCATGAATCTATTCCAAGCAGATCTTGGAACAGNTTCCTGAGTATCTCCAATGATGGAGATTCCACACCCTTTCTGGGTAACCTGTGCCAGTGTTCACTCACCTTCACAGTTTTCAGATGTTCAGAAGGAACTTCCTGTGTCCATTGCTTTTTGTCCTGTCACTGGATGTCACTGAGAAGAGCCTGGCTCCATATTCTTTGCACCCTATCTTCAGGTGGTTTGTCTAGGAGCTCCTTGTTCATTTATTCAGACTTTCCTACATTTTTACTTGGCTTTGTATTTGTTAGGATGGAACCCTGTTGAGCTTTGCAGAGGTGATCTTTAACATTGACTGTCTTTCCTAGGCCCCTTTTTCATCCAGGACCCAACTCTATGAATCTATTCCAAGCAGATCTTGGAACAGGCTAAAATCTGTTCTCCTGAAGTCCAGGCTTGTTAGTTTACCTTTCACCCTGCTCTCAGGATCTTGAACTTCCCCATCTCATGGTCACTGGAGCCAAGGCTTCCTTTGATCTTCACATCCTTTGATCATCTCCTTACTGGTGAGCATGAGTTCTGGGAGAGCATCTCTCTTTGTTGGCTTCTCCATCAGTCAGAGGACAAAGTTACCGCTGATGCACTCCAGGAACATTTTGGATTGCTTATATCTTGCTGTGCTGTTTCTCCAGCAGATAAAAGGGTGGTTGAAGTCCCCACAAGGACCAGTGCTTGCGAAAATAAGGCTGTTCCTGTCTGTTTGTAGAGGACTTGATCCACTGGTCTTCCCTGCTCAGGTGGTCAATAGCAGACACCCACTTAAATGTCAAGTTTACTTTTTTTTTTTTTTTTTTTTTAATTCTAGCACATAAACTCTCAGTTGGTTCCTCATCCATCCAGGCAAAGGTCTGTGAACTCCATATACTCTCTCGGAAAAAGGATAACTCAACCTCTTCTTTTTTTTTCCTTCCTGTACTTCCTAAAGAGCCTGTATCCCTCCCTCTATTGCAACACTCCAGACACAGGAGCCATCCCAACACATCTCCGACAAGATCATAGTCCACAACTGCATACAGACCTCTACCTCATGATGTTAGCTTCCTGTACTGCCTGCATTAGTGTACAGGAACTCCAGAGGCGTGCACTGATGAACATATGAGTTACATACGGTGAAATTTAACAGGTACGGTGAACTTGCAGACAAGATGTTGCATTACAACTAGCTCAGAACTCTTCCCACCTCTTCACAACACCTCAGCAGATACGTCCTTGTTTTACACGCTAGTTGCATCCACTTGTTTCACACAGTCTTGGAGAATGTCATCTCTTTGAGGAAAGGAATGCCACTTCTATGCATATGCCAAAATCTGTTGGTCTCTAGACACCACTACATTGTAAATGTTTCATAATAGAAAGAGTGAAAACAAAATACAAAACAACCCCAACATTATAAATGTAATCTGCAATGTCATTTAAACATGATTCTAGATCTTTACTTGCCATTCCCTGTCCTTTTTATTACTTGAGAACTTCAGAGAGAGTGAGAAATTTTCCCAGGAGCTGAACAATGAGAACAAGAAAGGAATGTCATGAGTCATTCTACAAATAATGGAGCTATGGCCAACTCAGAATAGTAAAATATAATTTCAGTAGTTTCACTTGTCCTGAGACTATACCAGTATATTAGAGGAACATAGTGACCCAAAGTGAAAATGATGGCTTCTGACTCAGTGCTTGGATGGGACATATCTTCAGTCTGTCAAAACAGACATTGTTTATATTTCTATTATTCTTATTTCAGGATCCCTAATGTAATTTCATACAGTGTCTTCAGACCTGATTCACAATGACTATATAATAATACCTTTCGAAGAGAGATATTACTTATGTTTCCCACTTAGGAAAATTTAGGAAAAAAACAAAACCAAAACCAAAGAACTTAACCAAAAAAAAAAAAAAAAAAAAAACAACCAAAAAACCCCAATACTGATAGATCAGGGTTTTCTCTTTGGCTGTGAAAGAAGATAAAGACGTTTTTTTTCCTCCTGAAAGAATATCCATTCTTGAGTAGAGCATGGGCCTAAACAGGTGAATCTTCATTTAGTACTTCTTTAAATAGCATGACATATTTATCAATAATTTTTAAAGTAGCTGGATGATGCATGGAGGCAAAAGCATACTTAACCCTGTCTTTATGAAATACTATGAAGAGCTTCTGACCTGTGAAAGAGGGCACTAGCATAGGAAATGCAAGTATAGTGGTACATAGTAAATTATTTGTCTTATTTGCCTGATGGAGCATATGTTGACAGCCAAAACACTGAAGCAGTTACTGATTCTCCTGCAATTTATTTGTCATCATAAAAGCACACGTAAAGTAAATATTGTTGGAAATATTTGTGAAATTTGATGAATATGGAAACGAAGCAGACTTTTAGTAACTGCAGTTAAAGAAAGTCTACCCGCTATTCTATTTTTTATTTATATTCCTCAGTCATTCAACTGTCATTTGTACGACTGAATTTCCCTGTCATGTAATGGTTTGGGGCAAAGGGCAGAGTGAAGACTTGGAGGGAAGAAAAACTATACAAAATGCCCTCATTAAATTTGTGGATTATAGTTCAAATCCTCGTTAAAATATATTAAGAAAACTCAGATAACTTAATCAAATATATTGCCTAGAAGGTTCAGTGCTTTCCTTCAAGCATCAAAACAAGAGTAGAGAAAGAGGCAAGTGAACAATATACAGAGAACTGATATTCTTTATGATATTTTATAGAGAAATGCTAGGGAAAGCTGGGAAAATATAGAAGTTATTTGGACTGTGGGAGAGAAGGTTCTTTCCTTTCTCCAAGCCCTGGTAAAGGCTCTATCTATAGGATCTACTTATTAAAACAATGAAAAATGTACTCTAAAATGTAATATTGAATTTTTAAATAACACATATAAATTTATCTGTGTAAACAGACATCTGCATCTTTCCCACTGGAAGCTCTAGTGCTTTACTTTTTGTCTAATGATAATAGTCATGTTCTATTTATATTTCCTTCTTAGGAAAATTAGCTCTGAAAATCAAACTTTATGATGATGGAGTAATATAGATGACCAAATAAAAGCCTACATTTCCCATTCCTTTATTTTTTTATTCAAATTCTAATTAAAAATCCTTGTCTCAACCTTTTTTTCATATAACTTAGCTAAATAGTGTTATATTAAAAGCCCAATAATTTTTTGATGTGATTTTGTACTCCTACAAGTTCTTTTTAACATTTTTCTCTGGCAATATAAGTAATTTCTCATAAAGAGAATGTAAGCACATTTCCTTAAAGGGCTCATTACAATCTGTGTTTATGTTTGGTTATATAACAAAATGGCTTAGATTAATTATTCACAGCCAGTAGTATTTGTTTCACACGACAATATATTTCATGTATGTTTAGTGCAACCCAAGTTTTTGACTGTTTTCTATATCCTCAGGAAGATCTTCTGAGCCTTGTGAATATGTTTTTGTTTACTCACACATGAGAAAACCTTTGTTGTGTAGCATATGGGATATTTAAGATTAGGCTTATACGGTTGCTTTTTATTCCTTCTATGACTCTATCTTTCTCAATATCTACTTGCATTCTAGTGAAATTATATTCTTTCTGAATAACTGCCTCTTGCACACCTAATTTAATTTTCTTTTCCAATAATGCATCCACCAGATTCATATTATTTCATCTACTTGCATATTAGGATAGAGTTTTATGACACAAAAATTAAAATAGTGCTTTATTTAGACAGGTTGATTCCTTATATGTCAAATAAAAATTTTTTTTTTTCTTCTTCAGGAGACACAGAAAAATGAGAGGTAGATGCTTGGAGTATAAAGGTTAAATTTTAGTGATACTTGAAGTAATGATTCTAAATTGGGAGAGAAAAGTATTCATCGCACTGTTCTGCCATCAGCCTTTCTGAGAGGCCACTGAATCAGAGCAACCTGAAATGTACTATCTAGCATGTTTCCTGCACAATTCACCTAAATGGGTTGCCCTTATTTCACTTTTTGTGGAAATAACAAAAGCATCATAATTGTTTGATTCCACTTAAATATCATCATATGGTTTTGGTCCCTGCTGAAGAAAATTTTGTGTTGGTGTCATACACCTAATCAAGTTAAGAGGCACAACGTCTAGATATGGTGAGGATGTATTTCACTGTAAGTGCAAGGTTCATGTTGTCTAGTTCCAAACCTCCCACAGACTACTATGAGTATTTCTGTGTTCATCATTGCTTTATAACTGTAACTTCACTTTGCTGGTGAAAAGCAGTTAGCAGTCACAGTTTTTATAACTGGGAGCTCACCCACAGTCACAGTCACTTCAACCTGAGAGACAGCTTTGGTCCTGGAGGTTAGAAACCTGTGTATACTGGTTTCCCAAGCACACTTTCAAAGCAGACACATTGAATAGTTCAAGTCAATACTGTTCCTATTACAGTGAAAAAAGTAATCAGGAAATTGCTCTTACTAGTGCTGCTTAGAAGGGTTTTGTTCCGACAAAGGAAGGGAATATGCTTTATACATTGTTTCTGCAGATGATCAAACCATGAACTTTCAGAGACATTTCAGTTGGGGGTTTGTAACCATTAAAATAAAATGTCCAAGAGATGTGATTTCTCTGCTTATGAGAGGATAGGTCTTAAGAAGAGTTTGAAAGGAAGTTGACAATGCGCTTGAATGTTTTGGGGGAGTTGCAGAAGGCAGAAATCAGAGAAGACAATTTTTGCTCTCTCTGTGGGGACAAATTCTTAGAGGTTAGTAATTTCCTACTGAGTTTTGGAGTGTTATATTGAAGTACGGTCTCTGCATTAAGACTGCATCAGATCACTGAGGGAATGGACAAGGGTCACAGGATAACCTTTAGAGATTAATCAGACACCACTCCTAATTCTACTACACGGAAAATTCAAAATCTTGGAATAATATTGTTAGTTTAAATAACATAATTTCAACTATCTCTAACTGCTGGTTTTGTTTTTTTTTTGGGGGGGGGTATCTGTTATTGTTTTTTTTTCTCTTGGTTCATTTGTTTGGTTTTTGTTGTTTGTTTGTTTTTGTTTGTTTGTGGTTTTGTTTGGTTTTTTGTTTTTTAGTTTTTTTTCATTGGATGCAAACTACAAGGTCTAGTACATGCAACACCAAAAGGAAATACTTACATATAAAAAAAATTTGGCTTGTTCTCCAAATGTTCTTTTGTGTGTGTGTTCTCACCTGTAAAGGAAATATACTGAGAATATCAACAAATAAGCAAAGTGAATATTCCACTTATTTACTGATTACGGTTTCTTAGGTCATGGATGTTGGTGAAATAAATGGTTCAATCTAGCCAGGTTTGCAGATTGTTTAGTAGCAAATGTAATCACTATCTCGGAGTAGTTCTGTATTTTGCTGTAATACAAGACAGGCAGGACCCAAGGCAAAACTCTGCATAAGTATATAACGTGATTTTCCAAATGCTGAAAGGAATAATATATCACTTTCCTATCTCTAAATCCAGTGGTGGAATAGTTAGTAAGGGAAGATTGGCAGCCTTACTCCCCTACAAGGCTGAACAAGACAAAAAGTTAATCTCCTGAATTTATCTCTAAATCTTTATCGTTTAAAGGACTGGATCTTTTTAAGTCACAAAAGTTCCAATTAAATTTTTTTTGTATTTTGTCTCAATTTATTTCTTTATTCCTTCCTTTTTCTTCTTAAGTGGTATAGATTTTAATTTATTGTGCTCACTGTACCGATCCAAAATGATAGGTAGGTTTTAATTAGAATAACTCAGAAAATTAAGAAAAGTGTGAAAAAAACAACTAGAAGCATCTGACCAAGAATACTTCATCTTAACTCTTCTTTCTGTTTGTAGTGCATATTTTAAAGCCAAAGATCACAAGCAATATAAATTTAAGCACTACACAGGAATACTAAGTCACTCTATGGCTGCAAAAATATCTTAGATTCAGTAATGCTTCTGGTAAAACTAAGCAGTAAAGGTATTGCAAAAAGATTTGCTATAAATGTAAAACACCCCCAAAACCTAAAACTACATAAGAAAAGATTAGAAAGTGCCTTGAGAATTTCCTATAAAGTATGAGAATTTCTCAGTAAAAATACTTTGAAGGATCTGTGCCTCTCCAATAAAAATTCTCTCCCATCACCATATGCCCCACAGAACAAAAAAAAAAAATAAAAAAAAACAACCTTTTTTTTCCAGAACAGTGACTGCACACAATGATATACTTCAAAATTTTATTTCATGTGTTTCTAAGCAGCACTGTGTAAATTATGACCCCTGTCTAATTTTCATCAGGAGGATGAAGTCCTCATTAAAAAGTGGGGCTCTTCAGTTTGACTGTTTTTCAACCTATTCTGGCAGGCAGAGATCACGAAGAGTTTAAGGTCAAAAAAAAGAGTGATTTAGGTTTTCTGATAGCTGTTGAAAAGTAGGCAACAAATCCAACAGTAAGGCTGTTTGACGTGAGAGGGGCTTTTGAAGTAATCTCTAAACCTGCTTTTGGCTACTACAGAATACAGTAGTATATTTCTCCAGCTGCAAGAACTGTTGCTTTCATAGGAAATTTATGTCCTCTTTCTCTGCAATGTCTTTCTGTAAAATTCAGGGTAAAATCATGGGCCTTGATCCCTACTAGTTACACTGGTCATTGGCTTGATGCACGTCGTCTGGAGTCTCATTTAGGGTTCCGGCCTGATCATGGAGACTGGCACAGTTACACTAAACTCTCACAGTTGTAAAGACCATTGCAAATTCGTATCTCTACTCTCTACATCAATGTTTTAGGTCTTAGGCTTTCCCTTGGCTATTGTAGAATTTTTTTGCACCAATTTATTTAAGAAACAAAAGTTAATCATCTGACATAATATTAATTATTTACAGATACTAACACAAGAACTGCATGCTTTGTCTAGATTCACAAATAGGGTGGATAATTTGGGAGAACTAATTTTTTTGTGCTTCCGAATGGGATGGCCACGTCCAACACAACACCAAGAATGTTTTTTTGGCTTGTTCAGTGTAGAGAAGAGGAGCCTGAGGGTAAAACTCATTGCATGAAGGGAAGTGGAGGGGCAGGCACTGATTTCCTCTTAATTCCTTCCTGAACAGTGATAGGACCTGAGGGAATGGCATGAAGCTGTGTCAGGGAAGGTTTAGGTTGGATGTTAGTAAAAGGCTCTTCACCTATGTAAGGATTTAAAGAGCACAGTTGCCTGTCTCAAACACTGTCAAGGCAACAGCAGGAACTGAGTCTGGGGGTGCCTTGGTGATCACTGGTGATTGCAGATGCCATCTGTCCCATAACTTTGGGTGATCTTTGTTTGACCAGTGATATGTGTATGAGCAGTTGCTTCCTTTCCCACAGTTTGCCACAGTGAGAATTTTTGTCTGGATGTATTAACCAGGATATGCTAAGCAGATCTCACCTCCACCAGGCCTGGAATCAGCGCCTTCCTGTTGCAAATCCTCCCTTCTGTACTCATGTCAAGTTCCTACCGTGGTGACTTATCTTAAGGCAAGTTCCTGCTGTTGCCTTGACAGTGTTTGAGACTTTGATGATCCTTGTGGGTCCCTTCCAACTCAAAATATTTTGTGATCCTATAGTTCCTTACCCAAAGCTAAAGCCCAAAAAGTACTGGGACAGTGCTAGTTGGTGTGGCAAAACTGGTCCAAGAACAGTGTTAATATTTAAAAATTGTTGATGATTGCAGAACAGAGTGTAAACTAATGTCTAAAACCTGATACTATTGATTTCATCCTGCTCTAGAGGTACAAGTAAGACAGAATTTAGGCCTTTTTGGTTAGGAGTATATAACTAAATATCCTTTGGGTAAAAAGACCATGAAGATTTACACATGTGGAAAACAAGATAATGGATAGGATCACATTCATTACAATTCCCCTATAAAACTTTATGAGAACTTAAGCTTTTGGAACTTAAGCTTTTTGATCCCATGGGATATCATATCCATATTTGTAAGAATCTGCACTTGTGTGTATTTACACACATTTAATCCACCATACAGCACTATTCACCCAAAGCATCAATTCCTATGCTTAAAACGACAGATACTATCTGGACTATTTCTTTAAAAATCCTTATCTGTTGTTTGGCAATGTTCAAGAAGTTCTCTGATTTTCAGCCTTAGTTCAGAGAAATATAGATGATTTAGAAATTTAGATGATTTAGATAATACTTAGATGAATCTGACATATATTTACCCTTCCCTAGTTGTCTTATATTGTAGAATCTTCTGCAAGTTTATTCTACATAGCTTACTAGTCCTGAAGCCTCCTTGGGAATGGAGTGGATGAATTTTGAGGTGCGATTACAAAGGCTCTCATTGTCTAAGTCCACCTCTTACTCATTAAACTGCTCACTGTATTTCAAACAGATCCTTACTTAATAGTGAAAAAATGTCTTATGAGGAAGAGAGCAAATGACAAATGAACCTGCACAAAGCTATCAGCTGAGAAGAGATGAACTTTATTCTTTAAGAGTAGTTCATGGTTTTGTTTTCAACTGCTAAATTTATGTAATGGTAATTCTAAATAATTTCAGATTTTTAACTGTTATCTTTGATAACCTTTTAAGACAAAATTGAACAACACTATTTCAGACACCTTTCATATACTATAGCTATACAGTATTCTGCCTTGCGTTTAAGTAAATTAAATTAACCAGTATCTAACTTCTTATCTACGAATTTTAGCTAATGTTCATAAAAGACAAATTATGGTTGCCTCCTCTGGTCTTACTTATAAAATCTGCTGTGCTGATTTGAGAATTCAGTGACAAAGACAGAGGCTGTCTAATAGATTATTATGAAGATGAGACTGTTAGGAAATTCCCTGATTCAAAAATTATCTGCTTTGAAACCAGAAGAATTTAGTATCAGTGAATGGATACTTGCTTAATTGGTAGTTGTGTCTTCAACTAGCAGTCCTGTGATTAATTTATTTAATGGCCTTGCCCCCCTGCCATACCCTGTAAGGACAGTTATGTAACTACTTCTACATAAGTTCAGGAGTTATCAGTGATATTTGGAGTAACAAGGGGCTAGATAGGAGAAAGTACTCATGTGAGAGAGCTCCATATATGTCTACTCAAGCCTATGAGGACTACAGTTCAGCGTAAAAAAATCGCAAATTTATTTTAACAAAATTACTGAAATGGTTTTAGATTTTATTAATATTATCAGCTTCTTTAAACCAAACTTTTGGTAATGTAAAGTGTAGAAGCATTTGTGTTTTTTTTAGGAACAAATACAGTCTTACTCTCTGTTATTAAAAGAAGTAAATTAAATAGCCTTTTTTCTAGATTCTGTGGTGAATGTTAAAAGATAAATTCAGAGAGGTGTGGAGGTAGTGAGAGGTAATCTGTAAAAAAATCTATTTTTATGAAATGACAAAACAACTCTAACTGATCATGAAGAGGTTGTTTCATTTTTAATGCATTTCAGTGCATCAGTGTTGATGATTTGATCCAAAATGCGCTGAAGGAGGCTGAAAGACTCCAGAACTCTGAGTTTTGGTTTAAAAAGGAGTACTTTAAAGAAATGACTTAGTGGTTAAATATTCATTTAAGTACTACCCTTCCTTCTTGTTGTTAAAAAAACTTTCAGAAAAGTTCTGTGTGTTTATATAAACTTTTGGTTTTCCTCAGATGCTGCTGATCATTCAGACATAATGAATAAGATTTGTATCATTCAGTCATATCAACATCTTGCCTGCGACAGCCATGAGTAGTCAGATTTGGTAAGAAAGTCTGGCCAAAAAGTTAGGGCAGATAGTATCTTGGTTTATTCTCCTGTAGCTACAGCAGAACTGCCATACTACATATAAAACGAGCACAGTATGCCAGATTCTTGCATCTGACACAGACCTGATGGATTTTCTGCTGGGGTCCTACGGAGGGGTAAAAAGACAAGATCATTGGTATCCTGCAGCTTCCTCTATTCCAATGTTTATAGGCAGGCATATCCAGAAAAGCCTATCCATTCAGTAAGAAGTGATTAAGTGTTCCCCCTCTCCTTGACAGATGTCAGTAGCAGAGGCCTGGAAAAAGCGGAGTATAAGAACAAGGCAAATAAGAATGACAGCTTCTGGCTCTATAATATGGAAGTATTTTCTGAGTCATAAAGAGTATCACCTCTTTTTCTTTTTTTCTTTTCTTTTTTTTTTGTTTATGATATACCTCCTTTCATATTTCTAATCCCTTTTGGAATCCATTTATATCTTGGGGCTCCACAACATCCTGTGGCAATGAGTCCTACAACTTAATTATGCACTGTGTGAAAAAGCACTTCCCTTTGTTTGCTGAAAATTTTCTAGATGATAATTTCATTTAGTGCCTCTTGTTCTTGTTTTACAAAACTAGTGCCTAATTGCTCCCTAGCCTCCTTATTCATGGCTTTTACTATTTTATACATCAAGAAGATATCCCTTCGGGTCCTATTTCTCTAGGCTAAAGATGCCTAATCTAATATCGCCTTCTACAGAAGTGCTTCTAGCTTTGATCATTCCTTGCCTCTCTGTCTCATTTTAGTTGTACTATGCTCTTTAGTGAATGGGGACACCAGAGTGGCAAGCAACAATATGGTCAGCTTTCAGCATGCTGAGCACCAAAAATGAGTTAAAGAGGTAACTTCTATGTTTGCAATGGGAATTATTAAAATGTTTTGCTATGGCTTTGGAGCTATTCTGCAAGTTTTCTATTTCAGATCCTTTGAAGCTCACTTCTGTATGAATACAAAGCTTTTCAGCCTAGAAATTTCTACTGCCTGCCTGATTCCTTGTTCTGAACAATTTCTTCAGTATTAGTTGCTATAAAGAAAGGAAGGAAAACTATGAGATAAATATAAATGTATTTTCCTCTAATATCAGTATTATTTTAGAATAGTTTCCCAGGCAAGTAATCGGTAAAGTCTTATCTTCTTTGACCGGAAAAAAACAGAAAAACACTAAAACTGTGGGTAAGTTTAATGGAAGGATGATGATTTTAGAGTTTGCAGTTGTCATGGCAGGCATTGACTTATTTGGTCTTCAAAGTAGTCCATCAGCATTTATATGAGTTAAAAAAAAAAAAATCTGGACTTTTCTCTGTGAAGAGATTACTACTTGTCTGAACTCCCATTATGCATTCCAGTCTGCTTTATTCCAGTGTACTCTGCTCCATATGTCTCTTCCATTGTCTCTGCATGATGGCTGAAAACACATTTTCCCCCCGAGTGTGACAGAAACCCACATGAATTGCATAAAGATAAATTACAAGACAATAATTGAGGATGTCTGTGGTCTGTAGGTTCACATATGTTTGTCAGTTTTTGTAATCTCTGAGTGACAATTGAGTGACACCAAGTAGAACATATTAAAGTGCCCAAAGGAACAATTCTTTCCTAAAGACAGTTGCGTTGGATAACAATGATACCCAGGATTCAATACAAACGCTTAAAAGAAACACAAAAAGAAGTTGCTTCAGTGAAATTTTGCATGTGAAATATAAATTTACCTGATTATTATCTGGAAGGAATATTAATAGGCTGTCCTTAACCAGATTGCTGCCTTGGATCTGATGAAACCAGGATATTGAACTATATTATCTTCTAAATTAAGGACTAAAATTATCTGCCTAATTCCATAAGAGTCCTTGCATATTTACAGGGGAGGGGGGAGCAGAAAGCAGAAACTTTGTGAAATGGTTGAAATCTTTTGGAACAAATGGACAGTATTCCTCTATCTTCTCTGATTCTCTTCTGAAGGGATTCCACCGGTGAAATAGTTTAAAACATATCTCAAAATTTGTGAGACTGTGAATAATTACATAAATAATAATTTTTTGTAACCTTTACATAGATTAAAAATATCTGTTATTTAATCTATAAGATCCAAAGCTGTTTTCACATTTTTGAAGATACTTCTTGTAAATGCCATTAGAGCAATCAGACACAGAGGAGTAAGGTCTTATAAGCTTAATAATTAACAGAAGAATCTTGTAATTAAATTTTTGGAAGTGACATCATATATCTGACTGTAGTCAGTGGACTTCTGCAAGGAATTATAATGCCAATTGCACTGTATTTAACTACTGTCCTTGTTTTTAATGACTCCTTTTGTGGGAGTTCAAGTCTTTTCTTTTAATAAAGCTATTTCACATTTTGTCCTTGCCAATGTCAGTTTAAAAGAAATGAATACTTCCTATCTGTCTTGTTAAGAGAGATGACCTGTCCAACCTCTCAATAGAAGGTTTGGATTCCCATTAAAAGTTTTCAGTTCTCTCCTTTCCTTTCAGCTACAGGGTATGCTGTATCTTTTATAGATACTTTTTCAAAAAGTAAATGACCCAGTCAGAAGTAAAGAAGATTTTGCCCCCAAACTTTAAATTCGCTGCAGACTGATAGTGCTAGATCAATATTTGCATTAGATAAGGTGAACTGGTTACCAAAATGAGAAGATCCATATGAAGGACGGTTTCTACCTCTTCAAAAAAGTTAACCTTTAGGTCCCAAAACTCTTACTTAATGTGTAGAAACAGAAAATGGGGTTTCTGGTGTTACTTAAACTTTCAGGATGAGTGCTGATATTATTATACTAATTAAAAAGAAAGCCAAAGACATGATATTTCTGTTAACTAAAATGTTTAAACTCTTTGATGGACTGATATTGGTTATCTGTGCAGTTCTGGGTTACATGACAATAATAATAAAAGTGTGATAATATAATAAATATTATTTAAATTTGTAAAAAGGTATTTGTCTGGTCAAAGGAAATTAGACTTTAATGTAATAGTGAATACCCCTAAGAGATGTTAGGTAAATATATAGATCAGAAGAAATAGACAAAAAGGCACATTGGACATGACTCTCTCTGGAATACATTTTGTCTAATCTTTATCTTTATTAACTCAGGTAATATGAGCAATTCATGTGATATTAGGAACAGTGAATGTTAATTCTGCCTCCTGCTTTCTGCTTAAACCTTTTTTTTGTAATAGCTTTAGCATAACCGACCAAGAATTTTAAAATTATCAAAGTAACAACTTTTAAGTAATATATGTTAAATGCGACTAGTTTAATCTGGTGTGTAAAGACAGTCACCACCTTCATATATGAAAATAGCTGCTCTAGCAGAGACAGATTACAAAGTGCCATCAAATCTGTAGCTTCTTTGCAAGGGGAGCAGATAGTAAATAATGGTAAAAGAATAGAAATTTATAATTTTAGGAATAATCTAATAAAATAATTTAAAATAAATTAAAAATATAATTTAAATTAAATTAAAAATATAATAGTGATGTCAAAAAAAAGGAAAAAAGAGAGAAATTGCAAATGAACAGCATCAGAAATTAACAAATAACATCTAAGCTTTCATTGCATTTATTTAGTAGAAGATTAAATTCGTAGTTTTCTAACAGGAATCATATAGGGCTATATCACAGTCTCACAAGTAGGTCTGGAAAAGGTAATTTTAGACAAATTTAACATTTTTATCTGCCTGAAAGACTCATCAAACTTCAGTATATAATTTTCAACAGATATTCTGAGGCTTAGGTGTGTGAGAAAAATGCTGAATTTTCAGAATGCTGAATTTTCAGAAGGAGTAATGTAAGTGACAGTAGCTGATTTTATCCAGTGTGTTGTGGGATATCTACATTACTTTTGCATCAGCTCTCCCTATGTTTGAAGCCTATTATTTTCAAAACAACTCAGCTTCATATCAGTCTGTCTGAAGTTCAAGCCGAAGAGGAATCCTCTCCCAAGAAGAATTGGGTTTTCTGAATTGAGCCTCCCTAGAACCTTCCTGTGAAAGTTCAGCTTTGTGTAATTCATGAAACTACTCACAGACATAGATTCAACAGAAAATCTTTTCTTGTTTTAGTAGTCATGACACTCTAAGATGATTTATAAATTTTTCAGGCTAATTCTTCCTGCAGCCTTAGTTCACCATACTGTGTGAGAAAGGTCTAACTGCAGAGGTATTTGCTAAAGCAGTGCTTGTCCTACTTGTCTTACAATTTTCTTCAGATCTCTTAATTTTGTTTTATTTAATTTTATTTTTCTCTTCATGAAAAGATGATTTTCAGGCTGTGCAAATTCTAAGCAACAAAGTAACATTATTAAACAGGGTCAATCTTTAAAAAAGCAGCTTAGTCTCATTTGAAGAATGGTAACAGATTCTTGAAACACAACTTTCCTCTTGTGAAGAAAAGAACAACGGATATCAATATAATGATTTTCCACACTGCCTAATAATGACTTTTATGAAAGACAGTTTCAGACAATTTAACCAGATATACAAGTAGTGTTTAATGATCTCTGGCTGCCTGGATCATCCTTAACTACGTTTTAAAATAGAGTTAAAGCACTTACTTCAGTCTTTTGGGACATTTATGAATTTTAATATGAAATCAAAAATTTTTAGCAGCTGAACAACTTCCCTCTGCTTATGCAGAAACTAGCAAAGTAAATCAATGTGTTACCAAAGTTTGATTATACCTTTATTGATTTGTTTCAACATCTTTTATTTTAATTATTTGATAGTCTTTATTATTAGAAAGGAAGTCCAGAATAAGCAACTCCTTAAACATACTATGTGGTAAAGACAAAAAAAAAATAAAAATTAGCTTCTCATTGATATTGTGTTCTTCCTTAGTTTCTACTTTTCTAGTTCTCTGGCAGATCTGCTAACTTTCAGTAGTCCTTCTGATATAGATTAAGAATTTCTTCTTTGATGCTTGTGTTTTCTGTTTGATCTTTGGTTTTATCATCTTCTGTCCTTCCTGCATGTCAAGTGCCAAGGGCATGGCTTGACTGTTCTTACCTTAATGGTCCCAGGAGGTGTTTACAAACCAGCAGATTTTAGAGCATCCTTGGGGCTGTGCTAAACTTTGCCAGAGGCTGTAACAGCCCTAATATTATCAAAAGATCATGAAGGTTTTTTAAAAACATCTTTGTCTTCACCTTTTCTTCACTATACTATGCAGATTGTTATTACAGATAAAGAACTAGCAGTTAGCATTTTATGATATGCTGAATGGTATAATATAGATATTTCTCCTATAAAATTCAAAACACTAAGCAAGAATTAATAGAAATATTTAAACAGTAAGTAGTTCAATAACTCTGACAGAACCATTGGATTTCTTTAAGGGGTCTTGTCTTTCTTGTCTTTCTTTTCTTGCAGATCCGAACTTATCAAGGCATGGACTGTCTCCAGCAACATCAAGGACTTAATCAGTACATTATAGACCATCAATATGCTTTAGTAGCTATATGTTCTGAAAAGTTATGAACACATATGTACTACAGGTGTGCACTGCACAGTGCCTGGACAATCTGAAGTGTCAAGGAATCACAGAATGGCTGAGATTGGAAGGGAGTTCTGGAGGTCACCTGGTCCACCCCAG
Organism: Manacus vitellinus; assembly: GCF_001715985.3. Lineage (NCBI taxonomy): Eukaryota > Metazoa > Chordata > Aves > Passeriformes > Pipridae > Manacus > Manacus vitellinus. The sequence goes on along the minus strand of NW_021939396.1, from coordinate 56,849,572 downwards.
TAGCTCAAGTAGGGCCACCTGGAGCCTCTTACATAAAACCGTGTTCAGACGGCTTTTGAATATGTCCAAGGAGGGAGATCTCTGAGCAACCTATGTTAGTAATCTGTCACCCTCACAGTGAAAAAGCATTTCCTGACATTTACAGGGAGCCTCCTGTGTTCTAGTTTGTGTACAGTGTCTTTTGTCACATCACTGGGCAACACTAAAAGGAGCCTGGCTTTCATGATACACTCCTGTCAGATATTTGTACACATTGATGAGATTCCCACCCTGGGCTTTCTCTTCTCTAGAGTCACAGTTCTACAGGTCTTTCCTCATGTGAAGGATGTTCCAGTCCCTCACTTTTTAAGTGACTCTTCTCTGGACCTCATCTACTTCTCTATGAGGGTCTTATGAGAGAGAGTTTGAAAGCATTAATGAAGTCCAGGTAGACAATAATCACTGATCTTCTCCCATCTATCAGACCAGTTGTTCCATTGCAGAAGGCTGTCTGGTTCATCAAGCATGACTTCGCCTTGGTGAAGCCATGCTGATTACTCCTGATGACTTTCTTGTCCTTGTGCCTGGAAATGGTTTCCAGGACTAGGTGCTCCATCACCTTCCCAGGGAATGAAATCAGGTTGACTGTCCTGAAGTTCCATGGGTCTTCCTCTTGCCCTTCTTGAATATAGGAGTGATATTTGCTCTTTTCCAATGACCAGGAACCTCTCCCATTCATTATGATTGTTCAAAGATAACAGACAGTGACCTCACAATGACAACAGCCTCTTAGCACTTATGGGTGTATCCCATTGGGAGCTATGGACTTATGTATGTCCAGTTTTAAAGTGTTCTCTAACCTAATCCTGTTTCACCGAGGGTTAACATTTCCTGGCTCCAAACTTTCCTCCTGGACTCCATGGCCTGGGATTCCTGAAGGCAGATCTCTCTAGCAAAGTCTGATGCAAAGAAGGCATTCAGGACTTCAGCTTTGCCCACATCCTGTTGTCATCAGGTTTCTTGTTCCATTCAACAGCAGGCCTTATTTTCCCTTGTCACCTTCATATTTCTAGAAGTCCTTCTACATACCTTCCCCTTTGATGTCCCCTACTGAATCCAATTCAAGTTAGGCTCTAGCTTTTCCTATCTTTGTCCCTGGACACTAAGGTCATGTTTCTGTAATCGTCTCAGATTACCTACCCCTTCTGTTAACTATTCCACCTTCTACAGGTGTCTTTTTGTCTCTGAGATTGACTGGGAGTTCATTTCATCCACATAGATCTCCTGGAACTTTTGACTGACTTCCTGCATTTTGGCATGCTCCAGTCTTGAACTTGAAGAAAGTAATGTTTGAATATTAACCACATTAGATGTACCTGTTCTTGGTATCAACTTGGATTCGAGCGGGAGTTTTTTTCCTCTTTTGTCTTTATTTCCACTGAATAAATGTAGCAAAACTAAAAATACCTGGTTTCTTATACTATTTTTTTTTTACCTTGTACAGAATATTTTTAGTAGAAAACAGAACTTAATGGTCATGGAAACATAGAAAAATCCTTATATCAGTAAGTATGAGAAGGGATGGTCTCTGCCTGGGTTCTCTTCCCAGAAAAAATTTTTGGGAATATAATGGTCTAGTTTTCCCACAGATTAAGTGTTAACCTGGAAATCACAGAGCGTCATACGTGCAGATCCACAACACTGCACTCAGAATCACTACATTTTTACTCAGAATTATTTTCAAAAATTATTTTCACTTTAAATAAATCATTAGTCCCTTCTAATGTTTTCTCTATGTCACATTGGACATGAAAACTTTATTGTCATGTAATAATAAACTCACTCATCTTTACAAAGGATTATATTTATAGAAGTTGACAGATATTGAAGACAAAATTGATATTCTGAAATATTTTTACTGCTATTTTTTCCCTTTCGGGTGGTGAAAAAAATCCCACTTTGTAGAGAGAAGAAAAGATAATTTATTGGTTAGATCTCAGGTGTGAGAAGCACTCTGAATATATAAAGGCTTATCATGAAAAACAGTGACAGGAAATTTCTCCTGAATCCCAGTGACTGCAGTTTTCAACTTTGTACTTTATAAATATTTATCCAACTCCTTAAGTCCCTGCAGTTTATGAAATTCTTGAGAATTTTCCTGTAATGATATTTCACTATTCAGTCTTTGTTAACATGTCCTCTGAACATTTCAGGCTTCAGATAAATAATGTGAGATTATTACTTCAATTCTAGCTGCTTTCACATGTTTAAGAAGGCAAAAATAGCAACAGTGTCACATATCTCTCTTTCTTATTGATATCATGAAAATCAACATTTGAATAATCTTAAGACTGCAACACAAAGTAGCTAAAGTAGGAATTTCTAACAGTTTCTACAGCATCTACTGCAGATAGACATTATCAAAGAAGAATATTTACATCTTGTGAAGTTATCCTAAAAAATAGAAAAGAAATGTGACTTCGAAGTTTTTTTTTTTTTTTTAAACATAACCTTATAAAATAAATTCATGTTATGTGGTCCTGATAATATGTTTTGCTTTGTTCAGAAAAATGGAAAATGGTAAAATGTTCTTATCAAAGGAATAAGCACAAGTAAATAATTAAGTCATGCTACTTTGGAGAGGTGTAAGTCTTCCATGAACTGTCTTGTACCAATTTTACTAAATATTTCTCTTGACAAAACAATTTTTATAATCTGGGAGCATTAAAGCAATTCATATTTCCATTTCTATGTTTAGTTTCATATATTATCTCTATTTAATTTAGAATATTACACATTTTAGAAAAATGGAATAACAAATAAAAGGTTGTTTTGTATTAAGGGGAAAACTTTGGTTTTTCTACCATTTTAGAATAAAATCAGCACAGCATATGTGACTTGAATTAGAAGTTTTGTTACAAGTTTAACTGTATACTAAGATTTCCCCTTTCCTCTTATCATTAGATGTCAAATGGGTTATGGTACTTCAGAATAAAAATTACTGTACAAATACATTAAAGTTTTCACTTTGTTAAAAAGCAATGGAGTTTGTTAGGTTACTGGTTTTCCCCTAATATCATCACACTCATACTCATCTTAAAATCGTTCAATGAATATGCAGGATGAGGTTTTTTCTATATGTTATTATAGTTTCAGTGTGATTTTGTTGGTTTTTTAGTAGGGACAAGTGTTTATACACAGTTTCAGAGACAAATAATGAGACATGCAGAAGTGCAGTGTAACAATGTAAAACCACTAAGAAGAATAGACTGGCAATTAGGAAACTAGGAAACAAATATTAAGAGATTAGACTTTCTCTCATTTCCACCAGAAAAAAAAAAGAGTCTCAGAATATCCCAGATATTGCTTTGTCTGTCATTAGGTAGTTCTTAGGGCTATTAAACAAATAATATTTAAAAAAAATTACAAACCTATGACATGGTTTCTTTATTAAAAAAAAAGTAACTTTGAAGCATATATTCATAAAACTTGATGTTAATTCATAAATACACAAATAAACAATCTTCAAATTGTTTATTTGAAGATTCAAACCACATTTCCAATCCTGGATCTTCTTGGGGGATGTCTTGGGAACAACTTGAATGAGTTGTTCTTTTAACACAGCTGGGCAAATACAGTGCAAGATTTTCAACCAACCTTTGATTGAATTTGCTTTGACAATACGTGCAACCCTTTGGTGATCTTTCTGCAGGAATGTTTGAAGGATTGAGTTTTACTGGCAAGAGCATTAGTGGAAAGTAAATTTCAAAGATGCAAGTGAATATTTGCAAAGCCAGGGCTTTAGACAAATAGTTGCGAAAGCTTTACTGGTCCTAAAATTTCTTTCTACATTCATCTAACGAAAAATAAAGTAAAATTAAAAAAAAAATAGTGAAACAGCTGACACTTTAGAAATAGATAACCAGGAAGCTAGTATTTTAGATGTTCATAACAAATGGTTCATGAACATGCAAACTACAGAGAATGATACAGTCTAAACAAAATAAAAAGAAAAGCCTGAAAATAGATCACTTGAATGTTTAAATTCATTCACGGATATCATGACTTACTTGTTTATTTCTTTGTTGGAAGCTATTTCACATCCAGACAATAGGCTAAATTTGTTAAATAAATCCATTCTTGTAAATTATTCACTAAATACTAATCAATAATGCGTTTGGTGGTGGATTCACTTTGACAGATGTCACTGTTATTAAATGTAGTGTCTTGTAATAATCTAGTAGAATGTGAAACTTCATGAATAGGTTTTTGACCAAAGATTTACACTGGGAACAAAATTACTATTTTACATCATTAACTCCAAACACATTTATCATAGATGAGAAAGAAAATGATACAATTTATTCAATACTTTGTACACTCTTGAAATTAAGAATGAAAAAAATAATACCATGTTGAATAATTAATAATAATAAATAATAGATTGAAAAATTAATAGTCATATATTGAAACACGTTAGTGTACTTTCTGGAGATCTAGTCTCAACTACAACTGCATATTTAAATAACTCAGTTATCTGAAACATCCAGAAAAAAAATAAATATCTAAATATATTTTTTATTCCAAGTTGGCCATATAGTTGAGAAATACATCTTCTAAGCAATATTAATGTATCTTAAGAGCCATGTTGGTTTAATGATATGCACACACTAATGACAGGCCAGCTGGCAGCAAGAGAAATTCATTTTGCAGTTGTAGTTCTGTTGCTTTGACAGATTATGTGAAGAGAATAACTTATAAAACTAAAATAAATTGGAACTTTCATTTTGAAAGTTACGCCTATATTTTATGCATGCATATTGAGAGAGACAGATATTTCTATGAGGTTATGAAACACCCAAGAAATATGCTGTATGTTTTGAAAGACTTCTAGAGCTTTTCTCAAACTTCTTTGACTACCTGTTTAGGGTTAGTTTCTATTCCATAATACCTTCTCTTTAGGGCCTTTTATCCTTTGGGGCATTTGACCATAAATATATCAAACACACATGGAAAAATTTTCAAAACTACATTTATACCCCTAAAATTGATCAGCAGTTATGGAGAGAGGGAGTTAAGAAAGCTAGCTGGGGAAAGATCCACGGAACGGATCCAATGTCTATGCTGTGTCATCAGTTTATCCAAGTAATTCAGTGGTGGGCTTCATAACAAAGTTGATAATTCACTGAAAATGGGTTTCTGGAAATAGAGGTGTGATGTGATGTACAATATGTAGGACAGGGTAAAGTTTAGGAGCTTCCAATTTCAACAACATGTACACACTGCTTGAGCAAGAGAGGGATCTTGATGAAGTTCAAACCTGCAAAGGTTTCTGCTGAGAGAGTGTAATGAAAAAGGAATGGTTATAACCAGATGCAGCAGTGGCACATCCCAGAGAACACATCTACACAGATTTTCAATTGATCAAAGGAAGAATCATACCCAAAGGATACAAGGAAAGATGGGGTAAACATCTAGGAAAAAGGCTGATGGTGATTTCTCTGGAGTCCAAGCTTTTGCAGCTAGCACCTGCTGGAAAAAGTCTAGGTGACAGTTAGTGCAGGATGTAGGGCTTCTTTCTACATACATTCATGGTGCTTTTATGTATCTTAGAGTGTTAGTCTCGATCTCTTTCTACAGTGAGCTGTGTTGGTTTAGTGAGTGAGAGTGTTTTTTGCTTTTTTTCATTTCGATTCTGATTTTTTTTGGGGGGGGTTCACTACAAAGTTATAACTATGGGCAAAGATGAGCTTAAGAAAAGTTTTTTTGGTGTTTTTTTCACAGAGACATCCAGAAGCACCTCAGAATGTTAATGAAGAGTACAATAATTCCTCTTTCTTACTTTCACCTTTACTTTCACAGTGACTCCATATGTATCATCATCATCATCATCATGGCTGGGCTTCGTGAACGAAGATTTGGGAAGGGTTCTACCCGCGTTTGTTACAAGTGTGCTGGTGGCTAAAAAGGCCAATACGAGACAGGCACATCCGGTTGCAAAAGGCACAGCAGAAAGATGCTCCTTTCTCATTTTCACTCTGTCACACAACAGGATTGACAGTCTTCTTTGTGGTAACAACAAATATTGGGTGGTTGTGTCTACACGTTTTGGGTTCACTTTCACTTTGATCTCTTTCACAGATCTTCTGTTTTCACTTTTATCTTCAGTCAAGATTCACTTTGTGGTAGCAATAGGGGATCTTTCTGATACTTTTCCACATATTTCTACTTCTGTCATGCACACATAAGCAACTGAGGTACAGAGAAATTTTCTCTTTTTGTTCATGTTTATCTCATAAAACATTACTGTAGTCTCACAGAAATCTAAACATTAAAAATATTAACAGAATCCCTAAAATATGAGATAGAACATCAACCCCAAATCTCTGCAATTGCGCTTTTTACAAAATACTAAAATAGAAGACACTATTTTATTTACAATTGAACATCATCTTGACAGTGCTTTCATCTGTTTCATCTAATTGAAAGTTGTTATTTCCCTTAGACAAATTTATGCCACAATATCTGTATTTATGTAAAACACAATCTTTTCATTATTCATCCATTTAGAGTAACTTTTGCACCATTGAAAAAAACCAGAAGATTCACGAAAGGAAACACAAATGCAAAAAAATTAAAATATTTAACATAGATTCATTGACCTCAGAGGTTTTTTCCAACCTAAATAATTTTATGATTCTATAACATGAGAATGTTTTAATAATATTATTAATGTGATTTTGCTGGCTAGATGTCCTTCAGGTTCCCAGTCATAAACTTAGGTAAACAGAAACTTACTTTGTCTCCAAATAACATAGAGCTAATAATAATAAAAAAAAAACACTTTCAGACTTAACAACAAATAAAAAGAATTTGTATAATAAACATCCTGTAAGACCTAGGTTACTACGGTCTCTAATCATCTCTCTTGAATTTTCCTTAAAAACTGGTTTTTCTAACTTGCATTTTATTTTAATAAACAACATCATACTATATTGCGTAAATTAAACTCCCAAGATAAAATTAAGAAATTCAGTCTCACTTTTAAAGGATAAATAATAAGTCACAGAAAATATGCAAAAAAAGGAAGCATGATTTTGTGGATAAAGTTTAAAAGTGTTGGGAAAGAGAACAACATTTATTTGGCATTAAGCTGCTGCTGGGGACTTGAAGATTCTTGGGTAACATTTCTATAAAAGTCTACTGATTTTTAATATTTGAGTTCAAACCTCAAGGGCTCTGTTGCTAAGAATAGCTCCCTAGTGAAATTTGAAGGACTTCTGGGGAAAGAGTAATCTACCTGGTGGCATCCAGTATCCAACAAAATATAGATCTGTATGTTCATTTCAGGATCTTAGTTCTGATTTTTTCCTTCTTCTTTTGTAATAAAAAGCTGTTGTTATTGTATAAGCTGCATTTATAAATTACTGGAAACAAAATTAATGAAAGAGAGCAAAATCTAAGCTAAATCTTTACTTCTAGAGTTGTGTAGTTGTAGTTTAGATCTAAGATATTTTTCAAAAGCTGTGCCTGTCAAATAATATTAATCAGGTTAAGTTATACCTCATGAATATGTAACTTGTTTGTTCATTATCGTGGTTTACACTTCCATTTATAAATAATGATCTGGTTTTATTGCTACCACAGATAAATATTAGAGAAATATTTTAAATAGTTTTATTAGCAACATTGTACCTCAGAAATACATACATTTTCACAACGCCATTTTCTCTCATGCATTTACTTTTGTAAATTTGATATGAATTTACTTTTGTATTGAGATGTGCCTCATACATATTAGCTATATATGTTAAACACTTAATTCTATATCAGAAAAAATTAAACATGAATTTGGAAAGTTGTATTGGTTTTAGGTACAGTACAGGGTTTTATTCTAGTACTTTCACATCTGAAGATGAATACTATAGTCCCTGAATGCTCCTGATATCACAATTTCTTCTGCAACCATTACAGAAGATTTATTGTTTAGCTTTTCTGACAAAAACATTGTTTCAGTTCTTTTGCCTCGTGTGTAGTCTAATGAGTTGGACTTTATTGTGGGGTCATTCATGTGAAGGAATTAAAGTGATAGCACTCAAGTAATTAACCTTAGATGATACTTTAAAATACTTTTCAGGTTAAAACTCCTGAAACCTAAAAATCAAAAGATTAAACGTATCTTTAGCATTGTGAAGGCAGGAGTCAAGGTTATGTGTAGTATATGATTTATCAGTAATTAAAGATTCAAACTACAGCTAAAGAGCTAAGTATTTAATCTTATCTATGCTACATTTAAATTCAAAATCAAACTCTCCATGTCGCATAGACTGATATGCTGACAAACAAAAATCACTTTCCTGCTTATATTTGACAATCCTGCACAGACAAACTGTTCATGGGGAACCTGCAGACCCACTGGATGTGTAGGATTGCAGTCCTCTCCTGGATGTGCTTCAAATCTTGTGGAAACTTCCTGACAGCTACTGCTGGCATAGGAGTCCAGAAATGTTATACCCTACTGCAGACTGGCTAGCAGGATTGGAGAGGTGACAAGTGGGAGAGTAGGTGCGTCACACTCTTGTTACAGAGCTCGCAGCTGCTGGAGATCAGGCACATGGCAATGCTTTGTAATTATTTGTATTTCTTTAGTGTCTAAAGACTCCTGCTGGGATCAACGTACCACTGTGTAATCTCTTACTGTTTAAAAGATGAGGCCTATTCCAAGAAGTTTAGGATCTGAAGGCAAGGCAAGAGGCAAGGCAGAGAGATAAAAAGAATTTTCAAGAAGAGAAGGTAAAGACATGGGTGGTATGAATTATTCCAAACTTAGATTTAAAAGATATTTTTAGACACTTTTTCCAAAATAATTAATTTGGAGAATACAAGACAGGGAGAGATACACAGGTAGAAACATCTTAACAGGATGAACAAAATAAAAGGAAAGAGGCATTGAAACAAAATGCAGAGAAGTGAAGAGAGAGGATTAAATGAAAAAAGAAGACAGAAGGGAATATGGATAGAAGCGAGTTCATTTACAGACCTTTAGAAAGTAGTGAATTTCGATAGTATCCACTTTTTCGCTAATCTTTAATAAAGAAGCTAATATGCATCATGAAATGTAGTAAATCTTTCTAGACTTACCTAAAACAAGCTTTTGCTTCCATGTGGTTTATCTTTTCTAATGACAATACTAGATAGCTTAGTCCAATACAATTGTCTAAATCAGTGATGATGATAATGAAAAATTACTGGAACTAGTCATGTTTTCCTGTTTTTATACCAAGATATACTGGGTGTATGAAGTCACAGCCAACAAGCAAAAATACACAAGGGTAATATTTACAATTTAAGTGAATTGCATATTACAGAAAAAAAAAAAGAAAAAATATTTCATCATGAAAACAAAATATATAAACTGCAGTCAAAATGGAAGATTATTTAGGATAATGTGAATTTCAACAGAACTCAACAAATCATTTGAAAAAAAGCATGAAAAAATTTTGGAAAAACTAAAGGGTTCTAAAGGTCCCAATGTGTGACGTGATTTGCACCTCTGATTGACATTATAATATTACTTAATTGCATTGTTATATGTTCTCAAGAGTTGCAAATATCAGAACAGTTGTCTGCTGTCTAGTGTTACATTTCCTGTTTTGTGAGGTTTTTCCTTTTCATTTTGTCTCAAGCTGTACCTGCAAAAATGAAAATTATATCATGCCCACAATGACTTGAAGTCTATAAAGCAGAAACAATAAACAGAATAAAATTAGATTTCTGTTCTGAAGTAACTTCCTTTTGTCTCTTATTGTGTAATCATTAAATTAGCTAACTTAATAATGTCTTCATCTTTTTTCTTCTACGTAAACTAATGATTTTGAAAACAAATTTATTATTTGCCCTTTCATTAATAAAAAGAACCTTGAATGAGTACTTAATGTTCAAGGATTTTATTACCCTTTCTTTTATCAGAAAGGTTGTGTTGTAAAACAGAACACAGTCTTCTTTTGTTCTTCCTTAAGGAAACTCCCATGTGATGAAAGGTAAACTTAGTGTCATAAGTATGACTGAAAACAAACAGTGACTTCAGTGAACTTGCAATAAGATCAGAATTGATTATCAGTCAGGATCTAATTAACAGAAGTAATCATGCTCAGTTACACCCATAAAGGGGGTACTTAATTCCTCAGTGTTTAAGAAGCAGTTTGTGATTCCCAGAAGCTTAGACACACACATAATTAATACCTTGATTCTGATTTGATAATAGTACTATAAATTGTCCAAGGTATCTCATTCTCCATTATCACTCAATCCCAAGTAGTAATAAGAGGGCCAAGGAGCAAAATATGGTATGAAAAGAGTTTTCTTCTTGAATAGGCACATACAAGCCAAAATTTGGAGTAAGTGAAATTATTTTCTGAAGGGCCACTAAACAACAATATGGGTACAGTTTTGGAGTTCCAAAAATTAGTTTCTTTCTGGTAGGCATGTAAGGAATTCCCCCTCCCCCCACTCTCCCATACCAGGCATTATCAATCCTTTAAGCCATTTACATTCCTACGGAAGACAACTGAATCTGGCAGGGTTCTGAAAGTACATCAGGGAATCAATGGGACAGTCAATGTTACACAAAAAAAATCAAATACCAGAAGGTTCCACTATTACTTCATGGTGAAAATTCAGAGTAAAACCATCGTGTGACTGTATTTAACATCTTGGAAAAGGAAGAAAACATCAACCTAGGAAATGGGACAGTAGGAAGGAGAGTGCATTGCAAAAAAAAGAAGTCCTTGTTATGATAGATGAATCATTTGAATTTTAGATAAAGTATTATCAACAACTTGATCATTTGAAGGATGTATTTGTATGACCTCTTCAGAGAAGTTCTAATGTATTAGTTACAATACTGCCTATTTTTTTCTTTTTCATAAAATAGCCCTTTTACACTATGTTATTAAAAAAAAAGATTGAAGTCCACAATGGTCTTCTGGGTCTATTATTTATTTATACACATTTAAAAAATAAACAAGAGAATTTTGCCCAGGAAATCAGAAAACTATATCATTCCAGTTCTCTACAGCAGTTAGTATATATTTACCACTCTGCAATTCAGACTTCATTTGAGTTTGTGCCAAGGAATTAGACTTGATCTGGGAGTTAACTGGATAGATTCTTCTCTGACACATCGTCCATGTGTACTGCATACACTGTTGCTGTGCACACCTTCCTGCAACTGTGCACCAGTTAGTTACGCTACAGAAAAATACATTTTTCTCAGTAATCCTATAGAAAACAGTGGTACCAGGTTGATGACTTAGACTTCTTTGTACACAACAGTGTTTATGTCAAGTGTAGTGTTTTGTGGTTTATGATGATCTTATATATTCCATTAATTTTAACACAGTTATCAGGACGAAATGGGCTGGCACAGGAGGCAGTTAAGGGGAAATCCTGGGATCTGAATGTTGAATGTTTCTTGAATGTTATTTCTCTCATTTCACATCAGGTCTGCACTAAAGGATAAATTTTAAATAGGAATAAATCCCCTCTTTGGATGGACCCAGGTTCCATTTAAGGTTATTTTTTGGGGGGACCTGATAGTTAGAGTGGTCGTTTAACTAGCATGTTATGTTTCTTCCAACAACATAGAAAAAATAAATAGGAAAATAAATGAGTAAAGGACAATAGTCTATAAAGGAAGTGACTACATTTCCTTACAGAAACAGAGTAACAATTTCCTCTCCTCTCAAACCTACTTTGAGTTTAAGAATATTTTTTCTGGGCTTTCCATATCCATAGTTGTTTGACATAATAACAGAGGGTTAAATTCCATTTGCTCTAAAGCAGAGATAGGTTCAAAGGACTAAAATTTCAGCTGTAAGGTTCCTAAAAGAGCAGGAGGAAAAACATCTGTTCTGACTATTAGTGTGCCACTATTTTAGTAGTATCTTTCTCATTGCAAAAGTCCCTATTTATGCACAGAGTGGAAATAGCTAGAGTACTCTATGTTATCCTCTAGAAAATTGACTTATCTGATCCACTTCAGGACACAGGTCTGAGTTACAATATAAAAATACACCACCTTCCTAATAACTTCAATTAAACTTTAAGCACAAATTCTTACAAAACAGCTACTCATATTTGTTGTTTTGTTTTTTTTTTCATTAGAGGCTATGAATTCTGGATATGCAGTGGGTGTACTTTCTGGGCAGGGGAGAAAGTGAGGTGGTAGTCACTATCAGAAATCTAGGTTGTAAGTCAGTATATAGAAAATTCATACACTGACAATTTAAACAGGGAGTTCCCATTGAGAGCATAAATTCGATTATATCTCATGTCACAGTTAACTAGCTTACAATGCAGTAGTGACATGTTTAAAATGAGTCTAATCATTCGGCCAAAATTGATTTGGCCTTTTCTTCACTTCCAAGGTTCTGCTTCCAGAAATACCCCTTGAGCTGTTCAGCTGGCATTATTTGCTTCATTTCCAATCAGTGCTAGTGCCACCACTTTCCAGTTATATTAGTGCTCTGTAGTACTACAGACATGCTGAGCTATTCCAGTAGTTCAGAGATGCAGTGAACAGCCCAAGCAGCCATTAGTAACAGCTGTTACTAAAATATCAAGATGTGTCTATGTACAGTGTAACTAATATCCTCCTTGTCAAAATGTCATCAGGTGCTAAGGTCATGTCTTGCAGCAAAGAGAATAATAATTTCTGGTAAATTCAGATTTTTCTTTTTCCCTAGCCTCATGGAAAGATATTTGACAGATATTATTATTAATGTAGTTTTCCATAGGTCATAGACTAGATTTTCACCATCATTGGTGATGTCTTCTCAAAAGGCATCTGCACACAATCAAAAAACCAGAGCAGTTAACACCTGAATTTGTTGCATGACTATGTCCTGTATTCTGAAATAATGTTGATTATGATGAAAATTATGAAAATCATAATGAAAATTATGATATCTGTTTTTGCAGATATATGTGAACTGAATTTTGGATACAGTTTAATTTTTAGTACTGCCTTCTTCCTTGTTTAAAAACAACCCATATGGAGCAGCAAGAATGGTGTAAGTTGAAAGTAAGCCTTTTCTTGCTACTTTGTTTTTCCTAGGATGACAAAATAGGTCGAGAAAACCTACTGCGTCCCTGTTTTTTTATTATGTGATGATTTTAAATAATTATTTGGTCTTTTTTCCCTTTAATGTAATCTCCTTCCATCTTACCATACTTGGAGGAGACACACACTATTCAGTGCTGCCAAAGTAATTCAGTCTCAATGGGAAGTAAATATCTCCAATGTTCTTGTTGCTTTAGCATTTACTTCCTAACAATTGAGATTTTTTTGTCCCTTGTAGTACAGTCAACAGAAAAGAAAAGAAACAAATGAGATAGGGCTTTTTTTGTTTATGAGTCCATGTTTATTCACTGTAATTTCATAGACTTCTATTGAATGTGAAAACACATTGGTTCAATGATCACATGGCTGTAGGAAGATCTTCCACTTTGCTTTATTATCTTTGATCCTTTATTGTCTATGATCTTTTATTATCTCTGATCTTTACTGCTCTAACTGCTGACTCTTGATAAATACATCCCTCTTACAAAAATGTGTTTGTGACATAAATAAGATTGTCCTCCCCTGTTAATATAAATATTGTTTGCTGACCATTAATGGTTTGGGAACTATGATATTTAGAAAGGAGATTTTCTGACATACTTCTACTCATGGTAACAAAATAATTTCTGTCTTTTATAGATATGTTATACTCTCACAGGTTTTTATTTCCAGCTGACTTTTTTTGTTGTTGTTGTCATTTTTGGGTTTGTGTTTTTTTACAAAATGAATCAATCCTTCTGAAAAAACTAAGAAAGCATTTCCAAAGGGAATTATAATCTCATATCAGTTTTTCTCCAAGTTACCAAATTTCTCCTATTGTTCTCACAATTCACATTATTTTACCTATTCAAGATTCTCTTATATTACAATTTTAGAGCACTTATAAAGTTAGATATATTTTTCAAATCATACTTGTTCTTAAAGAACCAAAGGCTATTCAGTGGAAAGATTTCCATTCTTATGGGACTAAACATAATTACACTATACTAGAATACCATGAAGAAAGTTCATATTTAAAGGAAATTTTATGAACAACCAAGAAGAACTCAGTATGTGAAGATGTTTCTATATATACATTTAGACGATTAGATATATGAGTCATTTATACTAAATATATACTTTAATTTATGAATTGTTAAAATATGAATATACATAAATATCAATATATGATTATATTATTGCATGTATTTTATTATTATATGCAAATATACATCTATATTCTTGTTAATACTTTAAGCATGAGGTTTAAATTTTTTATCTCCTTTAAACAGTCAGATTAAGCTGAAACGCATAAAGCAAACTTAATAAAATGGCTCTAAAGATTAGTGAAGGTCCAATTTCAGTCAACCTTATTTTACTGGATAATTTTCTACAACTGAGTGAGTTTTTCTCAGCCTTTCCCTCACACTGGCCTACTATATGTGCCTGAACAAGTCATTTTTTATTGATCGAACAGCTGTCTCAGATCTGACAATAGTAAAAGATGATGATTTTAGTGATTAATTGTGAGAAGACAGTGAGCATTATATGTGCATTAGTTCAAAGTATATTGTACTGGAGGTTACAAGACACTCTAGAGTTACGCTTGTGCACTGAATTTTCTACAGGCTGCCTAAAGTAACAGATATTAAAGAAGTGAAGTACCATAATGAATATTAAAATTGGGGCATTATTTCTTGAAACTGATAATACCAAGTGGCCTTTTGAACAGTGGGTGAATTGCTTTAGAGATTTACATTATAGATGTACATTAAAGATGTATGTAAGGTTTTCCTGTAATTTCTTAAGGTTACCCTGGTTCAGCTCAAAATCTCATTGCTATATATTTTTCTTGACAATATTCTAAGATGATGAAAACACTAAGTCTTTTTGTTCTCTATTATTCCTTCTCTTTCTACTGTTTATTCCCACCTGAAGTCAGATTCTCAGACTGTGGCATCAATCATAGCACAACAATGAAGAGTGATGTCACAAAGGAAGAATTATTATTTCAGGTGAGAGAAAGAAGCTAAAGCATATTAATTTTTCAGAAACAAAGAAATCAGGTTTTCATACAAATATCCTTTGTAATATAGAATAATGGAAATGAAACGCAGTCAATATGTAGTGTGAATACAGGTAGATTTTTTTCTTTAAAGGTGTTTTTCACAACTGTACTTCAAAAAGAGATCTTAAAGGTGACTCAAATACAAACAGACAAATGAAGGGTGGAATTGCTTCTCAATGGCATGAAAAAGAAAGAAACCTGAAAGTTTTATTTATTTTTTTGTTTCCATTTTAATACTTTTATTAATTTTTTTTCTTTTTTATCTTTTTTTTTTTTCTGTTTAAAAAATACATGGTTTGTGTCAATGGGCAACTGAAAAAGTAACTGAGTCATAATGGTTACAACTGACTGATCTATTCTTTGTGGTGACCAGTGATAGGACCCAAGGAAATGTGCTGCAGTTGTGTAAGGAGAGGTTTATGTTAGATATTAGAAAATGGTTCTTCACCCAGAGGATGATTGGATGCTGGAATGGGCTCCCCAGAGAAGTTGTCACAGCACCAAGCTTGACAGAGTGCTCCAGTCCCTCCACCAGCCTTGTCACTCTTCTCTGGACCTGCTCCAGGACCTCAATATCCTTCCTGAACTGAGGGGCTCAGAACTGGACACAGTGTGGCCTCACCAGCACTGAGTACAGGGGAAGAATCACTTCCGTGGTCCTGCTGACCACACTGTTCCAGATACAGACCAGGATGCCATTGGCCTTCTTGGCCACCTGGGCACACTGCTGGCTCACGTTCAGCTTCCTGTCAATCCAAACTCCCAGGTCCCTTTCTGCCTGGCTGCTCTCCAGCCACTCTGTGCCCAGCCTGTAGCACTGCAGGGGGTTGTTGTGGCCAAAGTGGAGGACCCGGCACTTGGCCTTGCTGAACCTCATCCCATTGGAATCAGTCCAACTCTCCAGCCTGTCCAGGTCCCTCTGCAGAGCCCTCCTGCCTTCCAGCTGATCAACACTCCCCCCCCAAGTTAGTGTCGTGTGCAAATTTGCTGATGGTGGACTCAATCCCCTCATCTAAATCATTGATAAAGATATTAAACATCTCATTACCCATTCTGTTCATACATCAAGGTATGTAGGTCCAGGTATGGCCCCATCCCAAGTGCAGAATCTGGCACATGCCCTTGTTAAAATTCATATGATTGGTGATTAATCAGCCCTCTACTTTTTCTAGATCTCTCTGCAGGGTGTCTCTGCTTTCAAGGGTTTCAACAGGTTCTCCCAA
Organism: Manacus vitellinus; assembly: GCF_001715985.3. NCBI lineage: Eukaryota > Metazoa > Chordata > Aves > Passeriformes > Pipridae > Manacus > Manacus vitellinus. The sequence continues at coordinate 56,833,200 of NW_021939396.1, read as the reverse complement.
TTTAGTATCATCGAGTCCTGCATCCCAACCATTTATGAAGATGTTGAAGAGCACTAGCTCTAAGATGGAGCCCAGCAGAATCCCACTGGTGGTCACTCACCAGACTGATGTAACACCATTTACTGTAACTCTTTGCACTCAACCCATGAGCCAATTGCTCATGCATCACATGTGTTTCATATCTCAAATGCTTTACAGAATGTTTAGAAAAATCTGAAGCTGGATATAAATATTTTTACAACTCACAGAATTATGAATTTTAATTTTCCAAAATTAAAAGATATCCTCAAATTAAAGCACTGGAATTTATTTTTCTTTGAAAAAAAAAAAGTTGCTTTTTTTTTTACTTACAGAATTGAATGTCAAAAAAATTATAAAAGTAAAATCTTGGGTCCACTAAAATTACTGACAATTGTTTCACTCATTTCTCTGGGACAGTTATTCCCTGATAGATAGTACTCTATATTTTGGTTGAATTTCTCAAAGAAAAACTCTTTTTACTTAAGGCAATACTCAGAACACTAAAACCATCTAAGGAAATTATTTTACCAAAGTTCTTTTAAATGTCGTAAATATGTGTAAATGCAAAGTTTTGTTGGAATCCCTTAACACACAAGAGTACTTAGGTGGCTCTGTACAAGGTTGAAGAATGATAATAATTCTGAACAAATATTCCAAGAATTTCAGATATATACTAACAATACTGCTTTATGACAACATACAGTTTCACTAGAATTAGTTTAAACTAGAGCTAGTATAAAACTGCATTCCAACTAAATTATAAGCAAAAATATCAGTTTAAAACTTTAACATTTGCTTTTTAGAATCTCTCATTTAATTTGTTATAAAGATCTGCATTTTGCAAGCCCTTTAATTTTATTCACAAAAGTGGTAGAACAGCCATCTCAGTCTCACATCAGTATTACACAGCAGGGCCTTAAATAAGTTAATTAATTTGCAATTAGTAATGTCTCACTTCAAGCTGAGGTCTTACTGAATTGGGTCTTGAAGCTATACGAGTCCCACATACAGTAGCAGTAACTGTATGCTAAATGTAACACTAATAAAATAGTGGACCTGTTGGAATGCTAATTACTCCTAGGAATCTCATTTAGAACAAAACTCAGTATTAACTCAGTATTTTGGACTGCATTGTGTCCTTATTGGAGCAGGCTGGGGACAGAAAAAGAAAAGATGATTTTGCTTTTTAAATTTATGCAAGCTCGAAAAATAATGGACTTGGAAAGCCAGCTCTCTTTCCTTAGTGCTGGACAGATGAGAAAGCTGAGAAAAAACAAAAATATGAATTTCCTCTTGTTTCTCCTCACAGGTTAGTGTTATTACCACTGATAAATTTTCAGGCAAGACAGGGTCTCCCAAAACTGTAAGAATTCAAGCCAGGAAAATCAAATGGAAATGTAGTAACAGCTCATTTTTTTGTTGTTGTTGTTTTGTTTTTTGTAGATTTTTTGGGACCCAAAAATTGTATGCCACGTGGAATAGAATTTGGTTAAAAACCAGAAACCATTCTTAAATTTCCAAAGAGGTTCTAAATAGAGGCCTAGAACACAGGATGTAAAGCAGGATAAGACATCTTTTGGGCTTTTTTTTTATATATATATTATGAAAGACTAATTAGAGAGGAACTAAGTTATCTAGAAAGAAAGTAATTTATTTTGAAAAAAATCTCTACTTGTATTATCATTCACTGTGGAATGTAAAAGCTCTGGTTTATGTTGATTAGTACATAAATATTTTGGGACTTAACCCTCTTATATGCAACCAGCAAAAATTATTATAGCAGTTTGAATGACTGGAGCAAAATGGGATTCCAACAAATGTGAAAAAAAAAAAGTCAAGAGTTCAGAATTTCTCTTAATCATTATCATAAATCCAACATGGAGAGGAAAGAACAAATCTGAAACACCAGGAAGAGGAAGGGAGTGTGACTTTATCAAGAGAGGATGCATCTTAATGAAAAATCAATATCATTATTGTGTCTCAATGAAGTTTTTGCATTTTCCTTTTGCTTTCAGAAGCCTTCAAACTATCATAAAAGTGGATAATGAGAACAGGCAAGCTGAGACTTTTCTACCTTTCTTATTATCTAAATTTTAGCTTATGTACTTTGCATCTGTTAAGCCAGGTTGGTTTGTTCAGTGAAGCCACTTTGTTTAGAAATCTGCATCTTTTATTTCCTGTATTTTTGTTGTACCATGTCTTTTTTTCAAAGTGTATTTGCTTTTGCTAATAGAATGCCATGACCTTCACTGATTCATTTAAGAGATGGTTGTTTGTTTTCTTTGAAAAGAATATCTTGAGCTTCTTGAATACAGTAAATAAAATAGTAGTAGATCATATTGTTTAATGCTGATGAATATGGAAATACATTGCAGCACTGGCATAGCAATGGACGCACAGCCCCTCCCAGCTGGCAGAAGTTGCCTAGCAAAGATGTTTAGGACTCTCTGAAGGGTACTGAACATAAAGGTAAAGCCATGGAAATGCCCTTGGACACAAAAATGACTAGACTCTTAGAAGCCTCTTTTGGTTCAAGACAAGTTTTGAGTGGTGCAGCTTAGCTGATGTACAGCTTGTGTGAGCTGTATACTTCCATCTTTAACTCTGAATGTCTGCCCATGTGTATCTCAGCACAACAACAATAGCCCACTGCACAGGAGCTTTATTAGTGGTTTGCTTTTCTTGCAAAGGATGACTTCACAGACTTTCACTAGGGAAAAAGAAATGGATGGCAGAAAGCAGCAAGAGCAAGGTGGCTCCCTGGGGGCCAGGGCACCAGAAGTAGACCTAGTCCTAGGCACTGGGCACCTCCCTTGGAATTGGAATGGTCCAAGGTATGCTGGGACATGGGTGGGCCCATGGCCAGGCGTGGTAGGATGGTGGGGAGCTGGAAATCAGCCCAGCTGAGATCTTACTGTGGCAGGAGCTGCCCGCCCCAGGGAGCTGCAATGGGGTGCTGGGTTGTGGGTAGGGTGGGAGGAGGGCTGGGCTATGGGCACAGACAGGCAGGGCTACAACAATGGAGAACACACTTTATGATGGTAAAATAATGGGTAACAAACAACATGTTACAGATACTGAAATACCACTAAAAAGGCAGTGCTATAGAATGGGATAAATGCAATGATGCATTTGACAGGCATTTGAGATAAACCTTCATCAGACTTCTTGGTTGAAGGCATTTGACATCACTTTTGTTTTGCCTTCCTGATACATCCTTGTTTCATTTTATTTTCTTGCTCTCCAGGTATTGTTTTCAGACTTGAACTATAAGGAAACCAAGGTTAAAAAAACCCTCATATTAAAATCTATAAAATTTCTGGTACACAGTTGTAGAAACTGACATTGGATAGATTTTCTGAGGCCACATGTATCTTTAAGCCTTACCTCCTAGTTTCTTGGGAACTCCTTCCCCAAACCAGAAAAATCACAAAAGATCCTTTTTGCTGTCAAATTTCTATAGAGAACATCCAGTGAAGTGTAGAGCCCCCAAATAACACAGTAACTCATACAAACTGAGTTGCAATCCCAGAGAAAGGAGGATGCTTCAAAGACGGGAGGAAAAGAGCTGAGCCAGTTGGAAAGAAGATGTACACTACACTTTGCCAAATTATCCATACCATTTATACATATTGTACACATATAAAATATACAATCTACCAAATGCACAAACAAGTATATTAGCAGCATAAAACTATTTTGATATCTGTTTCCATGCCCAGCATATTGCAAATTGACTGACAATATAAAGAAAATATCCAGGCACAATTACTGATGGAGGTGTTAACATTTACAGACAAAACTACATGCTGTGCAATAACTACTGTTACCTCGTGTTCAGAAAAGACAAGTTATCTGAACTTGACTGCAAACATAAAATCTTATGCTTATAGTAATTATAAATATTTCACATATGGGGTATTGTTTTATTCTATGGTTTTTAAATTCCCAGCAGTAATTTCCACAATCTCAGTCTCAATAATTAGAGTCTTAGTTTTCACTGATACTAGCAAGCTATAACTAATATTTGACAATTTTCCTGTGTTGGTCTATTTACCTGAAAGAAAAGAGTCACAAATATTCTTTAAAAATCTAACTTGCTCAAGATTGCAGAAGTTCAAGTGTTCGGAACCTTCAAACCCTGTTCCCTAAAGATTTCTTTCTGTTTTAGATTAAAGAAAATGCATAACAGATTAATGTAGTAATCTTTGCTGAAATTCCGGAAATGTCACTAAATGAGATTGCATTTGTTTCTCTGCATTTAAGGTAGAACATTAACATTTTAATCTGGGATATTAATTTTTTGGTTAGGCTATCTGTGACCTTTACTTTGAAACAGTTTTATTTATAAATGGTCCTGTGTTTTAATGAACAATATGAGATGAGTTTCTGCATCTAGAAATAAACATTGTATTACCCTTCCTAGCTTTTTTTCCCCTTCAAATATTTGATATTCCATTTGTAAAGCAGGGAAAAAAAGAGTCAACTTCGGTTTTGAGTTCAGCCATAGATTGTTTATGTGTATTGAATCTACTGGTTAAAAATATATAGAAATTGACTGCAGCTTGACAAAGCAGTTACTTCTGATTCAGTCTCCCTGAATGATCTCATTTCGGGGTTTTTTTCACCTAATGGAGTTCTGACCTCACTGACTTTATTTTCACTTTACATGGTGCCTTTTATGTATTTCACTGAAAGAACTTTCTGAACTTTCCCTTCTACAAGCAAAATACTTCATGACGATATGGAGAAGTTGGACCACTAGAGAACCACAGAGCTGACTTATTTGTGGAGAATTTCGTATCAAAGATAAATATATTTTACTTTCTGCATGGACAGATAGACTGAGTCTGAAAAAAAGTGGTAGGTCTAACCATTTCAGGTGAAATTATTCCTGGAAGAGAATAGCTCTTTTGTACAACTAAACTTTTCAGCTGGAAAGTTGAAATAGTCATTTCACGTTTGTTTTCCAGAGATCAATTTCCATATTAAACATACGACAACAAGGGCTGGAGGTCAAGTTGCGTACTAACCCCTTGGACCCTCCAGTACCTGGTTTCATCCTGATGCCAAACCCTAAAAAGTACAGGGACCTAAGGCACTCATCTCTTTCATTTACTACTCAGCATGAGAGTTAGTGTAAGAAGTGGTTAATGGCTGAACACCTCAGCATTCATCTTCCTGGTCCCTACTTGCTTTATGTGGTAAAGCAAAACTGAAAGAAATATTCCTGACGAGCAACCAACAACTTAAAGAATTCTATTTTGGATATGGAAGGGGTCTAAGTACAGTTTTTCCCCCTGGAAAGTTTTATAATATTTCTGACAGTTTTTAGTGGGAGGAAATTTCTGTTATTCAGAAAGTCCTAACTTTTCTGAGTTTTATGAAAAGCAGGTACAATTAGAGAAGTTAACCTACCTTGAAACTAAAGTAATTCACAGTAGCTACTGGAACTACTTCTTCACCTACTGCTTGCATGTTGTTTTTCTACATCTCTACACAAACAAGGACTAACTGAGAATTTTTTTTTATAACACCTAATTATGACACTTACTTTACAACCTTATATATTTACTTTTAATCTCGGAAATTTATTCTATTGATTTTGAATTTTAAATATTTCTTATCACAACTCATAAAATTCAGTTTTAAAGTGTTCTTAATTTCTGCAATTTCATAATTAAATAACCCTGCCTTCAGTTGCTGTGCTGTCAGCTGTATCCTGTTCACCTATAGAAACACAATATTTTCATTTATTTTAACAGAAGTTTTGACTGAAGAAAAGCCAAAGAGTATTTGAAGATACCTGAAATTTCAACTTTAATCTATAAATATCTTTTTAAGCTTTTCTCAGGCATCTGAGACACCATCAACTGTTATATTTACTTCAGTATCGAGACTTTTACTGTAAATCTAAAACTTATTTTTTTCTAACCCTATGAGAAAGACTTAAACCTGAAAAAAAAATTTAAACCATCTCTTTCTCATTCTATTTGAGTTTCTTTTCCCCATTTAAAATCTTTAGTAGCACATGAAAGCCAAAGTGCTTATGAATGTAAAAGTATGTATTTTGCTTTCTATAGTATGTTCATCAGCAAACCAGTGTTTTTTAGTCCATAGTATTTTTACCTTAATGAAGTTCAGTTTTCAGAAAGAAAAAGAAAACAGCAAAAATTGATAGTCATCTTTCAGATAAAATCTGAATAACAAAGTGACCATGATACTGCTTGGACAAAGTTAGCATTCATTCAAGAACAGTGCTTGACAGCCAACACATTTGGACAGAAAGCCACTCAGTCATACCTCAGAGAAAAGCATAAATATCACAAATGTGGTATGCATACTCACAGTCCTAGATAAATCTATAGAAAAATCTTGTATCTTTCTATGAATGAACAGCTGGATAGTTTTAATATGGTATTGAGGAATCAGGCATTGTTTTGTATGGGTTTGGTTTTGGTTTTTTAGATCTCTTACTATTCATCTTAATTTCAACAGTACTTCTGAAGTTCTTTTATAAGAATTAACATTCAGAAAAAATAGAATGTATTACTACATGTATGAAATTGTTTCTAAAAGAGTTGTGTGATAATGTCTTATCTAATGGCTAAAAAATTTTTTATTATGTTACAGAAAGTAGCCCAAGTAAATCACTCTCTTAATTCAGGATTATCAATTCTTCTGAAGTAAGAAGAACTACTCCCCATTCTGAGGTAATTCTCTGTCCTCATTTTACCTTTTCAATATATAGAATTTCTCTAGTTCATGAGAATTTATTTTTCACCTATAGTATGAAGAATTAAATTGAACATTTTCCTGACTTCTCTTTGCATATAAATGAAAATATACTGTGATGACAACCTATGACAGAACAGTCTTAACTAAAGGATCTTTAAAAAAATACTATGAGAAATATTCTTGAATTTTTCCTAACTCTGCAGAAATCTTGATTCCTCTGACAATGAAAAAAGTCTCCCCCTCTTTCTTGCTATTAGAAATCAAAAGAAGTAGCTGAAGGACCAACTTTTCTTTCCTCAGCTTGGCTTGACAGCAACCATCTTGCCAAGCTTTACTATGCTAAGGCACTAAAGTGTGCACAGAGCAAGGTTATACATAGTGTTGTTTAAAATATTAAAAAAAAAAACCAAAAAAAACCCAAAAAAACCCTCCAAAAAAAACCAAAAACCAAAGCATAAAACAAAATAAAAAACAAACAACAACCAAACAAACAAAACAACAAAATATCACATTATTTAGGTGTCCTAGTTAGGACAGCTGAGACCAGTTCATCACTGGATGGGTGTAACCCAAACCTGTGTATTCTATAGCCTTCCATGCCATTTCCCAAAACTGTTATCAATAAACCATTTACACCCTCTGCCCATAGAGCCTGACTCCTCAGGTTATAAACCAGGTGCTAAGAGGCCTGCAAGATAGGAGTTGCTCTTGTCCTCACACCCATTAAGGAACCCCCCGCCCTGAGGGAGGTACTGAGCATTCCTGCCTGAAGTGGACGATATATAATCTTGGAGTCTTGGGACCTTTTTAACCTCTCATGGGATCCAGAGGAAGATTGCAGATCACCTCTCCCAACCAGACTGCAACCACCACTTTTCAACCAGACTGCAACCATCACTCTGGACCAGATTGCAATCACCACTCTTGACCAGACTGCAGCAGCACTCTCACCAACAGGTTTTCCCCTCTCCTTTTCCTTTGGACTCAGGGGGCCCAAAGAACACCACTCTGTTCATGCCCCAGGGTACTGGGTTATATATTTGGGTTTTGTGGGTTAAAACCAATTGTTTATTTGTATAATCGTACTTATTGTATTATTTTATTAAATTGTTATTCTGATTTATAATCTCTCTTTTGAGTTGAGTTCATTTCCCCTGCTGGTTTACCTTTAAACCAGCACATTAGGTCATTAAAAGACTGAAATAACTGGTGATTTAACTGATGAGAAAAAATGTTGAAGCAGTCACACTGAGAAACAAATGGCCCTTTAACTAAGGCATCAAATCTTGAATAGCTCAAAGGAATGTCAAAGTGAACCATTTGCCTAGGAGTGCGTCCTATAATACATGAAGATATTGCATCTTTCCATAGAACAAATCAAATCAGATACTTCTCAAAATTCAATGGTCATTAGTGCCAGGAACACTGGTATTATTCAATCCTACTGAAGTTTTTAGTGACAATGATAAAATACCAGCAGGTAGCAAGGGTTCACAATAGTACTTCTACCTTTTCAGGAGTACTCACTACTGTTTTATATTTGCTGCTATTTGACAATGAACTGTGAGGTTTAGATCTCAAACAAAGAAAAAGATAGTTTCAAAATCACAAGAAAATATACAAAGGAAGGATTAACTGTAGACAGTGTAGTGGCTTACAGTTTCAAGAATACAGATGGGAAAAATTAAAGAGTACAATGTTATGTACAGCTGATATGATGTATCAGTAAAGGAAACTGAGAATAATTCTGTGGGAGGGTAATATATTTCACCGGATATGACAGTACATAGAAAGCATGTCTTGGTCTCCATTTGAGGATGGAAGTAAAGTTGCAGTTTCTTCAAAGTTGAACAGATTCCTTTTCCAGCTGTTCAAAAGGAAAGATTACATAAACCATTGAACTGAGATTGGATCAGTTTACATTTTTGTTATGTTATAGAAATATTACAGTAAAAATTTATAGTTTCTTTCTTTACAATATCTTTCATGAACTGGGGACCAAAGTCATCAAACCCTTTTTATCTAAAAAAATATTTTTTCAGCTTATTCCTTTTTTCTGGTTTTGATCATGCTAAGAATATTGCACCTGCAACCTGGAGGCTTTAGAACATCCTTGCAGAATTCAGAGTGAGATTCAGTTCTCCTTTATGAAAAATTATTCAATTTCCCAACTAAGGATATTCAGAAGTGAATACGATAGTCCTAATATTGTTCTTTCAGTATTTAAGTAACTTCTGACCTAAACTAGTGCTAGGATTACACAGTTACCCATTCAATGAAGATGAAGTTTCATAACTGTGTCTAGCACTGCCCTTGCTGTGGTAGCAGCAGAGCTAATAAGACTGGCTAGCAGGCATAGCTCAACCTCTGTGATATTGCTTCCTAAAGGCTTCAAATCTCATGTCTTAGTCCCTTGTTCTGGTCCTGCCTTAACAGGGTGATTCTTTTCCAATACATGTGTAGAAGAGCCAAAAAGAAGGCAAGTGTTCCTTGCTTTCTGAATAAATCTCCCTCTTATCTTAATTTGCACTATGGAAAGGGAAAACAAGAGAAGGATTATTGATAATGGAGAGACATTTTAACTGCTAGAAACTCACTAATTTAATTTGAAAGTAGTCCGACCTCAGTTTCTTCAAATAAAGGTTCTTTGCTTACTTGGAAGATTTTCGGATGGAATAAACTTCAAAAGAAAGGATAGGGAAACATTCAAGCATGACTTCAGCTTACAGTTAGTAGCAACTGCCACTACGCTCACACTGAATGTAGCTTTGAATTATGAATTCAAAACAAAGAAGTTTTCACATTAGAATTGAAATACTATTCTTCTTTGTTTCTAAAGTAGGCTGTCTTAAAGCAGTAAGCTATCTAGCATGATGAAAGTTAAACAGCCAAACGATGTGAATTCGTCATTACCACCTGTGGCATCACTTACATTTCATACTAACATATTAAAACTTACTGCCATATTTGAAACATGCAATCAAATTGTAGCCAGATGGAGAAGCTGTTTTAAAGTAGAGAAGGTTGCCAAAATAATCTCTTTATGCTTTTGACATAACCATGTTAAATATTCTGAAAGATAGCAACTGATGTTCTCACCGGTATGTATCAATCAATTTGTCTGGTATCACAGTAATTTGAAACTGTACTTCTAGGCCATCTCATACAAATATCAATAAAGAATAGGGTTTATGTTTTCAGCCTACACTAATGCCCTAATCAACCATTGTATTTTGGGATTCTGTTGTAAAAGCTGCGTAAAATGACTTTTGCTCTTTTTGTTGAGTAGGTGTAGGAATACTTGCAAATAATCTTTAAAAAAAACCCCAAACCCAGAACCTGAAGAGTGATAAGATGAAAAGGATGTAGACCATTCTACAAAGTGAAATGATGCAATGTTTGAAAAATTTCCTGAAACTTGGGAAAAAAACCCTGAAACTTAACATAAGTAAAGCATTATGTACAAATAATCCAAGAATGCACTATTACTGACGATTGACGTGATAAGTAAGTTTGGAGCTTTAGTGCCTTTAATTTTAACATGTATCACTAATGTATGTATGGTTAGGCACCTGAATTTTCATTGCATATTTTTGAAGACTGTATTGGCAAGTATTTGCTAGTATGATGAGGAAGTAATGGGATACAATAATGGAGATTTAAGAAATGCCATGAAGTCTCCATAGTAACACTATAGTCAGAGTAGACATAATCTTTCCTATGAACCTGTAACTAAATGCTGTAAAGGAGAACAAATGAAACTATATTTCTAGGTCATTAATTTACTGTATTTGAGAACCATGAGCAAAAGAAGCTAATGTTTTCTCCCACTGTATATGGAATTCTTATAAGATGGCAAGCTCTTATTCTTATCTATGCAGTTGCCAAGCTCAGAAAACACAACTGAAACTAGTCTGCAAAAAGAAAGCACTATAAAGAGCAATAACAGAAACTATGAAGATACTAGAAGAGAAACACAAACCAGAATGTGGGTCCATTATCCAATGGAAAATGAGATTTTCCAAAGTAGATATTATCTCCAATCTTCAGATCCTGGATTTTTTTCTTTATTTTCATCAAGAAAAAATGGACTTCAGTATCAATGAAGATTCATCTTTTTCATGATTCCTGTCTCAGAACTGGAACAAGACACTAAACACTGTATACACTGAGATCTGTCAAGAGTGTATTATAATTTACTGACTACTGTTTACCTTTCCTTATTTTAGTGCAGGTCAGTCATGAAAGATTATGAGTTCTTTGTGATAAACAAACATAAACATTCAAAATTGATAGCTTGATAGTTGTATCAGTCTACCATAATACCAAAAGTCTCTATTACAGATAGATTTTTTTTTCCAAATGACTTCATTGAAGATATTTCTGGAAAGAGGTAAAGACATTATAATACAGAGAGGTGTAATCCAAGCTTAATGAGAGCCATCATCTTATCAACCACTGAGATACAAACTTGTGATGAAAAGAACTGAACTCCAGTGCCTCGATTTATAGCCACAATTTAGGAAGTGCAATTTAGTGTGTTTCAGAGAAGTATACATAATGTACTGCTGGAGACAAGTTATTGAAGAACTTCCATTGCAGACATTACTACCTATGTGTGTGGAAGAAAAGGCTACTACTCATTTCAGAATTTTACACACCATTTCCTGCATTTATCCCTCCTGGACTTCCAGACTTCAAGTGACTTCCAGATGCAATTGAAACTAGCAGTTTGAAAATGATAGTGTCAATCTAAACTAGATTTAAAATAACCTCCCAACCAAAATCCAGGTGAATATCTAAGCCCCTACTGGTAAGAAAATTAGACCAGTATTTTAGGTTTAAAATCTATTCCTCCCCTTGTAGTTACTTATAATAAAAGTTGAATTTAATAGTGCAAAGTATCTTTTTCTTCCTTTAGTGAAAATTTAAATGTGATGTTTAGTTTTATATTTCACTCATTAATCAGAGGAAAAGTTGCTGTTTCTACGTACTCAATTTCTAGACATTACAACTACCCTGAAAAAGAAACCTGCATGAAATTTTGTTTTGTGAGAAAGCCATTAATATACAGTCTGGCTACTTAAATGATGTGTCCTTTGGACTGTAGAATAATGATACATTACTTTTACAAAGGCCGGGATTCAGTTAAATGAATGAATTTGCATAAAGCACACATAGACATAAACATAATCATGTGGTTGACTGAAAGGTAGATTACCAGCAAAAAAGATATGGATAAGATGAAATAACTGTTCAAAGTAAGAAGAAGAAAGGAAAGAAGAAACAGCATCTGGTAGTACTGGGTGGATCACGAGAAAACCAAAGACTTTGAATTTTTCATTTCTTAACTAGTGCAATTTAAAACTTGAACCTTATTATAATTAAAAAATTTATTGTAATTTCATGACACTCAAATAGGCTTAATTGGTGTTCACTTCCAGTAGACTTACTGGACTTCCAATAAAAACAAATAGTCTTCAGAATTATATTCTTCCTGGCAGGCTTAATAAACAGATCTATGTATTCATACATATAGTTTTCACAGCTAACCCCTGAATTAGTTGTTCTTGAATCACAGCCAGGATTATTGGTGAAGCAAAGTAAAAGAAAATTAAATGGGAGATATTTGTAAAACAGTTTTCTTGAACTATCAGCCTGAAACTTTTTGTTACCAGCAGATTCTTCCAAAATGGGCTGAGACGGTCATTTTCAGAATTTTAACTCAGATCAGGGTTAATTTTAATGAAGGAAGAAGAACTTCCCTAAGATGAGGTTTTCATCTATAACCATGTTAATCTCAAAGATACAGTTGTTATTCAAAGCACTGAATGGACACATAATTAGTAAATTCTCACAAGATCCAATGATGTGTTGAAAAACCAAAGCAGAGTGGTGACTGGTCTAGACTGATTCTGCACATTTTTACTGGTTTTGTCACACCAAATTTTGGGGGGAAAAAAAAGCAAGCCCACCAATCATATTTGCCACTTTCTCATGGTGGCTTTCTAAAATAGCAAACACTAAACAAGAGGTCTTGCTGCTATGAGACAGTTTTTCACTGCTGGGCTGCAGGACATAAAAATCTTCCTCCCTTGTCTGAGTTGCATGGTATCTATAGCAGTGCATTTCAAAATTTGGTCACTTATTTCCTGGTCTGTCCTTGATTTAGTTAAACTGGAAAATAATGGGTGTTCCTTTATTAATTATAACATAATTGATCAAGATTACTTATTTATTGGGCTGTAACTGATTCTGACCTTGAAATAATGCTGTTTGAAGGAAATACTATAAAATACATGCAGCACTTTGAGTTTTATGCATTTTTTTAATATATTCCTCCCCAATGTCTGGATTTAAACCCAGACAGAATATTCTCTCAAATCATTTGAAAAAGGTTTAGTGGTATTTTTCCAGCCATATCATTCCTATTCCAGTCATGTCACTGAAATACATGTTTTTTAAGTTCACATCTTCATTGTAAATTAGCTCCAAGAGTATGATTAACAAATCACTTTCTGTAGCTCTATATTTGCCTATTACAAAAGAGAAAGACCAAGCTAAAACTTCCTTTATCACCACTGTGACAAAATTATCTGTATATCTCTTGGATTTTTGATAAACTGCTTCAGATTTGAGAAACTCCGTTTCTTATTCTCTAGTCTCCTGAAGAACAGAACAAAACGTAGTAGAAAGGCTTCTGTAGAAATCCTTGTCTGTTCTAGCTGAAGATTGACTTTGCAAACTCTGACTCTGAAGCAGTTCTAAGATCTAGGCCCCCCTTTCCCTCTTTTAATGTCACTATCTGAAATGCAGCACTTAAAAGAGATTAATGGAAAAAATCAAACTTTGTTTTCTTTGTTAGAAAACAGAATTGTGCAAATCAACTCTTTTCTTAGTCGCTTTAACATTATTAAATTGTAGGGCTGTGGATAGGAATGTTATATAATGAATCATGATTTTGAATCATCTTGATAAAGATAGCTCACCTTCCTTTACAACAAAAATAAATGAGGTAAAAGGCTTGTTGGAATCTGTGCCAAAAACTGAAATCTTGGGTCATAGATGATTCAGCAGATACATTGTTCATCAGCTTTCACATCTACTTGCTCTGTACAGTTTTTTAAAACTGTATTAATATTTCCCATTTATTTTCAGAATTGACAATTAAGATTATTTAAAATGAAACTGAAATCTTTTATGGTTACGTAAAGCTGTGCTTGTGCAAGGAGCATGGAATTGGACTTGATGATCCTCATGGTCCTTTCCAACTTGAGATATTCTTTGATTCTATGAATCTATGAATTGTCCATCAGTGACTATAGAATGTATATGTTAACAGGAGTCAACATATGCAATATTCTCCATTGAACCATTGAAAGGTTCAAAATACATTAGATTAAAGGAATTAAATAGAAATACCAGTAGTAATACCTTGCACTTTTTTAGTAACACTACCATTATTTTGCAGACTGATAAAATGAAATGCAGAGGCAATGATGTCGCCACAGCTACCTAGGAGTTTATGGCAGAGCTAGGAATAAAACACAGTTTGGGAGTCCCTAGACATCGAATCTATGGAGAATGCAGCGGATAAGAGGCAAAAATATGCCAGATTTTGTGACTATAACCATTTCACTGAAGCAACATAATTAGTAATAGTTCAGGTTTTTTTTCTGCCTGACCACTAAATACACATAAACACTATTTTTTTCTTTTCTTCTTTCTTTTTTTTTAATATATTTTCAAACTGTTTTGGTTTTCAGTCTTCCCAATAAGGGTACATTGTAAATTTATAAAAATAATTTTTATAGCAAAGTTTTATTTGAATCCTCTTTCTATGTGCATTAATTTCTAGCAATAACTCCCAAGAAATCTGCACAGGCAATAACAAGGTTTTATGTGTTTGTTTATTTATTTGTCTGAAACAAGAGTAAGAACTATATGAGCTGAAATATAGAAGAAGATATGAAAATTCCATTCTAATTCAGGAATAAAATCACAAGTATAATTACAATAGAAAACTTCATTACTTTGAAATAGAGTTCTTCTAAAGTGTAAATTCTGTGGCAACTCAGAAAGTGAAGTGCTGATTTCTACTGAAGTCAACAGTAATTTTCTTACACATAGTTCAATGTGTGTATGATGAACTGAATATCAAACTGTTTCAAGCTTCTGACCAAAATCTTCAATACTCACATTTTAAAATGCTATCAAAAATAGAGAAACAGCTTCATTAGGGCGATAGCTGGAGAATACAGTACTGAACTTTGTGAAAAGATAGTGAACCTTTCCAGCTATGGGTATTAATGATTTATCATCGACTGTGTTATTGTGGATTCTATAAAGAAATGCTCTTGGTAATTTCTTATTTTTTCTTCATAAAACATTTAAAAGCAAGAAGTCTGAATCTTCCTTTGTATCCTTTTTCTGACCATCTTTCTTACTTTTACTGCTTCTTAATTACCTATTAAGAAATAAAGAAAATAAGGCATACCCTTTTACATTCTTGGAATAACCTTTTCTGCTTGAAAGTCTCCCAAAAGACACAAGCTCCTCTGCAGCAGGTGTAGTTTTAATGATCCTTTGATGCCATATGTCAAATTTCATCACTTGCTGTGAAGAGTGACATTTCTTTTGATAGCTCCTAGCAACAGTAATACCAGTTGTTGGTGGTCACCTCACACTAGACAAATAATTCCTGCAACAAGAACATTTAATTTCAGTTTCATGCCATGCTGCACATAATCTTTGCTGCTCCCCTCTGTTTGTAATTATTTTTAAAGTAAAATAAATTGATATTATTGATATTATTGATGCACACTATATTGGTTTTCACATGCACAGTCCCAAGAGTACCATTACGTTCTGCATGGGGCATTTCAAAGCTGCCTTCAGAAGTGAATTTTCTGTCAGTATAGACAGTGAATATGGAAGCATAGAGCAAGATGCAGCTGGGGATGGTTTTCAAGAACATGTTTGCTCACAGGTGACAGGCAGTAGAAGTGTCTCATTGCTGTAGCAATAAAAGTACTGGTGCATCAGCAGACATTGGCCCTCTGCAGGTTTTCCAAGAGGCCTGTGAGTAAAAAATTTCTTCCTAATATCTAAAATAAATATATCCTCTTTTAGTTAAAAGCCATTCCCCCTTGTTCTGTTACTATCGGCTTATGTAGAAAGTCACTCTCCCTTTTTTTTATAGGCCACTTTTAGGTACTGGAAGGATGCAATGAGGTGTCCCAACTTTCTCAGCCTGTCTTCGTAGGAGAATTTTCTATCCCTCTGATTGTTTTTGTGGCCCTCCTCTGGATCTGCTCCAGCAGGTCTATGTTTTTCTGTGCTGAGCATCCCAGAGCTGGACACAGCACTCCAGGTGGGGTTCTCACAAGGGTGAAGTAGAGGGGTGGAGTCACCATGCTTGTGCTGGCCATGCTGCTTTTGATGCAGCCCAGGATGTGATTGGTTTTCTGGGCTGCAAGTGCACACTGTTGGTCATGTCCAGCTTTTCATCCAGTCCTGGAGAAACAGTAGAACACACAGACTAAAATAAATGTTCAAATTTATCTACTGGTGGATAAAAAGAAGACTAACAGCCAACATGAATTTGTGAAGACTGGATCATATCAAACCAAACTAATTTCCTTCTGTGAGAGAGTAATAGACTTCGTGAATCGAAAGGAAGTGTTGAATAGCACATATTTCATTGCAGCAAGTTTTTGCCATTATTACATGGAATTCTCACAAGAAAGCTAGGAAAATGAGACTGTTATGATGTGAACACCTAACTGGCAAAAATATTTTCCAGAGACTAGTACAGTCTTGAAGTAGAATATATCAAATAGGGTTCTGTTAAGTCTGGTAGCACTAGAAAAATGAGGTGAAGGAATAAGGACCCTGATAATTAAAATCATCAACAAAGCTAAATTTTGACAAAGTGAAAAAATATTGGAAAGCAGAAGTATATATCTCAATAATCTTGGCAAATATGAGAAATTGTGTGGGAAATTAGGATGTAATCTAATAAGGAAAAATAGAGAGTTTTATACACGATTAGATGTAAGCGGCTGCACAATGACAGGGTGCAGAAAACCTGTCTAGGCAGCAGCACTGTGGAAATTGCTGAAAGGGTGGTGAATAGAATTACAGTCACAGCGAATATTAATCAACAATATCACACTAATGATGAAAACTCATTTAACTTAATGAGATAAGAACTGGACTATTACCTGCAAAAAAACCCCTGAAGCCACAGTTTTCTCCCCTAAGTGCTAGTAATGTCTCAGCTGGAATATTATCTCCAGTTTTAAGCATCTTGGTTTGATTCAATTTGTGATAACCCATGAAATAGTAACAAGTGTGAAAATAGTTCCTGGAAACATGGCTATGAGTAAGGTTGAAGAGAATAGGTTTGTTAGGTTTAGAAACGTGATAATGGTCTTTGACTACATAAAAGTTGTACAAGAGCAGTAATGATGGCATTAAATGACAACAAGGAAGAACTGGATTTTTTTTCAGGAAAAAAGTCTAACAGAAAGAAAGGTTAAGTAGATCACTGGAACTGCTATCACTTGAAATATTTTAGAACCTGGATAGCCTCACAAATGCCAGAATTTCATAGAGTGACATAGATATAATTGATGGTGTTTTCAGTATCTATATATATTTGTTTATGAGACAATTACTATTACATCTTTTTTTAGTACTGGAGGCTGACTGCAGAGACATAGTTTAGAATAATTCCTATAGGACTTATCATGGGTTCGTAGGTGGTTAATCTTTAATCTGATTAACTGTGTGAATTTCTCACATACTGAAGTTTAAGACTACAAACCAAATGAAACCAGTCTCCCTCCACTGAACTATCAGATTTTGCATTTCCCTGTAGAATAATGCACATAGTTGATTCCTAGGATTGTGCTCTGTTCCTGAAGTGTGTTATAGATTTTGCTTCTGTTTTATATGCTTATAAGAGTTGTCTGCCACAGGATGTGGGGTCATATTCATGGATTTATGGCATATATGAAATATTGACTTCCAAACTGTATGTTATATGGCTCTACACCACCATGGACTGAATTTAATAAGCATAATGAGCCGTTTTATATCTGAATCATAGGACATGCTGAGTGGGAATGAATCCATCAGGATCTTCGAGTCTAACTCCTGGCCCTACACAGGATACCCCAGGAATCACACCACAAGTCTGAAACTTGTCCAAATGCTTCTTCAACTCAGACAAGTTTGGTGCTGTGATCACTTCCCGGGAGAGCCTGTTCCAATGCCTAACCACTCTCTGCATGAAAAACTTTTTCCTTATATCCAACCTAAATCTCCCAGACTCAGCTTCATGCCATTTCCTCAAGTCCTGTCACTGGTCATGAGAGTGAAGAGATCAGTACTTGCCCCTCCACTTCTCCTCATGAGGATGTTGAAGACCACAATGAGGTCTTCCCTCAGTCTCCTCCAGGTTGAACAAACCAAGTGATCTCAGCCGCTCCTCATAAGACTTCCCCTTCAGACTCTTTCTTCACCATCCTCATTGCCCTCTTTTGGACCCTCCCTAATAGCTTAATGTCTTTCTTACATTGCAGTGACCAAAACTGCACACAATATTCAAGGTGAGGTCATACCAGTGCAGAGCAGAGAGGGACAATCCCCTCTCTCGACCCGCGGGGGATGCTTTTCCTGATGCTTCCCAGGACACAGTTGGCCCTCCTGACTGACAGAGCACAGCTGACTCATAATCAACTTGCCATTGACCAGTATTCCCAGGTTCCTTTCTGCAGTGCTTCCCTACAGCCTCTCATTCCCCAGTCTACACACAAAACCAGGGTTGCCCTGTCCCAGGAGCAGAATCTGGCACTTGCCCTTGTTAAACTTCATACTGTTGGCAATTGCCCATTTCTCTAGTTTGTTGAAGTCTCTCTGCAGGCCGTCTCTGCCCTCAAAGGAGTTGACAGTTCCTCCCCATCTAGTGTTATCAGTAGACTTACTTAGTATTGCCTTGAGTCCTGCATCGTTAATGTAGATGTTGAGGATAACTGAGATGGAGCCCTGCAGAACCCTACTAGTGACTGGATGCCAGTCTGATGTTACCCCATGCACTACAAATGTCTCTGCATTTGCAACTGCATTTCAAATGTTTTAACATGTATTATCCAATTCAATTCAGAATACTTTGGCATTACATACAGTATTGTAATAATATAGTGTTGATTAATTACTATGTCTTCTGTTTTTTATACAAGGAACCTGAAATATGGACAAGGCTCCATGAAACTCAGCGTCAAATTCAGGGATAAAAACTCGTTTCTTCTAGTGTTTATTTTTCTTGATTATTCTGTCTCTTAGTCTCTTAGTGTTTTTAGAGCTCACGTGGTCAGTACATATGCATCCTGCAGGTTGATACTATGATTAGGTGCATTGTTGTACAGCCTGAAGGCAACATGTAGTGCAACTAAAGAAAAAACACTAAAAACACATGTAAGAGAGCATCATAAAGTGGAAAAATTCCTTCTGTATCATAGATATTTTATTTTCAATTTTAAAGAAAAAAATGGTCCTGTAAGTGTATTGTCACGCTTTAAAAATTATATTGATTAGTGTAATATCTATGTCTTACAAAATAGATACATGTAACAGCATATTTTATTTTTAGAAAAGAAGAATTCTTCGGGAAACTTCAATAGCCAAGCATAACAGGTCTAACTATCAAAATTATTAATTATTTCATTTTAGTTTTCTAAAATGGCCAACATTCAGAAAGAAAAAATTTATAATAAAAAAATAATATTGACAGAGATCCTGGATAATATTTCTGTATTCTAAACATTAGTCTAAATTCTCTCAGGATGACTGTATCAGAGCAAATGGAAATAACCTCAATCCAATCAGATGAAGTAACTTCCTCTGATTCCGTAAAAATTATTAATAAATATTCAGTACTATGTGTACCAGAGGTCTGTTAGTCCCCATGACCCCACTATATTGCAATCAGATTCCATGTGTGAAATTTTGTTTTTATATATGAAAAGAATCTATTTTACTTAAAATAAAATAAAAATAATTGTTCTTTCTGTTGCAAAGCCTTTCACTATAGCTAACTATGGAAGATTTTTTTTTCTAGGTTTTTTGTTGCTTTTTTTTGTTCTGTTTTGTTTTGTTTGGGGGTTTTTTGGAGGATAGTTTTGTTGGGAGTTTTTTATTATTTGGTTTGGTTTGGG
Source organism: Manacus vitellinus (assembly GCF_001715985.3). Taxonomy (NCBI): domain Eukaryota; kingdom Metazoa; phylum Chordata; class Aves; order Passeriformes; family Pipridae; genus Manacus; species Manacus vitellinus. The sequence goes on along the minus strand of NW_021939396.1, from coordinate 56,813,218 downwards.
TTTTTTGGAAGGTTTTTTTGATCGTTTTTTTGTTTGGTTTGGTTTGGTTTGGTTTGGTGGGGTTTTTTGAGCATTTTTTATTTTCCTTTAGATATTACCAGTACAACATCCTTCTTTGTCCATCAGAGAAAGTATTGTAAATAACCTGCGATGCTCAGTTTTTTCAGACTATTTTCTACTGTTCCATTATTGTTGAACACTTTAGAGCAAACAGAACAGAAAAGTACCTAGGCTTTCTGTCAGGACCTAGGAAAACAGGCAGGAGTTCTGCCTCAGGCATTACTGGGAGAAAATTGGGAGGGATAACTACAGTCATCTCCGGTGAACTTTTCAAGCCAACATATATGCATAATTTATATTTTATTTTCTTTTTAGTAAAGCCTTTAGTGGAGCATGTATTATTAATTTATTTATTTGTTTATTTGTTTTTTCTTTAAATACCTATGTTATTTGGTCAGAGTTGTATGAATTGGTCTTAAATTTGTTTTAATTTAAAAAGCCATAATTCACTTTTGAAGGAATTGAAAAGTAAAAATTTTTAAAAGTAGTTATATTGCCCACTGTTTAATTAGAAAAAAGATGAGCCAAACAGTTTTTCAAAATATTTGTTTGAAATTATATTTTAGATTTGTATTTTGGCTGTCTTCCATCTTTTACTTTTTCTCTGTTACAAGTAGATTGTAAATAAATTTAATTTACTGGCCATCAAAGGGTTTAAAGAAGAAACATCACAGAATCACATGATGTACTTCTGAAATAAGGTTATCATAGAGACCAACAGGATTAAAAATCAACATATACTACTGATTAGCCTAAATTATTAGTAGTGTACTCCTCTGTAAAATAAGTGATTGAGTAAAGACGCCTTGAGGCTACAAGTACAGCTACTTCAAATTATGATGCAGTATTGGTAGAGTTCTCTTATCCTAGAGCAGGAGAGGTCAACCTAAAGCACCAGCCCTGTTTCTTGGTCTTATTACAGGAGATGGTGAATAGCTCAGGGAGGTGCTGATTGCCCTTAACTCCCATGGATTTCAGTTCTCCAGTACCTAATGGTTTTAATCTCTTCAGTCCTAATGTCTACAATTATACTGCAAAGTATTTCCCCCCTGAGCCACATTGTCTTCTTCCATTTGGTATTCATTGATTTCCCACCCTGCTACTATCTCCCCATTTTCCAGGTGAATTAAACACAGAGAGAATCATGTTATTTTTATTTCCATGTTGGTGTTTCATGCTAGCATCATTGACAATGTCAGTGCAGTTCTGGGAGTAGTTAAGAGCTTTTGCCAAAGACAGCAGGGAACACTGAGCAAACTAAACAAAAATTAAGAGGCAGATATTTATAAACCAAATGACATTTCCTACAGTCCTTAAGTTTGTTAAAGACAAGTTCAAATGTAGAAAAAAACCTGTGATTATTTACAAAAAAACCCAATAAGCAGGAAAGAATAGTGATGCTGAAATAATCAACATTATGGAACAAAAAGTAGATCAAAAGAAGTAAGTGCTTCTGAACAGAAATATTTTTGTTTCTTATGTTAAGAAATCAAGAAAATACAGTCCCTGAGATTAATTCATAGGTATTAATAATGATGGCAAGTTCAGGCCTATTCACAAACTATCTCCTTTTACAAATTTTATTTAGCAATTGTGATGCGCAGAATGCCACAAAAGCACACCACCTCACACTTGGACCAATAACAGTAAAATCGATATTTATTGTCAACAACAGAAGGTACTAGGGAGCTTGGAAATTTGAGGGACTATGAATCAGGTGGCCTTGACATACAGGAAGCAGCAACGGCGGCAGTATCCACGCATAGGTATAGAGCATGGTTTACTGATCCTTTGCCACTGAGTTATTTTGGTAAACCTAATGCAAGTGTCCTTAGTTGAATGATGTTGACAGTTACTAACTCCTAAATGCTCTTTCTGCCAATGATTAGAGTGTATCCGTAAAACAATAACTTTTACTCAGAAACAAACACTGACTCATGTCTAACACTCTGGCCCCAGAGCTGCAAGCCCACGGGCTTAGCCAAGAGTTTTACTTTAAAAAATATATAGAGAGTTCTTTAATACCTTGAGATAGTGTCAAGAGAATAAGCCTCAGACTTGTTCCCAAGAGGTATTTTTTTATTGATAATTTAGGGGAGAAAATAGGAGAACTTTGCAAAAGTTCAAAAGGGCACCACACAAGCTAGACAAAACACACTACCACAGTACTAACCCAGCACATACACAACACTTAAGTCAAAATCAAATCCCTCCAACTCCAAGCCACCCAAAGCATCAAGAAAGGAGCAAAGAAAGAGAAGCAGAGGGAGCAAGAAGAGAGAAGGAGAAAGAGGCAGAGACATTATATAGCTACCATTGAAACCTTGAGAAGACCAGCTCTCACACATGCAGAGGGCAGGGCCATGACACATGGCAAACACATGCCTTTGGTTTTATCTGATCTGGTACTTATGACCAACCCCTCAAGGCAAGGTCTCTGACCTGCCAGGGGTTCCAGGCCAGGGTGAGGGGCAGTGTCCTCACTGTCCCTGCCAATCTGAGCAGGGTTAAGGGCTCCAGGAGGTGTGTTGTGTTATAGTTTCCCCAGGCTGTTTGTGACTGACAGCTTCCCCATGTGTATTGCAGGGGCCTACCATGAGGGATACGACATCACCACACCTCCATGAGGTTTGGCATATCTCTTCCCCCTCCCCACACACACACACACGCAGAGAAGATTGTCGATATGACCCATCAATCAAACAACTCAGAAATACAAGATCATGAACAAGAGTATTTTGGACCCCACTCAAGTCCTTTTGGCAGCATCCAGTGTATCATGGGGCCAAAATATCCGGCTTTATCAATACATAAAAGATCCATGCATTTACATATTTTGCAAGCTGGCAGTCATAAAGTTTAGATGGATAATAGTCACATATTGAACTTTGGTGACAGAGCAGTGTTTTGTTCAAAACTCCGGCACAAGGAGCTTTCAAGTCTCACTAATAACCTGCTGCTCCAAACATATTTCTACTGCTATGTGCAAGTCTGGCAGGGATTGTATGTGTCTTCTAATATGGTTTTCTTTCTTATTTTTCTGCTGTCAATGCCTCCTCTCTGTTCTGTCACAAGAATTTTATTTTTTTTTTTTAGAATGGTGAGCGGGGAAAGTGTATGCATAGTGTTTATATAGAAATATTATCATCCCTCCTATATTCTCTTTTTCTTGCTGTTTATGGTTTGAGAAGTTTCTTTCCTTTGCAGTTTGGCTGTTCTAGTGTCATATTCACATTTCTCAATTCCTCTTTAAAATCTCCTTCAAACATCTAACTGAAAAGGTGCTCATTATTTTTTATTTCAAGGTCTAGTCAAGTGTCAGAAATAAAAGGGAGATATCTACCAGCTCTGCAGCAGCAGATGCCAATTTATTCCTTCAAATATGGTTCTCAATCTCTATTTTCTCTTTTCAAGGTATTGAGACACCTATGCCACATAAATCCATCTTCCACCAAGATTTTCTTATCAGGGTAATGTTACTGGCTGTATGAATAAAATAAGAGAGGGAAATATGTGGTCTACAATGCATGAAGTAACTTGATCACCATCTAGGGTTTAGAGATGTCAAAATTAGCAAAAGAGTCTGTTAGAGAATAAAGTAGATAAGAGGATACAAGGTCTCAAATTATTTTAAAATTGTTTTGAAGTAATGCAAATGTAAAGACTACTTGTTTTCCTCTGTACTCCTCCCAAAACCCCTTTCAGTTTGTTTGTTTGTTAGTTTGTTTGCTTTTTATTGTGTAAATAAGGTTGATGGATATGTTCCAAGAATTTGACTGTAAGAAGATGGCAAACGAAAAATACTCTCCCTGAGGTAAATGATGAGCCTCAGAAATGGGTACTCTGAAGCACATTTTCATGAACATTATATCTCTTCCTTTTCTGGAAACTGTATGGCCTTTGCCTTGTATAAAGGCTGTGTGTTCTCATGACCTCAAGAACAGTGACAAATATTTTTATGTTCTAATGTCTTTCAAGGAGAGTTTCTTAAAAATTAAGTTTTAAAAGAGGCTTCAGTCAATAAGGGAAACTGGTACATAAAGGAAATCCAATGAGGAACCACAGAGAGAGAAGTCAAGTGTCTCTTGGAAAATGGAATAATAGCAGTGAAAAAGACTTACCAGCTTGTACTTTGAAAGATCAACATAACTGAGATATAAGGGACAAAAATTATTACTGTCATCAGTTTCAGAAATTCTACTCAAATTCAGTTCAGTTGTTTCTCAATTTAGGGATTGAAGTTCTCAAAACATAACATTCCCCATACCGTTCACATTTTTAATGATTTTAATAAATTTTTTTGCAATTGATTCAGGAATACTTAAATTTTACTATTTTCTACTGTGTCTTAATTGCTTTGTTTGGTTACTTGGCTGTATTCCTGCTTCATTTAATTGTTTCAGCCTCCACAAATGTGAAAATGAAATAATCCCTCAAACATAATACTTTATGATAATAATAATTGATGGTGATCAGTGTGATATTGATAATAATACTATAATGAGAATTATAATCTGTTTTAATTTATGTTGGTTTATACTTCTTTCTATTATTATTAATATTGTAGCAATATTGTTTGGCTGACTTTCCTATTGGACAGGTAAGTATAAGTGGTGTAGAGGATGCGTCAGAACTGTCTTTTAGGCTGTACAACAAAAGTCTTCTGAATGACTTTAAGATTTACTCCAGCTCTGCCAATATCCTATGGCTAGTGACTGCTGATGATGCTGACAGCCATTTTATTCTGTTTCTTAAAGCAACTTTCACACAGAGAGGCTTCAGCTGAAGCTGCCACTAACCTAGTTGAAGTTCGCTTTGGCCAGGTACCACTTTTCCTTTGAATCCAAGAAACTTTAAATAACCTTTATTTACTCCCTGTAGTTACTAATTTCCTGTTAAATATCATCCTACCATTTTTGTACTATCCATAAGAAGTCAGGCAGTAACAAACGTATTTTTTATTTAAGTTTCTCTGTTACTTTGTATTAAGGACCGACAAACCAGTAACCATGATTAATACACCAGAATCAGTGAGTATGGCTGATAACTGTCCTTCTCTTTATATTTTTATTTCCTGGTTGTTTTTTTTCTTTAAAAGTTTTCTTTATATTGTTTCTTTTTCCCTGTGTCTGCTTTCTAAATCTCTTTTAATATGAAAATTTTTGTCACTAGCTTCCTTGGGGACACTCATTGTTCCAAGAAACATTTCACACAAATTATCCTAATTCACTAAAAGTATAGCAACCTTCCTATAACTGACCATCAGCCTTTTGTTATGAAGTATCTCCGGCTATTTTTTTTTAAAGTCTGTTCTGATAAAACAGTCTTTTAGAAAGACTTTGCAATGTTCTGTAAAGATAAAATGTCAAGAGTAAACAGTCATTAAAACATGCAGATTGTTTTGAAGGTATAAATACGTACGTTACATACACAGCATATATTTGACAGTGACCTTCATTCTTTTAATATGAATGTTGTATTGCTACAAATGCATATATATATGCATAACATGAATAATCAAAATTCTGAGAAATTTGGAACATACAGCTCAACAGAATGGACTTATTTTTCTTACATTACAGTCTTCTTCAGGTAATGGATTATTACAAAAAAACTCTTTAATTAATCAGTAATGCTCTTGGATGAACGAGTGAGTCCCATATAAATTATCACCATTATAAAATTAAAGTCAGCTGTACAATTCCACACACATTATATTATTCCTCAGATAACGAGTCTTCAAAGTCAGCCTGCTTGTGAAGACATGAATGTATGTTTCCCACCACACACATACTTGAAAAAAACATTTCTCTGTTTCCAGAATTCAACTACCAGAAATACTGATGTATTTTTGAAAGCTTTACTCCTTGTCATCTCTCCTCTGACTGTTACATCCTAAACTCTCTCCATACTCACCATACTCCATATTCTGTTAATGTGGTTCAAAAGAACAGTTTGATAGGTATCAGTGAGAAACATTCTCACCTTGTGTTTAAAAATGAGGTACCTAGAATTGATTAACAAAACAATACTTTTTTTTCCTTTGTTTGTTAGAAATGACACAAAGAATGAAGTTAGCCTTTAAAACATTTTGTAAATAAAAAAAGTAATCCCTTTTTTTTTTTAATTATTTTTTGAAACTAAAAGCTACCCTCTCTTCAGTGCATTTCCAAATGTTGAATTTCATGTCAAGTCTTCATGCCTGAAGTATAGCTACTGTGTTCTTAAAAAGAGGAACATCTTAGTTGTCATAAGGCATTTGTCATTCTTTTGCTTATCTGCTGAAGTTGAAGTTCTGTTAGTGTTTTTCCTGATCTTTTTATTTTCTTCAGGGCTGAGAATGACAGGAATGCAACAAAGGGGAAAAAAAGTCATCTCTGTAGCCAAGATGCTCAGATGAATGCCCAAGGATGGGTCAGCAGCGAGCAGTACAGAAAAAAGACAGAGGAAGAAGAAAACTGGGAAAAGAAAACAAAAAAAAAAGAAAAAAAGAAAGCAAATTCTCTTAAAAAATAAACAGTTCTCATAACATGAAGCATGAAACCTCTCTTGTATGCAAACATCACAGAACAGCTGATATGTACAGCACCATCAAGAAAGTACTCCATCAGTATAATTCTTTTACTTAAATCTCTAGCTCTGTTGAAAACAGTTCAGCTGCATATAGGATCACATTTTGAACAGGAAACTCTGAAAGATATACACAAAGGGTGTTTTACAGCTTTTGGGACATGAGCTACTGTGTTTATGAAAAGCCTACTCTCCAGAGCACTGTGTATTGGCCTTTTAAATTATCATCAAACATCATAAGCCACTCTAATTGGATTCTAGGAAACAACTCACAACTGAAAAATATTGCCACTTTTTTTTAATGAATGATTTATAAAACAGACTGCAGTTTCTCTATATTTGTTTGTTATTCAGCAATTATGTTGTCAATAATTTTTGACTATGCTTTTCCCATGGCTCAAGTTTGTGCAAGTGACTATTACCTTAAATTTCAGATGTTTTGAGTGAACATACATGACAGGTTTATGTATTCTGAATGAACAAGTTTGACCCAGGTAATCAGGTTTTCAATATAAATATCCTTGAATCCAAATTAAAAATTATTTTCTCTGAATATTGTGCACCGTTTCTCTCAGAATCATTATTCCCAGTAGTGGTCTTGATTGGGCTACCTAATATTTAGGTATTTCCTGTCTTGTCGGTGTCCCAGATATAGTGAGTTTCCTTCTCTTGTTCAGGGTCCACCAATTCTAAGAAGCACAGAGAAAAATAAACAGGCAGCACTGGGTTCTTGCCTTTTCTGGGACTTAAAGATGTCTCTGCGCTTTCACATAGTTCAAATCTATCTTCAAACTTACTTAGTCATGTACTGTTACTACAGTTAGCTCTACAGAGGATCTCCATTTACTTATCCCTCACTGTTTGAGGCAGACCCCAGTTAGTAACTCTTCTACGTATGAAATGGTTACTTTCTTAGATACATGCATGTGTCAATTCCTGGATGAAAAAAATTAAAGAGGATTTTAAATACTATAGACATAGTGGACTGAATGAAGAAGGTTGAGCAGGTCACTTTGCAGGAAAATGTACTGCTGTATTTGATCCCTTTCACACACCCACAGTAAGACACCAATTATGTCTTTGAAAAGACTACAGATGTGTCTTAAGACTTCAGAGATGAAAGTAGAGCAGGAGAAAGAATTGTCCTATGATGAACTGAAAATATCAAGGAAATATCTGGCAGAGAGAGAAAGGGTAGAGGGTAAGGAAGGACACAGAGGAAGTCTAGATTCAGCTATGTGGGAATAAAACATTGCCACAGAGTCTCAACAAAGAAGGGGGGAAATTGAGAAAGAACAAGGAAGTTTTTACTACAGAATACATAATTGTTTATGGGTATGTAACCACAAAGAGCACTACTAATCGTATTGATGGGATGTATTTGGGACCAGCATCACCTTCATACGGCCCCTGTCAGTAGAACTGTATGTGCACAACAACCAACAAAATAGGAATACAATCTGGTCATATGGACTGCATTCCATCACAGTGTTGCCTTCAATCAGCCTAGGTGGCAGACAACTTGTCATTGCATCCTCTTGTCCATCTGCCTGACAGCACTAGTCCCCTGCTATTCAAACTTGTCCCCGGCCCAACTTCCTGCTGCTGACTCAGTACACGTGTTGCTCCTGCTATTGCTCTTCCTGGTGATGATAACTCATCTATTCTGGCCTGCCTTGGACCTTGTGATGTTTCACAAGCAGCATCAGCTCTCTCTTCCTGTCCGCCCATGATTTATTCCCTTTAGCAATAATCCATTCATGATGTTTGCCTCTCTAAGGTTGTTGGGGAGACCAGAATTCATATGAACTTGTCTAGTCTTCTGTGAGCTGGCTCCCAAATTGTTTATTTAAGTATGCTTGAGAGTTAATGTATCTTCCCAGTTCAATCATTTCCTAACCTCAGCAATTCCATTGTTCAGTCACAGACATGGGAAGATGAGAGCTGCAGGCTTTTTTACTGCTTTGCTCAGGTCTGCTTGGCACAGAAACAGTTTTACTGCATTTTGTGAAAATGTCAGTCATCTTGCAACCCCTCTTTAATTAAAGGAAGAGCTTTGATTAAAGACAAGCAAGTCTGGCAGTCAGAGTCCTTTAAAAAAGAAAAAAAAAATCTAAGTCTTCCAACACTTATTTTTAATGCTCTGGGTGTATCATTGAAAATCTCTATCACATGGATTATGTACAAACACGAAAGCAAGAACCAACGTTAAATATTAACAAAAGTGGCATTTCTCACATTGTGACCTGACAAACCATAAGCACCTCCTAGCTCACATCAAAGATAACTTTAAAAATTGCTCAGATGATAAGACCAGTATTTTTGCTGCATTCCCTAGGACTAAACAAACCTACTTCCATCAAGATTAATCAGTATTAAAAAGGCTTCTTGGTTTAATCTGTCTTGTGTGCTCCTGGCAAAGATAACCATACCCATAATCAGCCTAAAGGTCAGATCTTGGAAAAGGCAGTATTTATTTACCTCTGGGGCACTGACAACATCACTCACTGAATTTTTGTACCTCTACTAGTGGCTTTGTCTTGTCAGTCACTAAATGAGAGCTATTAGCAGCAGTAGGAAACTATGCTTCATTTACAAAAATGAGAAGATGGTATATGTTAAGTTCAAATGTATTTAATAACTACACTTCAATGGTATGTTTATTTCAGATAGTTTCATTGAATCTTAGAACTCACTTCACTACAAAACTAGATCATACCATATAGCAACACAGAACATTTTCTCAAAATATGCTGACTCATGCTCTCCTAATTTTCTTTTAAAAGAGCATTTCTGAAATTATGAGGCAATAATGGAATACCTTGGATAAGGTACAGACCCGTGTCCTTTCTTTTGAATCTGATAATAAGAAGGTAGTCTTCTTCTTCTTTTAAGGTAGCCTTCATATATATATATATGTATTTATATTTATTTATCTATGAATTTTGTCTATAGATAGGATATGTAGGGTAACTACTGATAAAAATAGACCTAGAAATATTTGAACAAGTCTAGGTGATAAATAGATCTAGATATAAATAACTAGATAGATAAACAACTGGAAAAATCATTTACAAATCTATATAGTCAATTATTTTGAATTACAGAAGTCTGCTATGAGGCCTTTCACTGTCTACAATTTGGATGAAATTTAACATATAAGAGGAGGCAGAGAATACTGACCAGAATAACTCATTGGTATAATTATTTTTTTGTGACCTTGATTTTTCTAAGGTAATTGAGTTAGATGTAGTTAGATAATTTGTTTTTCTAAAGTGAAAATTAATTAATCAGGTAAGCCAAATCTTTCTCCCACTGAGACACGTCAAGTTCTGTAAACATTTCTAAGCAAAATTTCAAATACACAAATAGCACATGATTTGAGAAATATCTATTACTCATTGCTTACAGCAAGAAATATCTCTACCTTCAAATAATTTTGATAAAGAATAAACACACTTAAACAAAAGAAATCACATTTTGTAAAAGCAAAGATGTATGTTTTCTTTTGATCCCGCATCTCCAGAAACAGTTAGTGTGATACGCCATGAAAATTGATAAGGTGATACATGTTGTACTCACATATATAGATAATTTAACCTAAATTTTGAGTGGAATAAAGGTCAAAGAAATTAATTTAAATGGCATATAACTGAGCAAGGAGATTCCTGATTTCTGGACTGAAATAGGAACAGTAGTGGAGGAGGTGGTTGAAACACTTTCAAACTTTTTTCAAAGTCTGGAGCTACTGAAGTATCTGACTTTATAAAATCCTGGGTATTTTGGTAGATCCACAACCACTGGACATCTGTAATTATATTTCAGTGGGAGTAAAAAATCATATACTGCTATATCATCTTTCAAAAATGTCAAGAATATGTCATTGCATAGGCCATTAACAATAATATCTCCTCTTTAAAGGACACTGACTGGCTAGATCAAGTTATTAATATAGTAAAATCAAGTGTCATGACTCTGAGCAGTTAACAGGTAGACTAAATAAAGATTTAATGGTTTCTATGGTATAACTGAAAACTATGTTATTAAGAAAATAAATATAACTTTACAGAGGAAACATATTTGTATTGTTGGTGAACTGCAGTTCCCAAAGTGATGACAATAGGGAGGCAATGAATCATAGAATCATCGAATGTTAAGGGGTTGGATAGGATGTTAGAGATCATCTAGTCCCAACCCCCACTGCCATTGGCAAGGACACCTCCCTCTAGATCAGGTTACTCAAGGCTTTATCCAACCTGGTCTCGAACACTGCTGGGTTGGGGCATCCACCCTGGGTAACCTGTACCAGTCGCCACTATATTCACAGTAAAGAATTTCTTCCTAGTATCTAACCTATATTTCACCTCTTTCAATTTGTATCCATTACTCCTTGTCCTATCACTACAGTTCCTGATGAAAAGTCCCTCTCCAGCCTCCCTGTGGGCTCCCTGCAGGTACAGGAAGGTTGCTATGAGGTCTCCATGCAATGCAACCTTCTCTTCTCCGGGTTGAACAGTCCCACATTTCTCAGTCTGTCTTCACAGAGGAGATGTCTCTTCTTATCAACCTTGTGGCCCTCCTCTGGACTTGCTCTAACATTTCCATATCCATCTTATGTCGGAAGAACCACAACTGCATGCAGCACTCCAGGTAGGTTCTCACAAGAGCAGAGTAACCTGCTGGCCTCATTTCCTTTGATGCAGCCCAGGATTCTGTTGGCTTCCTGGGCTGCAAGCACACACTGCCAGCTCACGTTGAGTTTTTCACCAACCATCACTCCCAAGTCTTTCTCTGCAGGGCTACTCACAATCACTTCACCCAATCTGGACATGTGCCTGAGATTGCCACGGCTCAGGTATAGGACAGTGTACTTCACTTTGTTGAACCTCATGAGGTTTGCACTGGCCCACCTCTCAAGCCTGTCAAGGTCTTTCCTCCAGTGTGTTGACTGCACCACACAGCTTGGTGTCATCAACAAATTTGCTGAGAGTGCACTCAATCCCACTGTTCATGTTGCTGACAAAGCTGTTGAACAGTATCAGCTCCAGTAGCAATCCCTGAGGGACACCACTCATCACTGGTCTCTACACAGATAATGAGTCGTTGACCACGATGCGATGTGCACAATGAAGTGCACCCAACAGAAAATACCTGCAGAGAAAATGCAAGCATAAACATATCACAGGAATTGTATTGTTTGTGCAAATCTTAGGGGTGATTCCTATACATTGGAAGAGTGTGCAGCAGAACAGAAACACTGAGGGGATCAAATTCATTTCTCAATTTCAATTACCACTGGTAATCAGGGTCACATAAGGTTGATGATACTCGTATGATGTTACAGAGGTCAGCGTTCTTTGTATCTTCTTATACACTGAATTTATTCCAATGTCCTTTCCTTTCCCTTTCCCTTTCCCTCCTTCTGAAACTTAACAGGCTTTGAAGGAGGGTGAAAATGTAATAGGGATGAGGAAGGGAGGAAATGGCAAGCGTACTGAGGCTGCTGGTCCTGCTATCAGGGGATTGGGAATCAGAGACTGTGGGTGGGTGATGGAGGGGGGAGACCACCTCTCTCCACCTGGTGCCATCCAGCCTGATTTCCACACTCAAAACTAGCTTATACAGCTGTCTGGTCCCACATTTCTAGGATCTGATGTAGGTCACCAAGCAAAGGTGCTGCCTCCCAGGCATACCTATTTAGTTTATACTGGATGTACTTTCATGTGATGGAGGAGGAGCTGACCTGAGAAAGCAGCTAACCAGCAGATGTGACCACTCCAGTACAATGGTGAGAAAATTATAGCAAGACGTGAACCACTGGCAGTTTTACTCCAGGGCGCACAGAAAAACCACGACTCCCGCTGTGCACTAGCAAAGGACACTACTATGTCCATGTATCCTTCCGCAATGAATGCATCTGATACCTTTAAGCAATCTTCATATCCTATAGCGGGGTTTTAGAACAGTCTTAAGATATGGACTTTGGAAGGGCAGACACTGAACCAGTGCCTAGCTGCAGCAACATGACCTATAGTAGTACACCGGCAGTCAAAGATGCAGCTTAGATCTTCTGAGGAGGAAGTCTTGGCTTTATTCATGACTACTTAATAAAGTCCCAGAAGGCTGGTTCTGCAAATTGTAATTTCACTGCTGTTTAATATTCATTAATGCTTAAAGCAATGACAAGAACTATGTACATATTATAAATATATAGATTAAGATAGAGAATCTTTTATGTCTATTAATTTCTTTCCCCAAGGACGTACAACCCAATTTTTAATGCCTAATGTTCCTGAATACTTGGAAATCACATTAACAATTTTCAGAAGGGCTTCAATGTTAAACAAGTTTAAAGAAGTTTTCGTTTTTCTGTTTTGCCATAAGTTCTTGTTAAGAAAAAAAAAAAGATAAAATAGAAAAGTAAGCTCATTTAATTTGGTTCTCCTTACTAAAATTTCTTTTCTTATATAAGAATATGTTTATTCTTCTTTTATCATGCTGAATCTGTTGCACTGATTAGAAGTGCACAGTAATAATCATATGGTAATTTTTTTTTCAGTAAATACATCTATGGATAATAACAATCTTATTATCTATATATACTCACTATATAATCTACAATGTTTTCTAGAGTATAGCACAGAACAGAGATGGGTAGATATGAAAATAATTTTTTTTCCTTGCACTAATTATATTTAAGGAAACTCTGCTTCACCCTTTTGGTTGAACGTTGATTCCTCATTTGGCTTCTAGTTGTTATTCCTACTAATCAATACGTTACACCACCCATTTCTGGCCCTTAGCTAAGTGTGTAACCTGATAGTATATGAACCAGCTTTATACTTCTCTCAGTAATCTGTCCTGTTTTGTGAGCACCCTGTTGCCCTTCTGTTTACTTTTGTAGAGTATCCTTTTACTAGAAAAAATGTTTTAAACAAAAATATGAACAAAAAAAGTCCCAAAGAACTGGATGCACTGGATCTGCCTGGAATGAAGTGATTTTCTTTGTAGTAGCCCACATGATGCTGTATTCTGGATTTGTGACTACACCAGTGTGGATCACACAAATATTTTGGCTACTGCTGAGCGGTGCTTACTTAGCTCCAAGACTTTCTCTTTTTCCCACTCTACCTAGTAGTGAGGAAGCTGGGGATACACAAGATGTTGGCAAGGATCACAACAAGGACAGCTGGTAAGAATGGCCAAAGAGACATCCCACATCATATGATGTCAGGTTCACCAAAAAAATCTCAGGGAAAGGATGAAGAAGGAGAGATATTTGTGGTTACGGTGTTTGTCTTCCCAAGTAACCTCTGTGTGTGCTTCCCTGGAAGTACCAATTCTTCAGGAATTCAGCAACAATTGAGTAGATATGGACTTTCAATGATATTTTTCAAAGGCTACATCTAGACCTTGGCTCAAACCTTTCTAAAGTCTGTGCGTGTGAGGACAAAATTGCATGCTGATGAGAAGTAATGAACAAATTCCTTGGTTTGCTTTGCTTGTCTGTGTGGCTTTTTTTCACTTACTAAGTGGTCTTTACTAGTTCCACAAGTTTTCAGGTTTTAGTCTCCCAATTCTCTCTGCTATCCTGCTGAGGGACAAGTGAACAAGCAGCTGTGGTGGTCAACTCACCACTCAGGGTAGCATTCATAGCCCTAACGGATATTTAAAGTTTGGCAGTTTACAATTCAGTGCACTTGTCAAAGTCAGGCCAAAACTGGTGGTCTAATTTACACTGACAATTACCACATGTGATTATGCTACTATGTTAACTAGCCTGCTAGGTATGTTATGGTAACATAACCTGTAGGTTGTGGCATCAAAACTTTGTATAAAAAAACTTGTTTCACTCCATATTTTAAGAATGGGGATAACAACTTGGCAAACTGTCAAACCTGTCTAAATCAGGCATTGCTACATATCTTTCTTTATATAGGTCCTCCTGATCAAACCTAAATCCTTGTTTCAATACTCCTAGTGAAACTAATGAAACTGTGAGCTTTTACTGAGTGAAACAGTTCAAGAATGCTACCCGGAAATCAAAATCAAACTTCTGTTAGACAAAGGCTGTTATAGTATAGGAACATCACCAGATCAGGCATTTCCAAACAAGGGTTGCCTGTATAATATTGAAGTATTATACAATTTTCTTTTTCTCAACAGAAGAAATCCAGGTCTCTGTTAGACAGGTCTTTCCTACCTAACAGAGCTTATAGTATGTAACAGATTCTGAAATATTCATTTGGGAAGATGGGACAACTGCACTATATTGTGTGATCATAGGAAATAAGTGGGATAAGAAGCTTGACAAAGGAAATGTAAATTTATGTCTTTAATTTTTGTAGTCATCAAAAAGTGCAGAAATAATAGTTCTCTACTATTATAAAGTCCATTTCAATAATCAGAACAGCTTTGGGTTATTTACTAAGTTATGTAATAATGACCTTAGCTTGATAAGATGTCAGTCAATTAGTCAGTGTTTAACTGAGATTTATTCATCATCGTGAGCAACCATTTGCAATATTTTGAGCTCTTATGCGCTGCATCCAGAGTAGCCACTGACTCAAAGCTCTGCATAGCAATCTAATAATTTGAAACAAATGATCCTCAAATGCTTCTCTAAATGATGAATGCATTGACTATAGATGGTTAAACTGAACAGTGAAAACACGTTAAAGCAGGAAAAAGAAACAGCGAAGGCTGCTTAGCAAGCAGTGCTAAATTTATGTTGAGGTTATGTATCCCCTTTTCAAGTGTTCAAATAATATAACTAAGTGAACACTGCATCTCTGTCCACAGACCTCCCAAGAGAACCAAGTAACACCTTCTATCTCCGGTTGACAAGATCATCTCACCTTTTCTGAGCATCAACATGGTTTTAACTGCTTGTTTTGTCATGTCTAGGGTGGTAAGGTAAACTACTCTTTACCCTTATCTGCAGGAACTGAAAGACTACATAACCTCTGCTATGGCAAGAGAATTTGAAAAAAAGTAGACCACTGCTGAAAAGAGCATGCTGGAATAGTCCTCAGTCTATAGAAGTCCTTTCCGGCTTCTGACTCACTGAGCCAGTAACCTAAACTATATGAAAGAGGTTCATTGGTTGATTTGATTGTTTGTTTACTGCACAGTGTCCATTTTCAAGTAAAATGTCAACTGATAGAGCTCAAATACAAACTTGGTAGAAACAGAAAACTAGATTAGAAACTTGATCTCACACCCTAATGGTGTGAGTATCCTTATGGGGATACTCTTCAAGGGCATCATCCCAAGGGAAAAAATCCTCCTCTCAGATTATAAATAAAACAATAAACATATTGCTTCTTAAAAATTCAACAACAGTGTATATATTGTCTTTGGTGATATATTTCAAAGTTTGCGTCTGGACCTTATGTCTGTGGTAAGAGTACAAGGCAGAACCAAACTTTAGAAGGCTGAGAATTAAGTGGTAAAGAAAGTCTAAAAATTAGGGGTAGAACTACAAGCAATACTAAAGTATAGCTCTTTGTATAGATATTATATAATAAACAGAGATAATATTATTTATTTGTCCATTGTGACAAACTAAACTGAATTTCTGTCTTGGTCAACAAAAAATGTATTAATGTTAAGAAAAAAGTGTTTTGTATTTCATTTTTATTCTATGCTTGTAAGAAACACCACAGCATAAAGTTAGCAAATTTTGAGGTAGACTTTTACAATTAGTCTTTTTTCTACACATACAAAAAAGAGTCAGCACAGATTGTTTCATATCTAAATAAATCAACATCCTAATACAATAAAGATTTTGACAAAACACTGCAGTTTATTCTGCCTTTAATTGCTGTATATGGTTCCCATTTTTTACCTTTCTTACCTACAGCATCACAAGCAGCCCCTGAACCACTGATAACTGAAGATCATTACTGCAGTATTTTACTTAGGCATCTTTAACTTCCTTGGAATGGGTATGCACTAATTGCACTCTTAAAGAAAACTAGGTAACTTCAAATAGTAGATATATCTTTCTGTGATAGGTGTGGGTGTGTATGTATTACTGTACTCAAGATGAAGAAAGAAAAATATAAATAAAGTATTCCAATAAATAACTGTTTCCAAGAGGTTTTAGTGCATTATAATATTTTCAGGATCTCTGGAAAATAGTGGGAAAACAAAGTATGTATTGATTCAGAAAGTAATTTGGAATACTCTAGAACAAAACCATATTATGCTGTGGTGAGCCCAAGCATTTTCCACAATAAAAGTACCTATTAAAAGTGTTTAAATTTACCATGATTTGCAACAAAATAGAAGAAAAGAAATTGCAGCATAAGGTGTTTGTTTTATAGGTTATAGAGACACTTCAACACTTCAGGCACTTTGTGTTAAATGTTAGAGTTAACAGACAACATTATTTTGTTACTAATTATAATCTTGCAGTAGTTCTAGAACTGAATTTGTAAAAAAGTCATTTTGGAGCCAACAGCATCAAGAAAGTATCATGTCCAATACATTCTTTGTGAATTACACTCTGTCAACCATCATTAATTACAACTATGTGTTTGGTTAAACCTTAATTAAGTCCAGACGGCACCAAGTCTGGTCAAACAATGAGCAGTCTCTCAAGAATTACTTGCAAAATGGACAGATCAAACAGTATTTTAGTTTCCCCTTTCTTTCAAACAAAAATCATATTTTGATAATCTTATCCCAAGATGAAAGTATTAAAACCAGAATATCCTGTCTATACGTCTTCCAATGAAAAGCAAAACTCTCAATTATTGTTGTGATCATATAATCTCTTCCTTTAATTTAAAAAGATTAAAGCAATTACTGCTAAAATAGACAAACACAGTAATAGATAAGATTATACAGATAGCTGTCAAACCCTTCCCCCCAACAAAGGAGTTGCAATAACAAAATGAGAAAAAATTCTTGCAGAAGTTCTTTTTTTTTTTTTTTTAATTTTGTTTTATTGAATAAATAGATGACAATCAAACTGGGTTTCCTTTTACCTGAGGCATGGAATTTTACAGATTTCTTCCTAAATAACCATCTGCCAATATAACTGCTAGATTAAAAATCAATTTTTACCTACATTCTCATAAAGCAATATCTTTAACTAAGGAATAAATCACAGGCATGTGGGACATAAAAATATCAATAAACTCTGTTGAAAGTAGAAACATTTTCCATATGTCACCGTTTCAGTTCTCTAAAGCACAAAAGCATTTCAGAACTATATACTGTCATTAACTTCAGTTGTCTTTGCCTTTTATTACAGTATTAGAAGATCAAACAACTTAAGTCCTTTCTATATGAAGATCACTTCCCCTTTAGAATGGTTGAGAGACAATGTTAATCATGTTTTAAATGGGTCAAATAATAGCACTTCTGCAAATCCCTTGGGAACTGTCCCTAGTTTGTGAAGTCTTCCTGCTATTGCCCAGCATATTTTTTCTTTGATGATTGATCCACACTAATATCAATAAAGAGAAGAAAAATTCCTTTTCCATATAGGTAATTATCAAGTAATGAATAACTTTTCTTTTAATGACAGGATGGATGTTCATGATTTTAAAAAAGGAAAATCTCCAAAAAAGTTGCATGAAAAATATTTATCTATTGATAAACAAACAACAAATGTAGAAATAGCACTAGAATTTTTTAGTCTCTACTATGGGGATCTTACAGCTCCTTATAGATGCTAAAAGACTATAATCAGGTAGCCCAGTCTTTCTCAAAGCGGAATCTCTTCTTCAGACTTCCCAAGATCCATACATTGCCTACTTGAAGATCTTCTATCTGCTTAGGTGAGCTTTGGTGAGCTTCACAGTAGCCCAAGGTCTATCAATAGGAAAGTAAAATATTGGAAGTAATCACCAGGAATTCGAATAAGTTCTTCTCTTTTCATTCACAATCTCCTTATGTTCATATTACCCCTCCAGATTTGTGACGCCTTTCTAAGCCCCCTGTACACAGGGGAAAAAGCTATCTCTGGAAAAAGTGATTGTATGGAAAGATGAGGAAGAGGCCAAAAGGATGTTAGAGGGTGAAGGCATACTTCCTCTCCAGCTGTGTGAATGTATTTAGCTTTCACTACTTGTTCTATAATTGCTACAAGAATAGTTTCTCTATATTAACAATATTATTTTCAGTGCTCTTTAACAAACTTTATTTAGCAAACTTTCACAATGCTTATGGGATGCTTTTAAGCCTTCTGCTAACTACTCGAAATGAATCATTTGGACTTCCTTTTATGCACCTTCTTATTACAAATGCATTATTTCTTTAAATAATCTAACTCATGTCCTTTCATAAGCCACTTGGCTTTCTGTTGAATTAATCCTCTGATTTCTGAGGATATCACTTCTACATTCAGTAAACAAGAAAATTATTTTCTTAAAACAGATGCATTTTTCAGAGGTTACTACAGGTTGGTACAAGCAAAGGAGAAAAAGAAACTAGGAATATGAATTGTTCAGACTGAGTTTGTTACAAAATAATGCAGTGCATTACAGATCCATAAGTACTGCCAGGACAACTGTCAACACATCAAGTACACCTTAGGTGAAAGTTTTTTTAGGTGAGATAGATCATTGTCTGCAGATGTGACCTAAGGGGGAAAGTTTCTTCAAAAAGTAAAATGTTTTCCCTTTATTGTTATCAGGAAAGGAAAGGAGGGAGAAAGGACTTCTAGCATTTTCTAGGTAAAACAAACAAACAAACAAAAATTAAAAGAAAAATGAAAAAAAAACTTGTTCTATGGCCTGAAAATATGAGGTCCGTTATTTATAGAAAATGTAATCTTCACATCCCATAATAAACTGTAATCTCAACGCAAGATAGCACCTCTTTATGGCAGCACTATCATCATGAATATAAAGGAGAGCAACTAAAAGATAACAGAAATTCAAGTAAACAAGCAGCTTACATGCTCCATGTAGAATCCAGTCTACATATATTTTGTAGTTGGTGCTTATAGATATATATGTCACAATTGGTTTTACTCTTCAAAGAAGTATGAGAGGTTTGATAAGGTTGTTAAGTCTACCTGTACCATAAGCAGTTTTATCATCATCGTCATGGCTGGGCTTCGCGAACGAAGATTTGGGACAGTTTTAAGAGGCCATCAAAATAATACATGGAGAGTTATGAAAGTACTGAATGAAATTTTACGGCCCATGTTATGCAGGAAATCAGACTAAATGATCATAATGTGTGCTATGAGACCAAAATTTACAAATCTAAGAAAAAAGTGAAATTATTAGTTTGAGCATGGGAAAAAAAAATTAACTAATAAAAAGCTAGAAAATGGCAAAGGACTTTCAAAAGGAATGGGCTCCCAAGTATTTTAGACTCACTTGGAAATCTAAGCTAAAGCTCCATGTTAAATCAAATCACCATAATTGATTTATTATCTTACCCTAGAGAAAACAGATACTTTTAAAGGCAGATTCAGAAACTTTTTGGAGGGGCTATTGTTTTGTATTCTACCACCTCTGAAACTGTCCACTGCATGTGGATTAAAAGAAGAAATATATGAGAACAAAAACATGTGAAAATTTGTAACCAATGGAAGATACTGAAATATAAATGCCTTGACTTCCAACTTTTCAATACTAGAGATGAATAATGTCACATTCTCTTGAAAACAAGTATTTTCTGTTTGCTGTTTTTGATATCTTGTATTCTTGCATTTGTTTACAAGTGTACCATGAAACATAGATAAGGGTTTTTTTCCCAGTTATTAACAATTCCTTACTTGGAAGCTAAGGGATACCTGAAATACATAGAAAAACAAATAAAATAGATTGATAGCTGTTCAAAACTGCTCAGAGTTTTATAATGCTAAAATAAGATCTAATTTTTATGACTTGAAGTATATTTCAATGAAACTACATTCAGAACCCAAAGCTATAAACCTTGGAGTATTTTCTACATGATTCCAAAACATGCTTTCCTGCCCTGTAGTCACATATCAGCCTTAGCACAAGTTTCTGTTATGGAGCCACCTATGTTACAACAGCTTGGCAGCTCTAATTTCTGTTTACAAATTCATATTACAGCTAAGTAATTCATTAAAGTTTGATTATATTTTCTTTTTATTAAGTAGAAGGCAAAGGGACCCATCTGCAGATGTTGAGACACTATCATAAGAAGTGGCCAAGTCTGACAGTTCCTATTTTTAAAAACAGCAGTTGTTTTAGGAATTCATTTAATCTGGGAGTGATATGGACTCCCTGATCTTGTTTTCCTAAAAATGCATTAGCATGTTAAACAACCAAGCAAATTCTGATTACCAAATAAAAG
Organism: Manacus vitellinus; assembly: GCF_001715985.3. Classification (NCBI taxonomy): domain Eukaryota; kingdom Metazoa; phylum Chordata; class Aves; order Passeriformes; family Pipridae; genus Manacus; species Manacus vitellinus. The sequence continues at coordinate 56,792,293 of NW_021939396.1, read as the reverse complement.
GAAAAAGAGCTCTTTAGCTCAAAAACTGCTATTCACAGAAATCTGTGACACATCTGAGGAAACATTTGCACAAGCCTTTAGAAAACCCACATTTTAAAGTGCTGAGTGAATTTGCTTTTGCTGTGGGAAGTTCTGGATATTCTCCCAGTGTTTTAATTTGTTGACCAGTGTGGTTCTTCCTTCTGCAATGCAAAGAGGTTTGGCTCCTTAATATCAAGTATACTTTTTCTTTTAATTCAATTATCATTATATTTTTTTTACCATTCACTCCCTTTTCTCTGTGGCAACAGGAATGTCTGTGTACAAAACAGGAAAGCACCTTAATACTCAAAATATGCTTCTTTCACTGATCCTGATTTTTCTCATCCTTTAGCATTTACATTGGAATATTTATGGATGCCATCAAAGGAATTTCCACAGATTTCTAAAGCTAGTAGATGATGTATCTACTAGAAAACTCATAATTCTCCAAATACCAATAGCTCAAGCTTACGTAAACTGAAGGAATCAGTAAAACCAAAGGGAAAATGTTGGCTTTCAAAGGGTGTTTTATTTTCATATTACTCAAACTGCATACTTTTTCCTACCATGTCTTAAATGGACAGAGAAGTATTTTAGACTGAGCAGAACTTACTTAGTGAATTGTACAGGGCAGTTTACATAGGTATTTCACTCAGTGAAGAAATAAATGGAATTTCATTTTTAAAATAGCATCACACTTTCCTTACATTTTTCTTTTTCAGAGGATGAGACCAGTTATTCCATAGGAGAAACCCATAACTTTTACATATATAAGCAAAAAAATAGCTTGGAAACCTGACTTTGGGACCTACATAAAAATATATTTTACATGTGTATATTGAGAGGAGTCTATGGGAAAATGACAATCAGAAAACTCGAATAGTCTGCTGCAACATAGCCTTACAAAAACCCCACAGAAAGCATTTATTTGCCTCAGGAATACTTTGAGAAAACACATACTACTAAAACAATCCTTTAGAATGGAGAAAATAAAAAAGATAAAATTGAAAGTATATATCAAAACTGACCAGAATTTTGGAAAGGTAACTCATGCAGTGTTTTACTTCTCAGTTTTTAACAAACTTCAGAAGTTATCTGAAGTATTAGTAAAGTGATAATGTAATATATGTTTCACCATAACATATTACAATAGTGCATATATAAATATGAAGGATTAAGTTAGAAACATAAGTTGAAGAATATTTTAGGTCTCTATTTGTTCTTCTCATTGCTTCAGCAGATAAACAATTCCTTTGATGATATAGAAAAAAATGTATTGGAAAATGATGTAAATATTCACCACCTTCTTTCTAGTAAAATAAATGGTATTTGGCCAGGGTAACCAATTTATGATTAATCAAATTTCAATTGTACAATTTGGCACAGCTAAATTAGACATTTGACAAAAGATCAGAGCTTTGACATTCATGCAGATGAACGGGGAAATCTAAAAAAGTTGAAATAAAAAGAAAATGTTGAGTTGTTTCTCATGTATTCACTTCACCTCAGTGCCCTAATTTTGTTTTCTACTGTGCTCCTTGAGTTTGATATTAAAAATATGATTTCTAGCAGGGTCAGTGAAAAAAAAAAAAGGCTTCAAGGGAAAGATTTTAAATTTAGAAATCAGACTTTTGGTCAAAATTTTCCCTGGGGAAAAAATGTTGAATTCATTAGTACTGCATCATGGCAGAAATTATCGAAATATCTAAAGGCAAACAAAAAAAAAGTTATCAGGGGAGAGAAGAATGCAACAGATAAATCGACAGCTAGAATAAGGTTATTTTTCTTATGCTTATAGTTGATGTAGTACTGAAGGGAATTGTTCCTATCCTTAGAGAGTAGCAGCTATTAGAAGTCTATCCTTAGATCTTTGTCCCTTAGTTGTCCCCAAACAGACCACCTCACAGAGTATTATAAGGAAAATTCACAAGAAATGGTTTCAGCAAAGTAAATAAGGAAAGATGAGATCTGTGTTCCATTATTGGACATTGGCAGAATAAAAGAAGGAATGGAAAATACACTTAAAATTATCCGAAATTTCTATATCCTTTTTTTTCTTTGATAGGACAAAATGATGGTAAGAGGAAAAGTAAATGCTAGCAATATCAACTTCCTTCCAAAATAAAAACAAGAAGTAAGCCTAGTCGTGGCATCCAAGTAGAAATCAGAGATACTGAGAACAAAGAAGCAGAGGTGTATAGTGTCTTTGGTGGATTTCTTAGCACAAAAACTTATATTGGAGCAAACCACATTCATAAATGTTCCACAATATGTAAAGAATTCATACATTCGAGTGAGTTTGCACAACCGCTTAATGAATATATAAAAATATTGAAGAAATATAGAAACCTCATACTTGGATTAAGAATGGGTTTGTAAATTAAATATACTTTCAGAATTTTTACAGGAAGACTTCAATTTTTTCCCTTTTGTCTAGACTGTACAGTTTTGCTGTCAGAAAAATCAGACTTGGGCCTGAAAGTGGTCCTGACAAAGATGAAAGGGCTTTTTCTCTAAAGCTGTGTTAAATAAAAAGTGAGATATGTAACCGCAAGGGAAAAAAATGACTTTTATGGCTTAATATGTCTTTTCTGGAGACCAAAATTTAATGTATGAGCTCAAACAAATAATTGTCTGTAGCCATGTACCTTTCATAAAACGGGAGAAAACAATTACAGCTATCACACTCAGCTTCTGTCCCAAAGGATACTTCATTAATCACTTGCCCTGCTTAGCAGCTGACCTGCTGGAAATAAAACATGTCAGGTCCCCCTTCATGCTTTGGAAAATTTAATGATCATGCTTAACATGTTAAAAATTTTATTTCTTATTCTGAATTAGTGACTTCATTTTTTCTTTCCAATAACTGTAAGATTGCTAAGTATTGCTATAGAAACTTTAATAACTTGTTTTGAAACCTCACAAAGATAGCTCAAGTAGTTCAGAAACTTAACCTATACAACTTAGTCTTTCTTGGAGGATGAGCAAAAGGCTTTTCAAAACAAATTAAGTTTATTGTGGGAAATAATTTTTGGGAGAAACTGCTTTAATTCATTCAAGTTTATTTGAATTCTTTTAAGAAAATCTTTTCTTGCACGTAATAAACTCATTTCAACATACTTTTTTTAATTTATATTTTTAATGGATCTGTAAAAAACTTTAATCCCGTCTTTACTCTGCAGTGAAATAAGACATTTCTTTTTGAATTTGGGGTGCACCACATTACTACAGTGACTTTTTTTTTTTTTCCAAAGAACACCTCACATCATCCCTTTTTCCTTCCTAATGAAGTATAATATATTTCACTGTAAATATACTATAAATTTGTCTATCACTAATTCTACTTTAGAGGTATAAAAATATTTTGTGAGATATCAGAAGTATTCTTTTAAACAAATTACAGAAAGACTTATGTGTGTGTAAATTCCTATCAAGTGTGAGGAATAAAACTTGAGGTGAATCATCACACATTTGATGTAGTGATAATTCTCTGTATTCAGTTTGGATTCCTTTTCATTTATTTCTCATTCAATTTAATTTTAATTTCTATTAGTGACTTATGATGTATCACTTCCACGTAAGCATCAGAAGAAGATAGGAGGATAAAAGATTGTCTAGTAATAGTGGAAATACACTGATTATGTTCTGATGGATAAATGGAATTATGAGATTCTGCTTATTATTGATTCATCTACATTAAAAAGTCAGCTATCCTAAGGAAGAACCCTCCATCATGTCTGAACTCAGACATGCAGAAAATGCACTAACTTTAACTCCTTTAAGAGAGAAGTTATAATTTCATAGACTCATAATAAGATTACACTGAGGTAATGCTTCAACCACAATAGGGATGTTATGCAAAATGTCTGTTCAATCTGCTGTAATTAGTGCAAGCAGCATAAGTATACTCCATAAGGAATAGGCATGCCTAGTCTTATTAAGCAGGAACACTTGAGCTGGCTCTTCCTACTCTGAGAACTCCAAAAGAGTTAATGAGAGTGGGGGGTAGTATTAGCTAGGATGTGAAGACAATGAATTTGTCTACTTGTTGTCCACAGGCAAAGGATGACAAAACCAGAACACAAACATGTGGTTTTGTACCCAGTCTACATCATATGAAGAAGCTTTCGTAAGAGCTTTTGTATAAGGAAAAAGCCCTTGTGTACTGTGGATTGTTTCAGTGATAAACCAGTCTTTCATATGGTTTTAAAAATTCAGAACGAGTTTCTCAGACAAAACATTAAACTAATGAATTCTTTGAGATTTATGATTAGTGTTTCTTGGCTTTGCTTTTTAATCAACTTCATTTATTCTTTTCCTGGCAGTGATCTAAAAGTATGCAAGTTTTAATAGAAGTCCGTGTTTACTACCTTCACTCTTCAGGAACCACTTCAAAGTAATGTTCCTATTAGCTGAATATGCTTTGCTACATTTAAGAATAGAACAATATTCACAGCTTATTGTCTAAAAATATAATTTCTGTAGGGATTTCTCACTTTTCATATCGTAAAGGAAAAACACAGTGCCTAATTCTCTACAGTCTTGCACTTTATTCTCCCATTACAATGGATGAGAAAGAAAGGAGATTTTGTTTTATACTAAAATACTTAAAGAAGTTTAATTGATCAAACAACACATAAATTTCTGTACAACTGAGAGCAAGGAAATCGACTTTTTTAAACTCAGCCTGAAAACATACTGTCCAATCATGAGAAAAGTGAACATATTAGTACTTCAGAAAAATACTCAACTTGACCAGAGTTCTCAATAACTCAAGAACAGTGGACAAAAAGATTAAATATGCAGAATTAATCTTTTTTGAAAATGAAGATATAATAATGTAGATTAACTTTTAATATTCAAGTATACTCTAAAACCCTCAGTAAAATTTTAAGAATTAATATTTGAGGAGGCAGTACTGTGGAAATGTGGAATGTGGTAATGTGGAAATACCACATTACTCAGGTAATGTGGAAATATCTTCATACTTGTGATTCTTCTGTATTATAATGTACTTTATTCAGCTGACAGTAATGTCAAAACATTTGCGATATGCATAACCAATTCGAAAGTTCCCTATCTGGATGCTCTCAAAATCCCTTGGGATTTAGTTGGCTTTCCTCAGCTTTAGCAATGGTAGTAGAAACAGATGTTAATTCTTCCACTGAGTTACAGAGGTTGTTGGACAGCCTCAGGCCCCTACCATCTGACATTTATATTTTGGACAGAATGTATTTTTGTATCCAACTTATAAGGTACCCACTTTCTTCAACAGGAAAATAACTGGTAAGTTTTGCCTTAGGAAACATTGCTTAAATATTTTCAGCTTTACAGACTAAATCATTAGAATGTTTTCAAGGAGCTGACTTTTTTTTGTCACTGTTATTACACTGGATTATGTTCATAATTGCTTAAGAATGAAGCTTTGTGCATTCACACCAAGATCAGCAAATACCAATAAACAGAGCACAAAGATGAAGCACACAGTTCCCAACAATTTAGCACTTCGATGATTAAAGGGATCTGAAACTGTTAATTATGCAGTGTAAGTTTCCATGAAACAACAGCTGCAAACGACAAATTCTACTGGAGGTCAGAAATAAAAAAAATAGCTTAGGTAATGCCACGCACAGCACAAGAGAGGCTATCCTTCACTAAACACTGAATAAAAGAGAAAGCTGGAAAAACAAATATTGTTTTAATACTTTGTTTTCCTCTGTCAAAAAAGAGTACTGTAAGAGTTCTTCTAATACATAGCAAGGCTGGTCAACGAGTGAATGAATATATAACATTTTATATAAAATTTAATGACAAATGTTTAAAAAAAACATGTCCTTAAAATCACTAAAGTTATCCAATTTTGTGTTGTTGAGATTCTGGGAGAAAGAATGCCTTATTCTGAAAATAATTGTGCCTAAGTAAATGTACCAAAAGAGTCCATAAATAAACAAGCCAAGAACACCCATGGAACTATGCATAAAACAAAAGACATGCTTTAGAAATTTTACACTATTATCAACAAGTGAATGCTTCTACCCCTCAGGCAGATAATCATTTAAGTATTACAAATACTGCAATGTTTAATGAGAGTGTCTGAAAAATTCCTGAAAATTCTTTTCAGAGATATCTGATCTACTTCACTTTAAACAAGGGGAAACCTTGTAACAATTGCCTTAATATTCCTAAAGCAGCCACTCAACCTGAAAATTTCTGAATCTAAATAAAGATACAGGCTCAGTTTTTAGGGAAACAGTAGTTGAATTAAGAAGTATAATTCTCAATAACTTCTGACTAATTTTAGACTCATTTACAAAATATGTCTTCTTGCTTCTTTTACCTTTTCTTTTTCCTTCCTTTCTTTCCACATAGATTTACAACTGTAACACCATCCTCATTTCTGTTTATAAGAGAAACCAGAATATTACTGAAAGTTTCTAACAACATTCAAAATGCATTTAGAGGTGACCCAACCAGTTCCTTCTCTTCAAAATGGAAGAGTCCTCTACACAGAAATAGGATCACTTACAATCAGCTGTGAAAACAGTTCTCTATTTTGTGCTGTAGCATTTTGTTCTTTTCCTTTAGTATTTATGGTATATTTCAGCTTATTTAGGTGATCGTACCAATCTCTTGAGCAGAATTTTCTGAGCAGAACAGTTCAATGTCCCACCTACTCTTCTATATTCTTTATATGCAACATAGAATCAATATTTTGTCACTATGTCTGAGAAAATTACTAGGCTTTCATATTAATGTAGCAAAGCACAGTGTTTTCTATACACGTCCCTGTGAGAAAGGAATCAGTGAATTTACAGAAATCTTGAAAAGAAATTTAAAACAGGGATGAAAGTAATACTTTAGGAAAGGGAGAGGTACTAAAAAGAATGCATAAAAGATGAAGAAAAAGAAGAGTAATGCAAGCAGTGGCACTATAAAGGTATTCAATGAGTTTAGCTACTCTAATATCTTTTGACTTCCACTTCATGAAACGTTCTTGTCAACATATGTCTCCTTTTGTCTGAACAAGACTCAATCACTCAATCAAATCAAGGGTTGTTATACTTGAATGCTCTGCCAAGAACACCTTGGGGCTTTTGCTGTTGATGCTTCTTAGGGGATTTTGGTAGGCTTGGTTGGTTTGTTTGTTTGTTTGAAGTTGCAGTATAAAAATATGGACATCGTGTTCAATTACAATTAAAATGTGAAGTTCTTGTGATGCTAATACTAAAAGCTTTGGATAACAGATCATGAGAGTACTGTCAATAAAAGGTGAAATAAATGTAAATATCAAAACATAGCAAAAGCATGTATACAACTTTAGCATGACTGAAAGTTAAACCAGTTGCTATATGTAGTCTGTTTTCTAGGAGAAAATCCCAACAAATTTGCTGTCAAGAGCATATAAGCAATATCCCTTATGTGATCTTTGGCTTCATACCATGTTAATGGAAACTAAAACCAGTCCAATAAGTGCACATTTCTAAGTGCTAAGTTCATTGTCATGGACATGGGTTTGTTGTTTGATCAGAGGAGGGGCCTTTGCTGACACCCGAAGTGTCCTACCATGTGCAACCCATCTTTCTGTAGCCAGCAAGGCACACATGCTAAGGGAGACCCAGTCTGGACTGGTGACTAGAGACTAGATATGATTTCCTGTGGTCTGAGAAATAACACCAGATGTCCTTCTGTTGACTGGCAATTGAGTCTGCTGCTTACAGCAAAATACCTCCTTGTAGGAGTTTTCATGTCTTTCCTTACAGTAACATTTCAAGCTATCACTTTCTGGAATGATATATGAGTGCAGATTTCTTTTTCATATAGATAAATGACATTAGCCCTCCTTTCCCTCCCTCACAAATATGAGCAAGCCCAATATATAAATGCAACATTGAATAGGCCACCATTTCTCCTTACAATTCTGGAGTAAGTAGCTCCTTTTTAACAAACCACTGAAACTGTCTTGCAGATTTGTTCTTTAGTTCTGGTCTTCTAGTTGTTCTAATTTAAAAAAATATATAATAATTATGTAGCATAACAGCTCTTCCTGCCCACAGCAAGATGTCCTCTTCACCAGAGGCTATAGAAAGATGATGAAAGAATAACTTTTCTTCCTGTGGGAATTCAAAGGTTGACATATAGCTCCAGAGTTCACCTAAAGACAAATCTTTGTCTCACTCAAATGTCATTCATTATTTTGTTAGCCTGAAGGAGAAGAGCATCCTTTCTTGCACTGGAAGTTTGAGAAGCATACATAAAATAAGTAAACCCATTTGCTGTCAGTATTCATGGGATGAAGAATGAATGAAATTCCTGAAAATAAGCAGACTATAATAATGCTAAATGAACAGTGGAAAAAAAAAGATACGAAGAATGAAAGACTGCAATATAGGACTGCATTAGGGAGGGTTCGGACCATACTGAATCTTGAAACCATGACACCATTAAAAGCTTAACAAAAACCAATATTTATTACCAAGAGGTGGCCAAGAAAACGAACAAACCCAAAAGGGAGGAAGGAGGAGAGAAATAAGCCCCCAGCACGACCTCCTCAGTTACCCAGCTGTTGCCCATAAAGTTATCTTACCAACCTAGCATGCCATTACCCATAGCAGAAGCTGCATCCTTGGAGAATCAGTAAGTTCACAAACTGGCAGGCGTCCCTGCCAAAGGCAATATTGTCCTTGAGGTAAAGCTAGTTCCCCTCCAAGAAAGCACTATCTACTTTTATACAATTAATTGAGTGACCTCAACCTCCGCAGGTGTGGCCAGCACCGCCCCGCCAGAGGCCCTCAGTCCCACCTTCTTGGTTATATAAGTGCATCTCTTCTGTGCACACATGGCTTTCCCTGCACCTGGGTATTGTACTCAGGGGGTCTTTTTCAAATGAGTCTGGGGGCGTCCTTCATCATCCTCCTCCTTCTCAATCTCTCCTTCAAGCGACCTCGGAGGACAATTGGCCAATCACAGAACACCAATTAAAACAGTTTATACAAGAAGCTCTCTTCAAGGACAACTTTCCCATTTATCAGTGCTTGTTTTCCCATAACTTGGCAAGGAAAGAGCAAAACTTTCACAGGTGGTGGGGCCAAACACAAACCAAAAGTATCAGCGTAAGTAACCCCTGATACAAGGATGCAGATATGGAAAAAAATTCACTCTAAAACAATAGATTTGCTGTTTGTTACTCTTCCTTTCTAATCTAACACCATCAAATACTTCAACTTTTATCTGTCTTTGGGAATTATCTGTGGCTCTTATAGATTTTGCCATTGGACTTTGGGGAAAAATGACTTGCAAGATTAACAGGACTGGAAAATTAGCATCTGTCAGCAAAAAGAACAGCTGTTTGGCTGAGTTACATGATGAGTAATCTCTTACTAAACATTTTCCTCACAAGTAATTAATAGAATCTATTTAGTGTTCTTTACTAACTTAAGAATTTTAACTAGAATAAAAAAAACCCAAATAAAACCAAATCAAACACCACAAAACAACCCACCAAACACAAAAAACCCAGAGATATAATTTTCCATGTCTGAGTCCTGTATTATAGTCTTTCAGAAATGTGCTGACTCTTTCTGTCCTAATTTTGCCATCATTTGCCTAAATTTGCAATTATTCATATTCTATAAATTTATCAGATCCCCAGGCTGAGCTGCAATGTACTAATCCCCTCCACCTTCTAAAATCGTTGCTTTCCATATGGTGTGTAGTTCTGAAATTAACAGTCATGTAAATGGCAGTTCATATTGCAGTGGCAGTTGGATTTTTCAATATTCAGGTAGGGTGTAAATCAGCACAGAGGAACTGTATCCTTTGTATCAGCATGATTAGGTTGCAGATCATACCCTCTTTATATATTAGCAGTTCTTTGTCCTCCCACTAAACAAATGCATCATTCCACTTCTCAGGAATCTAAGAGAATATATCATACAGATGACTGCTAGACACTGGCAGTTATGATAATAATTTCATGTTTTTTTCTGGTCATATTTAAAATTGCAGTTTCCCTCACCCTGAAACTAGAGTAACTGTAAGCTGGACATTCTAAACTAGGAAGTCTAGTACTGCTGCTTTTAATGAAAGACAAGTATACTGGCCCATAGGTTTAGAGCTTTTAAGTAAGTACTTAACATTGCAATATCCATTTATCATACACTAGACCTGGCAGCTGTGGGATGTGTTTCAAAGAGAGTAGCTGTAAATATTTGCTAAAAGACCTTCAGAAAACATTGTAAAAAAGGTTTAAAAAAACTGATCTTTGTCTCAGCTCTGAAGTAGGCAGGATCATGTGAAAATATGATGAAAAAACATTATTGCAATTAAACACAAATGAGAAATGTGGGAGAAAAATAACTGAAGAACTTTGACTTTTTTTAATATAACATTAAAACATATTGGACATACACTAAAGCTGTCCAGTAGAGCTTATTGAATCCATTTGTAAGTTTAGAGTTTTATAACAGATATAAAATATAAGCACCATTATGCAGCACTTTATGTTTGCAACTCTAAAGCACAAGCTCTGCAGCACCTCCGCGAATTTGGTGAAGACTATCAATGGAAAAAAGCCCACTGACAGCAATAAATGAGAATAAAGGAAAGTGTGAATAGCATAGTTGCAAACTGTTTTGCAAAGAAATTTCCTGTTTTGAAAACTAACTTATCTTGTATAACCAAATAAATTGCATGCCATTCTACAATTGACTTTGCATTTTCAATCACATCAACGCTACATGTTCACACACAAAAAAGTTAACAATATAAATTTCTTCTACAAATGGTTTCCCAAAGTGAAGAGAAAATCTACTCATCTCTCCTAAAAAAGTTAATAGTGAGCACTGAGTGGGATAAGAAATGTGGAGGTGACATGATCATAATTGATATATTAGAACTTTATTTAAAAATCTTAGGTTAGACAACTGAAATAAAATTCATCGAACAACTTGTCCTGCAGCAAACCCTGCCTTTCCACAGTCCTTACCTTTATGTTTCACAAATTATTTTTTTTCCAGAGAAAATAATTGTGTACAACAAATATCTAGATCTGTATATCTATTAAGGCTTTAACAAATTATAAAGTCTCCTTTAAAACTCACTGTATAGTGAAGCATACTTATGGCAAATTATACCACTTCTATACAAACTGAGAATTAAAGTGACAAGTTTTAGTTTATACTTCTGTCATATATTTTTGAATCACAATGCTTCAACACCATTCAGAATAAATAAAGCCAGTAAAATCTCATGGGAAAAACAAATACATCCAGTCTGCCAGGTACTGACAGGGAGAAGTAGTATGATATTAACAGAGTAATGCGGGAATGGGAAACATCAGCAGTCAAATGGCATTAATTAAGAATAGGTAAGAGTCCTACACACTTTTTTTTTGAATAATGTTTTATTTTGATTCTTTCAGAATAGTTTTACACTTTCTGTATTAAAGGTTTCTCTTCTACCCTATGCTTCCTTGCTCTCATCTCTGTCCTTCATACCTAAACATCTTCTTTTACTACTCCCAAACCAATAAATCCTGAAGTTTGCAGGACACCAAACTGCTGAGGTTCACAGCTAGAGTCCTTTTCTTTGAGCTAATATTTTTCCACCATATTTAAACACAAATTACATTTTTCAATAAAAAGATAATTATTGCTCTGAATAGATTGTTTGCTTCAAATATAACTGTTTTCAGTATTACTTTGTATATCTTTCAGAGTATATGTGATAATAATGTTCTCACACACAATCAAAAACTGAAAAAAAATTCTTAATAAATTAAAAGGAAAAACACCAACAAACATAAAAGACAGGAAAAAAAATTTCTGCTCTTCAATGGTAACATATGAAAAGTCAAGACCATCACTGAAAATGAGACTCTCTAATTATAAAACTTACCGAATAGAACTGAACAGAAGGATTCCCTCCCAGTTTCCTCTAAAAATGCATAATTTATTCCCTAATTTACATTAAACTTCTAGAGTAATAGTTGATGCATAATAAATAAAATATATTGTAATATCAAAAATAAGAGGCTGCATTTTCAGCAAATGTAGTTTAGTGGAGATCCAGTGATGAACAGATCTGTTACATATATAGAGCAGAAGGATTAGCTGTTATTTCTAACTCTTGTTACATTATCTTACTTTGTCATCTAGGGAAAAATTAAAAGAAGTAGGATTATTTTTTCTGCTGTCTAAAGTTCCAAAGTTATTTTGCTCAAGTTGACAAAGAAGAACTTGGCAGGTTTGAGGCTTAAAGTTATATATTACATAATGCAGACATGAAAGCCATAATTTTCTGCTTTAAATGGTGACTTGCCAGCAGAAGGAGATAAAAGACATGAACACAATCAACATAAGTAATAAAACCTTCTGGATCACTTGCCAGTAGGTTGTGTGAGTAATTTCAAAATCATTATTGGATTTGCAGTGTTGGCTGCCTCCTGTGCAGCTGCCTTAAATGTGGAATAGAATCCCTTTTGGAATATTTCCCTTGCACTAAAAGAGACATCATTCTGGTCTAAATGTGCACATTTACTTTTATAAAATAAGACTCCACTATTATGGCTAGATAAATTCACTTAACCATATGTGCATGTAATTTTATTCTGCTTAAATACTGCATGTTTCCCAAACCTTAGGAAGCAGGATAACCTCGTAGAAGACTCTAAGTTATTCCATTTTGAAATAAGTATTCTGCTTTTATAGATTTTCTTTTATTTTTTTTTAAACTTAATTACAAGACAGAGAAGGTCTTTAGAAGTTGTATTTGCTAAAGACTTGTTTACAGACAGGATATCACTTATAACTTGTTTAGTTTTACCAAATCCTTAGATGACCTTTCAACAGGCTGCCCAGGGAAGTGGTTGAGTCACCATCCCTGGAGGTATGTAAAAGATGTGTAGATGTTGCACTTAGGGACATGGTTTACTGGTGAATTTGGCAGGGTTGGGTTAATGATTGGACTTGGTGACAGGTCTTTTCCAACTTAAATTATTTTATGATCCCATGAAATCCTACACACCTTCAATATTACTGCTTCTTGGAAATAAATACAAAGGTAAACCATATCGTCAGATAGCAATTTCAAAACTGGTTTCACGAAATTACAGTGAGGAGTGTACATTCTCCCTCTACCCACTTGAGATCTAGCCAGGCTTATGAATTTATATGACTGTATGAGAAAATTTGAGATTAGTATTTTTACTATGCTAGGCAATGTGACATGCTTGTGTCTCAAAAACTTTATTGTTTAATGCCAACACAAACCAAATAGAAAGAAGGTATTGAACAAAAAGCATGTGACTAAAATTTAAAGAACAGATTCAGAAAATCTTAGGTTTGGGATTTTCAGGAAGAGTTTGAATGTTGTACAGGAAAGTGTCATGTTTTTGTGGGGGATACTTATGGTTCTATTTTCATTTGGAAAATGAGGAGAGAGTGAATGGGATGTAACAACATTTGAAATCAATTTGAGATGTGTAGCATTGCCTATATATTTCTGGTGAATTGGGGCATGACGAAGTTAAATGGTTTGCCAAAGATTGTATGGTAAGACGACAATTGACATGGGAAACAAGGTTAACTTTTTTACCCGAGTCTACATTCTAATACTGTGGGTAATTCCATTTCAATATCAACCCATTTCGAAGCAGAATAAAAGATTACAACATCTAACGCTGAAAGAGAGCAGAAAGGCTTTTAGAGAATAGAAGAGGTTTTGTTCAGAAACATGTTTTGTATCTGTGAGTGGACACAAAGAAAATATTTGAGGGTAAAAAATTCAATAGACAAAGGCATCAGAGTAGGGAAAACAGCTTGACTATATCAGGTGGCTTCATGATTCAGTGGATTGCAGGATTCACTAATGTATTCCCTTCTTCTATTTAAACTTTTCTCCTTTTAAAAATAGACATACTTCGCTTCATGAAGTCCCAGTTGCCCTGAGGACAGCTGGGATCTCAGGAACTCTGGATGGCTCTCAGGCAGGCTCTCTCCTCTCACTCTAATTGCTCACCTCACAGCTCTGTGCTGGGACACCACTACCCAGATAATCCGAAGGTGTAGCTGACTGGGTTAGTGTCCATGATACCCTCTCTCACCATGCCACATTCCTTATCTATTGCCAGCTGTGATAGCATTGTCCCAAATATTGTAACTTACTTACAAGTCAGAGGTGGAATACAACCCTTTTTACTGTGGCTAGTTAAGTTATTTTGGCATATCATCTACCACAGACTTTTGTTGTGGCAGGACACTTAACATAGGAATTTCCACACCTCTTTTTCTTTGCTGCCCTTTATCTAAACAGGAGTACAATGTGTTCATTTTTTATAAAGCTTATATAAAAGCAACAAGAAAAAAAGAGACATGATGCAAGTCACGTAGCACAAAACTTTCTGTAAGTGTCTACAATGCATGCATTCAAAATGGCCAGAAACACTCCATTGGACCCTTTCTAACTCAGTAGAAGACAGACATTGATAAATAATACTTATTAAGGTGACATTTCCCACCTAATAAAGCAGTTGAAATAATCAACATGCTTTATAGATCTTTATGGAAAGAGTAAATTCCACAGTAATTGAAATTTTTTTTATTTATTTATTTTGTTATGAGAATATGCTCGAGATAGAAACCCAGCAAAACATGGCTTCACGTTTTGCAATCTGACCTCAATTTCTATTGCTGAAATTGCTATCTTTGCATATCATCTTTCAAAGTCTAAAAGAAAGTGCACATTTCTAGAAGAGTGCTGCAGGTAGAAAGCATTTTTATGAGATTTGTTGCTGCACCACATTGTAGCCATCATCAGAGAGGACTTAATAGACATATAGTATTTTTATATATAGCCATCTCTATACACTATAACATTCTGTCCATTTCTCTGACCCTATCCTATTATTTTTACATCTTCTTTTTCTAATTTAGATTCACTCAGTCAGTCAACTTACATACCTGTCTAGACTGCTTTAACCACACACACTTGAAACTAATACTTGGAGGAGGCAGAATATCAGAAGGGAACGAGAAGGGAATGCTTTCTCTCCCTGTGTAATTGCACGATGGGATTCTGGCCAAGTTGAACACAAATAATAGAGGAGATATCATTTTGCAGTGTCAGCCCACTAATAAATTGGAACAATGAAAGATTCTATTAAATCCATTTCTGAAAGTATGCAGTTTCAGAGGCCTTGTACAAGTACATCCTCTAAACACAATAGTACAAGTTTGCAATATCCATTGCCCTCCAAAGTTTCTTGGAAGAATAGTAATTTGTCTTCAGTTTTCTAGGACACACATTATATGGTCACTTATTTATTTTAATTGAAACACAGACTAAGGGTCTTATCTACTGATTGCTCATGAATAAATGAATTATTAAATGTAAGCGTGTAGTTCATACAGAGTAAATGTTAAACTGAGTCCATAAAGTAGACTCTCATTCTGCTCTGGAAGAAGTTAAATGTCACTTTACTGTGGTCAATTACAGTGAGCATGATCCCCTGAATATCTGCTTACATATACTGTTCCTAGACATATATATACACAATGTAGCAACACTGGTGGGAAAATCAGACATAACTGACTCTATAAACAGAAACCATATGTTTCCAACAGGTGAAAGGACCAAGTACTAAGTTCAAATAGCACTTATACCCCTAGGATTAGATTTATATTTAGTTGATAAGCAGCAGTTTTGTCGGTTTAGTTCCCTAAAAGATGACAAAAGATTGGATGATGGGTGGATTGTTTTCATTTGAGATACCAGGGACTGATCTGTTCCCATTCTGCTGAAAAGAAACAGACAGTTGATTCCATATTTGCCTGAGTCCCAGCCCTCTATTGACGCTGCCACTGTTAACATTGGGCAGGACGTACTTCATTCATGCTTGGCTATGCCTAAAACAGGTTCAACCCATGCATAGTATTCATATTTTGTTTAATCTGATATCACAATAATTTTCTACAGGTGGATACTAGAGTTGGTTACTTGTCTCTAACTCAACACTGCCATACTCTTCTGTGTAAAGCTGCACTCCACTGTGTTTCACTTTAAACGTAATGATTTCTCTGCTATATGCTAACAGAAGAATAGTAATCCTAAGATTTCTTTTGTGACAATATCCTGTCATCAGTGAGAGACACTAGCTCGTAAGACTTAAATCTGAGACAAAGTCTTCCTGACAGAGAAGTCCCAAATCATGCTAGGTTTATAAGTCTAAATATGTCAGAGTAAGGGTGGTGAAACATGTACAGGTAGTTGTAGCCAGACAGTACTTCTTCCAAGACGATTTACAGAACATGTTATAGTATTCATCTGTAATAGCTTATCCCCTATAACTGGTATGTTTCATCAAGCTCATGCAAAAATCAACATTCAGCAACATGATGATGTATTCACTCTGTGCTACCATTAACCCTCTGACTCAGTTTTGTTTGCAAAAATAGGTCTAAGTGTAATCAGAAGCATTTGTGAACTGGTGTTAATTTTATTTGTCATAAGCACTTCTAAGTCATGTTTCCAAATTTGGAAATAAATGAGAAATAGGTTGAGAGCAAAGAGGAGGAAACTGACTACTTTGAAGTGTAATCATATTTGATATAGACCTTCAGTACACAAGAAGTGTTTCATTGGCATCATAATTATGGTTCCAGCTGCCATTTTTGTTATTCAGTCATGAATTTTTATTGCCACCAGGTGACTAATTTCATTCTAAATAATGAACTCAGATTTACTCATCAGCATCAATTTTTTTGTAGTCCATACATATAATAACATTTTTCTGATACAGACCCCCAAAAGCATAATTGAATGAATAGTTTAGAATAAATAAATTCATATTTTTATTTATAAGACATCAAATTTACCTTGGGATAGATAATTAGACCAGAGTCCTCTGACTGCCCTTAAAAACCAGGAAGCTGGTGATTCAGCACATGAGCAGAGCAGAGCTGACATAGTCAATGAGTTACTATTGGTTAGCTGAGCTGCAACAGCAGGTTATCTAGTTCCTTGCAGCGCATTTCAGTCAATCATATTTTAAAATGCAGTGTAACAGAAATGAGCACTCAGTCGCTGAGGTGATTAGAGCACTGTAGCACAGTGCACAGTGGGGTTCCCTAACCAGGGGAACCTCAGGGGGAGCTGAGACATCCAGCAGGAAACCCTGCTCTCGTGACAGTGGCTGATGAGACATGGGCAGGGGCAGGAGTAAGACCAGTTGTCCTCAGGGTAACCAGCCCCTGAGCTGGATGTCAGGTATGTGAAGCAGAATGAATCTCCCAAAATCCAAGGAGAAATGATCAGTAACCTGCTACACCCCTTAGACAGACACAGGTCTAGGGGCCAGATGGAATCCACCTAAGGGTACTGAGAGAGCTGGTGGAAGTGCTCACTGAGCCACTTTTTGTCATTTACCAGCAGTCTTGGCTAAGTGGAAGTTGACTGGAAGTTAGCAAATGTTACACCAATCTACAAGAATGACCAGAAAGAGGAACCAGGGAATGCAGGCCTTTTAACCTTACCTCGGTGCTGGGGAAGTTCATGGATCATCTTGAGAGCCATCATGTGGTATATAAAGGACAACCAGTGAATAGGACCCAGCCAGCATGAGTTCATGAAAGGCAGGTCCTGCTTGATCAACTGTATCTCCTTCTATGACAAAGTGACCCACTTAGGGGATGAGAGAAAGGCTGTGAATGCTGTCTACCTGGACACTAGTAAAGCCTTTGACACAGCTTTCCACAACATTCTCCTGGAGAAACTGGCTGTGCATGGCTTGGACAACTACACTGTTTGCTGGGTTAAAAACCGGCTGGATGGTCGGGCCCAATGAGTGGTGGTGAATGGTACCACATTCAGCTGGCAGACGGTCATTAGTGGGATTCCCCAGGGATCAGTATTGGGGCCATTCTTGTTTAATATATTTATCAATGATCTGGATGCGGGGATCAAGTGCACCCGCAATAAGTTTGCACACAACATCAAGTTGGGCTGGAGGGCAGGAAGGCTCTGCAGAGGGATCCAGACAGACTGGATTGATGGGACAAGTCCAGCTGTATGAGGACAGCTGAACAGGAGCCAGCAGTGTCAGAAGACTTGTGTCAGAAATAGTGCGGCCAGCAGGACCAGGGCAGTGATCTCCCTTCCGTGCTTGGAACTCCCTGCCCTTGTGCAAGGCCACACCTTGAATCCTATGTTCAGAAGCATATTGAAGTTCTGAAGCATGCCCAGAGAAGGCCAATGAAGCTGATGAATGGTTTGGAACACAAGGTTTATAAGGAGTAGCTAAGAGGCTGCGTGGGTTGCAGGGGGACAACTTGCTTCGTCACAAACCTCTCCATAGGCGGTAGGGAATCTCTGCTCTGGAGCATCTCCTCCCACTTCTTCTCTGGCCTGGGTATCTGCAGGTCTGTTTCTGTCACAGCTCCTGCTAAATACTATTTTACCCTTTCTTAAATACACTTTCCAGAGGTACCCCACCCATAGCCAAGGAGATCAGCTGTGCCCTGTGGTGGGTGAGTTGGAGCCAGCTGGGAACAGGTAGTGAAGTGTGAAGCCACCCTGCACTGTCCTCTCCGAGGTTACTCTGCTTCTCCTACTATCAAGTGCCTTGCTATACAAAACCAATATATGTGCTTAGATGGGATTTGTAATTTTTTTTCTTGTATGTACTTTGATCTCTGTGTGTATTAATCAGACCTTTCACTTTATAAGCTTTAAACTTTGTAAACATTAACCTTACAGTTTTATAATATATAATCAGAAATCACAATAAAGTTACTGTAAATATCTAATGTTTCTGTATGAAATGGATTCTTATTCCTAAAAATGCAACATATTCATTAGAAAATATTTTTAAACAAAACATTCCAAATTTCAAATACTAAGTATATCCCAACAAAAATGCAAATAATGTGATATATTTGGAGGGAAAATGCAGTATATGAAGGGTGAAATAGGAGTAACTAAATGAGGCAGCTCAAGTGCTTTAACTGCCCTGATGAAGCATAAGGCAGCTTAGAGCTGGAATAAAATAAAAGAATCTCTTAAAGGTTCATAGAAATCATTAAATAGTAAGTATACTCTTCTTTAAGTTCATATTACAGATATCTATTTCCTATTTCAATGCAAAATAATATTATCAATTTCACCTATGTGTGAGATAACCAAACAACACACAGTTGCATCATCAAATTAGCAAACTGCAAATTTTGTTTATTCCTTGTGTAAAGAAAATTACTGAAGTTTTGACCATGACAAATAGTTGTTATTTCCCTGTATTATCAGGTCTTGAGCAATAAAACATGTGCAGTCACAGTCCTAAATGTAAGAAAGATAATCTCATATTTGCAATGCAGGAGACATCTTTAGTATGAGCTTCAGGAAATTTTGATTTAAAAGAAATAAAAATCCTGATATTAGCAATTATCAGTTGTGCTCTTCAACTATTACTAGCCAACCAAACAAATAACAAATCCAACCTCAAAAAAACCTTTGTTTCTTTGGGGTTTGTTATTTGGTTTTTTTTCTTTTGTTTGTTTGTTTTCCCCTGCCCTGTTAAAAAACCATAGCATGTAGACAGAAAGGATTCTGTTGATATCCTTAAGAAAAACTGTATAATAAACTCTGTCATCAAATATTTTTTAAGGAAAAGAAACTACTTGGGAATAAGAAAAAGGATATTCACATGGATGAAGAATTTGTGAACAGATAATACAGGGTAGAGAATGACCACATGCAGATAGTATGGATCTGATCAACGGAGACTCACAGGGATTGTAGTGCAATCAACTAGATGTAATATATTGAAAAATGATCAGGGCGAGAGAAGGGAGTGAAGTGATGATGTTCCCATTTGATACCAAATTTCTTAAGGTAGTAAAGACAAGGACTAGCTGTTAAGTACTGCAGAAGACCAGCACAATACTGAGCAACTAAAAAGGTGAAATAAATTCAACATTAAGAAATGCATGTTTGTCAAAAAAGGAACTAGATTATTCAAAATTATTAGAAAGAATCAATAATAAGGGAATAATACGGGAAGCATCATGCTTCTACTTAATAAATTAAAAATGCTGTTACATTTTGAATACTCCCAGCAGATTTGTCCCAGATTCATCCCATCTCAGAAAAGCATGTTATAAAATTGGAAAAGGACAATTGCACCCGTAGAAATGTTTCATGCGAGGAATGATTAAACAGCCTAGATTCTTCAGCCTGAAAAATGAATGATAGATATCTATAAAATAAATGAGACAGATAGAAATTAAATGGTAGATTACTATTCACTCTCGCCTCTAATGCAGTAAGTAAAGCTAGAGGGGTCAGGCTCAAAATTAAAGAACTTTATGTCTTCTCTGAGTATTAAAGTGGTGAAATTTCTTGCTGCAGGTTCACAGGCTTACAGGACTGGAATGGAGCTCAGGAGGTCTCTGGTCCAAACTCCTCCCTAAAGCAGAGTCAGGTCCGGGGTCAGACTCACCAGATGAGGTCAAATTTTTTAGACGGAAATTATATAATGGACTATTAAGTCCCCTCACAACACCATTTTTTCCCCCCCTCCCATCCCCAAACCAACAGGGGAAGCTCAAAATTGGTGGGAGGTACAAGAGTCTTCTAGAGATGCATTGCTGTGTGCTTGTTTTTCTATTTCCTAGGCTCATATTTTGCATAGAGACAAAAGATTCGCTATACGGACCTTTTTCTGACCCCATATAGCATTTTTTCATGTTCTCATGGATAGATTAGTAATAAGTATGATTCAACAGAGAAATTGTTAAAAAGGAACACTTCATTTCCCAAATGAAAACCTAAAAACCTTTAATGAAATACTAATGGGAAAGAGTTATATTATAAAGATTAAAGAGTGTCTATGAGCACCAGGATGTCATTGCCAGTTTTGACACCAAGCTCATTAGAGTTGTGCCTTAATTGCCACTGAGACAGCATGCTGAAATAATTGACTGTAACTGCAGATTCACTTTTTTGAACTGCCTTTCTTCATTCTGGCACACTGCTTAGATCTCGTTCTCTTCAGTGTAATGCAAGGGCTGTAAGCAATTGAAAAAAGTCATTCTGCTGCCAGAGTTTAAATAAGTATTAGCTTTTACAGTGATTTTTGCTCAGTGTGGCTACAAATGAAAAAATGGTGACTCTCTAACTAATGCCATTCTATAAGTAGATAAAGATTGCTATGAACCCAATCCTTGTACCTGCTGAGTTTCAATTTTAATTTCTTTTGGTTCTCAAAGAGGGATCAGTGGGTCAGCATACATGCGTGCAATGATTATGCCCATCTACATCCTCAAACCCAGGATGTGAGTGAGTGAGGTTGGGGTTACCTCATTACAAGCCTTAGCCTGAAGGTAATCAGCAGTATGTGTGAGCAGCCCAAGGAGTAAATGTATATTGTCAGATACATTGCAATTTTAATACTGGGCACTAACAGCAGCCAGTGTTCAAAAGTCTGTGTTCTTACATTTAAACTACAAATGTAACATTCACAAATTTATGCTAAGAATGCTGCAGTGCAAAACCAAACACTGAAAAGTTGGAAGTTACTACAGACAGTATTTATTTTGTCCTAATTTAGCCCCTTTGTACACATACAATGTGTAATCACGTACTTTCATACAATTTTCTGAGTATCCTTGTCTCATTCAGGGTGCCTTTCACATCTGTACCATTCCTTCACAACATCTTTATCTTCATTATTCAGCGTGTGGTCATACGCCTTGTTTGATGAATATTATTCAAACTCTGCCTTGAAGGCAGAACTAATTTGTTTGTAGGCTTCTACAGTATTTATCACAGATATTACGCCATAGCACAAACAAATCACTTGATTTTTACAGTACCCCTGGAAAATAAAATGTTGTTTTCCTTTACATAAGAAGGAAGAGAAGGTCAGATGCATCTATTAATTTGGAATTCCTATTCTGACGTGTATTTTTATACCATGTGACATTGCATGGCATTTTATCTATTTAACAAAAAACTCTGTATTTGCTCTATACTGCCCTTACTGCCGGGATTTTGACACATCCAATCCTCAGACACAGGAAGTGAAGGATGGATAGTTTGGTGACCTATAAGAAGTTTGACTAACATGACCTTCCCATAACTATTGGATTGGCATTAAGAAGGATGGTTTACTTCCACATAACACAATTTAAATGTCTATGTATAAGACTTTGTATATCTCTTCCATCTCTGCCTTTCCTCATTTTATTTACAACTTTCTGAACAAGCAAAGCAGTAATCCTATAACTGTTTCATTACATGGTTTTTGGTCATATCTAGATCATGTCTATTCATTGCAGTGAATATGTATATGTGATAATAGATTCACGATTGCAAACTAAAGCACATGTACAAGAAGCTGAATTTTCAGAATTTTAGAAGTCTCAAATCCAACTCTTTCTGATATTGAAAAACCTTGTTATTATAGTTGGTGCAGTAGGTTCTGTATCATCTACTCTTCCTCCTTGCCAAAATCCAGGTGTTGTCCTTGCTTTCTCTTTACCCCAGTTTGTCAGCTGATTGCTACACTATATAGCTGACGACTGCACAGCAGAATGACTGTTCATTTCAGTCACTGCAGACTGGTTCAGGCTTAGAACAGCTTGGGTTGACTAGAGCTTTCATGGTACATAGTAATCAGCTGTTCAGACACAGCCAGATACTCTTTGTCTTATGTGTTGCCCTTAAGGTCTTTGAAAAATATTTGCAGATTTTCAGTTTAGAGGACCTGAAATATCAACACAGCTGTGATGCTGCTTGACAGAGTTCCTTTTATTAGCGTGGATCCAGGTGGTTTTTTTCATGTTCTCAGGCATAACTTCATGGTACATGGATGTCTATTAGGGTGCAGAGCAAGATGGAATAACGTTGCAAGGCTAGTCTTATCACAGAAGCATTCTGACACAAAAGTGTTCAAAGTAGATCCTAGGACAAAGATATCTCTCTGTGTCTTGGAAGGAACTAGTGAATTTACCTGAGAAGTGAGCAATTAGTATGCATTCATGTAACATGACCAAGAGGAAACCAAGGCGTAGAGCAGAAAGAGATTTAAAAATGAGTGTTGGACACACTTTCTACTTCCTTGACAAATGATTTCCAGTTTCATCATAACCTCCAGCTCCAAATTCCCCATGCTTCTGGCCCCGTCAGTAAATAGTTGTTCCCATGCTTTGCAGGCCCAAACACACTTCCGAATCTATGTTTTTTTCCTCTCAGATAATTCCAAAAATTCTGTCAAATTCCTTGCACTATACAGGCACAAGTTTATCAGACCCCGTTTCATTTTCAAAATCTTCAATTGAAGGTTTTTTTATTTCATTGTTTGTGACCCATAATATAGACAAGAACAAACATGCCCATCTCCAGTACTCCTTAAATTTGGCTCTGATAGCTTTCTCTTCCAATAATGCTTAGTATCAAACAGAGAAACAATATTTCCTCTGGTAGCTGGATCCAGCTCAGGTCAGAAACTGGAGCACATGAGGTGTGGACTGAGTCTTAAGGGAATATGGGAGACTCAGAAACCGCTCCTGAAATACGCAGAGTGGAATTGTTCAAAAGGTGGAACCTGGCACCATATGGTCAGATGTTTCCATAGATGTCAGCAAACCAAATCTGTCACAAAGGATAGTTTCATGCCCCAAAGAATGTACATGCTAGCACTATCCACTGAAAGTTTCTGGAACTTTATGATATTGACAAAAGTCATCTTTCCTCAGCTTCACTTTCACATGCAGCTGAAGTCTACCCATAAAGAGCAGATACTATGTATGATAAAAAGATTTCTCTAAGACAAATATCTAACCACTGAAATATAGATGATAGTTGAAAAAGCTCTAAGCAACTGAACACACTTTATACAGTCACACATCTTTGACTCTGCCATTAGATACACTGAATTTAGTCATCATGTGACCAGCTTCAACTGAGTTTTTACTTCAGTTAAAATGACAAAGCAATAATTTCATATTGTTAAAAATAATATAAAAATATGTCAAAATAGATTTTGTTTTCTACTAAAAGTTCTACAAAACATGATTTTTATAGATTTGAGTCATCATTACTGCTGTTGGAGATACAATTCCTTCTCTATGAACAGAACTTAATAGCAGGATTAAAAGTTTAAAACCTCTACAGAACACCTGGTTAGATCTTTTGGAAATTATAGTAGCATCAGTCACTTCAGTTGGATCAGGTATTTTATTTAATAAATGTAGCCTTTAACAGCTAGGTAGAGAACACTCTTTTTAGCTTTTGCTTCTTTCTGCTTTGATTATATTGCTAATATGTTTCCTGAAGTTGTTTTTCTCTCCACTTAACCCATGCATAGTGAGTAAGGAGATGACAAAATATAGCTTTGCTTTCCAATGGAAGTAATTTATCTTTAGTTCTTAAACTGAATAGCAGTGTAACATTAGATATGTTGGATAAATTAGGATGATCGATAGCACTGTTGAAGGGAGTTGTCTTTGTTAATAAATAAAGTATCAGCTCAAGACATTCACTGAGTATCCAAACTAGAAACATTTTTCCAGCTTGTCATAACCACAGGTCAGAAGATTCTTAATCACTACAAGTGCCAGCTGTCCATGCTGCTTGGAAGAATATGCTGAATAACATTGAATCTAATAGTATTCATTTTCAGTCAGGCAGAAGAAACTTTCTGAGAGGCAGAGATGGAGCCAATATCTTAACTCACTGCAGATTGCCCTGCAGTATGCCATATTGCCAGTGCTTTTGCCAAGGACCTGGGAGCGTGAGAGAGCATGACTCATTGACAAAATTCTGGCAACATCTGCCTTGACTTACACATTGTGTATAAGAAATAGTGTTATTTTAAGAGATTGGAATTTTTCAGCTGAGAAAGTAAAGTCTGTACTAATAGGCCATTTCTGCCACAATATAAAGAATTGCAACACTTTTCTGAATTATAAACATTTTAATAATTAGTACAGCAGCTATTAATAATAGTAAAATATAAATCACTACCTGAAAAATCGAAAGCTTTAGCGGTGTATTGATGTACGGTGAATCATTCCAGGAACAGTTTATGTACCACTTTAATATTCAATCAAAATCAAGTTTTTATATTAAATGAATATTGACGAACACTATTTCTTCATCTGATGAGATTAGTTCTCTATCTGGGTGAAAAAATTGTTCTCCTGCATTGACCCAGTGACGTTCTCTTTTGGGTGGCACATTTTGCAGTCTGAGTTCTACACATTTTTCTGTCTCTACTTACTTACTTTGTCTTCCAACAATGACTACTATCAATAGATAAGGCAATTTAGCTGGAGAAAGGTAATCTCTTAGCCAAATTTCCCAAGGTATTCTACATTACTAACTGCCAAAGTCATAGTCATGAACCATTAATAATAATTTTCTAACACTTTAGAATCCTGAAAAAGTATGAATGGGGAGAGGGAAAAAAAAAAAGAAAAGAAAAAAGTAATGATACAGTGTTGTCTTTTTGTAAAGGGCAAATAATAATTGTGAGCAGTTAGAGTATGTAAGTGTTATGCAGATCCTTTGGTGAGAACTAAAGGAGGATGCAATTAATGCCATTTAGCCAAGTGTAAGCTTGTTAGATTCATATAATTGGGATTAAGGGAAAAAAAAAACCAACAAATTGAATAGTGAAAAAGGTAAAATCAATGATATTTAGGCTTCCATCTTCCCAGACAATGCTTTTCAGACACCACCATGGTACTACATGATTTACCACATGTCAAGTGAATTTAAGGAAACCAGCAATTATTACATCTTGAAACCAAACAGTTGACCTGGTTATAAACCTTTCAGTACATGCATTTCACAGAATCATTGCAGTTTCTTTACTTTATTAGCAAGTTTGATTTTATAAAAATAAATAATAAAAATTTAAACTTACAACATTTTTTATATAGATAACAAAAGAATATGCTAGAATCACTTTGCATATTTTATGCAAACACAGGCTTAAAGAACACAGAGTCAAAGTAAAAAATACATGGGAATTGTAAAGGTTAGGATACTTATGACACACTTATTAGAATTTACTTTAGAATTTATGAAAGATTATGCCATGCTGACATTTTTAAAACCAAGACTGGATATTTTTGAATATTTGCTTGACTGAAATTACTGAAGCTTATGCAGACATTTAGAAGAATCTCATAGTATGTGTTTTGCAGATCGGTAAGATTACAGTAGTTCTGCCTGGTGTTACCTTATAAGAATTTCCATAAGGAAATATTAGCACATCTCCAGTTTACAAATATGAAATGAGAAAAAAAAAAACAGAGAAGTCTTTGTATATCAATAGAAAGTCCAACTCCCATCCCCTGTTTATCCAGAAATGAAATTAGCAGACTGTTCACCTTGCTTCCTTGACACTTTCTTTATCGCCTGCTTCATAACTGAGTTTCAGTTTCCAGAACATTTTCTAAGCAACTGTCTGTATTTGTCCAGTGAGACTTGTGTCTCTCCTTCTAGACAGAGCAGAATATGAAGAATGCTTTACATAGCATTGGAAAACACAGATAGCTCTGGAACAGAATTTTACCTGGATTTATAAATACTTTATATTTTTATGTTAGGATTTCTGAAATATAGATTTTAAAACTAAACATTTTTATCACTGGTTATAAAGAGGAATCCCAAAGGGTTCAACTGTTTAAGAGAAGTCCAACAGCATTATCTGGACAGTGAAGAAAATTCAGCTATTGCACAGAAAATTTATTATGCAGTATTTATGTTTTACTAGCCCAGAGAAGAGAATTAAACACTGTCATCTCAACTGTGCTGGAGATAAAAACATTGTTAGTTTTCTCATTTAGTGTCTAAACATTAAATTTATAAAACTTCTGAAAGTATTGCTAATGTCATGGAAGAATTTCAGATAAGTTACCATTTTAAGCTTTGAATAGAGCATTTCAATAGAACTTTATGATTTTTTTTTAATATATTTTTAGTAGACTAATATATAATAACATGAGGCTGTACCAAGAGCAAAAAGTGCCTGAACAATTACAAATTACTATGCACAAATAGAGGTGAACTATTATTTATCATTCTATGATAATCCTCTTTTTTTCCTCTCAACAAGATACCCTAAACACGTTGGTGTTCATTTAGTTAGCAACTTGCTAGTATTTTCTTTTCTTTTTTTTTTTGAGTTACATATATAGAAAGTTATTGAAATACTCATGTAAAACTATTAGCTCCCCAATATTATTTCTAACACTCCATCTAAAGTCATTATCTTATGATTTCCTTTGTATAAAATGCCATGTGCATCTGAATAATCACATTACAATATGAAAATTTTTCAAAAAAATTAAATAGGTATTGCTATTAAAACACACCTTGCTTACCCTAGTCAACTACCATGAACCTAGTGATACGTAAGACAATGTCAATATTCAATATCAAAATCATTCAAATACAATAAAACCATGATAACCTCTTACAGAGAGACTATGTGGAAGAAATTGACTTTTAGTCCCCTCAAAGGAACTATTAACTGTCATAATTGATCTCAGCACTGAGACTTTAATCAGCCCCATCTGCTATATGGCCCATTAGAAGACAATATTATGCATGGAAGGATGTTTAGTTGTCACCAAAACTGTATGGGCAGGAGTTGTTTACTAGACAATTATGTGGAGATGATTCTTAGTATAAAAAAGACATTTATACAGCTATAGAAAGTAAACTACTTTACCACTAAGTAAATGAGTAGAGAGTCTCTTACCTAAGGAGAGACTAGAATGAAGTTTTGGGCAAAAGATTAAACTCCAGCCTTCCTGGCAAACTTCAAGTTGAGACTGACTCCAAAGAGCTGCTGTGTGAGATGAGGCATATTGCAAGCCTAAGACCCTGTCTATCACACTGTCAGAAGGCAACAGAGAAACAGTTAAAAGAAACAAAAAACAGATATGGAATTTTCCTTTCTCCCATTTGTTTAATACCATTAAACTAGAGGAAGCTGGAACTGCTTATCATTTTTTAGTATATTTTACTGAAACACATGTAATTGAGAGTTGCCTTTTTCTTTTTTATCCTCCAAGTTGAACATGTCACACTGTTGCCTTTCTATTTATCCCATTTGTTTCTCAAGGACACTAAATTTATCATCTGCAATTTATCTATTCTTTTTTCTTTTTTACCATAAATTGCCTGTTAACTGCTAGTTCTCCTCATTTATTTTTTCCATGTAAATACTTCATCTCCCATTGTCCCAGACCTTTTTTACAACTGGAAGGAAGGGAGGAAGGGAGAAGCTAGTCCATCTCTCAGGAACCATGTAGCATTCATAATTCAAAACAACATTTATTGGGTGATTCTGCAAAAACTGGAAGTGTAGAGAGCAAAGGACTGCTTACCAACCTATTTTTTCAGACTTCTGCCATGATGGGCTGTATCAAATTCCTTTTCAACAGAAAAGGAAAGACATCAAGACTATAAAAGATGCAGAAGACTAATCAGTTTCTGAAAATGCATGCATAAAAGAAAGATGGGGTACACATGTGGCACTTCAGGTTAAGAGCACTGTACATTTACGCTGGAGTTTAAATGTTAAAATTATGACTCTAACATGGAGAGACTTTTTGTAGTATTTATCAGTTAATTCAGCTCCCTGTGTTCTTCTGCTTTCTGAAGGCAATTACTGGAAGAAGAAATAATCTGGTAAAAAACTATGGGACTAGAAGGAAAACAGAGCTGTGTGTAAGTATATTTCTTTTATTGTTTTTCAGTAGCCATAGCCATGCCTTTGTACTCTTTAGTCCCTTCTTTAGGAAACAAATAAGTCTAATGTCTCATTTTCTTGGTTTATATTTTCCTTATATACCCCAGTTTCAGATTCATATTGCTGAACCCATTATTCTCCAGAATTAAAATTAGTTTTCCTCTGAGTCACAGATCAAGTTATGGAATCCTTTAACCAGCTAAAAATGGATTGCGACTGAGGAACATACTAAGTTTAGTGGCTAATTATAATGAAGAAATTCAAAAGCTGATAGTAAAGGTGAAAAAGACCCAAGTTCAGTACACACATTAGTAGTTTGAATTCTACCTAAATTTTGTTGTTAACTACTTTGTTATTAATGTTGTTGTTAGCTTTTTTTCAGTTAAGTAACCCATTCTGTATGTTTTTTGCTGCCTGACTGATGCATATTTCTTAGGAAAAAGTGAGTGTTGTCTCTCTAGTAAGTAGTGGAAATTTCTGGAACAAAAAGCTTATATGAAAATATGTTAACTTTGTTAGAGTAATTTATTGTCAGTAAAAAAGTTATTATAAAACCATATCTGAGAAATCATGTTTCATTTAAACTTTTAGTGATCAGATCTAGGTTTTAATTAATTTTTTAGTTCATCCCTACAAAGGGTTAACTAAAAATTATATAAACCAAATGAAAAATGTAAGTCAACTACCTTTGTTGCTGTAATTCAAAGTCATGATGAGCAGTAGAACAAATAAGTACTGTCATGTTTATGTTTCCTACATGACAAACATGACGGATACTGGACATTAATATGTCAGTTGAAATATTTGTTGAAAAACAAATCTAAAGAACAATGTTTTACTGATTCAGCATAACCCCATTTGTATTTCATCATAGCACAAGAATGAATTTAAGGTAAACATAGACTTACAAATACACATGGGAAATTTTAAAGTCAAAATGACTTATAAAGTGCATTATCAAAATAAAGTACATTATCAAAAATAGGTGTCAAAGCAACTTTATTAATCTGGCATAAGTTACCACTTTTTCACATTGCAAAATTTAATACTTCATTAACAATCCAGTCACCTCCTACCTCAGTAGTAAGTCATGTCATCCACACATCTTTCTGTCTATATCAACTACCAAAGCTGCTAACTCACCAAAACTCACTACACCTTACTCTTCTTTTATTAAATTAATAAAAAAATTAACAAAATCTTAAGTTATAACCTCACACTCAGGTGTGTGAAATGGGAAAATCATTAATTAGACAACATACTCTAAATAATTTTTTTCCCCAGGTCTCCATCATAAATATTGCAGTTGAAGAACAAGTGAGCCTTCTCTGTTGCGGTTTAAAACAGGCTGTAGCCCAGTTTGTGCCTGATGCTTTAACTTCAAGTCTCTAGCCCACATCAGCTGAAAAGGCAATGTCAGTCCACCTAGAGATCTCATCAGCACACAGTTTCTTATAATATAAAGGAACTGAGGTGTTGATAATAGCTGAGCGTTATCACACTCCCCTTTAATTAGCTGTGTTTCATGCCTTATGAGATTTCAATCACCTTAAATCTTGGGGAAAGACAGTAAAAGGAGAAGACAGGCAGCTGGCTTGCTTTGCACTTATCCTCTTAATTCCTGTTAGGTTTCAGTGAATCCTAGATCTAAGCTAGAGTCAATGAGAAATTTATAGCTTTCTCAACTTGGGGAA
This sequence comes from Manacus vitellinus, assembly GCF_001715985.3. Taxonomy (NCBI): domain Eukaryota; kingdom Metazoa; phylum Chordata; class Aves; order Passeriformes; family Pipridae; genus Manacus; species Manacus vitellinus. Next base: position 56,761,816 of record NW_021939396.1, on the reverse strand, counting down.
ATGCAGGTATTTCTTCTTTCTCCTAAAAGTTTAGTTACAGGATTTCAGACTGTATTTAAACGTACAAGTTTGATGGCTGATCTTATTCACTGTGCTGCTTGCTCTGTTTTTACCCTGCTTTTGCTGCTCTGGTTTGCATTGCTAAAACTTTATTCAAATAATTCTGCATAATTATCTGTGGCCTAATCAGGAATGTTTCCAGTTTTGTATTTGGCATCATTTTTGCAAGGGAAAAAAAAAGTTATAGTCAGACAAGTATCTTGTTTTGCTTAATTAAATTTGCCAGGACATACATTTAAATCCCAAATTTTTAATATGGTTCAGATCTATTTTGTTCTATTTAGGTCTTGATACTAGATCTATGAAATTTTCCAAGTATATATCAATTTAAAAGGAAACTGGAAAACTCACATTTATAATGTAGAATTTCTTTCTTGCCATGTTTATTGGTGAAAGAGTATAATCTTCCTAGTTTAATTTAAAGGAATGATATTTGAATATATGGTGTATACTTTTCCTCATATACATGACACCAATAATTCTCTTCTAAATGATACTTTCAAGTAGTTTCAAAGTGCTTCTTCTTTAAAGTGAGAGTTTTCTCTCTCAGTAAACATCCTAAAAAAAGGAAAAAGACAAAAAACCCCGCCAAAACAACAACCCTTGGATTATGTAAGGGCATTACACTTAATAATTCAATGTATTAAAATTAAGAAAATAATTATGTCACTGTGGATCAAGAGATAGTATTTTAAAATAATTGAGTCATTAATAGAGTAAGAAAAGACACTACTTTTAAAATATTGCCTCTTTAGTATTACCTTTACACTTTACCAAAAAAAAAAATAGAAATGAGACTGTAGGATATTATCTAAAGGATCAGTACTACATCTATACAATGGTCTACCTGCAGAGTTTAGAAAAACTCCTTGTAATGAATCTTAAATGACAGGTTTCTCACTGTTGGCTAGCAGAAAAAAAAGAAAAAAAAAAGAAAAAAGGGGTCAAAAAAAAAGGAAAGAAGACTTTCAAAAGCTGGAAGACAATTTAAATTTACACATGCATAAATGAGTAGCTATTAAATGCTTGGGGGAAAAAAAGACGCAATCAAAACAGTTGATTTTGGTTTATAAGGTTACCTAGTTAAACACGTTTTGTTGGTTTTTTGTGGGTTTTTTTAACATTTGGGGATCTATGTTAACAGTCCCAACCCAAGGTACAGTTTGTTCATTGGAAGTTGAGAAATATCTTCAGACATTGTATAACAGAAGAATTTGAATCATCAACAAATCTTTCATTACTGGCCTGATTCCTTATCTGACACTACACCAGATATTTCTTTTCATCAGGCATAATGAATGTTGTCAACTTAGAGGTTTTTCTTCTCTTGGTCTTCTTGAGGAGGAGGAAGGAAAAGAGTTTACCTTAGATGTTAGAAGTAAAATACTCCAGTAATAACAAGACAAATTAAGATTATTATTCTTGGAGTTTAATTATTCAGTGGTATCCATTAACAAAGAGATAGCATAGCAATTTTATATTTAGACTTCCTTGGAGATTGCAGCAGCAGCTTATTTCCAGTGCATAAAGCCAATGTATGCTTACTCAGAAATAATGAAAATTAGTGGTCAGGTGAAACAAATAATTTCCAGCTTTTGTGGTTTTTTTGGTTTGTTGTTTTTCTTTCTTTTTTCTTGTTAAACCATGGATTTAACAGAGACTTTTATAAAAAAATATTTTTAAATAAAAGTGCATGTGTTCCTCTGATTGTTAGGATCTAGATTTTCATTGTTCGGTTTGCAGTTGGCAAATGATGCATTAATGGTAATCAACCAATATAGCTTATACACCATGTTTCTTACCACAGAATCTGTGTGTTGTAGAAGTGAGACCCCTTTATCCTGATTAGTCACAGTTTATAAAACAGGCTATATATTTTTCTAAGTGCATCTCCACTGTAATTCATAAACTGTCAAGCAAATCTTTTCCCACTTTGTTAAGGCCTTTGCCCTCTCAGATTGTTTTATTGCAAAAGTACCAAATTGAATTTTGTAAATCTGAAGTCATTTCAAGCAGAGGAGAAAGTTAGCCCTTTTCATAACTTCCTTAGGAATATTTGCCATAACTCTCTTCATTTTTATCAGAAAGGAGAAACATTTCCCGATGCAAAGAAATATGAAATGTATGTTTCATACAGTTTCTTTGAACATATTTTTTCATTATAAGAGAAAAGCTATAGAATTGATTAATTTAGGTTCTAGTCAATTATTGTAATGAAATAATAGAAAGTTGAAAATGAGAGAGGAGGTGTAAATTTTCTACAGCATTTTTTTGTTGACTGATCGGGACTTTTTTGTTTTCTGGAAAGATTTTTTTAACTCTCTTGAATAGAAGCACAAATAGTACTATTAATGTATTTAATTTGCAGCAGCTACCCATTAATCATCTGTCTTTCCAGAATTCCCACTGTAAATACTTTCGTTGTCTTCATAGTCCTCAAGTCAGGCCTTTACTACAATGGCATTGTTTAATGCTTTCCTTATCATTATCTGTTTTATACTGTCTTTTTTTAAGCATTCAATCTCCAAGTGAATTGGTTGCAAAGTAACTTCAAAAGAAAGAGTTTTCTCTTAGAATTTTTTCCTTTCTGCGTTTGCTTACAAGTTTACTTCCAAGACATCTTGGAAATTGAATTTGTGATAAGAAATCTGAATAAACTCAGACACTATGATGTGTAAAAACCACAAACAGCATTTCTACATTACTTTTAAAGTTTGTTTAAAATCATGTCCAAGGCAGATCTAAGCAGATTTGCAATATGCTGGGATGCACTCACAATTATTTGAAAATTCACCCTCTTTTTTTCCCCTGCTAAGTCCTATGGATTTCCAATTTATTCTTAATTACTCTTAAAGTGTAAAAAATTTAAATTATTTGCAAGGGATTAGGGAAGAAAGGTAGTTCAGCTCATGAAGTAGCCAAATGAAGTAGCTTCTTCCAATGAAGTAGCTAGATGTTTAAGTAATGAAATCTTTCCTCTTCAACCGACTTTTGAAAAGCAACTCTGTAGAAGGAGGGATTGTCAGGTGACTTTTGTGGAAGTTCATCTATTGGGTGCAGCACAAGGCAGAAGATTTTGTGATAACATTCAACTGTAATGCAATGTTCTTGCAGTCAATAGATGTGACCTGGTATGGTTGCAAAGACACAGCAGAGAGAATTCATGGATTGTACTCAACATAACCATGAACACTGTGACCCTGGTCAAATTTGCAGGGAGGTTTGATAAAACTTAAGGAGCTTTATCTTCCTGGGCATGACTGAAGAACCATAGAATGTTTTAGGTTGAAAGAGACTTTCAAATATCATCTAGTCCAACCCCTCTGCCATCTTTCACTAGATCAGGTTGCTCAAAGCCCGATCCAACCTCATTTTGAACACTTCCAATGATGGGACATCCACAACTTCTCTGGACAACCTGTTACAGTGCCTCACTACATTCATTGCAAAAAATTTCTCACTGTTAAAGAATGGTTCTATGTACATTGAGTTTGCTGCTATGGACAGCATACTGATTCTCAAACCACAACCAAATAAAAAATATTAGCTTAACAAAATTGAAAAACACAAAAGGAAACAATGGGGTAATAGAATAGTCCACTGCACCATTAGGTTTTAAACAAAAACTTGATGATCAACAATGGATTTTTGTAGAAATAAACCACTCCATTAAAATACTACAAATCTTTATGAAAATACTTTATTGCAACAATGCCTATTTGATATCACACATATGAAATATCCCAGGAATTTTTCTTAAGAGCTCAGGTACCAAGAAATAATTTTTAAAAATTGTAAAACATTTCTAGGAATGAAAATAAGCTATTTATAAGGAAGATACAATATTAAAGAATTTTCTATCTGTATGATACCATTTACAGGCAGATATTTTATGCACTTGCACCAGATCATCAAGTTTATGGTAAACAATATCCTGAAAAGACTGCATCTAAATTGCATTAAAATCAATATGCAATCAGTTCCTGACCTTCTGACATCAAAAGGAAGGCTTTATGTAGGTAATGAATGGGTACTATTGATTTGATTTTAATTCGAATATAAATGTCCTTATTTAAACCTTATATATTGATTATTTACATTAGTATTTTTCAAGTTTTTATTGCCAGTTTAATTTCTGTACTAGGTTTTATAGATAGAGCAAACCTGCAATTATTTGCTTGGTGGTAACACTAATGGCTTGAACTAAAATCAAGTATTCCTTCGTGCTAGATGCTGTATAAAAATTTGCTAAGAAACAACTGCTGCACTGTATATGAATGTAAAACTCTTTAATGACAGGTGAAGATGACACACGTAAGCCTATGTCATCGTTTAGTTTTACCTTCCAAGGCTGTTGAGATAAGGAAATTAAAACCTCCCAAAAAATGGAAAAATGCAGCTGTAGTGTTTTGACCCTGGCTGGATTCCAGGTACCCACTAAAGCCACTCTCTCACTCCCCTCTGCAACTGGACAGAGGAGAGAGAAAAAACAGCTAAGAATTCATCAGTTAACAACTGGGAGAGGTCAGTGACTGATTACCTTCGCGGGCAAAACAGACTCAAAGTGGGGATAGTACTTAAATTTATTACTAATAGGATAAGAACCAAAGAGTGAGAAATAAAATAATCTTAAAAACACTTCCTCCCACCCCTCCTTCCTTCCATGTTTTCCATCCTCACCCCCAGCAGTGCAGGGAGACAGGGAATGGGGGTTGTGGTCAGTTGTTGTTTCTGCTGCTGCTCAGAGAGAGGAGTCCTTCCCCTGCTCCCGTGGGGTCCCTCTCACAGGAGACAGTCCTTGATGGACCTCTCCAACACGAGTGCATCCCTTGGGTAAGAGTTCTTCCCAAACTGCTGTCCCGTGGGTTATTTCTCCATGGGGTACAGTCCTTCATGAATAAGCTGTACTGACGTGGGTCCCCCACAGGGACTACAAGTTCTACTGGGAAAAACCTGCTTCAGCATGGGCTTCCCTCTCCACAGGCTGCAGGTCTCTGGCAGGACCCTGCTCCATCTTGGGCCTCCCATGGGGTCACAGCCCCCTTCATGCATCCACCTGCTCCAGCATGGACTTTTCCATGGGCTGCAGGTGGGTCTCTGCACCCCGATGGTCCTCCATGGGCTGCAGGGGCACAGCTGCTCCACCATGGGCTGCACCACGGGCTGCAGGGGCCTCAGCTCCAGTGCCTGGAGCACCTCCTGCCCTTCCTTTTGCACTGACCTTGGTGTCTACTTTGTTGTTCACGTGTTCTCACTTCGCTCTTCCTTGGCTGGAAAATGAGGGACAATTGGCATAAACCGAACAAAGAAAGTTTTCATGTGGATGCAAGGAGAAACTTTTTCCCCATAGGAACCTGTTCCACAACAATGGGTAAGGTGGCCCATAGGATCTGTGTGGTCTCTATCCTTGGAGATTTTCCAGATCTGCTAGGTTGAACCCCAAACACTAAAGTCTTATCCCATAGCTGATCCTGCTTTGAGAAACAGATTGATCTAGAGACCTCCTGACATCTCTTCACATCAGTTTAGAAATTTTTGTGCCGCAACTCCTGGTCCAACTAGTGAGTGACAGCAGCTTTTGGTATTTTCTTTTTATTCTAGTCCATGATCCCAAATTTACAAATAACATTGTAGAGCCACACTCCAGTTTCCCGCATGGATCTAGACACAGGTAAAAAAAAGCCCTCTTACAGGTCAGAATCTGTCAAAAAAAGTCTTAATACATGAAGATTATTTTGGAAGAGAACTTGAATGAGTAGTAAGGGCCTTTTTAATATTCAGTAGGTAAGCTTTTCTTGTTTATTAGTTTTATTACTTGTGAGACCTTTCATTTTGAAAGTGGAACAGTTAGCAAATCTGTGCAGCTTGCTTCAGCTGAGGGTTTCTAAGCCTTTCACTGAAAATCTGGATGATTTTTTTCTGCTCTGCAGAACATTGTAATGTATTGTATGGAAAAGAAGAACCTAAATGTTTCAATAGTCACCTGCTGATTAGTAATTACCTTCATATTCTCTCCTCTGTTTAATGCAATGGGAGAATATTTGCTTATAAAGGAATGCTGACGATTTGCCTGACTGCTCACCTATTTCTATGAAAGCCAGCAGAAAGAACAAAAAATGTCTTCTTCCTGGTGTGCAAATAGTAGCCAGAGTGACAAGCAGTCTGAGCATTATAAAAGCATCTACCACTCTGCTTTCACTAATACTTCAACCTTTTATTTTAATCTGAATAATGTCTATCCCACTCTTCTACCTTTCAATTAAGATACGAAATCTGGAACTTTCAGATTCTGGACAGGATGAGAAGGGCTTAAGGACCTCAAAAAACACATAAAAACCCCCACTTCTATCAATTTTCTCACTTGTCTCATATTTTAAGTGTGAATTCTTACAATGTAAACAGATGAGTAATTACTGATGCCTTCCAGTACTGCCTGATTTACAGACCTCTTGTCTTTTTCTCTTAAGCCGACAGGACAGAAATAAGTTTACATGGTCACAAACTCTGAATCCAGTCTGTGCCAAAGTGTGGGCTACATGGCTAGTGTACCTGGAAAGCATAAACTTTGAATATATATCTTATACCACAGGTCTATACATGTGTAGTGTAGCATACATCCCAAGAGGAGGTCTGGACAGAAAATAACACAGGTCAAGGCAGTTATATGGATATTCATGCAGAGTAAAGTGAGGAACTTTTGTCCTTCATTTCTCTCTTCAGGATGACTTTGTTTGATGATCCATCAGTGTTGTTGTGGACATGGACAGACTCTTTTCAAACCAAAGGTAGATTTTTTGACTGTGGGGATCAGCATTCAAGAATCAACACTTGCAAGCTGTCCTATGAATACAGGAGCTCTTTTATCATCCTATTATCATCAATAAATGTAATTATTTGCAAATATCACTGCAGAATTACTTTCTCTCTTTAGATGAAATCTTGATTTTATCTGAGGTGCTAGTGTGGAAAAGCTAAATTGAAAACTAACAGAATGTTGCAGAGATGAGATGTAATATTTCCTGAATCTTTTTGTAAAGACTTTTCTTTCCCCAGAAGAATTATCTTTCTCTTATCTTAAACCAGTGTGAGTCAGCTATTTCATCAGTAAGAGAGGGTGATAAAGTGTTCCTTATTGGGGAAAGAAATGTATGAATCTCTTTCAGTCCACTCGTAAATACTAGAGTATATAAAATATCCAACTGGCAATCTTATACAGTATTTTTTATATCCAATAAGGACCTTCTTTCTCTTTAGGCATTTCTTACACTTAATCTAGTCAATCATGTGTTATATAAGATTTTCTCCAATGTTCCCATAAATAAAAACAGTATCCCACAATAAACTGGAAACTAATGTTATGGAGCTATTAGATACATAATTCATAGCCAGTGTTTTTAGTTAAGGAGCAATTGTAAAAGTTAAGACATAGGGAAAATATAGAATTTTTTTAGCAGTAAGAATTCACTCACAAATGGAAGATAAACTACATTTTAAATGGTGCTTTGAAACAGTTGAAGTAAAAGTGTCCATGGATAACTGGAAGATGTCTAGACACTTGCCACATTTTAACTGACAAATAAATTGATCTAAATCAGAAAGTATCAGGACTGGCATTTTAGGAAGTGTTCTAAAATAGCTTTGCTTGAAGACAAGGCTAACAGCTTATGTGATCAAATTAGAAGTGTAGGTGTGCAGTATCTATATAATTAATAAGTATACAAGATATAATGAAATTATGTATTTCATATAAATTTCTCTTCATGGGAAGAAAAGGCATGATAAAAAACTACTTCAGAAGAAAATAAGTTAGTACATAAAACTTGGTTTCTTCTCAAAGACTGTAATCTCCAAAGTAGCTGTTTGAAGGAGGAGTGTTTTGGTTGCGGGGTTTTTTGTTGCCTTTTGTGTGCATGTGTGTGTTACAAGCCCGTGTTTCAAGCTGTGATTCCTTTGCACTACTTTGTCTCACCTATAGAGACAAGTTTCTTCTTGTTGAATTAAAGCTACTGGGATTTGCCTCTCTCTGTGGTGAATTTCATATAAAACATTTATCCCAGCAAAGTAGAAAAACTCTGGCACACGTAAGTACTTCATTCTTATAGAATTGTTCATTGCTTGATATTTTATTTCTTTCCTTCTACAGCTGTGTGGTTTGTGACCATCAATAGAACAGATTCAGATTCAGTTTTGCAAAACTTTGCAGGCAGTTTATGTTGCATTATCTTCTGTTTATACTGTTCTATTTTTTTCTGCCTCCTTTATACATATTCAGCTATTGCTAAGAGTTGCTAAGAGTGATCAAGACACAGCCCCATACTAGCCACTTCTATGGATTCTAGAAATTGAGCTTCCTCGTGCATCTACATAATGCTTGTGCAGTTGTGGGGATGTTTTATCCAGAGTGTTGTGTTATACATATTCAGTCAAGAAAAAGTATAGAGCTAGATTGCACATAGGGGAAATCTATTTTATCTTTCCACCAGCAGGTGAAGAGCTGACATACCAGCCATTATCTACTCCTCAAGGCAAGTTTCCAGAAGTGAGAAAAATGCACTGCATAATATAACTTTAAAAAAAAACAGTGCAAATGTACATTGACATCACTGGTTAGCTCTCAGCTGAGCAGTACAGATTTAGAGCAGCATTTCACATCCGATGGTGCAATAAAATTATTTTAAGTGCTTCTAAACATCAGCTCACTTCCTCAGAGGAATTAAAGATTTTAATTATAAAAAAAGTTAAGTTGGGCAGGTAAAATATTCAGGTATTTAACATAGGTTTTAGTGACACCATTCCTATAGAAATAAGACAAAAAATGAACTCAAGAACAAAAATCACATAAAGAGATGTTAAAATGAGAAACTCTTTCCTCCTAACACTTGAAGAAACAGCTTCAAACACAGTAAAATGTAAAATTGATTTAGAATAAAATTCTGAAAGATATTTTCCAAGAATTGTTAGCTGTTTGCAATAATGTCTTAATAAAATATTATGCCCCACTTAGTGCACTGCCTTATAATAGCCTTAAAATAGACTGCCATAGAAACTAGGACAATGGGGCAAGAGGGGAAAAAAAATTCAAAACTTTAGAGAAGAAAGTGTTGGCAATCAGGCATATCTTCATTCATTTATTTTCAGGGCTTTTTGCTGGCCAAAACTTCGGGCTTAAACCAACATATTTCAAAAATGGCACTGATTTTCCTGTTTAACCAAAGAGCTAAAATAAGCAGATGTTTACCCATCTGCTGCCACTGTCCAAGAAAGCACAGTTCAAAACAGCAGTGTCTGAGGTACCTCTGTACAGCAAATATTGGCAACTGAAAGCAATATCTATGCAAATGCCTACTACACAATTTAGGAAATACACAGAAATCCTCAATCTGACAGAAGAAGTAATAAGTTGGTTACCAAAACGATTCACTGCATTCCTTTTTATATATGTCCTCATTTTCAAGTCTTCCATGATGTTTCTTCAAATAACAATAAGAATTCTTCCATTATTGGGTCCAAGATAATGAAAACAAGTGGATGCTACTTACTGATGGGCATCAAAAACTAACATAAATCCATGTTTAGAGATACCAACAAAATGTCATCTCAAAGAGCAATAGATAGGCTCTGTAGTTGTGTATGTGTCACCAAAGCAAAAATATTATTCAAATCATTAGAATTTGAGAAGTTCATGGTTTATTTTTATGCAGAAGCATGTCAAAAACAAATGACATATGATATACATGGGAAAAAAGAACAATATGCCATTTTTATAACATGAGATTTGAATAATAATAATAATAATAATAATAATAATAATAAAATTTCTGCCACTCAAATATGTGCTGAACTTGATTCCGGAAAAAAACAGTATTATATATCGGACAACGGAGTTATTTTATTGTAGTTATTTAGACTACCTGCAAAGTGATAAGCATCCTCTTATTCTTTGGACATATACTGCTGAGTATAGTACTGCTGTAATTTAAAAGTGAATCAGTGACAATGACATGATGAGGTTCCATATCTGTCCTTCTCTTAAAGCCCGACATATTGCACCAGTTTTCTTTGTAAGTCAAAGGGTGATTTCTATGATTGTCAGCCCTAATCTCAGATTGTTATCAGTTTTGACCTAAGAAATGAAAAACAAATCATAGTCTTATATAATAAACTTGCAATCAAGGATTCCTGGACAGTTATGTGCTAGTTATGCATTAGACAGAAAATCTGATGGGATAGTTTTGAATATTTTCTTTTTCTTAGCAACATTAGCAAAAGTAAGATTTATTAAATCTCTAATTTAGTGATATTTAGTGATATTTTCTGGAAATTTTACTGGAAGATGCATCAAAAAATGTCACAATAAAAATTTGTTTTGATCAAAATCAATTGAATATTTTGCTATTTTTAATGACAAAAATTTGCTCTATAAAATACTGCAGTTGTCCACTGAGAAAGAAGAAACATCATTACATTTAAATAACCAAACAACCCGGTATAACAAAAATGCCTAATAGAAACACTTCTTTCTTGTGATTTTGGGATCTATACTACTTTGCTTAAATGCTTTTCATGACTGAATTCCAGCTGAGACTGCAGACTACAGGATATGGAGTACTGTAATTGAGTGCATAGAAAAATTGAAGATAATTAATATATTCTTTTACTGATTAAAGGGGAAAGGGATGTCCTTGTTAGGAATGATGTCTAGTTGTGTGAGTAGCGCTGAGAGTGTTACAACTACAGGACCCAAATAAAGTCTAGAAATAATTAGTATTTCAATCTCAAACTTTAACATTGATCTTCATACTTTGTAACAGGAAACATTTAAAAGTTTTATTTTTTTTCATTAAATAGCCTCACAGCAAATCAAATAGCTTTACATGGAAAGAAGAAGTCTCAAACCACAGTTTAAGTGCTACCATTTCCTCATAAAAAAAATAAAAGTTAAAAAAAAATCTGTCTTAAGGTATCTGAGCACATAAGGTAAGCAACTATGTGGGAAAGACCTTTTTCAATGTGAAACATAGGGAGGTGGATGTGAGACTGAAAAATACTATCATGGGTCAGCCAGAGTCACTTCAATACTACAAATATCATATCTTTCAAGACAATTGTCTAGAATTAATGATGAAGCCAACATTGACAACAGGGAGCTTCTATAAAGAGAGTTATAAGGTTTCCTTGTAACTGCCAGCTGGTTAAATAGATATTTCCCCCGCTCTTTAATTTATATTCTTCTTCCACATATGTAACCAAAGGAAGTCAATAGAGAATATTAATTATGTAGTGTTGTCTCCTGTGTTTTCTTTTTTTCACCAAATCTGAAATGTGCATGTTTTGCAGCTCAGATTATAAAACTTTTGAAAAATACTTTTATTTTTTTTGTGCCACAAGTATTTCAAGTGTTATAAATTTTCTGTAATATTTTGTGGTTTATCTTGCCCATTCTGTTTTGTTCCACATTCTACTTCTTATGACTATGCATGTCAAATATCAAAATACAAAAAATAACATTATAATACAATCTAGTCTAATCAAATTTGGGCCTGGAAACAAAGAATATACCCTACACCTACTAGAGAGAATACTTTGTCTTGGAAGCCAATGAGTCACAAAATCACAGACAACTCAACATGAACTCACACAGCAATCCCCCGGCTACCAAGATTGATATGATGTCTGGATACACAGAAAGGAGCTGCAGAACAAAATCATGATGCAACCTTGCTTCAATGCACAGGACTGGCTATACCGATACTCCAATATTTTTTTCAAAGTCTACTGTTCAAACTTCAGGTAGTTTGTATGTTAAAAAAAAAATTAATTGGAAGAAGTACTCGAATTATTCTCTTGCTGGAAATATAATCCCGGATCTGAGACTATTACATTAGGTGTATTCAGTCAATTGAGAGAAATTTGTGGTGACTGATGCACATGGCAAATTTAATTGAGTCTGGGGAGGTTTTTCTCCATGAGAGAAAACTGACATAGCTGTCTTTTCTATACTGAGACTATCTGTCTGTGTCCACACAGCTTTTAAAATTATTTTTTGAAGTTCATAGCTCTCTCAAACTGACCAAATATTATCTTCACCCCTCCATGTAGGACACACCTCCAATTGATAAGGTAATATATTGAGATGTTATGAAGTCTTGAAAATTGATTCCTTATTTTTAAATTAGGGGAAGTAGTGTCATTTTTCCAGTAAAGTTCCATAATACTATCATTCCTTATTTGCCTTAGTCAGAATAAAGAATGCATCCACATAACAGTCATAAATGGGTAAACCTTCTACCACAGTTGCCCACACTTTTATTAAGTACAAATTCGAGTTTTAAAAATGCTCTTTGCAATTTGTCTCTCCTTATTTAGTTTCCTAAACTTTGATTTTTGCCTCCCTTGATGAAATTTGCTCTTTCCAAAGAGAAAATCTTGGCCTTATCTAGATTTTTATATTTTTTTCCCTTCAAATCATTGCTAGGGGATAAAATTCATATTGATAGTGCCTTCCAGTGTTTTAGCATATCTTATTGAGGAAGCTTTCCAAAATCAGATAGTGGCATACTCTAAAACCATGATGTTACCTATACTGACCATAAGTACATGTTTCAGATAAGAAAAACACATTGATTCCTAGAAAAAGAAATGCTGTATAGTGTAATAAGAAAAATGTACAGTGAAGTTCCTTGGGATAAAATAACTTACATGTACCATATAAAGTAAAGAAAGATCTGCTATCAAAGTTTTCAATTTCATCTCAGGAATTGTATTTTGGGGGGCATAGTCAGTTTAAAGTGGTTCCTGCAGGGACAATCAGAATGGCTCACATCAGCAGAGGAAGTTTAAAAAAGGAAATATCTTTTACGAAGAGCAAGAGAAAACCAACCAGAAACCGCCAGGCTAGAATTCAGGAAACTGTTTGCATATTAAGGGATTAGCACAACATTCCCTTTAGTGTGCTTTCCTTCCCATGTCTGTGAGAGCTTAACAACTATAGACAGCTTCTGATGTTGTAGATTGCAGGCCTCCTTTTTTTTTGTTGGGTTTCTCCTTGTCATTCTTTTTTCTTTAACTAATTGAGGATATAAATCCCATACAGACAGTATATTCAAGAAAATTCATATGAAGATCTTTAAGGCAAGATAAAAGTTTTACAGGTTTTTATCATGGCCAGAATATTCTTTTTAATATGTATTTGAACACCTTTTATAGACCACAACAGCCATTTCAGCCCCAAGTAAACTATTTGATTTTAAGAACAGATGTTAATTAAGCAATGCAGCATATTTCACAATGTAATCTTTCCCAGGACAAAGTACAAGAATATGGATTAGGTAAATTTCCCAACTGAAAATTTTATACTGCAAGAGGATTCTTGCCCAAAACAGAGTCTTAAATGTTTTTAAAGCATTGTCATGGTAAAAGTTATCTGGTATAACTAATTCTGTATCATCAACAAAAACATCATGTTGAATCCTGTACAAACTTATCTCCCATTCAAAACAAACCCTATGCCACCAAAAAATCCCCAAAACAAAACTAAACGCCCATAATAACAACCAAATCAACCCTTCAAAAAGCCTCCCCAAAACCCCCAAAACAACAACAATAAATCAGTGACTCATTGGTGCTGGCTGACTCTTAAATACAATTAACTGATCATGTCTTCCAAAAAGGACATTAAACTTCTTGCTTCATTTGTCTTATTTCCTGTCCTATCATCAAAGTGAACACTTCATGCAAATATCTTCTCTCACTTCTGTCACTCCATTTTAATTAATAAGGCATGAAATGCTGAATGTCAATGCTCACACTTACCCATGGCCGCCTAGTAGTTAGCTCTCTGATTAGGCAGACAATTGTCTCATCTAAGCTGTAAATATAAACACGAAACTAATAAACTGTACAGTATTTACATTCCTAGATTTAAAATCAAATATAAAAAACTGTCTAATATCATGAGATGAAAAACAAATGGTATAATTCTGTGTAAATTATTCTGTGAAAAAAGGAAAAAAAAGGAAGTTGTTGTGATTACTGTATGTCATGAACTATATCTCCAGTATCATTTATTTAAAGAAGATATAGCTAAAATCCTGCTTATTAATAAAATCACTCTCTCGTTCATAAGCTCCGGCTTCTGATTGTCCTGGTAATGAAGTCGTTAATTAGCACAATTTGTAGAAGAATTTGTCCTTTCAATAGTGCAGGTTCTCAACATTTGAATAGTTGCGCTTTGAGTTTTAGATGGACTCATTGCTTCTCCTTGCCTCCTTGCCTCTTTCTTCTGTATTCTTCATGCAAAGTAAATTATCCTCTGGCATCCTAAGGAAAAGTGGAAGTAGAAACATAGTAAATAGAGGAAGAATGAATGACTAGATGACAAAGGAAAGCTTATTCTTATCTCTAGATCAACAGCATTTTTGGTACCATGTAGGCATTTAAGCACATCTTTCATAAAAGCACTATTTCATAAAAGTGGAAATTGGATTATTGATGTTTGCAGCTTGACCATAGCAGAACTGAACAAATAATCTTGTCATTTAATGATAATCTGCATTTCTCTGTTTAGCAAAAGAAGTATCTTAACAACATAGAAAGTAATTCATATACTGCCACATCACCTTTCGGTACTGATCACAAGTGTATGTGTCTGTCCTAGCTTGCTGCACTAAAAATGAACACCAAAAAAACCCCCAAAAACCCCAAAAAACCGCAACCCAACCCAAACAACAACAACAACCAAACAAACAAAAAAGGCACCAACCCTGAAACTCACAGATGGAAACTTATCCTATCCCTCCTGGGAATACTGGCTGTGAACGGATGCTGGCTGATGTGGAATCTCTCATATGTTTCATGTGATACTTTCTTAAGCTCTATGTGTTTGCACCGCCAAAGAGTCTGATGGAAAGGAGTGGTCTGAAATGAATTGTCAGTATTGACAGTTCAGTTAGCATATAGAAATTATTATTATGTAGGATAGGATCACACTGTCACATTTGGAGGAATTTTCTTGAATAATAGGGCTTAGGAAGTGTAGAAGCTGGATAGTTTTGAGGGATCAATTAATAAACGTTGCACTGAGAACAATTCACAATACAGCTATTTACCCACATGCTTTACCATACTGTTGTAATGTTATATTTATTTTTCAGCTATATGCACACTTTTATTTTCAAGTTACATATAATGTACACAAAAGAATATGTATAAGGAGAAGAAAGGTCACAAAATCGCTGCTGTTTACCTCTCCTCCAATCTGGGATAACAGGATTCACAAGAAAAGGCTACTGAAACCACTTCTTTCATCTGTCCAGTATCATCTTTCTTTACATCTTCCTATGTGAGAGGGAAGGGGAGGAAATTTTGCTTTAACACTTACCAAGTCACATATCTTTACAAAGATCTTTGGCTGTAGTTTAATACTCAATGTTTTCATCACCTTTCTGTTCCATCTTTTATCTTTCCTTTTCAGGTTCCTGCCCCAGTCTTATAAAGCCTCTGCTGGGTGTTTTGATCTTTTTCCTTCCACACTAAATGTTCCTTCCCAGGGGGTTAAAGGGAAGGGTAGCAATATTGCTGCTTTTATTTAGGCTTTGCAGCACAGATTTAATCACACACACACGTTCTGACGGAAGATTCTCCCAAGTGCGTTCTAACAGCTCAGATTTTTCACTAAACTTCTAGGTAATCTTTCTTACTGTCTAACTTAGATTAGACAGTGCTTTGGATGTGTCTTTAATGATCAAAATCAGATCAGAATGAAGTTCTACAGACACCACCTATGGACTATTTTGCATAACAAGATCCCTGGAGCAGTTTTTTAAGATGTCCTTCTTTTTGTATCCTTGAACTGCAGATACTGTTTTGTCCTCTCAATTGACAGCTGTGAAATTGGATGTGTATGTGTCTTAAAGATGTGAATGCAATTTGACTCTTAAAGGTCTAGAATAAGTGATATTAGTTGCAGTCAAAAACACTCCAGGGTGCAAAACTGAATGTAATGTTTTCATACACATACAAAATAAATCGCCTCGGGACTAGTCTCAAATGATGAACTGTAATTACAGAATTGAAGGAATTTAAAGTTAGTAAGGTAGCAGTGGAAACTGACCAAATTAATTAGAAGACAGAATGAAAGCATCCCAAGGCACCAAAACACTGATATTAAAGCAAATATCAAATCCAGGAAACTGGATATAAAATAGAGAATATTTTATTGTAGACTCACTGCAGAGACATCCAAATTTTTAAATTTTAAAATATCCATAGCAGTTTGAAAGCACATTTGTTCCCTAAGGATAGAAATCATTTGCAAAAGTACAGGAAAGTCAGGAATCTGTAGCTTTCTTAGAAGGTGGATAGCATCAAGGGACAGGACTTTAAAATGATTAGATAAAGAAGGGATAGCAGTGGCATATGGTGTCTTCTGTAACATAGTTCAGAAATGGAAAAATCAACATGAGAATGGAAATAACGCCCCATTGTTCTATGCTATTAAAAATCAAACCCAAGAAAAGGTCTTTTAATATTTAAAATAGAAGGCAAAATACAAATTACACATCTGAAAAGATGATTGTTCTTTCACTGTTTAAGGAATAGTGAGCTCAGAAGAAACCGTTGTGAACATTTATTCCTGCATAAGACTCTGGTGTCCATTTCTGACTAAGCTGAATCACGCAAAAAGTACTTGAGATTTTTCATTTTTTTATATTTTTATAACTACTGAAAATATGGGTTTCAAGAACAAAGGAGTTGGTTGGTAATTTTCACTTTAGAAAATGCTATAGGAGCAAAAATAGAAAAGGTGGAGTACATGACCATGAGTAATTTTTGGTTCTCTTTAAGGAAGGTTATCTCTAAAGTGTTCATCAGCATATTTATTCCTCGAATAAATCCAATGAAAATCCAGTAAAATCTCCATTCCCCAAAAGAGATTAAAAAAACTGGTATATAAATAAATTAGTAAGTGAGATACTCAGAAGTGAGGTCAAAGTTATCTATGCACAAAAATAGAAACAGCAGCACAGAACTGGCCATAGGAGGGAATATCAGGTAAGAAACATCTGTACTTATTTTTCGAACACTATACTGGGAGAAATAGTTCCTAAATCCAATAAGACATAGAAACTGGTTATTTCTGGAGATGTGTTGAGTGCATTAGATTTAGAGAATAATAAAAAACAAGTAAAATTTTTTTAAAAAAAATTAATAATTGCAAAATTTGAGTTTTGTAGAGAGTTAACGTTGTCTTTAGTGGGGGGTGGGAGGGAGATAAAGCAGCGTCTGAAGTGTCTGATGTGTCTGAAGCCAAATAACATCTATATTTGAATTTGGATACTTTTGTCAGCTTTCCAGCTGCATCATAACCTACCCAAAATTAAAGCAGGTCTGTTACTAAGAAAAATCCCTAGAGAAAATGATTCCTAGTCTTAGAAGACAATTTCTTTTTCTGTAATTGCTTTATGCTGTGAAATCTTTCAAATCTCAAGACCACAGCATCAAGTCTGTGCTATTATTTTTTCTTTAAAAGTGTGGTATTTATGAGGGACTGAACTGGAAGTTCAACTAAAAATCCCCTGGTAGCAATTTAGTTGTTCCACATGCAAACAAATGCTGTGTTTAAAACTGTAAATTGCTGTACACATAAGGAAACATTTACAAGTGAATATGGAAATAATGGGTTCCTTAGGGAATACTTCTTTTTTTTGTGTGTGAATTTTTACACAACATAGCTACAACAGTTAAAGTTTCACACCTAGCTCCTGATGAACAGTCTCAGACTCGATCAATCTCCATTTTATTTTCCTCCTCTATGGTACCCACGCAGTGATATCTCACTCAGTTCAGTTATATACAGTTTCTCCTCAAACTACAGGGCACAACAAAAAGGACATCAAAAGTTAACCATGCTTCTGAGCTGCATACCAAATATCTCAGAAAATCTGTTTACTTATAAGCCAGTACAAAAATGTCCCTTCAGATTTATTTTAGTCAGTTAACAAGTATATTCAGTGGTTTAAATGCACAGGAAGAGAGGTTGCCACTCAGCTCATGGAAGACAGCTAAAAGAGCAAAAAACAGAAGAGAAAAACCACACACAAACAAAGCAACTGCACCTGAATCACAGTTTGGAGTACTGCCACTTTCCTCAGCAATTACCTTAGGTGCCCCCTGTGTGCACATCAGGCTGGTAAGATGGTGTTTGTCCTTCCCTGGAAGCAGGAATGGCCTGACAGTACCTGGACCAGGAGGAAGCCGGCTGCTACACCCATGAGTGCCTGGATCTGGGTTACACTGGGATCAGCATCCCCATGCCCCAAGTGACATTCTTGTTCTTCCAGCCACGGTCTGACATCTGGATTAAATTCTGCATCTGGGAGACCATTCTTTGTCACATTGAGACAGAGAGGACTGTCATACCGCTGGTTCAGTTATGCCTTCTGTAAGCATCAAGTTATTTCTAACAAGTACAGATTTTGCTGGTTTTATATCAATCATGCTAGTTTCATATTAATCCCTTGGTAATGCTGAACACTCGGAATTCCTAGTTTGAATCAGATGCTGGTAAAAGTCATGCTTTCTGCATGCTTCTTGCCTACTACTACAAGCTTTTTCCACGTTGTAAGGCCTTATAAAAATATTTAACAACTTTAAAAGAAGCATCATTTTAACAGAGTGATAAAAATAATTTTCTTCCTGGATGTCTTTTCTGGAAGATTTCAATAAGCAATCTTAACACACAAATATGGTTCTAACTTTCTATTGTGGACACATTAAATTTTATTGATTTTTCATGAAAA
Organism: Manacus vitellinus; assembly: GCF_001715985.3. Lineage (NCBI taxonomy): Eukaryota > Metazoa > Chordata > Aves > Passeriformes > Pipridae > Manacus > Manacus vitellinus. The sequence continues at coordinate 56,742,956 of NW_021939396.1, read as the reverse complement.
TAAAGACAAGTACCTTCTTTGGCAAGTTTTGCTTCTAATTTATATTTCTGAACTGCCTTTTCCTGAGGTAGAGGAAAGCCATTGCAAGCTAGATGCATTTCTGTATTCTTTGAGATACAAAAATAAACTATTAAACTACTTAATAATAAATATTCTATATCATTATGTATACTTCCAAGGGTAGTGAAGTGCATAAACATTCATTAATCACTAATTCACACATGGAAAACAATATCCCATCATAATATTCTGCTAATTTGATTAAAGAGGAAATTGAGAAAAATTTAACTACAGGAAATTAAACTCTACAAGGATCAGAATGTTCACAATTTACTACAGACCTATTGACATAAATAGACTTCTCATAAGTAGACTTCTCTCATTTACAAAAATCCAATAGTTTTAGTGAGGGTAAACAGTAAGAAAACTATGAGGCACACAGGAATAATTAATCAGTTAATCAGCTGGTGAGGTGATAGGTTTTCAAGAATTGCCAACTGGGTTTTGGACTGTAAAAAAATAAAATTTTCCCTTTCCTGGTGGTGGGGGCATTTTTGTAAAGTATTGATCTCACTTCTGCCTCTTCTCTAACCTTCTCTGGAATTGCGGTAAAGTCCATTTCATCTGTGGATATTTGGCTTTTAAAAGTACCCAAGTAAAATCACAAAGTCACAAACCTGCACCACTGTTTGATTATCTTCAGGGTAAAAGAGTGTTTTCTTATGTTCAGGTAGAATTTTTGTGTTTTGATTCATGCCACTGCCTCTTGTCCTTCCAGTAGGCACTAATGTGAAGTGCCTGGCTTTGTTACTTTCTGTTGCCTCGACCTTTCCCTTTTCCAGGCTGAACAATCCCAGATATCTCAGCCTGCAGCACATGTTCTCATTAGTTTCTCAATGCTTTTGCAAAGCAAACAGCATTTTCAGTGAGTTTTTTTTATTTATTCTCTAAAGCTTGACTTTGTATTTGTTAGTATCATGGTAAAATAAGTTTCACTTTCAAGAGACAGAAGAATGACTGCACTTTGAAATTAAGGTATACCCCTGACTCGTTTATTAGATTATTGCATTCTTTATCCTTTTCTCCTTCAAAAAGTATTATAAGTGTAATGTTCATCTACCTTAGTACTAACATCTTTATTTATTGGGGTTTTTTTAAGTAATTTAGAGGTTGTTATAAAAGTAATTCAAACTAGTGCCTTAAAATTGGAACACAGACAGTTCCAGACTCGCTGTTTTCCTCTTGACCAAAAACATCCTAAATCAAGTCCATTTCCTCCATGACAGATGAAAATATGTCCACTCAGGGTTTTTTCTGTTACTAGGAAATTCTGAACAATGAAATACAATAATTTACCCTTGATTCTGTCAATTATAAAAAGCAGAGAAGAATAATTTTTTATCAGACAGTACTCAGTAATGAGCATGCCTCAGAATGTCAGCTCACCGGATACTGGTCAGTAAAGAGTGTGACAGTAGGGTGTCTGTCATGGGTGACAGCGGGTCTGTCAGCACCTTGGCACATACTGACGAAGCAATAGATGTTGACCAGATCAAAGTATACCCCTGAGATGGACTGAAAGAGAGGACTGAAAATGGAGGCCCTGATCCTGACAACATACTGATGCATCCTGAAGAAGCTGTCCTGTGGGAACGGAGAACACTGTCTCATGAGAACAGGAGCACTGTCTCATGAGAACAAGGACCTGTTTTGAACGAGAGTGGTTGGGAAGAACATCAACACAAGAAAAAAATAAGAGCAGGTGCTCGGGACTATTGTGGGAAAGAACTGGGCTGTTTTGAGAAAGAGCAAAGTTGTGGTGAGAAAGTAGAGTTTAGAAAATGCACCTATTAGCTGTAAGAATTCTGGTGTGAAAGTTTGAACTGTCCTATCTGTGTGCATTACGTGTGTTCAAAAACTGTACTTAAGGGGCTGTCCCTGCTTTTTCCTTGGAATAAACTTTGCTGGAACCTTTTTTCCTGTCGCTTTGGCCGTTCCGACATTATCAGCGACAGGTGTCCTTTGGGAAGAACACTCAGATAGATACAGTATGGAGTTAATGAAAATAAGAATGAGAAGGGGATGTGAATGCTGGGAAGATGAATAAATATTTCATGTTCTCCCCAAAGAACTATTTTTCCTTATTATTCATTTGCACTTCTGATTGCCAGACAATTAACCTCCTCCTCCCAATTTCCTCGACTCACTGTATGATAACTAACTTTTGCACAAGAGAAGTTTCTGTGGTTGAATGCATGCCTGCTGAATGCATGCTCCCGTCCTTATTATTTTCTGATTGTTTATTTCAAAATAGGTAAAAATAAAACAAAACAGAAAAAACAAACAACCACAACTAAAAAAAGCAAACAAACCGAAACAAAAACTTCAATAAGTAAAGGTAGAAGACAAAATTGAAACCAATCTTTAATAGGCAGAAAAAATTAGACCACTGTCTGCCTGAGAAATATAAATCTTGGAAAACCTGAATGCTGGTGCATTCCACAGGTGTTTTTTGCTGCTGCTGATTCAGTTGATTGGTAGCAGCTGATCAATTTCCCCTTTTGTACTGATGTAAAAAACCTCACATTTTTAAAGCTTAATTGCAGGCATTTTTGCTATTTATCCCTCTTGGAAAGTTTAGATATTTCTGTAATTCGATTCTTTATTGAGAGAGTTTATTTGAAACTCATTACTTACACCTGTAGGGCACAATCTGAGTAAAGTTACAAGAAAAATGAGTGATTTTAATGAAGCATTTTGATCTGTTATAAAATATATTGATTAAAAATGTCTTTTCAATGGCTGAATGACAAATTAAATTTCCTTCTCTAGCTTTTGGGACAGGATAGTAATAATTTACCAATTTACCCAAGATAACCAGGTAACACCTCTTCACCATCCCTTATTATTGAATAAAGATGAACTTGAGAGCAGTGAATGGTTTCCCCTCCCCCTCTAGACACCAACATGCTAATAAATAACTAAAATTACAGATGAACTAAGCCTCCCATACCAGACAAACTTCACTAAAGTTTACAACTCCTGTATTTCCAACTGTAAAATAATCTGCATTCAAAACATGACATCCATATAGGGAATACAGTGTTCTCCAGGAAATATCCAAGATATTTTGTACATATTTGTATTTCCATACTGTGAATGGCAAAAGGGTTATCTCCACTGCTTATCTTACTAATGTGGGCCTTCTTATTAAGCCAAGCTAATTTATGAACATTTGTCCAACAGTTTTTTGGGATGAGCATAAACTGGGATTTTCAGTGATGTGCTATGCTCTGCAAATTATTCTAGTTTAATGTCTATTAGATATTCTATTACAGATACCCTTTTCCCCTCCAGTAGTACTGATATCAGGATGAGGAAGAGCGGTAATGACTTCAGACTTAAAATTTACGTAATACATTTTCCAGTTCCTTACTTGAAGTGATTTTCTATGTGACTAGAAACAGCATAAGGAAAAAAACCTGAAATGAGAGTTATTTTCTTGTTAATGTATAAGTGTTGAGATTGTACTGAATATTAGCCCATCAGTCTCCACTTACAACTTATATTTGTGGTGCAGAGAACTTCGGTGAAGTTGCTGCTAAAATTTGTAATAATACAGCCTGTTTTGATATTGGTATCCAGTAGTCTGATTTTTATGTTCCCCTAAAGAGAATCAGGAATATAGCTACATGTGCAGGAAAAGAGAGAAGACACTCTAAAAACCTTTTCTTCCCTGCTGATCTCCCACCAGGCAAAAGAACACTCTATTGTCTGTTGGAGATTTAATATAAAAAGCATTCTTCCTCTTCCTCTATAAATTGCCATGCTTTTAGTGCTTACTTTCATTTACTGTTTCCTGAACTTTTTGTTTCCATCTTCTTTCCCACAATTTTGGCTTTCACTTGCCTTCCAACTGCTATCCTACAGTTAGCAGAACCTGCAGCTACTATAAGCAATCCTTCCTGTGATCCTTTTCTCACTTTAGATGGACAACCAAGTCAGTATGAGAAGACAGAAGACGACAGAGAAAAGTGACAAGGATGACAACTGATAGAGATAAAAGTAAAGGAGAAAAATACATTGAAAAAAAAGGAATAAGACGAAGACACAAAAGTAGAAGTAGCAATTTTTGTTTGAGCTGAATGGCAGAGTACTAGGGTATCTTATTTTAGAAATATTTGACTGTATTACTGAGTATTTTACAAAGTAAAAGTTTCAGGTGGATGGGATTGCCTATATGGCATGAAGGAAAAACCGAGAGATATTAAGCATAGGATATAAACTAGGACTACATCATCAAAAGTTTAGAAACACTAGCTTTCTTGTTATTTTTTAAAAAATACTTTGCTTCCTTGTACATGGGTTTTTCCTAGAAGTCTTTTCTCCTGACAAGCAGTAGCAGTTTGGGGGTTTTGAGTAAGGTTGTTTTTCATTGTTGTTTATTTTTTAGAAGAACTACTCACTTGAAACTGTAAGTAAATTCTGAGGGAAGCGAGTGATGGTTATGGAACATTTATTAGCAAAAGTGCCTAACATTTCTTTATCTGTTTTCCAGGATCAGTCACAATATGTATATCACCTCATGTTCTCCACATATATGACTCTATGAATTTAACCAAATAATGAGAAAGAAGAATAAGATTGAATTACTAAAAACTAGAATTTTCTTTTTCTTCCCTTTGGCTTTTAAATCTGTGTCTTAATTTTCAATAAAAGTATTCTTTTTCCAGATCCATGAAACCAAGAAAATCATCTGCCCCGTTAAGAGCCCTTTTCTTACAAATGGTATTTACTTCGAGATTTTAACACCCCTAAGGTTTTGGTTTATGCATCTTTCTCCATTATCTAGTTATTTCCAACTGCAAAGATATATGAGAAGCTGTCTATAAAGCACTCTGCAGGACTAGTTCACAGCTGCCAATATACTTTTTTCCCTCAAAACTGAAAGCTTCCCTCTGTTTTCAACTACAATCAGAGTAGCTGTAACCCTCAATCTTAGAGCATTCCCCTTTATGGCTCTGTCAATTCGTTGATGATATCACCAGGGTATATAGCACAAAAGTGCTGTTGTTACACTTCAGCCTTTTTTGCCTGGAATATATCAACAAAATCTAATTTTATTCATTTATTGTTCCAGGTAGATGTCAATGGTCTAATGACTGCATACTGTTTACACGAGCCCAGGTGACAACGTTCAAATAAATGAAGCAAAATGGGATGTCAAAGTTGAGCATTTTCTTACTTTGACATTTCAGAGTCATAAAAAGCTTTCTAAATCCAGAATGACTGTGAGATTATTGGCAAAATAAAACCAAGAGTAAAAATGAGATTCACAAAGGAATGACTTGTGGATCTAATCTCAAGAGGATTATTTCTCCTCCCTCACATTCCCCACTCTTTGAAATACTGATTCTAGCTGCAGCCAGAATAGTTTAGGAATAGGATGTAATTTTAATGTCTGGTTCCACTGAATTAAATTAAATCATCACCAGGACAGCCTTTCTTTAGGCCATGTTTTCAGAGTGTTTTATAACTTGGTAGGACAGTTTCTGTCTGCACTGATTTAAAAACTGAGTGGTAACCTGACACTCATATCTTGTTTCTGGGGAAAAGTGGTTTGAAAAATGTTTTAGACTATACTAAGAGATATTCAGAGTCTTAAAAATATGTTTTAAATTCCTTGATAGATCAGGTAGCACCTAAGTATTTATTTCCCTTTTAAATTCTGTAGCGGATTTATGTACAATATTACCTTTCACACAACATAGGTGTAAATGTATCATAATTCTAGAAGAGATAGGCATAACTTTTAAAAGTTAAATGGTGAAAAATGCCATATGGATCACTTGTTGAGTTACCATCTCTCAGTTTTCACCAGTCATTTACTGTCATCTCCATATTATGAATGCTGTGGTTAAACTCCAACAGACATCTCAGCCCCACCTAGGCACTCAGTCACTTTTCCCTGTGGGATGGGGGAGAGTATTGGCAGAGTAAAAGTGAGAGAACTCACGTGTTGAGGTAAAGACAGTTTAATAGGAAAAACAAAAGCCATGCATGCAAGGAACAAGGTATCTATTCACCACTTCCCATGGGAAGGCAGGTGTTCAGCCAGCCTCAGGAAAGCAGGGCTCTATCATATTTAACAGTGACTTGGGAAGGTAAACACAATCACTCTGAACATCCCCCTTTTCCTCTTCTTCCCTCAGCTTTACGTGCTGAGCACGATGCCATACGGTATGGGATGTCCCTGTGATCAGCTGGCCTCAGCTTTTCCAGCTCTGTCCCCTTCCAACAACTTGTGCATTCCTAGCCCCCTCACTGGTGGGGCAGAGTGAGGAGCAGAAAAGGCCTTGACTCTTTCTAAATACTGCTCGACAATAACAAAAACATCCATGGGTTATCAACACTGTTTTCAAAACAAATCAAACCATAGTTCCATAGTAGCTACTGTGAAGAAAATGAGCACAATTCCAGCACAATTCAAAACCCTCTGTGTTTGCCATATGAAACTGTCTATAGAGTACAGAAATAAACAACAGTTTATGGGAAGTTTTAGGATGTTATGATTAAAATGGTGAATGCTTAAAACTTGAGAACAAGGCGTGGTGCAAACGAATACTTAAATACACAAAACCAAAGACTAATAGTTTTGAAGGTGGTGAGTTTGTTGGTTTTTGTTTGTTTTACTCAAAATAAGATCGATTACATTAGACCAACAAAGACACAATTTTTCAAATACTTGACAGTGCTGTGAGGCTGCACTCTTAACACTAGCAATAACAGTATTACAATAAAAAATAATGTATCACTTGACTATATATTGAATTTTGGCTATTAACTAAAATAAGAGTTCTCACAAAGCAAAGCATTGATTGCAATTTTTAACTTGTTATCCCACATTCACGAGGACTTTGGCTTGACAGAACAAGATGACAACAGGGATATCATCCTGGGGAAGGCAGCATATAACTGTTTTGGATGATCCAGGCCATCTAATTTACTCATTTACACTTTGCATGGAACCTAATCTTGTGTCTCTCCAGCTTTATTCACTAGCTACTTTTTTGTATCCAAAAGTAAACAGTTGACCATCACTCACCTTCTTCATTGTTTTCATGGTTTTTTCATGTCATTTCTGTCATGTTCTTCTTCAGTTGCAATTTTTCTAGTCTGAAAGAAACCAAAAATATTAAAAAAATCTGTGAGGTCCTCAAAAAATCAGGAGGCTGACTTCCACTTTTTTATGTGCTTTATGTTTTCTGATTCTTGCAGGATCCTTGGAGAATAAGTTGAAAAATTTTCCTCAGTGAACATGAAAGTTACAAGATTTTTTCCTTTTTTATAAAAATATGTAAAGATATTCATTGGAGGAGGGAGAGGAGATAAGATGTCTCTCTTTCAGAATGCCTTTGTTATTTCATGACAGAGGTACACTCTGATACTCTCACTATTTGCTCTTTATGAACACTATAATGATCCCAGAAAAACAGGACTTCTGCAATAGGAGAACTCACCCTTCCTATAAGCCCCTCTGATCTGGTATCACAAGCAGCCACATAGCAAGTAGGAAAGTCACTGGTGTTAGGTACTGGTTAAAAGAAGCAGGCAAAATCCTTCCCTACACAGCTTTTGTTCAGGGCCTCATCCCACATGCTTGCTGAGAGAAGTTAATTGGTAAACCTGCCTGCATTGGTAGCTGGCACCAACAGATGATGCAAGCAATGAGTATAGGCAGAAGACAGCCTATACTGTGATATTTTAGAGGGATATAAGACCGATTTTCTTCATTTTCCATGAAGAACTGAGATAAGAACTTCTCTATTTGAGCACTATTCAAGAACCCTCTGAACGCAATCATTTGCAATGTGTTTTACGATGACCCAGCTTGTACAGGTATGTTGGACCAGATAACTGACTGTGATCCCTTCCAGCCTTACCCATTCTGTGATTCTATGATCACAGCATCCCTAAGAAAGTATTCCCCTTTTCCTTTAACTCTCTTTAGACCACACATAAGGAAAGATTACCATCTTCCTGCTTCTGTAATCAATACTGTATTCCTGATGAGTTTATCCATTTGATAAATGAATAAAGGAACAATTTTCCTTCCCAGCTAAGAAATAATTTAGAAAACTTTCCTAAGGACTTGAATGGGGACAGTATGGATATCACATGTCTATTAATATGTCCATTAAGACCTTTTCAACTCCATAGAGGCTATTTCTATATTAATCTACTCTTTTCTGATTTAGTAAATCCAAATTTTGTTTAGTGTTAAGGTATGATATGATTATACCATAAGTAGAGTCTTTTCCATGGGACTGTTATGAATTTTATCCTTTGCAGTTTGCTACTTACTAGTTACAGTTTTTCTGTGGAGCTATACTTACCCCGTAAAACCCTTTAGATATTATATCCTTAAGGCTTTTATCATAGCTATTACCGTTTATGGCAACATGTTATTGAATACACCAGAGTACAGTTGAAAACAGATATGCCACTTTGGTTTTGGACATTTCTCTCATACTACAACATTGTCTAATTTTCCTAGAAGGAATTAGTATGAGAACACATGAAGAGCCAAATAGAGCTAAGTCCATTCTATCAGCGCTATTTAGATGGAGAGCTGATGTACCACATTTCTCATATCTTTCCCCTTCACATTCTCTTTGTTTGTTGTGGTCATTCCATTATATATATCCCCTGTGATATTTTTGCTAGATTTTTAAACTGAATTTCATTGGAAGAGGTCCCTTTTGTTATTATTTATATTTTGCTTTTCCAACCATATCAATAGCATCATCCAGCCTTGCTAAGGATTCCCTTGAATACTTTTCTTATTTCTTTTGAATTTCAGTAAAACTTCCTCATTTTTTAGCACAGACATGGTTACCTACCTGAAATAGCAAAACGGATATTTCAGTCATGGATCAGAAAGCTCCTAAAATTTTACCTTTTTTAATCCTGTGTACTCAATAAATCTCAAAGGCTTTAAAATTCACACAAAGCACAGACATCATCAATATTTAATATACATTTTCTTAACCAGGTTTCTTAATTCCACAAATTTTAAGCATCACAGTAGACCCAAGACATTTGAAAGCAATACCTTCTGTGTTATGAGGTAGTATTAACCCTCCCTGAATAACCAAGGAACTTGCTGCTGCTGTGGAACCTTTGCCTACAATGTTAAGTCACACTCATTTGATAATACCTGACAAGATAGTTGTAGTGTTAAAATGGTTTCATAAAGCAAAGGTTTTTATCAAGGTCTAGAAACTGGATGAGAAAGAGGACCAAGCTCAAAATCAAATTGAGGAGGACAATAAGATTCAATCTTCATAATTTTCAAACTCCCCACTACTTGTCATCAAGAGTCCTCCTAACATATTCCTCACATTTTAGTCATGTGTTATCATCCTTTTCTTGGTTGTTTTGGTTTATTTCTTATTCTTTTGATTTTTCTTTTAACAACTCATGTGGCTGCCCTTGTCTTTTGACATATCTCCTCTTTCTGGTTTCAACCAATACACTTGCTGTCACAGTGAAGTAAAGGGCAACCTCCATGAACACAAAAGACTCAACTAGTAAACTTTGCTTTTCTTGACTTGCTTTTCTCCTCTGTGATCTAATCTTTAATTCCCTTTTCCAAATGCTTAAGGAAATGAATGTTCTTTAACTATACAAGAAAATGACTGCACTAAAGCCAATTCCTATTAACTACCAAATAAAGTTTGTTTATGATTAACATGGGAAATTCTCATTGGAATGCTAGTATACCCTAGAAAAAACCATGATCTTAAATAATAACCTCATGTGTAAAGCAATAGTAATCTGTAAGGAAAGAAAGAAGATATGCTTATTTCCTACTTGCTAGCTGGAGATGACTTGAATTGTTTTCCTTTGTTTTTAAATAGCATTACAACTTCCAAAAAAGTTTTGTAAGACAGACATGATAATACATAGAGAACAGGGATCTCTGTAGGAAATGAAGAGAAGAAATAAAAAGATTATCTATACTCAAAATGAAAGAGGTTAAACAGCAGATAGCATTGCATAAGCCTGTGACATTTTGTTTCCCTCTTCTTCAATTCATTAGTTCAGTTCAATTAGATGTCGCTAGATGTGACTTTTTTTTTTAATCTCTCAGGCTACTATTTCAATCAACATAAGACAGCTACAAACTGTCATTTTAAAACAATTTATGCACTATTCAGCCACTTTTAAAATAAATTTTCTGATGTACTGCAGTGGGAATTTGTGAATTTGCCTTGTTAAACCTCATATAGTGGCTATTAAGGGCACATTAGAGAGTTATATCATACAGTCTGCAAAACATCCTAAATGCTGTATCCTGTCACTGAAAGAAGGCATAGGCCAGATTTTTAATAGCCCAGTGGTGACAGTACATATGCATCTAAAGACAATGCACATGCAGAAGAAGCTAATTAACATCAAATACTAATTAGTCCCTCAGTATTTAGCAATGAAGTATCAGCAGCTGTCTTAGATGCCATATGCTAATTAGCATTAATAAACCTCAGAAATAATTGTCTCCATTGTTCTGTGTCATAATACTTCCTCTAATGATACTTTGGAGAGCATTGTCTATAAATGGTAGCAAGCATTGCATTGCAATGCTTGAAGTTTAATGAGCAATTTAAGGCAACTTGTGGCAACGAAAAAAAGGATTTATATATTTTAAAAGAAGATTAATACCAATTTTATAAGTCTATAATTAATGTGTTGGCTAGTACCTGTGTTCAGAAATTTTGTGAAATAGGAGTGAGATAATATTTTTGTTCTGTATGTCATAACGTATACAGCAAAAGAACAGAATTGTGATGTTTTAGTGTAATAGAATTGAATCACTGTCTCTGCATGCAAATTCTCCAAGAGTTTTATATCTCACAAAACAAGAGTTTTATATCTCACACAAAATGGTGTGAGATATTATACTGGAGTGATTATGGTCAACTTTTGGTATTTATGGTTGTTCAGTATTCCATTTGTCTAATATTGAGGAAAAAAGAGAAGTATTATTTTTGGTTTACTCTGATCAATATGCATTATCCACTATGAAAGTTCTTCCACAGATTTATATTTTCTTTTCATTGAAAAGCTGCATGATTGTTGGCTTTCTTTGTTGCGTGGTAGGGGGTTTTGTTTTGTTGGTTTGGTTGCTTTGGGTATTTTATTTGGTTGGTTTAATCAGAACTCCAGCAAAATCCATAGGAAACAGAAGTTTAATACTGGGTCTGTGACATAAAACCTCAGCCAAACTGAAATCCATTTAGAATTGCCTGAATACTTGTGATAACAATTGTTAAAGACATGCAGTACTGCATTATAGAAAGTGCAATCTTCCATCAAATGATCTGTCTACATACACCACTACTCAGTGTCTTTATCACCTGGCTTTAAGCATGTCAATAAAACTAAGCCATTCAAATACAGCAAGCATATTTAATATTTGAGTACACATCCCATCAGGAACTCCCAACAGGTGGACAACAGAAAAGTAGGAAAGGGCATATAACCAACTAGCGAAGACAAAGCATAACCAAACTGAGCAATAGATGCAAAAACAATGGAGCCTGCATCTTATAGAAAAACTGGATAAACTCCATCATAGAACACTCAGTTCCCAAGATGGGTCAAGAGCCAGCACAGGGTAGCTAAGATAAATGTTCTGACTGTATTTTACTAGCAGCATTAACTAATGTTTCAGGGATTGTGCTTAAGTTTCAGCTATCTGTGTTTGTGTAACAGAAACAAGATAAGACCCTAACATGACTATTCCTTAGATATTTGTTTTCTTTTTCTCTTCTTTTTCTTTCTGTATTTAAAAATCTTCCACAAGTAAAAACTATAAGAATGGAAACTATTTATATAAATCAATAAACAGACAATTTTGTACATGTAGAAAAGGAGAAAAAAATTTTCTGAAGAATCCCTATAAACTCAATAGTAGTGTTGGTATCTTGTCCCAGATTTACAGCATTAGGTAAGTGAGCCGTGGAGTGATATGGAGCTATCTTAAATTTCATGGATTTTAACTCATGGTAAGTATAATCATCCCAGAAGAATCTAAATTTTGAGTGTTTAGAATCTGATCCTTAGCACAAATAATAAGTATGATTGTTAGTTTCCCCTTCTAGAAAGTCCTTACAAAATTCAGAAGGCAAAAATAAAATAAAACAAAAAGGACGCAAACCAACACCCCACTGCCAGAGGGACTGAACACTGTTCCATTATTCCATAACTAAGCACTAGTTTAGTTGGAGTGGAGACAGAAGCATCCTGAAGGGCTATTTTGCAAACAGAAAATGTTGCTGTTCTACTGTTTACTGATATATTTTAAAAATCACATGCCTTCCTCCAACAGCTTGTTTGTAATATTCAGGATTATTCAGAATATTCCTAACAGAAATCCCAGGAGTTATAGAAGCAATTAAAAAAAAAAAAGTTAACATAGCAATCGGTAAATCCATTAGTGTTTAACAGCCTAATCTGACATCACAATTGTTCAAGACCATGACAGAACTTGTAAAAGATGATTTCCTCCAAGGAAAGGGATCATTACCTCATAGGAATGACTAATGCTGAGAGGGGTTATTAGTCTATTATTTCTGTCAGTGCAGAACCTGGTGTGAAGATTTTGTCCATTGCATTAATGCCTATAAAACAAATGAATTGCAGATGAAAGAATGCGTATGCTTAGGATAAATACATATTCATATGAAACCATACAATTTAACTTTTGCAGTTGACATGGGTTTGAGGCACAAAATTTGGTTATAGTTGTGTTTGGACCTGAAATTCATGATTAAGAGCATCTACAAACTCCATAAATAAACAAAAGTACCCTCCTCACAGCAATAATAGTAAAGTTGTTAATAATGCAGGAAGAGAGCCAGGCTCTGGAACTTGAGGTTTGACCCTGTTAAACCAGCTTCTCACCATAATTTGAAGAATTTTTTTTCCAATTTACAGTGATACTTGATTTCATATTTTCTACCATTTTAAAGCCATTTATTTGTTTCATATATAGCAGTGAGACAAAAAGAGAGGAAATCTATCCATTTCAAAGCAAGCTAAGACCATAACATACGCATACTTTGCTACAATGTTAACAGTATGTCTATAAAATTAAGTAGATTGTGTATTTCTATCCACGTTCATCTGCAGGAACATAAAACTGAAAAGATATCTTAATAAACATTTCTGTGCATCTAATCATATCTTAAGAGATTTTCTTTAGAAATAACTGTTCTACTGTGGCTTTGAAATGTCAAAAATAAAAACTGTCTTTCAGCAAATGTCTCATTTATTCAGACCTGAAGGGTTTTCTTCCAACAGTTTAAACTTCAGTTTGGGCTAACAAGGTGATTTATGCATTTGTACTCTATTTTATTCTTTATCAAAAGTTTAATGCAATCAGTTTGGGGTTTTATTCCAGAACAAGCCCCAGGGCTTTTGATAAAGCTTTTAACTGAAAACATTTCTACCTTTACTGTTTATCAAGGTTTTATGGTAGAACTTAATATATTATGTAGGTAGTTGATTTAGATATAGCATAATTTTTTTCTAATTTTTTATTAATAAAATTTTCTTCTGACAAGTCAGTGTTTCCTTTTGCAGTATAATGTATCAAAATGCAACATTTTTCTTGATTGTAAACATATTAAAAATGTAAAAACATAATTCATTTATTCAATTCTGCCATCAAAAATATATACAAAATCTTGACAATACCAGATTTCTACATGTTAGCACATGGACTCCTAAAATGCCCATTTCTCCTAGTTATCAGAAACCTAGACCATCTCATACTCTGTGGACAAAGTGGTGGCATGTAACCACTCCCAACAGAAGGATGGTGTGGAACCTCACTGCCTTCTGGGAAAGGGTCAGAAGATACTCTAAGTTCTCTAGATGTTTGGCGAGGCAGGAGTAAGAAAAAAATGTGCTTTAAAAAAATCATTACACATTTTGTAGGCCTCAGTTCAGTGATATATTTAATGAGCAACTTGCTTAAAAGTATATGAAATACCCCTGTTAGGACTTTTTATGAGTTCTTCTTCTTAGGACTGCTTATGTACATGCATGGTAGTATAATCCCACATGCATTCCAGCTGCCTGAACATCTAAACAGTCGTGCAACCATCCTATTCAATAGCTCACAGCTTATATCTTATACACCTGGGGGTCCTGGTCAACAGCAAGTCAAATAGGAGTCAGCAGTGGCCTGGCAGCCAGGAGGGCCAACCGTGTCGTGGGGAGCATCAGGCACAGAATCACCAGCCTGTCAAGGGAGGGGATTGTCCTGCTCTGCTCTGCACAATATTCTCACCTTGAATATTGTGTGCAGTTTTGGGCACCACAATATACGAAATATATTAAGCTGTTAGAGAGTGTCCAAAGGAGGGCAGCGGAGATGGTGAAGGGTCTTGAAAGGAAGCCGTATGAGGGATGGCTGAGGTCACTTGGTCTGTCAGCCTGGAGAAGAGGAGACTGACGGGAGACCTCATTGCAGTCTACAGCCTCCTTGTCAGGGGAAGAGAAGGGGCAGGCACTGATCACTTCTCTGTGTGACCAGTGACAGGACCCAAGGGAATGACCTAAAGTTGTGTCAGTGGGGTTTAGGTTAGATATTAGAAAAGATTCTTCACCCAGAAGGTATTTGGGCACTGGAACAGGCTCCCCAGGGAAGTGTTCATAGCACCAAGCCTGCCAGAGTTCAAGAAGCATTTGGATGGTGCTCTCAGGCATGTGGTGTGACTCTTGGGGATGGTCCTGTGCAGGGCTAAGGGTTGGACTCGATGATCCTTGTGGGCCCCTTCCAACTCAGCATATTCTGTGATTCTGTGATTCTGATCTCTTCTACCAGGTACTGTATAAATGTAAGAGGCTTGGACTAATATGGATTTAATCATGCATATTCAGGAAAATTGTTGCTTTATTTGCATTGAGTCAGAGTAATTGACCTGAAGTACAGAGAAATTTTATTGCAGTGCCAAGCCTCAACACCTATTTCCCCTGCTGTTCAACTACCTAGCTCCAAATTCATATTTATATTCAGAAAACACTCCTTTTGGAATTTCGTGAAATTTATCTTTAATGGGTTTTATCATCAACCTCCTAAACTGAGGTAAAATTCACTGACAATTTCTTGCTCAAGTCATACTCAGCCTAGCATCAGGTCAAGCCACCATCTCACCTTTGCATCAATTCTGTTGGGATTCCCATTCAGAAGAGTTCAATTAATGAAATATCTTACCATTCAGATTTACACAAGTTATCTGTCTTACAGTTTCATTCTTTCTTCTTAAGCTCTACTTTCTCCGATTCCAAAAGTCTTCACATTTCTTCACCTCCAAGAGTCCCAGGGTCTCATCTTCACATTTTTCTTTTTCCTTATGCTTTTAGGTGTCACTGTATCATTTGGATAGACCTGATTCTTCATAAGGTTCAGAATTAATTTCTTTTATAAAATGCCCATATTCAGAACAGTGAAGGAAAGCTGTGCTAGTTGTCTACCATTTTCTAGCCTTATGTATCCGTTTTCCATGGATGAACCAGATTATAAAAGACTGCTTATGACCTACAATCCACAGCTTTTCCTCTTGCTATCTGGTTTGACAGTTCAATATAGATAGTTTTCCTAATTATACCAATCTATGGTCCATACGTGTAACAGAATTTATAACTTGTTCCCACTTTGAGAGGAGCTGCTATTATTCCCACACCCTGATACTTTGCAACTTTTCTTTTTCCCTCTACCTAAGGAGGATGTTCCAGCTTCTTCAAAGATCAGGTTCTCCTCAACTCAGGAAAACAACTGGCTGGAGAACGAAAAAGAAGTCTTACTTGAAAGTGAAATTCATCATAGAATGATGACAGATATTGTACTGCATATCTTCAATATAGAATATTATTAGGAAACAAATCATGTCTTTTTAAAGATTCTTTAGTCTCTTCCTGTTCACAGACTATAAGAAAGAAACTGTCACATTCCCTTTTCTTCATAAAGGGTCAGGAATACACTAATTGCCTGAAGAAATTCTCAGAGTAACTTAGATAGATAGCTAACTATTTATTAGTTGAAAAGTGCCACTGATTTGAAACAGATATTCTTAAAAATTCTCAGCAAGTACCATCTCCTGAAGATTTAGTGACAGGATAGGAACACTTCTGTAGAAACATGTACCTGTAAGGGGAAAATAGGGAAAAGCCCTATTGTTATTTTATTAGATAAGGAGGAGCCTAGAGTAAAAAAATGCTTTTTATTTATGTGAATTTTTTCCTAGGACAAATTTTCTTTCACATTTCATCATATTTACTAAGCCAATACTGGACTAGGAGTGATATCACCCCAAAAATATGTTGATTGCTATAACTAGTTCTGCAGTGTACATGGTAGTGTAAAGTAAAGAAGGAGTAAGTTTTGGAAGAAGAATAAATAACTACATGCTAAGTGAGCAAAGCAGTGGTAAACAGATACTCTGTGTAATGGATATACTAATAGGATCTATAAAGCAAGAATAGGGGTAATAATCCATTACTCCTACAGGTGATTAATTAAATAACTGAATCTGCAATGAATCTCCAAACCTTCTGGCAGATGTCATTACAGCAAGACATTATCTATGCTGACATGACACCCTTTCATGTCCACCTAACTTGACTGTCAATGTAACAGCCACCAGAAGCAGAAACACTTGCATTTTGTGCATTCCTTGTAAACCATCACCAATTTATTTTTTTTTAACATATAAAAGAAAGATTTTTGCCTTATTACTTAGGACGTGATGACATGGCATACATTACAGCCTACCTGCCATAACAGATGTTCTTTTCGTCCTACAAAACTAGGATAAAGCAATTCTCACAGGCAACAAGCACTTTGGCCCTTAATAAATGTTTTGAGAGATGATATTTTTGCAGAAGAGCAGAAAAACACCAAAGGGATGAGTGATTTACAGATTTTTTACATTACTTTGCTTTTACAACTCAAACAGTTGTTGAGGTGTAGCTGACAAACAAATCTGTGATCTAACAATTTAAAAGAAAAAAAAAAGTTTAAAATTAATACTAGATGAAGACAATTTAATCCCTTGTAAGACTTCTGAGTTTATCAGAAAAAAAACAAAAGAAATTACAAAATTACCTTCTCTATTTAGACTTCATGGAGTGTGAACATCAGTGCAGTAAGCCAAAATAATGTGAAGGGAAATAAAAGACCACTTTGGGCTAAAATACAAAAGCCATGATATTTCTTTAGATGTAGATATGTAAGTCATCTGGCTGATTTTCTGGGATGCCCTGCAAGATATGTAAATTGAAAACATTGTGAAATGTAAAAAGAACATCAAAGTAGTTGTTCTACACTTGAAGACAGATGGAAACACAACATCTCCAACTTAATACTAATAAATTCTAAACTGCTTGTGTCTGAAAATAATGATTAGATTGTTCAGCTGGTATTAATTATTGATGAAACATAACTTTTCATCTATCCATACTTGAAAGTATTGACTTTGAAGTCAATACTTCAAAGCACTCAAAGTTTTTCAAGACAAAGTGCTTAAAGATAGGCAAAATGAAACTGATAATAAATTTTGTAAACATTAAATCCAAAAGGTTACAAAAGTCTGCTTACTTTAGTCATTTTCAGTTTTCATTTTGGTTTCCAAATTATTGCACTTACTTATTTTAGTGCTTTTCCCTTGATAAAGAACTGTTTTACTTCAACAAGGGGGTAAAAATCTGATGTAAGAGTAATCAGAAAGTGTATTTTTTCAGCCTAAGTTCATCCAAAGACTCTAAGAAACACAAGGAAGAAACACAAAACATAGATATATTAATTGGAACAAAAGAATATATTCTTAGTGAAAATGCATAAGGGAAAGGAGAGATGATGCAGATGGTAATGCCTTGGATGAGCAGGATTGTTGTAGGGTACACTTGTCTTTATTTACAATAGCTTCCATGAGTTAATAACAATTGCTTATCTTTGAAGTCATAGCAAGGTGTCAGTTAAAATGTTTCCTTATGTCATGATCGGCCTTGTATTTCATATAATGCCATATTTTACTGAACTGCATTCTCTGGTTTAATTGTTTTTTTCTTAGGATCCTGAAAAACAAAATTCAGAAGTGCCTAACATTCATTTCAGTCTAAAATATGTTTACCTTTTATTGTTGTTGCTTTTTTTTTTCTTTTGGTTAATACATTTATTTACAGTCAAAACCAGTTAAGATTATAGTTAGATCAGCTCCAAGCATCCAGTTTTGTCACTCCTCTATCCAATTCTGTATGCATCACATTCCCTGATATAGTGAGTGGATATTTTGCTTTTAACTTCTATGGTCTTGGAAGTTCACAGTGTTGCTGCTCATGTTGCTGCAGTTTCATGTTAATTCTGTCAAACAAGTCAAATGAATCAGTTTATACAATTCTGAAATTTTTAAAAACCTTCTTCTAGCCTGGTGCCTCTCATTTTTATATCACATAAGGTCATTTATTTACTCTGTTTTCTTAAAAATCATGAAACAACCATTTTCCAGGGAGAAATTGAAATATATACATCATCCAAGTTAGGACTGCCACACAATGAGACTAACTAATTGGTGAATTTTTCTTCTGGGTAATCAGTTAAACTTCAGTTTCACCTTTAACGGAAAAAAAATGTTATCACCAAAATCCATTGTACATATTTTTACACATTTAATTTTGAGAGGGAAACAGCAACAAACATTATTTATTCATATATAGGAATGATATGTCCTAAGAATGATTAATTACTAAGTTGAATAAATGCTACTGACAATTTTGAAAATACTTTGTTACTGAATTTATTTTGGTATCTGCTGGATTTAGAGTGTTAGCTGTATCTTAGACTTCCAAATACCTTGCAAATCTGACTTCTTTATTATGTCTTCCTTAAAAGAATGTTCTGTTTATGAAAATAAGAGGACTACTCTGATGTTAAGACTGTTTCTATGTCAACAATGTCACAAAAGAAAGTTTCCCATGCAATTTATAGCTGAAATCTGCCTACATTACCTGTAACAAAAGAACTATAAGAAAAGATTTTAGTGGTTCTCAAGTAATATCTTGTAAGCAGTAGATTACTCTGAAAAGATGACTGAAGAATCAAGAAACTTGAGAGAGAGACGAGTTGCTTGAAATGACAGTTAAAAAGCCATTAAACTAACTGGAATGATATCACGTTCTCATTGTTAGCTGTGTTAAGTAACGCATGTTTGGAAATACCTTGATTAGATGTATTGAAATGCTATTGTTTTAGTTACCCCTGAAACTTCTGATGACAATATTCTTCGACCAATGAAGAATGCATCTCGTTTTACCTGCATAATTACTGATCAGATCAGTCACAACTGACCATTTAGTGTTTTCTTAATGCCTACTGATGTCACGGTCGCCTGGAAACCCTGATTTCTGCGACTGCAGTGAAGAAGTAGAAGCTGGCAGAGCTGTAATGAGACAACTAAGGGATGCTTACCAAAGATGAATAAACTTTTGACCTTTGATGAATTTTCACAGGAACAGACATGCCTGAAGCTTATGCTGGAGTTTGTGAAAGACCAACACGAACAAAAGGCTTCTGTAGTGGTTTTGACACTCCTGTTTGAGCTTGAAGAGATTAATGAAGAGATGGACCACCTTCATCATGGGGATCAGAATATCTGTGGACCTGTCTGAGTAGCTTGGGCAGTTGACAGTATACCAGTGAAACACAAAGCAAATTTTTCATCCATTTTATTAATAGTGTACGAGTAAGTGTTGGGGGGAAAAAAAAGAAGAAAAGGGAAAGTTTCTGTGCTATTTGGACATATGCACTGAGGTAAAAATGCAATTTTTACAGCAGGAGTAAAAAAGATTGGTAATGAGAGACAGTTTCAAACTTGGAAAGAGTAGATGTAGGAAAGAGAGGTTAGCTGACTGTTGTAGAGAGCTGTATAAAGTTCCTCAGATTCTTATGCCCTAAGGCAGCCAGCTTAACTCAGTATGGGCTGCTCCAGACAGGAGGGTCCATGGGACTGTCTGAGAGAAACTGTAGTAGGATTCAGTTTAGCTACTTAGCACAAATTTCTGGAATTACCTTTTCACACTTCTCCTATGAACTTCAAAACTGATGACTTAGAATTTTTATTCCCTGTGTCTGTATTTAATATTTAGAAAAAATAAACAACAATCCTGTTGCTAGTGATACTTTTATTATGGATATGCATTATAAATGGGGACCAGCAAGATAAGCCTAAAAAGGGATTTGCAACTGCATCGGTATAACATACAGTGGATTGAAGCTTTAAAATTACAGTTTACTATAACTAAAAACATTAATGAGATATAATTGCATTGCCAAAACCTATCCAATAATGGCAGTACTGTTTTAGACAAGTTTTGTATTGCTTAGAACACAAGAATGGATATTAATTCAAATGGATATTATCTCATATTCACCAATCCAGAACAGAATACTGATATTGCTGTCATTGGAAGGTATGTCCAATTCTCTTTTTGAATATCATTTGCCTTCCTGAATTTGTTCTGATTCTTGCAACACAACTTTAGTCATTGCACTGTAATTGACACATAAATTTGTCTTTGGGGGGTGTGTTATCTAAAAAGTCATAAATCTTTCCAATTGTATTAACTGACTTTTCAGAATATAAGGGGTTTCAATGTAAAAAGTAAAATTCAGTACCTGAGTTTCTCTTATATAATTCTTTCTAGTATAGTTATTTTTTCAGAATTATTTTGAAGTATTATACTTTAGGAATTAGTGTACCTTATGATTTCATATTGAAATGAAACATTTGTCTAAAGGAAACTTTAAGGAGTAAAAATAACAAGCATATTACTTCTTTCAATTTTTGAAATATTGGTATCATCAAATTTGACTACAGTACTGCATTGCATTAAAATATTTACCTAATATGCCTTATTTTCATAACTGTAAAGGTTTATTTTATTTTATCTTCCTCATGTATTAAGAATAAATTCTAATTTGCTTTCTGAGAATTACCACAGTAAGCAAGACTCAATTTACAAAATGAAACCCTGGGGCCTGGTGGACACTGACAGTGATGCGATAAACAGTTCTGCTTTGTTACAGAGTTTTGCTTGAAGCAAGAAAACAGTTTCAAGTTCAGAAATTTCAGACTAAAACCTAACAAGTAAAAACAGAATGTTAAAGTGTTTAATAATTATTTAATTTTATTTTTCTTAGGAGCCACTGCAACTAAAGAGAACTAAAACAAAAAAGGTATTACCTATAAAACAACAGATATATTATGATTAAAGCATAAATACTTTATAAAAAATGTCTGAAAGCTTTTTCTGGAGGTTTTTTTGCTTTGTTTCTTTCACACTCTGATGTAGCAGATTACATTAATTTTTACTATGTGCTCCACGACCCATTTCATGGCACAGATTTCTCAGCTAAACTTCATACATGAACTATGCTCAACTTGTTTATCTACCTGACTACAGAGGAATACTATACTACAGTTCATTTTTGCACTGGTATTACAGCTATTCAAGCTAATAGACAGGACAAACTCTTAAACGAAGTTTTGACCTCTGTATTCACTTGGAGCAAGGTAGATCAGACATTTTCTCAATGTTTCGTTCCTCTTTAGGTACTCTGTCAGGACATGTTTATTTGGGTGAGCAAAGATGACCTGGTATCAAAAGTGAAGCTGTCTCTATATGTTTTACAATGATATGGCCTAGTCTCATTGTAATTTAGGTCACGAAGGAATTAAAACTCTTTGAAAGGGGTTTGTTTCTTCCCCAGACACAAGAAACACACAAAGATGTCTTTCGAAGGGCTAGGAGCAAAGTTTTTAGAGAAATTAGACTGGTTCTGAATGAATGGCAAAGCAAGAGGATGTCTCCAACAATGGTTATTTTTTTCATTCTTCTCTCTTTCTACTTTGTTTCCTTCTCCAATTCCACCAATTCCTTGAAGATGAGTGACATCTTCCCATAGTTCTACATGGGTTAGAAATACTAAATTTGTTGACATCCATAGTGAATATATATATAAACCATAGTGAATATATATATATATATATATACTACAACAGTAAATACAACAAAAAAATTTTAAACAGAAGTTCCCCAGAGGTGATTTAAAAGAACTATAAAGGGACGGTCCAAAATAAATACTAACACTACAGTTCTGACAGTTGTTGCATTGGCATTATCTTTCTCTTTTCCATTTAAAAATAACAGATTATAGGAAGATGATTTCTTTTATATAAAAAATCTTTACGAAATTTCTCTATGGAGTGATATTACTCTGCTGATCTTCATGCCCCTTCTGGCAGATGTGTCTCTCTTTTCTGTTCAAACTAAAGTTTCTAAAGTTTTCCACTTGTCATTTTTGAAATAACGAACAGTTGTTGAAACACAGCATCAGCTAGCTTGGTAATGGGACTTGCTGATAAGTCATTTGTTAATGACAAATCTCCTCTGCTAGATCTTCTCAGAGAAGGAAGAAGTTCCTGCTGTGGAAGCAAATCTATCCTACATATACTGACAGGCCTTAAGTATCATTTATTTGTAATTACTGTGTGTATGTGTTTGTGCGTGTGTGTGTCCACTACATTTTGTGTCAACCCTGACACCTTGAATTGAGGAGGTAGCAGCATGGTAGGGTAGTATGGTTTGAAATACTTTTATTCATACTCATTATTCATAGTCATTGACCCTGGCAATCAGCCTCACCTGTCCAGTAAAACCTTGGAACAGATCCTCCCGGAAGATACGTTAGAACATATGGAAAACACATAGGGAATTAGAGACAGTCGACATGGCTTTACAAATGACAAATTATACCTGTCTAATCTAGTGACCTGATGGAGTGACTGCAGCAGTGGACAAGCGAAGAGCTACAAGCCTTGTCTACTTGGACTTCTGTAAGGCTCTTTATATAGTCCTCCACAACATTCTTGCCACTAAATTGGAAAGAGATAGGTGTGATGGACAGTCCTTTAGGTGGATAAGAAATTGGCTGATGGCCATATCAGAAAACTTACAATTACTGGCTCAATGTCTAAGTGGAAAAATTTAATGAGTGCTGTTCCTCAGGGGTCTATACTGTGACCATTCTTATTTAATATCTTAATCAGTGACATAGATAGTGGGATTGAAGAAATCTGAAGGTGACACCAGCCTGAATAGTGCATAATACTGGAGGAAAGGGTTGTCATCCAGAAGAGCCTTCTAATCCTTGAAGATTAGGTCCATGTGAAAGTTCAGTGAAGTTCAACAGGCTGAGTACAAGGAATTGAACCTGGGGCAGAGAAATCTCCAGTATCAACACTGATTGGGGGAATGAATGGGTTGAAAGCAGCACTGAGGAGAAGGACTTGGACATCTTGGTGGATGAAAAACCAGACATGAGCTGGCAATGTGTGCTAGCAGCCCAGAAAGACAATCATATCTTGGGATGCATAAAAAGAAATGAGGCCAGCAAGTTAAGGGAATTGACTGTCCTCCCCTGCTCTGCTCTTATGAGACCCCACCTGGAGTCACTGAACCTGACAAATACTGGTTAAGATGTGTTTCTTCTTACATGCATGAATTGGAACTCAGAAACAAACCAAATATAATGCATGCTCTTAGTAAGCATAGTTATATATTTAAATTGTAGCTATTTTTATCTCTATACTGGAAAGGAAGACTGCAGAGGTCATTACTGCCTCCAGAAAGAAAGTCAGCAAAGTTTAGTTTTGACTTATCTTGGTCATTCTCAGGAAGAACTAATATGGTATTTACACAAACTTCAGTTCTTCACCTTTCCTTCCTTATATACTAGGTACAAATTCAATCACTTTCTCAATAAACTGACTCCTATTTTTCTCTAAAACTCACCTAAGACACACTTTCTCAGTATGTACTTCCGCTACTTTGCAATTTTTAATTTCAAAGAAATGCGTTCATATGGCTGTAAACTAAAGGTATAAATGAGTGAAGCATATAAAAAAAGGCTTCATATGTTCTTTTAGAAGGAAATTTAGAGGTTAGAACCTGTAGTGTTTAAAAAAGGTAATCACATATAAGAAAACTATATTGTATCTAAGAGCATAAAAGCTCAGGTCTTTCCATCCCTCGTTTTCATTGCCAGCATAGTATGGCCAGTACAATCTCAGGTTTGTCTGCATCTGCCAATATATACATGTCATTGGATTGCAGTAGGAGCAAATCATTGTATATGCGTTTTAATAATTATGAAAAAAAACACAGCAAGAAAATCAGCAGGCAAGTGACTTCTATGTTACTTTATCAGCTAAGCAGCAGGAAGTATCCATACCTTCATCGGCTGTCATTTCCCCAGTCCCTCTACTTATATCCCTTATCACGCAGAGGAGCCAAGGTCAGGCCACAGAACTGTATCACAATATCAGCAGAGCTGAGCTTTCCCAGCCAAGTGAATGGGTGAGAGAAAGATAGATGAGCTTGCTTTCAAACCAGCCTTCCTGTTTCACAATGCTCTGAACAGCTGCTAAGCCACCTGGCCTGCCACAGGATTATATCTTATTTAATTCTGATCCACTAGAACTCAAATATTGTACAGTACGGTACATTTCTTTCTGAAGAAATATTTTTTTCCACGTCATTACAGTTTGAATAAAACCTGTTTTCAGTAAACAGCTCAACTAAAGCAAGTTACAGGAGATGAACAAACCCCATTAACTAAATTGATTGTTGTTACTAGGAAAAGCATTAAATGTACAAGAACATGGCAAAGTTTGGACAGAAGTTGGAGATCAAGAGAATCCATTTCTGAAGCTTTCAGAACACAGAGCCCTGGGTACAGAAATCATCTGTGCTCTGATTATATAGTCATTTGTCAGAGGGACAGGGTACTGTGTTTGCCTGGCAAGGCTTTGGCAGCATGGCGGCTACAAGGGTGGCTTCTGTGAGAAACTGTCAGAAGCTTCCTCAATGTCCAACAGAGCCAATACTGGCTCCAAGATGGACCTACAACTTGGCCAAGGCCAAGATATTAGTGATGGTGGTGCACTTCTGGGATAAAATATTTAGGAAAAGTGAAAAAATGCTCCACAATGGCAATTGTAGCCAGAGAGGAGAAGAGAAAATGAGAACCCCCATTCCCCATGCCCTGCACCACTGCAGAGCAGGAGGTAAAGAAAATCAGGAGTGAAGTTGGGCCCAAGAAGAAGGGAGGTGTGGGAGGAAAGTGGTTTTAAGATTTAGGAGTTCTTTTCTCATTATCATACTCTGCGTTGATTAGTAATAAATTAACTAATTCCTCCTAGTAAAGTTTGTTTTGGCCATGACAGTAATTCATGAGTGATCATTCATTCTCTTTTCTTATATCAAGCCATTTGTTATATTTTCTTTACACTGCCAAACAGAGAAGGGAAGTGACAGAGCAGCTTTGGTAGGAGCCTGGTGTCCAGCCTGGGTCAACACACCACGGACAGTAAAGATAAAGAAACTGAAAAGAAAGTGAAGATTTCCTACACAGACATACAAGGAGTGCTGATATAAGACCAATATAAAATAAATAAATTAATTAAACAAAAAAGTTTTGTAAAAATTAACAGGATTTTAGCAAAGGCACCTGGAAGTCTTGGAGATACACCTTTCACATTTTCAACTAAAGAATCTTTTTGCAAGTGCATAACTGAGGGAAGCTGTGATACACTCAAGGATTTAAAAGTATAGAAGGAACATTCAAGGTGAGTAAGACAGCAGCACCAACACCAAATATATTCTTTACGGAAGTCACTTCGCAGAGCAACTTTCAGGAGGTTCCAGCAATCACAGTTTGCTCTATAGATGACTTATTAAACAGTCTGACTCTTTCTGATATGTCATAAGAAAAATTAGAGGATAAATAGGATTCTACAAAATAAGGAATTGCCTGGTATTCAGATAAGAAGAGTGGTGATGCTGCTAAGTTGTTAACTGTAGCATAGAAGTGTATGGGGCTTTTTCAAGTACCAGATCCAGGTGATTAGATTATGGCAACATGACACCTGTTTAAAAAAAAAAGGTTTGGGGAAAGATCCACAGACCTGATGATGACTGAAAAGCCTCATTTCTGCACTGGTATTTTGTAGAAACTAGCCTGAACAAAGAATTGCTAAGCATGTGAACAAATATGCTTTACTCAGGAAGAGACATTTTTTTTCTTAACAAAAGTAATTCCCACAAAATTAAGAAGAGAATTAAGAAGTCTGTGGAGAAGAGGAACATAGTAAAATCTACTTAGGTTTCCAAAGAGGTACTTGAGGAAACTGAGCTGCAGCAAAGACATAAACTCATTGTTAATTGATTAAAACATATAGAAGACAGACAATGAAGGTGAATGGTCAAACCTAATTATATCAGCAAGTGGAATTCTGTACAGATCCAGAATACATGAGAAAAACTGTCTTATTCTATATAAACAGTAATGATCTTTGACCTGTCCTCCACCACTGAAGAATAAGGACATTTATAAAAACAATAGGGCAGATCTCAATATTGGCCAAGAAAAGAGTATTAGGAAAGGAAGAGGAGAAAAAAAAATCTAAGCCATAACATGACCTTGCATTTTCAATCACAAAAAGATATAGTGCAACTTGGAAGACACAGAAGACAGAGAAGGACAACAAAGATGACAGAACAGATTGTACCATACATTTAAGGAACACACAGAGAGTGTAAACATCTATTCAGGCAATGACTAAATGAAATAAGTCTTTTGAAGTTGTAGAAGAGATGTGAGACACTAGCATAAAAACCCATGACTAACAGGGAAAGAGCAAATAGGAAATTAATGTTATTATTTTCTAATACGAGAAATAAGGCGTAGAAAAAAAACACCTATTAGTTCTCCATTCAGAACAAACCAGTATTATTACTACTTGCAGCTTGAACACATATGGCTTTCATAGTCAACAGAAATCTATCATTCAGAGGAAATTACATTTCAAAAGTGAAAAGGACAGCAGTAATATTTAAGAATATAAAAGTTATATGATAAAATAGAGGTTATTGTTGGTTAGGTTTTTGTAGATAATGATAAGTAGAAAGAAAATAGAAAGCCTTA
Organism: Manacus vitellinus; assembly: GCF_001715985.3. Taxonomy (NCBI): domain Eukaryota; kingdom Metazoa; phylum Chordata; class Aves; order Passeriformes; family Pipridae; genus Manacus; species Manacus vitellinus. The sequence goes on along the minus strand of NW_021939396.1, from coordinate 56,715,841 downwards.
GTTTTCCAGCTCTTATATCTTCTAAATGATTAAAAAATACTTGATTTTCTTTGTTTTGTGCAACTATTGGCTATTTCCATACCTCAGTTAAAAGAATCTACTAATTATTTTGGCTTTTATTTTAAGTCATGCCTTGATAAATCAAGAGTGACTGTAGTATGTTGTATGCAGTGTGAATGCTGTAGTATTTTTGAAGAAAATATGCCAGAAATATGAAGAATGTTCCTTTTTGTTGCTATATTTACTCTGCATAAACCTAATAAACAAGTTTATCAGTGGAGTCCCTGAAAACATAATTCTAACAAAATATTTAATATTCACTTTGAAGTAGAAATGCAATTTCTTTTATGCGTGAAAAAGGCCTCACAAAATATTCCTTACTACGTACATAAATAGCAATAAATAAGAACAACATATTTTAATATCTTTTAATATTTGTTGTTAAGGAAGATCAGGTTTGGTATTGTAGTTCCAGATGTCTATGCCAGCAAACAGGACTTTAATTACTATGTTCACTGAATAAAGAAAAAAGGAACTGTGACTAACTGCACATTTGCCTTTACAGGCCTACAACTGCTTGCAATTTAAACAGTTATTAGTCATTCAAAATGTTAGAAAAAATGCAAATAACCAGACTTAAAGAAAGACACTTTGGGATAAATCACAACTACATTATTATGTATAAAGCTCTATTAAAGAAAAAAACATACTTAATATTCTTCAATTCTGTAACCACTACATTAAGTGGAAAAACTTGTAGTGCTATCCGAAGGACAGACTTCATCATGGTTGAAATTACTAGTTCAGAATACTGTTTATTAAACATACTTCCATTAATAATCGGGGGATCAAAATATTGTTGCAGATTTACCTTAGTGGGCTGCCTGACACCCATGTAGTTGCTTTCAGGACAGAGGGAAAAAATAAGATGGAAAATCTTACAGATTGAGATAAAGGCAGGGAGATCAGTTACCAACTGCCATCACATTCCAAACAGTCTTGACTTGGGGAGTCTAATTTATGGCCAATTAAAAGTGGAGTAGGATGGAAAGAAACAAAGATAAAAACTAAGAGTTTACCACCACCACCTCATTTCCTGGCTCAATTCCTTCACTCCTGCCTCCTCTACATCATTCTCTCCCAGCAGGGCAGTCGGATGGGGAATAGGGTGATAACAGTAAAGTCCATAACAGTTCTCTGCCACTTATTCCTCCTCATAATTTTCTTCTGCTTTAGCCTGTGTCCTTAATGGGCTGCAGTCCTCCAGGAAGCAACCACCTACTCCTGCACTGAGTCCTCTCTATAGGCTGCAGCATGGATATCTGCTCTGGCATGGTCTCCACCAACTGCAAGGGAGTCTCTACTCTGGCCCCTGGAGCACCCTCTCCACTTCCTTTTTCTTTCACCCCCATGTCTAAAGGGACACTTCTTTCACGTTTGTTTTTTTTTTTTTTTCTCAGTCTTCTCTCTCTTACTGTAAAGTACGTTTTTAGCCTTTTCTAGATACATTTCCCCACAGGTACTACCATCTTGGCTGAGGGGATCAGCTGTGTCCTGTAGTGGGTCCGCTGGTTTTCATTGGAACCGGCTGTGAATGAAATGAGGCATTCCCTGACCCCTCCTCTTCTCTGCAGCATCCCAACTGGAAAAATCTTGCCCCTTGCAACCAGCAAAAATATGTATAATGGAACTTTACAATTACTCTGAATATTGGAATAGAAAATAAGACAATTTTATAATAATTCCAAAGACTGGAATCCAATGTTGAAAATTTGGTTTAATTTATGAATTTATGTTAAAGTTGTAAATAAATATAAAGACCAACTTTACATTAAAATGACAGTTTCAAATAGAACTTATTGGTTAATTACTTGCATATCTACATAACTGTACCTACATATAGACATACACTTAAATGTATACATGTATTTTATATGTTTATGTATATATACACATACATATATTATTGCTATCGTTTGGATTTCTCTGTTTTCCGTACTGTGAAGTATTAAAGGTGTATTAATCTAATGGAATATGGAAATTCTGAAGAAAGAACATAGTGTTCTAGTTGAAAACATGAACTGTCAATTCTGCAGGTGTCAGTCTCGTGTAATTGTGTAAAAGATACATCATGATTAATAACAGTAAGATTTAAAATTGATTCTTCTTGAGTAGCTATTACAATAAAGTTATGTCAATACAATTTGCTTTTACCTTTCTGTTTGCACACTGGGAAGAATAATAACCTCAGGTGCACAAGAATACTGACTAGTATGCTCAACACCTTCTCTATCCTTTTTTTTTTTTCAAAAATTTAGAGTGCATAATGAAACACCTAACTTCTCACAAATTGAGAGATAGAAGAGTAGTAGTAGAGCTCCCTAATGTCTCAGCTAGAATATTGAAACTCATGGAGTATTTATGAGGAGGTTTTTTCTTTCTGTTTATTTCTCCCCCTCCCCACTCACCCCCAGCCCCAGAGACTCTAGGTTACACTTAATAGGTTAAACACTATGGCACAGGTAAACAAACAGCATATCTTTGATGGCTTCACAGAACCTCTTCTCTGTTTGACCCTAGTAACTGAGCAGTGTCGAAGAAGAAAAAGGTAGTGTTCTCACTGCCTTTTTAAGTTGATAAAGTTGATAGAGTTTATAACTACATTAGACCTTGAAATAACATTTCAATGATTCTGTTGATTTGGAGATATAGTCTTGTAGAAGACTCAAACTCGGTAACTTGGTGCTACACATCAAGTCATAAGTGAATAGGAGACATTCCTTTCAGCTAAAGTCATTAAATGAAGTAATCTGAGATGTGTTTCTACTTTATGATTGAATTACCATATGTGTGTAGCTGATTCTGAATCCTGTGGCACACAGGGTTACTGAACAGACAGATGTATGCTACATCTCATACTCCACAAGCATCAGGTGCAACACATGCAAAAGCAAGCAAGGATATGGTGTTTGTTCACTGTTCCTGCTTCTGTCTTCCTTCAGCTGAGGGACACAACCATTTTCTCTGTGCCCAAAATCCAGCAAGACAGGAGGAAAAGCCTGGACTACTGATGGTCCACATGGTTTACCTTCATGAGAAACGTTTGTACAAATACAGAATAAAAATTAACCATTTAGGTCAAGGAAAACTATAAATATGAAAGCTAAAATTAAGTTAAACAGAAGTTACTTGCACAATGAAGTTATGACAGGGGAAATGTCTTACAGGAGCAAAAAGTAGACTGCACAATGCATTATTTAGGCTACATGAAAAAAGGTCTAGAAAAGGAGACATGAAAAAGTGTTAAACCAACACACCCATTCAACTGAAAGCAAAGACAGTGGTGGGAGACTCGCTAACTTGGCAGACATACATGTTGCATGTGTTTATGATTTTCTGTTTGTATATAAATGTATATGTAGGATTTTGTAGGACTCCAGTGTTCTGCCTAACTGGCCTTGATCAGGGGGAAAAAAAGTGCTGTAACTGCAACAATACTCAAATAAAACATTATAATTTTTTCTTTGACAGTTTGATTTGATACTGAATGTCAGAAATTTCATGAGGAAAGATCATTTATAAGAATGTACAGTTCCAATTTTAGGCATCCCAAGATCCTTTCTTAGACTAAGTTTTAATGAATCTTCATCTAGAAAAGATGAGAAAGATGAAGACAGCAATTATATTGAAAAATTTTAGATACAACTTTTTAGGGTATTCAAGGTATCAACTACTTCTGGGTTTTAGTTTTAATATTACAAGGGAGATATTGATTTTCTATCTCAACCTTGGAGTCCCAAAAATATTGAGGATAAATAATTAAAGTGCAGGGACAAATCATTCTGGGAGATTAAGCTGTTCAGTTATGAAAAGGTCAACTTCACACAGATAATAAAGTTTTGATTAGTTTTCTAAAATCTGTATGTAGAGTTACACTAAAAAACATTCACATCTTGAAAAAAAAATCTTATTGTTTATCAGCAAAAATATTACAGAATATTAAAAACTTGACTGTCTCATCAACCAACTAACCTGTTTTATCCATCATTGCCTACAAAATGAAAGAGAGAAATAAGAAGGTTTTTAATAGATAAATAAAGAAAATTTTAAATATATAATTTACATTTAGGCTTCTGTACGGGAAAGAGAAAGGTGTCTGCAGGTTTGTGACATGGCTTTTTATGTCCAAATTCCTAACACTCAGAGGCTTTTTTAATGTCTACTGAAATTCTTTAGAATTACTAAAGACACAATCAATTATGTACACAATGAAATTAATGAACAAGGCTTAGCATCTATCAGCAAACAGTGCAAAGGCTGCATTTACTGATCAAGAGTCTAATCGTTAGTGGAAGTTTCCACAGCTGGTTGATTCCAACCTGAGGAAACAGAGGAAAGGAATATGTTGGGATCCATTTATACAGACTCACAAACAATCTAGTAACAGAAATAACAACACTGTTTTTACTCAACCCCCCACCTCCCAACAGGAGTTACTAAGGAAAATTTCTCAAAAAATCTTTCCCAAAAAAGAATGAGATTTTTAGTTTTTAAATGGTTTGCACAGAAGACATACAGGTCTGAAGGACATACTGAAGACCAAATAAACTTGTAATCTGAAGAACTGTGAATGCCACATTCTTTATGTCACATTGAAAAAAGAGGTATATTTTCTGCTTTTAAATGTTAGACTGTGCAAATACTCCCTCCTCAGAGGGAAACAAAGGCTTTTTATCTCCATCCATAGGCACAGAAGGGTCATGAGAGCAGAGGAAAAAAGCCACATTATTTTATATCTCCATTCCCAAGCTTTCAACATAGTCTGTAACCTAATGATGATCCCTACCAACGTTCCCTAGCCACAGTACTTCAGTGAAGTGGCTGATCTTTATCTCAATTCCTAGGAACTTTTTCAGGGACTCAAGACCTAGGAAAAACCTGATGGACGATGTCTAGGATGAACATGCCTTAGTTGGGCTCTCTAGGTGCCCTGAAGGTCATTATAGTTTTGCATGATACATTCTGTGAGATATAGGAGGGAAAATATTCCAGAAGGTTCAACTATCTGTTGGACAATAAGGATAATGCTGACTCTTTAACAGTTACTTCCATTTTCTATAAGTTTCAGTATTGCAAACAGTTTTAGAAAGTTGATGTCCTACTGCAGTCTCTTTTGCTGCAGGCCTTATTACTCTCAATCTTCTAGTGGTTATGTGTATCCTATCTTGCTTTACCTCCTTTCATATTCTCCTTGCTTTTTTTGTCATATCATCCATTATGCTTTGTAGTTCTTTTTCTACTTATTTTTGGTAATTCTAGAAATATTCCACAAACAGTCTACCTCTAATTGTATGTGCCACTTTCTCAAACCTTCATAAGCACGGGAATACACAGAAGCAAGAACGTGCTGACTCTGAGTCTACACAGAATAGATCAGCTAATAAGATGTTGCTTCTTTGGCAATATCTTCTGTTTTACAGAGAAAATCTCATATTCCCAAGTCAGTTTTAATTTTTTTAAAAAGATCTTGAGTTCTGTTTTCCAACACAGCTCATTTTCAATCATTCAGATAAATTATAATTAATTAAAAAAATGTCTATATAGATATAGTTTGGTTTTGTACACATAAATTAGCAGAATATTTTCCCTTCAGGTCTGAAATTAAAAAAAATCAAACTATCCAAAAATTTACAAAACATTATCACAACAGGAGTGTTCATAAGAACAGAAGTTCAGTTAATTTTCTTTTCACCATAAGAATCTTTTCAGAAAAGTCTACAGGGTAGCTATGATTTATCTTTATTATTGGTTAATTGAAACTTCATATTTTACATTGTCATTAATTTGTAAGTTAGAAGCTGAAGAAATTAGTACCCTTATGATATACACATCCCTATTTTCTTCATCACAAGCATAAAGAAAAAATAAATCTCTAGAGTTTGTCTGTAGCTATCATCACTATTAGCAAACATCTCATATTCATGATGCATTCTGAACTGACTGAATTTGCAATTGGGGATTTTCAGAAAGCCTTGACAATCATTTTTGGAGGAAAAAAATACTTTTTTAGATTCACAATGCAAATTACCAGCCTGTCTTCCGAATGCATTTTTTGGTGTCTTATGGAAGCATATGAGCTCAGCAAGCTAATTTGCTTTTAGTAGCATAATATTTGATGTTACGGAGAGCAAAAAGAAGAAGCAGAGAAAGAATTCATGATATTGGTAAGCTACATATTAAATAAATTGCTCAAATATTTTAAATACCAAAATAAATGTTTTAAAATTATGTATGTGAACTTAATGAGATAGTGAGAAGTCTTGATTTGTTCAACACAAAAATTAGTCCAGTGGTTCTAACATAAGTATTCTGCCACTGTTTGACTCTGAAGACAATGAATGGATTTGGAGCAGTTTTTTTTCCTCCAAAATCCATAACTGATAAATATTTTTTACTGTCTCTCCTCCCAAGGACTTCTTCTGTGAGCAGTAGCCAGATTGTGTTGGTCTTTATGGAATATTTTTTCTACTGATCTCTCACAACTAGTTGGTAAATGTGTACCTCATTATTGTCTCTTTGTTGGTCTTCCTGTTTGCTTTCACAACACGAGAGCCACCAGCTTAAGGGGAGGCAGAGGCAGTAGGGACGGTATGTGTCTGGAGATGCAGTATTAATTGACATTAAAAACTTAAAAACTGCAGTTCTTATAGCTCATCAATTGTTAGATAGACAAGTTTCTTCTTGGATTTTCAAATGGAAAATCAGAGTTTGTCTACTTTTTTATGGCTCTGTAAAATTCTTGGTAAAAGTCCCCTTACACCAAATCCTACCCAACCTATGATTTTTTTCCCTGTCCTCATACAAAACCAAAATTCCTAGATAACTTAGTTCTTCTCAATAGCTGTGGTCTCCATTATCTAACCTCTCATATCACATTGAATAAATATTTTAAAAAATAGATTTTTATTAGAAGTCAATGAAAATGTTTCACTCATTTATTATAACTACAAAAATTTAAGACCACGTAAAGAATGCAATAGTCTGGAACTTTTTCTAGTTGTCTAGAAGAATGGGCAGACTGGATAGAACTTTAACTAAGGTACAAACGTTCATGGGACTGTAGTTTTTTGTTAAAGCAGCATAACTCTTTGGAATCCATAACCAAAGGTAAACGACAAGACATAGATCTAAGTCAGATAAATTCATTTAAAGAACATGGGACAATGGTATTCCTTTCAAAAAGAATATATATTTTACCCTACAGAAGCTGTTAATCTCTTCATGCTATTCACACTGAAAGATTCCTACAGTGACATGTCACCCAACTTTTAATGCTTCCAACAGTGGTAGCTATACCTGAACTGATTGCCTAGACTTTATTTTAAAATCAATGAAGTTAATAATCTCTCTCAGATATCCACCTCAGAATGAGATAAATCATTCTGATTTTAAAGGGGTTTCAAAATTACTAGCTCCTATGCTAACATCTGAAGTTTGATGACATAAATCCAACTCTGCAATCTAGATGGTATTCAGAATGAATATCACCAAAAAAATTCAAATGTATGGACCTACATGTTTATAAAATGCTGGAACTCAGCTACAATGCTAATATTAATATATGTGTGTTTATTCAAGCAATGAAACACTCTTTAGATGGTTAGTACCTCTCCAAAGTACTTGAAAAATGTGGTAGACTTTTTCTCCACAGTGGCATTTGTAAATGTCATCCATCCAGTCCTAGGGTGGGAAAGAAGGGATAAAAATCTTTCATTTCATCTTAATATCATTTAGTCATTTTACCTATATATTTATGAGAACTTACAGTGAAACTCAACTTTATAAAATTAAACCTGTGCTGTTAACTTGCATGATTCAAACATGTGCACTGCACCAGGCAGTGCTAAAAAGGATGTTTACTTCATAATAATTCTGACCTCTGTTTCTGCTCCATGGTGACAACTGAGCTAGCTGTGGATAAGGTCACTGTAATGTCCTTAGTACCCAAAAAATTTTGAGTTCTAGCTTGGGTAAAACTTATTCTAGGAAAGTCAGTTCTCCCTGTGAGCAGAACGACAGGTTAATGTAGCTATATTGTTCTTGTACCCAAGCATGCTCCTTTAGAGTAGCAACACACCTACCTGTATCTCCTAAGACACATCTACAGAAGCCTAGTCAAGAGACTGCTTCAGTTTCTGTTGAAATCAAGAGGAATGATGTAATAAATATCTGACAGACATCTGGGGTTCTCCATAAGCATACATTACATATACTATATAACAAAACGTATAGTTTTGCAAGCATGTTACCTGAAACAAATATATCACACTATGATTAAAAATGAAAACATGTAGAAAGGGGAACAAGATATACATGTGTAGCAGACAGTCACTAGAGAATATGTGTTATATTAGTTACTTCAGAAAGTTAGAACAAGCAGCTCGTGTCAAAAATACACATTTATCTAATTATTTAAAAAGGCTGAGCTCTGCATTACTGTAGACATTGCCAAGACAAGATAAGCGTATGACAGGCATATTGAAGCCATTATGTAGGGTATTGTTGAAAATATGACAGGCCATAACTCTTGTGCAACTCTCCCTGCATATTAATACAGAATTCAGCAGATGGTTTTGAAGAAATTAAATATTTTGACAGAATAAATTTGGCCTTTGAGACAAAAACAAAACATGGTTTTCAAAGCTTCCTACTCTCTCTGGTAGTGAAAACATTGCACTACAGTGCAAGAGAATTTGTTTCCTCTGACAGAGGATGTGATGCATTGCAAATACATATCCTAGATAGCACACTAGATTTTAAATATTTTCAGGGCTTTTTCTACCTTTTTTTTTGTATTCTCAAACAGAAAAACTTAAGCAGTTATATGTAAAGCCCTAGACTAAGTATCCAAGTATTTGGTAGACTAGCCAAGGAATTAAGATTTGTTTTACTGAATCACAATGTATATGACCACAATCAAAATGCTTTTTCTAGTGAATAAATTTAATGGTAATATCAGTCTCAGGATGCAATTGGTACAAGTCAGGATTCCACCTGTGTGCAAATCTAATACCTTTTGCAAAGAACTTGGAATTAACCTGGAATTCATCACCAAATTGAAGGGATATTTTCCATTTTGATGGTGTTCAGCCACTAAGGAATTACTCTGAAATTAGATGTTGAAAGAGGTTAAAGCTCAAAAGCAGTATGTCACCTAGACTAAGAAGATGAAAAAGATACTGATTCATTTCACATGACAGAACCACACACTGAAAACTCTAAAAGTACACAGAATGAGTTGTGTACTTATATATATATATATATATATATATATATATCCTCAGAAATGGTAAGTTTGATCATCAAAGAAACTTATAATGATTTAACATAGTTAACATAGTTAGGATTAAATTTCATGGCTTCAAAGTGTTATCTCCTAATATTTCATAAAAAACCCAGCCCCTTATAAACATGGTATTCCTTCAGAAAAAGAATCAGGGAAGCTAATAGAGCACCTATAGATTAGCAACTGACTGAAATGCTTGGAAAATAAAGGTTTCTTGAGAACATGCCAAGGTTAATTTCCAGACACTGGTTTGAAACAACTAAACAAATTTAGCAGCTATAGAATAAAAGACCTACTATCTATAAAGTCTCTGAAGTGCTTCTCAAGCCCATTGTAATGGACTGTCCCAGTTCTTATTATGTCTTCTTGAATTATTTGAAGGAGAGCATTTTAAATAAATATTTTAAAATCTTATTTTAACTCAGGGTCATTTAAAAAAAAATACTTGGGTTTGACATGTCTGTGCTACATATGCCTTAAGTCTAAAGATCTATATTTTGTATGTAAAGACATTAAACACAAAATGTCTTTGGCCAGTAACCTGATTCACAGAGACTACAGTTAAGTGACTTAAAAAAATATTAACACAATTTCACTGTAAACTTTGCTTTTTTTTAAAATTGATTAATAAGGTTCAGTATGTAGAAATAACTAATATCAATGAAATCAAAAGCTATTCAATTAGTGCAAATTTGTGTCTTAACTGAAATATTACGGAAGTTAAGACAGAAGTGGAAAAGGAGCGCCTTAAGAACAAGCACATCAAGCATCATAGCGTCTCTTTGAGTTTTTGTGTTTTCACTTGTGTGTATCTGTGTATATGTGAATGTGACATATTATTTTTCATCTCTATCACAATACCAAGATGATTCCTTTAACTTTTCTGATTCACAGAAGCCATAGGCCTTTACACATCTTACAATATTTCTCCACCTTGTAAAGTGGTCTGAAAACCTCCTACATAAAAAAACCACGATTAATTCACTGAAGCATGAGGAAGACTTAACAATATTTTGCAATGTTCAGCTTGTCTGCATATTGCTTTCCTCTTCACAGAGGAGACTGGAAGACACCAACGACCAATGAGTTTTCTTCTACTCTGGAAAGAACATTCCAGGGAATTGCTAGCAAGCCTTTGTTTTTTGGAGTTTTTACTTTTCTTTCTGTAGCTGAGGAAAAAATCCCAGCAGTGAATAGTGGCAAACTTCCCTCAGGCCGCAGGCAGCAGTGAGCTGGTCTTCATCACTTGCATGATGCATCCAGTACTTACACTAAAATTTTTCAAGTATGGCATGTTGCTTTGAATGGAGTTAAACCAGGTAAATTTCCAAGTCCCAATCCCAGTCTCACAACTTTGGTAAAATAGATTATAGGCTATGTAACTAAAACATTTCTACAAAAGAAAAAAATTGAAAAAACCCTACTCTAGTACACAAAGTTGGAGCTCCTCTTCAGGCAAGTCAACCCTCTCCTTCAAATCTCTCCCACAATGGAGAGTCGTCTGAGTTATCTTACACTACTATCTTTCAAAGTGGTTATTCTTGCCTCTCACTTGTCTTCCTCTTATCAGTATTCTGCATGTTTTGTTTTTGCAGAAAGAATTTATATCTGAAAAAAAACTTTCTCATCAAATGTAGCTTTAGCAACTTGACTTTCTTTTTCCCTGTTTTCTGGATTTTTTTTCTAATTGCCAATTCTCTTTCCCTTTTTATCCTCTCCTCCGATCAAACTCTCTAATGGTATTCCTAATCAGTGCATCCATTAAAGCTTGCAATATTTCCCTGAAAAAAAATTTGGGATGTTGGTCATTCATTCTGCATAATATTTCTTGGAAATATTCATTGCACATTTTTAATTCCATTTATAGCTAACTTTCAGCTTGTCATAGAGATCACATAAACCATGTTACTAATACAGCTGACAGATATGGCAGTTCTAACACTTTTACTTATCAGACACAGGGAGTGTGTCTTTGCCATATTTTTTTCTACATTGGGGTCTGAAAAATATAGGCAGTGTAAAACCACTAGTATAACTATAGATATATCTTTCCTGTCCTACTTTTCCTGTCTCTCTGACCTACTGTCCAAATTGGATATATGAAAGGTCTTGGACACAATTTTTCCACAAATTACAGGCCTGCTTGTCTGTATTTGCTGTGACTCCTAACTGCAGAAAATAGTGGTTAAAGATGCTTCTCTTATCTTGTGCAGGAATCTACACATTCCCAAGAATACTTTCTAAAAGTAGTTTATCCTTTCTTTAGGTACCCAATGCTAAACTGCATAACCTGTTAATAGCAAAATGCAGACACGCCTTAAGTGAAAATGGAATTAGAAGAATAGTGTGGATCTATTAAAGTACCTGCTAAAAATTAATAAATTTATTTATGAGTACCTTCAAATCATATATTAGCCATGGTTTTTTTACCTTGCTGAGTCAAGGATATAAAATTGATTTAAAGACTTGCATATTTTCTACAACCTAGTCTTCACAGAATGGATTTAGAGGCAATTACATCCTTTAGTGATGAAGCTGAGCCTCTGCAACACTGAAAGAACCATTGCCATACTTACTTTTTGTAAGTTACATAGGCAATAAAGAGTACAGTAACAAAAATATTTTAGAATTTGTTATCATTATAGAATAGTATAGGTGTTGTCCTTTTTACTGACAACAAGCAATAAACACCCTCCATCCTTTTCCCAAAACTTATGAGATATTTTGCCACGATAAAATAAAACCATTGCATGTAACACACTGAAAAAGACTAATTATCTTCTATAAAAAGTTATTCATTTTGCTGCATTGATAGAATAAACTACTATTTTACAGAAAAGATTAAACTCCTGCCCTGTTGGAATCAATAGGCACTTGAAATTTGAATTAATTTAATTCATACATGAAGGGGTGCTATAAATTTAAGTGAAAAAAATTCACACAGATTCTACCTATTGATTGCTTTATTAAACCTTCTAACCCTTTTATTGCTATGAGAAGAGAAAGCAGAAAAAAAATCTTATCCAATTAATACTCATATAGAGAATATCATTGTACAATCGAGCAGAATAGGCACTCACGTTTCCCTCCATGTGCATTGCATCTCTCATCTCTACGTAAAACCTAAACAGAATATAGACATTCATTGTGATTTCATGTGTGTCTGTAGATATTTATTTTAACTTGCTGAGAGAATTGGGGCAGTGCAACCTGGAGAAGAGAAGGTTCTGGGGGATCCTATAGCAGCTTCCAGTACCAATGGGAGACCTACAAGAGAGCTAGAGAGCTACTTTTTGCCAGTGTCTGAAGTGATAGGTGTGTTTAGATTAGATGTCAGGTAGAAATTCCTCAGTGTGAGGGTGGTGAGGCACTGGGACAGGCTGCCCAGAGAAGCAGTGGATGTCCCATTCCTAGCAGTGTTCACAGTCAGTTTGGATGGGGATTTGAGCAATCTGGTCTAGCAGGAAGTGTCCCTGCTCGTGGCAGGTGTGTTGGAACTCACTGATCTTTGAAGGTCCCAACCCAATTCTCTTATTCTTTTGCGCCTCGTTGTAGCTCCTTCTTTATAAATGTGCAGCATTTAATGACTTCTTTTTTCTTTAATTAAAAAAGTTACTATTCAAACATGTCAAAGTTCATCCTTTGACTACAGGGATAAGATATGTATTGGATTAGGAATTTAAGTTTTTAAGTTTTTAGAGGGAGCCATATATCTTCATTTTCCATCCAAAAACTTTTGTTAACTAATAGGTACTGTTTTTTGCATCTTAATAACCATCCTGAAAAAGTATTATTATAAAAATAAAACTTGATTCCAATACTCATGTTGATTGACTCAACATTTACTAGAGGAAGGTGTTCTATCTGTATTTTTAGTTTACATTCACAACTTAAAAAAGAGAGAAGTTTTATAAAAGCTGTCCTGCTCTTTGTTTCCTTACAACTAACAATGTATATATTTTAGAAAAATCGCACATATTATTTCAATTTTCTCAAAGTTGAGATTCCTTCCGTTTTTGAGTTATTTTAACCACATACATCTTCAATTTTATCCTCATCTAACTAATAAAAAAATGGCACAATCTTCCAATTCTTAAGCATCCTAACTTTAAATTGATTTCTGTGAGAGTTACATGTGTGTAAGGGCTTCAGTCTTGCACCATAGCATGTCTGCAGCACCTAGTATTGCCACACTATTTTAAAATATGAAATGCAGACCATATATGCCAAACCATCTTCCTTGTCCATGTTGCTGACACCTTCCCCATTGTCCAACAGGTCCCACAAGAAAGATAGTTACAATCCCATTTTTACTATCATTTATACTCAATTATTCCCTTTGCTGATATAGCTCTTTGTGCAGTTATGTCTCTTACTTTCATCAGAGGAGTGTTTATCATGTATGGCCTGGCAGGAAGCAGGTCCTCATAACACAATAAGGAAGCAAGATCAGTCTTACAGTAAAATTTAAGGTATTATTTATCTAAGAGATAGTAGATAATTTTTTTCTTTTATTTTATAAAGGAATGATATGGCACTCTATCACTGAGTCCTATCTGGATGAAGTGTGACAGGGACAAAACAATTGTGAGGTTTTTCTATTCAAAATGGACTGATTACAGGCAGTAAACTGAGAGAATCTAAAAAATCCTCAAACTCTTTCACATCTTTTTTTTTTTTGCCCTAAAGCAAATCTACTGATTTTTTCTAATGGTCTGGAACTTCTGCTCCAAATTTACTTTGTTCCCATAAAGTAAGCCTTATAGCAGCTATGCAAGTTGACTGCATATTTGAAATCAGAATTTATTTTGACTATTTTCATTTGTTTCTCTCTCCAAGAGTGGAAGCTGAAGCGAGGATTGTTACTCTTTTAGGATGGTCATAAAAATTACTTTCTTTATTAGCATTTGACCATACATTCCTTTGCTCTAATGTTCTACATCTGCCACAGGAACCTAACACTAGAAAATTCAGAATGAAAAATCTCCCTCCAATTAGTGAAACTGATAACTGTGGACAACTCAATAAGCATAGAGTAGTCAAGAGCACATTGGTGGTAACACATTCCCAAGGACCCATATCCTGCCCAGTCCTGAGATTAGCTAGGACACGTAGAAGGCAAGAATAGACTGCTGTAACAAGGATGTAAGTAGTACCTGAAAAATAAGGAGCAGAGATTTGCAGCATCTTCCCCTTTAAGGGCAATCTACTACTACAGCAGAAAAGAGGTAAGGATCCTGAAAATGCATTTTAGTAGATTGACACAGAGTTAGGGTCCTGATATTCCCCAGACTTATCATTATTTCTGTCAGCTTGAATCAATTGGGAAGAAACATTTCAAATTAAGTAAGTTGTCTCATGAAATTTGAAATCCCTGTGTTAGGCCAGGGCATTTCTGGCAAAGCTAAAAGCAGACAAAAAAGTGTCCAGCAGTGGTGGAGTCCACGTAGTAACCCTGTGAATTAGTATTTTCAATTATGGTCTTGCAGGAAAAACCTGCTCACAACATCTCAGTGAACAAATCTCAATATAGGCTAAGCACTGTTTCCTGTAGGGCCATGAATGAGTTAATGCATTGTTGATTTTTCACTGGACTACATTTCTGACCGTACTTACATAGTTATTTCCTCATCTTGAAATTTAACTCAGCTGTTCAAGCATCAAGTTTAAGTCTTTAGACTTCAGAAAAGTAAGATGTACACAGAAAATATGGAAAGTTTCTGAGTCTAGTGAAGCAGTAAGAACCTTTCTCTGTGCACAAGAGATCAAGAGAAAGAAAAAAATCTCTGTCTAGTTCCTGTCCTATATGCATTTGGGGCACTGATAGTGTCTCTGTATAGCTGAACTCTTCTGTAGACACTTGTATTGGCCAAAGAAAATAACAGAGGATCAGGAGAACAGGAACACCATGAACAGTCAAATGTTAATAAAATGAAATCTGTAGGTAGAACAAGAAGAAAGGAGATAATGGCAAGAAAAAATGAACACTTTATAAAAGAACACTGAAACCTTATATTAAAAATTGGGGGGAAAAACTTAGGTCACCAGCAAAAGTTTTACTGAAGAAGTGAGAAAGATGAAAAAATTACTATTTTTTCCCTAAAAGAGTTGAAGCAAGTATTCTGCAGAAAGTTTTGTGTTCTATTTTTTCCAGAGTAAGTTAACATTGTGTAAAATTGAAATGATTTATTTGAAAACTAAAACCCCAATGTATGTTTGAGTGCATAATACTGCCCCTTCAGTTTTCTGAAGATTGCTGCTTCTGCTGTTCCAGACCTGTGATCTTCCTTTGTGCTTCTTTTCTCTAGGTAAAACTTTCAGTTTCCAATGATGCAGTTCTTCAGTGATAGAAATGGAGACAACTGATTTTAAAATGAGTCTTGTAAGGATTTGCTTTATAAAACATAAGGAATAATTGCTTTTTTTCATTTGCTCATTTCCCCTATATTCATGCTCTGTCTTTTCTTTTTTTATTTTTTTAATCTTTTCCCCTTTTAGTGTTAATTTTCAGTCATCTCTCTCCACATCTTCAGAACTGCAGTATAGTCTCTTCTTCTGACCTCTGGTCATAATTTCTGTCCATTTTAAGCCTATTTATATCATATAGTACACATGACTAGCAAAAAAGCTTAGAAAAAGCATGTCTAATACTTGTGTATCTTTTATGTTACCAAAGAGTACTGTCTGCAATTTTAGCATAATTTAATCGTGCAAGTCCTTATCTAGACTCCTTTTAAATAATATTTGATGCTCATAGCTGGATTTATCCAGTAAAGTAACATCACTAGGTTCAGTAAAACTCTTTATTAATATAAACTGATCACAGGTTATTTTCAGAAATATTTTTTATGCAATGCAGATTATTCATTTATTTAAAGAAAAAAAATCTCGTTTCCTAAATTGGACCAATGAAAATTCCAAACCTAAATGCATAAATAGTCCCATTATATTGCCTCAACTCTAACAGGAAGGATTTATTTTCAAAGAAATAGCACCTTGAAGCTTCTTTCTATGGAGCCCTGACTTCTCTAGCAGTTACTACTTGTTTAATACTGAATATGTTTTATATTTTTATGTGTTTTATGAACATTTTTATACGTTTAATAGTTTTTTTCCACTGAGTCTTTGTCAATTTACAAAAATTTCTATTGCATTTGAACATTGTAGTGGATGACTTCTCATTCCTCTACAATGCTCTTAAACCAGATATTTATTCATTTCATAAGTGACAACATAAATTACAGTTTTCTTGTGAGTTCACTTTTTACTTATGCTGATTGACAGGAAGTTGAACATGAGCCAGCAGTGTGCCCAGGTGGCCAAGAAGGCCAATGGCATCCTGGTCTGGATCCGCAGTAGCGTGGCCAGCGGGATCAGAGAAGTGATTCTTCCCCTATTAGACCTCAACTTGAGTAGTGTGTCCAGTTCTGGACCCCTCAGTTCAGGGAGGATATTGAGGTGCTGGAGCAAGCCCAAAGAAGGGCAACAAGGTTGGGGAAGGGACTGGGGCACAAGTCCTATGAGGAGAGGCTGAGGGAGCTGGGGCTGTTCAGCCTGGAGAAGGCTCAGGGGAGACTTCGTCACTTACAACTACCTCATAGAAGGTTGCAGCAAGATGGGGGTCGGTTTCTTCTCCCAGGTAACCAGCAATTGGACAAGAGGGCACAATCATAAGTTGCACCAAGGGAGGTTTAGGTTAGACATTAAGAAGAAGCTCTTTACAGAGAGAGTGATTTGCTTAGAATGGGCTGCCCAGAGAGGTGGTGGAGTCACTGTCCCTGGCTGTACTTAAGAAGAGTATGGATGTGGCACTTAGTAGTCTAGTAGACAGCGTGATGTTAGGTCAAAGGCTGGACTCAATATCAGAAGTCTTTTCCAACCTAGTTGATTCTGTGATTCTGTGAGTATACTGAGCTAACAGTGATCAATATACAAAATATCCACCACTGGGCTATATAGTACTGGAGAGTATGAATTTTTCCAAGATCACACCCTCCCCTCTCCTCCCCTTCCCTTCCCTTCTCTCCTTTCCATTCCCTCCCCTCCTCTCCTCTTAGGTCCTCTCTTCTTTCCACTCTTATTTTCTGTTTTGTCTTTCTGCCTCTCCATTACCCCCTTTCTCTTTTCCCTTTTCCCTTTCCCCTTTTCCCGTTTCCTTTCATTAAATTATACCAGGGAGCTTAGTGTGGATATTTGTCACATCATACTTAAAAAGAGAGCAGATATTTGATTATTCACTCTCTTTTTTCCCAGGAGCTGACGACCCTCCCTGACAGCAACAGAAAAGGTTTTGATTCAATTTCTTTCTTATACAACAGCATGAGGTTTATCACAATTCCCAACTTGGTAATAATATTATAAATTCAAAATTAGTTGTTTAGCTCTTATGAGCAAAAAAAATCAGTATCTCACACTTATTTCCTGGATGGAAGAATTTATAGAAGTTTCTAGAGTACATAATTTAATACTCATTTAAAAATCTAGATGCAAAGGGATCTGCTTTTTTATTAATACCTAGTTACTTAACTGTGAAACTGCATGAACTAAACTCTTTATAAAACAACATGGATATATGTTCCCATCAGCTTTACGTTAGATTTTGAGTTGATTTCAGTCAAGTCTATCAATCACATTAACAAATAGTTTGGTAATTTTTATTCTCTACTGAAACTCCAAGAAAACCATACTAAGTTATTAGGAATCTCCACTAGCACCTGAATTTGCCTTCTACAGAGAGTCCTGCATAGAGTTGCTACTATGTCATGTTACTGACACCAGTCCTGCAATTAAGTCTGGATCAATGGGAAAACATGATGCTATAATTTTGAGTTATATGCTTCTAAACCAAAAAAAAGATAGAACTCTAGATCTGATAAGGTGTCATCCACCTCCTAATATATTTTCATCTCCTCAGTAATGCAAATGGCATCCTTTGTCATTGGAATTGAGAGACATTTTCCACTATCAGAATCAATTTTTTCAACTTTAAATAATTCAAACTATTTTACTGTCTTTCAGATTCAGTTTGTGTCTGAGAAATCTTTTAGAAAATATGAAAAAAGAAAAATGATTGATTATTGCCGGAGATGTGGAGAAAAAATTAAGACTTTTTCCCATTACAGAATTCTGGCAGCCTCATCTTGGATAAACTTTGGTGCCTTGCCTTGTTCAAGGAACTAGATTTCAAGTCTCATCAGTGTCATGTCACTTTTTGAGCAAAACTAATAAAAATACAGAATATAGGACACTTCAGAAATAGTAGGGAGCTACTCTGATAATTTTCTTTACCCTCATGGTTCCTACGGATGGGTAGTTTGTAAATGCATTCACACAGAATAACCTATCCTCATAGAGTCATGTTTCACCTGACTGCACTGGGCTTCCTCTGACACTACTGAGTGTAATGGTAACTTGCACTTTTGCACACTTGTCCACACAGGAAATTAATGCAAAATAGTTTTTGTGCTCTGAATCCCTGTGAGGTTTACTTCTTGAAGTTGTGTCTCATGCAGAGCTATAGGTTGCTTAGATGTGTGGTCTAGGATTTTTATGCTATGTCTTGAAGTTAAATTTTGTGATTGCCTGTTTTCCCGTGGTGTCCTAGCCTTGATCAGTTCATGAGGGGAAAAGAAACAAAAAAGATTCTGTAGTATGTTGTTAAAAAAAAACCCAAACCAACCAACCAAACAACAACAAAAAAAATAAAAAAGAGGTAAAAAGCCCCCAAACCAGGTCTTTATTAGATCTTTAGTTTGTATATTTTCAGAATCTGAAACTGAGTAGTGAGTAAGACAAACCACAGTAGGGAAGGTATCTGATTCCATCTCAAGAACTGAATGCAACTTTCACAAGAACTGAGTTTTAGGATTTTTTAATTTAGAATTACATGACCTAGTAAACTTGATAATGTCCTTTGAATGTAGGATTCCATGCAAGATCAAAGTATTACTCAGATTTTTAAAGCTTATAGATAGGTGTGATACTGCTAGAACATACCTGTATTTTATTTTCAAGCTTTGGTGAAGCCTCTCTAATATACGAAGCACCTTTTTTTTTAATGATATTGCAGAAGATGTGCTTGCTAAAAAACTTTTTAAAAAGCACCTAAAAAATAAAAATCTTTCCAGAAAAAAGTACTATGTTTTTATTGGTCTTCCAATTTTACATTTTCTTTAAGTGACACATTAGTGAAACTAAAGCAACAAAAAACATGTAGTACTGTTTTTTCTTCAAAGTATACTTCCAGAACCTGGCATATGAGTCATCCTCCTCTACTACTTAGAGATTTACATAGTTCCTAATAAATTTTCTACAGAACTTAGAGATGCTTTTTTACTTACTAGTATTATGAAATTCTCTGTGAAAGGGAC
This sequence comes from Manacus vitellinus, assembly GCF_001715985.3. NCBI lineage: Eukaryota > Metazoa > Chordata > Aves > Passeriformes > Pipridae > Manacus > Manacus vitellinus. The sequence goes on along the minus strand of NW_021939396.1, from coordinate 56,696,125 downwards.
AGCTGAGAAAAGCCATTCTTTAACTGCCATGGTGAAAAGCCTACTCCACAAATTTGGTTGAACACAGTAGTTTCACGTTCCACAAGGTTTTAAAGGAGTACACTGACACAGAATACAAACTGTCTCTCCACAGCAGTTTGGTTTAAGTTGAAATGTAATTTTACCATTATACATCCAGGGCACCATTCATTTAAGATATCATGCCCTGTTCTGTCCAAAATGACGTCCCAGGCTTTTCATAGTCAACAAAGAGAGAATTACATCATTCTAGGACACGTCTAAGGTAGACGACGTTCCTTTCTGTACAAGAACATGTTTCTATTTATTCTGTAGAAACTATAAGTAAGAAGCTATAATACTTAGACAGCTAACCTTTGGATTATTAAACTGCAGAGAGGAAGGTGGAGGGGAGGAAGTGTATGAGTTGCATTACTTTCTTCATTATTAAGCCCCTTTCTCCATAAAGAAAAACTGAAGTGAAATATCACATCTTATTGTATTGTAAATTTCCTTCTGTGAAGTTGTTTATTTTTTTAATCTAAAGAATTAAAAGCATTTCTTCAGAAGTTAAAAAGGAAAACAAGAAAAAATATAATATGGTTTTAATGTTGAAGCATTAAAAATTAATATTCTGGAGACTAAGTATCTATATATAGACATTTTCCATTGTCCTGCACACAAATACAATTGCTCTTTTACTTGTAAAATTATATACCAAAAAGAATTCAAGAAATTATTTACTATGAACGACTGAACAGTTGAAAAATACAGAGACAAAAATTTACAAGTGACTTAATATCAATTACTTTTGACAGAGAAAGGCAGAAAGGTATGCTTTCTGTAGCGGTATTTCTCCCATTATTTTTGAAAATCTATTCTATTTGAGGACATCAAAAGTACTGAAGGGAGAGCCATGTGCTATGGGGTTCCCCAAATCCATATTCAAGACAGTAATGTTTGTTCTAAATGCTGGAAAAGACATAGAAATCAAAATTAGGTATACAAACAGTGCTCTCTCAGATTTTCGTTCTTTATGACATGTTTTTCATCTCACCATTCAGTCTTGTACTAAACAACGGTGAAACATAATCTCCAGCATAAAATTTGGGATGGAAATCACAGAGAAATCACTTGCCCAAAGTAATTTTTTAAATTAAAAACAAAGAAAAAAAAAAGAAAAAAAAAAAGAAAAAAAAAAAGAAAAAAAGATATCTACAACAGGTTTCTAGGATAGCCCCAAGTCATGAATAGTACTTATTAGAATGTGTTAATGACAAACGACAAAACTTTTCTGTTTCAATTATTAGGAGATAAAAGGCACAAACACCCAAAAAGTCTAGTCACAGCAGAAACAGAGTTCTTTAGGGTTTACTTGCACTTTCATGTACAGTGTTTGCAATCTGTATTGGATTCATATCGGAAGATGTAGTGCTCCTTCCTAGGAGAGAGAAGACTGCAGCAAGCAGTTCATCTCTGAGGTTGTGCTTTTTGTTATCACTCTTCAAGTACTCCTGATTTAGTGTTCATACTCAGCTCAAGCAAATCTCTACAGAGCACATACCAGAAATATAGGCTCTGCCTGGGGACAGATTATGACCCCCACATAAATTGCTTTTATATGAGAATGTTTTATATTCAAACCTTGCTCCAGGATGAAAATCCTTCTAAGCAGTTAGAAATTTAAACTGAGAGAGAAAACATAAGATATGACACCAGTCTGACTTGTGCCCACAGAGCTGCAAGGCAATGTTCTTTGGACTCTTCTGTTTTACAAGACCCATTATTTGCTATAAATCAAGCTTGTTTGCTTTATTAGTATAATTGGGTAGGAAATGCAAACATTGCCTACCATTTTTCTCTTCCCCGTAGTGAATATAGTGTAGTGTGATGGCTGTCTAATAGAACGTAATGGAAATTCTTTAGCAGGTATAAGATACAAATTAGAGTTCTGATCCTTCACTGTCATATCTGATGTTAGGAACAATAACAACACAGTAGATAAACTGAATTAAAGGTAATGATAAATTGGTGATAGTAGGTTTCTTGCGGAAGGTTGCACTACTACTACTGCTGTCATTCAGGGAAATATTTCATGAGAGTCTTTGATAATATATTTTACAGACAGTCACATCTCTATTTAAGATAAAGGTGCAAAACCCATCAAAGATAAGGATGCAGAAGCATGGGTATGATAAGAATATGAAAAAAAGTCTTCCAAATCTTATAAAAAATTATTTTACTGGATTACTCTCTGACCCAGTGGCAAAATTACCTGTAACACCAGTGTCTGAAATTCTTTTAGTCTCACATTATCAGTTTTGAATTATTCTTCTACACTTTTTTTTTTCATATTAGCAGTCATAATAAATTCACAGCTACATTCTCAAGTTTCTTAAAATTAATAGTCCTTCATTATACTCAAAGAATTTCTACAATTTCTGTTGGAAATATTAATCCTTCAAAACCAGTTTTATTGTCTCTGATGAATTTTTAAAGATCTGTGGAATTAAAATAACTAATACTCATAAAGCAACTGCTTAACCATCTCACTGCAGCTCAACATATATATACATGTTTTGTATTTGAATATTATTTACAGCACCCTAACATATTTTCTCCTTGCCTTAGTTCACTCTTATTTAGGCTTCCATATGATAAAAAAAATCTTCTCAAAAATATCAAAAAGCATTAAGGAAAAATTAAATGTTAAGTGTTGGTTTCTTTACACTGATTTGCTCTCAAAGCTTTTACAGTGTGCAGCAACACTGTCAGCTTCCTAAACTCTAGTTAGGCAAAGCACAGGCTCTTTGTAAAATTCATTGCCACACAGTAGTATTCTTCAGAATGGTACTACTATTCATACTGTCCAGAGTTTCTTTAGTTGTCCAGGCATTTATTTTCATGTGAATATGTTCATAATAATTTTGTCTCAGTGTCTTGATCACAGAATCACAGAATCATTTTGGTTGCAAAAGACTTCTGAGATAATCGAGTACAGCCTTTGATTGTCAACTAGACCATGGCACTAAGTGCCACATCCAGTCATTTCTTGAACACCTCCAGGGCAATCCATTCCAATATTCCTTTCTGTGAAGATATTTCTACTGATGTCCAACCTGAACCTCCCCTGGCACGTCTTGAGGCCATTTCCTCGTGCCCCTTCTTGCTACAGCCTCTTATTCAGTAGTTGATAAGGTCTCCCCTGGAACTCCTTTCTCTCTCTCCAGGCTAGACACCCCCAGACCTCAGCTGCTCCTCATAGGACTTACCCTTACTCACCAGCTTTGTTGCCCTTCTTTGGACAGGCTCCAGCATCTCAATGTCTTTCTTGAAGTGAAGGGCCCAGAACTGGACACAGAATTCGAGGTGTGGCATTGTCAGCGCCAAGTACAGAGCAAAATCACTTCCCTGGTCCTGCTGGCCACACTACTCTTGATACAAAGATGAGAACTGATGAGAAGCTGAATGAAGAAATAAGGTTGTGTGGAGACAGTTGAAACCACTTCAAATAAGATAGAAACAAAACTTTCTTAAAGATATTGACACTTGCATATTATATACATTTCTTAGCAGTTTCCTGATCTGTTCCACTTTTTCTGTGCTCTGTACAGAAATAGATGGAAGATAAGAAATACAAAAGATGGAAGATAAGAAATACAAGTCCTTTAAGTCTGCCTGAGAGCATGAAATACAAAAATTCTTCTTGTCAGTATGGGATTTTGCAGGCATGGGACATCTCGAAAACACCAGTAAGAGAAGCAACTGAATTTTTTAAAGCATCACATATGTTGTAAAATGAACCTTAACTCTTGCACAAAGGAGATGGAGTTACAGTAAAACCTTTGTTAACACTCAACTTCATAAATTTTTTAGTTCTACTGAAGAGTAGTTTTAACAAAAGTGGAAAAGCTAGATCCTTCAGGTCTACTCCCACATTCAATCAATCTCTGAAATCAAAAACTTAAGAAATGCTGGGATCTCACTATACATGTCTATTCACTAATTTAAAACATACAGCATAAAATATTATTACAATAATATTTTTCCTTATTTGTAATTGTTTTAAGCAATATACTAGAAGTTTCTGACCTCTTGTTTAAATAGCACTAAAAACATTCTCAGCAAACAGCCTCAAGTCTAGTTAGATATCAAATGAAAAAAAATTGGATCTAGGCTTTTGGTCATTTTGAGAAAATTCATGCTGTGCAATTAGAGCAACAAAGAGTCATTTTGTCTTAATGAAAATATATCTTTCTCTCTCTTCCCTCTTGACGTACTTGGCACCATAAAAATGCTTTCACTGTTTGTAATATACTACACAGGCCCAAATTTTCTGACTACAAATGTCTTTTCAGGATTACCTCTCAGATTAGCTGAAAAAAATAAAACCAACCTTTCAGATTTTTTTTTTTCTACTGATAATATCTGGTTCTTAAGAATTCTTAAAATTCAAAAGCATTGTTCACACGAGTAAGTATTGCAGAATTCTTTCAGTCTAGAATTATTTATCTAGGTGATGAAAACAAACATTTTATATTTTGGGATATCAAAATAAAAAATTTTCAGCTATTATATCAGATATTACACTTTTTTTTTTCTCTTGTAAGAAGAGTGGAGGGATAGGAGGAATAATATCTTGAACGGCTAATAAGATAAGCACTCTCTTTTTCCATTAGAAAAAAAATTAAAGAAAAAAAACCCAGTGTTGAAATATTTTGTATTTCAATGAGTAAGAAACACCTGAAAAGTTAAATGCAATATCATTTCAGGACATTCCCTTCCTCTTACACTGTCATTACACTTTAGCTAAAGGAAGGCACAGAAATGCATGACAGAAAGGCTATGACTTGCTCACAGTGAAGAAGAAACAAACTGCGTTACCTGCTGTGGAAGTCAAGAACATCTGAGAACAAAAAGTGACATAATTTGGAAAAGTCAGATGATAGCACAATGTCATAATAGGGTATTCGAGGGAATCTTTTTCAGCAAAGAGTTTCAACATTCAGTTCTTTCATCCAAACTTAACACAAGATACATGTTTAAATGTAGACATTTCTTTTAGTAATCAGACCTAGTGAATATGAATGGTTTGACAAAAGTTTTCTCTTAACACTCACTTATCACAGGAATTATGGGCATTAGGTAAAATCTAATTAGTGAAATTATTTCAGTTGTTCAAAACAATTTTTAGTCATGTGAAAGGATTAATTTACTGACCTAAATGATATTCTCACATAGTGCAAGGAGTTCAAAAAACCCTTGTTCAGTTCTGAAGTCAAATGTTTCCATAAAATTCTGCATACCACCTCCAGAGTTTATTTTCTTTAACCTTACCAATGCTTTTATTCAGGCCTGTACAAACTGTTTTCAAAACATGTTAGCTATGATGTGTTTTCTACTTACAGCTCTCTCTCTCATTTCTCTGTTCATTTCATACAGCAGGTGGCATGTTAGTGTTTTTCATATCGCTTGCGTGCACTACCATAGTTACCATAGGCAGAGGTCTTGACTGGTGATCATGCAATCTTAATGTGGAATATAAATATGCCTGTATAAACAGAGTAAGACTAATTTGCATACTTTACAAATATATCCAAAGGTGAAAGAGAAATCCTCTTTGTCTTAATTAAGTATTTAAATATATCTGACCATTCAGACCTATATGTAATTCACTTTGAGAACAGAAGAAAATACCAGAGGAAAATAATGAATTATAATTAAGTCACTAATAATGCACAGACTTTTAAAAATAATTTTAACCATTAAAAATTATACAGTAATATTTGAATTAGAGTTTTAAACATTGCTCTCTCACAGATCTTGTTGTTATTACCTGACAAAACAAATTATTTCAGAAATGAATGTTCAAAGACAATTTTTGCTTGACCAAAACTAGTCTTGGCAAAGGGTGGTTCAGAGTAGTATCACAAACTTTACATTAGTACTCATCTACATGCTACACAGAAAGAGAAATTATCGGGGGAAGCCAGAAAAACATACATGCCATCTACCTGAAACACATTTCTTAGATTATTATCTATTCTAGTAATACTGTCAATGACAGAAAAGTAAAATATTGCAGTGTCACAGTGAGATGACCGAATGCTCTAATTATAAAAACCCACATATCTGCCTTTCCCTTCCCCCAGGGCAAACAGACATGGCAGCTGTGGATGTAACAACATTGTTTTGATACCTCCTGTGATAGAAGTGTAGTGTAGCATAGAACTTGTAACTTGTCATCTTGCAAAAGAGAGAAAACAAAGTGATGCAGATGTCTAGAGTAATCATCCTTGTTACGTAAGCAACAGAAGTTTGCAGATGGTAATAATAATTTTTATTAGATCAGCTGATGGGGAAAGAATTTTTATATGGCTGCTTTCAAGTCTTGAAAAAATACAAAATAGTTAATCAGTTATTTTTTGTGTATTCATTGTTGCTTTGGTAGAATGAATGGATGTGTATGCTATAATCATCATAGACTTCTAAATGAGAGCTTTACTCCTCTATGGATCATTCAGTTTTCACCCGCAAAATTTGAGTCCTTTTGTTTTTCTTGAACTGACAAGTTCCAAGCCAGGTAAATATGATAAAAGGATAGTAAAAATGGTCCAAACTAGTCAACAGAGTCTTGATCAGTAGGAATTTGGTGCCTGTGCTTTTTAAAATAATAAAACTTCCTAAAATCTGAAGTGACTGTTCATGTTATTTCTGAGCAAATCAAGTTCACAAAGTAATAAAGGCTGGAACTCCCAGGTAAGGCAAAAATTGTTCTCATTCTGAAGATTGCTAAATGTCGCTAAGACATTTCAAAGAAATGTAATAAAAAAATATTGGTTTTATTATGTGCCACTCTTAGCCCCTTCCTTCATCCACTAAATTCTTCAACAATGTAGGACAGGTTAGTATTACTAATTCTCTCAGCTGTAACAAACAAATTGTTTTCATCCTATTGTGTAAGATAATTTCACTGCAACTTTGAGAAAGTCACATATATTTTTGTTTTATTTCCTTGCGTTCTTCTTTAGATATAAATAATGATGAAAAATGTAATATTTGTTTTACAAGACTGTTGTGGTTAACCCCGTGTGGCAACTGAGTAACACTCAGCTGCACACTTACTCTGCTCCCTGCCTCCAGTGGGGAGGAGAATCAGAAGAATCTTTGAAGAAGAAGAAAGAAGAAAAGAAGAAAAGAAGAAGACGAAGAAGAAGAAGAAGAAGAAGAAGAAGAAGAAGAAGAAGAAGAAAAGAAAAAAGAAGAAAAAAAAAGAAGAAAAAAAGAAGAGGAAAAAGAAAGAAGAAAAAAAAGAAAAAAGAAAGAAGAAAAAAATAAGAAAAAGAAAGAAAAAAAAAGAAGAAAAAGAAAGAAGGAAAAAAAGAAGAAAAAGAAAGAAAAAATTGTAGATGTTAATAATAATAACTGTAAAATATTAATAAAAGTAATTTTAAGGGAAATGAGAGAGGGAGAGAGAAATAAAACCCAAGAGAAACAAGTAACACACAACACAACTGCTCTCTACCCACTGGCTGATGCTCAGCCTGACCCGAAGCAGCGATCAACCCCTCACAGCCCCCTAGTCTATAGATTGAATATGATATTCTATGACGTGGAATATCCCTTTGTCCAGTTCAGGTCATCTGTCCTTGCCCATGCTTACTCCCAGTTTCTTGTGCACCTGCTTGCTGGCAGAGTATGGGAAACTGAAGGTCCTTTATTGCGCTAAGTGCTGCTGAGCAACAACTAAAACATAACTTTTGTACTAAATCCAAAACACAGTACTGTATCGGCTCCTAAGAAAATTATTCCAGCTGAAACCAGGACAAAATAGTATTAGGTGACTTCAAAAAAACCCAAGAACAGAATAACCTGAGTACATGGCTTCTCTAAATCACCTGAGTTTCACTATTGTTACTGTTTCACTTAATGTTACTTGTGCACACTTCAGTGAAGTTTACTTCAGGTTTGGAAAGTTAGTTTGTAGTGCCCATGCATGCTTCATGTGCATAGTTCTATATAAACTATACTGCAGCATAAATTGACATTGTAGGTGGCAATCAAAAATCTAGACACACCTCACAATACTGTGTGGCTGGTATATGGTGCTCTGTGTGTGCTTATACATTCACATGTACACCAAATATTTTACTAAGTGCATATGAGTTGTCTGTTTGACAGGTTGCAAAATAAAAGCTTCTAGAATATGAAAAAACATTCAGGGAGTAGTATAAAATGCGATCAGTAAATATTCGGAGAAAAAGTGCAATTATAACTGTGTTCTGTAAATATGTATAGGTGAAGCATGTAAAATACAGGAGCTTTCCTTTTTGTCCTGTTTGAGTAAAAGGTCATTCTTCATGAACAGCCTAAAGATAACAATATGCACAAAGGTACTCATGCCTTTCAAAAAGAGCCTACATTAACTTCTGACAATTGATATTTTGCTACTACTGCTCTTCTTAAAAGCAGTACTGGGTCTGAATGTTCTTTTGCACAAGAGGTCAATGGAGTTAGAAGACACTGTCCCTCTTGCAGGAAATAAATCAGGGTCACCCACAATAATACCATTCCCAGTCACTCTTGGAACAGTAACAATAAAATTTGACCAAGCAGCAGCCAGCAGTCATACTGTAGAATAAGGAAGGAATATAGTAGATATGTCTTAATTCATGTTATTTGGTTAAATATACCTTATCATCTAGACAATTTGGTATCACAGTAGGGTGAATTGTTATAAAAAATAATAATTCACCTTTTCCTTGTCTTTTAATAATTTTGTGTGAATTTAGTTCTTACCTCCATATTTAATCCTTAAGACACAAGATTTAAGGAGAGAAGGAAACAAATAATAAACATTAGGGTAAAAGGCAGGATAAGCAACAGGGAACTCCAACAGTATATCTGGCCTTTGGAAAACAGCAGCTAGAGTTCCTTGGGAGGGAAAAATCCTTCAAAAAGCTATTTTCAACTCAGGGTTCCCTCATTCACAGCTGCAAGCCACAGCTTGCAGATCTGTTAAATTTTGTTCATATCATGAAATTAAAACACATAAAGTCTCAATTCTTTCACTTCTGTTCTAATACTCCTGTATGTCACAAGGAAGCTGAGTTGCACCATTGCTTCTCCTGCTCCAGAAGAGTTTGTATCACCTACTCATGCTGAGTTATAATGTCCTCTCATGCAGGAGTCTTTGCCGCTGTAAGGAACCAGTGGTTTGTTGCTAGTGCAAACATTGCTCTCTCATGCCATGTGTCTATGCTCATTTGAAGTTTGCCTGTATTGTGCAATATGCCATGTGCAGTCACATCATATAACCCAACATTCATACCTTTAATGCCAGTATCTGGATAACTCTCCCTAATGTTACTTAGAGATGGGTCTTTTGCAGCAAAAATAGATAAAATGGAAGAATTGACACAAGCTTTCCTGCCAGCATGGTCCTTCCTCCAAAACTAATGAGAAGATACTTTCACTTTGCAGATTCACTTTGTACATACACAACAAATACATTTTCATGTGTACAGACAGTTATTAAAACAAGCAAAGTGAATGCTTTCAAGCCTTACACATTAATTTAACCATGAATATTCACTATTAAAAGAAAGAAAGAAGAAAAAAAAATCCTCCCTACCAGTTCCAGTAACTCCTAAATGTTTGAAAACTGGTAAATACTGTTGCAATGGCAATGGATTTTTAAGCCAGCAAACGGAAGAGAGAATGGCACAGAGCCAAAGTGGGCTTTCAGATGCTTAAATTATAGAAAACAGAGACCAGGACTGCTGTAGCAGAGGAGATGCTAAGCAGTAACTATTGTGCTTTTCAAATTACAGTAACTGCAATTAGACTACATAAATATACTGGTCCAGCAGTGTTGGGTCGATCATAAAAAATGAATTTTTAAATGAAAACTATTATGAATGTACAAGACAAGAGTTGGTATTACCGGTGTTTAATTTAAATGTTTTTACAAGGCCTTGTTTCATGGAACGCAAACACCGCAGTGGACGATAGTTGGTTTTGCCTAGTGCTGCACTTCGAGGTCAGTAAGAAGCTTCTGACCAACTTCAGTGAATATTAGACTGAGCTTATAGTGCTTCCTCGTTCGGCTCTCAAACCGCAGTGACATCCCACCGGAGTCACTGAGAATGATGCATGAGCACAGACAGAATACAGATCGAAGTACTAGACCATAAAGTAAGTGCTGACAGCAGTTACTAAATTTTTCCAAAATGAAAGGTGTACTGTAGAGATTCCCAGGCAGAAGAAGTCCCTTATCCCCTTGGGAACTAAAATATACTATAGAAGATACCTACTTGGATGGGAGAAATTGCATATAGCCTGTTCTGTAGGACTGTGAAATACCTAGATTTCTCAGATTGAGGTCTACCGATTAGATCAATTAGCCAGCCACCATACCCCCACAGACACCCCCTTGGAATAATGAAGGGAAAAGAAAGTGAGAAAAGGGAAGAAAGTGAGAGACGAATGAAAGATCATGGAAAATGACAGATTAAAGAACAACAAAAAACCTGAAGCATCTCAGCATCAGTGCCTACAGATGTGTTTGGCAAGGTATTGCTCATTTAGAATACTAATAGCAGAATTCAAAACATTTTTTTTCATGGGCAGTTTAGGATTGTTAATCACAAAAGAAATCAAGTTGTAATGAAAACTAATTCAATATGCCATTGAGTTGTTTCCCGTTATCTTTTAAAAGTATACTAGAACCTAAGTCTTTTTGATGCATCAATTTAAAGGAATATCCAAAATTGTAGTTTAGAATGGATATTTAAAGGATGCTTCAGATTTTAAAGGGAAGTTTGAGTATGTAGGATGCTTCAGATTTTAAAGGGAAGTTTGAGTATGTACCACATTCCTTATTTAGATGTCCATTCAGTGACTGGCATACTGGCACTGACAGCGATTGTAGCGGTAGTCATTACTATTTGTAGAATTGGGGTGGGACAAAGGGGAGAGAAAAGTGTATGCTGCTTTGTTTTCTTTTAATTTTGGTTTGGTTTGCTTTAAGATTAGAGGAAAAAAAGACCCTTATACTGCTACATTACTTTCTCTATCTTTAACAATCTAAGATGCATTTTACCATTAAAGGAAGGCCACAAATCAAATTAATGCCTCCTGAGCCAAATTAAGTTCAGGATTAGACTTAGTTTAAAGATTTTGTTCAGTTTCCCTAAGGAATGCTACGACACAAGCATGATAATTCCTTCTAAAAAATAAAAGGTAAAATATACAATTCTTATTTTAGACCAGGCTTCTACCAAGCATTTCACTGGTTACTACCAATGCAGAGGGAGTGTTACCTTCTGCAGTTTCAGACAAACCAAATCAAGACATGCAAGAATTCATGATAAATTACTCAAACAAATTAAAGTATTTCTGGAAGTAATTACTGCTCATCGAGTAATGGTAATGCCCAGAGCCAATGCAGTAGACAGGTAAGTGTCATCAAAAAGCAAACTCACAGTATTCACTAAAGGAATTTATTGAAAAGATGCCCAGATACAATTGGAAACACTGGGGACATGAACAGAGTTATATTTCGACAGTTAAAATTCTGCCCAGGTGCTCTACTCACAAAAAACATTAGCCTAAATTCCACCTATTTCCTATTTTGAAACTGCACCTTTGATGGGTTTAAATATTGGTTAAATATTGGTTAAATTTAAATACTGGTTAAATTGTTGAAAGTCCTACTATCATTGTCATAAAAGAAAATTACTTACAAACCTTCAGGAAGGTGTTCATGCCAGATAATAGATATCTCAGTAAATCTGAACAAATCACCAGACAGGGCTTGCCTTAGACAAGGAACTGGCTGTAAAAGTAGTTTTCATTTTGCAGCTGTATAACTAGGGCATCGGATCCTTCCTAGACATCAGAAATAACCACGAGTGTTTTTCTGTGGGTATCCACCCATATTCTGGTGGTGGATGTGGTATCAATACTCGAATGGAAACAAGTTCTCACTGAATTAAACAGGAGCAGGATCTGGTCTTTAAATTTATTAGCTTAAATGCCTAGTTCAGTGAAATAGAATGTCTTTATGACATTTAATTGAGTCAGGGAGAAGACCAATTAGCAGATACTTATTTTACCCTTTCATAATGAACAAAGTTCTTTTCAAAAGTAAAAAAAAATCAATTTAATGAAATCCACTAAATATCATTACAACACTTCTAGATGAAGCTTTAAAGGAATAGACACTATGTGAATTGAAATATTAGGATTCAAGACATGACTGGTAAAACTATTATCACTCCTAAATATTTCTTCTTCTCCTCCCTATTCCCTTTTTTACAGTTCACAGTTTAAATTCACATTTTGATTATGTGTTCCATGTACCCCTATTCTTTGATCATTCTGAAACCTGGTTTGTCATGGAAGATTACAGTACAGGCAGAAAATTAGAAGAGTACTCTTTGACACAATTAAATACCATATGTAGGAAGAAGTATAGTAGTATCTGAGAAAAGGTCACTGCTGTACACAAGTGCCTTAGCAGAAGTACAAAAAATAAGAAAGTGGTGAGACTTTTTGTTTTGTGTTTGTACTCTGTCTCTCTGAAGGGTATCCAAATGAGAATTCTAAGTTCGCTGAGAATGCCCTCTAACAAAAATATATATTATTAAAAATTATAGCATTAGCATCTCATTAACCCAACTTAATGAATTAGATGGCAGACCAAGAAATTGTTCTCATCTTTGTCTTGTTCTCTTACAGTACTAGTTGTTGGGATTATTCACCCTTAATTGCTTGTTTACACAAAAATGAACCACTAAGAACAAAACACAACTCAAAACTGTGGATAAGTTCTCAGTTTGAACCTGTACCATGAACTACCAAGAAAACTTCTCAAGAGCACTTTTATCATCATGCTCCAAAATCTACCTTAACTCAGCACATAGTAAACTTAGACCATTTGCTTCCTTGGCTTCTATGTTAGAAAATAGATATAAGAATTGCTTCTTTCCTGCAGAGTCTTCTCTGCAAGCCGCTATGTGAATCTCCTCTCAGTCTCCCTGCAGACATCCTGTCTTTGTGACACAACACAAAGCGTTTCCAAGACCCCACCTATTAATGACCTAGAAAAGGAGTGTGCTGACCTTTGTTTAAACTTGGTGACAAGGTGTTTTCAGATATACTTGTCCCTACTTAAGTTAAAAAAAGAACACAGTTTCTAAACTCAGTGGGTGGAGGGCTGATAGGTGACCGAGCCATAAGAGGCGTCGCCAAAGGTAGGCAGGCGCTCTGCAGGGCTGTGCTGAGGACTCAGGCAGCTGAACCACCTTCACTGCCCATCTGAAGCAGCACTGACACACTTCAAATGGGACTTGTGAAGACCTGCACTGTCAGAGGGCTTCATCAGAGATACCTTGGTAAAAATACTTGCAGGTCTTATGAAAACTTTGCCAGTCTCTCTTAAGCACAAACACACAAAATGACAGGTTCTCACACTATGCTACCTGACGCTGTGGCACTACAGTCAGGTCTTTAGGGGAAAGGGACAAAAATATTTTGAAAGATTATTGAAGTCTATGCTGTCATAACTCTCCTGGAGACCAGACATAAAAGTATAGATTGCTTTCAAGCTGCATTAATGTTGAAGTTGTAGCCTGGCTTGAAGAGAAACAATTTACTGGATAAACAGATCCAGCTTTCAGAATCTGCAACTTACAAGAACTTGTGTGATACAATCTGTACAGTTGTTCAGACCATCCCTGTAAGATCATCTATACTTTGTGGAACATTTCCTTAATAAAATCCATTTGGAAAGGTTTTTACTCTACCTTCTTCACTTCTGTTTTAGAAACCTGGACTAGGTACATATTTGTTTTGATTCATGTCTTAGGAGACCTTTAATTTTCAGAAAATACTTTGTAAAAAACATTTTACATTTTCGAGCAAACTTTGTCTTTGTAATGGGAATTTAGACAAAGTGGGACAGATGCTGATTGTATTTTTCCCCCAGATGAAAAACAAACAAACAAACAAAAAACCCCCAACAAAATAAAAACTTGTTGAATTATGGCATAAATAAAACCTGGTTTTGTCTCTAGGAAATTAAATATCTTCTTCACATTCTCTAACTTTCTTTGAATGCTTTATTGGTACTCTCTTTTATAAGAAGTATTCTCAAGGGTGATTTAGAGTTCTGAGACATGGAGAGTTAATAGTTACAAAATTAAAAAAGGAACAAAACACCACCTTTTTTTTCCCTTGTAATAGAGATGGGACTGGAAAAAAAAAGAGATAGAAAAAAGGAAAAAAGTAACAGAAAAAAACTGAAGTAGGATACCTATATTTTCACTCCTAAAATATTGTTCCTCTAATGACAAGAAACTAGAATTCTTCTCTCCATTTCTAATAAGACAGCTAAGTTTAACAAAAGTGAATTCCCAAAAGTGAATTTTTTGAGATTCCACACATACTGAGGATATTATAACCAACATGAATGAAAACTCTGAGACTATTACCATGACAATTCTGATTTACTTCTCTCAGTGGATCTAGTTTATTAAAATCCTAGCAAAAAAGCTGGTAATCATAAGGAAAAGGTACATATTTTCAGAAAGAATATGCTGTCTGTGTCATCTCGTTATAGACTACTTAAAAGATAAAAAATCTACTTTAATGATATAATTAAGAACAGAGTTTTTTATTTTCAGAGGGTTTTCTGACAATAAAACTATCCTACTCTTTCACCCAAATTTTCTATGACCTCCTATTAAAACCATCACAGTAGGCCACACTTCAAGCAGGAAGACACGGAAGAAAGAAACTTGACTTTCTACATTCACGAAGGCAAATGTGATAAAATCTTTAAATCTTGGTAATATTTGTTCTATTTTCCTTTCTCCTTCTGGCAGAAAATTTTCTTAATTGCAGTCTATAGACTGGTGGTCATGCCATAAGTTCTGCCCAGTAAAGCTCTCTGAAAAAAATTAAATTATTACTGGATGGTGTCTTATGGCAGATTGTTCGTCTTTCTCCTTAGTTTTTTTATCACTAGAATACTGGGAGAGTAGCACCCCATTCATCTATATACATCTGCATTTGGAAAAGAAAAAAGGAGAAAAGGAAAGAAACCAAATCCAAGCTCAAAAAAAAATCAAACAAACAAACAAAAAAAAGAAAGACAAGTAATTCCTCCAAAAGACTATAAAATTAGAGTGAACCAAGCAGAAGCCAGATTTGGAACAGTTCGCCTTTTATTTTTCTCCCTGAACTGCAACCAAAATATTACATTAGACAAACTTTCCTAAAAGACTAATTACTGTCTTTGACAAGGTAAGTGTTCCAATACTGATGAAGGGTAAATATTGCATCTACATGTTTAAGGTCAGTATATGTAACTGACCATATAGGAAACAGTTTAGTGTAAGTACACAGGTACTGCTTATATTCAAAAAGCAGTTTCTTCTCATTTAACTACATAAAATCATGGTTTGCATTCATTGTTTCTTAATGACAGATTCAGGTATAATAGCAGCTGTGTGCAGGATCTGTACCCCACGGAGTTTTCAGGACTTTTTTTGGTTTGTTGGTTTTTTTCTAAATGTTAAATGTGTCACGTGTTTGTATATAGAGAAATTAGCACCTCAGAATGCTACAAGGTAGAACAACTTCTCTGTTTTAGCAAATTCAGCCCATTCATTCCTCAGACATTAAACACATCTGATTGCTGTTGCACAGAAAATACTGTTGTAGAGCACTGACATTACCTTTTCTTAATAGGGGCTTAATAGGGCCTCTAATAGGCAATCACAAACTCAGGAATTTTATCCTACCACCTCCCATGAGCCTTAAGGCTCATTGTTTTCTTTGTTTCATCTTTGCCTCGTTTTTCTGCACAGTTGAAGCCTCTGCCCAATTCTCTCATCCCCAGAATCTCCTGGGCAACAAAGAGAAAATGTGTTTGTCTCATTTCTTTTCTCAGTGAGCAAACCCATGTCTGGTACAGGTTGAAAATGGAACTTACCAGAGCTCTTGTTTCCCAGAACACTCTGGATGACAAGAAAAGAATAGAAAAGAGGGGCATCTCTTTTCTCATGTGAAGCTTTGCTCTTTTTGTAGTTGCAGATAGATCTCTGAATGGTGTTAAGCTCAGTAGCTCAAGAAGGAGTGTCATCCCAAGTCCCCTCTCCCCCCTCCATATGGTCATTTACAACACTATCAATAAGAAGACAATAATAAACTGTGCATATTGACTTCGTCTAGATAATTATTATTTTTTTCAATCAAACACGCTGCCATAACACAGGCTGATATAGAGCAGAAGTTGGATACAGGGAATATTTTTACACAGAAATGTACCACAGGTGAGGTGCTACTCTTTACAAAAAGCGTTAACAAAAAGACAGCATGTGGTTTATTAAAGACAGATTTTCAAAGGGAAATAAATTTTATTTTAATTATTCTAGTTATTTCTGATATCTCTTATATAAGAAAGCAAAAAAAGAAAAAGAAAAAAACAGTACTTCAAAAAGAGAGGACTTCAAAAAGTAATTTTCTATTAAAACTGCAAAATATTTTCCACTAATAACTGCATCCTGAGGTAGATGGTATTCAAAATTACAGAACCTACAAATGATGGGGGTCAAGACATTGGGTAGATAACAGAAAAGATATGTTTATGATTTAAACTTAATGGAAGTAGATTAATACCTTGATTCCCTTTAATTAATTTTTTTTAATCTCTGTCTTTCAGAAACACTACCCAGCCTTGAGTTAAAGAGTGACTTCAAGGGATTACGATGAAAGTCTGCTGACTTCTACGCTGAGACCTTAGTGATTCTTCCCAAGATGCCTACTGTATTCAAGAACAAAGTGTGTTTTCAGAGTACTTTGCTTAAGAAAAGTGGAATGCAGATGCCAAATAATAACCAGAACTGCATTAGGACATTTAAAAGCAAGCTTAAATACTGAGATAGTAAAAATATTTGTCAAATTCTGACATGAAAGAAGAAATAAACTCACGCTCTAGATAAACAGACAGGTAACTGAGCTGTCAAAATTGATTCTTTTCCAAATGCCTTCAGTAAAATGAAGGGAGTGGGTGTGAGTATAGGGTGAAACATACCTCTGAATTCTCATCTTGATTTCTTAGTAAGAAAGGTTAAAAACAGAGCAAAATACTGTTATCGAATCTTCCTAAGTAAAATATAAACTGTTATACTACTACATCAAAATTTGCTTCTCTTCAAGACTGAAGGAGTTTTAGAATTTATCAGAATGCCTTAAATTTAAAATTCAGTAATTGGATTGGGACTGTTTTGTTAAATATTATTCCATGTGAGAAAAGGTGTCAACTGACAGGAGATCAAACCTGCCTTCTCTTATAGACCTTTATCAAGGACTTTCTTCAGGACCACCATAAAATTATTAAAGATTACCTTTGCATGAATTTATATTTTAAGAATTTTTTCTAAATATGAGTTTCAACTTTAATAGTTAACACAGTGACATGCAAGAATTGAGGTTATAGTAAATTAAAAGCTTTCTTAGGCTCCAACTCCCAACTTCCTTGGCAGTTGACAACCTGGATAAAGCTATATTTTGCCCGATGTCCAGCAAGGATGATAATTCACTTAGCCTCTCTCTGCAGTCCTGCTCAGCTTTGTAACTGATTTAATCAGTCTGCTTATATTTAGAATAAACAAGTCTGCTCACATTGAAACGTCAGCTCACCTGAAAAATTTGTGCTATGTAGAACTTTCCATGAAATTCAGTCAAAACTCATGAAACATTACTGTTCAGTAACAAGAAAGTTTTAGTAAGAATCAATCACAGTAGTATTCCGTATGTATTCTAGTTTTATCTATTAACCTAGTGAGATAAAATACGAGCTGGTTTGCAAATGAGTAGGCGCATTAATGTGTCCACATTAATCTGCAAAAGGTAACATTTGATTTCCTATTTCTTGAGGGTTTATGATTAGTATGTATTGCTTTGTGGAGCTGGTGGCCAGAGTATTTTTCTTATTTTTTTCTTTGCTTACCTTATTTACCAAAAGCAAAAATAAACTCATTAAGTGTTCTGCTGAGACAGTCCAGAAAATATATTTAATATTCTTGTCTTATACCCTTGTACTGCATTAATTTAATTAAAACCCTCTTTATAAAACCAAAAAACACCCCAAAAAAAAAACCTCAACCCAACAACCACACATACACACAGAGACAACTGTTGACAAGATACTACTAACTTGTTCAATCAGGGCAGTCCAAAAAGTCTCCATAACATTTTCAATATCACACTTCATTAAATAAATAATTTTATTCACATCAGAATCAATAAATTAAACAGCAAGCTTTTTATAAGCCAGACTTGGATACATTAGATGAAGGAGGAATATCATTGAGGAAATGAGCTTTAAAATAATCTTATCAGAGAGAAAAATTCTTACTAACCTCTTTTTTTTTGTCCTTCATGACAGCAAGCAAGGTAGCATGACCATGCAACCTTTTTCTGGTTAAATTCTAACTCAAAGGTATAAATACAATTATAAAAATACATAGTTATCCTTTAATCAAAAATAAATAAATAAATGTTCTGAATTAATTTAAACTGCTTGATCTTATGCCCTGATTTTATGTTGCTACCAACTACTAAGCCAAGTGCCCTGCTAAAGCACAAGTTGCTTGTGCTTGGAGACCTGTTGTGCTTCATTTTGCTACAAGTTATTGATAGCTTTGCCCTGCTGCAGTGATTTTGTGGCTAAAAGTGCATGAGCTCATCATAAGTCATTGTACCAAATGCTTCTTGTAATGTTGAACAAGAACCTGGTTCTCCAGTGGATACACTTTGAAAGAGCCCACAGAGCTTTGAGAGTACTAAGTATCAACCTGAAAAAAAAAAAAAAGGCTTTGGTTTGGATATCAAAAATACAAATTGTTCATGAGTAACTTAAGCATATTTCAGTAGTGTAAATACACATATTTAATGCACTTATATGTCTATATGCAGGGATACAGACGTACAATTGTGTCATACATCTGATTTACTATTTGATGTGTATTTAACTTTAGATATAAAAATGGCCTCCAGTCAGCAAGTCACTTTTACTACTTCATATGGGAAGATAGTAATATTACTGTTCTCTATCTGACAGCATTTACAGTTCACTCAAAGCTATCAGATAGAATTTGAACTTTGGAGAAGGTAGCTTTTATTTTACAATCCAAAATGTAAAATCTGAAAGAAAGAATGATCCTTTTTTCCCCCCTCCCTCCCCTCCAGAAGAGATACACCATGAGATTAGTAAAAAATGAAACATTGGGGATTTCTGACACTGATTTCTTTCCTCTTTGGTTGCATTCTGTAAAAAAAACTATATATTTTTACTGGAGATTTAGAACAGATGAACCATTTAAGACCAGTGTAATCAAGATGAATGATAACTCTGAACAGTAGTGCTGCATCTATTCAGAATAGGAGTGTGAGGTTTCTTGTAGCTTATCAATCTAATGTCACTAAAAGCAAAGTCTCCTATAAAACAGGAAATACTATCACTCAGTTTTAGCACATTTCATAGAATTTACTGCGCAATTTCAAATACACTTAATAAGTGGTTGATAAATAGGCAAATTTGACATTGCTTTATTACCATCTATCTAAAGTTATGAATCCATTCAATTGGGTACATTACATCACACGTATTTTAGCAAAAATAAGACATGCGATTTAACAGTACTCTGTAGCAAAATAGTCTTTTTTTTTCAGGCCCAGATCACATTCCATTGTTTTCTCTGTATTACTTTTCTTGAGTACCCGTTGTGCAGTGCTTAACGTAATACATCTAAACCAGCAATATTGCTATGTTGGACTCAGAAATGCACTAGATATTGCTTCCGCAGAAAACAAATATACCACCACCACCCCAAATCTGTGGCAAAAATGTTGGGACTAAAAACTTGAAAAACATAGTTCCTCTGTTTGAAGCATGGAGATTAGTGCAGCTCTGAGAAAATGCTACTTCAATAAGTCACAACCAAAACATGTTTTCTCCTTTCTTTTTTAAAGTGGTTACTTCCATAATTTCTTAGCCTGGTTTGACAACCCCTATTCCAATTGCTCTTTAAATGTTCTCGTAGACCTTCCTGTAATACACTTGTTGGAAAAGCAAACACATTTCCATAACACAGTGGAAATTCTTTCAGCTTTCTAGAAAACTTTAACAAATGCGCTCTTTTCCACCAATTTGGAAAATAAATACATATAAATACAATTAAAGCATCCAATAAGTCTTCAGGGTACTGTAAATAACCAAGCAGGATCTGATGTTAAGCACTAGTAGTTTGTGTTTTGCTATATACTACTTTTAAGGGAACAGGGTTATATGTCTAATGAAGAAGGTAGAATGGTAGGCAATTAATGAAGCTGATCATTTTGGGGTGGAAAAACAACAAGAGAGGAAATTAAAATTTTGATTTTAAAATGTTAGTTACTTTTCTTCCTTGTCTACACAATGTTCCCCTAAGCTTTAGTAAAATTCAGTGAGAACAAAACAAATTGAGCTACTGGAGACACTGTTCTGTTTCTGTAAGTGGTTTTAATTTAGAATTTCATAGAAAGCGACGAGAAAGATTTCACACAAAAGTCTTGACACCGATGTGGCATAGAGGACTGTTAAACTGCTTTTCATACATGTTCATTACCTAAAAAAGAAAATCACCTAAAGAAAACAAAGTGAGATCTTTTTCACTTCCTCCATCA
Source organism: Manacus vitellinus (assembly GCF_001715985.3). Lineage (NCBI taxonomy): Eukaryota > Metazoa > Chordata > Aves > Passeriformes > Pipridae > Manacus > Manacus vitellinus. Next base: position 56,675,389 of record NW_021939396.1, on the reverse strand, counting down.
AGTCTGGATCTGTATGAAATTAGGGTCATACTTCCTATAACCTGATCAAGACCATAGGATCACAGAAGGGTTAAGGTTGGAAGGAGTCACTGATGGAGTTATCTGGTCCAATCTTCCTTCCCAAGCAGGGTCTTCTTAAAGCACATTGCACAGGATCTATTCCAGATGGTTCTTGAGTATCTCCAGTGAGGACAGATTCCACAACCTCCCTGGGCAATCTGTTCCAGTATGCAGTCATACACAGAGTAAATAAATTCTTCCTCCTGTTCAGGTGAAACTTCTTGTGCATCAGTTTCTGCCCATTGGCTCTTGTCCTATTGCTTGGTGCCACTGAGAAGAGCCTGGCTCCATCCTCCTGACATCTTCCCTTCAGATACATGGACAACATCCCCTCTCAGTTGCCTCTTCTTGAGGCTGAACAGGCCCAACTCTCTCAGCATTTCCTCTTCAGAGAGATGCTCCCGTCCCTTAAGCATCTTTGTTGCCCTCCACTGGACTGACTCTAGGAGCTCCATGTCTTTCTTGCACTGAGGAGCCCAGAACTGGACACAGCATTCCAGATGTGACTAATCAGAATAGATCAAATGAGGCTACTATTATTTCACTTCTTATGGGTTAGGTCCTGAGACTTAACATATACAATTTCGTGATACTAATTTTGATAATAACAAAGCCATATATTAAAAACTCAAACATTTTAGAATTCTTTAGTTTAATTTAGGAGTCAAATATTCTCCAATACAATTTTCTTAAGAGAACAATATTTCTAGTGTATGCTATTCAAACCTGATCTTTGAGTTTAATTTGCTCCTACTTTAACTTTCTCTGTCCTTTTTTGCAATTCTCTACCAATCTTTGAAAAAGAGTGTGCTAGACCTGAGTTTGAACAAATCCCATTACTTTTTATTTCCTTTACAGAAATAAAACCAGAAGTGCTGCTTCTGACTCTTGTCTGCAAAAAGGAAACAGACAAACAAGAGCTGTCTCCAAACGTCTTTTTTCTGTAGTCTTTCTTAAGTAACTATAGAATAAGGTTTTGTAGAAATTATCCCATTTTTTTCTGACTAGGATAACTTGTAAAGATGTGCCTCCTTTCTCTCCTGAATACTCTCATTATTCTCTTCAAGAGTTCATAGAAAGTGTTTGGGTCACAGTCACTGTTAATATATATGAACATAAGTCCCTTGAAAAGATGTGGTTTGTTAACAAGGGCCTATTTTCCTTGCCGTGCTTGCTGCACGGCAGATAAGGTGGAGACTTCTGTAATGAGACAAAAGATGACATTTCACGAGGATTGGTGAGAACATCAGTCAGGGGTGAGGGGCAGTGAGAATCGCAAGCAACAGTGTGAATCACAGATATTATGTGGAGTTTTCTGAAACCCATCATTCAAATATGTAGTAGGGAAAGAACAGATATGCTTACAACTACTTTGTTTCTATTCTTTCTCATCCCTTCCCTTGTATTGCTTTTTTATTCCTGAAAGTTCCTTGTTTCAATTCCTGTTCTAATAAGAAACTAGCTTTGTACAGTCAAAGTCCTCTGATGCACAGAATTTAGAGATACATTGGAATCAGAAACACATCACTAGGGAGCACATCACTATCTCCGAAGGAGAAAATAAATTCTTGTCTTGCCTTTAGTACACAGATACCCTCTTGCCAAATGGTGGAGGAGAGGAAATAATAAAGAAAAAATTCTTCTTTCCACTGTGGGATAGCTACTCTATCACAGAAGATCTCCCCTCCATCTCACTCCTTCTTCTGCAGCCCATCCAATCCATTCCAATTCACCTCATCCTTCTGTCTCTCTACCTGAGATGATCTTCTAACCAAGCACATTCTTCTACTTCTAAAACATACACCAGAAGGGTTTTCATCTGTGGTGGGTTGACTTCTGCCCACAGCTCAGTCCCACACAGCCTCTTGCTCACATTCCCTCATTGGGACTGGGGAGAGAATCCAAAGGGTAAAAGTTAGAACATTCATGGATTGAGATAAAGACAGTTTAACAGGGAAAGCAAAAGCCATACATACAAGCAAAGGAAAACACGACATTAATTTGTTGCTTCCCACTGATAGGTAGGTCTTCAGTCTTTCCTGGGACAGAAGGGCTCCCTCACATGTAACAACTGTTTGGGAAAACTAATGCCATTGCTCCAAACATTCCACTTTCCCCCAGCTTTTATTGCTAAGCACAATGATGTATGGGATATAAATTTAAAATAGATATATAAAAATGTATAAACCTGTTAAAACATATAAAGGTTTTTTTTAATTTCAACCCCAATTCCAGCATTCTGTCTAGAAATCTGAAAAACTTTGTTTCTAAGGGACTGTATTACATATAACTCCTTAGAAGAATCTGGTACCACAGATTATCCGGATAAATTTCACTCCTCTGAAATAATCTTGAGCTTCCCTTGAGAAGTCTTTTCTCTCAAAGCCACACTGAGACAATACAGATATGAAGAAGTAAATTCAGAGTAGCTGCATCTGGGGTTTTGAAGCTTAGCAATGCCCATAGGAAAATGAAAAAAGTATAATTTAAAAATTGGCTAGAGAGCTGAGACTCCCAAAAGTAATACTGTTGATGACACTTCTTAGTTGTCCAACCTCTCCTTTCATCAACAGTAGATGAAGAAGTGAATTATTAGTAACTTGGAAATTTAATCACAGTTTTACTTGCAGGAAGTAACCAGTATTAGCGAATTGCAACATGATGTAGCAAGGTATAAGTCAATATGCTTTAATCAGTTGAGTACACGTGAAAGAAGAACATTTTGTTGCTTTTATTTCTCTAAACATGTAAGAAGTTTCAATTGCCAAATTGCTTGGTATTTGATCACCTGAGATGGTTGCACACACCTCTGATTTCTACTGCCCTCTTCTTACGTCTCTCTACATAATATTTAAATTGGGGCTTGTTTATTCATGAAGTTTTTTTAATACTACAGAGCATTAGGGGTGATTTTGAAATGTGACATGCTTGAGTGGTAGATTATAAAGTGGAAGATCATTATATGGACTTTCATCAGCTGACAGTAAAAAATTTGTAGATCACTCAATCACTTTTCTAGGTGTTCTTGTCTTGCTGCAGATACCTTCTGATATTGCCCTACTTGCACAGAGCACCACTGAAGGAAGATACACAGTCTCTAAGCAACTATCACCATTTTCTGACCATCAAGGCCTAAGCAGAAGACACTTCACACTGCACAAGCTGGTCCAACTACACACTACCCTACACAAGTGAGACCTAACAACAAATGTGCAGATAACCTTTGGTAACTGCTGCAAGATACACAGTTGAAAAAATTAGGCTACAAAGATTTATAACTTTTTGTCTCATTTCCAATTTTTAGCAGCTTTACTGAGCTCTTTTGTTAGTGACTTCTTTGTTTTATCTCCTTGTTGAACACTTATGGGGTCCTGTGCTAAGGAACACATGGAGTGATACATGTATAAGTAGACATTTTCCTGGGCATCTGCCCTAATATACAACATAACTGGGTGACAGAGATATAGGATAAATACATGTGCACTACAGTTAGTTCTCAGTTGCTTAGAATTTTTTTTCTCTATTTTTTCTCTCTCTCTGAACTTTGCCAGTTGAATTGACAATGCTTGCCTCTGAAGTATTTAAAGCAAAGAGAAGCTTAACCTGGTGACAAAAAAAGTTTCCCCTTAAAAAAAAGTCATACTGTAAAAGTTCTGTTATAGATGGAAAATTTCTTACACAGTTCTAGGCTGTTACACTAATTGAAAGAAACATTGAAAAAACGTATCTGTAATTTTTAGACTAGTAAATAATCTAAATTTTGACATTATTTTTACATTACAACAGAACCAAAATATTGTGCATTATAAAAAGATTTAGCTGGTACTTCAATTTCTTTTGCGTAAAACAATAATCAGGGACAAATCTGTTCGTTTGTTAGGGCTTTTTTCTGTGATCATTTTCATCCCATTAGCTTCTCTTTTTCCTGATGTGATTTAGCTTTCTAACAGTAAGTCTTCAGATATAGACACGTGTGTTGGGAAACACACATGGGTCTTTAATCATATGAACCTTCACATATATATTACATTTCAATACCAAAAAAAAAAAATTATCAGATTCTACAAGTTAATAAAAGACATAGGAAATTCTACAGGTTTTAGAAGAAAAGGCATTTATGCTTGTTGCAAACAAATAATAAAGGTATATTAGTAGCACTTTCCTCATTCACTTTGCAGTGCCATGTCCACATTAAGGGACAATAAAAAATAATGAAAAAAAAATCTCCTTATTACAGCTAGGGCTGAATTGGGCCAAATCATTGAAGTTCTACACAGTGTGTCTGGAAAAATCCCTACAATGTTCAAGTCCTTTCCTTCTTGCTGGTATTCTACGAGGCAAGACAGCTTAAGTTATGTACTGTATCATCTGAAGTTTGAAATTTTAACTGATTTAGTAAAAAGCATGGTTATCTCATTGCTTTGTCTGCTTAAACACAATAGTTTATAGTGAGAATGGTCATTTAAATGACTGCTTTAAATTCTTAATTGCCATAAAAATGTCGTTTGAAATACATAACTGAAATATTTGGGGAAGGCAAAACGTTTCAATATGTTAAGTGGGTCTGTACTAACTAACTAGGAAGGTGAGTTATTTCTGAGGAGTTTTTAGTGTTTTTCAGATAAAGTGCTCAGAAAAAACTTCGCAATAACCAAGTATTATAGAATCATTTTACACTGACCTGTGTTGGCAGCCCTAAGAGTCTTTTTGATTTATTTTAAAAGAAATTTATTTCCTGCAGAAAATAGATGAGAGTCCATTCCAGACAGAAACTTCCTTTAACCTGGCAAATAGAAATGAGATGAGATATTGTTTCAATCACCACTTAAACAATATGTGGGGGTGGACACAATGTGGTTATGTACAGCTTGACCTGGAACTGTTGTTCTTGAAGATTGAAAATAAATGCACCACTTAAAGTCACATATTGTACTAGGCATCAGCAGCAGCCAGGCTCATAGAGGGTCCCTTCAAACAGCTCTATATGGTGACAAGAGCCCTGTTTCTTATCTCTTATCCAGCAGGACTTATCTGAACCATCTCAGATTGAATTATGGAAGTTATAATGGGTTGAATTCAAAGAGGTCAAGCCTAGGTTATATAACAAGGGATAGAATTTTTGTAGCTACCATTTTTCTTCTGATTTACAGAACTTTACATTTTGATACTGAAAAGCTGTGATCCCACAAAGACTGCTGCTCACCTCTGTATGGCTGCTGGGTGTATCTTCTCAGAAGTATATCTATACCAAGCTTTCTTGTTCTTCTCACTGTTCCCTTCCTATTATGAAGTCAGTACCAAGCAAAGACCACCAAGGTTATACCTCAAGTTTGTAATACACACTGTTTTCCTAGAGCCACAGCCACTGATGCTAGAATCACCTAGAAGAAGAAACTTGTTAAGGAGTATGTTTACTGGGAGTGAGAGATGGAGATAAAGGCTCCCAGACCTTAGTATGGAAACAGTTTCCTCATTGCACCACCAAAGGAGAGCCAATACACATGGGAAAAACTCCTGAAATCTATTTATGCACATTAGGAAAAGATGTTGCAGTATTTTTCATAGTTTCATTTTCAAACAAAAATAAGGTAAAAATCCAAAGTGGCCTATCCAGTGGACTGAAGCCCACTGATAGAATTATAGGATCGTTACAATTGGAAAACGCCTCTAAGATCATCAAGTCCAGCTCTTAACCCAGCACTAAGTTCACTACTAAACCATGTCCCTAAGCACCACATCTACACATCTTTTAAATACTTCAGGGTTGGTAACTCAACCACTTACCTTGGCAGCCTGTTAGAGTGCTTGACTACCCTTTCAGTGAAGAAATTTTTTCTTAATATCCAGTCTAAACCTCCTCTGATGCCACTTGAGGCCATTTCCTCTCATCCTGTCACTTGTTACCTGGAAGAAGAGGCTGACCCCCACCTCACTGTGGCCTGCTTTCAGGTAGTTGTAAAGACTGATACAGTCCTCCTTCTTCCCAAAGCTGTTAGTCACGGATACTCACCTCTTCTTTGTTGTCAATATCTTTGGTTTTGTTGCTCTTTTACTTCCATAAACAGGCTCCACATAGAAGTAAGTTTACGCAGGCATGCAGAGAAGAAAACAAAAAATAGTTGAAGGAAAAAGTGTCAACTCTACCAAGATGGAATTAATTTTTCATATTCCAGTCAGTAAGACTGGTCTACAGTAGAAATTTTTTTCAAAAAAGTTAAACATTATAGATAATATGCCACCTGTAGATAAAAGATGACTTAATAATCACAATTATCTAAAAGTTTTGCTATTTCCCACATGAGAATGGCACTATTCTCAGGACCTACAAAATCTTTCACCTGTCCCTGCCCTCACCTCTTTCAGCTACACAGGTTGATGGACTCTGTGCCCTACTTGTATAGATATTAGGATGAACAGCTGTTCATTTTCCAGCTTGCTATTCAGTCATTCCCCTGCAACACTAAGGAACTTTCACCTCTCTGAGAGTACAGTGGATGAACAGGCAGCAAGAAAATGTGGGCTACAAGGCTTCATGAACCACAGCAAAACAGCCACTGACAGCAACATAAATGTTGATATCCCCAGAAATGGCATTGTGATGGTTTGTCCTGGAAGACAAATTTCAAGTTCTGAGACAAGAAATGTCCAGCACTGATGATGATAACTTGTATAAACTGCTTACCAGAGTATTCAAAGCCTTAGATTAATGCAGTACTCTTATTAATATTAATAAATGCCAGCTCTTTGGGGCGACACTGAATGAGAATATGTGACTCAAAGGTCTCTCTGGTAAAACTGAGAATAATCTCAATCTGCATTTATTCAGTGGAAAAAGAAAACAAAAAACCAACAAAAACAAATAAACAAACAAAACCCCAAACAACAAACCATTGTGGACGTAGCGAGAGAAAGAACAGACGGTGCAAAGCCTCAGTTATCCACAGTGAAAACCATGGTGGGTGTTCTGACCTACTTTGGAGCAGACCCATAATCCAGGCAGCTTCAAATGGGGACTGACCATTTGAACTGAAACCAGAGCCACTTCAGTGCCAGTGCCAAGGCAAGAGCATGAAGGCAGGAGTGTCTTTCAGTTAACAGAAATGACTGGTCATCCCAATACAGAGAATAATCTGATCCTACAACAGGTACAGGCTTTTGAGAGGGTTAATTATCTCATTACCAGTAGGCTCCAGCAACTCAGCTATATTTATGTATGTCAAGGATATCTAAGACACAGCTGACACTGGCATCAGCTAAACCAAAGTCCAGACATACAATAGTCACTGTAGAACAACAGCACTACCATTCTATTTCCAGCACCCACTGACATACATAGGGTTATCCTCCAGGTAAACAGGACTTCATGGTGTAGTACAGATAATTGTGACTCTTCTCTCAACAAGCAGCAGAGTGCTTATCCTTATACACAGTATGACAAACCCTAGTGGTGAAGCACAGACTGCACTTAGATGAAAGCAGAGAAGAATTGATGTGATGTTGAAAAAACAGTGCGAATTGTGAAGGCATAGAAGACAGAATACAGAAGTGCTGTAAAACTATAATCAGACCAAAGGAAGAGGTGTCAGTCCAAAGTCCATGCACACAGGTAGAGTCACTATGCCACTGCTTATCCAGCTGTACAGAGGAGTTAAAGAACTCATTTATGCTTTGAGAAATTTGCAGATCCCAGAGAAATATCTTGAGAATCCTTAAGTTGACTTACAGTCAGATGAGCATATCCCAAATATACAGTATCTTTACTGAGTTTGTGTTCGTCAAGAATCTCGGGGTTGTTTTACACCGAAAAAGTGACCCTGCAGCATAAGACAAATTAAATGGTTTTCAAGTTAAGCCATAATAACTATTTAGTTTTAACCAATTGTTCACTGCAGTCCACAATAATCTGTTGCACTTTTTTTTTGTTTTGAAACATTACACCATTATTTTTTCAAATGCATCAAGCATTGGTTTTTTTAAGAGAGATTATATAGGGTAATGACAAGATGCAAATGTATCGAAAGTGAGGTTAATTTTAAACATGTTCGATTGAATAAAATTGGAGTTAAAATTGAATTGTCAGTGTTGATTGCAACATTGCTGGAATAGTGTCAGAACACATGCAAAGCACAACTAAATGACGTTGAAGTTTCAAGACTGATTTTGAATTAATTGATCTATAAACACATAGAAATACACTTATATTAGATCTTTCAAAACTGTATCACCAATGATATGTATCAATCTGGCATTTTGCTCTAAAATGGCTAAGTGCTGCTTTTCAAGCTTTGAATGAATTGGGCTCAGTGGAGCAATTAGTCAGAAACTAACCTTTTTGGTAACAAAATGGAATCAGAAAATAGGCAATAACTTAGTGTTCAAGTAAATTAAAAAAAAAAGTTCTCTGAGCACAGACACTTGCAAAATTGCATCTATCCAGCAGAATAATATCTAATTTAACACAGTTACTAAAGATAAATGATTTTTCCTGATCAAATTATATCAGGATGAATAATTTTATACTATATAATTGGTGAGCTGGATAATTCAATAAGCCCATTTGCTATGGTTGACTTCCTTTCACAAGTAGAAGTTCTGTAATGAGGAAGGCAGTTTTGTCAAAACAGCTGCCAAATGGCAGTAGCATAATAAAAGAAGCCCATTAATCAGAAAATTAATTAAACATTCTGTGTATGTAAAACCTGCTGCATACTGAGAAAATGTGAATGGCCTGACAACAGCATTTGTAACAATTTATTCACTGGAGAATTGTAGGAAACAACCAATGTATTACAACAATATCCAAATACAGCTATTTTACAGGAAGAAAAGGACCCATTTCTAAGGCTAAGAAATTGGCTAGAAAAAAATGGCTAGAAAATAATAGGAAAAAATTAAACATTTCTATTCCTTTTCTTTCTAATCAGAGTATAAATACTGGAGGGTACCATTCGTCTTGTCTTGTCTGAAGTGAAGAATACTCCTAGCAAAGAAGACCAGAGAAAAATGCAATAGTAATGTGGGTGGTGGATATCAGACTGCTGGCATCTCTTGGAGTCAAGTAGAATTTTAGTATGAGCTGGGACCATGATATTCTGCATCATGTGACGCTGAATGAGCTACACAACAGTTTTGGATGCTTCTGAAAATAATTTGCAAAGTGTCTTCATGTTTATTAAAGGTGTTGATCTATTTAAACTGGCTAATAATCATTTTCCTCAAGTTAGGTTATACCTTGCTGCTCAAGCTGACATGGTAGGTTTATGACATTGAGATTTTGGATAAAAAAAATTTTAGGGGTGATTTTATAAACCTATACTGCTAGACACTAGGATAAACATTCTCCTCTGACCTGAAAGATAAAAAGGGGGTAATAGTCTTAAATCTACTGCAGCACAAACAGTGTGGCATGTGGTCAGCATGGAATAGATATATTTTATATAACTTAGTATTGAACAGTAGAATTTTCTCCCTAGGGGGAGCTTCATATTATTTTTGGGAATTAATGCGGAATTTTGAGATGTTTGCTCCTTTGTTTTTGATAGAATAAATCTTCAACAGATGTGCTGCACAACCATTTTTTATGGGAATAAAATGTGCCCTAATTTTCTGGGCTATATAATCACAGAAGATTACCAACTAGAGTTCCAAAAGCTTTTAATGAATTTAGACTCCCTAACTCCTTTGAAAATCAATGAGAGTAATACAGGTAACAGCCTTAAGCACTTTCTTTATATCTGCATAATTGAGTTTGAAATAAATGAAAGAAGTAAACCTCATGGTCTCATGTGCAGTTTCTGCTACTTCTTAATAAAATTCAGCATAGCTACTTCTTTTTATTTCACATTCTTCGTTTCCTTTTTAAGTCAGCACTGAGCAGGGACAGGATAATACAGCTGGGAGGAATCCCAGGTCCATGATCCTTATGAACTGGAAATTGCTCCAGCTTTAGGAAAGCAGTGACTATTTCCAATACAGTACATTTGAAATGCCCTTTCTTTTCAGCACTAGATGTTCTTTTCCATGCCATGTGTTTGATTTGAAATAAAAAGAATATTTCTTCTTATAATGGTGTGTCTGACTGGATGGATAGAATACCTACATTATTTTCTTTGCTGCATAGTTAATAAAGTGACCCAAGTATTTCCGTAGTATCATATACAGAAAAGATTAAATCAGAGTTATATGGAACAGATTAAATTTAATATCAGAATTATTTTTTTCCTCCACATTCTTTTATGGGAAATGATTTATTCACAGGTAGTTAGTGCTTGAAGAGTTCCTATATATTTTCTCTATGGAGGTCAAGATCATACTGAAATAATGTAAAGTCACCTCTTAGTTCCTATAGAACATTTTATTTGTGCTGCAATATCAGAAAAATAGGAAATTTAAAATTAACAAATTATGGAAAAAGCCATTGTGGAGACAACACAGCAAACACATAGGATTAATAAGTAACAGCTTTTGTGAATGTGTTCCACTTGCAATATTTTAAAATTGTGTCTCCGGCTGCAGAAATAGAATGTTGAAATGAAGCCATGAAAATCACTGAATCATTCATTAGCTTGCCAGAGGTAGAGAGTGGTCACAGTGAGTTAGAGATGGCACAGTGGGTTAATGCATAAGCTTTTCAAGCTGGAGGAGAGTTACATCTAGATTTAGGTCACAAGTGAGACACATTCAGTGGTATCAGCTTGCTTTCATGGATAATTTGTCACCTGTACAGATATATGTGATGACTGACAATCTGTTCCAAAGTGCAAAAAAGACAAACATAACAAGAGTATTGCAATTTGGATTAAGAGGCTGTGCAGACAAAGATTCAAAGTGACTGTCTAAAGGACACCTAGCTCTTTCCAAAAAATTATTGCCCCTTTTAGAAAAACACATGCTTCCTCACAAAATACAGAAACATTTAAATGTTCAGTTTTAGAATAACTGGAGAATCAGAAAAAAAAATTGTCTGTGTGGAATCTGTGAGTGTGCTCAAGGTGTGTGTGGTCTGGTACATGTGCACAGGAAAAGGAGGTGGACAAATGGAGATGAGAAAGTAGAAAACTCCTGCCCATCAAGAATATTGTACACCTCTCGCTGCTTAAATGTTAGTCTTCTATCTTTTCCACCTCACTCCTTGAGGAAGTCAAGATAGCTACAAGAAATGAGAAGGACTACTTTGATGCATCAGTTGTATACTGAAGCATAAGATATGATTTCATAACATTCAGCTTCAGAAAAGAGAATTTGAAGTCGCAAGTCTTGGTTAGCTATATCATTTACTGCCAGGACACTTAATAACTACATAACAGTGATATCTTGTTCCTCACCAAGCTCCAGTGCCAGAAGATAGCCTGCTGAGGCAGATTTGTGTTGGCCTACGGAGTTTGTGCCATAGGTGAACCTTGGCTTGGAGGCATTTTGCCACAAAGTGCATACAGTAAGAAGGAACTTGCCATTCCAGAAACCTTGCACAAAGCTAGAGACACATGTGCTTAGCTTGCATGTTCTGTGGGAGTGACATGGGAGAAAGGAGCATGGAACTGCAATGTTGTTCACAAGCTGACACCCTGAGCCAGGTGTTTTAGAGGGTTCATTTTCTCATGAAGAAGGACCTTCAGGGAAGGGTGTCACAGCAGGTGACACCTGTACAGAGTCGGAGATGTCTGTGCTCAGCTTCTGTGATCTGCTTATCTGGCACTGGCAGAATGAAGGAAGATGATTCAACAAATGGGGGTTGGTAGAGATGCAGCTGTCAGCTGGTAGGGCATTTGCAGGTACCCAGTGCTCACCTTTCTTGGGCTACTGTCTCCCAACAGTGATTGTATCTTAGTAGCGTACAGGCTGGGAGTCACATGGTGGGACAGAACAGAAAATACAGTCTCTGGATGCCCATAGGATTGTCATAGAGTTTGCCCTCATATATCCTAGGGGTCAACCCCAGCACAACTCCTGAGGGGCATGCAGCCAGTGAGGTGAAGAGCTGCAGGTAAGACCTGGTGCTTCTCCCTCGGCTGAGCAGGAGGGGACCCTCACTTCTGGGATGTGTGCTCTGATGGATTACATGGAAAAAAGGTTTAGAGAGAACACAGTGGTTTGCACAACTGCAGAAAGGGTGAGTAGGGGATTGATGGGATGAAAGCAGAGACTCTGTAGGGGCAAGAGTTGATGCCTAAGTGGTGATGACATTGAATGACGAAAGGCATGGCTCAAAGAAGGGAAAAACAGTCACTTACAGAACAAGGCACCGTGGAAACTCATGCCCCTTGGCAACAAGGTTCCCTCCTCCTCCAGGAAAAATTTGGATTAGGAACAGGTAGGGAGTTCAGAAGCAGATAGAAAGAAAAACAGTATCCACTGCAAGGGTTAATCAAGCCAGATGCTTCTGCTCAACTGGTCATACCAATCAAGAAGAGGAAGTGGTGAGCATCAGTAGCAGGACATTCCTTTCTGCAGGAGACTGAGGCATTCACCTGCTGACCTGACGTGCAACCAAGGGAAGTTTGCTACTTGCCAGGAGCTAAAATCCAGTATTTCATAGAAGGGGTTGCCAAAGCTCCTCAAGCTCAGATATTACTATTTGTCTTTCCATGTGGATGCCAATGATACAGAAAAGATGACACACGAAAGATCAAGCAGAACTACAGAGCTCTAAGGGCTAAAGCAAAGGCGATAGGAGCTTTGTTTGTTTTCTGTCAATCCTGCCAGTGCAAGGCAAGGGTATAGGCAGGAGCAGGCACAATATACAATCAACAGGCTTCAGAAAGGCCTTTGGCCCCCATTACCACAAAATGCTATTTGAAGACAATTAAAAGGTTCTTGCCAAGACATCTTTCCCAATTGGATGGCTAACTTAACAAGGTAGAGTTAAAACTTGACTTCATGAGAAGTGTTCTCTCAAACCAGGAAGCAAGAGGGTACAGGAGAAGCCAAGTAATCAGAAAACAGAAAATATTTTGCCCAATTACAAGCACTAAGAAAAAAATAAAGTCAGAGAAACTGCAGACAACCACCTTTACTTCAGTTCCTGGGCAAATTAACAATGAGGTCCTCAGGGAAGGACTTCTCAATTTACTAAGATGAAATCATACCTGACCAACCTGACTGCCTTCTGAAATTAAACAATTTGCTGCGTGACTGAGGACAGAGCTGTGAATGTCATTTGCCCTGATTTTGTCAAGGTTTTTGTTGTAGTCTCCCACAACATCCCCACAGACAAGTTTTCAAGCTCTCTGATGAACAGGTGGATCATTATTTGGGTACAAAGTGATGCAAACTACCAAGCTCAAAGGGTGGTGGTGAATGGTTCAAAGTCCCTCTGGCAGAAAGCAGATTTAGAGTTTTTCAGGAGTTTCTCCTGAGTCAGATGCTGTTCAGTGCCCTTGTAAATGATCTCAGTGATAGGACTGAATTCACATTTACCAGGTTTATGGATGACACTGTAGTGGCAGGACAGGCAAATGTGTACAAGGAAGAGAAGCATGCAGAGAAGCTATAACAGCTAGATAATTGCACCAACAAAAGTTGTGTGAGGTAGTACAAAGAAACACAAGCCCTGCACACCTGAAATAGAATAATCACAAGCAGCCAGTCAATCTGGGTTCTATCTCAGTGGGGTCTTTTACCATTTAACAACAATCATTTGATTGTATTAGTGAGAAAGAGAAGTGGTTGTCACATTTCTGGATTGTGGCTGTCACCAATCTAATCTCTGTTCCAAGCTACCAGTCATGTAGTCTCCATCAAACCGGTCAGGAGAGATGAAAAGACCAGAGCAGCTCTGGTGACCTGAGAGACTCTGAACCTGTGACTATGTGCAAGGTGGAAGTCTTTCATGTGCAGTTATCTTTCTGGAGATGTCCTCTCCAATTCACTGATGTTCACTCACATTCCCATCAGTGATTCAGGCATAAGTCCCAAGTCCCTAAGGCAGATGTACATCAACTGTTTTCTGCCAGGAGAAGTGACATCAATTCCCTGTTGGAGACTATAGAGAGATGCAAAGGGACAGAAGGGACCAAGCTGTGATCTGTGAGAGAGAAAGAGGGTGTATGTATCCTTGTCATGAAGGTACTTTTAGACTCTGCCTTGTTTTAGACTCTTGCTGTCCTGGTTAGTGAGAGAAAACAGCTCAGGATGAGCAGTGTGAGAAGTCCATCACAAACTAATGTTGAAGATGTCCTCTTTCATGGGGAAAGAAGGGATGGAGAGACGAAGGAAGGGGACATGACAGAAGGGACTAAAGAAAGCAAGAAGTGAAAAATGTCAAAAAACTGTAACAGTAATCTCTTGTTCATATACAGTTTTCTATTAACCTTTTTTAGTTGGTCACTCCTTCCAATACCATACCTAATTATTGATACTGGAAAGAAAGTGAGGACAGATGAATTGGTTTTGGTGACCTTCCATGTTCATAGTCAACCAACACAATAAGTGCATGGTTGTTTTTATTTAAAATGAAACCCATAAAGATTTGCAAGAAGAAAAAATTAATATGATGAAGAAACAGAACTCGGAAGTTCAAGATGGGTTTTAACCCTGGTAAAGTAGGAGGCTGAAATTTAGCTGTTGTAACAGATCACTAGGTTTCCCAAAGTTTTATTTTGTGTCTTAGGAAAAAGAGAGAAAAGAGACACAGTAAAAGACATTCAATCTGTTAAACTATAAATAATCCTGGTTCTACTAAGAATAGATACTTAGCATATTTTTGGACTATGGTCCAAATATGCTCTCTCATGGAAAAAGGCAAAGGGTTAAAACAGTTCACTTTAAAACATCGAGATGTAAAAGCAGAAACAAAGAATTTTAAAGAACTATTTTCAAATAGCAAAGAAAAAAACAGAGGATGGAAAGAAAAAAACCTCACAAAAACTTGTGCACTGGAAGCATATGCAGTTGCATATTAATGATGGCATCTGTTATGTACTGACTTGAGTTCCCTTAACCACAGAATGTTACATAACCACTGTCAGGAGAATTAAAAGACTCCCATTAATTTGTGATGGCAGCAATTAGCAAGGAGGGTGTTAATACTTACTGGTGCTCAAGCTGTCAATTTTTGGCAATTTTTCATTTGTATTCTTTGTAAACCCACACTTTTGTTTACACAAAGATATCATGGCATCTAGGTAGAAAACTATTTTTTTTTATGATAGGGGATATTCACTAGAAGAATGACAAATATTCTTAGGAGCAGCTAAAACTTTATCCCTAGGAACGTCTAATAAAATCAATACTGTATATAAATCAGTATATACCGAAAAATTAGGGCGTTCATGTTTGATAAAGTGTATTTCTGTCTGAGCCCATCTAAGTTTTTACACGTACATACTGACATATGTGCTCTGTGTAATTTGGCAATACAAATAGTATGAAGTCTTACTGTTTAGTAGGTCTTGGTAAAATATATTTACTTTAGCAACTTGTCACAAGGAAAAGCCAATTAGTCAGAACTGGAAGTTCTTTAATGAAAACATTTTTTTTACAAATAGTTTCTTTTAGATGATTTCTCTGCTCAGACTGTGGTCAAGAAGTGAGGTCAAGTGACTCAAAGTTACAGGTGCTGAAGCTACTGGGCATTAAAGTATTGTTTTCATGTAAGAATAAAACTCAATAGCTTAATTGACAATGTTTCTATGTCCTGCTTTAGGGTTAGTTACTCATCACATTGTAAAGAACACACTGGAGTCCAAACATAGACCTCAGTCAAGTTCTCTTGGAGACGGCATACAAGATTAGGGAGCTGTAGTAAGACCCAGTTAAATACCCATTCATTTAAGTTACCAGATTCAATCATCATATTATGAAATGTCAGTTAAGAATAAGATTTTGAGATAATTAGTCGTTTGAAAAAATTACAGCGTCATCTCATATCCTGAATGACTGGTGGTGTTTTGAAAACATTTAGAGGTTCACACATCTATTATAAATATATTATTAACCCATATTTTAAATATTTTTGTGTCAAAAATTTCTTCAAATCTTTTATGTACTGTAAACATATATGAACTATCTTGCATAATGTTAAAAGGAGAGAAAATTTTTCCAAGGAGAGCAGAGTAAATTCCATCGACTGCAAAGAACAGCTAAGGGATCTTTTTTATGACCACATAAAATAAAAATATCATAAAGGTCTTATTGAAAGACCCATAGCACAATAAACTACATACTATTCCATTTTTTCTGCCTCAGCTAAATTGCTAGGTTTAACTGGCATTATCAGAAATTGAACTTTTGATTCTGTGAAGCCTATTTCAAGCTTAGCATAAAAAACGCAGTGATCTGTTCTAGTTAGGTCTCCAGGCTGCACTGCTTGATAGCATTAGTTAAACAATATACACTGAATTGAAAAGAGTCCCCACCACCTGCAATGGTTTTCACAATCTTTATTTAAACATTCTATGCCTTCAGTACTCTAAGATAAGCAGAAATAATATTTCTTGGGGTTTGTGGGCTTCTTTTTCCCCCACTGGTAATATGCAATAACTTCTAATGCTCAGTTTTAACGATCACTACAAATGCCTTTTACTCCTCTGTGATCATCAGCTGCATAGCTAATGTCAGCAGGAGATTCTGGATAACTGTAGAGTAGGAGGACAACTGGGAACAGGCAGCTAAATCAAACAAACATAATTAAGTTGTGGAGCTCATTTTCAATGGATGTTTTGGAAAACAAAAGAATGAATGTGTTTTAAAAGACATTAAACAAATGGAGGATTGTCTATCAGCGACTATTAAACTTGATGATCCAGATGTATTGTCCAGCTCAGAAAATTCCTTCAGTATTATTTACTGATCAGGGATAACAACAGAGGAAGTTTTCAAACATTTCTCTGTTTCTTAGAATTGTCTCTAAATGCCTGCCTTTGGTCACCACCAACAGCAGAAAGGTAGGTGACCAAATAAAGACCTTTGGTCTACCACAGACTCTAAAAGTACTTAATTCACTGAACAAGGTTTTCTGAAGAAGAGTGACCATACAACCTCAGTTGTCCTCTTGACATGTACTGCTGTAATGGTTGGGAATGCATTTCTTTACACCTTTTTTCAGCTGCAACCCAAAAAGGGAAATGAGACTGTTGTAGCACTAATGGGAGAGATGGTTCTCTGCTGCGTCTCAGAACATGGCAGAGACAAGCTCAAAGGCCTGTAGGATCTTAATGCTACACTACATAGTACTGCAATGTATAGTATTATACTATATGCAGTATTGGAATAGTATTTGGAACGAGGGAATTCTAAAAAACCAACAGTGGTGATGTGAGACTGTACCACTGTTGCTCTGGGTGGTGAATGAGTATAGAAATCTGAACATCCTTCTCTTCCCAGAGTACTGTAGAAAAAAGAGGAGGGTGTCTCAGAGATCCATCTTGGTTTAAACAGTGCTTGGGGGGTACTAACAAGACAAATAAATTTGTTAATAAAACCACATGCCATTCTTACACTAATATCATGCAGGGATTTACAACTGCCCATCCTCTAGCCCACAGCACATGTAGACATATTTTCATCTTATAGCTTTGGTTATCAGTGTACTGGATCTCAATATGGCAGGGGGCATGCTCAAGTACTTCTTGCCATACCAGAATTTGACCTGGGTGGGCTAAAGTTAACTTGAACAATCCTATCTGCAAGGAACTGGACACTCTGGATTGCTGTGTAGACCTCCCCACAGCTAATCATGGGCCCAAGGTAGAGATAAACTCTCTATCCAACTTCACAAAAACATTTTGAATGTAACATACCTAACCACCCCCCCGAAACTGTTTTACATGCTTAATTAAATTAATTTACTTCATTATCCTGGTATTTCAATTGTATTGAAAATAAAACACTAAAGGAATATGTTGGTACTCAGAGGTTAAACCTACATCTATAGAGAACTTTTTACATCACCTGAATAAGATCCCAGTCCCTGTGGTGTTCAGACCAGCATCTGATCATAGCAGTGTTTTTGGTTTCCAGGCAGTGAAGAAGTACAACTAGTGCTTCCCAGGCAGATCTCCAGAATAGAGACAAAACACAGCCGGAGTATCCGCCAGGATGAAGATCTGCTCCTGAATATGGTGGTATTCAGGGCTCCACTCAAGTAAGACTTCAGCTAACTGAAGTTCAACAGAGAGCCACCAAAACATTGGTGGGGGAAGGCGGGGCCAGGGGTGGCGGGAGGCAAGCAATGGAGCTTGCTCTGTGGGGAGAGAGTGAAGGACATGGTCTGGTTCAGCCTGGAGAAGGGATGTCTTCAGGGGTATTGTAGAGCAGCCCATCAGCACCTGTGAGGAGGCTATTGAGGAGACAGAGATGAGTTCTTGATTCTGATGTACCATGAAAGGACAAGAAATAATTACAATGAACTGAAACAAAAGAAGTTCTGAGTGGATGCAAGGAAGAACTATTTTCCTCTGAGGACAGCCCATCAGTGGGACAGGCTGCTCAGACAGGCTGTGCACTTTCCAGCTGTGGAATTTTCAAGACCTATCTGGATAAAAGCACTGAGCAACCAGGACAGACCTCAGAATTGGTCCTGCTGCGAGCTAGAGGTAGAACTGGAGACTCCTGAGCAGCCTTCCAACTGGAACTGTCCTATGATCTTACCTTCCTATAGGTAGGTATAGCAATTTTGAACTTGACATTCACATTCAAAGTCACAATTGAATTCATTCAATTGAGATCAATCAGACTCTAATGTTAGCTGACTTTTTCAGCCTCTCTTTCTGTGAAGGAAGAAAGGGAAAACTACAGTGATTTTGGTGTTGATGTTAGAATTTCAAGTAACACTTCTACAATTTCATATCCCTGAAAATAAATCTTTGACTTTGGTAGTAATTGCAAGAATGGTGGCAGGCCAAAAGTGGCTCCTGAATGGTTCCTGTCCAGAGCACACAAGTGTCTGGGCAATGTAAGGCAGTTAGGTTTTGTTCAGTGTAAGTATAGCTTTTTAAGTCTACACTCAGGGTGCATTCTGAGATCTCCGTCCAGGACTCTGTAGACTAATATGTCTGCTTTCTTTATTTCTACTTTTGACCTACTACTCGCAATTTCTTATTAAAATGTGTTTGGTTTTAATGTTACTATTTCTCTGTTGCTTTCTCTCTCCTTTGCTTTTGAAAAAGTGCTCTTTACTACCCCAATAATAGTTTTCATGGATGCTAATGAATGTACCTCTTTGGAAAATGTGCTCTCTATATTTTATTAGAGTGGCAAAGAAAAATTAATTCACTGTGAAAGGTTTGTGGTGCATTTGGAAATTGCCATTGTGTTATATCTTAATAAAACAGTTGGAATGGAATTTTTCTTTTCATACTATTTCCAATTCCAATTATTTGCTACTTATTCTATTTAATTTACACACATAAGCAATGTGTGCAACCATGGGCCCATTGCCATAATTTTAATAATTAAATAACTTCTGTTGGCTTTAAAAATTGTATTTGTATTTTCTCTTTTATTCTATGTTCTTTTTTTTTCCCTACTTAATCTTACAAAAATTTACTTCAACTCTTATTGTTCACTGTTTTCAAAATGGAAAAGTTCTGCCGAAAACATGATATTTTTATCCATGGAACAGCCCTCTGATGCACAGAGAGTAAAGAACTCAAACAATATATCAACAGTAGAAAATCTATTTCTATAAGAAAGACTCTGTAGCCCAGTTTCAGGAGGGAAGACCTTTTATAGAAAAGGACAGGTGTTCCTGGAATACAGGGTGCAACACACCTATGCTTTGCCAAGAAAATAACTCTTTTTGAAATGCAAAGCACTTCCTTAGCTTGCATTCAAATGAGTATATATAACAAGGAGAATGTCTGAAAAGAGTACCATCGCCCTGATTTTCATGTTAAAGCTCCTGCAGCTATCAAATGCAGCATTTTCATTTTTTTAATGCATGTTTTCCTATGCTGTTATTATCATGCTTATTAGTGGTTCTAGTCTAGATTCTCAGTGGTTGTAACATAAGTGGATGACTAGCTATAAAATGAGTCTGTTACAAAATGCCTTGACCCATGAAGCTGTAGGATATTTTAATTATGATACGTATTTTAACTCCATTATTCTAAAATACATTTTGTATTTAGAGATGACAGCAAAACCTGCTTAGATGCACCTCATGCATCTCAAGGTAAAAATACTCCCACTGTAATGACCCACTCAAATACTGTGATGGAAAAAACTTAGTATGGATGCATTTACATAAAGTTAAGTTCATCCATTAACGTTGCCATAAATTTGAAATAAATATCTAATTGTTCCAATTAAATACTCCTTTAAAAATGCATAATGTATCAAAACACATGTACATGAAAATTCTGTATGCTCATTACAGGCTGTCTTCCATGTTACACATTGTTACTTTCTGAAAGGCTGCATTTCAAAATTTCTTCCATAACTAAATTCTAATCCTAACTTCACTAAGTTGCTATTAATACCTTTGACCAAAGAAGCACATCAAATGTACAGGTCTAACCATATATCCACTGCATCAGCCACGTTAACCAAACATAGCTGTCCTTTGTAGAAAAAACACAAATACAAACCCCTCCGAAACCCCCAAACAAACCAATAAATGTATATGCCTGAAACACTGATTTCAGTGGACTGGTATATTTAAAAATTTAGTTAAACATAAAAAGGGTTAATCTAATTCTAAAGGAGACATTTTAAGTTTTTACCCAAAAGTGTATAGCAGATCAGTCTGTTTCCAATTTCTAAAATGAACACCAAGAACAATTAGAACTTGCATCATCTTCAAGTTGCCTCCTGTCCTTATTACCACCACACTAAGAGAATAATATAAAGGTAAAGAGTTCTTTTGAAAAGTGCAAATCCACATAAACATTTCACCTTTCTTTAAAAAAAAATAAATTTCATTTGCCCATCACAGCTATACAGTAAAATTCCATGCCATCTACTTTTGTTGTCGTTTTTGTTGCTGTTCATGGGGTTGTCGACAAAAAAGTCTTTTAATTGACTAAATCCTAGCTTTACTGGACACAGTCCATCAAGGAATGGTTTTATTGCTGCTCTTTGATTTACTCTAGTTGCTTCCTGACCTGTCATTTCTTGATCCTGTCCCAGACTGTGCAGAGAATGGAAGAAGAAGCAGTAGGAAAAAACGGAATAGCACTGAGCAGTGCTATTGAACTTACTTACCTTTTCTGAACTGAGATGTTTTACCAGGGGGATATAGGTTGGTCTAGGGAGACTAAGTATGTATATATAAATTGCAAATAAAAATTAAAAAAAAAGAGGTTTGAGACTCTAGGCATTCAGAAGGAAGATGTGAAAGAAAATAAAATTAAAGTTTTAAACTGCACCAGGGGAGGTTTAGGTTGGACATTAGAAAGAATTTCTTCACAGAAAGTGTGATTGGGCATTGGAATGGGCTGCCCAGGGAGGGGGTGGAGTTACCATCTCTGGAGGTGTTTAAGAAAAGATGGGATGGGGCACTTAGTGCCCTGGTCTAATTGACAAGGTGGTCTGCAGTCATAAGTTGGATTCAGTGATCTCACAGGTCTTTTCCAATCTAGTTGATTCTGTGATTCTGTGAAAACAAAGCTCCATCAAACTAGAAACAGAAAACTCTGTTTGAATTTAATTTTAAAAATAGTCTAACAAAGAAGTCATAGTCTTGTCTGCAAGATAACTGCAGGGTTGACTGAAAATGGCTGTTTAATTCTTAGCATGATTTAGACAAATTAATTTGCATCTTATATTTTTACACTGTTCCCTTGTAGTTCAGTAGGTTCTGTCTTAAGCCTAATATGAGTGATAGAACACTGAACTGTGAGCATCCAAAGTGTGAATCAGTACTAAATTGCATTGTGGCTGAAACATCTGGCATAACATATTTTGTATAGGAAAGTGAAAAAAAAGTACTTTTACATTTGCTGTAACAATCCTCCACCTCATTTCATCAGTTTGAGATTTAGATTAGGCTTAGAGTACAAAATTTTGTGAAAAACCATTGAACTGCTCATTTCAAAGTGAAGAAAATTAATCTAGACCTGTGTTTAGAGAAAAAAACAGTGATGTTAGCTACATTACACTGTCAATAAAAGAACCTGGAAGAGACTGCTTGGTCATACAGTTTTTGTCTTACTACTTGTAGGCAACAGATGATAAATTTGGAAGGGGTCATAAAATCTCTATGCCACAAACTGCAGACTGCCTCTTGACACTCTTTGTGATAGAAAATATGAAAACAGACATATTATGTTGTCTTATTGAACAGAGTAGGAAAAATCAAGTATTTTAAAATATTTTTGTTCCCTGTGAAACCGAAACCTCTCTAGATAGGAAAAAAGACTGGGGAAGAATGGATATTGGAAACAGATCATGGGCTTGAGTGAGACTAAAGGGTAATGTAGTAGAATGACAAGAAATAGGATCTTTGACTGATAGGATAGAAACTATGGGCATGGATCAAACATCCCTCTTGAAACATACCAAAGTATTTGAAAAAATTCCAGTGGTCTCAGCACCAAGCCTGCCAAAGTGCAAGAAGAGTTTGGACAACACTCTCAAGTACGTGATTCTTGGGGCTGTCCTGTGTAGGGCCGGGAGCCGGACTTTGATGATCCTTGTGTGTCCCTTCCAGCTCAGGATATTCTATGATTCAATGATTATGTGTATTGAGATCACAACCTCCTCTATACTTAGGTAAACAAAATAGCTACCTACGGCTACGTGGTGTAAATCATTCTCAGTCTGTACTTCTCTTTTCATGCTTCATAGTTGGTAAAGGGTTTGTTGGTTAATCTGGCATTTGCACTACTAATACTCATTAATTATTGTTTAAAGATTATCTCTGGTTTCCGATCTCTTTGAAGAATCAAGTTACAAGAAAACAAATTTCTGCTACAGGCAAATCCTGTGGCAGACAACCACCAAGTAAATGTGCTAAAGATGTGGCAATTCAGAGAAACAATTGCATCTAAATAGTTGAACAATAATAAAGAAGAGAATGAGGGGAAAAGCTCAAGAACATTTAGTCTGGGAAGATACTGAAAATATCCACTTTATATAATAGCAAGAAGTTAATGTTTGCATTATTTCTTGATCTCTGAATTTTCTGGAGGTTTTATGGATATTTAATATAATGCATTTTTACGCTGTCATGACCCTCTGTATGTGATTAGCTATGGTTCTAATTTTTTATTTTATTTCATTTAATTAGAACCCGTGTTTTTATTATTTCCCTATTTTTTGTGAAACGCATTCATTTGCAAAATGAAGCATTTTCAAAAAAACATGAAATATGAGGAGTTACTTGTTTTGGATTCATAGTAAGAGATGTTTTCAACACCTCTTTAAAATCATTATGACAATTGCTAGCACTGCATTAGTAGCTAATTGGATTGAACTGATCCTTTGCAAATTGAGACAAGAATTTTTTTCACAGCAGATATCATTAGCTAGGAGCAGAAGTGATTCAGTAGCAGCTTGGAATCTGATATTCTCATATTTTTTAAACACATTTTATGTATTCACACTGGCTTGTGGATGCTTCAGTGACTCACTACTACTGGAGCAGAATGATGAGTGTCATAAATTTTTTACTGTGAGGGTGACAGAGCACTGGAACAGGCTGCTCAGAGAGGCTGTGGAGTCTCATTCTCTGGAGATATTCGAAACCTTTCTGGACGTGATCCTGTGCAACCTGCTTCAAGTGGACCTGCTTTAGCAAGGAGGATGGACTAGATGATCTTCAGAAGTTCATTCAAATCTCAACCATGCTGTGATTCTCGGATTCTGTGACAATGAAAGCACATGTTCTCTTCTCTGCTCCAGAACAACATTATTCTGGAGGGAGTTATTTGTAATAGCTCTACAGATATCTTTTAGATATTGATATGTCAAACATTTCTGTTACCTCAGAGAACTTAAATATAATTAAAAAAGAAAATTTTTTGACAGAGTAAACACGGTCTAAAATGAGATTTTCTAATCTTTCCTACACTGGTCAGGAAAACTATGTTATAAAACATTCTGGCACACTAAATTTTAATGATACTAAATAAACTCAAAAAGAAGGATCACAGCACTTCCATGTAAAGTACTGTTCCGTAAAGCAATATAGAGGAACAGTTCTGCATGCTCTCCTAGGCCACTAGACAGTCAGTTGCAGAGTCTGACTCATTAACACGTAATTTTAATTCTTACAAAACCAGCCTGGTTTGTGACCATACACTTTAATAATTTACTATTAATATCCATCTTGAATATTAAGGTTTTTTCATTCTTGTTTTTCCTTTGACTATTAGAATTAGCAAACTGGAGAAGAGTAAGCAAACCCACACACATCACCAGTTTGAAGCATCTTCACCTGGCATTGCACTGGAACCTTATACAATTCTCCAGATTTTGTGCTAAAATTGATATGTATCTTTCAGATAGTTTAGTAGGATACCTAGTTTGTAAAGTTATTCCAAAAGTCAGAAAGTATTAACCCTATATTACTTTCTGTCTCTTTGCTCACTTTGCAAGTATTTTCCTTTAGTGTCTACTACTGCTTTTTATGCACACCTTTCAAAAGGTATAGAGGCAACGAGTGCAAACTGAACCAGGAGGTTCCACCTAAACATAGAGAAACACTTTCACTGTGAGGGTGACTCACAGGTTGTAGGGTCTCTGTTGTTGGAAATACTCAAAAGCTATATGGACAAGGTCCTAGGCAACTGGCTGTGAGTGACCCTGCTTGAGCAGAGGGGCTGGACAAAATGACATCCAAAGGTCCCTTCCAACCTAAGTCATTCTGTGATTCTGGGAAATAGCTATAAACATCTCAAAACAGAGAAATATAGACAATGAGTAACAAGGGAATAAAGCCAAACGAAACATCTGAAATCCTACAGAATACAGCAGCTACTGGGAAAATGTAAAAACAAGTGAGGAAAAACAAATAAGTTCTCAAACTATTTGATTAAATTTTGTAAATCAAACTATTTTTTTGGAAGAGTCATATTCATAAATTAAATTAAAGGACAACATATTTTAGAATTTTACAACACATTTTAAGTTTTGGATTCAATTATGCAATTTCAGAGAGCTTGAGTCCTAATTAGTGAGTAGGTTGTACATGATAACAGATCCAATACAGTAAAAAAAAAAAAACTTCAGAAAATTATTGTCATGAATTTGGAATAAAGAAAAACAACTTCATTTTATTGTCTTCAGTAAGAGATAAAAAATATTATAAATTATGTGTAAAAAAAAAAAAAAGTAGCAGTTAAAAATTTATTAAATGGTCTCTCCCAGAATGCTAAATAGAAGTTAAATAGCTTTACAAGAAGTGAAAATGACAAGTGCAGGAGAAACCAATGTAAGCAATTTTCTTCTTTAACTAAAACTGCCATATATACAGAAATCAGCACATAAACGTTTTAGGTATCTGTAAAGAAATGAATCATAAGTAGTTGCAGAGATAGGATGCAACAGTAATGGAGAGATACAATAATCTAGCAAATCAAAGTGATTTCTTCATAAGTTGGAAAATAAAACCTTGCTGTGTGGAACACAGTGGCATATCACAGCTCAGCAGTCTCCTGCACACCCTGGGGCTCATCTTGCTTGCGTTGGTATTGTGCCTCCTCAGGAAGGGTGTTTCCAAACTTCCATCACCTGCCAATGCTCATTCAAAATTATTGGTCATGAAGAACAGTTTCCCAGTACAAGATCATTCATAAGTCTTCCTGGTAGTCTTTGGAGATGCTGTTCACTAACCATAGCATAAAAGTCCTGTCATTATTATTAGCAGTGCTAATTTACGTATCTGTAAATAATAATAAAGGTACTGTTGCATTGATACCTGGTATTAGTCATACACTCTTCTTTACTTTCCTGTTATCTTATAAAGTGCTTTCTTGTCTCATGGACTGTTAAGCTTTTATTAAGACATCATCAATAGGATGTGAAACTTGAGCAGTCAGAATTGCTTCCTAAGCGCCAGCTACAAGAAGCTCAACTCCTTTGATTAAAAACTGTATACTGAAATAGATAACTATAATGTAGGAACTATTGAACCTTTACCTCAGAACTCAAAGGCTGACAGCTGTGCCACATAAATCAGTCTTTCTTTCTTCCTGATCATTTTGGCACGGTTTCTACAATGGAATTACTGTCTTAGGATAGGGATGCTTCGTTATTTACCTGACATATCAAAATTAGCCAAATAAAATTTTATTTCTGAGACTTTTGACAATACCAGCGTGTTCAATAAAGAGGTGGTTTTTTCTAACTGAAAAAATTACTGTTATGACCTCAAAAATACATAATTAGTGATGGGAAAGGTACAGATATTATGATTAGAAAAAATCTAGAAGTTTCTGGTTTTTTTTAAAAAGGGAACTTTTATAAAAACTCAGAAGAGTTTAGAAACAATGATTTGTAAAAGAAAAATATGAAAAAGTCATCTCAATTTAAATAAATTGAAGTTATTCTTTGATTCCACTAAAATCCTTCCAGTTTATGTTTTATTGGATCATTTTTGTAGCAAAATGTATTTCATAATTCAAGGTGATTTTTGAGAGAAAAAAATGTTATGTTGGAATGTTGACCATTTCTCTTTTCTCAATGAAGTTTAAAGGACAAGGACTATTTCCTGATATGGTATTAATTGATATTGTAATAGTTGGATGGATCAAAGAACATGGCCCACCCTCTTAAGTTTTAATTATGTCTTTACTGCTGTTAGAATAAAAACAACCCCTTAGCTCCTTGTATACCTTTTTTTCTAATCTTTAGTATTTGAAGAGCCCCTTTAATTCTTAAAATTATGGATCTTGATCTTTGTTTTTCCTCTTACTTCCTTTTTCCCCAATATTTTCTATTTTCCTTCTCTGAGTATGTTTCTCTAATCTTTCATCTACAGTCATAGTGACTTGCAAAATTTCCCACAAGAAAGCAAATATTTTCATGCATATGTATAATATAGAAGTATGTAGTATATATACATATAAAGTTAAAATAAGTCACTTACAGGCCACCATCTTAATATCTTTCATCTTCCATTTTGTAGGTGAGATATTGTAAAGAAATTTTTTGTGTCCTATAAGATGCTTGAACATTAGAAGTTTCTTAACATGTTTATGCAGTGCCTGCTGTGTTTTGCATTCCATTTAATCTTCAAGGCAGTAAGTTACACCGCTTACATTAAGTCAGACTATATATATCAGCAGTTTTTTACAGTATTCATCTTGTTCCATTTCAGGTTGCATCCACAGAATTTGACTGAGTTATTGCTAAGCATGAAAGTACAGAATAAGAACTAAATTTAACTTTTTCATCTTTCTTTAGAAAGCAGGAACTAATTCTTCATTGTTTAATTATATTATTTTCCCAGAAGCCTTAAATTAATATTTAGAAGCATTCTGTCTTGTCTGATTTTCATTATATAATCAATAATTTATTGTTGATAGTATTTTATTTGATTCATTTTTGTTCATGGTTTCATAACAGTTTACCATTATAAAGGGAAAGGTCTAGGTCTTATTTTGCTTCATATTTTACAAGCAACTTATAGAACTATCAGTCAATTAGTAAAATTTAACTCCTTTCCAACACAATGTACAAAAGCCTATATTAAATAATTATAAAGATACTCATATTTTCTTCTGGCAGCTACTTCTCATCAGTGAAATATCCTATCTAATCAAGATCTTTTTATTTTTTTGTAAACCACTAGGGCAAGCACAATTTTCATATCTGAATCTGATTGTGCCAGTATTTATGAAAAAATACTGAAACAAATCACAGGGAGAAGTAAAAAATTGCCATAAATATTTTCAAAAAGTTGAAGTGAAAATATTCATATAGGTCACAGACTTTAAACTGTAATACCTCTTTTCTTTATCCCTGAAAAAAAAAGTGTAAGGAGTCTGACGTTAGAATGGTTGGTCATTACTTTTGTTTTACATCAAGTAACTCAATTTGGCTAACAGCCTATTTGCACAATACAGGGAAAAATGTGATAAATATTCCATAATGTGTCATTGTGTTGGTAGCTGCTGGCCAACCCTGAAAACTTAACTCCTGTATGAGATAACTTTGTTGTGCTTTTTTAGAAATATAAAAATCTGTGGAACTTAGTTCTTGTACTACAATATCCTGTCTACTATAGTCTTTGGAAGATCTAAGCTCTCATTTGTAGATCTCCCAGTGCAGCCACTTCTATTCCGGTAGTATGGTATAAATTTCATTCAATACACATCTCAAAGATAGGGCTGTAACTATAAAGTAACTAAATTCTTCTCGTGCTTTCAGAGAAAGATAATGTAAATTAAGTTTTAAAGTTCTTTGAAAACATGTTTTTTTAATATTAACCTTTTTTTTTCTCTTCCAAATATCCAACTTTGTTTTAACTATAAGCATTTTCTGTTGTCTAATTATTTTATTCTGTAAGGTTTTGATATTTTTGTTGAGTTATATCCCTGGGTTTTATTTGTAAATTCTAGAATCAATCACCCATGTTTTTCTAAAGTCAGCAATTTTCCATAGCACTGAAATATATATATATATTTGCTTTGTCTTTTTATCTAGATTCTATTTTTCTTTTTTCTCATCTTATCCTAAGACATTGTAAGAAGAGAAAAAACAAACAAACAAAAAAGAAACTATATTTTTATAACATATTATATATCATCTTTCAGGGATAACATTTGATGTAAAGTCAGTACTAATGTTCATATTTTGATTCAGTGACCATCATGCCTAAATATTGTATTGACAGTGTATGAAGTATGGAATATGAACTTCAATTGCAGTCAATATTTGTCTTGCTACTCCACACAACTGCATTGAATCTCATTGTGTAGTGTTTGGTTTCATAAATCAATTAAAAAAAGAAAGGAAAAGTAAAGGATATCTTTTACTATTTTCCTTCTGTCTATGTCCATCCTGTTACCACTTTGAAAAGGAAACTTGGTTCCTAAACCTATATCTTGGAAAGATCATTTTTAAATAATAATATTTGCAATGTTTTTGATAGTTATATAGTTATTCATTTAGAGGTAAGATGGAAAAAATATTATATGACATGTTTAGTTTATAGTATTTTTACAGAATGCAATAGAGAAAATACTCCTATGAAAAGCAGTGCCAATTTTTTAAACCGTAAGTTCAAAAGATTATGTAAGTTTTTACATTATCTCATACTAAATGATGCTTAGATTGTCTGTCTCAATGACAATTGCTTCATTTTACTCTGGTGATAAGTTTCCAAAGAAGATGGTGTAAGATCAGCAGGTGTTTTGACTATTGTAATTCAGAAGAATGATTTCTGCAACCTTCAATGTATTATATATGGTTGATACATTTGTTGTTACTTTTTTTGTTTGTTTCTTTGTAAATTAGAATCCTAATTCTTCATTCAGGTGTTAAAGTTCTTGGGTTTTTAAGAGTGCTAAACAACTCTTTTTTTTTTTTTATTTTTCCTGAAAGACACTCCATTATTCTAAAATTAAAGGAGAGGATGGTTTCTTGCACAGGGTATGCTGGACATTTCCTACATAACTTTGAAACTCTGCTATTGAATGCTGTGGTAAATATTTCATTTATTTTGGGTGGTGCGTCATGGTTTAGCCCCAGCTGACAGCTCAACCCCACACAGCTGATCAGCCACACCCTCCCCCCCTCCGCCCCCCGATGGGAGCAGGGATTGAACAAGAAGTGTCATATAAGTGAGAAAACTGATGGGTTGAGACTAAGGGTCATTTGGTGTCAGCTGTCCTGGCTGTGTCCCTTCCCACCTCCTTGTGCACTCTCAGCCTCCTTGCTGGTGGTGCAGTGTGAGAAGCAGAAAAGGTTCACTATGTGAGCTCAGCAAAAACAAAAATATCCCTATATTATCAGGGCTGTTTCCAGCACAAATCCAAAACACAGTCCTATAATGGTAACTGTGAAGAATATTACCTGCCAATAAAAAAAACAATCAACCAAACCCACCAAAAAAAAAAAAACCAAAAAACCACACCATCACGTGAAGGAATATATTGTCTCACTCCATTTGCTTTTGTTTTCTTTCCCTTAAACAGCTTGACTCACACTGTGGTCTTGCACCATGCACCACGAAAAGGAGATTGTTGCTGCAGTACAGAGAGAAGCTGGTATAAATGAAGACACAGGGCAGGTAGGTCTATACACACACACACACACTCAATCTATTATTCTACCTAAGTATTCCATCCAATTCAGATGGTTAGCACTATAAATTTAATGCATATGCTCATATTTTCTTGATCCTAATTAAATGCAAAACAAAAAATAAGAAATGCATAGCCAAAAATTAGACTTACAAAGGGCAAATATATCACTCAGGAGAAAATTTATGTGTCCTTTTACAAACAGAATCCTGAGAAGATACTGTTTAAGACAGAAGATTTTACTCTGACTTCTTTTGTTATCTAAATACTGGATAGCTGCTGAAAATCACATGCAGCTGTCATTTGATTCACAAAATATCATATCAATGCTCTTTTATGTTCTTTCTAAATATTCTTAGATATAAGATAGTAGGTTTTGTGAAGTATAGAAATTTCTAGACTACTCTAGATCAGCCTGATGAAATATTCTTAGCAATGTAATCACATTAGAACAGACTTTTTCATGACCTAATTTATACTGTAAGCAACCTAGAGTTGATCCTTAGCTGAACCAGCTGAACTTGTGATCCAGTGCTAGGATCATCCAATCCTCTAGAGTTAAGACTTCAAAGACTCAGAATATTTTATTTACCTTGTCTAGCAATCTATTTCTTAATGTGCAGTAAAGAGACTCTATTAAGCTAGCCAGGTCATGTTCTATTTTATATATTTTTCCAGTACTTATTTTATTTCTTAGGTACTTTTTTTTTTCTTAGGTAGTTTTTTTGTTTTGGTTTGGTATGTGGGTTTTGGGTTTCTTTTGGAAGGGGAATATTTTGTTTGGGGGGGGAGGTGTACCTTTAATAAATGGGAAAATCTGGAACTAGCAATAGAAAGCTCTTTATATGTTTCACAACCCAAAGTATTTCAGATAAATTTCATTTTGACCTATAAGCTTCAGGGTTACTACAAAAGATCTCCTTCCTCCTATTTTCAGTGCTTGCTTCATATATAAAATTTGAGCATGGGGTTCATTGTTTTTTTCCTTTTCTTCCTCCTGTTCTATTGTCTCCATGCACTGTTTTGTACAAGTGCTTGCATTTCCAGCTGGTATTGTAAACATCACCGTCCTGCATATGTTAAAAAATGAGCAGCCTGCTCATCCAATTTTATAACTCAGAGTAGCAGAAGCAGATTGGCAATGTTTTTTGACATGCACAGCGAACATTACTGCAAGATGTCATATTTCCCCAAGGGGGTACTCAGAATGTCAAGAAACTTGGACCAGACACAACAAGATCATAAACTTGTTACAGAGAACATACCAGAATATTTGTATGGCATTATCATTAGGTATCAGATGAACACTGTTTCATCACATGTTCTCTCTGGAATAGGATTTGATGGTTACATACTTTTGATAATATGAATTATATTGCTATTTTAATATCACTGTTTTGCAAAAGAGTTTGCAAAAATAAGTGGTTCTATTTTTACATAGTTTAGATTTTTTAAAAACTTAGTTAAGAGAAGAAATATGAATAAATTTGATATGGAAAATAGCAGTTTGCATTTATAACCGTCTGAGGATAAAATGCTATTACCTTATACATACCTTTTAAGTAAAAATTTTACACTGTTAATTTAAAAACACAGGCTAAAAAAAGGTCCCATTTCAGTTTGATCCAAATTCCCTTCTCCACAAAAAACCTAATAGAACAAAATATAATGAAGAGTTTTATGTTTTAGTTAGGTCACAACCTTATTAATCCTACTGGGAACTATTTGCAGTAACCTACAGAGTGCAAGTCATAACTCTGACTTTAATGGTTCTGATCTTGTGAACAGTTTCAATTCTAAAAAATCTCCATCCAGGAAAACTCGGAAAAAGAAGAGAAAACCTGCTGTGAGCCAAGGCTACAATATTTTGATCACACAGCTGGTCTCCACCTACTGTGACCCAAAATGCAACCCTGAAAAAGGGATAAAATGAAAAAATTTAGCAGATATAAACCATTGATTTACTTTCTGCAGGTGGAATTTTATATCTCCATATGATTTCACATCACCATTGATAACCCTAACTATGGGCCTTGGTTTCTGTGTGAAATAACCAAACTAACCCTGAACAAATTAAATCTTGACTTACTATCAGATTTTTAACAGTACATATCTGTAAAGACCACTGTCATGAACTGACACCTGTTTTCTCTCATAACTCCCTCCCTGTGAAAAGGCAAGTTCCTGGTACTAGCAGGTACCCGTAGGAGAAAATCTGTAATGCAGTTCCCCTTCTCCTGCAGTTCCTGTCCTCTCCTACTTTATGTATTTGGAGCCTGAGTGTATGAATGTTACACCTGCAGGTTTTTGCAATCTCTAGCCACATTGCAGCCTTGTCGCCCCATGTCCTGAGAAGAAACCTCTACTCCAGGAGCCACAGATTGTGCTATCACATTCTGTAAGCAGTCAGCCTGGCCCTAGATAGAAATCAATAAATTTCCCCATGCCTTAGACACCCACCTATATGGTGCTGGAAGTGAGTGGTTTGTATACTAAGACTAACCAGAATAAAAAAATCAAACTGCAAAAGTATAACTGCGTCGGATAACTTTCATTAACTACTTCAAACACCAGCTCACTATTTTTTCTCATTTCATAGCTTGAGCCAAATATCCCGGAGTACTGTGCCCAGTTCAGGAAGGATATTGAGGTGCTGTAGAAGGTCCAGAGAAGAGCAACAAGGCTGGTGAAGGGACCTGAGCACAAGTCCTATGAGGAGAGGCTGAGGGAGCTGGAGTTGTTCAACCTGGAGAAGAGGAGGCTCAGGAGAGACCTCCTCACTCTCTACAGCTCCCTTAAGGAGGTTGTAGCCAGGTGGGGGTCAATCTCTTCTCCCAAGCAGCTATCAGTAAGACAAGAGGGCATGGTCTTAAGCTGTGCCAGGAGAGGTTTATGTTAGATATTAGGACAAAATTGTTTACAGAGAGGGTAACAAACATTGGAATGGGCTGCCCAGGAAAATCGTGAATTCTCCATCCCTGGAGGTTTTTAAGATGAGACTGGATGTGGCACTTAGTGCCATGGTCTAGCAACCACGATGGTGTTGGATCAAGGGTTGGACTTCATGATCTCGGAGGTTTTTTCCAATCCAGCTGATTCTATGATTTTGTGATTCTATGATCATATGAACTATATCATGGAATCATAGAATCATTAAGGTGGGAGAAGACCTCCAAGATAACCAAAGTCCATCCTTTGACTGAACAAAACCATGTCACCTAAACCATAGCACTAAGAGTACCACATCATTTCTTGAACACTTCCAGGAATAGTCACTCCACCAGTTCCCTGGGCAGCCCACTTCAATGCTTGACTACCTCTTCAGTGAAGAAATGCTTCCTGATGTCTAGCCTGAACCTACCCTGGCATACCTATTCCCTCTTGTTGCTAGTTGCCTGGGAGAAGAGGTTGATCCTCACCTTGCTATGACCTCCTTTCAGGCAGCTGTAGAGAATGAGATTTCCCTTGAGCCTTCTCTTCTCCAAGCTTAATAATCACAGCTCCCTCAGACACTTCTTGTATGACTTACTCTCTAGACCCTTCATCAGCTTCTTTGGCCTTCTCTGGACATGCTCCAGCATCTCAAAGTCTTTCTTGAAGTGAGTGGCACAAAACTGGACACAGGATTCGAGTTGTGGCCTTACCAGTGCTAAGTACAGAGGAGTGATCAGTTCCCTAGTGCTGCTGGCCACACTATTTCTGATATAAGGCAGGATGCCATCAACCTTCTTGGCCACCTGGGTACACTGGCTCATGTTCAGCCTTCTGTGGACCAGCACCCTCAAGTCCTTTCCGCTGGGCCACTTTGCGCAGCCTGAAGGGCTGCATGGGGTTGTTGGGGCCAAAGTGTAGAACTCAGCACTTGACCTTATTGAATCTCACATGATTGGCCTCAGACCATTGATCCATCCTGTCCAGATCCCTCTGCAGAGCCTTCCTGCCCTCCAGTAGTTCAACATTCCCACCCACCTTGCTGCTGTCTTCAAACTTACTGAGGGTGCACTCGATCCCCTCATCCAGATCATCAATAAAGATACTAAACAGGACTGACCCCAACACTGAACCCTGGGGAACAGCGTGTGTGACCGGCAGCCAACTGGATATAACTCCATTCGCTACCACTCTGTGGGCTTGGCCATCAGTGAGTTTTTAACTCAGTGAAGAGTGCACTTGTAAAATCCATAGACTGCCAGCTTCTTCAGGAGAATGCTGTGGGAGACAGTAACAAAAGCTTTACTGAAGTCTAGGTAGACAATATCAACAGCCTTTCCCCCATCTGTTAGGTAGGTCTCCTGGTCATAAAAGGAGATCAGGTTGGTCGGGCAGGACCAGACTTTCCTAAACCCATGCTGGCTGGGCCTGATGTCCTGATTGTCCTGTACCTGTCACATGATGTCACTTAAGATAATCTGTTCCGTAGCTTTCCCTGGCACTGAGGACAGACTGACAGGCCTGTGGTTCCCCAAATCCTCCTTCCAACCCTTCTTGTAGATGGGCATCACATTGACTAACCTGAATATATATACATATACATATACATGGAACCTGGGACCTACAGCTGTAGGTATTGTGTGCCTCTTTACAAAAATAATCCAAAAAAATACCCTTCATTTCCTCTTTCATCCCTACCTTCCTGTCTATTGGTCTATTGATTTTTTCCTCATTATCTGCAATCAATATTTAAACAGATCTTATGACCTATGTGTGACTTTCCTCGACCTTTCCCATAGGTAAGTAAAGACATATTTTCTTTTTTTTTAGGGATTGTATAACTATCTCTCTTTTAACAGAACCCTGGCTGCTGCTGTTGCATCATCTGTGCCTCAGAAGCCTTTCCTTGATAAAGGAAAGAAGACAGTTCATTTCTGATTGTATATTTCTGAAGATATGGATAAAATTCATTTTGACACAGAAACAGTGGAGTGAAGCAGCTAGCCCCGGTTAAGACTGTAGCTTACAGTCTTAACATACTTACTATAACATACACCAAGTATGTTATGGACTTGCTCAGCATAGGAGATCTTCCCACCGTGGTTCTTAGCCTGAATTTCGTTTCTGAATTCGGTCAAAAGTATCTACATCATTTTCTGGATCCTGGTATATGTGTTTGGCTGATACCTCCAGGGACTAGAGACTGTCAGTTGTTTATGGACAGGTTGGTAATGGTGTTATTCACCAATATATCTTTCTTACTAAGAAAGCACCACACCAAATTTCTGACCATGGGCACAGTTTTGCCATCCTTTAGCACTCTCAGATGAAGGACACACCTGTCTTATTCCTTACAGCTCATCAATCCAACCCTCAGTTTACAAAGGCCAAAGGAAAATATTATGTATTTTGGGAAAAAGTCCAGCCTCTCACCTTATTTCCCTAACAAGGTGGAGTTTATTTATGAGATAAGAAAGCTCTCCAGCAGTTTTCACACACCATAGCCAACTTTGCACTGCTCTTCACACCAGCTGGCTCCCCATGTGAATCTCTTCCTCACACTCAGCCAAGTGCTCATTGTGAAGTAGAAAGGTTGGAAGCAAAACAGAGGCAAGGTGAAAATAATCTTCTGCTTCTCCAGCCACACACTTCCCTGCTTACCCCTCCAGGGAAAAAACTTTATGTTGGGAGAAGAAAAACTCATCCTTGATGTTTGACCTTGGCCCTATTGTCAGCTTACCATCCTCATTTCTCTTCTATACCTTCTCCTGTGCTTATTATGCAATAATTTCAGCAGTAATCATAAGCAGTAATCATTCATAACACTGATGCTTAAGTGGTTTTTGTGGGGACATGGACCTCACAAACACATAGAGATGCATGTAATCACACCACAAGGCTCTACATTAGGGAATATTTAAGCTTGGGAGAACAGGATGTACCTGTCCTCCTACTGTGAACGAGGATGAAAGGCTTAGCTTGGTCTCACTCATACCTACCCAGTCTTTGTAAGCAACTGTCTCACTGTCTTCAGAGGATGGAGCCTTTAAAGGAGATACTTTCCTCTGCTTCTGACAGAGACCTTTGAGACTTTGATCGAATGGGAGCTGTACTCAGGATGCTAGGTATTTGAAAACTTAAAGAAATTTTATGTATCTGATTTGAAATAGTTGTGTCTATCAAATAAAGGCAAGCATATACTTGTAATGATAAAACATAGGGTAAAACAGGATGGACTACTGCCACCTCTTGGCTATCTATATTTTAAAATATTAAAAAAAAATAAGAATTGTTCGTGTGAAAAAGGTTAATGTTAAATATTTAAAAAGTAGTCTTTCCAAATATTTTGTGATTATATCAGGAAATGGTTAGTGTCTCAGCAAAAAGAACAGATGTGTAACTTGATGAGACAGAATAACAGTAGTGCTGCTGAGCTGGCTGCAGCATCTCAGTGAAAATCTCAGCTGAACCAACCATATCTGAACTTATATGAAACTAGAAATTTGAAAAATTAGAAAATTTTATTTCATAGCAGCTACTTTTTTTTTCAGATTCCATTCTCTGAGTAGCTTGCAACCATTTTTCAGAATGTCTGACAGACAAGCCTTAGAAACCTAGAAGTCTAGTTTTATGGCCATATTTTTATCCACAAAACATAGAGCTCGGTGTGCAGAATGGGCATTGAGCTGCTCAGTATTTTATTCTTTTCTGATTGTCACTATTAAAAACACCACTATTTAAATTGAAAACACAACCAAGTGCCTGACAAATGTAGGTTAGATATAAGCTATTAAAATGCAAGCCAAGGATTCTCAATTTTTCATGTACTTAATAGGTCATCAGGGAATAGAACTCTGCAGTATTTTCCATATATTACAACTTTACAGAGCAAGAAGAATAGCAACTGAGTCGCAAAATGCTGTATCAATATATTAATTTCACCTACAAAGGTACCAGAGATCTGTACCAGAGACAGATACATTTAAAATCATTTTACAATTAGCAATCTCCTACACAAGACTGATACTCAAATATTGACATGAGCACTGTTTAGGTTATCACCTTCTGGCCCTCATTTAATTGTCACATCAGGAAAAATAAAAAAAGCTGAAAAATTATTCCAACTTTTGACAACTAAAACAATAGCATTTTCGATGTGTAAAAAGCAATGTTTTCGAAAAGCTAGATCCTTTCCATGTGGCTGAAATAATGAATTTACCAATTTTTTCTCTGTTACTTTTTCAGCCAAAATTTGAAAAGGAAAAGAGAGAGGGGAGAGAATTTAGTAGAATATCGGAGTATAAATGTAGGGGGTGTCTCTAAAGTTAATGTAAATTTTGAATCAAGAAGGGTGTTCTGGTTTCAGACAAGGGCAGGATTAATTTTTCAAAGTAGCCACAAGGAGCCGGAGCCTGGAACCATGTGGGCATGTCTGGGTTTTTATTCTATAAAACCTTACATCTTAGCTGGAAGTAAGGGATTCTCGCTTCTGAGAAGAAAAGGGGAGTGGCTTGCGGCAGGGAAGAAAAGGTGGAGGAGGATCCATTCGGCTTTTTGTTCATTGTCTCAGGGTCATGCCATGTCAGTTTGGGTCAGTGAGCATTTTGTGTGTAAAACACCCTCTCTTTTGTACGTAATTGTTATTAACATTGTTGCTGTTAGTGTTAATTTTCTTATCTCTTTGCTGTTTCCAGTAAATTGTTATCTCAGCCCGTAATCTCTGCCTTTTGTCTCTCTCACTGGAGGAGGTTGATGGGAGGGGAGCAGGAGTGCTGTTCCTGAACCACGACAAGGGATCTGTGCAAACTTCTCATATTCAAATGGTACTAGAAGCTTCTCAGACTTTCAACTCCATTGCCTGTTGTGGGCATCCACAGTGATGTCAAATATACCAATTATTGTAAGTATATCTTAACCACAGAGATTAACTGATAATCTAACGACGCACAAATCTTCTTATGAGGATGACATGGAAGAAGAGAAAAGAAAAAAGGAGGAGAAAGCAAGACAGAAAGCAAAAGACGGAAAAGTAATAACCTTTTTCAATTGTTCAGCTTAGAAGAGAAGCAGCAGCAACCTCTAGATATGAATTAGAGGACTAGGCAATGATCAGCCATATGGAGTTCAACATGGGCAAGTGCCGAATCCCCACTTGGGATGGGTACAGATTGAGGAATGAGATGCTGGAAAGCAGTGCCGCAAAAAGGGACCTGGGGGTCCTGGTTGATGGCAAGTTGAATATGAGTCAGCAGTGCCCTGGCAGCCAGGAGAGCCAACTGTGTCCTGGGAAGCATCAGGCACAGCGTTGCCAACCGGTCAAGGGAGGGGATTGTCCTGCTCTGCTCTGCACTGGGGCAGCCTCACCTTGAATATTGTGCACAGTTTTGGGCACCACAGTATAAGAAATATATTAAGCTGTTAGAGAGTATCCAAAGGAGGGCAACAAAGCTGATGAAGGGCTTTGAGGGGAAGCCATATGAGGACCGCCTGAGGTCACCTGGTCTGTTCAGCCTGGAGAAGAGGAGACTGAGGGGAGACCTCATCCCAGTTTACAACTTCCTTGTCAGGGGAAGAGGAGGGGCAGGCACTGATCTCTTCTCTGTGATGACCAGTGACAAGACCCAAAGGTCTTGTCTCAGTGAAGTTGTGTCAGATAAGATTTAAGTTAGATAGTAGAAAAACTTTCTTCACCCAGAGAGTGGTTGGATGCTGGAACAGGTTCCCCAGGGAAGTGTTCATGGTACCAAGCATACCTGAGTTCAAGAAGCGTTTGGGTGATGCTCTCAGGCACATAGTGTGACTCTTAGGGATGGTCCTGTGCAGGGCCAGGAATTGGACTCAATAATCCTTGTTCATCCCTTCCAACTCAGCATATTCTGTGACTCTGTGATTCTATCTCAGGCCAGTAGGTAGTTGTTCCAGTACACTTTTTTCTTAGTAGCTATACACTTTTCACCAAGACCTACTCAAACTGCCCACTGGGTCTACCTGTCCATGATGCTATTATTGGAACATGCTTGATGAGATGCAGTTGCACATGGACCAGTTGTTAAGGTTTGTGAATGTCTATTATAGGGTGATTTGTAAGTAATGTCAAGTTCTTATCTCTAACGACGAACTTTTTATTGTATTTTCTCTGATTGCCCTGTTGAGAAAGGAGAGGATTAGACCAGCATGGTGGGAACTTGGTGGCCAGCTAAGGTTAATCCAACAGAAAGGCTGAGGCACTAAGGCACTCTCCAATACAAAATTGTAGAGTCAATTGGGTTGGAAAAGACCCCTAAGATCATTGAGTCCAACAATTAACCTAACACTACCAAGTCCACCATTAAACCATGTCCCTTAACACTACATCTACACATCTTTTAAATACTTCCATGTATGGTGACTCAATTTCTTCCCAACAGGTCAGACTGTTCCAGTGCCTGACAACCATTTTGGTGAAGGTTTTTTCCTTATTGCAATCTAAACCTCCCCTGCCGCAACTAGAGGCCATTTCTTTGTGTCTTATCTCTTGCTGCTTGGGAAAAGAGACTGACACTGTAGTCCAGTTTCCCCCTGTCCTTCTTTCACATACGTGAGTTTATCATATAAGCTTACAAAGGTGTGATGGTGTCTTGACTGGACTGTCCTTGTTTAGGTGTAGACATGCTCATGGGGAATGCTTAGTTCCTTCTTACTCACCTGGGGATGTTCTGCTTCTGATTTAATGATTTGTGTAAAAGGGACCATGGAAAACTTTTCTTATCTATTTAATAACAAAGGAATCATTCTACCTGCCGATTCTATATGTGATTACTAAATTTCTTTTAAAAAAATAATAAGAATTCTCAGAATTTATGAACTGTTTCTGACTTATTATTCCTATTTTACATATGGTAAGATTGAGGCTCGCACCTTTAGAAATGTAATTGAAGTTATGTAATTGCAGAACCAGGAGTTAAATTAAGATTACCAGAATTCCCATACAACACTCATCCCATTTTAAGGAATGTTAAATTAAGAGGAAACTTTATAGAAATTAAAAAGAAAAAGAGAGAAAGAGAAGGAAGATGAGGAGCAGGAGGATGAGGAGGAGAAGAAGGAGGAGGAGGTGGAGGTGGGAGAAGGAGGAAATAGAAATTTTCCGAATCATTTTCCAAATGTTTTATTATAGGAAAAACATTCTGAAACAGCTGTACAGTCCCTAAAGTCAGGTTAAACAGACCATGGAATAATCAGACAAGATTTTTAATGTTATATGTAAAAAGAGAAGTCTTTGAAACATCAGTGGGCAAATCTATCTAGAACCTCTGGGTATTAAACTGCAATTGTACAACATGCTTTACACTCCTCAGCCAGATGATCTTAATTACCTATTTCTTCCTTTGTATTTTTGTCATTCCCGTTCCAGAACCTGACACAGAAAGTTATTCTGCTTCTGCATCACTGCTTTTCAAAGAAAATTCCAACGAAAAGAAAGTCTCTAATTCTATACTATACAGACATCATTTTTTTCTACAAAAATCAAGGCGAATCACATATAAATAAGATGGGCTTTCCCTACAGTTCTTTTGACAGCTATATTCTTTAATATACACATGTATTTCTTTTTTTTCTTTCCTGCAAGACAATGATCATGCTTGCACTGCATATATTTGTTGAATCTCTCATTTTTAGCTTGCTGCTCTGACTGTGTCACCTGAAATCTCTGGTCATCACCAGAGATTCTCACTTTAGTCAATACCACTTTGCTGCCATTATGAGCTTTGGGTATTTTCTTTCTTTTAATTTTCATGTATGTAATGGTGTGAAAATGCGGGTGCTTTTGGGCTGCCCTGAGATGCCTCACTTCCAGATGGTGACGTTTTACCTTCTATACTTGTTGACTGCACTTGGCTCCTTTCATTATTTCTCTTTCTTGTTTCCTAGTGAGAAACAGTGTGATAAACTTAGAGACAGTCACTAAATGAAGCACTCTAAAAGATCCCCAAAGAAAGAATTTCTGGAAAACCAGTCAAGCTCTAATGTCAGAACTGGAGACCAATTAAATAAAAAATAAAATGTAAAAAGAAGAATGGTATTAGGAAAAAAAAAAGAAAGATAAAAGCAAATAGGAAGACCCTAAACAAACTTTCAAATAAGGTTAAATATTAGGTATTCATTTGGCTGAGTCCACATATAAAGGTTCTGTGTTTTCTTTCTTATTGGTTGACCTATTCCATAAACTGAAAAAAGGAGTTTACACACTAAAACTGATCATTTAATAATGTTGTGGCTTTTAGAAAAGATTATTCCAAATTAACTTTATGTCTTTTGATATATATTCCGATATATTTTTCACACCGAGTTATGATGTATTTCTGTAAATCAGAAGTAGTTTTGTGGGAAAGTATTCAAAAACAAAATGTCATTGTTCATGCTTTCTGGCAGACAACACTTATTTAAATTGTTGAAATCCCAATGATCATGATTGCTTTTTAGTCTAACACAATTCTAGTGTCAAATAAGCTGAAATAAATTCTTATTCTGGTTTTAAGATTGGTTTTATGAGAAAGAAACAAAAAATCTTCAAACTAGATAGCACAACAAATTTTCTTATTCCAGAAATAATAAAACCAGTCCATTATTTTCCTTTAATTTTTCATCATAGTAAATGAAATGCAATCAAGATGTTAAAATTGACAAAAATCCTGGTTTTAATAACAAAAAATTAGGAAAAAAGATTACATTTGTGATTGCAAATACAAGCAGCAACAGATTCTCAGTATTTTTCTATTTTCAGAAAGAAAAACTTTTTTAAAATACTGAGACGTAATTGGTGGTAAAAATAAAGACTCTAGAAACTACCTCTGAATTTCATTTCTCAGTTTGTACTCTGATTTTAAGCACGTCACTTTAAACTGACAGAAGAAGAAGCTAAACAATGCATGCAATTACAGTAAGTACTTTATTTTTTCACTTCATTGTCCATTTTGGCTAGAATAAGTATCATAATTGCATAAAATTATGTATACATAATAAATTAGAAATAATTTCTATTATATTGTTTAGTTGAACAGAAAAAAGATGTGTATCAAATGAGTGAAATCAACACTTTTCTAGAATTCTTTTTTTGAACTTCAGTCAAGTGTTTTTCTGTGAAGGAATTTTGAACTCTGTCTTGTGTAATATTGCTACTTTAAAAAGTTATGAAGTGCTGCTATAACCTAGATCAGCATTAACTTTAACAGGCTCACAGGTTGGGCACAAAGAGTTATAGTGAATGGGGTAACATCAAACTGCTGACCTGTCAGTAATGGTGTTCTGCAGGGCTCCGTGTTTGACTCAGTGTTCTTCAACATCTTCATTAACCACCTAAACACAAGACTTAAAGAAA
This sequence comes from Manacus vitellinus, assembly GCF_001715985.3. Lineage (NCBI taxonomy): Eukaryota > Metazoa > Chordata > Aves > Passeriformes > Pipridae > Manacus > Manacus vitellinus. The sequence goes on along the minus strand of NW_021939396.1, from coordinate 56,632,909 downwards.
TTTTTAAAAATGCTGAAAGGTATTTGTTAAACACCAGACCAGTAACTATGGGGTCAGAACAACCTTGTGTGGGTGCATGCATGTATGTGTGTGTATGTGGAGGGGGAAGGGATGGGCTGAACCTCAAGAAAGTGGGGTGGGGTGGTGTCCTATCCCTCGTGGGAGGCCCCTGGAACGCACACGGGGAAGCCCCAGAGTAGCTGTCGATCACAAACTGGGAAACTATAACACAACACACCTCCTGGAGCCCCTAACCCTGCTCAGATTGGCAGGGACAGTGAGGACACTGTCCCTCACCCTGGCCTGGAACCCCAGAGTGGCTGGTGGGTCAGAGGCCCCACCTGGAGGGATTGGCCATAGGGACCAGACCAGATAAAACCAGAGGCATATGTTTGCTACATGTCGTGTCCCTGCCCTCTGGATGTGTGAGAGCTGGTCCTCTCAAGGTTCCAGTGGTAGCTATATAATCTGACACTCTCTCTTTCTCCTTCTCTCTTCTTGCTCCCTCTGCTTCTCTTTCTTTGTTCCTTTCTTGATGCTTTGGGTGGCTTGGAGCTGGAGGGTTTGGATTTTCACTTAAGTGTTGTGGATTAGTATGTGCTGAGTTGGTATTGTAGCAGAACATTTTGTCTAGCTTGTAGAGTGCCCTTTTTCTACCTTCACCAAGCTCCCTTATTTTCTCCCCTAAATTAATAAAAGATATCACTTGAGAACTAGTCCATGGCTTATTCTCTTAACACTATCTCGAGGTATTAAAGAACTATATATATATATATGTGTATGTATATATACTATATATATATATATGTGTATGTATATATATATATATATATATATAAAAGCAAATCTGGCAGCTAAGCCTGTGAGCCCACAGCTCCAGAGCTGGAATGTCAAAGTATGACACTAAATTGGGAAGATCTGTTGATTTCCTTGAAGGCAAAGAGGTTCTGAAGAGAGACTTCAACAAGTTAGAGAGGTGGGCAATCACCAGCTCTCTGAAGTCTAATAAAGGCAAGTGCCAAATTCTGCACCTGGGACAGGGCAACCGTGGTTGTGTGTGTAGACTAGGGAATGAGAGGCTGGACAGCAGCACTGCAGAAAGGGAGCCGGGGTCAATGGCAAGTTGAACGTGAGTCAACAGTGCCCTGGCAGCCAGGGGGGCCAACCATGTCCTGGGGGGCATCAGGCAAAGCATCACCAGCCGGTGGGCTAATACATAAAAGTCTACTATATTCTTTCCTATAAAATTATATGTACTACCCTTGATCCATAGATGAACTGTCTAGCTCTTGTCCTTCATACCGAGTAACTTGTGTCTTGGTAAAATTCCAGTACATTTTATCATTTGAAAAATAAATGCTAACCCATCATTTTGAACCAAAAAAAGTCGTACTCCTTCTCTTGCGCTAGAGATATTTGTGGGTTTGTGTACTGTTTATTTCCCCCTAGAATTAGAGGCATTTCACCAATGAATGAAATATTTTCTGCTTGTGTTACAGAAGTGGCACAAGCTGATATAGGGAAAGAATTTTTAAAAGAAAATGACAGCTAGACAGAAGATAGGTAGTCAGATGATTAGCTAGAAAATGAAGTGGGTTTCCTACTGAATGTGAAGTGTAAACACTACCACTGTAAATTGAACTGAATAAAGCACATAATATGGTTGTTACTGGACAGAGTAATAGTCAAAATCCAGTTCTTTCAGATATTGTGACATACATTTTTTTGTGTGTGTGTACATTCACAGATTTTTGCATGTAATACAGTAGAAATGTGACCATACAGCACGAGAAGACAGTTCCACCTTAATTTTTCACAGTGCAAATTCATAGCAGGACTTACCTAGAGCTGCACAAGGATGTATATATAGGTTAAAAAGTATGATTTGCCTGATGCACTCCCTTTTGTACTGAGTACTATCCAGAGTTTTGTGCTCTTAAAAAGGCTCTTAAAAAGCATCCTTACTTTTTCTCCCCAAGACACTTTTAGATGCAATTTTAGAGTGGTTTCATTTCTGGGTTTGGGAAAAACTGTCGCATTAAAAGCAGTGCCAATTCTAAACCAACCAATTGCAATTCAGAAGAGATTTAACGCTATACAGCTTTAAAGCACCAGAGCTCATACAGAAACTATACATTTCTGCTTTTCGCAAGTTTGTTTCTGGATCCAATCATACACAGTGCAACAGCCTTGCTTATGAGATATTAGAGCAGTAGTGAGAGCACCAGATTTTGTTAGCTAAAGCACACTAGTGATCCTGTCAAACCTCAGCAAGTCTTGGTGCTGTTGATGAATGAAGCTAAATGTCAATCCTTGCTCATTTCCAAGGAGGTTCTGCCACCTACCAGCTGAAAATGTATGATGTGTGGCAACACGAGCGACTGAATTCATTAAATGAGCAGTAAAAGTAGATAAGCTTTAGGTTTAAGATCATTTCAAAATTAATGTTGACTGATAAAAATTTGGTTGTTTGGTATTTTTGTTGTGGTTTGTGGAGTTTAACAAAAATATACTGTCTTGGAGAAAAAAAAGATTTCTTTTTAACGAGTATGATACCAGCTGACAATATCTTGTGGTTGTTTTGACCACCAGTTATTGCTTCCCTATTCTTTCTAAGGTATTGTCTATAAAGAACAAAATGTTATTGACTAGTATAAAGATACAATTCTTCGTTAATCACTTTTTTTACATTCCGGAGGTCTTTGTAAGGAAACCCTGGACTGTGCCCTTAGGTTAGCCTTCTATAGCATTTTGTACTCTCTTAGCACAGATATAAATGACACTTTAAGGCATATATTGGAACAGGTTGCTGACCTCTGTGTTGAACATCCTCCTTGAAAAATACAAATAAGCCTACTGAATTCATGCATGCTGTTTATGTACAGGATAGCGAATCAAGTTCTTAGTTTGTTTACGGATTTTATTAGCTACAATTAAATATTTCTTTTAACTATTGCTTAAGAAAGTGATTAAAAATAACAGACTTTGCACACTTTTTGTATTTTCATTAGTTTAAATCAGTTAGACCATAGTAAAACTATGAATCCCCAGACAGATCTTATAAATTTGCAGCAAATGATAATCTTATCAACAACTTCAGCCAGAACTCATGCTCACAAACTAGCAAAGCCATGAGTCACCTGTTCATAAACAATACTGCAATTAGACAGGAAGAGTATGCTCAATAACTTCTGCAGTAGCATTCAGAAACTTCATTAAAATGCCAAAAAGGATATTCCAGAAACTAGAACACTGTGGTCCTGCTGTGCATCCTCCAGACTACAACTCCATTGAAGGAAGAGGTGGACCAATAGTAACAAAGGGAATAGCTTGCAGCAGATGCCAACCAGAGACCCTGAAACTCAGACTCTTCCTCTCAGGAGAAGGTCTGCCTTGCCTACACCCAAGCAGATTCACCTGGTAGTTATCAGGCACTTAGAAGTGGAATAAACCCCATACTATTTAAATAAGAAGTATCCCTACTCAAGTCTAAGCACCATTTACCCTCAGACAGCCTACACTGCCTGGTCCCTGCTCTAGGATATACTTGTCGTAGCTGGCATCTAATGGGCCAAAGAGCCTGACCAGCTATCTATTCTTTAATTAAACTAAAAATTTTCACTGATATTGCTATCATTTGTGCTTTAATAAATCTCTCAGGATTTACAATTACATCTCCTGCTGAATTTACCATTTCTCAATAAATAGAGAAAAAAATCCCTGTCTGTGTTTTCTTAAATCATCTGTGTTTATTCAATTTTTTTGCTGTTTTGACTAGTGCAGTCTTCTTTAATAATTGTCCCTGAAGACAATATTGAGGTTAATAGCTATAAAATGAAGACAACAGATCTACTCAAAATGGAAGCAATAAAAAAAGGATTCTACTGAACAGAAATTACTGCTTTTTTTCCCTTCCAATCTACCAAAAATTAGGCCCTTGCATTTCATATTTCATTTGCCATTAACATAAATCAACTTGAACTTAATCGGGAGGAGTCAAGAATCCTATTATTAAAATAGATCTAAATGAATAGCACATAGACAGTGGTAATAATATGAGACAGTTTTTCACATGCATTTACTGACAGCATAACATCCCTCTGGGCATAAATTATTAGGAACACATCTTTTTAAAGCACACTGCGATTCAAAGACTGCATGCAGATGCCTATTGCTTAAGACTAAATTTAATCACCTCCTGCTTGTGACCATTTGGCTGCATCAGGAAAGTTTTTTCCAGAACCATCTCTCTGAAGCCAAACTAATAAAGTGCTAATTAAAGAAAGTGCATGGAAGACATGAACACTAGGAGCCTGGAGTAATTGGCTACAAAAAAGGCAGCTCTGAAACACGTCACTTTCTCTGCTGCTCCTGATTAGGCTCTAATTCAAATACCAATATTTCACTGCACGTCAAGGTGCTTTGGGAAGGATCTTGGGCTTTCTCCATTCAGCAGAGGGTCTGCTACAAACAGCGATACAAATGCTTAAGAAAAAGAGCCCTATATTTAATTGTATGCTACCATCCGGATAACATTTGTGGCAGTCTGGGCAGTACACAGAAAGCTTTTCTTTTCATTCCACAGTGGTGAGTCAGAGATCAGACAGAAATGAAGGAAAACCACCATTAAAAAAAAAAGGTAGGCTCTGGAACAGAAACCATCTCCCAAGCCTGTCACAACTGAGCAGTAATTAATCTGAAGAGCCTTTCATCTGCCTTGCAGGCAAGCTGGAAAGAACACCTACTGGCACTTTCCTGAAGAAATGGGCAACAAGTGAAAGTCACTTCCTTTCTTTGTATTGAAATGGTTTTTATTGTTGATTTTCTCTTGAGTACCATAAACTTAACTTTGTTTGCATGAGCCAATGCACAATTTCATGCTTTTTTCTGCTGCTGTTTTAGCTCAATATCCTCAATTTCCTGCTTTCCTGAGGAAAAATATATTCTCTCATCTGTTTATATTATCACTATTTAGCATCCAGAGAAAATATTTTTGAGGTGAATTTATTCCATGTGTGAAACAGAGAAATGCACAACAACTCACTTTGTTAATCACTAGAGCTGATAATCTGAAGGGAAATGTTTTATATATCAATAATCATACTACTTTCATAGTCTAATGCACTATCAGGCTACTTACTCACATACATGGCCATCCACTTATGCGTCTAATTTTGACAAGAAATGGACCTCTGTTCAACAAAGCACTTAAACATATAATTAATGCCACATCTGCTCAACAAACCTAAGCGAATATATGTATAACTTAAAAAACATTCCCATGCTACACAGGAGATGATAAACATAAGACAATTTTTTAATTTTCTGGGTTTGAAAGCATTGTTGGTTTTAAGGTTTTTCACTGAATTATTTTAAACAAAATGATACCTTAAGAAGAAAACAAGAAAACAAAAAAAATGCATATTTGTAAAAGTATGAGAATTTGAGTTTGTTATGCTATGTATAAATTGTACTTTTCTAGTTTAATATTAAATTCTTTTATACCAAATAATACTCTTTTTTTTTTAATTGGAAACCTGAATCCAAACTGCATCTCAGGAAATGCATTAAACATCCTCAGTCTGTCAATATAAGATAAATCATTAATCACAACTGTTAAGAAAATTTTAACAAAAGAAAAAGGGTTTTGAACATTTCTAGCTAGGCATTTAGCACAGTTTATTTTAATATTTTCTAACTACTTTGTAGTAGTTCAATTTTAATTTCAAGATCAAGTATTTCTCAAGTATTAACATCTTAATGATATTCCTTTCTTCTGACAGAACAAAAGAGCTGAGTCTAATAAAATATAAAAAATATATATTGACAATTAGTGAGCAGTCATTGCAAGCCCCACAAATTTTATTCGGTTTTATGATCTGACAGTGTTGTTAATGGCAACATCCTTAGAAGACAGTTTCAATACCAAAAGATAAAAGGAGTTGGAAACACATATTCTGAACCTTATAAAATATCAAATTTGAGTGAAATCTAATGGCTACCATGACTTACCCAGTGAAGTTGACTAAAGACTAGTTCAATCTTAAGAATACACAAGAAAAATTTCATGAATGCCACTCTTCACAAAACCATGCACAGATACATAACTCTCACTAAATAGTTTTGGAAAAGGTGGGGAGACATGATTCCATGATTCATCATGATAGCATCCCCTGGAAGTATTTATTGAAGCATTCAGTGGATCTAAATGTATTTGGGTTTCATTGACCTGGGTCTAATCCTCTTCTTCTGTATTTCCTAATTCTAATCCTTCTGTATGTTATATACAAAATACATAATCATTAAATGGTGCTGCAGATCCAAAACAAATGCCCAAAGCTAGCATCACAAGTTGCTTCTGACAATCTTATTCTCTAAGTACACTACACTTAGATACATCTTGACATTAAAATAGCTATTAGCACTGCAACTGAGAGGTAATACCCACTGTCCTGGTGGTGATTTGTCACAGTATGAAACAAGTCTTTCGGTTTAGGAAGCTGGTGTTATGTTCACTCGCCACACTCTGTCTAGTCCAAATACAAAGATGCTGATGGGAGTGTGCAATAAGAGAGGGGAGTAGGAAATGAGACTTGTCTTTCACTGTAGTGCCATCATAACTTGCTTAATGCGGGTGCTACAGCCCTGTGCATTAATCAGAAAGTAGAATTCTCCTGTGTGAGTTGGATTAGCTTTAACAAGAGAGCTTGACAGATCCCACCCGAAAAGGAGGAATATCCTGATAGTGAGGGCACTCTTCTGGGAATAGGGAAACAAGAGTGTAAATTGCTTCAGGCGGAGGAATGAATTGAATCTGGGTCCCAGGCTGAGAACCAGTAACAAAATACCTCAGTCTTTCAGCAATCCATTTTCTTTCCTTCTTCTGCAGATGTTTAAAAAGCTTGACATCCAGTAAAATGCTGCATTAAGATTAGAAAGAAGTTTTCAAAAAGAAGAAATCCCCAAAACTGTAAGCAGAATTTCAGTGTAACTAACTGATTCTCAACATTACACTTTGGCAAGAGACTAAAAAATTTGTTCCTCTGTCAACTTGAAGCGTAAGAGTTAACACCTCTACAAGGTCTATTTTAGCCACACCTCGAATATTTTCTTCAGAAAGGTTTTACAGAAAAAAGGAGGGCATATATTACATTTGTAATGCTGATCACACAATTACCAGAACCTTTCAGTGCTAAGAAGGATGAGAGCAACTCTCAAGTACTGTCACACCTCATGTAATGGCCTATTTTGGTGTTGGTCACAAAATAAAATGATATTGCAGAAGTGTGAATGTTGAATAGATAATCATGACACTATCTTTTATCAGGCTAAAGTTAGCACTTACCTTCACTTCTCTTTAGTCATAATAGATGAGAGCTTTGGAAGAGATTGTGGCCTTTTAAATTTTTCTCTCTTTTTGCTTAGCCTTTCTTGCTACCTTTATAGACACTGAGGAATCACAACCACCCAGCTACATTGTAGCTATGTAAGAGATTAGGTCAAGCCTTCTATTCCCTTGGCATACAATCTTTGCAATAATTTACCTTTATAAATTACAATAAGAAAGAGAAAATAAAACCAAGATAAGAATAAGAAAGCTATCAGTATTCTTATTAGTTATGTGAAGAGTATAATAAGTATACGTTCACTGGGTTACACTAATCACTTAGGTAAAGAGAGGGCTGTATTTTTCATTTTTTTTGTCCCAAAAGAAAAATAAAGATTGTGCCAACCTTATTTCACCGAAATCCCCAAAGAAAGGGTGCTCTGCCTTTCTATATATTTTTCCCACACTGATCTTACACATGAAATGTCAGGAAAAATTGTACAAAACACACGACGCACATCACTGTTCTCACTGTAGCAAAGGTTATAAATCCCATCGATTTTGGTGGGAGGAGAAGTACACACATTGCAATCAACTGGTATCTGCAAAATTACTTTTTATTTCAGACCAATACAGTTATTAAAGCCTGATCATTTCATGATATATTCACCTAGGAAAGACAAAAAGCCTCACTGAAGTGAAACCCCTACAGACAGGATTTTAAGACTGTGTTATTACACACAAATGCATTTCTGATATCACAGTCAAGGCTGCATACAGAATAGTGTTGGTAATTTATTCCATAGAAATTGTATAATAAATATGAACAGCAGAATTAGATTAGATCCAGAAAACTTTCAGAAAGATACCTGGTATTTTAAATGTATTTAAAATAAAAGGAATAAAAATGTTGTTCAAAAGATTTACACCTGCATTTATTGAGTCAGTTATGTAAAATTTCTTGTCATTTTTGAACCTTTAAATGGTTATTTGTCATATGAATAATGTATTTCAAACTAGTTGTGAAGCAATTTGGACATGCTATGCCAGTCATCTTGACTACCTTGTTCCTTTTTCTTTTTTGACATCTTACTTTTAGTAATAATGATAAGATTGGGAATCTTTTTTGCACATCATCCTTATTCTTTCTGCTGTAAAATTCAAGTGACTGCAGCAGAATTACACATCAAATTACTTAATTCTGTGGTCTTTAATCTTAATTTCACAAAAGATGTCTCCCACTACCTTTTATTGTACATACTAGAAGATGAATTATTCTCATGAGCTCCAGATTGTATATATGCTATGATTTTTTTGACCTATTTATTGCAGTACATTTTTGGAGAGATCTTCTTTTCATTTCAGTAATATATCTGAATGCATGTGAAATAACATAATCATTCGGGTCAAGTTAATTAGTAACAATAACTTGTGTTATATTTCTGTAATGTATTATATATATTATTCTATGTATTATGCATAGAATTTTAGAGCATCTGTGTTGTAACATTCGTGTGAAAGATGATAATTGTGTATATAAATGTAATGTTTGTTCACAGTGGCAATGTCAGTCTGTACTACGCATGCAAATCCAAATTCACTGAATTGCAAGACTCATGGTGACTTTAAAAAGAGCATTCACAGTAGCATGTACAGTCTTCATTAAGTTTAGTACTAATTTCAGTTGACATGTAATTGAAGTATGTATCACTTTAAGTAGAATTTGAAAGCTTACATATCATCACTAGTGCTTTTTCAAATTTAATTCTTATATGATACTGATAATAAGACATAATTCAATTACTATTAAAGTAATTATTTGTAACCTCTTGGGCTTTGAGAATAAATTATTTCTCTGCATGAGGATTGCCTGCAGTGCAGTTAAAATATAACTGAAAAATATTATGCCACCTTTAAAAATCAATTATCAGTCTCAAAGTGGAAAGAGAACTACTCCTTTCAGCAACTAGAAGGCAGGTGTTCACTTAGCTGATCCTTACAATGTTCGATTTCCCTGTTTTAGTTTCTGTTATTTCTTTATGTCTGCTTTATTCCCCATTCTATTTTTCCATTCCCTATATTCTCACTGTAATACTCATGCCTACATCCTTTAAAAAACTTCTGTTCCTCCCCAAGTGGGGAATTCTGTACAGTAGATAGTGTGTAAAAAGTTTCCACTTGTTTAATTCTTTATAAGAACTCTGTTGTATGCTGCGGGATACAAAAGCATAGGTATTTGTAGTTTCTGTTCTTTCGAGAACTACCTAGACTGAAAGGCCCAAAAAATGCAATGTTTTCCTATGTTTTCATCAGTCTCCATCACAGGTAATCTACTTTGTGTGTGAAGTGTTCAGCACCCTCCCCTGCATACAATACACCTCAAGAAGGTCTTTTTCTTTATTTTGCTTCCAAGCAAAACCTCAACTCATTTCTTGGAATATCTTTAATAAGAACAACCGGTAAATACTGCAAGTTTTCAAAAATTTCATGTTGCTAACCAGTATTCATTGCCCTGGCAGCCCTTAAATGAACCAATTAAATTAGAGATAATCACTGTAAACATCTGTAAAATATTGTTGACACATACACAGCAATTAAATCTCTTAGAAAAGATTTAACAAAGAAAAATACAAAGACTTAATAAAGCAGTTTACTTATACAGAAACAAGAGTACCATGACCAAACAGCAGAAGCAATTGAAGAATGTGCTGATGTGAATCAGGCTGGTGAGATACTGAAGAAGAAATTAATGTTAGAGCCAGGAATAAGCCTACTGATGGCCAGATTAAATAATTCGTTGGTCTGAATTTTACAAGAAAAAGAAGGTTAGCTGAGCTCAGAAAAGAAAGGTAGGAGAAAGGTAACTCTAAGGTAGGAGAAAAGATAAGAAAGATGGGAGGGAGATAGGGATAATATAAGTATAATTATATTATCTAATTACTCATTTAGTCTTATTGGAGCAAGAAGTTTGTAATGCAGGAGGAGAGGAGAGCTGCAGGAAGACCAACTGCAGCACTGCTGTGATACCAGGACAGGTGCTCCCTAATTTCAATCCAATGGTAGCAGCAATTTCCTCTCAGTTCAGAAACCTCCTTACCCAAAGCATCCAGTGCTGAGCTCCTTCAGCCCATCTAGAAATGTGTACCCGGGTTTCCTCTACAAACAGCACTCATTCTGGTGAGATGCACAACTGTGTAAGTCACTGGTTTCCTAAGTGCAAGGAAAGACGGATTTCTTTTTTTTTCCCCCAAAGAGAGAAAAATAGGATGCTACTTTCACCTAATAAAAGTCTTCACAAGAACTGGCCTTGAAGGGAAGGCCTGTACCAGAGAGTGTGATCCTCAGCTATTGCAAGTAATTACCTCATATAATTCTCTTAATAAAAGTCATCCAAAATCATCTCAAAGGTGGATTACTTTCTTGCCCTCACTGTGCTGTTTGTAAAATAATACAAAAATTTAATTGATTGGATATTTAGAAAGCGTTCTCTACATGTATTCATGATCAGTTTAGACTAGTGTATTCTTTTTCCAGCATAGTCCTTTAGCTTTTATAACTCTTTTTCTCAGAGTTTTGCTCCACTGAGATATTTATAGGGAGCTTTCAACTGGGTGAACCCCCTCAAATAGTTTTAGTCTATGGTAATAAGGTTTATTCTTTATGATTACAGTCATCCTAGGAGCCTTTTTCATCATTGACTGCCGTATCAATTTATCTTTCTGGAGTACCAGGTGTACACTGGTGTCTCGGTTTGAAGAGGCTGGAATGTTTGTTAAAGAGGATGAGTTATGAGACAGACCAAACTCCTCTCTCTCAGTAATTGCAAATTCAAAAATTAAGGGGGCTTTAATCGAGGAAGTGTGGAACAAAAGAAGAAATAACAACCCTTTATTAAAAGATATATGTATATTGGCAAGAACAGTAACAGAATATAAAAACAGCTAAACAATAGTCCTGTACCCAGAAGTTCCCTTCAAACAAAAGAAAAGGTCTGAATACTTCTCTGTCCTTTAGTGCAGTTCTAATCACAGTTGGCAGGGGGCGCTGTTGGATCGCTGGAGGTGCAGAACCTGCAGTTCTCTGTGTTGACCTGCAGGGCTCTGGCGGTCACTGCGCAGGAAGGGGGTCTGGTCTCGGATCGCGGGGAAAAGCTGGAAAAGAAAATGGGGACTCTTCCCCCAATGGAAGAAAGGGGGAAAGGAAAGCAGTCCACCCCCAATGGAAGTCACTGTCATTCCCAGATGACGGTGTCTCAAGGCTCCTCTTCTCTCTCCCTCAGTGGGCACAGAGCTCTCCGATGAAAACACAGTAGGCTCCGGCTGGAGTCACAAGGCAGTGTGCAAAGCCAGCCTCGGCTGGCCAGTGATTCCGGTTTAACCAGGGCGAGAAGCCAGAAAGACAGGCCTCTAGCCCTTTTCTCCAAATGCACCCAGGCAGACCCCCGTCTCTGTCCCAGAGAGAGAGCTCAGCAGTCTGACCTGTCCTGTGTGAAGGCAACCAGCAACTCCCCAGTCTGATTTCTCCCCTCCCAGAAGAGTCAGTCACCCCCTCCCAAAACTCTTCCCCTCTCTCCCCAGCCTCTGATGGACCATGAGATAGGAATGCAGCTTGGCCAGCTAGATTCTTTTGTAAGGCTAATTGACTTTTTTTTTTTTTCATTCGGACTCCATCTTTCTTACGGGGGGGGGATGGGGGGCAGGGGGGGGCAGGGGGAAGAAAATTCTCCTGGATTTCTAGCCTATAACAACTAGTGCTTAGTACTCCTAAATACTTCCCTACTTCTATTGGAAAAGAATTGTCTGATACATCCTAGAATTGTATTACCTTGGAAATATCCAACTTCCACTGTAGGAAACTAAAGAAGAAATATTGGTATTAATGATTCATACATTCATTATAAATGTACTGACCATAAAGGAATATTTTAGTATTAATGCTGATATCCAGAGGATTGTTCACTATTGAACCAAGTGCATCTGTTTAAGTATCCATGAAATGAAAAATCATTCAGTCCAAAATTCAAGCATTCAACTTCTCAAATACTTCTCCATACCCTAACTTTAACCTTCCTCCTGGTTTCTGCTCCCTGCTTATTTGAGATTGAACATGTGATTTAGCTGTTCAAGCCCTCTGATTTCCAGATGACTGATTTCACAGGAATGTCTTGCTTAAAATCAGCATCGAGTCAAAGTCAGTCTTTCCTACTGAAACAGAAGACAGCATTTTCTACCAGTCTCTTCAGGAGCAAGTAGCTTTTCTCTTTATGATGTTTCCAAACTGGAAGCACTGACAAAATTAACAAATGAAAACAGCAAATAATTGGGCAATACTTCAAGAAAACTTGAAGCAGTGGCAGCTTTCAAGGCAGTGTGGAGAAAATCTGTCTTTTTATTCTTAAAACCAGACAGATTTGGGGAGAGTGTTAGCTCTCATTATAATTTAAAGTCAAGCAGAACAGTTTCTTATAGTCGGTGTCAGGTAGTGGCATGCAGTATGCTCCAGTGAGGTCCACTCTGGCAAGGAAAATAAGGAAACTTACGAAGAGCTGGCTGTATCCTACAAGTAACCCTTACAGAGAAATCTCTAGTCATGCTAGAGCAGCTCTTTGTGCTCTTTTCACTTAAGAAACCAAAGATCAAAGCCAATATATCAACCAGAATGAGTTCCTATGAAAACCAAACCTCTATTCTGTTCTATAATTTCAGATTAATTATTTTCAAAATATTTTGTCATAAAAAAAAAATTTAAAACTTACTGTGCGTGAAGGTCTCATCCATCATCAGGAGAAATATACTAAACACATAATCCTTTGTGCCATTCTCAGCAAACACAGGGAATTCCAGAAAAAGCTAGAAATATAATAATTAATGTTCTAACACTTAGGGGCTTTAGCAGATGTAACTCAGTGGCTAATTTGTATTGTAGTGATGAACCCATAAAAATGATGCAATAGGAAAGAAAGCTCCCTGTGAAAAAACATCCCACACCTTAATTTCCATGGAGCTCAGGTAACAGGAGCATCCACATGCTTTATTTTTGTGCTGTTACTGAATGTCTTGATATTCACTGACAAATAGAAAGTCCCAATGAAGCAACTAATACCTGCTTATGCCTGTAAAATACATATACATGAATGCTACAGCTTTTGGTGTTTCAGCTGTTACTTGAAGGCAGCATGTGTACTCTTACAGAAATGGTTTAGTTAAGGAGAGAGGTATCTATATTAAATGCATTTCTAACTGAAACTAGATTAGACTGACTTCTTATTGTTCCTTTATCTGTGTGCAAATGCACAGTGTTGTTCAAAATCGAGACATCAAATCTGAATGCTAAATTCATTATTTACTTTTCAGTCAGAAAAAAAACACACAAGAAAATAATATCTGTCAGTCCACAGGCTGGCTTAACATATCCAAGATTATCTCTCATTTAGAGGGATAACTTTCTATTTTAATGAAGATGAAGTTTTGGTTGTGGCAAAAGGAAACTCTGTCCATTTTTTAGTGTGAAAATATATGAGAGCTTTGTTTGTATTCTAACTTTGATAAAAAGGCTGTTGAGTTACCATTTTTAAAATTTGTAATACACTTGTAGTATAATTCTAGGACTTCTCTCTCTCTCTTAACCAATACAGATACATCCTCACATATAAGAAATCCACCTATATTTTGCCAAGTATGTCTGAAAATATGTCCTTATTTATTTCCTATTTGTCTGTGAAAATTTAAGGATGTTCCTTATATTCAACTCTCAAGTGGTATTTTGTCAATGTTTTAGATATTAGTTCCTGAACTGGAACTTTACAAGATACCTACAACATTTACCTAGGAAGATGGAAAATATACAGAATATTCATTATGAGGAATTTGATCATGCAGAACGGAAAAACTGCTACGAAAGAAGGCAAAATATTGCCAGCAAGATTGTCAGAGGGACAATCTTGGTTGGTGCTAAAGCATGTAAAATTGCTGCAAAAATATCAACAAAGCAATTCTTCCTGTTTCCAAAGAATTAATAATATTTGAACCACAATGAAAAAGGCTTAACGACCTTTCTTCACGGATGAATAAAACTGAATCATGAAGGGAAATATCCTGGTGCTATGGCAGGGGGCCTTCCTTTAGGTCATCTATTGAGCCTCTGGAGAATACAATGAAGAAAATTACTAGAAGTGACTGAGAACAACCTGAGAGAGCCTTGAAAACAGCCAGCCTCAGGTAACAGAGCCAAAAAGTCAGGTATAGACTTCATCACTGATTTTTTTGTCTGATATCTGGTAGCAGTTGCTATGGCAGCACATCTGCCTAGCACTCCCTCCCCTCACACACACACCCCCTCCTCAAAACAAGGAAGAGCACAAGATCAGATAGAAGATAATAAATAAAAATACTCAAGAAGACAATGAAACATTCTGTAAGCTTCAGTCTACGTGGTTTTATGTAAAATTGCTACTGTGGGAATTCTTTCACTTACTACTCCCTAAGGTAAAGGTCTAAATGCAGAGTTTTGCAATTAAGAGGGAGCATATTCCAGGATAACTATGCCTTCCACTTTGTATAGATGCTCGTTATTGCTAAGGAAATTAAAGTGTTTTGGTAGGCTTCTGAAAAGCCACTAACAAGTGTTGCTCAATTTTTCTTGAGTTCCACAAATTAGCCCAGTTGGTCCAACATTTTTAATACAGATTTAAGAATTTGACTGTTACGTTGTCATTAGTATAAATGAAATTTCTAAGCCAAAATTTGTTTGGAAAATGTAGTGTCTCTATAGCATTTTCTTGGTTTCTAATACAGGATATATTCTTTATTCTTACTTAAAATCTTATTTATTTTTCCATTTTAAAAAAGAAAAAATGTAAAGAATCTATAAAGTCATGGAGACATATGTTTTCTTTTGTCCCTCAGGATAAACATGAACCTCATACAAATTACTGGAATCTCGAGCTTAAGATTTTCTCCTGCAGTATGACATCTCCTGGTTTATGTCCTGTAATAAAGCTGTATTTCAGTTCCTTATTGTTGTAACTTACTTCATTTTTTGCCTACTTAGTCGCATATAGAAAAAAGTTTTGAATTTTCAAACAATGGGTTTTTTTAAATATTTTATGTAATAGATCATGTGCTGTTGAATTTGAACTCTAGATTGACTGAAAAATAAAATTTAGTCAAGATAGATTTTTTTCAGAAACATGGTCACTGTCATCTCATGCACTCCAATAACATGCTTACACTTAGACCAAATTATCTTGAAGAGTTTTGCTGCTTTGCCTGGGATGGATGCCTAACTAACTATTCCTCGTGAGGATTCAGATTTCTACTCTCAAGTAGCTGAGATGTTCTTTCTTTTCAGACCAGCCTTTTAAATCAGGTATCCCACAGAGTCGTATGGCACAGAAAGATTCACAGGGCAGGTACTGTCCTGCTGCTGCCTCTGCTGAGATACTTGGTTTTCCATTAGTTTAAGGATCTGGACAAAAGAAATGCTTCATGGCAGATTCTGAGCAAAGAATTTGCCCCAGATTTGTAAACAAAAAAAATCTACAAGGAAAAACCACCTCTTCTTTCCTTGGGGAATAAGACAATTTGAAAGGAAAGTAAAATTAAATGCCACATGTGTAATTTTTATAAGGTTTACCATCTGCCCGTGCAAACCTCTCATGAACTACCCTATGTAACTGTAGCAACTAAATAATTTCCAATGATAGATTGCCCTAACATCTGCATAATTAACAGGTTTTCAAAAAAACTTACTGCTATACAAATGTGAGGCTCTTTTTCATTTCTCTAATGGTAGAAGATATTCCAACCAACTCTATCTGGCTAGTAGCAGACAATAAATAATTTTTTTTCAACAGGGAAACATCCATGTGAGTGTTTTTTTCTTTAAAAGATAAGTTGAAAATATGCTAATACTAGGACCTAATTTTAATATCCTTAATCTTAATATTCCATCTTCCAAAACGGAAAACTCAAAACACGTAATGTACTAACAAAATGAAGTTTAGATCATTAATAATTTTTACATTTTACCTTTTAAAAGTCTTGATTAATTTTAAAACTACTGGTTGGATTTTGGTTTAAGAGAGAAATTTCTCAAAATGTTCAGCTATTAACTCAAAAGTAATAACATTACAAGATACTCAAAGGGCATCTTTTACTGTCTATGTTTTGCGAGAGTCATGATATTTTGATTTATTTTTTCCCAGAGACAGGAAAAAGAATGACATTTCTGAAACTTTATATCTAAAATATATATCTTAAACCAACCTCCATCTGAAGATGATGATAACTCACAGTGAGAAGCAATATGTCAAACTAAATTTAGTTTAATTATCCTAATCTTGCAAACAGACAAAATGCTCTTTTTGAAGGCAGGAAAAAAGTATTTTAATCAATTTCTCATACTATTTGAAGCAGCCAAATGTTGCATCTTTGTGGTTGTGGTTCCACGTGTGTTTGGGTGAATGACAAATTAAACAGGGAACTGAAATTCATGTATCACCTATGATTTGGGGATTTTTCCACCTTCGAGTGTCTTCACTTTCATATTAATGTAAGAATAACATTTAAACCTTTTTAAAATGTAGCTTTGGAGCTGATAAGTCTTGCTAAAGGAAATCTGCTAAGCAGCCTTTGGGAAATGTGATTGCAGGATGGGTAGCCATATCTAAGCATAGCTAACAGTATGATTTCACTGTTCACACAGGACATACATGGCCCTTGGCACTCACAGATCTCTGCTTCATACTGTGTCTTTGTGGATATTGTTTCTCAGATATCTAGCTCTGAGAATATGTCTAAGCATACTGTGGTTTTAAGTCAGTCTGCCCTGGTATTTTTAATTCTGCACTGCAGCTCCGATAAAGGAAATGTAATGGGCTCCTTTCAGTTCCAGGAATCAAGGACTCCATCAATATAACTCTCATGTTTGGCCTTAGATACTCAGCCTGCAAGCACCAGTTTGAAAGTCGTATATATTTTTCATATGTTTTTTCTAATTATCTGTATGACACTGTTGAAAACACCACAGAAAATGTCCTTTTTCCAGTGAATGAAATCTTTACAGGCTAGAAGCACTGTGTGTATTTTTGTTCTTGGCATCGCAGGCAAAATACAGTACATCTGAAGAAAATGTAGAGAAGTGCAAATATAATGATCAAGAATGTAGAAAAATTCCCTTACCAGGAGAGAATAAAAGTAGGATTTGGGTATTTTCTGTCTGGAAAGAAGACTGAAGGGGTACCTAATCAAAGTTTGCAAAACCAGGAACATGGTGCATAAGGTTTATGCAGAACTGACTTTCCTCAAATCTTGCAGTACTGCAGTTGTAAAAAATACAGCTAGTAGAGATTCAGTTTAAAACAAATAAAACACAGCACTTTCCATAGAGTGGGCAGGGAACTTCTGGAAATTCCTGGAAGAAAATTCACAGCAAGAGACAGTATCAGAGACAAATTGTTAACAATAGCTCCATAAATAGATGGTAAAAGAAGTAGAAGGGAATAGTCCTTCCAATGTCCCTAGCCAAATGATCAGAGAAGCTGTGGAGTTTGAGGATCAGTGGAGAGCAGAAAGGTACCAAGGTTGTGTGCTCTTCCTAAACACCCTCCAGTATTGCCACTGTCAGAGACACACTTGCAGGGTAAATGTTATATCGTTCTTTTATTTCTGACATTGTACCTCACTGCAGAATTCTTCTGGAATTCTGCTGGAGAGTTGGGCTGATTCCAACAAGATGAGGTTCAATAAGGCCAGGAATCAGGTCCTCCACTTTCACCACAACAACCCCATGAAGCACTACAGGCTGGGCACAGAGTAGCTGGAGAGAAACCAGGTAGAAAGGGACCTGAGAGTTTGGATTGACAGGAAGCGGAACATGAGCCAGTAGTGTGTCCAGGTGACCAAGAAGGCCAATGGCATCCTGGCCTGGATCAGGAACAGTGTGGCCAACAGGTCCAGGGAAGTGATTCTTCCCCTGTACTCTGCGCTGGTGAGGCCACACCTCGAGTACTGTGTCCAGTTCTGGGCCCCTCAGTTCAGGAAAGAAAACTGAGGTGCTGGAACAGGTCCAGAGAAGAGCAACAAGGCTGGTGAAGGGACTCAAGCACAAGTCCTATGAGGAGAGGCTGAGGGAGCTGGAGTTGTTCAGCCTGGAGAAGAGGAGGCTCAGGAGAGACCTCATCGCTCTCTACAACTACCTGAAAGGAGGCTGTAGCCAGGTGGGGGTCGGTCTCCTCCCAGGCAACTATCAGCAAGACAAGAGGGCTCTGTCTTAAGCTGTGCCAGGGGAGGTTTAGGTTAGATATTAGGACAAAATTCTTTACAGAGAGGGTAATCAGACATTGGAATGGGCTGCCCAGGGAGGTGGTGGATTCTCCATCCCTGGAGATTTTTAAGATGAGACTGGATGTGGCACTTAGTGCCATGGTCTAGTAACCACGGTGGTGTTGGATCAGGGGTTGGACTTGATGATCTCTTTCAACCCAGCTGATTCTATGATTCTACGATTCTACGATTCAGTGGTATCAAGTAAGTCCTAAGTAATTTAACATAAAATGAGGCAACAAAAAAAAGCTTTCTGACCCAAACTAGTGAAACAGAGAAACAGAGGATGGAGTTATGAGCACTAAGTAAATATTAGGCCAACAGAAAAACTAATATATTAAGTGAGTTTCTTTTAGTCCCAGGACCATTGCTCCACTGGCAGTATCCTACTGTCTGTGTGAGGTCACATAACTTTCAGTGGTACAATGTGCCACAGAGTAATTTTAAGAGCATGAGGTAAAGCATTGTATGTGAACAGAAGGGAATTTTATCTTTTGCGTGTTTTTCTTTTTGGTTTTGGTTTTTGGGTTTGGTTTGGTTTTGGTTTTGGGGTTTTTTTTTTAGTTTCTTTATTTCATAGAACTCTATCAGATTGTTTCCTTGCTTTTCTTTCTTTTTTGCTAAATTTTTTGTCATAAACCATTTTGCACAATTTTTGTTCAATCCTTAAAAAGCAAGGAAAAGCTAGTTCCCTCCATTTTTTTTTAAAAAATATCATTGACATTAAAGTTTAATAGTTCCAATTTCTGTGTTATTTGCTTCTGAATAGAAGCAATATCAAAAGACAAAATGAGAGGGGGAAGGAAAAGTGCAGGTTGCACTTTGTGTTTAGTGATGCAGAAAGGAAGAAGAGAGATGGGAAAACAGAGGAGTATAAGGAACAAATAACTAGGATGCTGCCGTCATGGATGATGGTTGAAAGTGTACAGCTCTGACCTTATTAAATGACACATTTCTCTACCTCATAAACTGATGTTAGCTTAGAAATAGGCAGAAGGATTGATTAGAAACATGGATAGTAAACTCATGGAAAGACACCAGCAGATGACAAAAAGAAAACAGGAAAGAAAGGACACAACTGAACAGAAACATGTCAAATGCACAAAGCTTCAGAGAACAGGAGCAAAACTTCTTTCTTTTGATATATGAGAACATTAAGGAACTGAAGTAAAAGTAAGCAAAGACAAACCTAAGTTTCATCAATGAAAAGCTTGTTTTCATAAATACATCATGAAATATATAGCAGAATTTTTTTTTTTTTTACTGAAAGTGTAGTTTTAAATTGGGCTTTGATCTTTATTTCCCCTCAGAACAACAAAACAACAACAACAAAACCCCACTCAAAACTAACAAACAAACAAACAAAAAAAAATAAAAGAAAAATTATAGTAAACAACTTAGATTCCAAAAATATGTCTCAAAAAGACTTTGAACCAAGGCAAGTTTTCAAAGAGACATTTATGGAGTTACAAATAAAAATTTCAATAATTTAAAATATTAGAGTTCTACTAAAAAAAGGGTTACAGAAAAGATTTAAAATTCTTACATAATGAAGTGTCATTCATGATCTATCATAGTTCCTTTCTGAGGGGACTATTTCCCACTTATTCACCTTGAATATCCTTGTACGTTCTGTGAATGGTTTAGGACTGACAGAATTAGGAGACTTGTTTAGATTGACAACGTGTATGACCATGTACTGATTCAAGGCAGCCATCATGGCTTTACCAAAGACAAGTCTTGTCAGTCCTTCTGTGATGGATTGACTACATCATCTATCTGAATTTCTGTAAAGACACTGAAATGGTCCCCCACAACAACTAATTCACAGTGAGACAGTTTTGATGGTTGGAATGTTCAATGGATAAGGAATTGGTTGGATGTTCACACCCAACCAATGGTTCAATGACTCAAAGTGGCAATCAGTGGCAAGTGATGTACCTCAGGGATTCACGTTGGGACCAGTGCCGTTTAAAATCTTCATCAATAACACTGACAGTGGGATTGAGTGCATCCTTGGCAAGTTTGCAGGTGACATCAAGATGACTGGTGTGATTGACATGCCTGAGAGGTGGGACTTGGGCAATCTCGAGAAGTGGGCCCATGGGAGCCTCATGAAGTTTAACAAGGCAAAGTGCAAGGAGTTGCAAATGGGTCAAGGTAACACTGGCACGGGTTGCTCAGAGAGGTGATAGATGTCCCATTCCTAGAAACTATCAAGGTGAGTCTGGATGGGACTCTGATCCTAGCTGATCTAGTTGCAAATGTCCCTGCTCATTGCATTGGACTAAATGATCTTTAAAGTCCCAAAAATGTCATTCTGTGATTTTTTTTTTTATTTTGAACAAATATATTGCAAAGTCAGCATATCTTGTCATATATTTTCAGAGAAAGAATAAAGCACCACAAATTCAGGTATAATTCTGGTTTGGAAAGGTCTGAGGCCAAGAGAAATGTTTTCTTTTTCACCTAGTATTATTCTAGGCTACTAAAAATGTAGATGGACATTTTTCAACAGGGAAAAGAATATTTTTTAATGATTTGGCCAACTGTTCCATTAGAAACTAAACCAAAAATGTCTAAGAAAATCAATGTAAATGAAGGCAAAATAAACCAACAAATCACTGGAATCTTTCATCTGATGTGATAACAAAGAATCATACTTCTTCAAATGCATCTTCTGCAGTTCGGAAATTTACCAGTAGACCAAGTGTCTTTTCCATGCAGTACTAACCATCCATAGCTCTGAGTTAAATCAAGTTGAGCTTGTAAAGTGGTTTGTCTGACTCTAAGTAATCTCAAAAAAACATGACATTATGTTTCTATCAAGAATGTCAACCAGATCAGTTGAAGTCCTGAAAACTTGCTGAATATCTTTATTAGAAGAATCACACAATAAAGTTACTGTTCATCTTAAACTGTAAAGAAAATAATGTACATGTTAATACTGTACAGATACTAACATCAAAAAAGTATTGTTTTGATAATAATTTTACAAAAAAGGAAGGACATGAATTAAAACAGAAATTTAAATATTCTATTATTTTTAACCATACTGATAGTTTCTTTAGTTATCCAGAATGTAATAAGTATATGTCCCTCAAGCGTACATTAGAGTTACCAAAACTGGAATACAATGATAGAATTGTTTTAACTGAAATGCACTGGTAAAGTTGTTTTAGAGAGTTAAACTAGGTGTTGGGTAGTAGAATAGTATTCTTAGCAGAAAGTATTTAAATTCCAACTGCCTTATTCTTAAAATCAAAAAATGTTTTTCTCAGGCAACACAATTTTAGATTTAAGTAAAAAAAAGTCCATATCACATGCAGGTACCTGTAGCTAAGCATACTGTTAAAATTATATATTTTGTTTAGTTTGTTTGGATAGCTGCTACTTTTAATTAACAGGTGTGCACAGTCCAAAGCAAAACAGTAGTAAAGCAGTAAAAGAAGATATGTTCATAAAGTGGCATTTTTAAACTAAGAAAGATAAATTATTATGAATCTTTCAGATCTTTTTATTTTACTAATTTACATATTATCAGGGGGAAAAAGTGTGTCAGTAGAAGGGATAACTTCCTACATTTCCAAAAATTGCAATTAAAAATGTATTAATTACTAAGGAATGGTTGGTTTGTAATATATTCAATTCTCCTTTTAATTTGTCTATTAGCTTCACATGTTTTATTAATAATTTTTACAAATGTACTAAATACAACTGAAACACAGTCTTAATGTAAATCACGATTGCTAATTTTAAGATGGGCTAGGAACAAAACAATCTATTTAAAATTCCCAGATTTTCTTTGAAGTTTGTGTTAAGTTTTCTTGTAATTCTTGTCAAACAAAATGCTGTTCTTCCTCACCAGGTTGTTTGCTTGTTGGGTACTAAATGGAATAACTATTGAACCCTTTGCAAAGTGAAATACAGACCATGTGAACTTTAATGTGTGTTTTGTTTGGTTCGGTTTAGATGTTTTCACCTTTATAAAATATACCTCATACATCTCCTTCTTCTTAGAGAAAAGCCTTTCTCTGTGTCTGTATATTTTCAGATTAGAGATATATGAAATTGCTTAGTTTTACTAACAATTTAAACCTGACCTAATTAATATGAAGATTTAATATTTTTAACAGTTATACAGAAATGTTAGGTTATTTTTACATAATTCAGTATATCAATTTTTACTGTAAAATAGAAAGAAATATATGAACATATAGTCAATTGCATAGAATAAAAAGTTGATAGGCTCAAATAAACATGGTAGTTTGTTTTTAAAGTAGTCAAATGACAAGTTTTATAATGTTAGTAATTTCAGATTTTTCTCAGGTAACATACAAACAAAGCATTCTAACTTAGCAAGCCAAGGAAAAAAATTATTCTTGTTAAATGCAGAACTCAGTAAATACAGTATTTGAAAGCATTAACTTCCGTTGTGACACTCATGCTTGATATAAGTGCAAGTGGGAGAAGAATCACCTTCATTGACTGCAGAAGAGCAATGACTGGGAACCTAACCCATGTTTTGGGACAACTTTTGAATAACACCCATAGTCATTAAGAACTATTTTTTTATTTTGTCACTCATAAGGATGACTTATCCATATGTGTACTTTCCTTTATAACTTAAGTACAAGTTAATAATATACCATTTAGGATTCAGAATTGAAATGCTTTCTTTTTTAAACAAAGTCAAGGCACTTAAATTTTCTTTTCTTTAAATGTTGTCAGCAGAAATATCTGGATCAAACTGACACCTTGGTATATTGTTATCATTTTTGTTGCAAGTAATGTTCTCATTACATTTGTTCACAGCACTTCTTTTAATCACCTTGTGAAAGATCTCAGGAGTCCAAGTCTCTGTCATTAAAGAATTTACAATTTCAGCACCTGATGTTGTTTTGCACCATTAGAGCTCTTCTCTGAGGAGCCACAAAATTACTTTGCAACTCTTAATTAAGCTTTGCATTATATCCACAAAATGATGCTGTTCTTAATTTATCAATGCGGATCACAACAAAATGACAGATTAGATAACATCCTATGAGAGCCAGTCGAGGAAGGTCAGCGTTGCAGTGCTACTCATTCTTGGTGGGTGAACAACCCACACCACCATCTCCACAGATCAGGCGCCCAATTTCTGCTGCCTGCTTCTTTTCCACTTCTGCAAAATGAATCTAACCACTTTTTAGTACATTTCTAACATCACCTTTCTGTAACTCATTTGATAGAATGAGGTCAGAGAGGGAGGACGTTGGTAGGAGATCAATCTCCCCAAGGGAGGACAGTGAGAAGTCACTGCAGGGACAGAGGACAGAAACATTACTCAAGGCCAGTTGGGAAGCAAGTATGCCCACACTGAATCCTAGACACTTGGCTTCCTCCTATTGCAGTCAGCTACTTTTGTGAACTCTGCCTGTCTAATGTTGGATTGTTAATGCTCCTGTAACCTTCCAGGCAGTCCTGTATAGTAAATGCAGGGAGAGGAGATAAGTATGTATATGTATATAATTGTTATCCTAATGTTAATTTAAAAAAGAAAAAAAAAAACCACCATATATATTCTACCTACACTGTCCTGTTTGGGGTTTTTTTCCTTAAAAAGCTTAAAGTTTATTAAGTGTAATAAGCTTCTATTAGTAGTAAATTCTCTAATTTGTTTTGTTTACTTCTGAGCTGCTTAAGGTTATTATTTACAAAATTGTCTAGGTTAAAACGTCTAGTCATCTGAACAACTAAATAAAATACGTTTCCACCAACTGATTTTTCAATAAGTTTTTACAAGGCAGTTTGACAGCTGCAAAAAATGCAGTCATGTAATTTGCATAATTCAAGGCCTACACACTTGCAAAAACTCCTAGTGAAGGCAACAAAACTAGAATCTACATTTATGAAGTTAATGAAAGCTTTATAGAATACAGAGAATGCACTTTAATTTATTGCATGTGTTGGAAAGACAAATGGAAAACAGTAATTAGAGGAATAGTATGGTTGTTCTATTCTGTGGTCCTTTCTGAGCTAACAGAAACTGCTCAGACCATCCTTGGAGATGGATTTAGCTCTAATTCAGAGTTTTAAGTAGCAACTTCCAGACAAACTCCTGGAGCTTCTTCTGACCTATGTTGTTCTATAAATATTCACTTCATGACAACGTTAGCTGTAAGCCTGCACACAGAGGGTGAGGTTTACAAATAAATACATCCATACAAGAGTATATATGTACTTTTCTACATGTCTATTTCCCTTTTGCAATTTTTAGGACAGCAATCAAATCAAGATCAAACCAAGATGATTATATTGACTACTTAGGTCAGAAACTTCCTCTAGAGACTAAGTAGCCTTCACTGAGTAATGGAGATGATCTGTAGAGATTATTTCTATCCCTGTTCTGTCAAGTGCCAGACTACTCAATGTTTTTATATCACCTATGACAGATTTCTTTCTCTGACATTTCAGGATCCTCAAATATCTCTAGGATGCTATGAGAGATGTGTTTTTGTCATTGAAAATCACATTTTGTGTAGCTGATATAGTTTAAGTTCCATGTGATAGAATGTAGAGTACTTTTAATGAATTAATGATCAGAATGTTTAGTAATATAATTAAAGATAGCTTAGCATGGCAAAACTTTATTTTTAATATCAAACAATGAAGGAATAATTGTTGATTTGCTGCTGGGAGCCACATTTGAACAAAATTGTCAGACTACCTTACTTTATGTCACATGTCAGACTTCTTACTTGTCACATTCACTGTAACAGTGAAAATACCATCCTTCATGAAATAAAATTCTGAGTTGCTATGCAGCCCTTCAGATAACCTGATTACAGCATTAACTGGCCCATGCAGTTCTGATTTTTTTTTTAAATTTCAAAATGGGTATTGTATATTCCTTTTGGAAATACCTAGAGGCTTATTTCTTACCTTGTTTTCTCTGTCCTAGTAAATTCCAAACAGTGAAGTACCTCTTAACTACCAAAAATCTCCACAGTTCAATGTGGTTGTATAATGTACTCTTCCCTTTCCCTAAAGAAAAGTCTAGAAGACTGAAGAAAAAGTTCTAATACCACTGCATAGATGACTGAACTATGATGAAATTTTTTTAGGGAGAGGAAAGAAAGTAAATAATTGATCTGCTGTTAGCAATTTTCAGTGGTTTGAATACACAGTTTAAAAGAAGAATAAAAATTATTAAATTTGATAAGGGCTCAAGAACAAATTTTGTTTTTGTAATAACCAGAAAATTTTTTATTAACTTTTAATTTTGGAAGGAAAGGCTCATTCACCAAAAAAATACATTTGATAGAGATTCTCATTTTTAGTAGAAATTTGGTTCACTGAATTTTCAGTACATACATTTAAATGTAAAAATTGAGATTTTGTGTATCAAAATTATTAAAACCAAAAAGTTGATCTCATATAAGATTTTATTCATTCTCATTTCTGTTGTTGCCAATGTGATATTTTACACAGATATATGTTGAGAACTTTCTTGATTAAAAAACTGATATAAAGAAAAATTAAATTTTATTACATTACGATAGAGATGTTTCAGCACTTCATGAGAGGATGCTTGTGTTTCAGAAAAAAAAAGAAAAAATCTATGCTATATCCTCCAGCAGCCACCTATTCTCTTTCTTTTCTCCTAAAAAAAAACCAAACTATCTCTGCTGTAACCAGACCTATTCATAAAAGAGTCTAAGTTAAAGAGACTGAGTTAAAGATGGCTCATAAAATATATCTCTAGTTCATGAAGATGATAGCTAGTTTTAAATTAAAACAGTATATCTTTCTGACATTTAGTCATTTTGCTGAGTCCCTCTAAAGTTCCTTAACATCCTCTCAAACATCAACTCTTCTAAATAATTTTGCATGATTTGAAAAATTTTGCTACATCATAGTTTGGCTGCAGTTACAGATCACTGAAATAAATACAGAGAATTTTGATGTCATGGATTAGGCAGGGGTCCACAGTCCTGCTACATTCCCAGGATGAGCACTGTGGCATACAGGATAAGCCGCTTGGCAAACTCAACATTATCTTGTGAAGAAGAAACATTTTTCACCAACAACAGGCTCCACTCTTAATTGAAGTGCTGGTTTTGACATATTTTATCACAGATTTAATGGGGCAGAGAATCTTGCCCTACATCTGGTGTATCCATTTCCCTCGCTGGTTTTGTTAAGTCTGCAATGGGCAAAAGAGTAATCAAGAATGTCTGGAGAGACTGAGCTGACCTAATGAACATATGTCTGAGTTAATGAATATTTCCATGGACTATGTCAGTGCACTTCCTAAGGCAATTGTAGGAACTGAGTGGCTGTCATTTTCTGAGCAGCAAACTTGTTCAGCTAGCTTGCCTCAGCAGTAAGTCACTTCAGTTAGTGTTTCTATTAATAACTGCATTTAAAGTACCTCTAATTTTGCTAGGGGTTCAAGCTTTTGTTAGGGGTGGAATGCTGCACTGCTTGATTACTGAGATCCATAACTGCATACTGCTAAGTGAGACTAAATGGTCTGATTTCCTTCATATTTCATTATTTCTTTAAATCTCCTGAAGTTGTGCAGATAAAAGGAGACAATATATGTATTTTGGGGTGTTATGTTAAGAAGAAGTTTCCTTATATTGAAGGACTGTCTGTCTCCTTGCTTCTCTGCCTGGGTCAGCTCTTATTGCCATTCTATCTATAGCTATGCAGCCTCATGAAATATCTATCCACTTGCTCCCTTGAACAATATGTTTTTTCATGTTCAAGTATTGGCGAAGGTAAGAGGGTCCACCAAGATGTCAGCAAGCCAATGTCTATTCTAGTGTTTGGGGCATTTTTGTAAAATGATGTGCCAGCTGTGTAAGCAAGAGGACAACTTAACTCACTAAAGTAGTCACAGTGGTATACAGTTATTTTAATTAAACTGTAAGTTATTTTAATTAAGCTTCATGGCTTTCTCACGACAGCAGATTTCACTCATTCTTCAGGACAGCGTGAACTGAACAGTCAGAGTGAAACTGCACACATAGAATATTCACAAATCTCCAGAGAATGAAGAGTCAACTCCACCATCCTCTCCTTCCTTGCTTAGATAATGGCATGTTCTTTCACAACAGCAGGCTTTTTTTGTTGTTGCTTTTTTCCTTTTAACTAAACTACAAAAGATGAGCTACAATTTTGCCAGCAACAAAAAACCAATAAATCATTGTACTGGTCCACTAATGTCATGTAACTGATTGACTGAGTGGTAAAAAAGCAGTTGCAATTCAGTGGAGGTAAATGTAGAATGATGCACTCAGGGGAAAAAAATCTCAATTTTACGTAAAACATGAATGGCTGTGAGCTGCCTGTTCCTACTCAGTGATGGGGTTATAACTGATACTTCTGGGAAATGACATCTTAGTGCTCTGTAGCAATCCAAGAAGTAAAAAGTGTTAGGAATTTTTAGGAAAGGAAGAGAGAACAAATCTGAAGACATTATTACTTTTTTGTAGAAATTGACACTGCAGCCAGTCCTTCAACACTATATGCAGCTCTGGTTGCAGCAGCAGTGTCTATAGAAGGTAGCTGTGTCTCCCTCAAAAGGGATAAAAAGCAGTTGTGAAAAGTAAATAAACAAGAAACATGAAGAATTTCCACAGAAGAAACAACAAAAGTGAAGTTTTTTCTTTACAAAAAAAGATGCTGAGAGGGATATGATACAGATCTATAAAACTGTAGGCATAGAAAAAGTAAATAAGTGATGATTGTTCATCATCTTTCCTATCACTGAGTTAGAGGCATCTTTTTAAAAAGTAGGTGTCATAGTTCATATAGGTTCAAAAAGCAACAGGACAAATATATGGAAGAAAAATTCATCCAAGCGTAAAAAAATATAAAATTATTCTATCTAGCTCTGGAAGTCCAAAAATTCTACATTTGCTGTCAGATATCTTGGGGAACTGCACACCTAATTTATCTCTTTCTCAGGCACATGTTCCTGTCCACTGTAAGAAATAGATTATTGGGCCATATGTACATTTATATGACCTCATGTAGGATTTCTTCAATGAAAATGGAAGGGATGTACATTTTTTCTGTAAAATACCTAGTCTAATTTGTGATATTTTTACCTCTCTTTTTCTTCTATTTAAGGATATATCACTGAATGAATTGCAATGAATATTATAAATAACATATAATACATATATAACCATCTTTCAAATAAATCTAAAGATAGACACATTTTTCTTGTAATATTAGAGACTACACTCCTTTCCCATATAGTTCTCCTGGTACAACCTTTGGGAGAAGATTCCCCTGCAAGCCACAGCTTGCATTGTTCAGCCCTTTAACCACTGTGAGGGACTGGAAGGTCTGTTACTCTGCAACGCTATTACTTTTCACAGAATTGCAGAGACATAGAATGGGACAGATTTGAAGGGACCACAGAGGATCATCTGATCCAACCTCCCTGCTCAAGCAGAGTCATCTTAGAGCACATGGCACAGAATTGGGTCCAGATGGTTCTTGAATATCCCCGGTGAGGTAGACTCCACAACCTCCCTGGGCAATCTGTTCCAGTGCACAGTCACTTGCACAGTGAAAAGTTCTTCTCATATTCAGGTGGAACTTCTTGTGCATCAGTTTCTGCCCTTTGCTTCTTATTTCTTGGCACCACTGAGAAGAGCCTGGCTCCATCTTCGTGACATTGTCCCTTCAGATATTTATATACATTGACAAGATTCCTTCTCAGTGGTCTCTTCTTGAGGCTAAACAGGCCCAACTCTCTCAGCCTTTCTTTATTAGAGAAATGTTTCAGTCCCTCAACCATCTTTGTTGCCCTCTGATGGACTCGCTCCTGGAGTGCCATGTCTCTCTCATACCAAGGAGCCCAGAACTGGACATAGCACTCCAGAAATCGCTTCACCGGGGCTGACTGGAAAGGCAGGATCACCTCCCTCAACTTGCTGGCAATGGTCTTCCTAATGCAGATCAGGATGTATTGGCCTTGATCACAAGGGCACACTGCTGGCTCAGGGACAGCTTGTTGTCCACTAGGGCTCCCAAGTCTTTCTCTGTAGAGCTACTTTCCAGCAGGTCAGCCCCCAGCCTGTGCTGGTGTAGGGAGTTATTCTTCCCCAGATGCAGGATTCCACATTTGCCTTTGTTGAACTTCAGATGGTTCTTCTCAGCCCATCTCTCCAACCTGTCAAGGTCCTTCTGAAGGGCAGCACAGTCCCCTGAGGTATCAACCCCCTGGCCCAGCTCTGTGTCATCAGCAAACTTGCCAAGGAATTTGGCCCTTCATCCGAGTCATCAGTGAACAAGTTAAACAATATTGGACCAGCACTGAACCTTGGGGGACACAACTAGTGACAGACCTCCAACTAGACTCTGTGCCACTGATTACAGTTCTCTGGGATCTGCTGTTCAGCCAGTTCTCAATCCACCTCACTGTCTACTCATCCAGTCCACATTTCCTGAGTTTACCTATGAGAATGTAGTGAGAGAGTGTGGAAAGCCTTGCTGAAGTTGAGCGAGACAATATCTACTGCTCTCCCCTCATCCATACAGGCAATTTCATCGTAGAACACAATCAAGTTCCTTGAGCGTGATGTACCTGTAGTGAATCCATGCTGACTACTTCTGATCAGTTTCTTGTCCTCCATGTGGCTATAGATTGCCTCCAGAATGAGGTGTTCCATCATCTTTCCAGGGATTGAGGTGAGGCTGACAGGTCAGTAGTTTCCTGGGTCCTCCTTCTTGCTGTTTTTGAAGACCAGGATAATATTTGTTTTCTTCCAGTCCTCAGGCACCTCCTGATCACTATGACCTCTTGAAGATGATCATGAGAGGCCTCACTGTGGTGTCCACCAACTCCCTCAGCACTCATAGACACAGCCCGTCGGGGACCATGGACTTGTGGTTGTTAACTTTATCTAGGTGTTCTCTAACCCAATCTTTTTGACCAAGGGAAAGTCTTCCAAGATTCCTTAAGCCTAGTCTCCTGGGTCAGAGAACTCTGAGGGCTGGTCTTGTCAGTGAAGACTCATGCAAAGTATTCAGTAACTTTGCTTTCTCTGTTTCCTCTCTTACCAGGGTCCATTTAGTACCATTAGCAATGAGTCCATAATCCATTATTACCACTTAGTAATGGGCCCACAACTATCCTTTTTTTTACTTTTGTTATTATGTATTTGAAAAAGTCCTTCTTATTATCCTTGACATCCTTGGTCAGATTTAATTACCTGTGGGTCTTGGCCTTCCTTGTCTCATTTTTGCTTACTCTGACAGCTTCTCAATATTCATTCCAAGCGGTCTGACCCTGTTTCCATATCCCATGTGTTTCCTGCTTATGCTTGAACAATGACAGGAGTTCTTTATTCATCCATACTTGTCTCTTTCCCCCTTTGCCTAATTTCTTGCTGTAGTGGGTTGACCCTGGCTGTACTCCAGGTACCCACTAAAGCCGCTCTCTCACTCCCCTCTGCAACTGGACAGAGGAGAGAAAAAAAACAGTGAAGGATTCATGAGTTGAGATAAGGGCTGGGAGACATCACTTACTGATCACCATCAGGGGCAAAACAGACTCAAAGTGGGGATATTAATTGAATTTATTACTAACAGGATCAGAGTAAAAGAATGAGAAGGAAAAAAAACTCTTCAAAACACCTTCCCCCCACCCCTCCTTCCTTCCATGTTCTCCCTCCTTCAACCCAGCGGCGTAGGGGGATGGTGAATGGGGATTGTGGTCAGTTGTTGTTTCTGGTGCTGTTTAGAGAGAGAAGTCCTTCCCTTGTTCCCATGGGATCCCTCCCACGGGAGACATTCTTTGATGGACCTCTCCAGCGTGAGCCCATCCCACAGACAACAGTTCTTCATGAAGCTGCTGTCCCATGGGTCACTCCTCCATGGGGTGCAGTCCTTCATGAATGACCTGTACCAACGTGAGTCCCCCACAGGGGTCACAAGTCCTACCCAGGAAAAACCTGCTTTGGCGTGGACTTCCTTCTCCACAGGTTGCAGGTCTTCGGCAGGACCCTGATCCATCTTGGGCCTCCCACGGGGTCACAGCCCCCTTCATGCATCCTCCTGCTCCAGCATGGTCTTCTCCATGGGCTGCAGGTGGGCCTCTGCACTCTGATGGTCCTCCATGGGCTGCAGGAGCACAGTTGCTCCATCATGGGCTGCACCATGGGCTGCAGAGACCTCAGCTCCAGCACCTGGGGCACCTTCTGCGTTGATCTTGGTGTTTGTATTGTTGTTCACATGTTCTCACTTCGCTCTTCCCTGGATGAAATTTTTACCTACGCAACAACCTTCTGTTCTTAATTATGTTATCACAGAGGTGTTACTATCAATCCTAATTGTATAGGCCTTGGCCAGCAGCAGGAAGCCCATCCTGGAGCCGACTGGCATTGGCTCCACCAGAGAGGGAAAGCTTCTAGCAGCTTCTAACAGAAGCCACCCCTGTAGCCCCCCCATTACCAAAACCTAGCCACAGAAACCCACTACATGCTCATCAGGATGCATTGTTCTTGAGTCTGGAGGAAATGATCTTTGAATATCAACCAACTCTCTTGAAACCCTTTTCCCTGTAGGGTCTGTTCCCGTGGGATTCTTCCAAGAAGACCCCTGAAGAGGTTGAAGTTCGCTCTCCTGAAGTCTGTGGTTGTATTCTTACTTGTTGCTCTACTTCCTCCTTGCCCAATACTGAACTCCACAATCTCATGGTCATTAGATCCAAAGCTGTCCACAATTTCACATCAGCAACAAGGCGTTCCCTGTTTGTTAGCAGGGGGTTGAGCAGCACGCCATTTCTCTTGAGATCATCCAATACCTGTGACAGGAAGTTGTTTGACTCTGGTCAAGAGTTGCTGCTGGTTCCTGATTCTTCTGTCTACTGTTTCTTGCATAGGACTGCCACACAACCAAGGACACCCCTATTTAGAGCTGTTACAGTTTCAGGCTCAAGAAATTTTGTGTAATTCCTACCATCTTTTCACAAATCCTGACAGGATGTATAGTAAGCTCTCCTCTTCACATATTTGGCATGTGACATCAGAAACTAGACAGAATACTCAATCATTTAATTTGCTTGATTGACCCAGTTGACACACCAGCAGCTAGGCACCGGGGAGAAAAGTGATCCATTGTTGGGCAAAGGTGAGCAGAGATGAGTACTCATGCAGAACTACTCATGAGTTAATTATATTTACTATTTTTTCTTAAGAAAGACATTTTCATTCTGTACCTATCTCAGACAAAATTCCTCAGGGAGGAGGAGTCATGATATTTTCACTTAAGTTGACTATGAAAATTTCAGTTGCTATTTAGTAAGGAAGGCACGAAAGAAACAAACCTCATTTTGCTTACCCTTGTTTCTATGCTATTGATGTGATTACTGAACATCAATTAGCACAGATGAAATTTCTCAGAGGATTTTGGATTAAGACTAGAGAAAGGTCACAGGTAAAGCCAATTTATTAAAATGTGCATTTAGCTTTGTCGTCTTTGCCCAAACCACCAGCAAGCTTGTGAGTTTTCAGGTAATAGGAAAAAAAAAAAAAGAAATTTATTGTTATGTTTATGATGACTGTAGTTCTTGCTATTGCTCTGTCTCTTTTGAAGTCTGGAAATGTTATTTGTTTTCTCTCTGGTACCAATACTGATCATAGCAGGCAAGCATTTCCTTCAAAAAAGCCATGTCTCAGCTGGCATTAATTGCTCTTCTCAATGGCAAAGTCAGGACAAAGGCCAAGGACTGAATGGAAATGAAGCTCCAACCTCTGTCTGGTCACTCCTGGTCAGAGTTGAGGTATATGGAAGAATTATTAACTCAACTGCATGGTACTTGTTCTGTGGATAAATTGAGAATTTCAATCTTCTGGTCTGTCAATCCCAAAACCTTTATGGGTGCTATATATTTTAAAGAAAGGAAGAAGGAAAGAGCAGAGGGGAGGGGAGGGGAGAGGAGGGGAGGGGAGGAAGGGGAGGAAAGAAGAGAGAGAAAGAGGGAGAGAAAGAGAGAAAGAAAGAAAAAGAGAGAAAGAAAAAGAGAGAAAGAGAGAAAGAAAGAAAGAAAGAAAGAAAGAAAGAAAGAGAGAGAAAGAGAAAAAGGGAGGGAGAGAAAAGAAGGAAAAAAGGAAGGAAGGATGGAAAGAAGGAAGAAAGGAAAGAAGGAAGAAAGGAAGGAAGGAAGGAAAGGAAGGAAAAGAAGGAAAGGAATGAAGAAATGGAGAAATGAAGAAAAGAAGAAAGAAAGAATTATTGACTGTACTTCTAGTCATAGTAAAACCATTCTAGGTGTACATCTTTGTCATAATCTATTTGCTTTTAGCCATAAAAGATAGAGTAGTGGAAATATATGTAACGAAATGTTGTCAACTGCTGCAATTTCACCCTTGCATCATCAACCATTATGTAATTATCTCCCAGTGTATCTGTCATTGAAGTTCAGTATGTATACACTACTTATTAAAGAAATGTGTTTTTGTTCACATTCAAAATAGCTAGGAAAATAAACACAAATACAAAAATAGTATGTACACACATTTGAAATAAGGTATTATATCTCTTCTGCAGTCTTTAAGGTTGATCATTGCAATAGATATATTACCTAGTTTTATTAAATCATTTATTTTAATGCATATAGGAGCTCAATATAAATTACCACAGTAGAAAAAGGTAAGAAATTACCTCTATATGCACAATTCAACCCTGTCTGATAAAATGGGAAAAAAAACCTGTCAAAGTAGAGCTAAATATTCTTTTGAACATGTGACAATTCAAAATACAGTACTACATGGTTCTAAATGAAGTATAAAGTTGTAAATCTTGCTTCAATTTTTTTTTTTAAATGATCAGTTAAATGCTGAAACGTCATGGGAAGAGGAAACGACCTTCCTGAACTCTGTGGACTTTCCAAATGTAAACAATTTTCTGATGACATTAAAACATTCACTAGAAAAATTTTCGAGTAAGAAGGCAGTTATCATGAGTTCATGAACAACAGAAGTCAAACTGGTCAAACTGAAGGGAAATAAGCAAATGCACAGGCAGTCTAAGCAGGGACAGGTATCCTAGGAAGAGTATAGAGACATTGTCTGGTTGCGTAGGGATGGGTTCAAGAAGAAAAAGGTGCTGCTAGAGCTGAAATTAACAAGGGATAAAAAGAATAACAGGAAGAGCTTCTACAGGTTTGTCAGTCAGAAAAGAAAGCTCAAAGAAGGTGTAAACCCCAATTCTCTCCCAATAAACAGTGCTGACAAACTGGTAAATGAGAAGACTGAGGTTCCCAATAAACTTTTTACCTCATTCTTCCCAAACCTCTTGAGTAGATGGACTCCAAGACAGGGACTGACAGAGCAAAGTTGCTCCCACTGTATGAGAAGATCATGTTCATGACCACTTGAGACACCTGAACATATGTATATCTGTGGGACCTAGAGAGATGCATCCTGAAGTCCTGAGAGAACATGCTGATGTGATTGCCAAGCCAGTCTCCATGATATTTGAAAAGTCATGGCAGTCAGATGAAGTCCCAGGTGACTGGATAAAGGGGAACATTGAACCTATTTTTAAAACAAGTGAAAGGAGAACCTTGAGAACTACCAACCTGTCAGCCTCACCTCTGCCTCAGAAGTTCAGGTAACTCCCAGTATCAGTACAGTCTGGGGAATGAAGAGATTGAGAGCAGCCCTGCTGAGA
Organism: Manacus vitellinus; assembly: GCF_001715985.3. Taxonomy (NCBI): domain Eukaryota; kingdom Metazoa; phylum Chordata; class Aves; order Passeriformes; family Pipridae; genus Manacus; species Manacus vitellinus. Next base: position 56,597,575 of record NW_021939396.1, on the reverse strand, counting down.
AGGCTATCACAATTAAAGAAAAGAAGTCTGGAGCATTACAGCAGAACCTCCAAAAAGTGTGTATTAACTTACTGTGTAACATTTGCTAATGTTGAAGGAGCATGAATTATCTTTATTGGTTGGGGGAAGAAGAAAAATTTTTTCTGAGCAGAACAACAGGCAAAAGTTGTCATGATTAGATCACACAGCTCAGTGCTCAAAGAACAGCAGGTCAATTCTCTAAATTATTTTAGCTGAATATTCCTTCCTATGCTTTCTTTATGCAGTGGTGAAGCACAGCATTTACCTGAAACCTTCAACTGCTGTAAATTAAGGTAGCTACACTGAAGTCAGTCACTCATGTACTTCAGTAAAGCTATATGGTTAAATGTGAGAATTTACTAAAGCATGCTTTTTTCCATCTTGCATAAAAACTGAAAAGAAAAACATAATGTTCTCAAGATGTTTCGAGATTACTGATACCACCAGACCAAAGGGTAGAAACTTATAATATGGAATTTCACTGCATTTCAGCACCCTGACGTTGTAAAAAACCAAAATCTTTAGTGAAATGAACACAAAATTATTGAGACATTTTGAGTCTTAATTTGCAAACATACTGTGGGAGTAACATTATATAGTGCATTTTTGCTGTCATGGGAAAAAACATTAAAAATTCGTATTTATATTTTTAGTTTTATTCATAGGATTACTTGATATAAACTGACAACTTGTCATAGCCTGAAATATTCTATCATTTTTTTGGACTGAAAAGAATTTTCTAGATGAAACAATTAGAGTTGTAAGGACTGTTTTGAAAAATGAGAAGTGTAATAATTATTTATTTATAACAAAATTATAATTTTCAGCATTTCTGAGAAAGACAAAAATGTATCCAGGATAGCAGAACAAATAAATGCATACAATTGCTATCCAATAAGCACTATTAATTATTTTTATCCTGTGGTATATTGGCATTGTAAAATATAGATATTGATAATATTTATTATGTAAGACTGTTCTTAACAGTGCAAGAACTAAAAAGGAAATGAATGAATCTAGGCATTTTGGCAATGCATTCATGTAGTGTAACCACAGAACATTCCACATCCAGAGTCTTGGTAGAATAGCAATAAACCCCATCCGTTTAAAAAAAAATCAATTAGGTCATTTGCAAAGAAAACTTGTGACAGTTTATGATTATACAAAATGTTGATGTTATAGAAGATGTTGGTGCTATATTTAATGAATCCTAATAATCCTGTGGGAAGGGGGGAGCATTATGATTTCATCAGGGAACATCTTTGAACAAGACATGGAGAGTGATTAAAGAAGATGTTAAACTACTTAATTATTTGTTTGTTTATTAGTTTTTTCAGAATAAAAAAGAAAAGCTTGTCAAGAAATATTTTCTTTTGATTAACAGTTTTTCTGGAACATGTTAGAAAATGTCAAATAAGTTGGCTTATTCAAGTAGGTCTGTTCTCATTGAGCACTTGAGAAACTTAGCTTCTAGAGTTAACACAACAGATGAAAGCAATTACTCTTCAAATTGGTGGTTGGTCTCCATGAGCTCTCATCTATTCCTCTACTCTATTGCAAAGATTCTCTTTCCTGTACTTCCTTTTAAAAAAAAAAATCTGGAATTATTCTTTGCAGGTGCAAACCCTTCCAATATTTTTTAACATGATAATGAAAGCATATTTGTGAGTCAGCTCAAGAAACCGTAACAGGGGAAACCAGCCTAATGAAACACAGGTTTTTTTTTCTTTATTATTATTAAATCTAATCTACTATTATTTTACTTATAATTCTTTTATTTAAAGTAAATTCTTAGAGCTGGTTCCTCCAGTACAGTAACATCTCTTATTCTGTTAGAATAATTATCCTAATAAAAGCTGCTAACTACAAGCTGAAATAACTTCACACATATATAAGAACCATTAAGAACACAGACAAACACATGATAGCAAACTGTAATTTTGACTTGGAAACAGCTTGGTTCTAAAAGCAATTATACACTTATTTCCTGTATATATAAAAGTAAGTCAATTTGCAAACATTTTTACTCTGAATAATGTTATACACTTATTTAGTTGAAGAAACTACTTGAATAAAAAGGCAGGAAGAGAGCAAGTGGATAACCCTAAAACTTTAAATTCTATTTTTAAGTCTGTGAGACAAAATGCAATAATAAACTCATGCACTAGAATAAATGTGTATTTTGCCCACGGAGCTCACCAGACAAGACAAACAACACATACAGAGACACTGATGAACTATACATGTACCCTCTGCAGAATATTGCCTGGATTTTGTTATCTATTGCACAACGTTACTGAGGGATTAGAATTAGTAGAGATGGCATTAAAATGTAAAATTTAGTTCTGCAACTATGAAGCTGAAGTTGAATGTTCAACTATTTTTACTTTAAATAGGCTTTTTTCTCTCATTTGTAACAATCAAAATATTAAATAACTCCTTACATTTAGAAAGAAAGAAAAATCACAATTGATATTCCTCCTTGGTTTCCGTCTTCACAGAATCACTGAATAGGAAGGAACCCAGAAGGATCACCAAGTCCAGATCCTGGTTCTGCACAGGACCAGCCCCAAGGGTCACACCATGTGCCCAAGAGTATCATTCAAATGCTTCTTGAACTCTGGCAGGCTTGGTGCTGTGACCACTTCCCTGGAGAGCCTGTTCCAGTGCCCAGCCACCCTCTGGGTGCAGCACATTTTTCTAACATACAACCTAAACCTCTCCTGATACAATTTCAGACCATTCCTTTGGGTCCTGTCACTGGTCATCACAGAGAAGAGATCAGTGTCTACCCCACCTCTTCCCCTTACAAGGAGGTTGTAGACTGCAATGAGGTCTCCCGTCAGTGTCCTCTTCTCCAGGCTGAACAGACCAAGTGATCTCAGCCACTCCTCATACAGCTTCCTCTCAAGGCCCTTCACCATCTTTATTGCCCTCCTTTGGATGCTCTCTAATAGCCTAATATCATTCTTATATTGTGGTGCCCAAAACTGCACACAATATTCAAGGTGAGATCACACCAGTGCAGAGCAGAGAGGGAGAATCACCTCCCTTGACTGACTGGTGATGTTTTACCTGATCCCACCCCCTGGACACGGCTACCAGAGCACTGCTGACTCATGTGCAACTTGCCATTGACCAGAACCCCCAGGTCCCTTTTTGCGGCACTGCTTTCCAGTATCTCGTTCCCCAGTCTGTACAAACATCCAGGGCTTCCCCATCCCAGATGCAGAATCCAGCACTTTCCCTTGTTAAATTTCATATGGTTGGTGGTTGCCTACTCCTCTAATTTGTCAAGGTCTCTCTGCAGGACCTTCTTGCCTTCAGGGGAGTCAACAGCTTCTCACAGTTTTGCGCCGCCTGCAGAGTTGCTTATTATCCCTTCCAACCCTGTGTCCAAGTCATGTATGAAGATGTTGAAGAGTACGGGGCCCAAGATGGAGCCCTGTGGAACACCACTAGTGACAGGTAACCAGCCTGATGTCTTCTGCTATATTACCTGAGTCTTTCAACAGTATACACAACAAAACACATAGCAAAGCACAGTGAGATGATTTAGGAATAGAATTTTGACTCATACCTGAATTATTTTGGATTTATGAGCTTAATTCTGGCTTCTATAGCTTTTGCAAATACTTTCGGGGTAGCTACACTTCATGAATTTGTCAGATTCTGATTTCAATTTCACTCCCAACTTTTGGTACAATTTCCCGGATACTATAGGTGTTATTTCTGATTTACATTAATATTAGTTCAGTAAGATTTAGTGCCACAACTATTCTGGAAGAATATTCTAACATACCTCATGCCTGTCAGCTAATTATGTCTTTGAAGACTTATATTTTTGACATAATAGACACTAAAGCATGTATTTATACAGTTATATTTTATATATAAATTATTCTTTAATTCTTAAAATATAGAAGATTGTTCAGGCACTTGCATATTATTGACTGATGTTATTCCTCTTTTCTCTAGTTCCCACAGAATTACAAAATGAATTTTAACAATAAACGGTTATCATGATAGAAGGGAAGCTATTGCAGGCTTTTCATTAAAATTGTCTGCCATGAGATAGAAAGCAGTAGAAAATAATGAGATGAAAAACAATTCTTTAGTTATAAGAGGACTCCATTACCTTCTAGATGTTATCTGTCATTACACCAACAACTAAATACTTTTCTACAGAATGCATAATGCTTTTAGCTATTTCTTTGGGGATTTATTTTAAAAACGCATCCACAGTAAAGATATGCAAATGTCACTGGAACCGGACAAAGAAGGGACAGAGACGTTGTGGTTGGTACTACAGCTAAAGACCAGATTGTGAAAGATGATGTCCCCACACAGAAGATATATCTGTTGCTCTGAGATAGTAATCCATGCACAAGACCAATAAAATGGGAAAAAATCTTCTATGGTCTAAACTTTTTACTATTCAAAGTACCAAAATTATCACGGAAAAGTTGGGTGTCAGGTCAGCTCTGTATATTCTCTTGGAATTTACTGTAGAAAAAATAATGTAAGATTTCACTATTAAGGTTCCCTAAGCTCACTAAGCTTTTTAAGTACTTTTTTTTAAAGTACTTATGAATTGTGCATCATTCTATAGGTGTTCTTCAGACACAATTTGTTATCTTTTTTTCAAGTTAATTCTCTTTTTTTACTGAAAACTGTGAGACAGCAGATATGGCAATTAATTAAGGACACAATGGGAAAATATAACTAGTGACTGCACACTTAGATGACAACACAAACTTAGTAGGATATAACCAGACCCCGCAACTGACATCCCAGTTTTCATTGGAGGACTCACTGGACTTAACAGTGCTTCCAACAGGCACCTTTTTCTCTTGTCCCTTTTCAGCAATTCCCTAGAGTCATAGAATCATTTTGGTGGGAAAACACCTCTAAGGTCATAGGGTCCAACCATTAAGCTAGCACCATTGAATTAACCATTAAACCATATCCCCAAATGACACATCCATATGCTTTTTGAATACTTCCAGGGATGGTGATTCCACCACTTCTCTGGGCAACCTGTCCCAGTGCCTGACCACCCCTTCAGTAAAGAAGTTTTTTGTAATATCCAATCTACATCTCCCCTGGTGCAACCTGAGGCCATTTCCTCTTGTCCTATTGCTAGAAGCCTGGGAGAAGAGGCTGACTCCCACCTTGCTACAATCTCCTTTCAGGTAGTTATAGAAGTGAGAAGGTTCACCTGTAAGCTGCCTTTTCTCCAGGCTAAACAACCCCAGTTCCCTCAGTCACTCTGTTAGACAACAGATCAGTGATTACTGCGTCAGAACCACCTTGTGGGGGGTGTGCATGTGTGTGTGTGTGTGTGTGTGTGTGTGTGTGTGTGTGTGTGTGGAGGGGGAAGAGATGGATCGAATCTCATGGAGGTGGGTGGTGTTGTATCCCTCATGGCAGGCCCCTGGAACACACATGGGGAAGCCTCAGAGTAACTGTCAGTCACAAACAGCCCAGGAAAACTATAACACAACACATCTCCTGGAGCCCCTAACCCTGCTCAGATTGGCAGGGACAATGAGGACACTGCCTCTCACCCTGACCTGGACTCCCAGAGTGACTGATGGGTCAGAGACCCCACCTGGAGGGATTGGCCATAAGACCAGAGGAGATAAAATGAAAGGCATATGTTTGCCACGTGTCTCAGCCCTGCCATTGGACTTGTGAGAGCTGGTCTTCCACAAGGTTTCAGTGGTAGCTATATTATCTGCCTCTCCCTCTTTCTCCATCTCTCTTCTTGCTCCCTCTGCTTCTCTTTCTTTGTTCCTTTCTTGATGCTTTGGGTGGCTTGGAGCTGGAGGGATTGGATTTTGACTTAAGTGTTGTGGATTGATTGGATCTTCAGTGTTGCAGATTAGTATGTGCTGAGTTGGTATTGTGGTGGAACATTTTGCCTAGGTTGTGTAGTGCCTTTTTTCTACCTTTGCCAAGTTCCCTTATTTTCTCCCCTAAATTAATAAAGAAACCCCTTGGGTTCAAGTCCATGGCTTATTCTCTTAACACTATCTCAAGGTATTAAAGAACCCTATATCTATATCATCTATATCTATATCTGTATCTATATCATCTGTATAATCTAATCGATATCTATCTATATCTATATCATCTATATCTATATCTATATCTAATTTATATCTATATCTATTAAAATAAAACTCCTAGCTGAGCCCTTGAGTCCACAGCTCTGGGGCTGGAGTCTTACACACTCCTCATAAGACTTGTGCTCCAAACCCTTCACCAGCTAGTCTGTCCTTTTCTGGACTTGTTCCAGCACCTCAATGTCTTTCTTATAGTGAGGGGCCCAAAACTGAACACAGGATTTGAGATGCAGCTTCACAAGAGCTGACTACAGAGGGGAAATCACTTCCCTGGTCCTGCTGGCCACATCATTTCTGATACAAGCCAGGATGACAGGCCTTCTGGTCCACCTGGGCACACTACTAGCTGGTGTTCAGCCACTGTCGACCAGCACCCCCAGGTCCTTTTCCAATGGGCAGCTTTCCAGCCACCTTTTCCCCAGACTGTAGCACTGTGTGGAGTTGTTATGATCCAAGTGCAGAACCCAGCCTTGTTGAACCTCATACCATTAGACTTGGCCCACCAATCCAGCCTGTCCAGATCCCTCTGTAGGGCCTTTGTACTCTTCTTTATTTGCTTTCACATAACCACCTAAAAACTATGACTTTTCTAGGTTCAGAACATTATACAGCTTTACCAAAAACGCATACAAGCAGTTGAGCATCTATAGCATAGTAACACTCAGTTTCCAGCTTATCAGTTGTCCTGGTATCCTTGCTTGAAATACCTCCTGGAAGGTTGACAACACTGACAGGCCCGTGCTTGGCAAAATTGGTTTTGATTTCCAGTCCCTTGAAATAGATCGAAATGTAGGTATTATATGTCCAATCATGTAGACTTTAAGGATTATTTAAATGAGCCTTTTTAGATAAGAAGATATTTGTAATGACTATAAATTCTTGTGAACACAGATGTAATCAGGGTCCTAAAAACATAATCTATTTATCTATCTAAATCAAAAGGGTTTACCATAGCTTTTTTTTTTTTTTAGTGTAGTAGTCTGACCAAATATTAGTGTTATTGAGAAAAAAATTACAAAAGGCTTTTTTAAAAAAAATTCAAAACTATATAAGTTCATATACATTTATTGTTGGGTTTTTTTTATTCCACCAACAAACAGGATAAAAAGTGGTACTTGAGAGTACTTGCAGAAGATGACTTGCTTACCAAATTTCTTTTCCAGGTAAAAAGTAGAGAGCTTTCCATCATCATCATCATTTTTTAGAAAAAAAAAAAAGGGGGGAAAAAGAGCAATATTCAAGAATGATAAATTGAGAAAACTTTATTAAAATATAAATTGCTTCAACTGAGAGGATTTTTTTTTCAGAAATGGATCTAACAGCTTAAAGGTCCTATTTCTCTCCATCTATTGCATTATTAATCAAATAATTAGAGCATAACTTTAGTCTCTACACATATCAAACAAAGTAATTTTTTTTTCTTTCAGCTTTACAGCAGATTTTTCTGTTTGAATACCTGGTACTGATTAGTCTTTGGTATGAGCAGCCTGTTTTTTATGTATCTGTTCATATTGAAATAATGCCAAGAAATTACATTAAAGAGACTAAATTGTAATGTATTTCAAACATTTCTTTTATATATCAAAAACATGCTCTGATTCCAGCTAAAGGCAAAGAAAAGCTACTGTTTAATCTTTAAGAGCTACACTAGACACTAATGCTTATCAGTATAGCAACCATATAAAACACACACCTAAGAAAAATTGCTGGTACAGTAGTGGGGTTTTTTGTGCTCTGAGAATGTGAATAATCAACTGAAGTATCCCATAGGCAATCACTATTTCCTATAGATTAATGAAGTTTTGTGTTTGGATCAGAATCATCAAAGCTCCAGGACAAAGCATCAGGGCTCCAGGAATGCTGTAATATGGATGTTCAAAATCATAGCTTTTTAGAAATTACATACTGAGAAAAACACTTAAATCATTGAAGTGTTTTTCAAAACCTTGATCAGAATCTCTAAGGGATGTGTAGCAATGGCTGCTACTTTCTTTAATGGATTCTAAATTCAATCTTAGGGACTGACATTTTCAGTTCTCTTCCTTCTACTCTCCCAGACTATCCTTCAGAAACAATGTATATTACAGGGATTTTTTTCTAAGTATGATACCCAGTCCCCTGATTTATCTGGATGCTTAGATTTCTTTATCCTTTGATGTGTTCAGTCATAAGAAGAATTCTAGAGGAATAACCTTTTGTCACTGCAGTGACTGCACTGGAGGCACCAGCTCTAATAATATCCTAGTTCTCCCATACCCTCCACCTCTAAAAGCAGTGCTGGCAGACAGCACATATGTGACACAGTGGCCCTGATGCTCCCTGGCTCCTCAGCCCCACAGCTCACAAGTGTTGAAAGAGCCCTATAACCAACTGTCCTCAAGTGCCAGCACCAGTATCAGAAATCATGTTTGTCACCTGGAGCATGGTGACCTACTTTTGGCTGCCCTGTCCAGGTACTAGATTAGAAGTTTTTGATGTGCAGTTTCTTCCAAAGCAAAATCATCAGTGACAATTTTATCACAGTCTTAGGGAAGAAAATATGCTTCTTCCACACAGACTTCTGATCTGATTGTTTTCAATACAGAGTGTGTGGGAGTTTTATATCTCACATCTGTTGGGAGGGCAGCAGTGGAAAGTTTTAGTAGGCTTCTTCAGTCACTAAGACAACTCTGTTTCAACCCTCCATGGAAATGCTGTGATGCCTATCTCTTAAAATAACTGCCATATTTTTGGGGGGTTTCTTCTGTGGTTATATTCCATAATTTTCTTTATTATTAAATTATAATCAGTTGTCATTTGTTTTGAGAAACTTGAGATATTTTCTGAATCCTCAGCAGTGATGCAAACAGGTGAGGCATATCTTTCACATTTATCACTAAATCCATAAATTAGAAAACATCTTTTACAAAACCCTTTCAACTTTCCTGTATGTTAGAAAATGGAAATAACTTCAGACCTTAGTACACTTCCTTGATAGCTCTCTGAAGCCTCTTTGCTATCATTAGGCAGTCTTCATAAGCAACCTGTCAAGTAGAGGGTGATTACTTCTTTTTTTGCTTTCCAATGCAATACCAGCACTGAACATTTATATAGCAACATAAATAATTTCCACTTCTGATGTGGCTTGATGACTCACTGTCAATTAGCAATTTTGCCATTCCTTATTAATGCAGTAACTTTGCTTGCAAGGATTATTTTGAGATGTTAACCCTGGATTCAGAGATTTCAAGTTTTAGGTGGTAGCTTTGTATATTGCCTACTGCTGCTACTTGCTACTGTTTTCCTAATTGATTCATCAATGTATTTGGATTAGACTCTCTACATAGACAGAATCACTTGCAGAAAAAAATTTTCCACATGTTTTGATCATAAATAAATTTTGTTACTGTTAACTATGTTATGTGGGTTTTCTACAGCACTAAAAACACTATTTTTCATTGCTATAGAAGTCTTCTCTTGACTGTTTTAAGTTTCTTATAGTTATCTTGAGTATTATTGAATAATTTGTTGTTACTCTCTGAGTATTGATACTACTAAATCAAGGAGTGGCATGGCTTCAACAAAAATACTTTAGATATTTTTAAGTTATCTGGCTTACATCCTTAAATATCTTTTCTTTGTTTCCTAATGTTTTTTTGTCAAAGATAGCTTTAGGTTTCATTACTGTAAGAATGATAATTTAAGTATGCTCTTGCACAAAAACTGTTAATGTTAAAGTTATTGGTCAACTCTTAACTTGGGCATTTAAATCAGAACCATAAACAGCAGTTAAAATCCATGCAATATGGAGGGACAACACAAAATTAAATAAATGTTTGATAATACTATATATTGAGTGATGAACCTTTCTGAAAATAAAAAATAATGATATTTGAAACTAAGCATGATTTTTGGAGAGGAACTTTGTGAACTGAAAGTATTTCAGATAATATTTACATTTTTAGATGGAATCTTTGAGGAGGGTTTCAGGCATGGATGAAAAAGGTAAGGATTGTGAGGACAGTTTAGATACTGAACCTAAGAATGCAGAAACTGAAAGCCATTTTAAAACAATATAACAAATTTTTAAAAAAAACCTCTAAATAATTATTGTTTAATTTAGAAAGAAAGTAAATTACACATTTTATTAATGCAGATGGAATGCAGACTAAACACTTCTAGCTAACAAAAAGAATACATACAGCACCTAGTCACAAAGCAAGTCTAATTCAAATAGAGCAAGTTTAGTTCTTTCCAGATTATGCCAGATTCAACAAAATATTTTTTCCCTTTTATTCCTAGATATTATATTATGAATATTTAAGTTATTTTGTGTTCTTGAACTGTGGATACAGGAGTAATTTCACTTTAATCATGCCAAATGAATGCGAGTTTGAGCTGTTTAGATACTTTGGTCACTATGTGTTCATGATTATTCAGGGTTCAAGTATCATTTATTCAAGAGTATACAAAAATCAAAATCAGCCTCTAGATATCAGTAGCCATTTTCTATATTCTTAGGTTCCAAAAGGTGGAGTTTTGGTCACCTATTTTGAACAAACTTCTAAATAAGAGAACAGAATAGGAAACTGAAAGAAAATCTTTAACTCAAGTACCTCAACACTAAAGTTATTCTACAAAGAGCTCAAAATATTCACTTCAAGTTTACATTTAATTTCAACTTTAATTTTTTACCTCTTTGTGTTGTTTCTATTTAAGTTCCATTTAAGAAAATAATGCATTTTTAGAGTTCATTTTACATAAAAGTATGTGAAAGACATACAATATGTAGGCATTCTACTTTTTTAATAAAGTGTTTTTTAAAATGTAATAACCACTCTGCAATAGGGAATAGGAATGAGGAAACTCATGAAGTAGTGGAAAGCAATTTATCTTCACAGTCTTTTGTCTTTACAATGCTTGGCTTCTGGTTTGCTATGATTTGATTTTTTGCTTTTAATTTTCTGTCTGTGTATAGTGTACCACATGCAAAAGGCAGCTCTTTAATATTTTGTCCTAATCTGAAAAAAGTGAAATATCACTCACCTTACAATTATCTGATCAATATTTTAATCAAGTAAAGAGAAATTTCTCTAACTCCACAGAAATATTAAAATTCACTCTGTTAACACTTTTTTTTCTCTACAAAGAATAGTGAACAAACCTACATCATTCAGCCAGTAGTGTTGCTCAATGGACAAAGGCACAAATTAGTAAACTGAAGGTGTGAGAACAATGAACAGTCAGATTAGGATTCATTACTTTGCAGAAATTTTAAGGAAAAAAATAAGTACTTCATGAAGAATGTTTTTCTTTCTCATTTTTTCTAATATTTTTTATTTATTTCAAATAACAATAGAAGACAGAAGAAGAAAGAAAAGCTTAAAATAGTGTTTCTATTTGCATGTGTACCATTCTTAAAGCATGTTGAAAGATCAGAAAGAATTCCAGGGCTTTCATGGAGGTATTAAACAGGTTCTTAGAGAGGTTCATGGTTTGTTTTCAAAGCTTTGTGCTAGTGAGAACTCAAAAAGGTCAGAAAATCAGCTTATAGTCACATCTAAAGAAATATTTGGAACCGAAAGTCTCCTGTGATCATTTTCTGGATGGCAGATGGTTTAAATGGTTAAAATCTTTAATTTTCATTATGGAAGTTTGTAATCTTTTAAGAAGCTCCTGTACTCTTCTTATACATTTTATATGCTCCTCGTTGCCTCACCATTGCTTACTCTTGGTACTTCATAATAAAATTTACCTTCATAAGAATGAAAGAACAGCCACACATCATTAAATCAAAGTTTCACCCAACTCAGTATCCACAGTGTCAATTAGTGTATACATAGGGGAAAGCACAGGAAAGAAGACACGTGTAACATGATTTTAACTTGTTAAACCTTTACAATAAGATTATGTTAAGTTCAAGGACATCAGTAGCAATATTGTAACACTTGTACTTCCAGTGCATGTCCCCTAGAGGCTAAACAACAGTTTTCTTATTCGCTCCACAAGAGCAGTACCTTTTAAAGGGCAAACAGCATCTCATTAAAATCTGTAGGAAAAAAAATATTTAGAAAAAAGTTACGTCAAAAGTAATCTTTGATGTTTTTTCTTTCAGGAATCACTATAGAAAAAAACGTTATTCAAATAAGAGATAATTTAACAATAAATCGTATGAATATGAAGCAGTTACCCCTTAAATTTAGCCAGAGAAAAACTGTTAAATGAGATACAGTTAACCTAGCTCCTTAAATCCCGATTCAGAAGTCATGACACTCTAAATCTGTAGCTGTTCGAGCAGTGGTTAGGTGAATTAAATAAAAGAGTTTGCCCATTTCAAATATGTTCAGTACCTATTTCTCACTGCTTAATCTGTGTTTTTATTAACTGACACTGGTTATTAAAGTCTTATATAGAACAGACTTAAATTCAAGTGTAGTGTTCTTCATTTGGAATGAGTCTTCAATTTCTTTTCAGCTAAAAATATTCCTAGATGCAGCAGTATAAAACTTTGATTTCCTGAGATGACAGAATTATTTAGTTCCATTTTGCAATGAAATCCCCAAATATTAAGGTACTCAGAAGCAAATGTTAAAAACAAGTTATATTTCATATTGATTAAACATTGAATATAAGCAATGTTGAAATATTTTTTTCACTTTTGTGGTCTTTTTTTTTTTTTGAGGTCTATATTTATGTGTTTCAATCCAGTTGAAATGGGATATTTTCTTCCCCTATTCTGTTTCTTGCTGCTAATAGAAAACATTGTATTTAAAATTAGATATCTGATTATCTCTTTTCTAAATACTACAAATCCAAGGTCTGCTGTCCTTTTTCACCCAACATGTAAGGAAAGCATTACTTCAATCAGTGGCAAAAGTGTCAGAACGGGGATGCGGAGGGTAAACAGGAACAGCTGTTTGAGCAAAGGTGGCAAGGGATAGTAGAGTTAGAAACTAAGGCTGCAGACAAAATGAAGAATAAAGTTAGGAAATAAGGTACAGAGAGGGTTTCAGCTCATTTTAAAAACTGGCCAATAGCCTCTGCACAAATACTTGGGGATCATAAGTTTCTGTTTCAGTCAAGGTCTTCTTTCTCCTGCAGCAGCCAGTGACTGACTATTTCAGGAATTATTTCCTGCTTGGGAAAAGACTCTTCTGCAGTTAGGCAATAGATCATTGCAATGGGCTTGTTTAGCTTGAGAAAACTAGTATGCAAGTTTTAGAAGATCTTTGATGGAAATTTGATAAATTCCAGGAAAAATGAGAACAGGGAAATTCAGTGTGAGATGAAAAAAAGGCAATTCATACTGATGTGCAAGTCAATATCTTTCCTTGTAATATAATCAGATATTCTAGACAAAGTGAAAGCACTGAAACCAATGGTTAGGTTTTTCTTAAATCTGGCTAAAGAATTAAATATCTAATTAAGATTCTCAGTCAATGTTATTTTAATTGACTAATACATCATTCTGTTAACACTAATGGTAAATTAAATATGCTTGATCAATATTCAAACAATGAATTCTGGTTAATTGACATTGATCTTAATGGCCATTACTTTAAAATATTAGCTGATGTACATCCACAGCTGTAGAGATTACATATTACAATATTAATTTTCAGGATATCATTTGCAAGAAACATTAGTAATAGTTAGTGACTTTTCCTTATATATGAAGAGGAATTGCAACCAATCATCCCAGAAAATAAAATTAAATTATCGCCTTACGAATAATATATTATTTTTCTCATTACATTGTTTTCCCTTTTCCGCTAAAGTAACTACTCTGAACAATTAAAGACTTCTAAATCATAATTTACAAGCTATGTTGAATTATGTTTACATGTGAAATGAATTAAATGGATTAATTAAGAAAAACAATTGTAATAAAATGCAAGTAAGTAGAGAAAAAGAAAGCTGTAGACTAAGGAATTGAGATCAGATACCCAATTGTTGGATACACAAAACTCTTAATGCCCTGTGGAATGAGTGAAATTTAAAGTCATTCAGACTGGAATTTCCAGAAGGGGATAGCAGTAATTAATATCTCATTTTCCAGATGCTTGAGAGGAGTGAGCTTCAAGGAAAACAATACTCAAAGGATGATCCATGGCACTTTTTGAAATCCCTGTCAATAGTTATTTCCTTGTTAGTAAAGACAAAAGTACTATTAATTTCTAGTTTAAATTTTGGTCTTGTTTCATTTTAGATAACTAATAGAATCATGGCTCGAGAAGCCATTTGACATTTATTTGTACCCTATTATTTAGATTAATGTAGCAGGTAAATTCTAAGAGTTCACCACTATTTTAATTAGGGTTTTAATCAAGTTTAACCACTTATATTCATGTGTGGATTCTTCTGTTGCATATATATACTATACGTATATAGATATGCTAGAACTCATTAATTTGGTGAACAAATCAGGTCTAGTGTTTCAGGGGACATCTCAAAAAGCCTCACAAAATAGGAGATAGTCCTAACAAAAAGGTCAGGGGTATTGAAAATTAAAATTAGGAGCACTGTTTAATTTGCAAAGTATATCTTTCTACCAATAAGTAACCAGTGAACAGAAAACAACAACTATACAAGAATTGCACCTAGAATTGTTAGGCAAGTATTTGACTAAATTAATCCCAGTTTGTCCAGAGGATAAATTCTTATTTGGGAATAAATGCACAAAATTTCCTGAAGCAAATAGAAATCTTACTAGCATAACTGAAAGGAGACATTAGCAGAGCTTCATTTGACACATTGAGAACTTAGTAGGCATTAAAATTCACTGGGCTTAGTTCTCCCCTGAAACACTGAGACTTCACTTCATAGTCTACTGAGGTTAAATGGAAGCCCTCACAGAAATCCCACATAGCAACTCAGCAGCTTCAGGTCCCTCTTATGGCAAAGAACATATTATCTTGACTTCTACTCTTTTCCTGTCTATCACCTATTATCACAGTAACTTCACACCAGCAGTAAGCTACTAGGCAGTGAAACAGGAGGTTTGATTTGCCATTTTTCCACAAATTTTAAATGTCACCCTTGGCAAGTCATTTTGACTTATCTTCATTCAAATTCACAAAGCATCAAAATTCCAGTTGATTGCAGTGAGAAACAGGCTTCTAAATATCTCTCTAGATCTGGGGTTATTTCATCCAGGTCTGGGGTCCCCAGAACAGGAAGGACATGGACCTCCTGGAGTGAGTCCAGAGGAGGGCCTCTATGATCACAGATCTGGAACACCTCTCCTATGAAGACAGGGGGAGACAGCTGAAGTTCTTCATCCTGGAGAAGTCTTTGGGGACCTCTCATTGCAGCCTTATAGTACCTAAAGGGAGTCAACAAGAAAGATGGAGAGGGACTTTTTACAAGCGTGTGTAGTGACAGGACAAAGGGGAATGGCTTCAAACTGAAAGAGAGTAAGTTTAGATTAAATATTAGGAAGAAATTTTTCACTGTGAGGGTGGTGAGGCACTGGAACACGTTACCCAGAGAAGCTGTGTATGTCTCATCCCTGGAAGTGTTCAAGGCCAGGTTGGATGGGGCTCTGAGCAATCTGATCTAGTGGAAGTTGTCTTTGATCATGGCAGAGGGGTTGGAACTAGATGATCATTAAGGTCCCTTCTAGCCCAGGCTATACTATGATTCTATGATCTGACTTCAATATTGCTGTAAGGCCTGTAGTCCATGGAGCTCAAGTTTGCACTCACATCAGAGGCTTTATAATATTCACATTGCATTTGTTTAGGTTCTCAACTGCAGACTTAGCTGGTCTTACAATCAAATCAAAATTTGAGCACTAAAGAAGTTTAGAGAGCTGTGACACTTGATCTGTGACAATTAAACCATGCAGTTATTAGGAACAGGAGTGAACTATGTGCACCAAAAGTGGGCTCATCTCTGTTCCTTCAAATACTCTGTCAGCCAGATACAGATGTTGCATACCTTCTCTTCTCTATATTCACAGGATTTTATGCCTTGCTTTGGTATTAAGCCCTGTTAATTTGGGTCTGTTTTATTTGGGGGTTTCTTGATGAAGTAGGGTTGATGACCTATTGACCCTAATGGAAATATATTTCTAGACAGCCCATTAATGAGCTATAGTTCTACCTCTGTGAAAACTCTTTATATTGTCAGAGATGTCCCTGGCACATGATATTCAGAAATCCTGGGAGCATTATGTTGTTTTATTAGTATAATCTTACGTTGCTGGTCTAAGGAGACTGGGGAGGAGAGCCATGTTTCACGGATTCATTGAAGCCACCTTTTAGCACAGGCCATCAACAGCATCTCTTGATATATTTAGAAGAGTATAAACACATATCAATTGTGTTAGTTTGAATGAACACACAAGTAGGTACAGATCTGCACCTATGTTAGAAGAGCAGCTGAGCTTTTCATGGGTACAAATGATAAAAAATTCTAAGGACTATAAGGTGGTTACAACCATCCTGAGATGTCTGCCTCAGAAACCCAAACCTCAGCTTAAGTAAAGCTTCTAAATGATGTTCAAACTCTTAGGGAGAGTTGGGAACACAAGTAGACACACATAAGAACGCATAACACATGTGTGCATAAACGTTCACCCTATCTTGTTGGCCATGTGAAACGAAAAGATTGCTGATGGGAGCTACAAGTACCTAAGACAGATGGTATCTCAGGACAGATAAAGCAACAATTAAAAGAAATGTAACAGAGCATCAGCTCTGGATACACTCTGCAAAGTAGTGGATGCAGTTGCAGAGATGAGCTAATTAAAAGGGATTCAAAACCAGCTATATCTTGTTTTGTACCCAGCAATATGCTAAATATGGACACTAGCAGACCACCTGAAGCAGCAAATGACAACAGTAAAGGCTCTCAGGTCAGCTCTTTGCAGGGAAATTGCACCAACAAACGAAAAATAAACTAGCTCACAACATATGAATGTAATAAAAAAAGATAAAGGTAGCAAAAGCCGTTCTAAGACAACTCTTTTCTGTGACTTTACTTTTTGGATTTAAAACATTATCAACTCTTGCAAATTGTACAGGCAAACTATCATGAAGGAAATTGTATTGTTTAAACCATTCTTGGCTGATTTGATCTGACCTACACACCAGTGAGCCTTGGTGTTATGATTAAAAGAGTTGAAAACACTAAAGAATCCTAAAAGAGTTGAAAACACTAAAGAATCCAGGACTCTGATTTCAGAGTCTCAAAATTACAATTATTTAGATGGCATTTATACAATGGAATAGTCCCAGCGTTGGTCTTTGAGGCATGTACATTAAAGTATTGTGAGGGAAGATTTCATGGAAGAGACAACCTAAAGTGCTTACTTGGCAAATCTCAGCGAACTTTTCCATTGAACTGTTCATTTGATACCATAAATGTTATGTTCTTCGGTATAAAATATGACCTGAAATGCACATACCTTTCAACACTGCCATATTCAGTACTATATTGCTACTAAGACCCGGACTCTACATCAAGATGTGCTCTAGCAGGGAGTCTACATATAATAATAAGTCATAAATATTCAAACACTGGTGTTACACAATAGCTCCTTACCCCTATTATTTTATGCAGAATTGCTGAAATGAAAAAGGGAGAAATTTCTTACCAGTTAAATTTCTGTCAATAAATGTCTGAAAATATGGAGGATAGGTATTACACCTACATGGCATCTTTTACTCAGGAATGTTGAATTATAAGCCTATTCAAGTTGTTATATGACAACTTTAGAGGCTGATCAGATCTCCATTTTGCTAAGCAGCTATTACAGTAAGAATGATAATTTCTGTTTACCTACCTGCAGTTTCTAAAACCATTATCCTCCACAGTCAGGATATTTATTTCAGTAAGATGATAAAAATTGTCCTTACTCTGTTCAAGATGCTGTTCTGAGATGTAAATACTGCTTGGATTTGTTTGGGTTTTATTTCCTTATTACTGCCTTCACTGTAGGAAAAACCAGTAAAGTAGTAATAGTAAACATAGAAAACAGTTTACTTTGGTTTGCCTACGAAGCGAGGCCGAATCATAGCTGAACTCTGGAGACAAAAAAAAAAAAAAGGAAGAAGAAAAAAGGTTATCTCAACTTTCTCTGCCTTTCATTGTGATGTTGCATTAGTGATATGGCAGCAGGGAAAGAGAAACAAGAGAGAAAGAGAGTGGCCTCTGCAGTGTGAAAAATGGGACAAGAGTAGAAAGAATAGGAATGTAGGAAGTTTTGTGATATACAAAGACACCTTGTTAAAGAAATCCTAAGGTTTCAGAAGTTAGTGCTCCAGTTTCAGGAAAAGTTAAAAAAAAAATGAAAAAAACCTACACTCTTAAATCTATTTAATTTTGCATATTCTTTCCATGACAGAGACTTTTCTTAAACAATGCTGCACTATTTTTCAGAAACTATTATTGCTCTTTTGTCAAATATAAATATAAAGAACATCATATCCTGTACTTTTTTATATAGAGACATATATATGTATATTCTGGCACTGGGGTCTTTATATAGATTTTATTACCTGACACATTTTTATCTAGGACTCAGAACATTTGGTCTAGTTATTGTTTTCTGGATTTCATAAAGTTGTATCTACTGCAAGGTATATATAACAACTGATTTAATCATACATTTTTGTTTCCAGGAGTACTTTTCTTAATGCCATATTAATTCAAATGAAAAGACCTTTGCCATGCCCCAACCTCAGCAAAATTTGGCTTTTTTATCAAAATGGTATCATAGCTGCTTTTCGGTTGTATGGTTTGAAGAAATAAAAAAGTCTGCTACTGACCTATGTATGACTTGAGATTGGCCTTAACTTCAACATCTAAAGTTTAGTCAGCTTATCCCGGATAGGTATCTAAGCTAAATCTGTAGGCATCAGGAAAAAATAATGATAGTATCACCAGTGGATATCATAATCTGTCTCTTGGACAGATCTTCTTCAGCTGAGTATAAAACAAGCTGCAGTAATGGCTTGGTCTATCCTACTTGTAGTAAACAGCAACATTCAGTCACAACAGAGACATCCAAGGGGAATGATTTTTCTTAACCTTTGCTTAGTCAAATACGTATGCAAATATTTTATTATTTATAAAGAAAAGTTTAAGAAAAAGAAATCTTACTGAGCAGGACACAGAATTTTCCTTGTATCTCTGATTTTTTTTCTTACGGGTAACTTACTGTGTCCTCCATGTGGTGAATCCACCTCCAATAAAGTAGTATCTGCACATTTTGCAAATGTGAAGCGTTTGTTATATTCGAAATAAAGCTTAAAGAAAAATACAAATGGGATCAGTCTCTTAAAACTGTATCAAAGATACAGAAGCACAAACAACAAGAAATCGAATTTAAAACCCCTTAAACTCAAAAGAAATATCTAATTAACCCACTGGCCTCTTTTATTTGGAATGGAATTGAGTGAAGAAAAAATATTCAGAAGGTACAAAAAGTTACGGATGACATTATGATCAACAGTAATTTTTCCTGCTGTCAACAGAGTTGTACATACATTAAAAAAAAAAAAAAAGAAAGAAAAAAGAAAAAATGTAATAGAGATAAAGAACTATTGTCTGTATGTATTGAAAACTTAATAATTCCAGCAGAAAGATGCATTTCTAAACAATTTGACTTGTCCTAGGAACTCAGAATTCACTTACTAACAAGCATGAATTTGCTTTGTTTGGTTTACTGCCTTCTTAGGAGTTGATAACAGCTTTATTTAATCAAATTGAGTCCCTCACAAAATCCAGCCCTTCAAACACTTTTGAACTTCAAGTTCAGCTCCAAATACTGTTGTCAGACCTTATCACAGATTAATTCATATTACTCATTATATCCACTATGAGATTAACCTTTAGGATTAGTTGCAGTGCACAAACATTGAGGTACCCATAATACCTCTCAGAAAAAAATGTAAGGAAAGACTTAGTTTGAAGATGAAGCTACAAAAAATAAACAGAAAAAAAAGAAGGTATCTGGTTTTCCACTTTAATATTTTATTACAGGTAAATTTTTGGGTTTGGTGTTTTTGTAATTTATTTTTATTTTATTTCTATTTTTTTTTTAGTAAGGAAGCTAAAATTTTCCAGTGGAATTGGAAAATAGGAACCCTGACCCCCAAATACTTAGCACTGGTCCCAAAGGCACAAGGCAATTCTTGCTGATTTCAGGGAGAAACCCAAAAATCCAAGTGAGAGCATAATCCAGGCTCATGATTTCACCATAATGATAATTACTGCTAGTAACTTTCACAAAAAAAGTATGATGATAATTAGCAGGCAACAAAACATTATTCATTACTCAAAAGCACCTTAGCCCTCACACAGAACACACAGTGTGGAGTCAAACATCTGACAAAGTCATGTTTTGCATACCCATCAATAATAGTTCGAAAATAAAATGAGATGAATAGATTCCTAAATTACAGCCTTAAGGCAATATAGTAATAACAACAAAAAAAAGCCAAAACACCCATCATCTTGTCCCATCAAAGCAAGAGCATATAGCAAATCATTCTGTATATGCCACCCTTTACCCTTCCTTTTAAACAAATAGGGCAACAGATGTTGGAGTTGAAACAACTTCATGGCATTGAAAATATTTTTGGTATCATAAAAGACCATTCTCTAAACAAAAGTAAAAACAAAAAAGCTATCCTTTTTCATTTGTTTTTCTTTCCAAGTGACAAAGTTTCCCCACACTCTGCCTCAAAAGAGTATATTCCAGATTGACCAGACCGGACTAAGCAAGTGATGGTATCTGTTCATTTTAGCACAAGTTTGTTATGTAAAGTTTGACTGAAAAATTTGAAAGTGGAT
This sequence comes from Manacus vitellinus, assembly GCF_001715985.3. Taxonomy (NCBI): domain Eukaryota; kingdom Metazoa; phylum Chordata; class Aves; order Passeriformes; family Pipridae; genus Manacus; species Manacus vitellinus. The sequence goes on along the minus strand of NW_021939396.1, from coordinate 56,576,639 downwards.
AGTCATACAGGATATGCTTTTTCTAGATTTTCTTTCCTATTCTTTCTGTCTTTTAACCTCAGCTTCAGGCAATTATTCTTCATCTTCCTAAAGCCCTTTCAGTATCCTGTCTCCTTTCATTTTTCTTTTCAGCGAGTGTATTTACTTCTTAGCAATTTCCCCTTGGTTCCAATTTAAAAAGTTACCAAAAATGTTCTACCTAATTTACTTGGAATTAAATGAAACTCCACCTGTCTCTGTCTCTCTCAGAAAAAAAAAAAAATCCTTTGAATAATTCTTGAGAATTTCTAAGCACTTAAAGAGCGCAGTTGCCTGTCTCAAACACTGTCAAGGCCACAGAGAAAGAACTTGCCATAAGATAAGACACCACAGCAGGATCTTGAGATAAGCATAGAAGGGCAGTATTTGAGACAGGAAGGCACTGATTCCAGGCCTGATGGAGGTGAGATCAGGTTTGCACATCCATTCCCACTGTGGCAAACGGTCAGAAAGGAAGTAACTGCTCATATATTGCCAGTCAAACAAAGATCACCCCAACTTACAGGACAGATGGCATCTGCAACCACCAATGATCACCAAAGCACCCCCAGACTCACTTCTGGGGCCTCCCACCAGAGAACTGTGCATGATCCACAGATTTAAAATTGGGCATTCACACATGAACCATAACATAAATTAACCCATTGAACTATTGACTTCTTGGGCTTCCCCCACCCCTGATGGATCAGGACTGCAACCATCACTTCAACCAATGGACATCTAAATTACATTAATCAAGTGTCATCACTGGATCCACAAGTGGTGATATCTTTCTTTTCTACTATCTACTCTTATCCTTTCTTTCTTTGCCTTAGACATTTTCCAAAGTGATGGCTTTACACTCTTCTGCTGTTATATTACTATAGATAATAATAACCAAAACAACTACATACCTCCTTTCCATTGCAACCAAATTGTTCTGATATATATATATTAAGATATATAGATATAGATGATATAGATATAGATAGATATAGATATAGATACACAAACCAGGCATTCAGTGTCATTTTACTGTAATTTGCCCCAAAGGATGTATTAAAAAGAACCTCACTTACCCTCACCTTCAGGCATGGGTTATAACAGAATTAAAGAGGTGGGGGTTTCTTCTTTCTAAAAAAAACCTCATCTAATTTAAAAAGGCATTTCTTTGTGATCAAATCTATAATTTCAGAGTGATGTTTACAAGAAATGTTGCTGATGTAAAAGGTTGACATTCAGATGGAGATCTTCTCACATTTCCTCATATATGAATCAGTGATAACTGATTATACAGGACAGTAATAGGAACCACCTATCTACAGCCTCAACATGAAGGCATCTTGGTATCTTTCATGGCTGCTGCATGATTAACCATGGAAATTGTATACTCTTCTCTTTATTATCATTCTCTTGAGACTTCCTCAATATTGAAAAAATACACAAAAATTTTACCAGTGGGCTTAGCACCACTGAATTAATATGAATTGAGCAAATTAACTAGAAGTGACTTCAGTATTGACCAGTCCTTCATGAATTTCTCCCTTTGATTACTTCTTGGAAAGGAACCAGAAAAACAATCAGGTTGGTGTAGTGTACAAAATAATTAAAACGGAATCACTATGCATTAAATAAATGAAACCTGCACTTGAGACAGAGACAGTGCCAGAGACAAGATGCTTACCTAATGTGCCAAATCCTGTGAGCTTAATTCTGCATGTAGTTGCACTTTGGTAATTCTGAAGTATCCCCACGGAGTTTCTGAGATTATACTCAGTTTCTTAAAATGTATATTGGGAGTAGATTTGTGTGTTCTGGTGTATTAGCACTCAATTTTACCTTTTGCAGAGACGTTTAGAACAGTGGGAGATCTCTCTACCTCTGCTTCATATACACATAATTCTTTTCTAATACGCATCATCTGTTTTCCTCATATTATTCCACCTCAAGTTCACCTAAAATGTGAAACATTCATGTCTATCATTCCTCACAGAATGACTGAAATCATCTTTTAGTCAATTACATCACAAGGTTGATTTTCTTCATAATGCCTATTTCAAATTATAATCTTTCCTGTCCTAAGAATATAAGCCACAAAAGAAATTAAAGTGTCTTCAGAGAAGCATCAGAATGCTGCAAGAGCATTTGCCTTTTCTGCAACTACTACACATAGCTAATTTCTCACAACAAAAGAAACCTCGCATAGGATATTAAGGGGATGCTTCCTCTGGTGGACTTTGGGGCCAGGGATACATCCCTCCTGGCCACTGTAACCCTCCTGTGGTTCTCTGTCACAAGATAATGGATGTGACCACTGCTTTTCCTGTTGTTTGTGGGTTCAGGCAGCAGCAAAGTTGAGCATGTAACCTACACACACACACACACACACACACACACAGAGGACACAGACACCGACAACTGCTCAGACTGACACAGGCAAGGTGATGCCTTTAGCAGCACCCACATGTAACATGACCAGGAGTCATAAAATAAAGACATATAGACAGCCAAGCTCCTCTCCTATTCTCGAGCTGTTCAGGACTGAGGGTCACTAATACAGGCACATACTTAATACTCTCTGAGCTCCTAAGCACATGCACATTGGTAGGGTCTCCACGTAATGACAAGGCCTCTCTGTCTGTTGGGTAACCCTGGCTGGATCCCAGGTGCTCTCACTGTCCATGTGACTCTCTTACTTACCAGTTGGTCCAACATGAAATTTGCTAGTGATTTACACACATACTCCCATGCACACCGGGTTCGGGGAAGATGCAAAGACTCTGGTCGCTTCCATTCACCAGCACCAAGTACACAGGCTGTGGCCTGCAACCCTGCTCCAGCTGCTCTCACTGAGCCTCATTCACTTTGTTCACTCCCAGTAGTTAACACCAGTCCCATCCCAGTGGCTGGAGCTGAGACCTTCACTCTTTCAGTAGCTGACACCACAAACCACGGGGCACCTTGGTGCCAGCTACAGTTGCTGGCACCAAATCCACTCACATAGGTCTCACCAGTAGCAGGCACTCAGCCCTTACAGCCCTCACACAGGAGATAGAGTGAGATTACACAGAGATATTTAACACAGGATTTAATGTGAAAATAGGACAGACTGGGGTGATCTGACGTCAGGCTTGGTCAAAGAAGTGTACTGACCAGCCATGGTTTAAACACATCAGTCCTCTTTTATATGCCTTTCTGTTTAATTTCCTCTTTGTTCCAACTCATCCCTTCACCCTGAATGTTCTTTCAGAACTTTTGCATTGTCCCACAAGCTGCTCTTGGATATTCCAAATCCTCATGTTCCTCTTGTTTCTCCCCTCACATCAGTACAAGGTCTGGGTTGCACCTTTCCAATGCTGTGCCTGCAGGTTCTTGGTGGCCCAACAATTACTCACTGAAGGCTTCTGGTCTTTGGCATTGCCTCTGTTATCCCTGTTTATCACCTTTGTGTGCTGTCATTTATCATTTCTCTCTTTACTTTTAATTCCATTTGCATTGAAAAATTCTCTGATTGGATGACCTTAACAACACAGATGTTCTCAGCCTATACAAATTCTTACAAAGTGGGTTGAGCCTGATCAAGTAGCTACACTCCGTGGAGAGCCCATGCAACTGCTAGGGCCAGCTGATTATTCTAAAGATATCAAGAAAGCGAAATACTGAAAACATTAAAGTTTCCTTTTCTTCATCCCAGCAGTCATGAAAAGGAAGAAAAATATTTATTACATCAAAGAAGTGACAATTATCTTTATGATACAAGAAACTTCTGGAGAATTCTCCAAGAACAGTTTCATTATCAACCAAGAATTCCCTGGTAAGCATAAGGACAATGTGTAGCGCTGAAATAAGACCATTATTCTGACATTTTTTATACAGTTCTAAGTTTTTGTGATGATGTTATTCTTTTTAAGGTGGACAAATGCCCCATGGTGTGAAGTAATGCCTAATTCATAAGCACATGTAAATAGTCATAGCAGAAATAAGTGGACTCTTCAATGCAGAACATTTTTTGTCTATATCCTGTGAAGTAAAGAAGTATTAAATCTCTCTGTATGAATCACTTTCTAAAAATAGCTTCATACTTAAAGAAGAACAACTGAAGCAGTGAAAACTTTAACTTAAGGGCCATATCAAACATAATTTATGTCAGAGAGCAAAATTCTCTTTAAAAAAAAATCTTATTTGATTTTTTGCTTGTACTACTTGCTATTTCACATACATAGATAAGGGGCAGCACAGAAAATAAAAAGAAAAATAACAAAAATAAACACTGACAACAGTCTTGAACACAAGCAATTCCTTTACTAAATAGCAGAAAAGGTTCAATTCAATACAGAGTCTAAAATTTTGCTACTAATATAAATGGAAATGAGATATAAATGTGGTTAGGGTTTCCTACTCTTTGTTCTTTGATTTTTATTTCATTATATACTAGCAATTATTTTTAAGAACTGTTATTAAATTTTTGATAAGAGTTCATGGTTGCCCAAAATCAACCTCATAATGTGTCTTCATGTAAACATATGCAAGACTCATTTTATCAGACATCTGTGCACATCTCAGGCCTGTATTTACAGTTAATAATATTTTTTTTGTGAAAAGGAGGTTCAGATGCAGGTAGAACTTCTCAGAAACAGTTATAATATAGGACAAGTGCAACAACCGCAGGCAGTCTGTTTAATAAATGTTATAAAAATGAATGCTCTGATTAATTTGTCTGCTGTAAATTGTTTCTTTTATGATCCCTTGACTTCTACAACTTCCCCAGGCTTGATTAGGCTCAGACCAGTCCACTGAAGCAAGCTGCAATCATGCTCACAGGTCATCAGTTCAGAAACAGCCCAGAAGATGTTGCGAAGCGAAAAGGATCCTGCATTTGAAGGAGGAGAGATGCAAGACAGCCTCGGTATGCTGTGCCTCTGTAACTTTAGAAGATGAACATGGAAAGCCTTTGGAGGGCAGAGAAAAAGTTGATGTCAGGATGAGCTGGGAACCATGGGCTTCTCATAAAAAATGAAAAGAAAACACACAAGTAAGGAGGAAATTAAAGTACAGTCTGGGGAGAGGTTATTAATAGCTCTACTGAATTCTTATAGCCTATTCCCATAAACGAAAAGATAGTTGAGTTTAGGGCTATTGTTTGCAGCAGAATATTGCCTTGCAGTGGCTTGAGTTAAAGGCAAAACCAGTACTGACAGGCTGCTTTCATGAGATGACATGTACCTGAAGGTTTTGTCTAAAAAAAGAATAAAGTGGTGAGGGAAGTTGAGCAGAAAATGCTGATAGTGGAAGGGTCTGTCCAATGGAACGCTGACTGAGCCAGGTACATATGGCAATGTATAACCTTGAAGCAGGGCCTTGCATCCCAAGTACCATCGGCTGAATATTCTGAGACAACATCTTGGAGGACAAATGAACATCTCTACTGCAGGTAGCCAGAGTTGTCCTACAAAGAAAGAGCCACTGCTCGTCACAGGAAAAGGTTAAGTAAATCCTTTAGGGTGGAAGATGAGTAACTTGCTACAGAGGTCATGAACTTCCTTATAATGAAGAAAAGGAAGTTGTATATGGAGACAAGATAACAGCTGTAGACAAGACCCCCAAAGTTTCATTTCTCTAAAATCTAAGCAAAACACTTCACATTTATCATATAATAATTAGTCTGATGTACTTTGAGCCACCTGGAACTGAAATGCCAGGCTATCCTGAAGTTATTTGCAGACCAACCATCACAAGGAGGAACAGTAGGACTGGTAACTTCACAGAGAAGTGGGTTTTTACTTGTTTTACAGCCCAGTTTGGAAGGTTTAAATGTGAAAGTAGTCACTCATGAGTTAGCATTTTGAGGGTATGTCTCTCTGATGCAACCAGCGCTGAACAAGACTGATAACCAGGACATGTACAGTCAGGAGAGGTAAGAAACACCAGCTTGGGAAAAGTGCCTTGTTAACATTTGTTCATTGATCTAGCACTGGAGCTGGGCTCTTTCCAAGTATTTTTACTAAACTGCATGCATCATATACATGAACTGGCCTACTAGTATCATAACAATTTAGTGTAAACCCAATTTTGTAATTTTTCCATAGCTTACTGCTATTGTTTGGTGGTTTTCCTCCTATTTCCCAATCCTGGAGTTGGATAATTTCTTGACACTGTCAGTTTTCATTTCTTGAAACAGCAATTATTGAACCTTCTGTTTACTCTAAAAGGTCACATAGAGGCAGATAAATTGAAGCTAAACTTATTTTTTGTTTAAAAGCAAATCTAATCACTTTAGGTTGATTTTATAATTTTCGAGAAGGCATTTTCATTTGTATGTCTAGCTAGATTTAGCAGTATTGTTCTGATTCAGGTTATTACACCAATTGCATGTTTTAAAGTTTATTTTCTATGTTAATATGTAGTCATTTGTTGATATTATTGTTGCTGAAATGGGCTTAGTTTTCCACAATCATGGAGTCATATTATTATTTATACAGCTAAATCTGTAGCAAGAACTTAAGAGCTGGTATTGACAAAGTTTGTAATGAACGTAATGCTATTGAAGGTCATTCTAGTCATTCTGATCATGAAGTTCAGAATTATGCCCTCAGAGGACCCCCAGAGATGGACAGTTAAGGGGAAAAGTCACAAAGAATTAATCAGAGAAGCAAAAGTAAAGACCTGAAGTTAAGGAAGCATGGAAAGGCTAAGCCTAGAGACAAATGAAAAAGGAATGGGGCTGAAGCAAGTCTACAGTAAAGAGAAAAACAAAATCATAACCAGAAAATAATGATGTAGAAAATGGTATGTTGAGCATGTTGCTAGCATACAGCACAAACTGTACTATGATTCTTTCAGAAGACTCCCTTGTACTATCTTAAAGCTTGTGGTAAAACCTTCTCAGTTATGGTGAGGCTTCTCAGTTATGAAAACACCAGTTGTGCATTTACAGGTAAACCTGAATCCTATTTTGCACTTCACTCAAGAAATCAGCCTCCTTGTTAAAGACAAAGAATGTACCATACTATCTACAAACTACAGCATGTAGAGTTGGAAACTAACTGAAATTTCTTCTTTGTGAGCTAAGAGGTATAAAACACAGGAACAAGAGAGAAATCACTATTTCCATAGTAATTTTCCAGAAAAAAATACAGGTTTTTTTAATGTGTTTTTACGCTATTTAATATTCCTTGATATTACTTAAACTTTTTATTTAAACTTTCATCTTTGCTTTAAATTTAACAATAAGTTTCCTCTAAACTTTATATTCTCTGGGTTTGTGACTATTGCCATTGGGATTCTAAGGTTTGTAGTAATGTTATTAGTGATAGTAATGGTAATAATAATATCTAAGTATTTTTACAACAGAGATTCAAATCCAAAACCAATTTTAACCTTCAAATATTTGAAAATACCTAAATTTAATAAAATTAAGATAATTAGCAGTCTTTTAAAGAGTTGATACCACTGTGTTCCCTTTTGTCAGAAGCTAGCACTGATTATATTTTCAGTTTATCATCATTAAGAATAAAAAATATAGTTTAATAACACCACCAAAACTAAGCACTGGGAAAAAACAGCAACAACAACAACAACAACAAAGCAAAACCACCAACAAAAACAAACAAACAAAACAAAACAAAACAGAACCACAAAAAAACCCCCAAACCAATTCAAGCCCTAACACTGACTTAAAATGATGGCATACCTAGATTTAGTTTTACGTTTATCTTATTTTTTTATGCTTCTGCTCAAGCGTTGTCACATTTACATTATACAGAAAAACTATGATGTCTTTTTTTTATTACTGAAAAGAGATGAAATTATTGTCACAGAGTTCATGTGGATGGGAAGGTTATAGAAAAACGTAAAAATTACTGAGAAAATTGACAGCACGGTATGTTGAACTAGTGAATCTGTTGGACAGCTAAAAACGTTTAGGTTTTTGTAGCTATAACCTGAAACTAGTTGTCTGTGGGATGACCACGAGGGAAGGACTGACCCATGGGCTCAGAGATATCACAGTGCTCTCGCCTCACCCAGGAACCTGGCACTGGCTGCAGCCTCCACTGCCTGCAGCCTTTGCACCTACCAAGTGCACTTCAAAGGCTGGTGGCAAAACCTCTGCAACCTCCTTGTTCAGCCTTCAGAGCTATGGGAGTGAGTATTGCTCCTGGATCTGAGCACACTGTTTCTTTGGCATTTAGCACCGACTGAACCACATCAGCCTGGGCAGAGAAAACCAGTGCAGCACAGCCTACCCTTGTCAGATAAGCAGAGGCCCTTTCTTCAAACTACTCCATGTCCCAAAGCACTGTCACACCGCCCTGCTTCTAAATAGAATACTTTCTGATTGATGGAGGCTCTTCTGCTGAACTGTTAGAGTTGGAGTTTCTGCCCTTTTTTCTACCTTCCTTCTCCTGAGCCATCTGTCCACCCACGCTTTGCCCATATGCCACATCGTGCACAGCTGTGGCACTTTTGTGCTGTATCTTCTCTTATCTTTGTGCTGTATCTTCTCTAAATCCAGAGCTGCTTCTGTTCTGTTATTTCTATTCTTTCACAAAATTCCAGGAAAGATGAACCATATGTTTTTTGCTAATGTTTTACCTTGTTTAATCATTCGATAACAATATACAGAACATGTATAATGTTGGCGAACATGTGCAATGTTGGCAAAAATGTGTAATGTTGGCAAACATATACAGTACAGGTGAGACATGCTAGCTCTAAATGTAGCTGTTTCTAATACTCAGAAACAAATGAATCTGGGTGATCCTTGTGATAAATGTGTGTTCTTCTGTACCATTCTGCCTGGTAGCCTCAAGAAGGAACAGTACTCCCTATCACAGTGTCTCATATATATATAATCCCCTGACACTAACAAGCTGTAAACTTGAAAAAGCAAATTTCCCTCCTTACTGGTAATGTGTACTAAGTGTCATGGCTTTTGCTTTTACATTTAATATGTTTGTTATAAACTAGTGTTCAGGTATATTTGTGTTCTTTAGAGGAAGATTAATTTGAAAGCTGGGCTTATCAGCAGGACCAAAGCACTTTACATGCCCAGGGCTAGGAAGCCTGGAAGGCAGGAGCATGAAATCAGTGATGCATGGGAATCAGAGATCCTGGGTATGTCATTGCAAAGCCTAGCTGACAAGAAGATTCAAAAGATGAACTTTCAAGGGATAGACAGTCACATCGATGTACATCACTGTATTGATATCTCATAATTAGATAAAGGTAAATCCTAGGAGGACTCATGATTAGAAACCCATGCTGAAATTGCCAAAGTAAAAAGGTATCTTCTGATGCCTTCAACTGCAGACTTATTCATTGGACATAAAAAGTGTCCATCATTTTAATGGTTGTTTCACAGATGAAAATAATAAAAATTAAAAAAAAAACATATTAAGGTGCCATGATATTGTCCAAAAGAAATATAGCAGAAAACTTCGACCTGAGCAACTGAATAATATCAGTTTGAAAGGTTTTAACATAGGACTAGTAAAAGGAATTGAAGCTGGAAACCTTTTTTTATAATATCTGCTGTCATTTGGCTCAATTAATAGCTAGGATGGAAACTGGAGGCTCAAGGGATCACCATGAAAACATGGATAAAATGTCTTATTGATCTGGCAACGCTTCTCACGAAGAAGAGTTTAATGCATTGATATACCCATAAGAGAGGATATTGGTTTTTTTAAACCTGCACTGCACCTGATGGAATGACAATTTAAGAAACAGATAGCAACAACCATTAACATATCTCTAAACCACTTTTCAATATATATCCTCCACGTGAAATCACGTGAATAAAATAAATTTTTATGAACTGTATAAAAACAGACAGAACTGTACAACTATGACCACACACCCATCTAAAGCACTCTCTTCTATTTCTGGTTTTAATTATTTTTCAAGAACAGAGAGAATGCAGAGGAATCAGTGAAAGTGGCATTTCTACTTATACACTTTTCTTTCTAAAAGAGAGACTAGACCAACAGAGACCTGAAAATCATATCTAAGTCAAGGGAGAATAAAAAGCCTCCTTTTTCATTATTTCTTCTGAAGACAATTTCTTCTGAAGTAATGATGAGACTGTTAGAATTAATTCTCTTGTGCTAGAGAACAGCAGCTTTCCCATCAGCACTTATATCCTGCTTAATTTTACTTTAACTACTAAATCTGGGGGGGGGGTGAAGTTTACTTCTTAAATGGTATAAAAGATTAATATCAAACTTGTTTTTCTATGATGAAAGTCAAGGAGCATTCAGTGGTAGTTTGATTCCTGTGCAGAGAGAAGTGTGGTGTCAGATCAGGGAACTGTACACTTGAACCAAACTTACATAATGTCGGGTTTCTTACTTTATTTAGATGAACACTGCTTACCTCCTGTGAAGCACATCTACCTGTACCTAGAGACGCAGAGTATTCCTGTTCAGTATGCATTTACTTGCCTTTGGATATAAAGTTCATGCTGAATCCCAAAGATCAAAAGCTCTTTTCACTATATCCTGAGTGCACATTTGAACTACTTAACAGGGCTGGGCTGGGCTGTCCCAGGTCCCCAGAACTGGTCCTACTCTCTCCATGAAGGATGGATCAGTCTGTTCATCTGTTTGGTTGCTGGCTACAGGGAGACTCCATTGTGACATAGGATGTTTGAAGCGTAGATGCATGGCTCCAAAACACAGATTGCAGTGCAGTAACCTTTGGTAGCTATGCCTGCCAGATTGAGGAAGTGGGCTATGGGAAGAACCTAAAGAAGCTTCCAGACCCTTATGTTTTCTACAGAAGAGCAAAACCTAAATGCGATAGCTGTGCAAATGAAACCTTGAGGTTTCTAGTATCTATAGTGAGATAATAAAATTAACAAAAACAGATTGAGAGGTAAGGCTCTACCTTTCCAGTACACAGCAGGAGAAGGGTGTGCTGGATGAACCTGTTCATACTTAGGGTTAAAGGTATCTGCACAGAAAGTACTCATTCAGTACTCCTTCTGTGACCTGCCAATGCATAGCCCAACCCATAATGTGGATGTTTCTGGTATGTAGGGAGGTGAAAAAGAATTTTCAGTGAGTTTTTACTAAGCATAAAACTGTTGTTAAAAAACAATCTGAAGACATTTCTAAACAAAAAACTATGTACCACACACTTGGAAAACTACCTTAAAGTGCTTCTTTATGCCAGTTCTTTTTTGTAAACAAAACTACTTGCACAACCCAGAGTTAGTTTTGGAAACTTTCAGTGTCATTTTCAGTTTATATGAGATGCTTCTCATGGGGACATCTTTAAAACCACTCTATCAATCTTTGTCAGTTTCTCAGAGCAGTCATTAGTGAAATGTCACCTTCTAAGTTCCTCATGCTGGGACTTTAGACAGCTTCAGCTTTGGAAAATAAAACCTTAAGAAAACATAATTGGTACACTTAATTAAATTCACTTAAAGGTAGAATCATGACCGAAAAGAGACTAATAAGAATGTTAAAATACTGTAAGTATGGGGTGAAGGGGGAAGTGCTTTGGTTTCTTTGAACAAGTTCAATATTTGACTATCTCATTTTCCCAGTGGCCACCTTTAAACTTCTGCTGAATTTTAAGTAAATAGTCCCACATTATGCAGTGTCTGAGGTCTCTGTTCTCCCTGTAAGGCATATTTATGTAATTAGCCAAGAGATTCTAGTGTAAGACTCTCACAAAAAAGAACAGGCTTCTCAGTGAAATATTTTCCAGTGGAAATATAATGAGGAGATTTTGAGTGAGAATATCACCGAGAGTCTGGATGTTCAGCAAAAAACTGGTGAAAATACCTGGATAGTTTTGAGACACAGAGCCTTGAAACCAGAATTAAATGGATATTCTGACCAGTTAGAAATGTTTAACTAATTTCCACACTCCCTTCTAGCCCTTGGATTCTCTAGTCAACCATAGGAAACACAGAAATTATACCCAGCTCACCTAGCATAGGGTCAGATGGCTGAGGAATGCTTCTGACAGTGAAACCAGTGTGCTGTGAGTTTATGTAGTTAGAGCAGGGCCTGTAAAATCCTGAATCAGCTTACGAACATGTGCCTGATGTATCCTTCATCCTACAAAAAGCAGAAATGTTACTTGATTATCACTTTTCTCTAAAGAGAAAGAAAACCAACACAAAAGTAATTCTTCTTGCAGCTGGGGAACCAAGTCCTATATTAGTATATTAGATAGCTTCTAAATACATTTAGTAGCTTGATGTCATCAAAGCACTTGGGCAGAGCTCTTCTGTGTCACTGGAGCACTAAAGAGCACAGCTTGGTGGCAAATGCTTGGGCATGAACAGTTGTATAAATATATGCATGTATGCATGTGTATTACAGATGTTTAGAACAAAAGAGTTTGTGCCTGTCATGAGGATTAACAGTTCTGGGGGACAGATCGGTTTTCCAGGTCACAGCTTTATACTTAGGAATATAAAACTCATTCTTGCTATGTACCTACTTACTTTGGGAATCTGACTGACATAATACTCAGTAATGGGAGGTATCAGATGAAGATTAAAAGACACCTCTGTATTCAACAGGAAAATCTGCAGTAAAATTTATTAAATAAGAGTTTTAGTTTTAAATTTCCAAGTATCCAATTTTATAGAATGGTTTATTTTCTGTGTAACTGAGCTCTGGAGATTAACTTCTCCAATTTCATACTATCTTATGTTTTTACCTCTTTTGTTTCCTTTTAAACTGAAATTTTGATGAAGCCGATTAAGTCATCAACTTTGTCTGCTAGGGTACAGGGAAGAGCTGTTGTACAGGATTTAAAAATAGATATGATGACACCTAGTGGCACTAGAAAATAGTAATTCTTAAAATAAAGACAAAATGCAATGTAGTTTAAATAGCCTCATATAAAGCAACTGAAAAGGTTGTCTGTGATTATGCTTTACTCATTTTAATATAAAAAAAGTGCAGTGGTTTGAAATTTTATTTCTACCTTTTCATTTTATTGAGGAGAAAACAATAAATTAAACGTTGTTCTCAGTACCTAAAATAAAATGCTTTTTTTTGAGATTCTTGTTTGTTACCAGGTCACAATGACCTCTCAAAAAAAGATTCTAAAGAAAAACAGTTATCACCGTATATAGCTTTATCTCACTGATGAGATATCAAGGCTTAACTGTTTGTCTTTACTAAGGAAGTTAGTTCCACAGTGATAAATAAAGATTATCCTCTGATAGGTCACATTACAGGAGACAAAAAGGCTTGGCAGGGGATTCTAAAGTTCTTTTTTATTTTTGTAACTTTAATTTTCTCTGAATGTGATAAGACTACAAGTTGCTTACAGTACCTGCATGAACATGTAACTAAAAATTGACTTCCCCAGTTCTTCAAGTAATAATTAGTAGAATTAAGTAGAAGTAATTAATAGGTTATCAGAAGTAATCTGATATAACACTTAATATTCAATATTTTTAAATCTAGAAGCAATCATGAAATGAATCAACACTTAAACATGTAGGATTTTCAGATATGTCTCTACAAGCTCTTCACACAGAACACAAAATTCCATGTACCAAGTAGCAGCTGAATCATGAAAGGAAATATAAATTACTTTAGCATTTTTAGCTTTGTAATTTAAGGACTCTGCCAACTTTCTATTCTTGTTTTTCCAAGAGTCTCTTGCCAATGAAAATGACCAAAAAGAAAGCATCCCTTCCTCCCAATTTTGCCATTTGACGGTAACACCTCTTCCTTCATTAGGTATCTAAATACCTTGTTTTGCCTATTCCGACTTTCTCTTCCCATGTGCATACATTGTGCTAACCCTCAAAGGTATCTGGCATTTGTCGAGAGTAACAACAACAATAACAAAAAAAAAAGGAAAATCAAGGTATTCAGGCAGAAGGTGAGAGGTTGTTAATCAAGCAATGGAATAAAGAACTAGCTATAAAATAAAAGAGAGATGTATAATTCCTATTTATGGAGTTTTACTGGATTTTATGTGATCAGAAATAAGCATGTATATAGCAATAAACAATAAGCTCCCTACTTGCCTGCTGTATTTTTCATTAGACAGTGGATAATAAATCTGATTTCATCTCCATCCTAATGCCTGCAGAAAATCAGTTTTCTAAAAAAATATGGAGGAGGGTACTACATAATAATATCTTAGTGTACCAGTTCTGCGATGGATTTTCAAGTGTGACAAGAAATACACCACACTTTTCACAGGATGGTGCCACAGGCTCATACAGCCCAGGGAAAAGGTGACGCTACTCTGCATTGCTGTCATCTTGCATTTTGTTGTTTATAGAGTACAAATCATTAGCTACAATTTTCTCCTGTGGACAAAGATACTTTTAACTCTCTTAATTTTTTCATACATGTCAATAATACGAGACAGAAAGAAAGTCATAAAAAGACACAGGAATGACATAAAAATTTTCAGAGAAAAAAGTGACACCATTAAAGTCAATGTCACTGACTTTAATTTGGTTCCTTTGCCCACTAAGTTTATATGACAGTTATCTTTTCAACAAGAAGAAATACAACAATTTTGGATGCTGAGAAAAATACACACAGAAACATTTTGTTTTAAAAAACCCACATAATTGGTCTTTAAAACTCCTTATATTTATTTGATTATGACTACACTACTGTAGAGAGACATTCATCAATTAATTAACTTACTAACCCTCAGTCCTGGGTAATGATTTTACCCAGTGGTAAAAACAAAACCAAACTCAACTTCTCCAATCTCTGGTTGGTGATTGATCATGCAGAGATAATATAGTTATGGAAGAATGTCTTTATGTACCATGAAAACTGCAAAGAAGCAAGAGTTAAAACACTAATAACAGGAGTTAGGAATCTAAAACACAAGCACCATGTGGATGGTATGAAGAAAATCAACTCCACCCCAGCCAGACTCAGTACAGTGGTTTCTTCAGGAGTGTGACAGAAGGCATTAGGAGCATCTTCCAGGTAAACTTCATGATGCTGAGGGCACAATACATTCTTAGGAGCCTGACAAACAGAATCTCTGCTTTTCATACTATACCTTGCCTAGATTTTCATATAAGTGTGTGCAGCTACACTAAATTAAACTCATTAAAATGAGTAATTTTAAATGAAGACAGACACATTGCACCAGTGCCTGTATTTTGAGAGTAGAGAGGCCTCATAATCTTCAAGTGTCAAGAGGCAATATACTTTAGAGAAGGCTTTGAAAAAGGAAAGCACGAAGTCCTGAACAGAAACATTATTGGATGCAGCATGCTCCAAGGAGGTGAAAAGGGGGTGAAATCTTTCCTGTGTGTCTATCTATAGTTATTGATATAAGTAAGAATATGGATGTAGATATGGTTGGACTATATAAATTAATAATGAAAGAAACAAGTAATTTTTTCAGCCCTGTCACCCAGTAACGTCCACCCTGAAAAAGAGACAGAATCACTTCTAATTCTTTCAGTGAACTACAGAGAATACTCTGGATGGCCTGTCCTTAGTGACAAAAAGGACAGACCGAACTGATAGTTGCCTTTTATATTTAACTTCTATGATTCATCATGTAGAAGGACTAGATGCAAGAGAGTGCTGCAGTATAAATATTAAAGCCAAAACTTTGGATTTACAGTACGAAATCCAGTAGAAATATTGGAATTTAGCTCTCAAAGCTCCAGGCTAAGAACATAAAGACTAGGTGTTTAATTATAAGTATTTGTATCTTTCCATTGAATTAAGTTAGCCATATACTTATTTTACTTAATCAAATCTGGCATGGTATAGTAAACTTGGAGCAGTCATGTATTTTACATTCTTTTATCATTTAGTATACAAAACCCAAAGTATTTATTGTGTTACTAATGTGTCTGTTATTAGCAGACAAATGAATGAAATACAAACAGGATACTCAAGCAAATTGCTTCAGTATTATAATTAATTTCCCAAGGTATCAATTAGGTAAGTTTTAATTACACACAATTTCACAGTTTTAAGTTGCAGCTTATTAAATAATACTGGTAAGACCCACTGATGATGTTGCAAGCAATAATAAAAATAAAACCTTTCACAGTTAGTGAGAATAGATTTTATTTCAAATGATTAAACTAAAAAGAACCAGACTGGTTTTAAATATATTAATATTAATAATCATAATCTATGAGTTACATTGTCCTTTGGACTTTTAACTCTATATTCCAAGCATATTTATTTTACTGAAGGAAATGGAGGCAGGCTTTTCAAAGACATTAATTTAGGAACACAAAATGTTCAGTTGGAAACTCATTTGTTTACACTTGCATTTGCCAGCTTTTTCCCATTAATGAGTTGAAATCTTCTCAGATTAATTTTATTGGAAATTTCATTAGTGTTTACAAACAAATCATGTTTACAAAGGAGCAGGATGTGTGAAAGTGAGACTGTGCCCATTCTGTATTTTCCATTTTTCCTCTTCCATTCCTGTCTACTTGCATCACTGTCCATTCTCTTGTGCTTCATCCCTTATAAGAACATGTACTCCATTCACAGAATAGATCCCAGAGGTCATTTTGACACCTTGATTCATATTTGAGAGGTTTTCACGTCTCATTTCTACAAAACAATACTACAGCATGATGGAAGTCTTTGAATAGGCCTCAGCCAAATAGAAATCCCAAAGATACAAAGATCAACTTAGAAACTACCACTTGTCACTCATCTGCATCTCAAAAGAACCATGTGCTTCAAAAGAGCAGTATTTCTTCAATAGGCTAGATTGAAATAGAAAGGAAAAGTGAAGAATATTCCTCATAGGATATCACTAGAGTAAAATCAAAGTCAGGATCTTGAAAACAAATATCTCAGGAAACAATTGGGGGTTTGTGGCAGAAGCAGTAAATTCAGCGAAGTACATGTGAAATAATTCTAAGGACTCTTCCTCATCCATTGATACAAATAATGACACTCTTTCTCCTGTCACTGTCAGTAAGGGTCCATTATGGAAATTTAGAGTTGCATAGAAGAGAGATTTGTGGTAATTATCATCTCCGGTGATATTTGGAAACAATGATTTTTTATGTTTAATTGACATTTGCTGGAAAGCTAGCAAAACCAGAACACATATTTTACAACATCACATATCTTTTAATAGATCATTCAATTTCTTCTGTTTCATTTTTTTGTTACAACAGCGAGCTGTGGGATGAATAACACTTCTCTGAAATGACCCAAGAAAGCTTTTTTCCCTTTTTTTCCCTCTACTGTTCGAATATGAATTAATCTATTCAAATATATATTTATATAAAATTAAAAATGCTGTGTGGACTAAAGCTTTTCCTCTAAAGCACATATAAGTTTCACTCCAGCACTATATAAAATCAGTATGTTATATATGTCTCACTAGAAAGTGTCATTGTCATCTTTAAGGAGAAATCAGTAATTGGGACACAAACAATTTTGCCTCTGAGATGCTCAGCCCATTTTTTTGTGTTTCCAGTTCAGACAGCATACAAGTGAGACAATCAGCAGCAAGTGAACACAAGTCCTTAATTTTCATCAAGAAGACAACGAATGCAGTACACAAATGACACCTACTGAAACTGCCTAGGCTGTTTGGCTGGGAAGGCTGCTTCCTTCCTCACAAATAAGGAAGGCCCAGCATAGCACACCATAGTGTGCTAATCAAAACTGTTTGGTCTTCTTTTGCATATGTCATTCTGTTCATAGATTCGAAAATCCTTTAATATACTTATGGGAATTAAGTGCACAGTAGGCTGATTCAGCTTTTAGTAAGACTAATGGCATACATATCTTACATATGACAAACAACATATAGTAATAATTCACTTTTATATCCAGAACTTTGCTTTTAACCTATAGTCCTCAGGCCTAAATCATTGGTAGGTTGGTCTATAAGGAATTGAATAAAACAAGCCTGTGCTTAAACTTAATAGACATATATTCAAACTTCCACTGGGAAGTGTTTCTATGCCCACAAATTAAATTAAATCTTCATAATGACTGGTCTGCTCAGGGTAAAATCACAATAAATAAAATCACTAGTGTAAAAGACAAAGAGGATTGCACAAAGGGATATAAAATGCTGTTCATATTAGAAATGACAAATTCAAGGGTCTGATGTTTGATATTTACATGTACTTTTTGTATAGCACCAACTAGACTGCCTCATAATTAGAGACAACTCCCATGAGGTAGAAAGTAATTGCTCATTTGTAAATGAGGTACTTCTGGATCAAGAAGTGATTAAAATATTTATATTACACAGCTTGTTCAATTCACTCATATAATCAGATTAATTTACTTTAATTCACCATGCATCAACATTTACATGATTTTTGTCCAAAAAATGGTACTTGAAATAGAATAACTTTTTATTACCTATTTTGCAGCTTAATAATGTCAGTGTGTGGGGTGGATAGATGGCTACTGCCTCATTAGCATTTGTTATTTACTCTATAAACATTATGTTGTGTACTGGACATGAAAAATTTATAGGTACTTCTTATGAAATAAATTTCAATCTGGAATCTTCAGAGAATACAGTTTGAATTAATGAAGATTCACTAGTAACAAGTTTGTATTATTTTGTGAGTCCTGAGGAAAAAATGCAATTTTTTTCTTTCATCAAATCAAAGTTTTCATATCTGAAGGTTTTGTAAAACCTGATATTCTATTCTGACCTTTATTTATAAACTAAAATCTGCTGTGATTTATGTTGATTTCTCTCCCAAAGTATTTAAGATAATAAATTAACAGGAGTGCAAATATAAATACCTATTGGATACCTAAAATTCATCTCAATCTATACACATCTATCTATCTATCATCTATCTATCTATCTTTCTATCTAGCTATCTATCTAAAAGTATAAGCCCATGCAAATAGTGTGCATTGTCAGTGTCAGGGCTGGTAAGTACACTGTTTATGATACAACATGCCCAGATGTCGAAGGTCGGACTTTCACGTGTGTTGTTAAAAAGCCTGACAAAAACTGTAGTAGACACATTTCCTCTGCAGATTAAACTGATCTACCTGAAGCTGAACTGCTTGGAGTTCAGACCAGCCTTTACAGCCTGCCCAAGAAGATGGGTAATGGCTCAGATTTTAACTAATTGGTTTAAGCTAACTCAGACATGTTTATCCAGCTTTGCTGTTATAGCAAAGTAGATACAACCCCTACTAAATGTACTAACAGTGGCAGTATTGAGAAACCCTACCAGATCTGGGGACTTTGCATCATTTAGGATCTTTCCATATTATGTCCCACATGGATGTATATGAAAAAGCACTGAAAAAGGCATTTTGGACAAGCAGAAGGCACTTTGTATTCTGATGTAGCCTATCCTTGTTCCTATGGGAGTCTGTGGTTACAGGACAAACCAGCATATCGAGGTTTAGACTCCCTGGAGACTCAATAAACCAATTTTAAAAAAAATTTAGAAAAGCTCTGGCTTTAAGACTGACAAGACAATATCCAAAACCCTCTACTAACCATCAGACTATATTGAGACTTTTTGTTAATCTCCAAGGAACTACTGTGAAAATATTACAGGAAGTAAAAATATACTTAATAAAGATTAAAAATAGGTATTTCTAGAGTCAAAACAATGGCTATCAATCAAAAATACAGTTTTTTACCTTGTTTACCATGTTTACCTTTAATGTGATCCATAGAAGTGGGATGGCTGACTAAAGATACAACTCTGGAACAAATCAAAATGTTTTACTGCATCTATTTAAATACCAATTTCTCAGGGCTTTTATGACATTTTTGATTAAATTATATTAAAACTTAATGTATAATTATTATTAGCTACAAGTGTACCAGGGATTAATTAGAATGCAGGTTAAAAAGAAGGATACAATTTTTTCCTGCAACCGGTGGAAAATGTGACACATAGGAATTTTGAACTCTTGGTTTTACGGACACCTTGCTCACACTTCAGATAAACAAACCTCAAAGCAACAATAGCTCCGTGAAGTGATTTTAAACTAAATGTTAAATGAAATCTCTAAGTTACAGTATTTATTTGCATTCTATAGCAATGCAGAGGGACAGTGTTCACTGGACAGCTCAGGGCAGGGGATCTGCAGTGAGTCTTGTTGCCTTCAGGAAAGGAACAGAACTTTGTACGTTCAGTTCTGTCAGACACAGGCTGCCTACAGTGTCTGCCTGCATAAAAGAAAATAAACCAGACAATTCTCCAGTATCAGACTAAATGATACCTCCTAAGAGATTTTGCCGTGGTTTGTTAAAAAATAGAGGAAAAACAAATTAAGTTACAGGAATGTACTTGCCAAAACAAAAGCCTACAATGTCCCTCTGACCATCAAAGGGCTTTTATAGTCACCATTAGTATTTCCACCTCTAGGCATAGTTCTTAGACTTCTGGCATAAAAATTCTGAAAATAAAGTCCACAAATAAATGTGATGAGACCTCAGTGAGAAGCAGTCTCTCTCTTGAAAGAATTGTAAGTGATTTGAAACTATAAAATGGAAAAGAGGGTAAATTGTTATCGAATAAAGAAAGAAATAAAATCTTCATTACTATATTTTGCAATAATTAAGGCCGAAGTTAGCTGTCTTAAGTTTTACTCGCATTTTTCCTTGAGATCTTTGCTTGTTATAGTCAACTGTACTTTAGATCATTAGTGTTTTTACCTCCTACTTCTAATCTGTTCAGCCTGGAGAAGAGGAGACTTGAGGGGAGACCTTATTGTAGTCTATAACTTCCTTGAGAGGGGAAGAGGAGGGACAGGCACTGAGCTCTCTGATGACCAGTGACAGGACCTAAGGGAATATCATGAAACTGTGTCAGGTAAGGTTTAGGTTAGATAGTAGGACAAGTTTCTTCACCCAGAGTGTGGATGGGCACTGGAACAAGCTGTCCAGGGAAGTGGTCAAGCCTGCCAGAGTTCAAAAAGGATTTTGACAATGCTCTCAGGTACATGTTGTGATGGCTGGGGCTGTCCTGTGCAGGTCCAGGAGCTGCACTTTGATAATCCTTGTGGGTCCGTTCCAGCTCAGGATATTCTGTGATTCTGTGAGTGATTTTGATTACTTTTGTCACAAAGGAACAAATTCCTGACGTTATGACTAGATGCAGATTCAAATTAAACTGTTAGAGTCTACAAAACCTTCATGTTGCAGTCCGAGTTTCTCAAGTTATAAGCACAGAATGTCTTGATTCAGTTTGATGGGAAGTTTGTGTATTTACAGGTTATTCTTTCTTGACATAAATACTAAATATATTGTCCATCCATTTTTTTGTTCAGCAGCCTCTGTGTAGAGACTATTGTAAATGTATTAAGCATCTTTGTATTTATACATTTATTAATGGATAGGAATTACTTTGTAATAAGATTTTGTCCCACATTTTCCCCTGAGGCTGCATGTTTAGTATATACCATATCAATGAAAATTGAATTCTTGTGATAGAGACATTCCCATCCCCTTCCTTTCAGTGATGTGACAGAGCCAAGGAATTCTAAATTTTAGTGCAGATTTCAATTGTCAGTGATAAATTACTAATTTCTCTCACCTGTTTTAACAACATCCTTTTTACTGAGTGAAAATTCCTGTTTGGTGTCTTTTTTTCTACACATGGGGTACTTAGCAAAGGTCTAGATAAAGTATTTGGATGCAATTCTTTCCTTGATGTTTCTTTTTTCCCAAGACTTCATTCCACACATATGCATTTATGCATATCCCAACAGCAGTAAACACATAACTAGAGATTAATCTTGCACCTCAACTCCAGTGCATCAAAGAGATGAAAATAATACCTATGTTCGTAATATAGATAACTCCAGTTTTTATGAATTAATTTGTTAGTGAAACCTTAACGCTTGGAAAGAAAGCACTTCCCACAGACACAGGTTGTTGATCCTAGAAGGAAAAATTATTTTTAAAATTGGGAAGACAAGGATTGTTGGTTTCTGTTGGAGGTACTGGGTTTGGGACCTTCTTTAGCACCATACTTAATGACAAATATTTCAAACTTGATCTGGAGTTCTAAAAGAAAAGCCGTGCAAACTCACACAAACATACAAAATAGAAATAAAAACCTTAGAGTAAGTTAAAAATTATAAAGTTTCTCACTAGTAATGAGATGCTTCTGGAAAAAGCTCTTCAGAGTTCTCTAGGGGCTTCTAGTTGCCAAAGGTACACACAATATTTTCTCATTATTAGCTCTTCAGTAGAGACGAAAGTATCATGTTCTTTGCAGTCACATAGAGAAAGCAGTATTTTAAACAAGTAATTTAGATTAGTAAAATGAAGGAAAGATGGATGCAGATCTTACAGTGATGCACAATTATCGAAGCAAAAGAGATGGGCTGTGAACCCTTCTGTCCAGTTACGTAAAAAAAATCCACAAACTTCTTGCAAAACTGATTTAAGAAAGGACGGAAGAAAGAAGAGTAAGAAAAACAGAGTGCTTGAGCATATGTGTTCCAGCAGTACACCTGGTAATGCTTAATCTGCATAGTTTCACATTCATCAAAACAGGACAAGCAGGTGCAAATTGTGGGCATCTTGTTGATTTAGTCAAATCATCAGTTTTCCAAGCAGTAAACAAACCATTTTCTGTAAAACTCTTATCAGTGGTAAAGTACTATATTTTACATTTGAATTCCCAAATGTGGACAAGAGATGTCATCCCAGCTGTTCTTTCCCTACACTTTAGCTTTCAAAAATAAGGACTTGTAGTGCCATAAGTGCAGGAGTACATTTTTCAAACCATTTTCTTAAAACACACTGCTGCCATCTTCAATCGTTATTAGGTGGGAGTTTCAAAAGCCTTCAGAAAGTTGGAACAATAGCTCCACAGAACTATGAAATCAGTACTATTAGTTTACATCTTCATATCTTCATCCTTTCAACAGTTAAGGGAGTTTATAGTTAAATCTATGGTTATGGTAAGAAGTCCCTTAAGTGACATTGTTAAGGAGTGACTCACTCATAGAATCACAGAATCACAGAATTGCAGTATCTCACTGGCTTGCAGAGGAGACTTTTAATTACATTTAGATCACTTAGTCACTGAAACGGATGATGAAACTACCATTGGCATTAGTGACTGGACTATGTATAGAAACAGTATTTCATAGGGTTTGAAGTGACCTCATGAAGCATTCCATACAGTCCTCTGTTTCAAACTAACTGTACAAACTAACTTTATCTGATGGTCATCTAGTCTGCTTTTTGAAACCTCATAAGGTAGTCTATTCTATTGTTTAGCTGTCTTTGCAAGCAGGATTTTCCCCCCAGTTTCTGTAATTAATCATTTCTACAGCAAGTCAATTATTTCTTGATGATAAAAAAAATACTTCTTAATACAGTAACTGTTTACTGTGTGAAGATTAATATTATGCTTCCTCTACCCTCCCTTATTTCTACCTCTTCTGTTCTGTTATCCTAGGAAGGTTAACTTATAAACACGTCTATTAAAAGTGTTGACATGGTCCTTTTAAGGCAGACAACTATAAAAGTATGATTATTTCTCTTTTCTTAAATATGGCACCAGTTATATCCCTGGTGACGTTTGCCACATCTGCAACTATGTCATTTTGGCTCAAATACAATATTTAAACAGATAAAACTCCCAGATCAGTTATTCACCCCCCTCCTAGCAGGATTTTCCTCCCTGTTTCAAATTTTGTATTTGCTGGGAACAGTAGGTCAGGTTGACTTAAAAGATATAGTACTTACCCTCATTGAATTTCATCATGTTACTTTGAGACCATATCCTCATTTATAAAATCCATTTTTAATTCAAAAGTTACCCTGCTCAAGCTCTTAGAAGTTTTCGCTGAATCACAGGGAAGTTTTTTGCTGAAGAGCAGAGACCTGTTAAAGTCAAGGAAACACTGGATGGACTTCTGATGGATACCCTTCATAGGCCCTGTATATGCAATATTTATGGATCTGCAGAAGAAATGTGAAAGAAGATTCCTCTGATTTCAGATAACAGAGCTGGAAAAACAACTGAAGGCTAGGTTGTCGGGGTACATCATCACCAGTCTTCAGGTTTTGGCTGGGGTGGAGTTAATTTTCTTCATAGTGGCTAGTATGGGACTGAAAGCATGGTTGATAACACAGGGATGGTTTTAGTTACTGTTGAGTAGTGCTTACAGAGTCAAGGCCTTTTCTGCCCCTTGTACTGTCCCACCAGTGAGGAGGCAGGAGGTACACAAGGAGTTGGAAGGGGACACAGCTGGGACAGCTGACCCCAACTGACCAAAGGGACATTCCATGCCACATGACATCATGCATATAGAGCTGGGGGGAGAAAAAGGAAGGGGAAGACATCCTGAATGTTGGTGTTTGTCTCCCCAAGTCATCATTACAGACGATGGAGCCCTGTTTCCTGGGGATGGCTGAACACCTACCGGCCCATAGGAAGTGGGAAATGAATTCCTTGTTTTCCTTCGCTTGTATACATGGCTTTTGCTTTACCTATTAAATGATCTGTATCTGAACAAACAAGTTTTCTCACTTTTTCACTTCTTATTCTCAGTCCCATCTCACCATAGGGGAGTGAGCAAGTGCCTGCGTGGGGCTTAGTTGCTGGCTGTAGTTAAACCACACTTGTCACACCAGCTGTGTGCAATCCACTGATAAGACAATTCCAAAAATACATTAAGCATCCAAAAAGATTTAGTAAGGACAAGGAAAGGACAGAAACCTCAGTCTCTCAACGATGTGAGAAGAAGAGAGAACTCCAACTGTCTGAAAGCACATGTCAGATGAAGTATGTTCCTTTGATAGAAACTATACTCTTTGGCCTGATAGACAGCTACAGAATAAAAACCAGACTGTGCATATCAGGGAAAGGTAATATAACAGATAGAGGTGATAGGTATCTAGCAATGCTCTATCAGAAAACACAAGCAAAACATAATACAGAACACAGCATATGGTAGCCACTATGATCTACTCCAATAAAATGTAAAAATAGCTATGGATATCTTGAGCTGTGCTCCTAACATGTAAGAACAACAGAAAAGTTGTGTTTGGGAATAAAAGAAAAGAGTATGTTGTACACCAATTTGAAAAGATAATAATTCCAAGTGAAAAAAAAAGCAAGTGACAAAATTCAATAAATAAACTTGTGTATCTCTAAGTTCTTTTACAGATTAGTAACTTTAATCATTTTTATTTTTCTTTGAAAATAATAGAATCACACATGATAAGTAGTAAATATTTGCAGGTTTAAGGTTTTTGTGACATGAAACACAGGAAAACTCTTCTCTCTTGTGAAACAATAAAATCTAACTAATAGTAAGATTCTTTTTTTTTTTTAATAAACTGCATCTTATAGGAAAAAATAAAGTGAAGAAAGAAGGAAAATGTGCTTGAAGGACACCTAGACAGATGACTTTTAAGAATTTATTATGAGGTACAATATGTATTCTAGTATGAAGCATTTTTTGATTTTCTTACAACTCCTTTAATTTCTCACCTCATCAATCAAAGGTATGTTTGGGAGGCCACTGACAAACTTAATGTGTTTATGTCTCATGCCAAGAATCCTCAGTGAAACTGTAATTAGAAAACTAAATTAGGAGGTGAAGGTCCAAGTCCACAAAGATATTTAGGCAGGTAAGATCTTATTTAAATGTTGATAATTCCTCTTGAAAAGGACTCAGACATGATTACCATAACAATGAGCATGATCTCTTTTATTTTCAATAGATATATGATAAGGTCTCTGTAGTGCAATGACATCTGATAAAAATATTTCTAGAAAAATCTAGTTATTACAGCATAGCTAAAGTAAATTAGTTCACACAAAATCATCTCTCCAACATGGCTTTACATTTCCAAGATAGTTTGGTGTCTCCTAGATAAGATATTTCTGTGTCATATACCATGTATTAGAGAAAATTTTGATATATCAAGCTAAGAAAAAAAAGAAAGCAGAATAATTATAAATTGCATATTTCAAATACTCTGAATAGCTCAATAAAAGCGGTTATGTGTTGTTTAATAGAAATGAAATACTGCTGCATTTTGAAAGACTGCATTTTTTTTTTTAAGTTAATTCCATAAGCATAAATATTTATTTGAGAAACACAGCTGTGTGCAAGTTGCGATTCAGAGGAAAAGTGGAAGATTAGATGTTGGATGAATGAAGGAACTGATACCTTTTCCAAAAAGAGTAGTACCATGTAGCAAGTCAATTAACTAAAACAATCCCAGTTTGGAGGTAGAAACTAGAATGGCTTATTGGACATACAATTTCATATTTAAAGGGTTTAGGGTCTACATATTCA
The DNA here is from genome assembly GCF_001715985.3 of Manacus vitellinus. Lineage (NCBI taxonomy): Eukaryota > Metazoa > Chordata > Aves > Passeriformes > Pipridae > Manacus > Manacus vitellinus. The sequence goes on along the minus strand of NW_021939396.1, from coordinate 56,550,381 downwards.
ACAAGGGGTTTACATAGTCGTGGGGGGGGTTGCATATTCATTCTATTAAAATCGGAGTGTTTCACAAGGATGACGTAAGGGGAAAACCCAGGTTAACACATTTTGCAGTCTTAGGAATTACCTCATGGGAAAAACTCTGTCTTGGGGGATTTTACAGGGGGGATTAGCTATTGGATCTACAGGATGTAAGGGATACAGAGAATACATATGCGAAGGGGAGAATACAATGGGTTTTATGCAGAGGTCTGATAACATCAGAGCACCGTCTCCTTGTCTCTTGGCAGAGGATTCTAAACAAGTGACATCTGGTCTGGCCTTCAAACAGAGGTTTTTCCCCAGCTTCTGTGACTCAAGGTTTTCTGCAGAGACCACCCAAATTTCTTTCTGCAGATATCATATTTTGGAACCCAACAGTACCACTTCTTTTTCTCCCTCACTAATGTTCCATGTTCCAATTTTTTGCACAAAGTGTTCACATACATGCATATTTCCACAAGTACAGATGTACTTTACCCATGTTCTTAATTTTTTAAACACTGAAAAGTGAATTTATTTTGTTTTTCAGGCTTTTTTTTTCCTTAAAATTAAGAACAATGCCTATAATGCTTCTGAAATATGACTCTGCCAAACATCAAAATTCTCCAATTATTTGGAAACTTGAAGTTGTAGACTAGTTTTCTACACAGTCTTTTAGTACTTTCATAACTTTCCTCTCGTTTGAACCATCCATTGCACATATCTACCTGCATTAATTTCCCATTCAAATTACTTTGTAGAGGTGTTTATAAAAATGGATTTTTGGAAAGTCCCTGTGTGAAGCTGGATTTATTCCGATTTTCTTCCTTGCATGGCTTATGCACAAAAATACTAAGAAAATGATACTTAAAAGTTGATTAAGTTGACACAGATGCAGGGTACATACTAGTCTCCTATTATTTTAGGGGTTTTTAGGAACATTTAAATGCAAGACAACTCAAAAAAGAAATAAAAGTAGAGTTGAAAGAAATAAAGAACATAGCACAACTGTAAAAGAGTCTTCTAACAAACAACCATTCAGCAGAAAGGAGACAGCCATAACACAGCTTTGGCTTTCAGCCCCTGACTTACATTACACTGATCTGGGAAGAGATGAAGACACTCCAATATGGAGTTTCTAGGCATTTTCCGAAGAAGTATCTCACTGTCTCTCACAGTTTTAATTCTCTTGTGAATTTACTTCACTGCAAGTGGTGGAGAGGGATGACAGACTGATCTAGCATGCACCACTTCTAGATTTGGTGATTCCTTGAGTGTACGTCCTTTTCTCCTACAGCATATCAGTTCCTCACTGTTGATTAGGCAATGTAGGCAGGATGCTGAAATGGAGCGTGGATATGTAATGTGTTATAATAAATGGGAAAAAAAGTCAATGAAACCTTGAATCTATGCTTAAATGCATCATGTAATAAAGGAACTATTACTGTCTAAATGGCATAGTTAAATAGTTAAACTAGATGTGTACACAGATTTCATACTAAGAAAGATCTAAAGCAATTGGTTTTTTAGCATACACCAAGAAGATAGAAATAGGAACAAGTGAAAAACTTGATCTGAAGTTCTTCTCTAACACTCTTAGCTGATAATATGAAATCCTAACACATCATCATGCACTCAAAAATTTATTTCCAGTTATTAACAAAGCTAGTAATATGCTGTGAAATGGGAACTTGTTAACCTCTTCCAAGTTTGAAAGAGCCAGTTGTTCTGTTGATCTAATGAAATACGATGGAAACGGTAACATTTCCCATAGGAAGGAGAGTTTATCTCAAGTATTCATTCATTGCTATCTTACAGTCAATGTTTATTTACAAATATTTGAGTCCCCCTTCTAATGTGTAATAATATATTCAATATGCTGCCATAAAATTATAGCACACATGTAAATTGTCTAGCTATAAAAAGAGGGGACCATGTGTCATTATGCATAAAGCAGTTCTATGGTAGTTTAAGCAGTAGACATTATTTCATTTGGGGAGATGTTAGTTTTCAAAAACATAGATTAAAGAAAAATCATTAAAAACTTAGCTGTTCTTTGATAAGAAGAATAGCATATTTCTTTGAAAAAAAAATCTCTAAAAGAGGAAGAAGTAGTATTATTCTGGGCTGAGTATATACATTAGAACATTATGAAAGGGTTTACTAGAGAAAAGTAATTAAATATAAACAAAAGTAGAAATCTAATGTGTGAAGACATCTCATGAAGTTATATTAAACAGAGCAGAGGATTTAGAAGAACCAAAATGGGAGGATAGAGAATGCAGTAGAAAAGGACAAACACAGTGGTACAGTAGTCCCAGAACATATAGTGAAAATTAGAAATTAGAAAGATTAGAAAAATACAGTTAGTTGATTGCAGAAAAATACAGCTAGTTGATTGCAAAACAATTATGAGCCATTGTATTATGTGCTTCCTGAAATATGTTTCTGTTGTAGTATTTTCAGTAAAAGGTCCTCACGAAATCTCATCTAGAATTTACAGACCTGTTCAGCCACATCCAAGAAAGAAGAATTCAGAATGGAAGAGATTCTGCTAAGAACAGGTAAGCTAAATTATTGAGTAGAGTATATCTCTTTCAAGAAAAGCTTGGAAAATAAAAGATACAATTTCTTCCTATTATTAGACCTTGCTGACTAACACTTGTCAATGATAAAAATTTATTCAAACCATAGTTCATATTGACAAAAACTGAATAGCTATAAAATTGCAATTTAAAAATGAACAAATTCTGACTAGGAGACTAAGGGAAGGGGGGGAGGCGGGGGGGATGGAGATACAGCAGTGGCTTTCCAATGCATCTAAAACAATTGCCTTTTTCCTATGAATCAGAAGTGATAAGCTGAGTTGGTTTATTGTTCATGTTTTCTCCAACTGCTTTACTGGCCAAACAATATGATGGTCTAAGTGCATCTTATCTGCATTGAAGTCTACCTTTTTGTGGGCATGTTTTATTGCACAGAATAAGAGGAGTAAGACTTGAGGATTTTAGGGACATTGGGGGAAATGGAAGCAGAAAAGAACATCTCTTAAATTTTTTAAAAATTAAGTGATATAGGTAAAAGCTATAATTTTCTATAAAGAAATAAACACATGTTGCAATGATCAAACATTTCTTATTTGAAAAACAGGGCTGCACTTTCTGCAACAAAGATTTTTATTAAGGTAGCTCTGTAAGGTCCATCAAATTCAGTACAGTGTGTCTTATTAATGGCCTCTAAGCCAACCCTGAGATAACCATAAGCCTACAGCATTATCCAAGATGTATTTGTGGAAAAAAATTGCTTGACACTAGAGAAAAGGTTAGCGCTACACTGCAGGGATTCTAATTCTTAGTTTCATTAAGGAATTAAATTAGAGTGAAACTTTTACCCTTTCCTCCTCTCCCCATCACAAAAAGGAATGTTAACCTCAAACGGACCTGCTGCTCATCTTCAGTCTTTTGCAACCTTTTCTTCACAGCAAGGGCAAAGGCCTCTGCATTGATATTCTGAAGGGAATCTGCATGACATTGTTAGGAATGGGCAAATGATCTGAAAGTCCCTACACAGCCAATATAATTCTGATTAAAGCTTGGCATTTGTTTTCTTGCTCTTTGGAGCAGATAGCATCCTGCCTGGAATTAGAAATATGAAAGGCAGAGGAACTTCCTACTGTGCAGGGAGAGTATTTTTTCCTCCTCCCTTTCAAAATGCAACTGAGTTTGAATACTTTTTGTTGTTTTGAGGGCAGGTCATTAAAATAAGGGCATCCTTGTTTTCCATTTCAGAATGAGTTGTGCTGTGTCTCACACATTTTTCTCCAGAATTACTAAAAAAGATCTTGCACTACCAGCTTCCTCACTGTATTTCAGCTCTAGCATTTTAAAATGGAAAATCATGGTTTAGTACTTCAAGCAAATAAATGTATATAACTTTTGAGAGAATCTTCTACACATGATAATAAATTTAATTTAAACATCTATAGTAAAATCCTAAAATTTTGAAGGAAAGTTCTTATTTGAATGTGTACATATTCACTTAATGGCATCAAATTCATTAGTAGCCACATTTCAAACTCTGATTTAATTAATTGATTCATTTCCACTTAAATGAACTTGTCAAGAACCCTGGACACAGACTAGTTTAGTCCAAATTAGAAGGTCACTAGATGGTGCAAAAGAAAATGTTTAAGTGCAGTACTAATTCCCTGGAAGTCAGAGGTAGAACGATTATTACGAGCCTTCAGGAGTTCTGGATTTAATTTTTTCTTTCCATTACATTGTTCCATCAATTATTTAAATTCTATTGCAGTTGACATTTAACTTGTAACATAATTCAATGAAAAACATTTGCAGTATAATATCAGAGTAATCCATTGACAAAAATCATACAGTAAAATTTACAGAACTGGTATAAACATTTTTGTTGTTTCTGAAAGTTCAACACAATTTTTCAGATAAGAAATATTTGGTCACCAAAATTTATTTATTTGGAAATTGTAGATTTTGGCTTATCAGTTCTTTTTCAAGAATGAGGCAGAGTATCAGTCAGTGGGTAAAATGGCAATGCTTTGTTGATAGCAATAAAGTTGAACTGCTGCAGGGAAATGAGCACAGAAGTAGCCAGTCTACAGAAAACTCATTAAATGAGATTCAGATGATCCCAGATGGTCCAATTCTGTTCTTGAACAGCCCCAGTCAAATGGTTCAGGATATGGACCAGTGGATTCTCCTGTTTCTCCCTGTAAAGGGACTAATTGTTCCTCTTATTTTGCCTGGAAGAATCATAGGGCATGCATGAAATTTAAACAGAAAAATTTCTTAAACTGTCTAGAGATACAAGAAATAATTGAGGGTGATCATTGTGCCTCCCGACAAAATGGTTTGCTGAATATAATAGCCAGGAACTACTTGTTGTAGGAAATTAATCCTTTTTTACTACTAGCATTTATTTTCAGATCCAGCAACAGTTTAAATTCCTAAACTGCTGCATATGCATTACCAGAATAAAACTTAAATAATGTTTTCCTTGAATTCTTCAGTGACTTTGACTCATATACTATGAGAAATAAGGAGGCACATTCCATATAACATATGGTTAAATATTTCATAGAGAAGCAATATGAACAATCTATAAATATGTATATATGTAGATACACATGCATAAACAAAACAGTGTGACAAGTCTGTTCAGAACAAATATAATCATCCACTTTCTCTTCTTTTTTGTTTTTAAACAAGTTTTGTTACGCAGGAATTATGATTGAGGAAATTTGTTTGACTACTTTTCAACAAACCAAAATTTAGATTTGAAATTTTGGTATTATTATTCTTGCACTTACGCCTTTAGAGTAGCTAAAAATACTTACTTTTATGTTGAGTTAGAGTTTTAAGTACAGTATTCTTTTCTGTTCCTGTAAGATTCCACATAAAGAATGTTGTGCTAGCTTATCTACCTGTATCCACAACCTCTGCAAAACAGCTAAGAGTCCAGAAATAATAAGTGACATACTTATTTATGAGGTTTGTACAATGTACAAAGTATTTCAGAGATTACTGTAATAATAGTTTTGATCAAGATAATGTGAGGTCAGAGCATCTCATCTAAATGAGCAAGAGTTGCATGCTTATCTGATATTTCCTGTATTTGCAGTTTTTATGAGGCAGTATATTATGGCGATTTAGCCCAAAATCTTCCTTAATACAAACCTCAACCATTCCTATTTTGTAGCTACATATTAAATGGAGTGCAAATTTTTATGTGAAGTTAAGAAAAATTCCAACCTTAGGAACTAAATGGTCTTGTGCCTGTCCAAAATTTCATCCTTCTTAGCAAATTTATATTTTTCAACAGCGTTAATCTCAGTTTGATACATTGTCTTTGATATCCATTAAATCATCTGCAGGCCATCCAAACTGGGACTTTTTTTTTCCCAGCTTACTTGTGGTTAGTGTCCATCAGACCACTGGAAGAAAATTCCTACAGAGAACAGTGACAAGTGGTGTTCCTCAGGGGTCACTGTCGGGACCAGCATTGTTTAACATCTTTGTCAGTGACAGGGACACTGGTATTGAGTGTTCCCTCAGTAAGTGTGCCGATGACACCAAGCTGTGTGGTGCAGTTGACATGTTGGAGGGAAGGGATGCCATCCAGCAGGACCCTGATAGGCTTGAGAGGTGGGCTGGTGCAGACCTCATGAAGTTCAAGGCCAAGTTCAAGGTCCTTCAACTGAGTCAGGGGAATCCCAAGCATAAATACAGGCTGGACAGACAATGAATCGAGAGCAGCCCTAAGTACTTAGGGGTGCTGATGAATGAGAGTTGGACATGACCCAGCAAGGTTCACTTGCAGCCCAGAAAGCCAGCTGTGTCCTGGGCTGTATCTAAAGCAGCATGTCCAGCAGGTCAAGGGAGGGGATTCTGTCCCTCTGTTCTGGTGAGACCTCACCTGGAGCGCTGCATCCAGGTCTGGGGTTCCCAGCACAGGGAGGACATTGACTTTCTAGAGCAAACCCAGAGGAGGGCCATAAAGAAGATCAGATGGCTGGAGCACCTCTCCTATAAAGACAGGTTGAGAGAGCTGGGATTTTTCAACCTGGAGAAGAGAAGGTTCCAGGGAGGTCTTATAGCAACCTTCTAGTACCTAAAACAGGCTTACAAAAGAGCTGGGAAGGGACTTTTTACAATGGCATGTAGTGACAGGATGAGGGGCAATGGTTTTAAGTTGAAAGAGGGTAGGGTTAGATTAAATATTAGGAAGAAATTTTTTACTGTGAGGGTGGTGAGAAACTGGAGCAGGTTGTCCAGAGAACGTGTGGATGCCTCATCCCTGAAAGTGTTCAAGGTCAGGTTGAATGGCTCTTTGAGCAATCTTGTCTAGTGGAAGGTGTCCCTGTCCATGGCAGTGGGGTTGGAACTAGATGAGCATTAATGTCCCTTCCAACCCCAATCATTCTACAATTGTACAAAAATACCCAAATACTGAATCCTTTGGAGAACACTCAGACATGTCTCTGGTATAGATCTGGACATACGCCAGGGTTTTCAATGAATGCAATGCCTACACTGAATAGACATTTAAAAAAAGGATTTCCTCTTCCAGTACACTATCTGCTCACTGTTTCATTTTTCTTGATAAGACATAGCTAAAAAGGCAAAGAGGATTGTGGAAATAGACACTGAAGCTGAGAAGGAGAAGGTTCTGCTTGTGTGGCTGGTAATAGCCTTTGGCATGACAGCTGTAAAGTTAATTTAACGGTCTATGCCTCAGTTTTCTCACGAGATACCTAAGACATATGTAAAATGGTTATACCATTATGTGAGAAGAAGGGATGGTGATGAAATCTGCAGTTAAGCATTTGTTATACTTTCAAGTTCTGACAGGCTTCTTCTGAAAAATTTATTTTCTTAATTATTTGAAGAATTCCTTTAAAATTTCACAAATAACCAAATTATTATCCCTTAGCTGTTTTCTTTACTATGGGATGAGAAAATTGATCTGCTATTATAATATAAACAGTATTTAAAGCTTTTGTCTTTACAGGCAGAACCGAATTTTCCGTCATTTAAAACAGAATTTAAAAATTTAATTATAGATTTACTCTAGTCACTTGGGTTTATTTTACACCACTGAGGTTAAAGCAAAACCTCCCACTAATTTTGTTGAGATGTCCTTAATACATCAGTGACACCATTGCCTGACAACATTAGCAAACATATAGTAATAATGACAACGTGTTTGCCAACTGAAGCCTTCAGAATCCTTTGTTGTCACCACATACACAAGTGATTTATAAGATATTCTTGCTCGATGAACTAAACCATTGCCATCTGCTTGGGAGACTGACAGGTTGAAAGATATTTCTATTGCAATTGTGTTTAATAGAGGCATGTCCTGAGAAAGTATGATTGAGGGAGGGTGAGTAAATGAAGAAAACAATAGTCTTTTCTCCTTGTGTATCTTGATTTATATGAAATTTGCTCGTTTCACCCATAATACATTGCAAATAATCTTTGGAGTAAACTTTTCAACAAAGATAAACATTTCTGATACATACTTTCATAATAAATTTAACCGTAAAAAAAAAATCTACAGATAAAACCTTTACCTCTTGTAGGATTATCGAGAATGAATTTGTACAGACTCTTTTCTTCTTGGATGAAAACCACAGAAAACATGATTATAAGACATTAGTGTAATTAGTATTCACATACTCAAATATATTAGCAGGTGCCATACATTATCTTCCTTCACTGTTACTGATTTGGTCGAAAATACAGACAGGTTTCTCCTAAACGCCCTTGTTTGATTTCCTATTTTTGCTCTGCGTGTTATGAGTCCTCTACTGTAGTGACACTAGTTACATGGTAATGAGTTGTTAATTGATTTTTGAACATGATATTTTCAACTCAACATAAAGAAGAATAAAAAAACCCCTTGAATTTTCTTGACTCACACAGTAACTGTATATTTCTCAAAACAGATATATAAGCTAACAAACTGAGATTAATCAATCTCCAGTAAACTATAGACAGTTTTTAACACACATTATAAAATGTCAGCTAATAATTAGTTTTTACCACAACATCCTTTGCAATGGTACATCTTGTGTGCTTACACGATGCCTTCATGAAAACATGAAAGATACTTCAGATTACTCACAATCAAAAACAAATGTAACAAAACTTATTCACTTTTTTCTCTGTCATAGCAGTCTGAACTTTATTTGACCTTAGTCCAAAAGGAAAGCAAAAATTAAAAAAAAAGGAAAACAACAAAAAAATAGAGATTACAAGTCATCTTAACTTTTGTGAAATAACTGTAAAGGTAAAAAACTTCCACAATGCTCAAAATAGTATTTCAGTGCTTCAACTAACCAATAGAATAACTGTGGCTGACACATAGCATTGTCTGGTTCTCTTTCTAGAAGATGCATTATAGGTCTTGATGCAATTTTAAACAATTATTGGTACATTGACTGAGATGTTCATTCATATCATTTATTCAAAGAAAACTAGCTTCTGACAGAAAAAAAAATATATTATAGACAGAATAGATTCAATTCTTGTGTACAATGGAATAACAACAACAATAACCAACTGTTTTGAATCCTTTGTTCAACATACATTTCTCCTAAGAACTAAAATTTTATTTTGTTTTTTAGCATAAAGAACCATTCTACCAAGGCTATGGGATTTCACATGAGAATGGTTGAATGCAGCTAGAAAAATAAAAGTAGCCTCTCCAGAAGACTAAGGGCCAATGTCTTCTTTAAAATACAGCTGATAAGAAATAAAATTTGTCGTGAAATTCCATGTTTTATGGTTAATGTACATTACGTTAATGGAGCTGATCTTAAAAGCTAATGTCTCAACATGAGACCAGTAGAGCTCTTTGAGCAAATACTGCTCTGATGGTAAGCGAACTGAAACTGGATTTCAACATCTGCAAAAGGACAACCCCATGACACAACAAGATCAAAATTAGTTTCATATCATTATTATCCTGGATCATTGGAGAAGAGAAGGTGGTATTTGTTGTTTTTGCATAACACCTCTAATTTTCTTCATGGTTCTTGACATGAACCACATTAGTTTCACACTAATTCCATTATAGTTTACATTCTTTTCCTGTAACTCAATTTCTCCAGATTAACCCCCCTCCAAAGTAAAGTAATTTTCCCATTTGCCTTCCTCTTATCTCACTGAAACCTTTATTAAATGAGCTTCCTTTATATTAGGTTTGGTTATTTTTCCCTGAAGAAAAAGAAATTCAAGAGTAATTTTTGGCAAGGAAGAACTTACATTCAAAACCTAAAACCAATTTAACATTGTCATAAAAAAAAAAAGTGCAAATATTTCTCTAGTAATTTTTTCATGCAGTGAAAAAATTATTACGTTTTGAAAAATAATGTATATCAGTGCAACTTCTAAGCCTCAATATCATACTTTCTTTCACTGCTTACAGGAAAACGCTCATTCCTCTTGAATTAAGTGAAAAGATTACTTCCACATGATTCAGGAAGTACAGGTACATATTCAAGTGGAGCAGAATGTATGTGCAGCCACAATGCACAAGACACTGAGATCTGCAGTCCTTTCCTGAGTAGAGAGTCTTCAAGCAGATGGTTAAATGTTTCCTTCTGTTGGAACCTGTGGAACCACATCTCTGGTTCTGAGGACTATAAACCTCAGTTAATCTTTCCTTTTCCTTTGAGACACTGGCAAGGTGTTTGGTAGCTCAAAACCACTTCTTATAGCTGGAGTAATATAGGTAAATTTTATATAATCGCCAGAAGATTAAATGAAAATAAGAGTATCCGGTATTAATCTCCCCCATGCTGTTCTCAGATTAAAAAAAAAAAAAGTAAGTTTATGCTTACCCACTTAAATGGAAAGAGCATGTATTTTGACCCTTATGACAGAATTTCCCTCCCTATTACCAGTAAAGGGCCATGGTAAATGTCAAAGGACAATTATGCCAAATGATATTACAAATGATCCAAGCAACATTTAACAACTTATAATATAATGCTATGGTGTGACACAGCAAGTATATTCTTAAAGATAGTCCAGTCACTGATAGCTTGAAATCAATTTTTACTGAGGTTTGTTATATTTTAATTTTATTTAAAAAATGAGTAGAACAAATAATCCCCTTGCCAGATGTTTATTGTCAAAGCAACTGAGCTCTGTTTTGGCTGAGCTTTGCAGTTCTCGCAAGACAGCCTAGGAGATGCCACCTCTTGCAGGGCAGCAGATGAAATCTGGTGTTGAGCACAGAGGGAGCACAATTTACTCTAAATATTTTTATCAACCTCAGCAAAAACTTTGTTTCATAAAGGATAAAAAAAAGTCTTCCATTGCAAACAGAGATGTTAATAACTTCACATGATAAATGCTTGCTTTCCTCTAGACATTAAGCCATTTTTTTGTGCAAGCTTTGCAGAAACTGTAAACTGAATTATAGAACAATTTTCGACTCTTTGATATAACAACTATAAAGGAACACTCAAAGAGTGCACAGAACTGCAAGGGAGGAGCTAACTTGGCCACTGTAAAATTAGCAAACTGTATAGGTGAACTAGATGGAGAGAGAGAAAAAGATAAACATTTATGTCTATTTATTCTCCCCTATCACAATTATAGGGTGGATGATTTGGTTTCTTTTTTCATTCTTTTATCCTGAAGTAAGGAGATGTGTGTGAAAGACAATCACTGGAAAAGCAGTCAAAAATCTATTCAGAACTGAGTATAAGGAGTCCAAAAATATTACCAAAAGCGGTAGAAAGGAAAAAATGTTTTCACTCTACCTATAATCTATTCTCCTGGGAAGGCACTTCAACAGACTCAGGAAGTAAACTGTCTACAAAGGAAAAAAAAAGGGCAGGAAGATAGCATATATGTGTTGGTTCCTTCCTGATTTTAAAACAGGTGCAATAGCTTTCATTTTATTTTAAATTTATGGTAATCCCTGTTTAGATTCCAGAAGTTATTAGTTTATAAAGAGTTTTTAATTTATTTTTTTTTGTATTTGTCAAATGTAAAATGCAGTGTTCAAGCCTGTAAGTATTTATCTGTTAGAGTAATTTTATGTGCATGAGTAACATTGTTGAGTGAAAATAGTAGATGAGAATTTCAGCGAAACTCCTCATACTAGAAAAGCTATTGCCTTGTCCAAATATTCAGGGATTCAGCTTTCCAAAAATCTAAAAAATACATTGAAATAAGTAAATACCTACAGTGAGAAAGAAATACATTCCCTGACAAAAAAAAAAAAAACCCAAACCCATAGTTTACGTGAGAAAGAGAGACGATTATGGAAAAAAAGAAGAAAACCCAATGCTTTCCTTCATACTATTTCCAACACTGTGTGAGTATTTAATCTTTTGAGATTTTACTTATGTTGTTTTTTTTCTTGTAGAATTGGAAATAAATATCAATATTTAATATTTATTTTGTCAAATGATCATCAGAGTCTGGATCCCACAACTCCCTGAAGACCTCGTGTGATGTTATATAAATAGTCCAAAATTAAAATCCACTAAAAGTAGCTGACATTATATACCATCCTGTTCTAGATTTGTTCCAGATTCTCATAATTTGGTAAATTTACAGCATATGCTGAAACATTTCCTCTGAAACAGTGTTAAGAAGAACAAACTTCCACCCACAGAGTGATTGATGATAAACTGCATGTATTTAGTATTTCTGAAGAGGATAGAATGAATTTAAATAAGTAGGTACTCAGAGATGCAAACGCTGAAGGGAATATACCATAAAGGGATTGTCCAAGAGGGACGGCATAGAGGCAGGTTTTTTGCCTCTAGATTGGCTCAGTGTGCTGGTAGTGCCACAGTAACTTCACAGCCCACTAAAAAGGACTGAATGGCTGCCTTTGAAAGTCTCAGCCTTATGAACACATGCAGCTTCCTACTTCAAACATCATGTCAACTATTTATATTATGGATCAGCAGAAAGAAATTTACTGTCAGGAAAATGTCTGACAGAAGTAGAAATTGCACTAACTTGAATCTGACAATCAGACTGTATTTTTTTCCCATCTAGTGCAAAATAGAAGGCAGAGAGAAAACACACTCAGGCTGTTCCTGTAAGAGAGGGGGAAAAAACCCCAATTAGCAAGGAAAAATATGCTAAATATGGGAGATGTACTGGACAAGAGAAAGAAGGAAAGAAGCAGAGAAAGAGACTTTATGTTCTTCCTTGAGATTGAAAATGACACAGAGATGCTACAGAAGGCACGTGGGCATCACAGAGTGCTGCAGAGGTATTTGTTGTTCTACCAGATTGGAAATAGAAATAACTCACCAGTCTTAGACTGAGGGACAATTACATAAGACTTCAGTCTAAAAGTTGACTCCTGTAAGATTTAAGAGCAAAGAGAGAAAATTAGTAATATGGAAATATGTTGCGCTCTGTGTTTTCTTCCATTCAAATATTTTCAGAAATGTTTTAAATATTCCTTTTAAAAATCCATCTAAAAAATACTAGACTTGAAATACATTTTGTGCTTCTAACAGTTCACTGCATTTGCGAGATGAGGAGGGGATCATAATGGGCTGTGACTGTGCCACATCTGCCTGCTCAAAAATCTTCTCCATTTGGTGACAATACCTTTAGCCACCTGGCAGAGCTTAGATCACCTCCTGGCCTTCATTCCCCTGTCACAGAACCAGGGCAGAAATCCTTTCAGAAGAAGGAGCTTCAGCTGTTAGGACTGTAATTAGCAAGCTGAATGTCTGTGTTTAAAGACATCTACTGAAATAATTCCTCAAAACCTTGCCATTTGCTTAGAAAGAAAACAGATGTACTAAAATAAAACCATCGTGAGCTTCTTTCTCTCTCTTCCCCAGGTAATGTCAAAGCATTACTCCCCACTAGCAACGTCTGTTGAATGGTTTTGGCATAACAATTGGCTAATTAGAAATATTTTCATGTTTCATTTGAACATATTTAAGGAATATGTTCCTTCTGTGTTTGTGGTGTGTTCACAGGCATTGACAGGGGAGCAGGTGGATCACATCAGTCCCTGACAGTTCAGTAGCTGTGAATATTCCATTTCTTGGATTTATTTCACTTATTAGATCTGATTCTGCATGCATGTTTCAGGTCTAACATACTGCTGTGTTTTTTAGATCTTAATTTTCTGATGAAAACAAACTCTACTTCTTGGCCATTTTTCAGCTTTTACTGCCATTTAGAATAGCCTGATTTTTTTCCTTTATAAAAATCCTTCATTCATTTCAATTGTCCTTGATGATATTTTACATAATCAAATGCCATAATTATAGATTAATTTTCCAATATAGTAAGATTGCATTTTTGGATGAAACTAAGCTGCAGCAGTTAGGGGAAAAACAATCTCTATCTCCATATAAGAGCTGGGTTCAACACTTCTTTTTGAGTATTGCTCTGGTACCTCAGAAGGAAATGCTCTTATTCACAGCACCGGTGGTGAAACTGAACTTTACTTGTAACACTGTCCTTACAATCCTTTTCTAAAAAATGCTAGGTAGTAAACTGCCCTTTTCTTAGCTGTTGCAACTGAGTGACTGGCCTCCACCTCAGAAGCTCACTAAAGACATAGCAAACACTGTTAGATATTTTCACCTCTTATATCAGTAGAAGTTTTCTTTGTCCTTAAGGTAACTCTCTAACCTTGAAGCCGGAGCAGTTCTGAGATTTTTTAGAAGTTCAGAGCAGTCATGTAATCAAGGTGCCTTGTTTCCACCTCTGAAATGGAGCACTTGAGATCTGGGCTCCTGAGGGCAGCTATAGAGGTATTAGCTCTTACTGCTCAAGGGGGGTCTATTTTTCCCTGCTTTAAGTTGTACACTGCAATTTTTTGTTCTTGGTTTCTCAAGCTAATTCTTGTTGGTGTGCAATTCAGCTGCAAAGACACACATTGTGCCTCAAACAGTTCTGCAACTCTGTTTAAACTGCGGTTAGGACATACTTCTCCTAATTAAAGCTTTTGACCACTTAAAGGATTGTCCATGGATTTTAATTATCATATTCTATTCATTCATGAAAATGTAGGTCTCAAATATGGTTATAAACATGTGCTAAAGGCTATACCTTTTCAGACTTTGGCACAGAGGCCCAATTTATATATGCCCTTTATAATAGAGGACAGTCCAGGTTTAAGATTCATTTTTTAAAAAGTTCTGTAAAATTAAGTCTTTGATAGTTTTATTGGTGTCTATGTTTTATGTTAATTGTGTTGTATGTTCCCTGGTATTTTCACAAAGAGCATTTTTTTAAGAAAGGCAAATTCAGCTGATGGATGAATTTCTCTGCAGAGGTTTATTAACATTTTTGTCAATTTATCCCATTAAATACAGCAGCATCCCTAGGTGGTGATGAAGTGCAGTAGCAGCACAGGCTTCACACAATGATGGCAAACTGATTCCAATAATTTTCTCAGTAGTAAACTTATAGTACAAGAGAAATGCTGGTCTTTGCAAGTATGGCTGGGTAAGTAGAAAACCCCACATAGATAAAACCCAAAATATATATTTATGAATATTAATTTAGAGTAAACATACCACATTATGTCCTCAAAGTTCACTAGCAGTCTAGAACATGGAATTAGGAGGAATTAGCAGTATTGACAGCAATATTTCCCCCAGTAAAGCAAACATACCAGAATTTCTTGTAAATGTATGTATAGGCATATGTAGCAGAAACACGACCCTGAAATCTCACTTTATCTAAAAGAAGGGACAAAACATACAGCCTCCCCACACTCCAATGTCCACAAATGCCAGTGAAATGGTTCCTCCTGATTTCATCAGGCAATGCACCAGGTGCAATAGGGTATCAAAAAAAGAGATTGAAATTCAAATTTTGGCTACTAAATATGGGCTTATGAATAAGTTACATTGCCTCACAGGGGTTTTTCAGCAAACAGCCTCAAATACTCAATTAATTTGAGAAACTGTGATGTCTCTATTGTCAGAAATATCTCAAAGAGTGAAATAACTCACTGAATAAATTATTTGTGGCAAACTATTGCCTCCTGTGACAGTGACTCCCCATTTCTCACATCACAGTGTGCTTACTTTTACTACATTACTGTGTTTTTTTCCTATAAGTGCTCACAAGATTATAAAAAATATTAAGAATACTACTTTAAAGAATATATATTTAAACTTTTTGAAATTTAAGTAAAGCATAATAAAATGAGGATAATGAAAAGAAATTAAGTAATGAAAAGGATTTAAAGTACTCTGCTAAAGAAAGCTGTTTGTAATACTAAATATTAGTCTAAAACATATAAAAATTGTGGAAGTTTAAATGATCAGTCTGTTCATAGACAAAGAGTGGGAAATACATCTAAAGTTACACTCTAGGGGAAAAAATCTCTCATGACATAGAATGGAGAAGTAAATTGAATGCAGACTCTGCCCACATTATCACCTATAATTTGTGAACTATTTCTACTTATCTACCATATGCAGTAAAAATTTTTTGACTTTTGGTGCTTAATGTCCTAACAAGGCCATAACTCCTCACCATTTCCTAACAGGCCTATATCTGCTTTGCATATCATTATGATTTCCAACAAACAATGTGCAACGTTAGTCTTTCAGAAACTGTTTCATTTTTGTCTGTTTGTTTACTTGCTTTAAACAGTGACAAACAAAGCAGAAATGAGGTGGCTAGTGACGAATAACATAAAATGCAGAAATGAGAAAGTCTGCTGAATACTGAAGCATCTTCATATTCACTTCTCCCTTTGAATACATTTGTTCACCCCTGCTCAAAAAAAATTAATGTGTCAAAGAGTGTCATTTTTCCTTGATTTGGTGTTTTTCTAAGGCTGCCACAGAAATTTTTTTCTAATTGTAAATTGGCTTTACCAGCCATTGGAAAAATCAACTCTCAGTTTCCAAACATAAAAAGATCTGGTCCGATTTTTTTTCTTTTCTTGAGAATAATATGAGTCAGCTACTTATGGACCTTTCTTTCCCTTTAAGAGCAGAAGAATTTCATCCCAGGCTGAATCTTAACCATAGATTTCCAGCACACTGAATTCTTAAATGCAAAACCAGTGCTCATTTGTATATCTTTTTATTTTTCCTGGTTAAAAAAGAAATGTTAGTTACTGAAAAGTAGTTCCTAGAGTTTTTCATTATCAGTTTAGAACTATCACCAACAGATAATAACCAAAATCATGCGGTTGTTATTCAAAAGAATATTTCTCTTTAGATGATCCTTCAAGGATTAGCAGTCTATAGTTTCATTAACTTTTAGTAAAATACCTTCTTACTTTGTGTCTTAACACCAATTCACCAACCTCACAATTCTTTCACAAAAAATCTCGTTGAACAAGCTATCAAGAGCCCAAAGGCATGACAATTTTAGATAATTTTTAAATATTTGAAATTAAAAAAATATTTCCATTCTTGGCTTTAGATAAGGTATTGGTTTTGCAGTCACCCATTTAGGACTCCTTTTTCCAACTTAGATCAGCAGAAAATACTAATTCTCTCAGATACAATTGAAATAAGGGAGTGATGTTGCACAGCACTGCACTAGTGACTACTTTTTATTCCCTATAAAGCTCTGGATTTCTGACTTAGTTCAAATACTTGTGTCTATTGACTCATATAATACAGTAAACACTCTCATATTGGAAATCAGATTTTTTAAATCAGTTGAAAAATAAATGAAAGCTCACAAATAGAGAACATTAAGAAATTCGGGCTTTTTTGGGTTTTTATTTTTAATTTAGGACTGGATCCAAAGACCAAGACAATCAGCATAAATGGACTCTGGATAAATTTCTGTAAGTTTCTATCCTGGAAAACTCTTAATTAACTAAATGGACAGTAAATATAAATCTTGATGTATTTTTTAGCAATGAGGATGCTAAGTACTCATGAGATAAATAATATTTTACACTCAATATTTTAATTAAGAGAGCACTTTTTAGTAATCTGATTCTGTTTTTATTTTTTTCCACTGAGAATTATCAATGTCAGAATTACAATAAATACAATACTTCTGCATGGGGGAAATCATGCTCCTATAGAAAGATAAGAGATTTTGAATATGGTCAATTAAAATGACATGTTTTAACAAAATTTTTTTAATCCATGAAGAAATTTTTTATTATACCTAGCATTTTTTTCCACTTTTTCACATGCTCATTGGAAGATGATATACGTCAAAAAATTTACTTGCATAAATTTTGTAGATAAACTGCTCATCAGGTTCTCTGCTTATTCATGAAAAAGAACATAGTTCTTACAGCTGGTATTGGAAAAGAAGTTATTCATAAAATTGTTTATGGACATATTTCCATATTTCCAACATAATTGAATGTTTTGTACAAATCCAGTCAGTTTTCTCTGATACAGCTATCTTCTGTTTATCTTGGAACAAGAAGGGTCTCTTTACAGACATGGTTTAAACATCAAAAACAAAATTATGGATTTTACAGTGTGAAATGTAAGGATAGCAAGTCCTAAATCCAAAATAGATTAGATGTCAAGGAAAATATTTAATCTCAGAGGAACATACTGTAAACCCTCTTTAAGCTACTAACTTTCTAATGCATTGACTCAAAGAAAAATCTATCTACTCCAAGTGAGATAAAAAGTCTGAGAAGAGATATTTAGAAAAGGGGAACAAAATTAACTTGGTGTCCATTAACATCACCATCAATCAAAAAAATTTATTGGAGGCTGTCACAAGATAAAATTGATTTGGCTTGCCTAAAAATGATTACTGCTGTTTTTTCTTTCCCTATAAAAGCTTTCATATGACTCCCACCCTGACTACTTGTAGCCATTAATTAAAATGTAACTTTCAAGAAAAATTGCTTTATTTCCCTTCTATTCTACCTGGTGACACAAGAATCCATTTCTAGATTGCATCTTGGGTAGAGTTAATTTTCTTCACAGTGTCTAGTATGGGTCTGCTGTTTCGGATTTGTGCTGGAAACAGTCTGATAGCACAGAGGTGGTTTTGTTATTGCTGAGCAGTGCTTGCACATAGCCAATGTCTTTTCTGCTTCTCATACTCTCCCACCAGCAAGGAGGCTGGCTGTGCACAAGTAGCTGGGAGGGGGCAACTGTTCCCAGTTAACCAAAGCAACATTCCATACTATATGACATCATGCTTAGCTTCTGGGAAAGAAGAAGGAAGGGGGGCCATTCAGAGTGATGGCTTTGCCTTCCCAAGACACCATTATGTGTGATGGAGTCCTTCTTCCCTGGGAATGGCTGAACACCCGTCTGCCAATAGGAAGCGGTGAATGAATTCTTTGTGTTTCTCTGCTTGTGATTTCACTTTACCTATTAAACTGTCTTTATCTCAACCCAGTGGTCTTCTGACTCTTACCCTTCCAATTCTGTTCTCCCATCCCACCAGGGAGTGAGTGACTGGCTCTGTGGCGCTGAGCTGCCAGCTGGGGCTAAACCACAACAACCTCTCAGAAACACTGCACTTCAGAGACACCATGAACCACTTCACTCCATCAGAAGATGGGTGTTTATATAGTTCATATGAATCAACCAAAAATTACTATTCCTATTCATCTCTGATAAATGTTATTTGGGGGTATTAGAGAATCTAGACATCCAAAGGCATTCATTTAAGTCCCTTCACTTTCTGTTCCACATAGGAGAGAGGGAATATAAAGAATATTTATCACAAAGTGTTGATAATTAATAAAGTTAAGAAAATACTTGACATATAGAAAAAATCTCAGTTTGGAATTTTTTACAGGTCAAAAATGACAAATACATTAATGTTTCAAAAAAAAAAGAATAATGTAGTAGGAGCTGATGGTGATAAGGAGAGTTTATTTCCTTGGACACACCACGCTTTCTACATTTGCCCAATCTATTGAAGTCAGTAGAATCATGTATCTGCTTCAAGATGCATTCAGAAAATACACTTGTGGTGATGATATAGAAGGTGGAGTAAACATTCTCAGATTTGAGAATATTTTGAGAATAATAATATCAACAAAAAAATGAAGCATTTTAGTCTCATTCATCCAGTAGAAAATTCCACCAAAATTAATACCTTCCTAGATAACAGGGTTGCTTCAACTGTTTACTGGTCTCAGAAAGAGGAACTCCTTTTCCATTACTTTTAGTCCTGGATAAATGTTCT
Source organism: Manacus vitellinus (assembly GCF_001715985.3). Taxonomy (NCBI): domain Eukaryota; kingdom Metazoa; phylum Chordata; class Aves; order Passeriformes; family Pipridae; genus Manacus; species Manacus vitellinus. Next base: position 56,530,714 of record NW_021939396.1, on the reverse strand, counting down.
CTTGTCTAACTAACTTATCTACAGGACCTGTGGCCACCAATGGAAACAAATGTGAATTTAACAGAAATAAGCTCAAAGGCAAAGAGTGAATGATGGACTTCTTGCCTCATGACTTTAAGGGCCTAACAAGCACCACAAAAAAGGTTACAAAACCACCAACCTAAAAGCAGGAGAAAAGTGAGGAAAAAGAGGCATGGATAAGCTCAGGGGAAAAGGCAGGGAGCTGGTAAATCACATTGACTGTGCATTGCACAGACAGCTTTAAGACTAGTTTATGCCAAGTAGGAGCATCCTTTGGTTATTCAAGGTTTGTTCTGATGCATACTCTCCCTACATCTCACTCTAAAAAAACTTACCTTTTTCTGATACCCACATCTCAGCTCACTCTGACTCCCCTGCTATTTCAGGGAAAATCAAACATCAAGCTAAATAAATTTTAAAATAATCTTCCTTTGTTTTTTAATTTAAGGTTTAGCAAGTATCTGGAAACAAGCAGTGGGGTAACTACCCTGCATAAACAAAAGATAATGAATGTTAAGACTTTGCTGACAGCCAAGATCATAGTGATTCAGTCTGTATCAGCAGGTTTTAATCTAGTTCCTTTAGTTGCCACCTGCTCCCAAAATACCCTGGCCACTTGTTTCTGCCCTCACATTGCCAATTGGCCCAAGCATCATATAGCAGTGCAAACAAATTAGCAGATAAGAGAAATCAATCCAGAAAAAAAGTTACCCAGAAAAGTACTGTTAGCTGGATCAGTTCCCTGATACTGTTTACCTCCTGGCTCCATAAGCAGCATTAGGCACATTTGAGCAGGGTGGAAAGAACCAGAATGGCTAAAACCTTTAGATATATTTTCTCAGAAAGCCTATTTGCCTTTCTGGTTGTCTGGATTTATATGTTCAGAGTGAATTTCTTTGTATTCTGCACAGTATGTAGTTACTTTACATGGCTGCTCAGGACTATAAAAGCCCATAATCAATACTCTTTGTACATGCTGTGCCAATCTCTGAGCAAGGATGCGAGAGACAAAAGTTGCAAAGAGGGAAAAATGTAGGCTGTAAGGTAACTTGCCATTCTGTAGTTACAGGAAGTAGTTTCAATGTTTATGGTGCTGATCATGAACAAACCACAACAGAAATAAGCTAGGCAAACAACTAAAGCTTGCTTTTTCAGATACTCCAGATCTCATATGAAAACTCATTTTAAGGTTCTTCAGTAGCTGTTTGATGCTTGGGTGAGAGTGGGGGTTGTGTTAGAAATTGCGTGTATTGAATGAAGAATCAAACAAAACTCTTAAGTTTTATATCACTTGCAATCTGAATTAGTTGAGAAAAAAAATCCCTCATGCATAATCTCTTTGGTCTTTGCCAGCAAAACACAGACTTGGAATAAGAGACAACTAAACAATAGTTTTTCCCATCATCTAATGAGGATATTTTATATTCATGTTGGAATCACTTTGAAATTGGGCTTTTTGTATCTAGTCAGAATAAAAGCCGTGAAGCACACTATTTTTAACAGCAGCAGAGTCTATTTGGTGCAGTTAGTTTATTCTTGTTTTCTGAACAAATGGATTTCCACTTACACAGAAAATAAATTTCAACAAAGATTTCATAAAATTACAGCTCATGGAAGTATTATAAGTGCTTCCCCGAACAAGGTGAGAGTTGTTACACAACAGATTCATGATGACTCCACTTGACCTTTCATCGCAAGATAGGATTGGACTTCTGCCATGTTATAGATGGTCTTGTAAATATCTAGATGCCTCCATTAGTTTCTGTAGGTTTTTCACCAGATTGAAAATATTGAAAGGGTTTATTGCAGCATAAACTCTTGTACCATAAAACTAAATCAAGTCAGTGGTGGTACAAGTGTTCTGCAAGTTCTTGGCAGAGGTTTTGATAAACACTTGTGCAACACGTATTGCACTTATGCATGTGTACATGTGTACGTGCAGCAAGTCAAGTAAGGTGATTGCCTGAGATACAGTTACATCATCACTATAATTGGTAATTATGAAATTTAAAAAGGATTGGAATTCTATTTACAGATGGTACTGACTCCTCTGAATGGTTATTCACTCATAAGAGACAAACTGGTATCACAATTTTCTCTGCTACTGTTAAGAATCCATCTCTAAAACATGAGAGATGTATTTGCCTACTAATTTCCAAATAATGAAGTCTTAATACAGTTTAAAAAATATAAATAGATACAAAGTACAGACATGTTCCATGCTTTTGGCCTTACTAAATCTGTAAAATTTTAGTTTGCCGAGTTCCTTTTTCAAATGAAAAGAATTAATTCTCATGTCAGCAGAACTCTTTCCCAAACTCCTTATTTCTAACAAAAGCTGTAAATATATTAATTCAGTTTCACCTGGAAAGGCAGAAAAAAGTATTGTTCCTTTCACGTGTAGCAGCATCAAACTCTGACCTTCGAAATTCCTTGCAGAATTCCGCCAGAGAGCTGCAAAAGAAACAAGAAATTGGTCTCAGCATAGTACTGCTCACGTTTCACAAACATTTAAGAAAACAGGATATAGTTTTCTCATGGGCATACCTTCAGCTCATTACAGAGAGCAAACTGTGAGGACTGCTCACAAAGCAAAATGAATACATTAATTATATGACAAGAGTTAATATCTTATTTAAAAAGAGTAACCACCAAATATCAATTAAAAGTTTTCCTTAGTGTTGGAGACTGCTTAAACCCTAAATGACAAAAAAAACCCAGGAAAAACTTAATGTAGGACAAAACTTATTTTTCCCCTTTAGAGCACTTCAGAATATTAAAATAATTCAAAAGCTTTTCAAGCAGAGAGCTTCAGTGTTGAAAATCATGTTTTTAAATGATTAAGAAGTTTCAATGGCAGTTTTTATTCCCACAAATAAACAATTCTGTCACTGTGACAAAAAAAAAAAAGATAATTTCTAGTGGGATGTTTCAATATATATTAGAAAATCGATTTTAAATTTAAGAATAATAGAGAGGAAAAATATTTTAAAATATATGATTTCCTTCAGCCTGTTCAAAGAATCAGATTGATCTTAGTTCAATCTCAGCAAATGGTGAAATTGCAAAATAGTACCAAACTGGAAACTTTCCTATGTCCTAATGCTTCACATAAATATTGTGCCCATCAACAAAATCTGAGTTCTCTTTTACTGGTTATTGCATCCTAATAGACACTTTATTATCCAGAAAAGGCACTGGTTGCCATTTGCAACGAACTAAAAATGTCTCTAACCTGCTCAGTATTACTCTTGTATCTCTGACATTCCCATTAGTGTACTCAAAATGAAATGTTGCTGCCATAGGAAGGGAGAGCGGGATTGAGTTGTTCCTGCTACAGGAGATGAAGTAGGTGGTGGGGGAAAAGCAGGATGCCAGAGAGAAACTGCCACTGTCTGACTGTTTGCTTGTGATGATGCTCTTACAGGTCACAATAAGTTCTACACTGCCATCTCTGCCCCAAAAGCATCAGTAAACTTGGTCTTTTAGGATGTTGATGGCAGGTCGCTTGTTAAGAAAGGTTGTTGAGATCTGTAAAAACCTAGCAAAATTTCAATAGCCATGCAATGCAGAAAAGAAATGGAAATGTGCCCAAATATTAAATAAAAATAAAATCTGGATATTGCTTGCAATAGGTAGATCCAAAAATAAATTTACATATTTTTGAATATATTTTAATATTAAGGGCGAAATCCTTTATTAGGTAAAAATCATAAATATCTCTATTCCAATATTGTTAAAAGCAGCTGAAATAACTTCACTGAGATTAAGAAGTTACTTATTAGGCACAGTAAATATAAACATTTAAAGTTCTACTCAAACAAAAATTCATCTTCAGCAATGTGGAAATCATTTTATATCAGTTGGACAGATGTCTATTTTAAGTATTGTGGCATATGAAGGATTAATACTTTTCAATATTAATTTTCATTTACACAGAAATTGTAATGTACTGCCATTTACTCAGTTTATTTCAGTATGTGGACCACGCATTACTATACAAAAATCAGACAAGATCCATATAGTACAATAGCATCCCCCTGAAAACAGTTAGTGCTCATCTTTACTAAATTTTTATAATTGATCCAATTATGTATATTCTGTGAAGAGGTATTTCGTGTTCAGTTCCTAAATTTTTCGTTTTATTGGGTAATTTCTAATGTTGAGTTTTTATTTATGCTTGATAAATTATGTTACTTTTTACAATTATAACACTCTGTTCTTATCTTTATGTAAGAACTGTGCTTGTCATCTTTATGCCTTTGACCTTTTTACATTAAATACTCCAAACAATTTTAAAAACTCTCTCCTTTTAAAAAGCTTTTTTTATGTTCAATGACTTACTTATTGCCTGTCCCTAAACTCGTCTAATTTTTCAATTCTCTTTTCAAAGCAAAGTAACCCACATTGCAAGAAGGATTCCAAATTAGTCTGCATTGCTGACTTATATAATGACCTTTATAGAGTGTTTATTCACATTAGAAAGCAAAAAAATTACTGTAAAGAGAATGAAAATAAATTAATTTTCCAAAGCAATCTCATCATTTTTTTTGCAGCATTAGGACAGGTCTCCGGCTGAGAGATTCTACTTCTACTGTCATTCTATAATTACATGAAAAAAAGGCATTATTTCACAGTAAAGGAAAAGTGGAGCAGCAGCCTCTCTTATTGAACACAATTGTAAGTCAAGTGGTGAGCAATACTGAGCTGATACACTTATATAAATCTTGAATACACGGTTTGAAACTAACATTGGTTAGAAAGCAGAGACCTTGTCTCTGTTGAAATCACAAGTGCACAAATTTAGTTTTGTTTAACATTCTGAGATTATAACTACACACTCAGTTAAGAGATCTTCACACACATGCTACTGGGGGAAAAAATTGTTTATTAAAACATTTATGAAAACAAAACCCCAAAAAATACATAGATCAAGCTCTCATAGTAAGTCCAGTTGTGATTTCCTAAATAATATTAACTGGATATCAACTAATACTTTTTCACTTATCAAGCAGAAGGTTCTATCTCTAATTAACTTTGCTCTCTTTCTAGCTATAGGAATTAATACATTTATGTTTTCACAAGAAACTCTTTCACTGTCTCTTCATTTGAAGACAGTTCACAGCATCCCACATCCCAGAGAATTTTAACTTATCCTATTAGTCTAATCTGATAAAACTCCTAAACCTGTGATATTTTTGAGTGTTAAATGTTTCATTTCTTCACTGATGGATTCAGTTTCATTTTATGCCAACTAAATATAGCAGAAGAAAAGAACTATCCTTTTCCCCATTGCATAAGAATTGTTAGTTCTTATGGGCTCCATATGTGTGTCTATATCAGCTTCCATAATGCTGAAGAAACTGAGAGAGTTCTCATCAGTCTTGCAGCCCATTCAGGGATTGCCAGAAGGTGATAGTGCACTGTCTTTCTTCCTGTCAAGTTTGTAACACAACTGGTAAGGGACAGAAATTAAAAAAAAAAATCTCCACTTGCGTCAGACTGTACCCTTGCTTTCTCATTTTTTTGTGTGTATGCGCATTTATATGTATATAGGTCATATCTATCACATATGTGCATGCGTGTATATATATAACACGTAGACATATACATGTATATTGCTTCTAAGTGTTTTCTGATGAAAATGGTCTGAGAAAAGCATGTTGCACTGGTGCTTTCACAGTGCTAACTCCATCCTTTTCTTGGTTGGAGCCTGTAGAATGTATATGTTAGTATAAATACTGTATGTAATACTATATCAGGCATATAATAGTATACATGTTGTTAATAATAAAACATATTTATACCGTTCATTCTGGATGTACTTTTATATTTTTCATAGCCAAAGAATCTGACACAGGTTACCTTCTTCATCTCACACCAGCCTGCTCAGAATCCATTACTGTGTAACTCAAGTTTGTGCATCACTACTCCTAGTTCCAGCAGAAGATACCACTAAAGAGAGTAGCAGAGGGAGGATTAGACTGTTGCTATGCTCCTCCAACACTTGGTTTATTTCTCATCCAGATAACTGATGCCTTCTGTTGTGGCAATCTTCCTTTTGCCAATTTGTTTTAACTCTTTAATGCTCATCAACCGTTTAATGCTTGTCAGTGGTCATGTGAGTAAAGATAGGACAACATGAAATTTGAAGGCAGGGGAGATGGACTGTGATGAAGCTCTGAGCTGGCCACATGAACTAAAGACAAGAAATCACATAACTGCTGCTAATGCAACTTTGGCCCTTACCTAATAAACTTTGATCAGTGTATTAGTCTGGGTTCCATGTAACAAAGGCAAATACGGCTTCTAGTTTGGAGCTGGTTCATGCCTGGACAAAGCAAACTAAAAACTACTTTGTAGGCATTTTTAGGGTTCTAAAAAAAGGAAAAACTGTCATAGGTAAGGTCAATTAAATCAACTTGTGAAGAAATGTAGGTTTAGAACAGAAATATTCTTAGATTTCAAGCTGCTAAAATTGGTATATCACACAATATACTATCAATGCATAAATTTAAAAAAATTATCTCCAGTGACAGTCAATCAGTTTTTAAGGCTTCTGTAATAAGAAGAAACAGATAAGCAACTTCATTAATAGGGGAGGCCTCTGAAAACAAACAATTATGTGAAGACTAAAGGACTTGTTCCTTTTTTATTCTGAATATACCCATAATCTTCTGGAAAGTAATGTGATATATTTGTCTCTAATAAGTAAGTGGGCAAGGTACAGGGTGCAAAAATAGTGAGCTTTGCATTCTCTAGTCTGTGGTAAGACAATAAAATCGTAATTTCAGGGAGAGCCTTTGTCTTCACATCAAGATGACAGTAAGATAGCATGGGTTTTGTCACTCCATAATTTATCCATAATCCAGTTATTCTTTGTTTAATTGTTAGAGGGTCATCTAAACACCTAGGTAAGTTTAGGCTAAAGAACAGTAGACAGACACAACAGTATGTTTCATAGGAAAACATATCCAGCTGATTATTAAAATAATTTTATGTTTTTTCTTAGCTGTCTATGTGTCCATATCATAGTGGTAACTCTTACTGTTCATGTCTCTTTCAAGAGTCTTACATTTAGAAAAAAATTTTTTTTCTAAGATAACAAAACTCATCAACTGAACATAGTGGTCAGTTATAGTGTCTCTGGTCGTAACTTCCAAACCTGGGAGCCCTGGGCATCTCAGATGGTTTAGTTGTACCAGTGAGCTACAGAGTTGTAGTTATAATTGTTAATAAATGTAGATATATCAATTTTTTAGCTATTTTCTAGTTGCTTTCTCCATGCACTCCACAGTACAATCACTGTATATTTGTCAAGCTTCCCATCATTGATAAGATACTGGAATTTCTAGTAAGTTAACTGAAAAAGTTTCACTATACTTATTTTCTGTCATTACTGAGTTGGGGAAAAAAAGCAACTTTCCAACCAAAATACATATGTTAAGAAGAATGTTGAGGTCAGTGCAACCTTGAGAAAACACCAAAGAATCATTTTGAACTACAATTATTCTGTAAAATTCAGATGCAGTTAATGATGCCAGTTAAAAATAAATAAAATTCCGATGTTACTGCAATTAACAAAAAGCCATCCTCAGAATAGTCTTATTTGTCTGTCATATCCAAACTTGTCAGTGAGATGAGTAGGTTCTCTCTTCCTTGGTATTGTTCCAGCCTTCTTGGGAAATATCTCTCTTTCCTATCTGGGATTTTGCTCTTAGTTCTTATTTCTCCAAATCATCCCATCTTTCTGAAAGTTTGTTTGTGAAAGGTCAAGGATAGGGAAACATATAGAAACATCCTTTTGTTTCTTGCATAGGTTAGCAGAAGTGCCAAATATTCCCATACTTCTTATTCCTTGAGACCTGGAGAATTCAGAAATGAAATGTATCTGGGTAATAATTAATTTTCTAGATCTCTAAAATGCAGATATATGTGGAATCCAGCAATCAAAATGAGAGTAGAACTCTATTGGAGAACTTCTTGGTAATATAACATTACTCATTTAAATACTTTTTTTTTTTTAGCTATTTGCTATGCTGTGTTTATTCTTTGTAAAATTTAATTGAAAAATTAAAAGGTACTTCTCACTGAAAAGAAATCTAACATATGACTGCATGTGAAAGCAATCTGAAATACAGAACTATGAAATCAACCAGTCAATTAACACAAAAGATCAGTCGGAACGTTTCTGTGCAGGGATACCACTAATTCCTTCACAAGACAAACAAGAAAGAAAATGGGACCTAGTCTTGTGGAGAGAACCAGAAGCTGAATATATTGTCAGTTTGTTAAGTAACCAACCAAAGTTTTAGAAGCTACGTCATAATTCTTTCCTGAAACTTCGAATCAGTGGACTCAAGAACTGGATTATTTTTTTAGCTGTAAAATGAATTAGAGGATATAACTGTCTTAATCTAATACACTGATAAATGCAATAATCTAAATGACCAAGTAATCTAATTTATTAATGTGCATGTTGAAGAGTATTATTCAGTATCTGATTCACAATTATCCAAAACAAGGACTGAAGGGAATGATTCATTTGTCTTCAGATAGATAGCAGATTTTCGCTTTCTCCTCTAAGGGGTATGTCTCCACTCACTGACTTATGTCATTTAACCAAGACTAAATGGTATGCCTAAGACAATAAAAAACTTTTCTGGAAGACAGCCCAGGTCTTGCAACTCCATGGTTCCTGTTCTTATCAGAAACCAGTATTCTGCTCCTTATCTAGATTAATCCAATCTCCTCAGGAGTTCAACCTGGCTTGATGAAATGTGTGGATAGAAGCCTTACTTGGTGGTGCTTTCTTTCAGACCATACTCACTTTCAACTGCAAATTTAGTTGAAGCCTTTTTCAGAAAACGGAAATTGAACTTCAACGACAAATTCAGTTAGATTTGTCCTTTAATTATTAATCTACCATCCAGCAGATAACACATGTTCCTTCTGTAATTGCTCATTTCACATATTAATCTTAGTGAGGCAATTGCTTTTTTGTCTTTTAGTCCATTTACTACTCTTGATCAAGAATTGTACTTGCAAGCAGAACAGATTATTTGCATGCTTGTAATCTGAGTGAAATGGCAGTAGACCAATATAACCGAACTATGGTAAAACATTGGTTCAGACAAAGTCTGGAAAAAGGCTAACAAACCCAAGGTGAAAGCTTTCTGACAAATAGACAATGCAATAATTACCTGTCTCTCTCCAAATAGCTATAATTAGCAGGAGCAGAACTAATGATTATAAGTCGTGCTGGTGATAGTTTTTTTTCAGCATTTAAAAACACACACAAAGGCTTCTCAGCAGACAATATGTTTCAAGACCCCTTCCTCTTTCCCCTTAAAATGTCATAAATTGCCATCTCTCAAAAAAATAGCAGCATGGCAACAACACTACAATTAAATATATCATCAAAGCATGGTTTGTCATTTATAGCCATTATTGGATTTCTGAGTGAATGGGTTGTACCTCTATTTTCTAATTAATTTAAGATTTCAATAGCCAGGTAGGTGGCAAGGAAACAGAGAGAAGAGAACTGTGAAAGGAAAGTTCCTTCATGTAAAGAATTGTTAGCATATAAAATACAAAACAGGACAGAAGTACTGCTGTGGAATCTGCAGATAGAAAGACTCATTACCTACTGAAAGCATCACTTACCTGTCTGCATAACAAATGCAAAATGCAGGGAATGGAAGTTCGTCAATTGTTTTCATGTTGTGATTTCGTGGAGGGGGTAGCTTGTGATACAGCATCAAATAAACAAGGAAAATAAAAGACCATCCATAGAAACTTTATTCATGGGTATCAAAGGAAAATGTGTTTCCAAAAATAATTCCAATAATATATTACAGAAAAAAGTATCTATTAACTTTGAGCAGATTTTTCAAATACGAAATACACTAGCAAGATTGTGGCATGATCCTTCTCTCCACTTTGTTTTCAAGCTGACGTTGAAAATGAAATACTTAATATTTGTGGAAAAAACAATATTTTTATTCATTGGAGCTAAATACTCTTAGTTAATCTTTTATTAATGTCTCATTTTCAAAAGCACTGTTGTGGCTCAGAAACTTATAAATATCTCTTTATCAATAAGAGAGAAACATGAAATAAAAAAAAAAAACTAAAAAAATAGTTTGAATATTTTTCAAATTTTTCAAATTTCTTAAGGATGGTGATTTTCTTTCCTAAAACCAAGATATTTTGTCTTCTCTTCAAAAGCCTGAGGGAGACTGACGAAGTCAGGAACAGACACAGGCTGGATATAGCTGAGCTCAAGAGGAGTTGCTCTGGCTTCTTCTGTTGAGAGTAGGACATGAGAAAGCAAGACACTTCTTAGACAATTGCTTGGATACTTACACTGCAGGCAGAGGGAACATGGATGAGAAAAAGCCTAACAGGGAAGTCTCAGAGAAGCAGAAGACATGAATTACATAGGAAATTCCAGGGAATATCAGTTTTCCAATGGACTGGTGAAGTATGGTAAAACAAGTATATGGCACTAGCAAAAGCATCACAAGACTTGGAAATATTCTGGACGTTACTGGTGGTTCCTTCTCTATGGGACACAGCAGCTTCTGACAGCAGACTAATATTCCATTGGCATTGATAACCATTATTTCAAATGTCTCTGCAGATAAGTGGTTGAAATAAACCCCCCTCTCCATTTGTTAATCACATTGGTTTTAAAACAATTGAAGATATGAATACATCTGTAGAAACCCATGTAACTCCTCTGTCACATTTTTTAAGCTGTAACTCCACCATAACTGTCATGTTTTATATACACATAATTTCGTTTCATCTCAGAACAATACATCAATGGTAAAATAAAATTTTACATTATATACATTAATCTCCACAAAATAATGACATTTTCATTGAGTTTCGTATGCTACAAAAACTAAGAGATAAACAAAATGCAAGTCTTATGAAGGTTGATGACTTTTCAGATATGAAAGAACCACAAGGAAGATTGTGGACAACTATGGATATTTTATGATGTATGCATTATTACATGTAGCTCAGGCAGTAGACCTGAGGCCACCTATGTGGTGCAATTTGACTGGTGTGAAAGTAAATTTAGGGCAGCGTTCTGAAAGCGTAGTTTCAATTTTAAAGCTCAACAGGGACACTGGGTGTTATTGGTTACTGTCCTGCCTACATGACATGAAGAAACTGTACATAATTAAAAAATTTCCAGGAGCCGTCAGAAGACCACTGAGCACACCATGGATCTCTTGGACCTTATAGAGGTTCAAAATATAAAAACCGTAGAAAAGAGTTTGGTGTTTAACAATGGCGGATATTAAAAAGAAAAAGGGAAAAAAAAAGAGAAGTCACTCTTGTAGTTACGTCTTCGAATTCTCTTTTAGGGCAGGACAATAAATCTAATGAAATTCGTAGAGTGCAAAGAGTGCAACGTCTTAATATTTTTTTCATGTTAAGGTTTTTTGAACTTATAAATGTTTGCAAGAATAGTTATTTCCATCAATCCTACAGTTGTCTTTCTCTGAGTTTTATAAATTAAAATTCTTCAGCACACATTATCTGATGCATACATATTTCCTGATTGCAAGGAGACATTTTTACAGATGTATGTAGAAAAACATTTTAAAAAATGAAGTATCTATGATTAAGCACAGCAAACCCACTTTAGTTTCAAATACTTATTAGGTGTGTTAAACTTTCTATATGATTCAAAGTATCTGTGCTGAAACAGACAGATTGTGTTGTGAGGAAAGGAGGACAAGGGATATTTCCTGGCAGAGTTAATTAAGTAGTCAAAAATAAAAATAATGTCTTGTGAATTGTTTTAATAACTGCCTATGTAAACACTGGAATAAAGTGGAATGCTTTCTTTGAGAGACTGGAGATTCTTTCACTGTGCTGCAAGTAAGCTACTTTCCTGAAATATAAGGCTGTAGACCAGTGACATTCTTGATTTATGACTTTAGCCCTCAAATTTATTGAAATATAAGGAATTTAGAAATAATGATGTTCCAGATTACAATACTTCTGTATGAAAATCAGGCATATAAGCATGGAAAGGCAGAACCCTGAAAAAAGAAGCTGATTCTATAGATGGCATTAAAGGGAAAATATTTAGCAACAGACACAGTAATTGCTGGAGGATGAAGACAATACTGTTAAACTGAAAATCAATGGCAACATTTGTACACAAAGTGACTTATATTACATCCTGTCATTGTACCTTAAACCTAATTGACGGTCAATAGGTCTGTCCTTTCCAGTTCTCCTTTGTAGTTTATTTCTGTGTTAAAAAATGACAAGTCCTAGACAGCATATTATCCAATATTCTAAAAAGTTTTGATTGCATAGGTCAATTTTCTAGTGTTGCAAAGGGCTCTGTGCCCATTTGAAAGAAAGGGTTGTATCTTGAGTAAGTCAATATGAAATAAAATAAATTTTGGTGAAGAAAAGGTAGACAGTGAATTAACAAGTTAAGACCAATTCCACGAATGTTTAAGTTAACCCATTCATCATCACGGAAATCAGTTTTTAAATGCCCTGTTCCTGTAGTGACTGAGTCAGTTAGCAAAACTCCCTATATGTTACTCAGAGAGAGCTAAGTATCTGATAATAAAGTTCATGACTGCTATAATACCCCAAGTCAGGAGGAATTAATGAAGACAGGTTGTATCCTAACTCCCTCACATCCCTGAGTCTTCAGGCTATGTAGACTCTCTTAAAATGAAGCAGCAGATCATTATTCTAAAATTTAAAAAGGAAAGGGGAGATGTAGAATCAGTTACATCTGCAGTGGGGAGACGCTCAAGGCTACAGGAACAGTCACACTACTGGTTTAGTTTTACAGGGGAACCAGTCAGAGAAACTCCTCATTTACACATTCTGAATAAAATAACTAGCACAGCTGTTGTTATGTAGCAAATGTCCTATATAGATAGATCCTTACTGGAGCACAAACGTGAGACAATTCTGAGGGTTTGTTTACAAGCGAATGAGTATGCAGACAGAAAATTTAAACAACTTTTTTTGAAAAATGTTTATTCTTCCTCACCAGAAGGAAAACTAAAATGGTTAAAACATAGTCAAGAAAGGCCTTGACTGGATGAAATTAAAATATCTGGTTTCAGTATAAGGTAGCTCACCTAATTTAGTTTATTCTTCCACCTGTATCCTGTACCATCAGAAGAAAACTTTGACTCTTCTACATGTAACCTGTACCATCAGAAAAAAACTTCCCTCAGCCTTGTCCATCTCTTGTAGCTACAAGCTGGAAACCCTTGATTTCTAGCCAGAAATGGGGAGGTTCTACTTTCCTTAAGGAAATCTTTCCTCCGGTATAGTTCCCATACCTCTTTAATACTAATCAGATATAGTTCTGGAGTGGCAAGGTTTTATGGGATCATCATATTGTCAAGCTTCTGAAATCAAAAAAGAAGAATAGGAGAGGAAAATAAACTCAAATAACCAGCACTGTTCACTAATCTAACACTCACATAAAAGATATTCCTATTTCTGACCCTTAAATATATTCTCATTCTTACAAGAGGACAGCACAATAATCTGTTCACAGATTTACATAATCAACAGGAGTATTGAACCTCACCAGTCAGTATGTAGGAGCCACTGGACTTCTACATTCTGCATTGCCTATGTCCTACAAATTAATTAATTTTTTCAAATGTATGACACAGGCAAATATCTGTTATAGATGAGAGTAAAAATAAAGGACACAATCTTTAACAGCGCATGAAGTTGACTCAGGCAAAGCTTCCCTATTTCTGTTAGCTGTGCTTACAGACAGAGCGTAAAACAGCATTTCAGAAGTACTGCGTTGCAAGGTTCTAAGCACATTAGCCAAGAAGGATTGCTTAAAGGTGCAAACTTCTTAAATGCAACTTCCCATTTAGGAAATTAAAAATCAGAATAAATGGAAGGGAACGGTCTGGTTTTTTTCATGCTGCTTGATGGGAAATATACTTTTGAACATGTGTGTGCCTGTGTTAATTTAACGCTATCCACAAGTTTACTGAATTAAGTACCCTAACTCTACAATATTGATTCTATGTGATACAGAAGAACTTCTGGGCAAGTTTACTTCTGCAACCATAATTATATTTCTATATCTCTTGCAGGATCTTGGTAGCCATTTACCTTATCTAAGAAATAACAGTGTATATGTAATTCCAAACTACTCTAAAATTGAATAATGTAGGGAATATCTCACTCAGCTAAGCATATCAGTCTATATTATTATTAGAGCCTTACACTTGCATTTTGTATGTATCAGATGCATTTTTTAAGGTCTAATATTAAAGCAGATATAATGAATGATTTACCGAATTCAAGGACAGAAATCAATACTCCGGTTAATTGATATTGATTTGTAACTAGCACCACTTTCAGCAACATTGATATCACTGGAGATGATAACATAAACTAGTGAAATTATTCTGTCAAGTTTAATGGTAACAGAAAACATAGCATTCATTATGCCCAGAGAACCCTTTCCACAATATATAAAGCTATTTCTAGTGCCATTTTACAGTCCAATCCTTCAGTAATCACATGATTTTAGAAAAGAAAATATATCAGTGTGAGTTGCTCAGAGTTTTCAATCTTTCCAATGGATCAAAAATAAGAACCAAAACATGGTTTCATTGGAGTGCATACATACACATCCAGAAGGAAGGTACCTGTGTGTCCTAACAAGAGATCTAGCAAAGTAGCATGAGCAAGGAACTTGATAGACTTAAGCCAGAAATAAGGTGCCAATTTTGGACATAAAGGAAAATAAACAACATTATGAAGCACATGTGGGATTCTACCGATGATTTCATATTACTTGCCTTTCTTGAAAATGGGCTTTAACTCACTTTTGACCAAACAGAAAACATTAGTCCCGACAGTCTGTGATCGGTATGACAAATCTATTTTAAGAGTTTGTGCTTACTTTTGTTCTGGTGTAGTATGCTTTTACTTCATACAAGTTAACAAAACTATCTGGTTTGAAAACAATTCCTGTACAAATAGGACCTGAAGTTTATGCCAAATGGCATTCAAAAAAGAGTTTGCTAATACATATATGTCTGTGTGTGCACAATGCAAGCTTTATTTTTGATGTGTCAGTCAAGAACGTCTACTACATGTTTAGCTGAAAATAAATACCTTTCCATAAACAATTTTTAGAATTTTTTTTATATAAAACATAGAAATAAAAATGTAATTGCAACATAACTTTATCAAAAAAATTAAAAAAAAAACAAATTATTTTTGGTAAATAGATTTTATGTTAATAAGAATGACACTGATTGTTCTGATATTTAATTTTCTCTATATTTTTCAAAAAGAAAGACCTATATTTTGTTAAAAAAAAAAAAGAAAAAAAAAAGATTGAAAATTAAAAATGTTATCCTATGAAAAAAAAAAAAAGGTAATCTCCATAGACAAAACCAAAACAGTGAAGTGATCCTTTTAATTATGCCTAGTTTTCTGGGAACCATCTCCTGAGAATTAAATAGATTACTTGGACATATAAACTGGCCACGATGTCCCCATCTGATGGGCTTCCTTATGGAGAAAATTGTGACAAAACATAACACAGGTTATGATTGAAAATTTACAAAGTGATATAATGTTTAAAGAAAACCGTATTCCTCCAGTGGGCATTAAATCCTGTAATTTCTGCCCTCTGGTCTTCAAATGCATGTGAAAGAGTGCTCAAGTTGGACACAGAATCACAGAATCACAGAATTTGCTGAGTTGGAAGGGATCCACAAGGAACATTGAGTTCAACTCCTGGCCCTGCAAAAGACCATCCCCGAGAGTCTCACCTGAGAATACCATCCAAACGCTTCTTGAACTCTGTCAAGCTTGGTGCTGTGACCACTTCCCTGGGGAGCCTGTTCCAGTGCCTGACCACCCTCTGGGTGAAGAACCTTTTTCTAATACCCAACCTAAACCTCCCCTGACACAATTTCAGGCTATTCCCTTGTGTTCTGTCGCTGGTCACCACAGAGAAGAGATCAATGCCTGTCCCTCCTCTTCCCCTCACAGAGAAGTTGTAGGTTGCAATAAGGTCTCCCCTCAGGCTCCTCTCCCCCAGGCTGAACAGACCAAGTACCTTCAGCCGCTCCTCATACAGCTCCCCCTCAAGGCCCTTCACCGTCTTTGTTGCCCAAGTGAGAATATAGCTAGATGCTCCAAATCTGTAAAAAGTTGACTACAGTAGAAGATGTAGAATCGTAGAATCATCAAATAGTTTGGATTGGAATGGTCTTTAAAAGTCATCTAGTCTAGGCCCCTTGCAATGATCAACTAGATAAAGTTGTTCAGATCCCCATCCAACCTGATCTTGAATGTTTCCAGGAATGGGGCATCTTCCACCTCTCTGGGCAACCTGTGTCAGTGTTTCACCACCCTCATTCTAAAAATTTCTTACTTATGTTTACTCTAAATCTGCCTTCTTTTAGTTTAAAAACATTGTCCTATCACAAGAGGCCTTGATAAAAAGTTTGTACGCATCTTTCTTATAGGCCCCCTTTAAGTACTGGAAAGGTGCTATAAGAAGTCTTTTCTCCAGGCTGAACAACCCCAACTCTCTTAGCCTTTCCTCATAGCTGAAATGCTGCAGCCCTCTGATTGTCTTCATGACCTTCCTCTGCAATGGTGCCAACAGGTCCATTTCCTTCTTGTACTAGGGACCCCAGAGCTGGACTCAGTACTCCAGGTGGGGTCTCAGGAGAACAGAGAAGAGGGGCAGAATCACCACCCCAGACCTACTGGCCGTGTGGCTTTTGATGCAGTCCAGGTTTCAGTTGGTTTTCTGGGCTGTGAGTGCACATTCCTGGCTCACACCCAGCTTTCCACCCAACAGTCTCGCCCCCAAAATAGTTATCAGCAAGGCTGCTATCAATCCTCATCTACTGAACAGTCCATCCATCTAATCTGTATGTCTCCAATTTAGAGAAGAGGCTGTTGTGGAGGACCACAGAATTCCAGAGAGATGACTTGGTGACGTATATGATACTTCACTCATTTCACAGCATAAAAAGTTTTCAAGGTGACCATAGGATTTCTTGGTGTTTCAAGAGGCCTCTATTACTGTTCGAATGTTTAAGTACCTGCCAGAGGACATTGTGTTGTGGTGGCCTTTCCCTTGATTCGATTCGAATGCCCTCACCAAATGTTGGATTTAACCATCAGGCAGTTGTCTTAATCAGAACAAATAAGAAAGGAAAACAAGCAAGGAAACTTGAGTAGGATAGAAGCCAGAAGAGGAAAATAAGGGAGACAGACATTTGGAAGGCATAAAAATTTAGGTCCTTTTTTAAGAGTAAATTTTTACTACAAAATTTAGCATTCTAATCAATACTATAAACCATGAATTCTGTCATAAAAAAGTTTGCTGTTACTGCTGTTCATGTCAGTATGAGTGTAGAATGGACAGTGATCCTAAATGAACTGAAATATTAAAATTGTACCCTGTGGTATCTTTCACCTTGTACTCAATATATATTCAGCTGTCCTCTAATAACCTGAATAACATACCATTATTAGGATAGTCTAGTTCACCACTATTGGGCTTTGATATTGGTTTTGGTTAGCAGTAAATACTTACATGTACAAAATAAACACTCGGGTATTCCTATCTTTTATAAGGAATTATAAGAAAAAAGTTTGTATTTAATTTTTGTTGTTGTCCAAATTAATCTTGTTTTAGAAAAAGTGTTGTTATGGTTTAAGCATAAGTGCTACTCTGGTTTAAGCATTTGTTGACTGCTCTTTAGATATATTCACTGCATTTCTTAAACAGAAGAATCTAATTACACTGAAGCACAAAATAAACTCAAAAAGTAAGTTAAGTTCAAGAAGAAACAGAATTTCATTTTAAAATCCAATATATTTTATAACTGTTGATTTAATTTTCCTCAAATATTTCTTCAAACACAAAAAAATAAAAACAAATTTCTCCAAATCATTAAGAAAGAGGGACCAAGAGGCATATGGAAATACATACTGAGAGTGATTAATATTTCATTTTGTATTCTTTTGTTGTTCAGGCACAATGATCATAACATTATTTTAATACAAGCCAGATCACACCTAAGAGAAAAATCTCTGAAATAGATTAGCTATTTACAGTGAATAAAACTATGCATTAATAATAAATAATTTGCAGCAGGTTACAATAGGACTGTACCCAACCAAAGAATATTCTCCCTACAGCTCTCAAAGGGAATAATTAGTTCTAAGTCTGCTTTGCATCAGGATATTTCAGATTTATTTTAGCGTTAAATAAGAAAAAAAATATTCCTGAGTGAAATTTCTTCTCCAGTAATAATGGAGCAAGATGGATTTCCTGCACACTTGAGTGCCTCTGAAATTATAAGTTTCTGTACAAAATATATTTCTTTCCTGCAAGAAACTACCAAAGACTCTGACATGTGCATGTACTTTTGAGAGTGAAAAATGTGAACCACATTCCTGAGATGCACGTAAGACTGATGGATAGTCTTATAATCTTTTAGTTAGCATAAATTTGGTTGACTAATTAGCAGGTGTTCAACTGTCAAAATATTCACATTTCCTAAGCATAAAAAAAATTTGCCTGGAAATTTACAATCAAACAAACAGAAAGGAGAGGTGAAACCATGGGGAAAGAAGGGAGAACCTAAGGCTATCAGCAACAACTCAAGATTGGATAGCTCCAGAAACAAAATGATCATTTAAAATGATTAGTCTATGTTAACAGTACTATATTTTCAATGAAATTAAGATTAAGATTAAGAAAAAGGAGAAATCATGTGTTTAATTCCTCTTCCTTTGTGAAACATCTTGGATTTACTATGAGGAAAACAGGGTACATCATGATGCTTTTTCAGTAAAAACCTAAAATGGACTCTTAGGAACCACAGCGTCTAACTGAATCTCATGTTGCTGGAATGTCTTTAAGTTAAAACTTTTTTCCAGGTCCTGGCAAATGCAGGGGACATGGTAGCAGCAAGAGCATGATCAGGCCATTCTTTTCTTTTGAAGTGAAGCAGAAGGCTGCAAAATAATTCTCAAACATACCCTGACTGAGAGTGTGGTCCTTGCAGGACTGTAATATCCATCTCATAACCTATTTGAAGTTCCCTGTATTATTTGTTTTTCTTATTGAAAGAACTGGGCAGCAAAAAACCTGGATCCCATGTCTTTATCTGTTGCAGCCATGAAAGCCTATTCTATAGCACTGTCAATGTGTCTGACACAGGAGGAGATCAGTTGCCTCTCTTTGAGGCTTATTATGTCCAAAAAGTGGGAAATGTGGGAAGTAGACAGGCAAAGATCTCAGCAGATAAAAGAGGAATGTTGTTTTCAGAAGTTCTTTTACTGGTAGAGAGGAAGACTAAAACATACGGAGGCAGATGTGACTGGATATAATAACAAAGGTACCTAGAATAGAAACGCTTGGGTGTTAGTGGCAATAGGGGGGGGTGTTTTACAAAGATTTTTGGGCTCAGGATATTTATGAGAGCTATGATGAAAAACCAGACAAAATATTATGAAGCAGACAAAGATAGCTGACAATCTGCTGTACAAATAGCAATAGGATTTCCTACCCTACTGAGAAATTTCAAATAAATGAACTTTCCAAGCTTTAGGAAAGCTTTACATTTTTTCTGAAGCTGAAGGAGAATTGAACCTGTTTGCAAAGAACAACCTAAAAAGTCAATTGGGGATTTTAAAGGATATGGAGGAGTTATTACCCCACTTGATCTGTGAGTAGCTGTAGCTTAAAATTAGCTACAATGCTGCAAAATTCTGTAAAAATAACCATTACCACTGAACAACACAAGGTAATCATGAGGAAAAAAAACCATATAAAATAAAACATTGATGGTTTCCTCCCATGTGGGACAGACACAAAGAATGCAGTAGACATGAGCCAGTATACTGAGGACTGGCACAATAATCTAGTGAAATAAAAGACATCTGAAAGAATTTCTACAGTATCTAAGGCTTTCAGAATATCTGTTAATCAGAGAGGGGTTTTTTTGAAGAAAACTTTTTTACACAATAAAGATTTTTCTAGATATGTTAGTTTAGTAACAGTAACCTAGAATTGCATAAAGCCTCCAAAAGTATCCTTGAACCAACCACTACTTCACAGATCTCCTCCATTCAAATACAACCTGCAAGGGAAAAATTCATGTAGCAATATTTTTACATCTATTTATATCCAAATCTTAGGTGGTATTGAAGAAATTTTCCTGTGCAGATAAGACCAAATCAATACTCTCAGTAAATATATTTTAACAATGAATTTTTTCTCTTACTTGTTTCATAGAATGAATGAATGAAAAGGTAGTCTTGCAACTGGAAATTACAGTAGACCAGGATACAGTGTTGATAATTATCTGACTAATGCAAAGATGCAGGGCTCAATCCTTATTCTTAGAAAAGGATGGAAAATTTTGTATGCGTCCAGAATCTTACCTTTGAGAAGCACTGCATCTTAATCTTCAATAATGCACAGTTGTAAAAATCAAATGCAGCACTTCATTTAATTCATATCCTAAAGTGATCAAAAAAAAATTAAAAATTGTGCTTAAAAGTGTTCTTGATAAATAGTTAATATCAGGAGTAGAGCGAAGTTTCTTTTTCTACTAGAAATTTAACGTACTTTTTAATTAAAATTCTAATTAGAAAAATAGTTCTGAGTATTCAAAATTTGTAAATATCATGGTAACAGAAAAATTCCACTGAGAGAAAATATTTTTATGCCAACAAGAAATGAAACTTTGAGATTTTGTATCATTTTTAAATTGATCCAAATATATGATTTTAACAAAAACACGGATATTATTGGTACCTATAAAAAAATCCTAAATGATACTAGAATAATTCAACTGTTTGACTATAGAGGTTGCAAGGATTCCAAGAGCAAATGAAACAATTCCCTCTGCACTCAAGTGAAATGAACTATGCCTTGTATTAATGGGGGCTTGTTTTTTGCAATTGCTTGCTAAACACCTGCTGGTTGAGCAAGATTGCTGACTGTTTAAATTGATTAAACACCCATGTGGGGAGACTGCACTGTTTCTTTAACTCACTGAAATGCAACACCTCACTTGGTGAGTGACAAAATGTTTTTGAAAGAGATGTGTTTAAGAAGCAGTTATGTGGTGGCCTCAGAAAAAAAATTATACTAGGGAAAATTTTCCATTTAAATGTCACTTTCTTTTTGCTTTTTCCTTTCTCTACTAAAGTGAAACTAAATTTGTAGAATTTTCTATACTGTTTATAGCAAAAATAGCATATTAACATTTTCTACTGTAATACACAATAATGTTTTACAGTCTTGTCATTTTATTTTCTGTGCAATTATATGTACCATCAGAATATTGAAATTTGTTGACAGGCAAAAGAATTTTTATAATTACATTATTGCCTTAATCTATCAGTTACACATAAAAGAAAACTGCAGGAAAACTCTCAGTAACACTAATTCATAGAAACCATCAACTAGTTTACAAGTTTAGAAAAAAAGGTGTTGATATATATTCAACAAATTATGAAACAAAACAGTCATAGATCCATGTGGAAATATAAATAAAAAACAGCTAAAAGTTTTATTGATCTGAATTACTAATGAATAATAGATGACAAAGTTCATGGTGCCTTAGTGCGAGGGATGCCAAAGTACATTTTTATTATTTGCATTGGATACATAAGTAACATTTATTAATATTAGATTCAATGTTGAATTTTAAGAGTCTGATTTGCAAAGGATAGATACACTTGTCATAATAAAGCTACAGGGTAAGTATTCCACACCACATAGACTTCAGTCCTAATTTATCAATTATACGGATTGTGAACCTGACGCAGCACATTATTTTTCACTTCCTTCCCATGCAATTAAGGTTCCTTTTTCTTGAAAGAGAAGTAGATTCAAGTCCTTTCTATGACAAAAAGTACAATGGTAGGAGGGGGGATGGTTCACATTTCAGTTTCATTCTGACAGGAAGTTAATGAATGACAAAAGCTGAAAAATGCTCAGAAATACCACAATTAAGATATAAACACTGCATCTTTAAATGTCTCAGTAAGGCACATGTGACTTATTTTTTTCCAAAGAAACAATTAGTCTATTTTGGAGGAAGTTTCTGAAATTTCTTTACAAAACATTAAAAATAAAAACCTTTACGTTTGTTCTGATCTTGCTAATAACTTAGCTTATAGAAACAACAGAGAAAAAATGCTCCATTTGAGTAGTCAGCTCCATGGGCTCTTAGTGCCAGTGCTTCCATGCCTTATTCTATAAATATAATTTTTATGGTAAATGATATAAAGAAAATGTCAAGGGAAGAAATTTTCCTTGGTGAAATATTTCCTCTTCCATATTTGTATCCTCAGACAGCCCTTGAAGTGTATTACTAATGAAAACAGAGAAATAACCTAAGTATTATACTTTTGGAAAGCTGCCTCTTCCTTTCACAACAAAATGTTAAATCCAGGTAATTGTTCTCTAGCAGTCTTTTCAATTTTTGGTATAGTCAAAGAGTTCAGTAAGTGCTTTACTATTATGAGTACTTCAAAAACATAAAGGTCTGTGAGGTCTGAGGAGACCATATATTAAATAGACAAAAAGATCCATGTGCTGTCAGAGCTCTCCTAAAGTGCTCTTTGGTAGAATTTCTTGTGCTAGTATCCATTTTATCAAAACGGTAATGTATTCTCTATCTAATAAGCCAGAAATAAAACACATTTCTTACTTTCTAATCGAGAGCAGCCCGCCCAAGAAAGACTTGGGGGTGCTGGTGGATGAGAGGCTGGACATGAACCAGCAATGTGCAGTCACAGCCCAGAAAGCAAATTGTGTCCTAGGGTGCATGAAAAGCAGTGCGACCAGCAGGTTGAGAGAGGTGATTCTGCCTCTCTACTCTGCCTTCCTGAGACCCCACCCAGAGTACTGTGTCCGGCCTTGGGGTCCCCAGCACAGGAAGGGCAACAACCTGTTGGAGTGAGTCCAGAAAAGGGCCACCAAGAAGATTAGAGGGATGGAGCACTTCTCCTACGAAGAAAGACTAAGAGAGCTGGGATTGTTCTGCCTGGAGAAGGGAAGGCTTTGAGGTTACCTAATTATGGCCTTCCAGTACCTGAAAGAAGCAGACAAGAAAGATGAGGAGAGACTTTTTACAAGGGCATGTATTGACAGGGCAAGAAGGAATGGATTTGAACTGAAAGAGAATAGGTTTAGATTAGATATTGTGAAAAAATTTTACTGTGAGGGTGGTGAGGCACTGGAACACATTGCACAGAGAAGCTGTGGATGTCCCATCCTGAAGTGTTCAATGCCAGGCTGGATGGAGCTCTGAGTAACCTGGTCTAGTAGAAGGTTTCCCTGCCCAACTCATGGCAATGGCATTGGAACTAGAAGATTTTTGAGGTTCCCTTCCAACTCAAACCATTCTATGATTCTACTATATTATGCCCTGGGTTACCACATACAGTCAAAGCTGATGTCCAGGACAAAACCAGTAAAGCTCAATGGCACTATCCTATTTATCTAAGCACAGTGGATTACATAATACAGAATTAATCCTCATTCTTAAATGTTCTTAAATAATTTTTTGATTTTTTTTCCTCTCTAAAGCCACTCCTGTCAGGAAGTTGTTGAGTGGCCTGCATTTTAGAGAGCATTATACACAGCTCTGAAAGAGCTTTACAGGATTCTGTGGAAGGTTTACTTGACAAATTACTACTTGGCAGAAGGTCATTGGCAGCAAACTGCAGAGTGACAGATATATAGATACAGCAAGGCATTGAAATATTAAAGGAATGTATGCCACCCATGATTTGAAGGCTGGCATTTAGAAAAAAGTTCATGAATGCCTTTTCCTTTCCATGTGTAATTTCAACCTGTGACTGAGTTCAGTGTTTATTAAAGCTATCACTCAGTTAAATGGGAGATAACAAAGACAACAAGAATAAAGAGGGGGGAAAAGTAAACCTGAGGATCTCCAGAGAATTAAAGCAATTTAGCAAAACTGCTGATTTCTAAATTCCTAAAAGTTAAGGCTAACTTTTTGATAACATTATTTTAAACACATGAGAAAAAAAATCTCTTCTGTGCATAAGCTGCTTGAAACTCAAGAAAATTAGAGAAAAAGAGGTGTAAGAAATTTAAAGGTCCAGAACTATTTGCTTTCTCAGTGAAATGTAAATATTTAAAATAGCATTTCTCACTATGTACAATTTTCATCATGAATAGGCAAGTTCACTGCCGTGAAAAACATATATATACATATCTACCTATCTAGCTAGCTCTCTCTATATGCAGACAATGCACCTATGCAAACGTACAGAGGCATTCAGGTTTACTAATTCCCAGTTCGGACTGGGTCAGAATGGATGGCAGCATCTCATTGTGCATTTTCAGAAGCTGATAGAGACATGGTCAGATTTGGTAAAAGAAATTGTTATTAGAACCAACTTTGCTAATAAAGCTTTTTTATGTTTAATAAGCAGAACAAAAATGGTCATACTGCAAAAAAAGAAGGAGGAAAAGGAAAAGAGAAAACCTAGGATTATCACACTTCTGTGCAGTCTGTCCACACGTGAAAATGCCACCACTTTTAAAAGTCCATGAATTTTCAGGGAATGGATGTTGATGAACACTTTTGGTGTAGCAAAAATAACTAGTAAAAGTTTTCTATATGGATTAATCACCCTGACCTGTGTTTTAAAACTGGAATTGAACAAAAATACCATCCGGTACAAATTTATACAGAGAATGAAGATGAATTAAAACTGCTAGTATATTACATACTGCCATGTGACCTTGTATGATCACAAATACATATTTTCACACACACTCTTTCATTCATATACTGGCCTCTAACTAAATAGAAAGGAGACAGTGACTTGGAGAGGGTATTGGTACTAAGAAAACAGTGAAAACTATCTCAATACTGTGTAAGTAGTAAATGCTTTTTTTCAGACTGAAACGGGTGATAAATTCTCAACAATCTCTGGTAAAATTTACAGACTTTTTAGCACTGATTTGCAAACTATCTTAAATCTGGAAAGTATATAAATTACCTATGTATTCTGCTGAATTAACAAGATTCTGCTGAATATAGCAAGATCCTTGGGAATACCATAATATTTCGTTTCATATTTCATTTTCTTATTGGTGGCACTGAAATAATTAAAATTTACTACCTAATCATTCATATCAAGCATATCTATGGCGACAAGATCAGTTATGATAGGCAGATAGTTTAGTTTCCAAGAGGTAAAGAGAGAAATGTCATATAGAAATTGCCCCAAGTCACAAAACACACCCATCCTGGAATACAAAGATAGAAGTTGATTGAATAAAGCAAAGCTAGTATGAGTCCAAACTAAAAATAATACCTGGGTATTTGAGGAGGAAGAGGAGGGAGAGGGCATGGATATAATTATTTCCTCCTATTTGTCTCTCACTGTGGTTGATTGGAGATTATTAACTTGGAGTCTTCTCCCTGGGATACTGCCCCTTTTAGGTTTGAATTTGAGATTGAAGTTGAGTTTGCAGCGCACAAGCCAATGGTCTGTTTGGCATTCTGCACTGGGCATCACGCGGGTATGGAGGACATCGCGGACATCTCTCCATCGCACCAAGACATAATCGATGAGGTACCAATGCTTAGATCTGGGGTGCATCCAGGTTGTCTTCAGACTATCTTTCTGCTGAAAGATAGTATTAGTGATGGCGAGCTGTTGCTCTGCACAGAATTCTAGCAGAAGTCAACCATTATCATTTCAGTTTCCAATACCATGCTTGCCTAAAATTCTTTTCCAGGCTTCAAAATTCTTACCTACTGTGGCGTTGAAATCACCAAGGATAATGATCTCATCCTCTGCAGGCACCTTTTAGGTGAGGCAGTACAGGTCAGTGTAAAATTTATCTTTTTCAACAGGGTCAGCTTGGAGAGTTGGGGCATATATACTAAAGACGACAACGTGTTGCTTGTTGTGGAGTGGAAGGTGTAGGGAGATAATGGGGTCAGAGTGACCCGTCAGCAGATTTTCAAGTTTTGGAACAATAGAGTTTTTGATCATGAAGCCAACTCCTGAGATACGCTTTTTGGTTTTGGGCTTACCTGACCAAAAGAGTGTGTAACCAGTACCATGTTCTCTAAGGTTACCTTCCCCGTGAAGGCGAACTTCACTGAGAGCAGCAATGTCAATGTTAAGACGAGCCACTTCCTGGGCAATTAGGGCAGAGCGGCGCTCAGGACGTCCACTATCCACAGAATCGAGCATGGTTCTGATGTTCCAACATGCTAGAGTTAATTTAGGTACACCTTTGGAGGCAGGTGCGTGCCTTTGTCTTTTGATCTTTGTGCGACCGCATTGGAAGAAGATGCCCGTTGGCCTGCGGTTAACCAACCGGGTGAAGGTGGAGATGAGCTTTGTTTAGACCACCTTTTCTAGGCCCCTCTCCGAGTGGAGCAAGCAGTGCTGTCCTTGGAAAGGCTGCTTGGTCATTCAGGGTGTTGCCCCAAGAGACTGTTATCTCCGGTCAGTCTCAAATGACCAATATCCTGAACCGTCTGCATGCAGGGTTGAGTCTGCGGCTGCCAGTGCATCTTTCACCTGCCGTTTCGACCCTCGCCCGTCGCTACAGGGCTTTTTGCATGTGGGTAAAGCCTTCAAGCCTGTACAATGGATTTTTTAGGTGAGACACAGTGTGCGCGGAACTGAACCCACCCTTTAATCCTGAGGTTCATCTGCCCGGACTGAGCAAGCTTGGACGGTGGTAGTGAGGTCCTCAGGATGTAGGTTTAATTAGAGTGACCTTCTCTTAGATGGATGGCCTTACAGGGCTAAGCAAGCTCCATCTGCCCGGGTTTGGGATTAGAGTTGTCCTTCTCCTAGGATGACTGCCAGAAGGCTAATGAGCTCATCCTGCCCAAGGATATATTATATCTGACCCTATGGTTTTGACCTGTCTGGCATGGGCGACCCTACCGAAGGCATGTACCATCACCAACACAGCTCGCAACCACATAGGATTACACAGGCTACATTCCTACTATTAAATCAATTAGGGCAAGTCTTTCACTTCCTACTTTTCTACCACCTATCTATATTCAATCCCAGGGAAACACCCAGATCAACCCTTTGTCCTGACCACCCTTTCAGGATGTAACGAATACATCCAGAATATACCAAATCTGGGCAGTAGCTGCAGGTAAACCAAAAACAAACAAACGAACAAAACCGTTCTGGCCCCCATACCCACCTAGGGCTCGAGTACCTCTCCAGGTTCCAGCCCAGCTGAGACCCCCAACCCCCAGAGGAAACCATTATCCACCCTGACCTTATCCTCCCCCCACCGTGTTACCTCATATCTTGCCACGCACCGCTTACTTGCCCACCCTCCAGTCCGAGGACCGCCATGACCCACACGGTACCCTTCCCCTCCTCCCCCCTTCCCCCCAAACCAGACCAGCAAAACTCTGTGTGCTCCGAGACTTCCACTCTCCTTTCTCATGAGGGCACAAAGCCACACTGGCAAAGCAACCTCTCTCCTTTCCCCTGTTGGGGGGGAGGGGAGGGAGGCGGCAGCCCAGGGGCAGCCCAGGGGCGGCCTCAGGCTGCGCAGCCCGACGGGGAGGCCTGACCCCTCTGCGGCCCGTACGGGCTTCCAGCAGGGGGGCCTGACCAATTGGGATTTAAAGACGGAGTTAAAGAACCAATTTTCAATCAAATGTACATTAACTGCTCACAAAAAAGATTGTGCAACCTATAGATTTCAAGGTGTTTCTGAAATTCACAAATATTTGTCTTCAACTCTTCAGTTATAAAGCCTTAAAAATAGGATACTACCTAGTGATAGACATGAATTTTACTACTGGAAATAGGACAATACTAGAGTAAATGATAACATCCTTCATTACGGTGATTCCAAAGACTGCTGCATACTGTTTTGACACTGCTGTAATGAAGTTTAAATACAGAATTCTTTTTAATTTAACCTTGAATAGCTGCTTCCTAAAATCTAGAATGATCACAGCATTAACTGGTGTATATAACTGATCGGTGTTAAATAACTAAGAAAAATTTCTTACCATATCAAAATTCTTGTTGTTTTAATGCCTCAGTGAGCTACTGGCATGTTTCAAGTTGCATATTATAAACATTGCAGGCAATAAATACATTTCTCTCTTCTCTCTTCTTATTTCAAAAAGAAATAAGCCAAAAAAGAGGGATTTCTGATCTTCTGCTGAGCAAGTTATTCTGAAACTCCCAAAGAATCGTGGATTGCATCTGTACTACCCTCAGGGTTTATTCTGTTTCAGAAAAGGTGAAGTAAGGATGTAGTTACTGTTGTTATTTCACTGAAACTATTTGTTACAATCCCAGACTATTTCCAGCTTTTGTCAAACAGATCTAACAGCAATGCAATATAATTGCATAAGAAACAAGCTTCTGTACATCAATTTCTTATTTATACACTATTTAAGTTATATAGTGTCTGTGAAAGAAACATTTTCCCCTCTGAGTCTCATTCACCTTTTGATGTGATTGTAATCAACGTGCCACATCAAATCACTGGAGTTACTTGAATTTAGTGCAGCTACAAAGTCAGATAAATTTGAAAGTCCATTTTCCGTCCTGGCTGCTATTGCAAGATTTAAAGTAAAATGGGGGCAGGGGGAAATTTTGAGTGACATGAAGAAAACTGTCTCTAGACTGCTGCAAATTACACTTCTTTTACAGTGCACTCATGGCCCTTTCTGAAGAAGAGTGTAAATCAGCTGATTTTTTGCAACTGACCCTGTTAACAATGGGGTTCTTTTTCTTGTTTCTAAGCCTGTCTTTAGAAATACTAAAACCTGAAAGTCTTTTAGGTATTGAAGACATCTCATACTTACAGGTCTTTTTTTTTAGCTCTGGTGTGACACATAAAATCAAGATTTCATCTTTGTAAATGTCACAGGTTTCATTTCTGACATTGAACAAGCCATTCTTTTTACACAGGTAGGTACTTCAGCTACCTATAAATAAATGGGGAAAATTAATTTTACATTTATTCTCTTTTTTTTCCTTACAGATGTATTTATTATTTAATATGTGAGATCTCTACATTCATCAGTGATAAACCCTCCAAGCAATATAAATCATTTGGGGTTTTTTCCCAAATATGTCCTTTTTCCAAGCTGACTTCCACTCGCTAGATTGATATGACTAAGAGATGCAGTTGCATGACTGGGAACATTGACCTCTTGTCTGTGAACGTTCTGTGGTATACTTGTGGAAATGGAATTGTTTTGTTTGAGAGTGGCTATTTTAGGTTACTTTTTGAGCAGAGATTTATAACGACATTTCTGTAGTTCATTTTCTTCTAAAGTTTGATGACCAGTACCAACATTCATTAAAAGGAGAAAAAAAATTAAATGCATCTTCTTATGTTTTGCTTGTCATTCAACAATTTGTTCAGTTTGAGTTCTACAAGTTTCATCTGCCATCCAGCCATCATGGCAATGCGTCACATACCTCTACAGTTAATTAATGAACCCATGCTCTTTTTTTATTGTATGTAGAGCTATCACTGCTACCTCTGCTAGACCAGAACTGGTAAATTGTTTCTGTCGCAAAGAAGCAAGGCATGACCAAAAGTTTTAATTTTTCTAAGTACTTGTTGACTGGTAGTTCTTTGCCATGTCCCAAGGTATTGAATTCCATACTCTAATTATTTTTCATATTATCACTCCAACTCCAATAGGAACAACACATATTGGATTTTTTTTTAACCTCCTCCCAGGACTAGTAATTAATTCCCTTCTTTCTTAAGAGGAAAGAACCTTGACTATGACCCTAAAAACTGTGGTCTGACCTTCAGAAATAAGTCCAAAAACACAGTAAGTTGAGACAGCAGGTTTCTCTTGAGCAACAGCAGTAGCATGGGAGCTCTGACAGTTCTGAAGAACTGGTTCCTATCTAGGTTGCCATGGTAAGGCTTCTAATTTATAAGCCATTAATGTTATGCTTTTGTTCCTCAAAGTCAAAATTAATTGTTTAGCAAATGTCTTCCACAGGAGGTGCGTTAGTGAAATGAAGCAGTGTGCAAATCTTACAAAATAAATTAACAATCTATCCCTTCAGAATCTCTTCTTTTGAAATTCTTACTTTTAAATTTCCTCATTAAAATTCCTCATTAAAATTCTGCAGGACTTGTTAGTTGCCCATACATTATTTTAGCTAAAATACTTTTTTTTAAAGCCTTCTCAATGGCATCTCAGTTCTCAATGTAATGCATGCATCCTGCAGCCTGTCTTGGCAAGAACTTTATAATTAATATCTATTAACCAAAGAAACTCTTCTGGTAATGAACAGATCCCTTATTGAAGCTGCAAATTTCAAAGCAACACGTTTGCATCATAAAATATATTTACTATGCAAAATTAGCTGTTGCATCTCATTTTTCCTAGTTCTATTCTTTATACATCTTCTTTGCTTTTCTTCAATTTCTGCCTGTAGTAATTATTTTACTCTCATTCACTAAGGCTCCTGTACTGCTTTCAGTACAATGCCATACTAATAAACTTCAAACATGCATCACCTTTGTTTCAAAAACTGAAAATAAAGAACTCCATACCATTCTTCTTAGTATTTATTTTTCTTGCATTAAATGAAAATTAGTCTTTTTTAAAACAGTGTTATTAATAAATATCACAAATGCAAACCCATCATAAAGGCTGTATTAAAGTGAGCCAAAAAACAACCACAGGGACAAGTCCACTAATTAGTACCACTATACCATAGGAATACATTCTTTTGTATTTTGGAGCTAGTAAGAATTATAAATTATTCTAAAAGTAGAATTCAATGCACTTTGTTTTCAGCTCCTGAAGCCAAAGTGTCTTCACACTTTGATTTATATCAGAGTGCTAAATCATATATGCACCACTGCAACTTCATTTCAAATGATGCAGAAAAGATTGTTCCCAGGTATTAATCCTCCAGAAACTGAATATTTAGCTTTTCAGGAGCACTTAGTTGTTTAAAACACAAGCATGGCATAGGAATAAGTAACTGGTGAGTTATGGTGCTAAAGGCTAAACAGTACTCTGTAATATGAAAGTATTAAATCAGATTGTTTTTCTTGATGTCAGGATCTGAAGGGTTCATCTGGAATAGTACAGCTGAACACAGTAAAAGCAATGGGATGAAGTGTCATGCGAAAAAGATACATTAAAAAAAGAAGGAAAACCAGCATGCAAAACCAAGTGTACATAAAAGCAAAAGGAAAGAAAAATATACTCAGTAAATTGAAGTAGCATGAAGTAGCAGTACATGAAGAAGTGATAAGCAGGGAAAAGTCAAACAATCAGCTGAGGAATTAGAGATGGGACACAGTTGCTGCAAATGGCCAAACCTTCGAGAGTATTATTCTGAATATAATACTGAGTGTGCAACTTTTCTGCATAATGAAGAAACATGTTGGAACACAACTCAGTTGCTGCTGCTGGGAAATAAGAAGACACACAGGAGACCAGCAAGACTAAATTTGTGAACAACTACTGTAATTCAATTTTACATACTTAACATACTAAAAAACTACAGTCCTCCAAAAAATTAATTCGTGTGTAAAAGTATGTTTTTAAGACCTGAATTGCTGTGAAAAAAATAGAGTAGACAATCCTTGTAGAATGTAAAATATGAAATTACAGTCCCTATCTAAATCCCATTGAAGCGAACTTCTGTCTTAAGCATCTTTCTCTGACAGAATTCACAAGTTACCATGATAATGGTTTTATGCCTTCCACGACAAAAAACCTCAAGGAAACACCTCTAAATTCTGTGGCAATGTTTAATCACTTTGTCCCTAAGAATATCTTCCATATCACTCTCTCATATCTGCATTATTGTGACATATTAAACATACACATTGCTGAACAGTTTCAGGGTAATTACTTTTCTGTGAATTGCTTTCTCTTGAGTTCAGCAGTTACAATAGAGACTCCAATCAGCCAGTTCAGAATTTCTTTACCTCTCCTCATGGCTGCTTGAGAACTGGAGCAATAGTTTGGTCATCAGTCTACCTTCTCATACCCTCAGCTGCTCTTCCTCTCAAATGCAGTCCTTATTTTCCTGAATTTTCTGGCTGGGACATGAATTCTTGCTCTTTGTCTTCTCTCATGTTTATTTCCATGAATACTGAAGACATCTGCAAAGCAGTCCAAGAAAATCCCTCCCTGAAGAAAAATGCAGAGCAATGGGCAGGTTCAGGCAAATTCTGTGAAAATGGAGAGGCTTACATTCATGGACCTGAACACCCCAATGCTTGTGTAATAGAAAGTACCCATGGAACAGACTGACTCTCCACAGATACCAACTTATTCCTGTAGATGTGATGGTAAAAGCATGTTCTAATGACAGATTTTGAAGAGGAGGAAGCTGTAGCATTGTGAACATCCACTGGGCATCAGTCCAAGGCATCAGTGACAGAGTTGAAGAACACATCCAAGTATTTTTTTGAAAATCTTGTCAGTGGACAATGGAGACTGGCCATAAAGATTTCATTCTATCTAAATGAACTCTCCACTTCTCATAGTGGGTATAAGACAGAATCAGAGCCTCTTCTAGCTTTTTTTTTTTTTTTCACATTCTTTGAAGTACTGAAAAATATCAAATTCCCTGACAAATCCATCAATATCTATGAATGAAATAGTCTGAGGCAGTTTATGTCTCACAGGCTCTTTGCACACAACTGAGCTTCTAATATACAGTTTTAATCTCTTACATTAATAAGAATTGGAAATGTTTTACTCCCCCAGATGAGAGCTCTGATTCTCCAGTGTAATGGGGGAATAAGTATGTAATTTGTAAAGCAATTTGATGATTGCAAAATGCACATTACATTGTGATTATATTATTTTAAAAAGGGCATCAATGCTTTTAAATAAAATCCACTGGTATTCATGTATTCATTAAACATTTTCATTACTCACACAGAGTTTTTATATTTTCTGTATTAAATTATAGTGTCAAATCACTAGAGTGTTAATGTAAAATGAAGTTTACTCTTTGAAAATGATACCAAGATCATTGTGCTAGACTGAGTCATGTAAATCCATCCATGTTCATTATACTTTATTTTATTTCTTGATTTCATAGAACATAGAATCATAGAATGTTTTGGGTTGGAAAGGACCTTAAAGGTCCTCTAGTTCCAACCCCCCCAACATGAAGAGGGACACCTTTCAATAGATTAGGTTGCCCAGAACCCCATCCAACCTGGCCTTGAACACTTTCAGGGATGGGGCATCTGCAACTTCTCTGGGTAATGTGTTCCAGTGCCTCACCACTGTCAGAGTAAAGATCTTCCTCCTAACAGTTAATCTAAACCTACTCTCTTTCAGTTTAAAGCCATTCCCCCTTGTTCTCTCACTACATGTTCATGTAAAAAGTCCCTCCATCTTTCTTGTTGGCTCCCTTCAGGTACTGGAAGGCTGCAATTAGGTCAGTCTGAAGCCTTTTCTTCTCCTGGCTGAACAATTCCATGTCTCTTACCCTTTCCTCATAGGAGAGGTGCTTAATCCCTCTAATCATCTTGGTGGCCTCCTCTAGACTTGCTCCAACATGTCAACGTCCTTCCTGTGTTGGGGACCCCAGAGACAGAGTCCAGGGAGGGTCTTGTGAAAGCAGAGTAGTGGAGCAGTTTTTGTGCTTACTGTGGTCTTTTTGAAACAAACACAAAAATAAAAGCAAGTGGAAAACAGTAAGAAATGAATATTTTAAAATATTACTGCCTTTTTATGTAAAATGGTCCAATTAAAAAAATTCATGGAAGCTAGGAATAATGTCTCCTCCCACACATCTCTTGAAAAATTAGAAGATTTTTTTTCCATTATAACATGAATTTGGGTCCTGAAACAACCAGAGTAATTAATTCAACAGGAGTTTGCAATGTTTCGATGTCTTGGGCAATCAGATTGAAATTGTTTACCATGTACTTTCTGTTTCCCTTGAATACCAATGGATATATCCAGGAACATTCTGAATTCAAATAAGCACATTCACATGTTCATACTAATTCTTGAAAACTAGATTCAAGGTAGTTGTTTCATTATTAATAATATAATTACTTACAGAAAGCCCAAGCAGTCAACTTTTACTTTATTTTCCATAAATCTTTCATAATGCACAATTGTAGTTCATAATTTGCTTTGCATCCATATAAAAGTAATACACAAACACTTCATAAAATAGAGCACAATAGTGGTTGTTATAGCAAAATCTCTCCATAATTATGCTTTTCTTAGCGTGAAAATCTGTGCTTTTTAAATCAAAACCAGAACTAGAAAAAGTTCTCCAGGAATGCATTTTCTAGTTAGGAAAGCAAGGATCCTACCCTTGTTGCAAGGCTACAACATGAAGAAAGACTATGCTGCAGGGAACAGGTAGCAGCTGTAATTCTGACACATTAGTCTGTAACAGCAGCACAAGGACATGAATGCAATTCTTTGAATGCCTGTGTAGGTATCCTTCTTCATGTATTATTAATGTTCATGGGATGTTAAAGTCCATGCCTAGCAGTTATTGTGCCCTTCCTTCCCAGTGCATGCAATACATAGGATAGTGGCATTCATATTAATACCAAAGGAGGTATTTATATGGACATAATTTTTCTTTTATAACAATTTTTATTAAAGAGATGCATTTTTGAGTGAATTAAAATCAGGCACTGGAGGCCTTTTTTACAAAAATATCTTGCTAAAAATATTTACATGAAAAATTTAAATAAAATTGTAGCTCATACATTGAATTTTTTTTAATCAGTGTTTCTATTGTCTCAATGGTCTTTTATCGAAAATTTTGCATTTGGCACCTTAGGTAATCTTAGTATTATGTCAGTCTGGGAACTAACTGAAAAACATAGTACTTATTGCTTTCAAAAGTTAACATTATCATGTCTTGCTTAACAAATCCTACCCACACTGTAAATTATATAACTTTTATGTGTTTTCAAACCCACAAGTAGCCTGATGTTCTGTCACACAAACTGAACTCAAGAAAGTTTTTTTGACATGGTTTTATCTTGTGTTCACTTTTGGTATATTATTTGTAATAAGAATTGCCTACCAATGTATAAAAAACCCCATTTTCCCATGTCAAAATAGCATAAGTGATCTCAGCAGAAATAGAGCACACAGTTTTTAAATCAGTTAGTATATTTAAAGTACATCCAGGATTACAAAACTATGTTCAATGCATGGAATATATATGGAATATATAAATAGATAAATTAGTTTTGAGATATTTTGAGTATTGTGCAACATATTTACATTTTTAAAAGCCAGGACTATTATATGAAATAATCAAAACTCAGAGAAGAAACAAACAGAAAAATAAACACTGCATTTCCTTGAGCCATTTCTATCCACTTCTGTTTCATGCAAGAACATTTCCCAAGTGAGTGCTTTTAATATACGACATATAGATGCCATATAAAGCTTATACTATGTTCACTATCCGTAAAAGCTTTTTTTAAAGTTCAGAACCATCTTAACGTTAAAAATATTTGAATCAGACATTATCAATCAATCAAGTTTTTACCAAAAGCTTAAGCAAAAAGGAGTTATAAATACAAATATTCTTTGCACTTTATATTAGCTTGTTTAGTAAATCTCTTCTAAGTAATCTTACTTGAGCGGGGCATTAAAAACTTTCAGACAAAGGAGTGACAAATATTTATAATAACTAAATGTCTTGTTGGTGTAGTCTGATTATAGCCAAAAATGTCTCTTCTTAAGTTTAGTTGACACTTCACTAGATCCTCTGAATTCTATTTGTCTTCTTAGCTGAAAATGAACATAAGACAGTTTACATACAAAAAGCAATAGGGCATATTGTTTGTGCCCTATTTTTTGCATTTCAGCATACAAATATGTGTATGAAAGAATAAATATCTTGAAAAAAATTCTAATTTTTTAGAAGCAACTGAGATTTTGCAAAACTTGCCCTTCTTGTTGCTGTGTCTATTTATCTTAAAGTAAAATGGGATATTATTTTGTTTCACAATGCCAGTGTTTAAGGTATGGTAACATTTACTACAAAATGGGCTTGAAAACATTCATAATTTTACAATGGTCTGCAGAGTTTTGCTACATTGACACAAAAGGATGTGTCCTAATTAACTTGTTGAGCTATATTTCTTCCTAACTCTACTCCAAGAGTAGTATCAAAACCTGTAAAACTGCATAATATTGTATACAATATGATATCAAAATTAAAGCTATGTGAGTTACCTTATTTCTGGCACATAAAAGTATTTGAAATATGATTTATAAATACTATATTTTATCTATAGATTTCAATAGAAAATGTCATGTTTTAAATACTAAGGTTTTCATAAATGTCTTCATCAAAAGTGTAATAATGAGCATGCTGTAAAAGATGGAATTCAGTTTGAAACATTGTCTATGTGGAAAATTTAAAGGATTTCCAAGCATTTTTCTTCAGTCATGAAAATTTTACATGCACTAAGCCATTTATTGCTAACACATGGTTTACTGACAGAAAGAAAATAACACCTAAGACTAACACGTAAATGTTATAAAATAATGATTTTTTAAGGCCTTTATTAAAATTACCATCTGAGGTATGTATAGTCTTCTGAACAAAACTGAAAAATTTCCAACACCTGTATTAGCATTAAGGAAGTAACTCCTATCCAAATTCCACTGACAACAGTGGAAGTATTAATTAGATATGTGTAGATAGTCTTTGGTGCACCCACAAGAAACCATAGCTATTTGACTAATCTAGTTACTGTGAAAGAAATTTATCACTAAATTTGATCTTGTCCAACCCTCACTGTTAAAAATCAAAATGTTATTCCAGGAAGAAATACAATATTAAGAAAAAATGCTATCATTAACTACTGAAGCATTTCAATGGGAAAATTATCTTCTTCAACTTCAGTCAGTAATATTTCTTTAGTCATGGATCAAAAAAAACTTTGACATGAGAATACGTGAACTTGTCTTTTCAATAAAATTTCTATTGTTCAGTACAGTAAAGTTTTCGTTTGATTATGGTCACTGTTACACTTCTTATGTTTGTTTTGATAGGGATAAATGCAGTGATGATTGAAGAGATTCTGAAAAAAATATATAAGTCAAAGATAACTCATATCATAGTAAAAATTTAAACCAAGATTGCGTGTCTTTACAAAACTCTGTTCCAGTTCAATTGTGAATTACAATTTTTGAAAGACATGCTGGTTTTGGTGTCCTATAAAAAACTTAGTCTAGATGATCATTACAGTTATTTTACCCTTTAAAAATGATGAATCACTGAAACTTTACAGGAATTTTTTCCCATCTCTCAACCAAAAAAGTTCAAAAAACTTATTTGATCAAATTACTTAAAGTTCAGCTACTGAATCAAATTAGATCTTAATATCTCAAAGGAGATGTAAGAACAAAAATGATCAAGGGGCTGGAGCACCTGTCTAATGAGGAAAGTCTGAGGGAGCTGGAACCGTTCAGCCTGGAGAAGAGAAGGTTCCGATGAGACCTTCTAGTACTTAAAGGGGGCTTAAAAAAAGATGGGGACAAACCTTTCAGCAGGACCTGTTGCAATAGAACAAGGGGTAATGGTTTTAAACTGAAGAAGGGTTGATCTAGTCTATATATAAGGAAGTAAATCTTTTAGAATGAAGGTGGTGAAACACCGGCACAGGTTGCCCAGAGAGGCAGTGGATGCCCCACCCCTGGAAACATTCAAGGTCAGGTTGGATGGGACTCTGAGCAACGTGATCTAGTTGAAAATGTCACTGCTCATTACAGGGGGTTGGACTAGATGACCTTTAAAGTCCCTTCAAATCCAAACTATTTTATGAAAGTTGCTATCTATTTTTTGATAATTTTAATATTATTTTCATATGTTTCTAATTAGTAGGGTTTGAACTTCTTGCTTCCAGGAATTTGACTTTCAAGTGGCACATTTTCAGAAGACCCTTTATCATCTCTGGGAGACCCACCTCAACTGCTCACAAAGATTTCTTTCAGAATTATGTCAAATGTCTTTGATATAAGTGTCGATTATTTGAACTGCCAATGGCTCTAGGAGTTAAATCTCTTTTGTAAGAGCTGGTTTGTGGTTTGAGAGCTGGATTTTTTCAGGTGTTTTGCTGTTGAAGATTTTTGTTTGGGGGTTGTTTGTTTATTTATTTATTCATGATGTATAGCTTTTAGCTATGAGACTTTTTTTAAAACTAAGACTAGGAAAACCTACTGCAAATTAGCATATGTGCTGGTTTAAAGATAAACTGGCAGGAGAAATGAACCCAACTCAAAAGAGAGATTATAAGTCAAAATAACAATTTAATAAAAATAATACAATAAATACAATTACACAGACAAACAATTGGTTTTAACCCACAAAACCCAAATGTATAACCCAGCACCCTGGGGCATGAACAGAGTGGTCTTCGTTGGGCCCCGCTTGAGTCCAAAGTAAAAGGAGAAGGAAAACCTGTTGGTGAGACTGCTGTTGCAGTCTGGTGGAGAGTGGTGATCACAATCTGGTTGAAAGTGGTGGTCACAGTCCAGTTGAGAGTGGTGGTTGCAGTCTGGTTGAGAGTGGTGGTCACAGTCCTTCTCTGGATGCCACAAGTGGTACCAAAGTCCCAAGATCCCCAAAATTATATATCCTCAGGTTCAGGCAGGAATGCCCAGTACCTCCCTCAGGGTGGGGAGTTCCACAATGGGTGTGAGGACAGGAGCATCCTCCTATCTCACAAGCCTCTTAACACCCAGCTTATAGCCTGAGGGGTCAGGCTGCTCTGGGCAGCTGCTGTAAATGGTCTATTGATAAGAGTTTCTCGGAAATGGCATGGAAGGCTGTAGAATACACAGTTTTGGGTTACACCCACACAGTGATGAACTGGTCCTAGCTGTTCTGACTAGGACAGTATACATTAGATTTTTTAAAAAAACAGAGCATATCACAAGATCACTTGTATATGTTTACAAAAAAAACAGTAAGGATTCTTTATCCTTAATATAAATGTGAAGAATAAAGTACTTGACACTTAACTATAACTCTGCATGGAGCAATACGTTGAAATGATCGCAGCGGAAAATAACAAATTAATTCTTGATTTTTTTTAATTCTAAAAAGATATGACTGTTATGTCTTTTTTCTACAGTTCTCGTCTTGTAGTATAGAGAGTATAGATGTTCTTCTAGCCATATGTTCATATATAATGTTAATGATCTAAAATATTTTTTGAAAGATGTCAGCATTTATCATTTGAAAGCTGTCATTTTGTGTCAGTTTGGAAGCATAAAATGCATTGACACAAAATACCCATACTAATATTTGACCACCCAGAATTCTCACATTTAACAAGTTTTGTCTTTTTTTTTCAGTTTTTTATTGTTTGTTGTTTGGGTTTTTTCTAAGAACATGCTACTTTGCAGAGCCTGGGCATGAAAGACTAGGGGCTGGAAGGGGAAAAAAGGTTTTCAGATATCAGTGATTCTTTAATAATTTTAACATTCTACCATGGAACTATGCTGATGGGTTTTATAATTATCAGAAATACATTTAGCTGAACATATCTAAAACTCACTCAGATAAAACTCACATGGAGCCATACCATCTAATCTTGCTGTCAATAATTTAAACTGAAACCAGACGCAGAAAGCTGATTTCAACCCGATTTCAGTTCTCAGAAATTCAGCTCATTGTTTCTTAATCCATTGAACACCATTCAGACACATCAACCAGAAGACAATATTAAATTGTTCACTGTATGGCAAAACAGAAAAAAACTAAATTTAATCTTTTTAAAATCTAAAGGTTGCATCTAAGGTCTGTATTTTAATTAATGGGAGTAGAGCTGCCTCTGACCATGAGGAAAAAGAGTGAAAGTGTCCTGCACTGATTTTCGCTGAATGTGGGACATTGGGTGATTCAACAAAGCTACTAAACAAGGGCCTTTCTACTTTGAAGGTCCACAGCTGCTGAAACTTGAGGGAGAGTAGATGAGAAAAGAATGTAAAGATTAGCTGCCAGGTGTATTAAAACAGTTATTTACTGGAACAACTCAGGAATTCTGCTTCCAGGGTCACTAAATGTTAGTTTAATGTGGAAATATGCCTGCAGATAGTGTGTGAGTTATAAAAAGAGATAAAATATATTGAATGCACCATTTTTCTAAAGTATTTCAGCCCAATTTTTATAATTCATCAAACACTGGTCTCAACATATCACCACGAGTCTTCCCACTATGATATACCCAAGAGCAACACAATAAAAAAGAAGCATTTTTCTGCAGTATATATTAGGGTTCAGACACATCTTTTGAAACAGGTTCTTAACTAGATTAACTAGTCAGCCTGAGGGCACACCTAACATTCATCCTGGCTGCATCTGTACAACCTGCTCTACAGCACATACTAAACATGAGAAATTGTACTATCAGAATGTTTAAGGATCTTGCATTAATTTTCAAAAGCTGAAAAAGAGAAAAACCATACTATTGCTTTAACTCTAAAAGTGCCAAGCACCTAGCATAAGAATTGGGTCTATACAAATAGATTCCTGAGCACCTCAAAAGATAGGTATTAAGAAGGGCGTTCTAACTGTGATTCTAAGGAGGTGAGTTTGTGAATCCACATCAAAGGAAAAACCTCTGCATGAAAAATATAGACTTAAAGTCTTATGGGTCAATATAAAACTTTCTCTATAAAAGTATAAAACATTTAAAGTTGTGTTTGCAAAATTCCTCTTTTTAAAGACATGGAGATTAAGCTGACAGCAAGCTTCAACCTTAAGGATAATCACTATTAAATTCTTAGTATATTGAATAAGCCTTTTTTTTCAGGCTTACACTTGTTCAATGGTTGCTTTATGTTTAAATATTTCATTTGCAGTGAGATAATATTAACATCATAGGTCAGATTCTATTCTTGCTTTCCTATTGAATAGGTGGACTTATTCTACATTTATGTATATTTCTAGTAAATTAACAAGAATTTGGCTTTGTAATAATTGTTGTCTAAATCTGTACTCTGATGTCTCTGAAGCTATTTTCATTGAAGTTTACATCACATTTTCACAAATGTAACTTGTCTCTAGCATTGGAATAGGCTGTCAAGGGAAGTGGTGAAATCGTCCCTTGAAGTGTTCATAAAACATACGAATGTGACACTTGGGGACATGGTTTAGTATCGAACTCAGTGGTGATGGGTTAACGATTGGACTTGATGACCTCAGAAGTCTTTTCCAATCTTAACATTTCTATGATTCTATGACTCAAATTCTGTCACGAGTTTGATTTAGAGATATCCTTTTGTGCCAGGGTAACTGAAAATATTCTACCACTTAAAATTATGTTGCGTGGTTTCTAATGAGCTGCATTAATTAGAAGTTAAATTTTGAGGAATTTGCTTGTTTGTTTATTCAGTGCAATATTAATCTTTTTTCAAGAATGGATCTATCTTAAGGCATTTCCAATATGAACCAAGAGAAAAAAAGGCATCAGAACATAGCATTTTAGGAGGGGCAACTAGCTATTTGTATACTTAGGGAGCTGCTTCTCTTTTTACAATTAGCAAAGTCACCCTAGAAAAATAAAAATACTTGATTAGGTGAAAGAAAAATTCATATGGGAAACAAAGGTTCTGTAATACTTTACGTGTCTTAATTAAAATGTGTTTTTATGGATGAGAGTGAAGTATGTGAATATTTATACACGCTCATATACATACGTAAGTACCCACCCATAAGAAATTAGATGTTTTTCTTCTGATATTATTATTAATACTATTAAGGAGGTACTTCATGTTCTGATTATCAATTGTTCAGCATTTTTAAGTGACTGAATCACACACAACAGACCTTCTTCAGCTGAAAAGGAGCTAAACATCACAAAAGGCTCTTGCACCAAGTTTCACAGAATTTTGAGAGCCCAAAACAAACTACAGAAGCAATTATCTGTATCTGTGTAGTCAGTCTGAGGACTCCCAAAGCCACTAGTTCACTGACCCTGTTCAGCTTTTGTCTTCTATTACAAAAACTATTACAGGTGGCCTTAGAACTATGACATATTAAAAGTGAAAATAGTAGTTCATTTTTATGTTTGAACCTTTAGGGTTTTCTTTTCGTTTCATGAATATCTTACAAAATACCACCACATATTTTCATATAATTAGTATATTTGAGCACTTTTAAGAAAAGATAAAATCAAATCAGTTGACAACTCTTCCTTCTTCTATGTATTCCTTCTCTATTGAGTCATCTTTCTCTTCATCCATACCATCAGAAACTTATTATTATACTATATTATTTATTTATTTATATATTTATTTATATATTATATTATTTTATATATTATATTATTTATATATGTAGTTCATATCCTTTCACCACTTGATTCTGCCTCATCTTCCTAAAATTTTTTATTTTAATTGATTTTTCGCTTTTACCTAGGACCAGAATAGGAACCCAAAAGACAGTTTTTCTTTTACAGGACTTCAGGGAATAA
Source organism: Manacus vitellinus (assembly GCF_001715985.3). Lineage (NCBI taxonomy): Eukaryota > Metazoa > Chordata > Aves > Passeriformes > Pipridae > Manacus > Manacus vitellinus. The sequence continues at coordinate 56,488,143 of NW_021939396.1, read as the reverse complement.
TAAGAATTATTTTGTGGGTTAATCTGGCTGCATTACTTCTATCATATAGTTCAGGGGCACAGAAATATCTATGAGCCCTTTCAAGGGAGTCTTCTACATACTTCTGAATATAAAGAACAAGCCCATTTTTAGACACTTTAAGACCAATAAATTGTTTGTTTGTGCTCTGATGTTTCATACAACAGGGCCTACAACCACAAAAGTCTGAATACCACACAGTTTAGGACTGTAAAATATTTTCTATATGCACACAGAATCCCTCTTAAAAACAGAACCCACAATCCTGCACCAGACAGAAGAAGAGAACTGAGTCATGATAATAAATTACAAAAAAAAAAGAAAAAAATTACAAGTTTATGTTCTTAAGGCATTATTATTGACACATTGGGTGTGAGACAGATGCACAAGCTTTAAAACACCTCCTCATGGAAACAGAAGTAAATTAATCAATCAATAATCCCAGACTAAGTGCTAAAAATATCATCAAAAACACGTAAATAATTTACTAAAGAGGGAAATACTGACAGTCCTTATACATGGTGACATTAATAATCACTTCTGACAGGGATGAGGGAACCTGTGCAAACGTGACTCACTTTTACCTCCTGTTCTGCAAAAGTTATGTAATTTGTAACTTTATGTGCTGGTTTAAAAGTTAACCAGCAGGGGGAATGAACTCAACTCAAAGGAGAGATTATAAGTCAGAATAACAATTTATTAAAATAATACAGTAAGTACAATAATACAAACAAACAATTGGTCTCAACCCACAGAAACCCAAATGTATAACCCAGTACCCTGGGGCCTGAACAAAGTGGTGCTCCTTGGGCCCTGTTTGAGTCCAAAGTAAAGGGAGAGGGGAAGAACCTGCTGGTGGGAGAGCTGCTGCAGTCTGGCCAGAACTGGTGATCGCAGTCCAGTGGTGGTCTAAGTCTGATTGAGAGCGATGAGATGCAGCCGTCCTCTGGATCCCACAAGTGGGTTGAAAAATGTTCCAAAACTCCAAGATTATATATCCTCCAGTTCAGGCAGGAATGCTTGGTACTCCCCTCAGGGTGGGGAGTTTCACAAAGGGTGTGAGGACAGAAACATCCTCCTATCTCACAGGCCTCTTAACACCTAGTTTATAGCCTGAGGAGTCAGGCTCTATGGGCAGAGGGTGCGAATAGTCTATTGACAACAATAGTCTAGTTTCTGGGAAATGACATGGAAGGCTATAGAATACAGTTTTGGGTTACACCCACCATGATGAACTGATCTCAGTTGTCCTAACTAGGACACTTTAGTTTTCATAATATAATACAGGAAAGAGAGAGAAAAATTACTGTCACGATTTGTAAGCTTAGTTGATAATGTTTACTAATTAAAAAAATAAACATTTATAAAATAATATAAAAGTGGGAAGAAGTTACCTGTACTTAAATAAGACTAGGAAAAAATGGTTTTAAAAATTTCATTAGATCATTCTCATTCCCTAAAAAAACATATTAATATGTTCCAACTTGATTAAATTTGTCAGTTCACAAAAAAAAAAAATAGAGACACCAGGTTAAATTAATGAGCTAAACTGAAGTACGTGAGGAAAACTGAAGGCAAGTTAGTCAGGAACATTTGAACTGAGTGGGTTTTTACCACAAAATGTTGAATCAGCAGAACTGGGCTGGTTTGTCATTGCCATCTCTCTTAACAGGAAAATCTGGGATGGGCTAGTGCCAGTTTTTGTGCCATCTTATGCAGTGTCTGGCCTCCCAAGGTCTGCCAGTCTGAGGTTGGCCCTGTATGTACACTGCCTTGGGGACAGGGACCTGGTGCTTTGTGAAACCACTGCTCTGGAAAGAGCTGCCAGTTGGACAGCTCAGGGTCACACGCATGAGGGTTTCCAGATTTCTGGACAGCTGGCATCCTGAACTAACTGACATCCACAGTTACAGAGAAACATCTGAGCAGGCATGGGGAAACACAATTAATGGAATAGTTTCCTTGCTATAACGTGGTCTGTTCTGTAAAATCCACAAAAAAAAGTTACAATTGGAAACAGACAGGTAGAAGATCTTCTGACAGTTAGAAAATGTGGCAACAGTAAGTCCCAGTGGGAAATCAGGAAATGGCTTTACACCATCAGTGGTAGCCATACTCTGTTCTCCCTATAGATAGTCCCTCCTTGTTGTCTAGCCTAGGTACTACTGCATTCTTTTCCAAATAGAAACTTCTATCACAGAGAGTTTTTTCTTAAATTTCATGCAAATACGGAAATAAATACCAGTACAGAATCAAATTAAATATGATTTTTCAAGTGATAGTCCTCCCTTCCATATGAATTCATGAAGGGGTTTAAATTCTGTTACAGGCAAAAGGTCAAATCATTAAATCTGAATCCTTTTAACCATTTAGAAATCTTACATGTATTAGCTATTATAGTGAAACAGGAGGCCAGGCCCAAAAGAGTTAACTAAGAAATTTGGGCCTGCTAACAAGCTACCAACATCCAAAACGATCTGTGCTTGTTCTGTTCTACTTACTGGACCAAAGCTTAAGAGAATAGTACAAGAACATGTAATAGGCCTAGAGGTGATAAATTAGAAATGCAGTAGGATAAGGTAGACATTTGAATAGAAGAAACAGGCCAGGAGCCAGGGCTTTTTCCAAGCTTCAGTGAGCGGGTCAAGAACAATGGAAGAGAAGGAAGGTCAAGCTGAGGAAGATGAGTTTAAGCCCCCAGACCCATGGAGGAAGAGTGGAAGTACCCTCAGGACTGAGGGCCAAGAGAAGCACTGCCCCAAGCCCCGCCTGAGCTTCACCTATACTCCGCCTATTACTAATATGCATAGTAGATGTTTTAATCACTTGAATATGCATTTAATCACATCTGAAGATTGTATGAAAATGCTGATTTTGTGTGAAGCCTTCAAGCAAGTTTGTCCAGCGCGAGCTGGCTTGCTCCCAACGTTGAATAAACAAATACCTTGCTGCTTAAAGATAAAAAGTCTCTGAGCAGTTTTTCGGACCGATTTTTCGGATTCAATAGAAAACCATACACAGAACAGTTCGTAATTTTACTGCTCTCAAGAAATTTTGCACTCTTACTTTCATTTATAACCTTTCACCTGCAAAAGACTAAAAATCAAAAAACTGAAAAAAAGTTTCCAAACTCTTTAATTGCTATTATATTTCCAAGGCAATGAAATGAATTAGGAACTCATTTATCAACTAGAAGCTCTTTGGTCATAACACAGTCTTCAGTCACAGCAGCGAGAGTATATAATACACTTGTAAAAAATTGGGATTTTTTATAATTTTCGGTGGAGTTTGTGTGCATGTTTGGGAATAAGGTGAGACCTACAAGCATATAACAAGAGAAAGAGGGCAACACCTGTAAATATACCTATTTAAATCAACACAAAAAGATTTCAAAATTCTCATGGAACATCAATGCTGTTCTCCATTTCTGGAATCGTATCAAGCAAACTTGCTTTATGTCTATAATGAGCCAAAGCATCTGAAATTCAATGTCTGTAATGAAAAGCTTCCTGTATGTCTGTGGAAACTCCTTGGCTTCCAAAATTTTTGGTAAGTTACAATTTCCCTTTCTAAAAATTCTCTATGACATCTAAAAACATAACTTTCTTTTCTTTGACTGTGTGTGACCGTACACAGATCTCAGAATCTTCAGATGTGTTTTGAGTCATTCGGCATAGGAATGTGTAGGAACGTGGTAAGTCTCCAGTTTGGCCTGTGTACACGTATTCGGTATATAAGTATAAAGTCAGCAATCTCAATCAAAAACTTAAAAGAAACTTTTTCATAACTGAAGCATGCAATGTGTCAAAAATAGCTTTAATGAATAGATGAACTTTTTTACATGTTTTGTAGGAAAAAAGTATCGATAATAGGAATGTTTGGGTTTTCAGTTAAAACTGTCTGCACATCACAGCATTAGCAAAATTTGGAATCCTATTTGATGCTAGTAAGTACAACTATCCAAGAAAAGTTGTAGGAAAATAAGAAACATTTATAGTACAAAAAAAAGATCTTCGAAGAGGACACAAAAAAATGTACTGTAACACATTTTACTTTTAAAGTAACACATGATCTTAAAGCATCTTAACAACAGGAAGTACTTAGTTTTTCAAAACTTAATATCATTATGCTTAGGATATTGCATGAAGCTTCATAAATGGCATAATGGGGTTTTTTTACATGCATGTTGTCATGGAAAATATTGAGTTTTTCTTCTAATCCAAAAGATTATGTTAATTTTTTTTATTTAAAAAAATATAAATCTTAAATATATATATATCAATAAAACCCAAAAAATATTTTTTCTTGACCAGTCAAATTCAGCTATTTCTGATAGCTGCCTTTAAATGTAAAGAATCTACACCTAGTTTGTTATGTTATGCTATGCTATGTTATGCTGTGCAGTGTTATGTTATATCTTATAAACTGATCTTCTACAAAAATTCTAAATGTAATATTTTTTAAAATAGCTACCTGCCTTTTAGAAAATAAAATTTTTTAATGAGGCCCTATCTCTTTCCACCTTACTTCTATAATATTCCACCAGAAGGAAGACTCATGAAGATTTGTTTAAAACTGTTAATTTGTTAAAACTAAGGGTACTTTAAAGAGAATTCTATAGTACTTTTAGAAAGAAAACAGGGAAATTTTTAAGTAGAAGGAAACAATATTTTTGAGAATACAGCTTTTTGATTATGAGGGTAATTATTTGGAATCAGATTAAAAAAACAGGGTTAGTATGGGGGGAGATGTTTTTGTTTGTTTCTTTCTTTTGTTGTTTAGGGGGTTTTGTGAGGGTTTTTTCTGGTTATTATGAGGGATATGGAATACTCATACTCATGCTCAGAACCTTATTCTTTCTTTGTCAGTCAAAGTACTTTCTATCAACCTATTCCTCTATGTAGACTTCAGTATGTATTTTTCTTTTCAGTTTAGTATTTCCCACTGAATATTTACTCAGTATATTTAATAAGGGAGACAGAGTCCTCTGTTTCATTCATCCTTTTTTGTTTGCATGTGATTCTAAGTCCTAGTTATTAATTACATTATGCCTTACTTCCCTGTAAGATTTTTATACTATGGTCATTAATAGTTACTCTTTCAAATCCTTCCTGACAAGAAAATATCTTTTGCTTTGACTACAATGAATTGACTGGTATAGAATCAATTCTCTGTACTCCTCAGTATTATAGAAAATTATTTTTATGTTAAAATAATTTTGGGGCACCATAAAAATTTGAGGACTGTTATCTTTGAAATTTAAATTGGAATTTGATATAGAGACAGCAGTAAGAGCTTAATTTGGTACAAAAAAATGTTAACTTAGTTGTTTGAACTAAAAAAAAACAAAATGGAAAAGAAACATATATACATAAAATAACCTAAAGCAAACAACAAAGGGCAGTGAGCTACATGAATGTATTGTGATCTGTGATTAGTCAAGACAGCAGACAATAAACCACTAAATATTTTGTTCTATACAATCTAATAATAGCAGGCCTGAAAACCTCCAGAGACATGAAATTTCAGTAACAGAGGGGAAATGCTTCTTACTAATCTTTTTTTCTTTTTTTTTATTTTCTTGGGTAGCTTCAGTATAATCCACCCAGTCTTGCCTTGAAAATATCTATGTTCTGTTTGCTTCCATGAGCTTGGTGAAACATATTACATTCTTACTGTCAATCTTACATAGGATCTTAATATCAATGTCAATCTAGTCCTTGACAGCACAACGCGGTTTATGAGGATATCAGGAAGTGAGTGTAAAGGTATTATAGAGCATTACCAATGCTAAAGGGTGCTATAAAGGTGATTACTTTGAAGCTTGGGAGAAGCCACATTTCCAGCAATATTTCTTATTTTCCCAGATTTATAATTTGAAAGATATGTTTCAGTCACTCTTTGCAAAAGTAGATTTTGAAGCAGCCCCAGGAGAAAGAAAAAGTGCTAGAGCATTTATTACAGTCTGTCCAAGAAATAACAGGGTTAATAATGTTTGATAAGCCTATGCAGTGTAAGGACTGAAAAGAACTGATGCATTTTTAAAGGGATTTTCAGTCCCACTTGAGGCAGGCGCAATAGTCACCCAGAGAACTCTGTCAGTAAGCAATGTCATTAATAATGATTCATGGATATGGATATTCACAACAGCTGTGTCCTCACCTTTAAGTGCCTCATACAATATTTAGAAAGTGCTGGGAGATACTGCAGCAGGGAAGCAACTAAATTGCTAGAAGGCAGCTCTGATTTAAATTGTTTAATGTTCCTCCTCAAAACTGGTGTACCAATTTTTCAGAGTGAATCTCTCTTCCTCTCTTCCTCTGTCTCTCTCCAATAAACCTGTGGCAAGCATAATGAGCAACATTCTAATCATCTAGTCAAGGAAATCTTATAGTGGAGTGATGTGTTGGCATCCACCCTAATATATATCATCAGTTTATGTTTAAGTCGTCTGTTACCAATTGTCCTTCCTCCATTAACATGGAAAAGAAGCATGTGGAGCAATTTCCCAGGAACATCTTGAATTTTAAATTTCAGAAGTACATTCTTAATGTTATTTTCTTTTTTACTCTGAGCTGTTGTAGTTCAAAAGCATGAATTTGTTGTTTTCATGAAATAAAGTATATACCATCCTCAGACTTACCAAAAAAAGGTAACTACAATCTAATTATTCTTGAAAATAGGAGGGCAAATGACTAGTAAAGTATTTCTCTTGTATAGCTCTACTCATCTGTAAAGACTATAAAAAACAAGCTCTGAAATTGTATACTAAAACTGCTTAAGCGTTATCAGTATTGCTTAGATTACAATGTTTGAAAGAACATGGTGAAACTTTCATAGGGAGGGATCAGCATGTACAGCTCCAGGACCCTTCCCATCCTAATTTCCTGAATGATTGCGCTTTTGTCCCAGAGTTAACTCATGCTATCATGCAAACAATCACAAACACAAAAAACTTAGGAGTTCCTAATTTTTGCAGCAATTCAGGACCATCTTCAAGCCAACTGATGCAGTTTACCAGGATGTATCTCAGAAGGTACTCTGGCACACTGCTGCTGCTTCAGTTCATGACCCATAGACCCACTTTCTCAAATTGTGTTCTTCTTCTGCTGATCCTCAACATAGTAAAACTGACAAACTTTTGCATTGTTAGCTTTACATTAACAATGCATAGCTGTTGTGGGCAGAGTGGGAACTTCAGACAAAGTTTATTAGAGAAGTCCTCCCATCGAGTCACAAAGTGCAGGAAGGACTCCCTCACTTTCTAAACTCCTCAGAGAGGAGCCTAGGCAAGGCTGAATCCAATCTGAGCCTCAGACTTAGTCAACAGTTTACATCTAAAGGATTATAAAGGTAGAACTGAACCTTTATACAATTTTGTTCCACAGTATTAAGGATGGCAAAATAAATATATTCATATAAATATAATAAATTATTTATTTGAATTGAATAAAATAACTATAATGATTAGCCAAAAATACTTTAATCAGAAATACTTACTATACATGTAATATAGTGTACTGGTTTTTAAAGCAATTATATTGAAGCAATTATATTAAAGCAATTATATTGACATAATTATATTAAAGCTAGAAAAATATTATTAACTGGAGATTGATGTTAATTACCCATACCGATGACTGTGAAAAAATTTCTTTCTCTCAGCCTTGAGGACTAACATTGAGAGGCATCTCCACTCAAGGGAAGGATCTTCACGCACCTAAGGGTAGTTTGCTAGATGTCCTCGTTGTGCAACAGTGGGAATGGCCTTTTATAGCATAAAGTGACTGACTGCCAGTCATATGTATCTTTTAGACCATGCGTTGTCAGGTTTAGTCAGCAAAATATGCTTTGTGCTGAAAAAGGTGTCAGCAGCTCTTCGGTTTTTCCTGCTCAGCACTTCAGACTCTCCCTTCTCTATTAGGGCCTGCACATTCTTGCTCCTTCCAGACTTCCTCAGGGAGCACTTGCCTTGTGTGTTCTCATGGGGGGTCTGATAGTTTGGTCAAGCTGATCTCACCACTCTTCAACACTAAAAACAGCTGTATCCCTGCTCAGGTAGAGTCCTGCTACAATTGCATGATATTAACGGTGTGCAGCAACAACAGCGTGCCTGCTATGAAGGATTCTTTCATCCTAGCATAGGCATCCTTCATCAGAGTCAATGCAGAGGCAAAAACTGTGTCAGTCTTGCAGTGGTAATCTTGATGATTAGAGAGACTCCTTTGTGGATCAGAATAATTACAGAAGTAACCCTGCCAACTATCCTACCTCTAACCCAAGTTTCATGCCTTTAAGAAACATTCTGCACCCAGTAGTTGGAACACTAATTCTCTTGTTGCTAGTTAACACCAAGGGCAGGATTGTCAATGATTCCACTCTCCCTAGCATCTGTTTGTGTAACAGCTCAGGATGACAGCACCTAATCAGACCATGCTGTTTAACAGTCAGTGCCTCATAGATGCACATATCTGGTGATGCCACTTAATCTCTCAATAACTATTGCTCATGTGTACTCAAGCATTCACTGTCTTCTCACTTTCTTCTTTTGCCATTTCTGTACAGGTATAAACAATTATTTCAACCAGTATGAAAACTTTGATACAGAAAAAACATAATCAGAAGTGTCTTTTATTATGATACAAAACAATTGAGAAACTCAACTAGACTACCTGTCATGGACCAGTCTCCTACAACATGCTTTGTATATTGAATTAATGGAAAGCTCTAAACTAGGTGATATAAAGGATACTAGTTACTAAGGCATCCATAAAATATTATAAAACATTGCAACTTATATTTTATTTTCCTAGCAAACTCAGGTTTTTTTACAAAACATCTATTGGGAGTCTAAAATGTAATACTCCTAAAGACACAAACACTCGTAAAGATACAAACCTGTGCAGCTCAGATTTCAGCAACTAGCATTTTCTGAGAAAGAAACCCACAACAATAAAGAAGAAAAAAAAATGCCAAATAAAATTTATAACTTTCACTTTCCTGAAATTTTGTTCAGTATCACAGAACCACAGAATGACTGAGCTTTTAACAGACCTCTGGAGATGGTTCGGTTCAAGAGTTCTTCTCAAGCAAGGTCAACTACAGCAGGTTGCTCAGGGTTATGTCCAGTTGGGTTTTGAGTATCTCCAAGGATAGAGGCTCCACAACCTCTCTAGAAATCTATTCCAGTATTTGGACACCCTCACACTGAAAAAGAAAAGGGGGTTTTTTTTCTTATGTTTAAGTACAATTTCCTGTATTTCAGCATTATTAAATAAGTAGTTGAGGGTTTGGTACCATATTATGGTACCATAATTTGAATCCTCAGCTATTTATTTACTTTATGAATAACTATTTATTTACTTTTTGAATTTATTTACTTTGTGATATAGGTGGAGATTCAAATTTCCAGTTGCAGAATTGAAAGACAAATGCAAACGGGTCACCAAAACATTGAATATTTCTTCATAATTGAGTTTTTAATTTGACTGATAACCTACGGGGTAACCAAGGGCAGAAATTTATTCTTTGGCAAAGAATTTTTTTCTGCTTTTGAGGCAAAGATCAGTCAAATAAAGTAGTTCTTTAATCACACTTCTTATTATGTTTGCCTCAAAAGGGGACAACAGACAGTTGGCTAATTCAGTGCCATGAAACAAAGAGTGAACGCATACCCTATGCTGAAGATCAGCCAGCTGGCACAATCAGCTGCACCAGGCATGTTTCCAATTTATGAAGTGGAACATTTAACATATTGGTTCAAAACACCTATCCTCTTGCCAATCATGTGAAAACCAAGTTAGCTATGGTCAATTTAGTTATGTACAGAACATAGAAGGATAATAGGTCACTTTAATTAGAATTATTTCTTTGTCCCCAAGAGTGTGCACATCCTATCCCTGTTGAGTTATAGAGGGGAAATACATTTTGTGACTATTTATTTGGAAGGCAGAAAATAATCTACATACTTTATAAATTGGACCACCTCAAAGTCAGGGTAGAAAAACTGTAAGAAGGTCTGGGCATGTAAACCTAGAGATTAACATTCAGAAGAAAATGTTAAACCCTATTGGCAGCAAGCCTTAAATTTTCTTTGCTGCTCTGCTTTGAATATTTTGCCTCTTGAAGATATCTTCTATAGTAGTGCAGAAATCAGGTTCATTGAAATATATGGTCAAATACATTAAGAGTAGTTAGTCATCTAAGTTCTACTGAAGCTCCCACTTCTGAGAATTTACTTGAGTATAATGATTTCACAGAATCACTGAATGATTGCAGTTGGAAGGAATCTCTGGAGACCATCTACTCCAAAGCCTCTCTTAAATCACATTCCCCTGGAGCAGGTTGCACAGGGCTACATCCAGGCAGGTTTTGAATATCTCCAGAGAAGAAGACTTCACAACCTCTCTGGGCAACACCTTCCAGTGCTCTGTCACCCTCAAAGTAAAGAATTTTCTCATATTCAGATGGAACTATGTTTCAGTTTGTTCCTATTGCCCCTTGTCCTGTCACTGGGTATCAATGAAAAGAATCTGGCCCCATCCTCTTGACAACCACCCTTAAAATATTTGAATGCACTAATAAGATTCCCCTTTCAGTCATCCCTTCTCTAGTCTAAACAGTCCCAGCTCACTCAGACTCATAAGAGAGATGCTTCAGTCCCCTAATCATCTCTGCAGCCCTTACTGGACCCTCTTCAGGAGCTCCATGTCTCTCTTGCATTGAGAAGCCCAGAACTGGACACAGCACTCCAGATCTGATTTCACCAGAGCAGAGTAGAGGGGCAGGATCACCTCCCTTGACCTGTTGACCACAGTCTTCCTAATGCAGCCCAGGATACCACTCGCCTTCTTGGACAATCCACCTCACTGTCCACTCATCTAACACCCACTTCCTGAGCTTACCTATGAGGATGTTATAGGAGATAGTGTCAAAAGCCTGGACATCCACACATCCACTGTTCTCCCCTCATCTAATCAGCCAGTAATTCCATCACAGAAGTCTATTCCCCCTGGCTGAATCCATTAGACTACTCCTGATAACCTTATTTTCCTTCACATAATTAGAGAAGACATTCACGACGAGTTATTCTAACATCTTTCAAGGATGGATGGGAGGATGGAGAGACATGTTTTGTTCGTTCACTTGTAGGTAGTCTGCCTTTATGGTTCTTTTCTTCTTCACCAGCACAGGGTGAGATAACATTTCTATCTCATAATAATTGAAATTCAGCTAACCAGATGAATTTACATAATTTTACAAAATAATATAATTTTATAAAATTAAAGCAAGTACAAAGACTAACATGCTGGATAAAAAGACAGTCTTAGGTCTACTGATTTAAGTATCAGGATTAAAATAGGAGTTACACCAAAAAGCAGGAAATTTTATAGCAATAGTAAGGTTACTAGTAATAGGATAATGACTTCATTAACTTCAAGTTAATTCTCTTTTCTTCATCTTATGATTCACTTTTACTTCCATCAGGGTGGTAAATTCAAGGTATTTAACTTCAGGGAAGAACTCTGAATTACAAGAGCATTTTGTATAATCATAGTAGACACACAGAATCACAGAATCATTTAGGCTGGAAAAGACCTCTGAGATCATTGAGTCCGATGTTTGACTGATTACCATCTTGTCAACTAGACCATAGCACTAAGTCCCATATCCAGTTATTTCTTGAACACTCAGAGGTGGTGACTCCACCACTTCCTTGGGCAGTTCATTCAAATGTTTAACAATCCTTCCCTTTAATAAATTCCTCCTGATGTCCAACCAGAACCTCCCCTGGCACAGCTTGAGGTTAAGTCTTCTTGTCCTGTCACCAGCTGCCTGGGACAAGACGTCAACCCCCACCTGGCTACAACCTCCTTTCAGGTAGTTGTAGAGAGTGATGAGGTCCCCCCTGAGCCTCCTTTCCTCCAGGCTGAACAACCCCAGCTCCCTCAGCCTCTCCTCATAGGACTTTACCCTCCAGACCCTTCACCAGCTCCATTGCCCTTCTCTGGACTCACTCCAGCACCTCAATATCTTTCTTGCAGTGAGAATTAATTATTTTTTTACATTTATTTAATTACATTTTTATGTAATGGTTATGTTATATGAATAATAGGGAAAGTCTATTCTAATTGAGCAAAATAGTACTTTACAAAGACATTCCTTGTAATGAACCTTAATAATCACATATAAATCACTGTTATAAATGTTACAGTGAGCTTATAAACCTGTCTTTAAACTAAATACTGCTAATTATCCTTGAAAAGAACTGCAAAATATGGGAAAACACTTTCTTTTACACGCAGTTTTGCTCTGTATATTCTCTATATCAGCACACAGAAATCTTGTCAGGTCATCCCTGAGCAAAGTACAGCGAAAACTACTATCATTCAAAAAGAACTTGCTGTTCTGCAACAAAGCTTTCATTTCCTCATTAGCAGAGACAGAATGAACACAAGGAATAGAAGTTTTATTATCTATTTCTTTATTATTTCTGGATAAAAGCTAGAACCAAGATCTTCCTTTAAGCCACTGCATCTTTATTGATGTTAAAAGGTTGTGTGAGTTAAGCATAAGAAAATGAAATTGTTTCTTATAAATGCTGGGGTAATGGAGCCAAATCTTCTTTAAGAAACAGTAAAGAAATGGGTTTCTAAGACCTTGACATTTAAATCTATTATATGATCTGTGGCTTTCCATTTCTCTAGCACTATCCATTAGTGTGCTCGAGTTTGTTCAGGATTTCTCTTTCTAGCTGAAAGGAGACACAGATATAATTTGACCTGATGTAAGCTTACTGAGTTACTTAGACAAAAAGTACTTTTTCTTCTCTCGGTCATTATCTCTGAAGTGTAAGAGTTTCAGGTTTTTTTGGGGTGCTTTTTTTGCTACAGCAAATGCTTTATAAATCAAAAATAAAATACTTACAAGTCTTCCATACCATGACTATTTTAAACTCATAATTAAATAGATCAGATTCACATGCTTAATTTTAAGCATAAATCAAAATTATATTTATATCAATAGCATGTATTATGTGATTTTAATAATAAAAACGTTGGTTTACTGAAATAGGATATGACTTACTGATCAAACTTCTGTTGATGTGTATAGTGTTCTTTCAGCTGACTTGAGGAGACATGGATCACACCCAGCTCCCAGAACTGTTCACAACACGGAGTATTAAATCATCAGCAGTACTTGTCACCATAGGAATCTGAGAGAAAGAGTCTGAATATGGAGAAAGGAAAACAAACAGACAAAGAACACAAAGAACATCAACAACCTTGTATTCAAGTGGTGGACAGAGCATGGCTGGTCACAGGAAGACCTGTGGGAGCAGGCAAAGTGAGTGGGTGACTAAAGTTTTACACCTCTTTAGAGCTGAGATCAGATGGGGTGTCTATTGTGCCCATTGGTGTAACTGAATAGCTACTGTGTTTGCAGTTAAATAGATTGTGGTCTTTTTTGACTTCTAGTGGACTGGACAAAGGAAGGACCATGGCAGCAGAACAGAGCTTAATGCAGACACAAGGCAGGGTTGCAGAAGAGGTCTTCCTGTGACTGCTCTGCCAATGAGGAAGTGAAGGAGTGAGGGGAAAGATAACTTTTCATCAGATTTTACTTCCTGGAAGAAATAAAGTTAAAACTGTGGTGTACCTGTAGGGTACTAGGGAAGTTTTCAGCTCAAAGAGAAATCTCACAGAAAGATGCATTGATCTGACCCATTTAGTATAAGCCTTCTGCATCAGGAAAGGAAGAAACGTGGGAAAGGGTGAGAGCTTCAATACTGCAGAAAATATAGACCTCAGGCAGCTCTCCAGGTGCTTCATGGACTACAGATTTCTCTACCAGTTTTCAGGAAGTTTCAAAATTCTAGTATGAGCTGTTACAGATCACACTGGAATCAATAAAAGAACTTTATAACCTTTCTATGGGTTCAGCATGAAGTACTTCCTGGTAGAACAGCCAGTCTTTCAATGAATGAGTAAGCCACAACTTGCAAATAGTTCCACCATTTTGATGCTGAAAAAGTTAAAGCCTATTCTGAGAGATTTTTAGTAAATGATGATAAGCCATAATTTTGCTCTTGGTGTGTGGCATCTGACATTTGTCTGTGGCACCCATACGTAGCTGGAGATTTAGTACTTGGTTCAAAAACTGTAATGTCTTCATTGCTGGTGTATTAGTTTTTGCTGCACATACATGCCACTGATTTACATCTGCCAGACTTCAAGGGAAACACTAGCAGAATGAGTTACAGCTTTTCTGAGATTGTTACTTCACGTAAGTGAGACCAGTGTACAATAAATAAAATTTTTGCCATAAAACTGTGAATTCTGAGAAAATGTGCAAGTCAAAAAAACCCCAAAAAGTGGTTGTCTAGCTGGGATGGAATGCACACTTTCTTGGGAGTGGCAATATGTCTTTTATTTTGTAATGGAAGAAGGCTGGAAGGACTTTATATGAAGATCCATATGGATGCCCAACAGACCTGCTCTCAGTCAAAAGTCTCACCTTTCAGTCTGCTTGCCACAGCCAGATACCTCATTTTGTCAGGACTGCCTACACCATTCTGCCCAGCATGGTGGCATCAGTGAAACGCATGCTGGCCACAGCTGCCTTCCCTGCATCACCTGCGACTGCATGTACATGCTGGCTCCATGGTGAGTGTTCCCTGTCTGTATCTAAAACTGCTCATAGCCATATAGTATGTGTCCCTTTACCCTTTCCCCAAGGATGTGAATTTTTGACACTTTCATTGGTAGCTCGAGTCTTCTATGATGTGCCAAAATATCAGATTATAGAAACTAATAATAATTTTTAGATAAAAGATTTCACAAAAAGTTTGTTCCAGTAGCCATAATGCTTCAATTTTCTGCTCCTTAAGGATATAGATTCAAAAATGTGACTAGCAGAAGAAATATGTCTTGCCAGCTTAGTCATAAACATGTTGGAAAAGAAGTATCCAGGGACTTCTCACTCTCCTTGGAAATTAGCTTAGTCTGGACTAGACTTTCACAGAACATCTAGGTTTTAGCTCAGTTGCAATGCTATGAGCCAATAACACATCTTTCAATAAGACTTTTTATAAAATCATGTGACATTATTTCACTGTCAATTACATGTCATGAGACATCAATATAACCACGACTTGTCAGCAGAGAAGAAACCTAGAATCTCTCACTTTAATGGAAGGCAGAATAGCTCACATTTCTTCCTAGAAAAATTGAGTATATACAAAATGGATTTATGAAAATTGACCTTGAATTAATTGGACATGAAATCCATCTCAATGAAGGACTATTATTACATTGTATTACTTGTTAAGTCAGCCTATCACTATTTTTTTTCCTTTTCCTTGTACAGCTATCTTTGTTCTTTCTGCTTTTTTTTTTCTGCAAAGTTGAATGAAGTGACAATTATTTTTTGAATTGCTGAGAGCTATTTTCATGTTACCTGAAAGTTTCAGCAGTGACATATTGCTTCTAAGGGCAGTACTCATCATCTATTGGCAGACAATGTCAACCAAGAAGCCATACTCATCAGTACACAATATATTCAGTCTTTTTAAGGTAAATCTTTTTTTGGCTCTCTTCTTGGAATAGGTAGTGTTAGAGAGGAAGACCGGGGAGAGGAATATCTGCACATCAGCTCTGAGGACAGTTCCTAGAGCTGGTCCTCCTGAAGGTTACCAGACTCGGAAGAGGAGACTCTCCTCTTTTTCAAAAATGAAAGCAACAGTAGTAAGGAACAGCAGAAATTCAGAAGGACACTAGTGCAAAAAAAAACAACTATCAAAACAAAACCAGGCTTCTTTTATGCCTATTGATTTCTCCTGTCAAATCAAAATGGGGCCTGAAATCTACTGCTTTAAATACCTTTATGTCATGGTTGACAGCACAGGTAGAATATCTCTGTAATGGTGCTGTTCAATCAATTAATTTTCTGCTTCTGTTATGACAGAAAAATTCTTTTGTTTGTATTCAGTAGCAAATGTGCTAATATTTCAAATATGGATTGAAAGATCTATATTTAGATAATTTTTTAAAGCCTTGTGAAAACTAAAAATAAATGTTCTTCGTACCAAATGCCTAAACAAATTGAATAAAGAGTAATGTTCATAAAATAAGTAATCATATTTTCATCTGTTCTTTTTGTGGCATAAAGCAAAGGCCATAGAAATTTAAGGAGTATATTTTGCAATAACTTCAATTAATTTTAAAACAAGCTTTGCTTACCTGAAAAGGAGGAATCTGATACTATTTTGAAGTCTACTACTACATAAGTTCACAGTATTTAGTCCAGAGACAATTGGGTGTCTTAGACAATGTGGGAACTTTGTGGTACATTTATTGCTATGTATCCAAGGACAGCAAAGTGCTATAACTCTACACCCACAGAATAGTCCCATTTTTATGTCGCCAGTAAAGCTGAATGGATTAATATCTTGTTTGTGAGGGAATAAAACATCAGTCTGTGCAAAACAAGCTTTTTGAAATTGGACTCTCACAGCAATTTGAGAGGTACAACGAACACTGGAATGCCTACTCACTTTCTGTAGACAGGAGTAAAAGGCCTTGGAGTAAATAGGCTACTGAGATTGTAGGTAATTTAGAAAGGTTTTACTGCAGCTGAACATGAGATGTAGGGACAAGATGGATTCCAGGAGTCATGCTGGGTCAGCTCCCTTACTGAACTGACCTCCATCTCAACTTGATGAGGAATTTCATAAGCTGCTGTACTGTTTTTGGCTGGACTTAAGTTACTTTTCTTCACAGGAGCCAGTATGTAGCTATGTTTTGGATTTGTGCTGGAAACAGTATTGATAAAATCAGGATGTTTTTATTATTGCTGAGTAGCACTTGCAACAGAACCAAGGTCTTTTCCGCTTCTCACCCCACCCCACCAACGAGGAGGCTGGGGATGCACAATGAGTTAGGAGGAGGCACATCCAGTACGGCTGACCCCAACTGATCAAAGAGACATTCCATACCATATGGCATCATGCCCAGTAATAAAGCTGGCCAGTGAGGAAGGTTGGCTGTGGCTGCCATTGTTTGGGGACTGGTTGAGCATCACGTTGTGAGCAATTGCTCCCAAAAAGGGAGTTTTTGCATTACTTGTCTTTCTTGGTTTAATATGTTTTCCTCTTTACAATTTTTCTGTGACTTCTAGTGTTTTGGTTGGTTGCCTTTTTTTTTTTTATATGATTATTAAATTGTCTTTATCTTAACCTTTGAGTTCTTTCACTCTTACTGTTCTGATTCAGCGAGCAGCTATGTGGAGCTGAGATGCTGGTTGGGGTTAAACCACAAAAGCTGCATTGCACTGACCAATAGATGATTATTTGCATAGAGAAGACTATCATTGATGCCATATTTTCCTTGAACTGTAAAGGAAAATTCAGACAGTATATTCAAGGCTGTTTCTTACAGAAATTCCTTACAGGAGTTCAGACAGACAAGGATGCACACTTTGAGCCAAAGATTCAGGCCTTTAGGAGAAGTAGCTCTCCATAAAAGAAGTCACTAAGATATAATATTGAAATCTAATATTAAGAATATTACATTGTCATTTTAGATTTCACAGGAATTATATTTAATTAGAAAAAGAAGATTCCAGGCCAAAACAGACTTTCTCATCTCTCTCCTCAGCTGAGCTATCCTTAAGCCATTACCTTTGACTACAGCTGTA
Organism: Manacus vitellinus; assembly: GCF_001715985.3. Lineage (NCBI taxonomy): Eukaryota > Metazoa > Chordata > Aves > Passeriformes > Pipridae > Manacus > Manacus vitellinus. The sequence continues at coordinate 56,470,428 of NW_021939396.1, read as the reverse complement.
ATACTCAAGCTTTCCTGGAATAATGTCTTCTAAAAAGCATTCATCATTTGGTGTTATTTCTGTATAATGAAATCACCTAAGAAGGATTTTTAGTATAAAATTATTGAAATTAAAAGCTGAGAAACAAGATGATGTTCCTGCATTCCCATCTATATTCTCACTGCAAAGAAACACTGGGGAAATCTAAATATATTTTTTGTGTGTGACATTTTTTTCTTACTTTCAACATCTAAAACTACTTTTCAAATTATTCTAATCAAAGATTATAGTATTATTTTGTAATTTCTACCTTAGGGATTTTTTTTGCCAAGTAATAAATTTAAGTGGAAAGCATACAGCAACTGTAACTTTTGAATGTAAGTCATAAAAGAAAAATAAGATTCAAATTCAGATTTGCCCTATGCTTATAATTGTGGCATAATTGGATATCAGAACCTATGTACACACCCAGTGCACTAAGTCATTATTTCCCTGCTCCAGGAACTCCCCAGATGATCTCTGCATAGAGATGGCATACATATTATGGACTGGCTTGAGACAAGACAAAGTGATTGACATACTTCCCAGCTTCCTTCACAACTAAGTATTTGACTAACTGCTACAGAAACTCTACAGCTGGGAATTTTGGAAAGGTCTAGAAATTTCTCCAGGTGCCTTCTACTGGACATAAACCAATTTTTATGTTTAAATATGCATATTAATAGCCTGGGTGGAAACTTGAACAGAGAATCTCAGGTGATTCAAAATTGTAGAACTGATCATATTGTACCTAACTGTAAGTACAAACTGTTATCACAGATGCAGCAATCATAAAGTCAAGTCTTTTATGTATAGATAAGATAATTAGGAGGTATTTTGTATTTAGATTAATACAATCAATAGTGAAGGATTACAGGTGTCTTGGAGAGGTTAAGTAGGACCTTGGGCAGCTGGAGTACAAGAGCCAAGTAAAAAAGAGATTCAGGGCATCCTGATTCAGCTGAAGGTACTTTAACAAGGACCCCTACAACAGAGATTTCTGTTACTAACTAGATAACAACCAATCTTTCTTTTGGAGAAGTTTGATCTCCTGTGTAAGCATTGTCTTATGCAACAATCCCTAAAAATTAGAGAAATTCTTAACACTCTTTCTGTGTCTACACAGCAGTATAGTGTTTAGGAAGATGAAAATCTAAATTTCACCTCTGCTTACATGTAGAAGTGATTGAAAAAATACTGGCAGAAAACTGAATAAATAAAAAAGAAGACTGAAAAGCAAAAAACTCCATCTTGAAGGGACTGTCTGCTGTTTCATTTTCTTCTAGAAAGCTATCTTTATGATTAAATGCATTTTCTGATTCTAAGGAGCGTTCACAAAGGGCTATCTTTATTTTATTATTAACACTCCTTAATAATACAAATATAAAAAAGTTAAATTCTTTTGTAATAGCTGACATTATGATACATGTATGTTTAGGAAATTTTATAGCAACTTGCTTCATAGTCCATTATCAATACACAGGTGACTTCAGTTAATCAGTCAAAACCTTGCTATATGCAATAGCTGTAGGGCAAGTAAAGAGAGATAGGGATCTATCATTTTGTTGACCTTCTCAGCAGCTGGATAAGCTTTCATTAACTTTCTCATTCGTAACACCTGACTGATTGACTAGGTTAACTCAAACAGAGGAGCAAAAGCCAAGCAGGTCATTTGCATATTATATTGATGGCATTCATAAAACACCATTTGGTGTTCATATGGGAAGTATAATAGCACAGTCTCATAGCTTTTGTATTCACTAGTTGTTGCAAAGAAAGTGGCAGTTTAATATTTTAGTTTATTTGCATTTTTCTATGAATGCAAATCATAATTGCCTAAGAAAGAAATATGCCTCTGGATGATCTGTGAAGGAAGATAAGTTAACTGATGAAGAAAGAAGGTCCAAACAATATTCTAACTCATATAAAAATTTAGGTTAAAATACCCACATTGCAGAAAATGCCAAAGATCGAGCAACAAGTCCTAGCCAGATCAAAGGCAATAAAAGAAGGTAATTCATTTTAAGATCACAAGTTCACAAAAACACAGAGCCGGACGTAGCTCATGAAGCTTCCCCTGGTTATACAATGATTGTATAACCAAATGTTAAAAGGCAGGCTATAAACTTTTTTTAGATATTATTATTATTATGACATTGGATATAATTTCACAGTCTTGAGAGCAAAAGATGAAGAGACTCGGTTATGTCCCTGTTTCTTTTTCCTCTACAAGCAGTAACAAATTCTGCCCTAGTATACTTCATTACCACTTATTTGTGGTTCAGAGATGCTGCCTAATTTGAGAAAAAGAGAAGGGGAAAAAAATTCTCTTTTATTCCCTATTTCTCTCTTTCTTTCTTTCTCAAAAGACAGTATACACAGGTCACAAGCATCTCATTTCCTTGTAAATCCTCCTTTAGCTGTTATCAATGCTGTTATTCAGAAATGAGAAGTAATATACAGGTTTTCTTTCTGTTTGAAGTCAACATTCAGTCCTGGACTCTCAGGACACTTCCCAGGGAAGATTTAACAGTATTCACCATCATATATTACACTACCAGTTCCTTCTTATGACTATTTCAGGAGGAAAAAAAAAAAAGTAATTTCAAACTTAAAATACCCTTCAAGAATAATTCAGATCTTCTCATGATCAGGAAAATGATACTTCACAGTATACCTAAAATAAAGCAGGATGTACTAGAACACAAAGAAATATGTATTTTCAGATGGAATTACTCAACTGTGTGCAATCTAAAATTAAGTCTTACACTTTTTTAGGATACCCAAACACACCTGTTGCCATGTCCCAAGGGCACCACCAGTGCTGACTGTCCCTGTCCAGTCCTTTCAGGGCCTCTGCAACCCCTACAAGTGTGTATATTTATATATGCATATATATATTTGGCATATTCCCTGTATAGCCATTAAATGTAACTGCATCTGGAAGCTTAATAGTGAATGGAACTGAGTAATCTATTCTCATTATGGACCTTGCAAAACATGTTATGGATCTCTCCCTTAAAAGAAAATTATTTGCAAACACTGTCATCACTCCATTCCATCACTCCATTCCAAAGGTGCATTTCATTTACCACCAAAGCTCCGAACATCCTCTGCGTATACATAAATAGAAATTCTGTGCTTTTTAGACTGTATTGAATTAAACTGCAGGCGTAACACAGCATGCTTGGGAGTCAATTCTAACATGTTATTGTCCTCCACATCTATGCTGTCCTTCTACAGGAAAATGAAGGGAAATGAGGAGCAGATAACTCTCTGTTTCCTGCCTATGACAGCACTTCATTTTATGTTTTGGGGTTTTTTTAATGAATCTTGAATCTCCGCTGAAATTTTTTTCTGCAGGTATATGAATGAACTAAGTGTATGTATATATATATATATGATGTGAAAGTGACGTTGGAACTAAAGTAGGAACACACACATAAACAAACAAAAAAAGGTATAAATCAATTATCCAAGATTAAGGAGCAGATTAATGTGTTGAATAAATGAGCAGGTGCCAGATAATTTGTGTTGAATGAACCATAAAGGTACTAATGGTTAATTGTTCTACATTCCATATATGCCAAATACTGCGCTGCCTTTTTCCAAATACTGATACACTTAAGCATGAGTAGGCAAACTCCTGCTTTCCGTATTCTTCCACTCTTACATAGTACTCAAGCTTTACAGAAAGTACCATGGAAAACATAAGTACATAAGTGCAAAGAAATTTGACTAAAACCCTGAGGACATGATCTCTTACTGTTTATATAACTTTGAACTGAATACACGGTTACTGAACTTGTCATTTCTCAGTGCTATACTAACGTTTGATAGCTACACTTTTATCAATCCATGGGTTTCTAATTAGCAGAGGAGCAGTCTTCCTAAATGTAAATTGAATGTTTATTGGAGACATTTATGTTCAAGTTGCTTCAAGTATAAGAACGCATACTTAGTGTTAAATATGCATATTGATATTTTACTGACTATAGCTATATTTTTATATGTCAATTTAAAACTGACTCAAGAGGGTAAATTAGCAAAGTGGATTAATAAAAAGGGATTTACGTATTTCACTTACTTTTCAGTAATACTTGATTTCCAATTAAGTTCTATCTTTCCTGTATCTTCTTAAGCCTTAGAGGGATCTCTAATAACGGTGTCTGAATGTTGAACACTATCTTATTTGAATGTGGATTATCTTTGAAACTGCTGTCCTTATCTCAGTAAGTATAAAGATTTTTATAGTTTAATCTATGCTTACAGAAAGGTGTCCCTTGCAAAGTACAGACTAAAATAACGTGCAATGGTGTGTTTCTGTTTAGTGTAATTAGTAACCATAGAATAGAATTTAGAATTTCCTATCATGATGCTGTCAAAAGAAGAGATTAGGGAACCACTGTGAAAACTACTAAAGATTTAATTGTGGATTCAAATTTGAGGGCCTACACTGTATTCAGAAAATGCATCTGCTTCGATAATTGCCATTTGTTAGTTTTTACAGCACTGTCAGACACATGGGACATCTGCAGTACATAATAGTATATTTATGCATCTCTTTTTGTTTTGAAAACATAGTCATATAAATAAATTATCCTTCTGAAGAATGAATTAATATAATTTATATCAACATGCACTGAAATCCATATACTTTTTTTTACCGCGTAAGTGGAACAAGTGAATATTTTCTAGTATTTGTCATGCCAGCATTCTCTTTTACAGAATTAAACCTGTTTCACAGAATTATCCCAGCAAAAAAATGAACCAATAAAGAGCTATTCTGTTTTCAATATAAAGAAGATTTGATTTTATTAATTCTTAACAGGGTGTTTTTCTAGTACCTTCACTTGACAAAACATTAAAAAAAAAAAAAAGGAGTTATAGGTTTTCCTTAAAAACCAGAATATAGGGAATTGTGAGAAATGGAAAATTACAAAAAAGTAATTTTCCAGGTTTTTTACTGTAAGTCAAATTTAAGGCTGGTGGGAATAATTGCTCTATACTTAACTTTTCAAATTTCTGTAGGTCATACTAAAAGTAGTTCCCTTAAAAGACAGATCTAATGATAACTTCTAATTAGTCAGGCTGAGAGCTCTTTGGTGATTTGAAGATGAGGAAGTTTCTTCAACTGACAAGGCAGTTCTTGTGATTTCTACATATTCAACGTGTCACCTTGCCAGTTCAAGAGCTCTTCCACAGCTACTTCTTGTGGACTGCTTCTCCCAGCACAGCCTGGATGGCCAGAAACCCTGTGGGAAAGGACAGCACTTTTAAGCTTGAATCTGGCAAATAAAAATATACATTTGTATGTATGTTCTATAAGTTATGGGTGGTGCTCCTATACAAGAAAAGCATGCTTTGTTTTTAGGAAGCAGTTTCACTTTTGGGCACTAAACAACCCTGTAAGGAGGCAGTGTAGGGTCACCTTAACCCAGTGCTGCTGCATACAGTCATCAGATACTAAACCCCTTTGTCATCAGTTCTGTTTTGTATTGCTGAACATCAGGGGTTTACACTCAGAACATCTCTATTTTGCATAAAAGATTGTCTTCTTTCAGGAAACACTTTGATGCTGAGAGCTGTCCAATAAGGCTTAGCACAGTGACAATGTCCCACAGATTGATTGGCAGAGCAGTGCTATGGTTATGGGTAGAAGCATTCAGTAATGGTTTAAAACTTATCAGAATTACACAACAGTCACATATCCATTGACTGCTACTCTCTCAGCTAGGATACCAGCGACTGGGATAGTAGTGCCATATGCAATGCACAGCACACATAGCTTTCAACCAGTATCATCCAGAGAGCCTGGCACTCCAATTACAATGACACCCTACTGAACGAGAGGCTGACTCCATGCAATCCTCCTTTGTAGCTATTTCTTCATGCTTTCTATGGTTCAGAGGCCTAATGATCTCTCCCTGCATTCCTAAAGCTCTGTGCCCAACACCTCTGGCTCTACTCTGGTACCTGGAGCACCTCCTCCCCCTCCTTCTTCCCTGACTTTGGTGTCTGCAGGACTGTTTCATTCATATGTTCTCACTCCTCTCCTCTCTGGCTGTGCAGCAACTTTTATCCCCTACCTTACTGTGTTATCCCAAAGGCACTACCACCACCCCTGATGGGCTCAGCCTTGGCCAGTGGTGGGCCTGTCCTGGAGCTGGCAGACATTAGCTCTGTTAGACCTGAGGGAAGCTTCTGGCATTTTCTTAAAGAAGCCACCTCTGGAGCCCTCCTCTATCAAAGTCTCACCACACAAACCTAATACACTTTTGTCTTGCAGTTCTCTGCATTTATAGTTCCATACTTCTGCAGTGAAAGCTGAAATTTGGTGGAAAGCTAGGCAGGAGGATACCAAGCTGATATTGCAATGAGTAAGGGGAGAATGAAAATTCCAATTATGTAGCTTCTGGTATTCAACAATGAAAAAGGTTGCATCTACAAATGACCACGTGATAGAAATATTTAACATGTTTTATTGAAAAAGCAGGGTTTTGATCCGAGTATATAACTACATTATGTGTTAAAACTTTATCTCTTTGTGTGAATTTTTTTCTAAACAAAAAGTGATACAGAAAGTTTCATTATAAAAAAAAATCTTTAATTGGGAAGACATAGATACAAACTTTCCCCTGCTTCAGTTCCCTCATTAACACCCCTGAAAATGGTGTCTAGATGAAATGAATGTACCCCACAAAATAATGATAAGATGTGCCAGTATTTTTTCAAAGTCTGCTTCCATCTTCAGTAAAATGCAGCCCCTCAGTACCTTTCAGTATCTGTAATTCCACTCCATCTAAATCAAAGATGTGTTTTCCATATTTGCTAGTTCCATTGAAAAACCCCTTTCATCCACACACATTTAATGTTGTTCATGAAGCTTAGATACTGGAATGGCAATTTCCTTGTACACCAGATAGAACCTAAACCATATAATCACACCTCTTTAGTCACAAAGATAGTTCAAATAATAGAGTATATGCTATTAATACAATTTTAAAAAAGAAATCATAATTGGAAAAAGTTATTGTTAGTCTCGAATGAAATACGTTTGTGCATCTTCAGTTATAAAAATAGTGTTCTTCATGTGGATAAAATTTTAAGAGCCAACTCATACGCAACATATATATACATATATTTCATTACAACACATACTGAGTTTTACAGAGCACTCAAGATAACTCTGGTGTTCATCTCTCAGACTGCATACATACCCAGTTACTCTGGGAGCAGAGTTACTCAGCTCAGAGTGTACATACCTTCACCTCTGATTTCTCAAGAGTGTGAAGGGTAGACTTAAGCAATTACCAAATCACCTCCTGTTTCATTCTGCTAGTTTTATTTTTTAAATAATCTGCTGTATCATGACCATTTTATACAACACTATAGCACAAAAAAATCTCTTATGACTAGCACCCACTGAATTCTGGACATCACATCTTAGTGAGAAAATGCCCGGTGTGCTGTGTTTCACTTTAAGCTATCAATCTCTTCTAGTAAAACTATTTCCAGTTCCTTCTGTAGGTCTCAGAAGCAGCTCATTATAGAACAGATCTCCTTGTCTAACAAGCTGATTAATGAAAGAAGCCTTTTTCTCTTTTTTCTCTCACATTTTTTTTCTTTACCCTTCTCATGGTAGACACTGAAATGAATTCTGTCATTTCCATCAGGAGCCACTGCACAGGTAATATTCAGACAAGTCTTTGGAAGTCCACCTATACAATCAGTTTCTTGTCAGAACACTGCTGAATCTCACATATTCTCTTCTTCACTCTTTGTCTTCCCACATCCACCTTCATAATGACTGTCCAATTTCCAGTGCACAGCCAAAATATTTTTAACAAGTTTAGTCTTTATCAGCAGCTTCAATTTACAACTTTAGGGTATTTGGAGCAGTTTATGGTCAGAATAGTAGGGGACTATGACTTTTGAATAAATAAAATGCAGTGGTCTCACTTTTTGATGACTTGACACAAAAAATATGATTTTTGCAAGAGCAAATATTGCAGGAATATATTCACAGATATGTGCATTTATAAAACAAACCTTGGGGCTTACTAGTAAGCTACTGTATAGGTACGTATATTTTACATCCATCAGGACACAGAATTGTAGAATCATTAAGGTTGGAAAAGACCTCCAAGATCATCAAGTCCAATCTTTGAACAAACACCACCTTGTCAACTAAACCATAGCACTAAGTGCCGTGTTCAGTCATTTCTTGAATGCTTCCAGCAATGGTGACTCCACTACCTTCCTGGGCAGCCTGTTCCAATGCTTAACCACCTCTTCCATTAAGAAATTCTTCCTGATATCCAGCCTGAACACAGGCTGGACACATATCTAAGCCCTGACACAGCTTGAGGCCATTTCCTCCAAGTAGTACAGCCACAGCCAGCTCTGTCAGGGTCAGGCTTGGTAACTGATCAGAGGAAAGGCACAGGGCTCCACTTTACCATAACTACTCCAAATATTTACTCAACTTCCTAAAGGGGCTTTACTGCCAGTACTCGGCTGCTGTGATTCAAATGCCAGCCGTACCCAAATAAAGTGGTTTAAAGTGGTCTGGAACTATTTTATGCTACATTGTAACCACAGCACCCGCTGAAGCAGGGACACCCACTTTGTTAGCTATCTGAAACCATGAAAGATACTGCAAGTCCAAAGAATCTCTTTATGTAACCCCATATATTTTTACCCAAATGATGATAGATTTGTCCCTACGTACTGATTAATGTTAATTTCACCTAAACACACAGAAAAATTGGGACCTCGGGCCAAAAATAGCATAGTAATGGTGTATTTCTGGAATTTTAGGAAACTTCAGAAAATTTCATGTCTTCCTTCCTGTCCTAAACTAAACAACCCCAATTTATTTGATGTCTCTTTGTACATCACATTTCTGTGATGTGATTCTGCCCATTCTCGCTTGTTGAACAGGAAAAACCACTCCAACTAAGGCATTGTCAAGACTTCCGAGAACAGAGGATTGTGCATTTCAGGGAGGTGTTTTCCCTTCTCTGCAAGAATGTCATACTGACTGGGGATCTAGATTCCTATCCAGTGCAGCCTCCCCACCTTTTCTAAACAGATTCCTATGATGCTGCTGCCTTTCCTTGCATCATTCAGGGATGGCATAAGTCTTCAGTGGCTGTCTGGAGAACCTGGGACAGGAGATGCTGATGCTAGAGCAGTACCCTGCCTTCTCAGCATAAACATTCAGGTTATTAATCCTACCATAAGCACATTAATCTTAGGTGCATTCATGTTAGAATAAGTCCTCATTTGCCACTACCAGAGCACAGCAGCTATCCATTATGGTTGAAGTATAGACATTATTCTTGTTTGTTTATTTTCAGTTCAACATGTAAAACTACCTTACTCAAAGCAAGAGTCTTACCTAAGATAAAAATAGTACCTGTAATAACACTGTGATGACAATAAGATCCTCAGATCATATTCACTGTTCTATTCACATGGAGAGATAGAACTGAAACTTAAAGTAAGTTGTTTGGGAAAAACATAAGGAATTCAAGAAAAGTGAATAGCTTCAGTGTTTAACAACTGGTTTGTAAACTTAGGGAGCAAAGTTTTCTACATAATTTTACTATGAACTGCTTAAATACTGAATATCTTTATTCAAAACAGATTGCCCTCAGTCACCCCTGTGTAAATTCTAGTCTGATATAGTACAATTTATACTAATTATAAGCATAAAAAACCACAATTTCAGTGAACAGAAGCAGAATTATTTTGGCAATATACAGAATGACACTGTAAAGAAAAATATTTCAGTAAACATAAAGACACAAAGAAGAAGACCAGAATATAAGAAATCTTGGTTTTAGACAAGTTGGCATAACTCATCACTCATCATTAGAAAGCTGGCAGTTGCAGGACTTTCAATTTCAAAATTAATTTTTCATTTATTGCTGCAAATGAATGCAAAGTGAATGCATCTGGCCATATGCTGCAGGTTCATAATCACTGGCAAAAACAAGTGTCTGTCAAGCTCTATTACCAGTAAACCTACCTTTTCACTGAGAAAGTAATTGTCTGCAAACATTGTATTTTAATCACTCCAAGGCAAATTTCTCAGGAATTCCTTCCCTTAGCCTCAGGACATCCTTGTGACAGTTCACATGTTTGATTGTCACGATCTGTACTTGGTATTCTCAATGAGCTCTGTAAATGGAAAATGCTTGGTACACAAGGTCATTTCAAGCCTATACCTGGACACTCAGTCTGGCCCAGTAACTCTGAAGATGGCTATGACACACCATAAACAAAACAAAACAACAAAACAAATTAAAAACACCAAAAAACCTCAATAACAATAACAAAAAAAGGCAAGTATTTAGGACTGGAATATTACAGAAAAAGAAAAAATATACCATGAGAGTATTAGAAATCTGGTTTCACAGCATCTGCCTAGCCTTTGAAGGAGGAAACTAACCTTTATATCAGGACCATGAAAGTCTTTTAAGTTGCTAGTGGGGAGATTTCCTGCTAAGTGAGGCTTAGATGCAACACAGCAACAGTTCTATCCAGAAAAACAAACCACAGTTAAATCACTCTTCATTTACCGTACAGTCACAGAAAATATGAAGATATTGTTCAATCATTATATGCCCTGGTTATTTTCAAACTCTAAAACCATTGTTCCAGTTTGAAGTAATGACATTGCACAGGAATGCAAACAATGGATTTGCTAATGAACAAACCAACACTAAGAATAAAACACAAAAAATGACAGACAAAATGGCATTTATAATTCCATTTTGTACCCAGGAATTAAGAATTCAAGTAACTATAAATTTTTAATATGCAGACTTGTCAAGAGAAAAAACAATAGACATAAAAAGGAGCAAGGTGATATTCTGATTTTTTTTAAAAAATTATATGCATAAAAATACCTAATGAAAAAATTCTTTACATTAATATATCACTGGATATTCAATAGGAATTTTTAATGCTTACTTATGAACATATAGTTATTTAAATATGTATATCATTTTGACAAACAGGCAGAAAGACTGGAGATCATCAGCAATTTCCACAGATGCCCAGACACAAAAGTAACAGCATGTTCCCTTTGTAGCCATGCCAGGTAGCTGGAAGAGACCCTGAATAGATAATATAAGCAGAGGAATTAGAACTGCTCTGTGTGAAACTACTCTTCATCATTTAGAAACTTCAAAATAACCTTTTCACATATAAAAATGGGAAGAAATTAATGCCTTATTTCCATATTTCCATATAAGAAACAAAGATTACATAAAATTTGACCTATTTTCATGAAAAATGAATAAAATAATCACATAAATATAAATTAAGATTAAATTGACTAGAAATACAAAAATGCAATAATACACAATCAGTTACATTTTCAAGTTGTAATGTGATCGTGTCATTTTTTTCTACTATATGATATTAAAATTTATATTAAAGCATTAGTATTTTTAAAACTTTTTTACTCATCTCATCTGAACCTCTCTTTCCTTGAACTGTAGATGTTGTAAAAACTTTGCCTAAAACCAACTCCCAGTTGTTGTATTTTAACATCACATCAGTGCATTTTGGTTTGATAGTTACTTCTGGTATAGCTATTATAATTGAAAACAAAAATGATTTGACATTATCTGTTCTTCCTTATATATAATTATAGCAACAAAAAACATTACAGAATAACATGACTGGTTATTTTACTTTGATTGAAATGCTATGGGACAAATAATCTCTTAGATATGAAATCACAGGTTTTCACATAACTAAATGACACATATTCATACCCAAGGCAGAGTCTTTCTGTTGTTTTTACAATAATGTCAAGCTTTGTCATGAAGTCTTAAAAAAAAATATTAGCATGAATACAGTCATGTCTTAAACAGTAAACTAAAATTCCTATGAATATCTTTCATATGTAAGAATGTCTTTCACCTGTGGAATTTCAAATAGCAGATTCTGTTCTCATTTTCCAGTGTATTGCTCATGTATTTGTCTGATACTCTTTAAAAAGCCAGAGTCTAGGTGTGTTAGTCTGGAACAGAATGTTTAACACTTTTTTAATACAACCGCACAACAAAGTGCAGAAATGCTAGAACTGCATTTCTCACTTCTGTTTTTTCGTTTGAGGTTGTTTGTTGGTTTAGGGTTTTTTTATGATGGTAACAGCAAAGCTGAAAATAGGCCTGTATTCTCTAAGGAGATATCTCTCTAAGTGTAAAAGTAACAGTTGACTTCTATTTTAACCTTTTTATTTTTTCCTTCGATGGCACGAAGGGTTTCAGTTTATATTTCCAGAATCCATAGTGTTTGACTTTCTGAAGTACAAATGGACAGTACAGTTTACACAGTAAAAATATGCTAGATTATTTTTCTAAATTGATTTTGCATTCCTACCTCTCTTGAAATCTCTAGTATTTAAGTTAATATTATTTTACTTTTTTCTACTCATTTTTACTTCAAAACTATCAGGAATGTCATGTTAGATTTTAACTAGCTTATACAACGGACTTTATCTAATTCTCAGAAAAGTGAATCATCTAGTATCTTACTTCCTTTAAAAGAGAAAGAAATAAGAACTTGAAAATCAAATTCTTTCTCTAAGATTTCTCTAAGTCTCTAAGACTAACTCAGTAAGTGCTAATGGAAAAAAAAAAAAAAAAAAAAAACTTTTCCCAGAAATTTAAATTTCAGATGTTCTTTTCCAAAGGATGAATTGAAAGAAAGAATTATCTCATTTCACAATTGATTGTAACAGTACAGGTTCAACCTTGGTGCTCTTTTCTGTGCCTTTTAGAGATCTAGTATATGTCTTAAGAAAAGAGAAACAAATAGTACACAGTTATTGAGATGGAACCCTGCTGAGTATACTCAGACGGATTTTCTGCTTTGTTACTGTCATGGGAGAGTGGAAGACTTAGACAAAGTTTTAAAAAGCAAAGCCTTGCTGGTGAGTCTCAAGGTGCAGGAAGGACTCCCTTGCTTTCTAAACTCCTTCTCAGGGAAGAGTTTAGGTGCAGCAAAATCCTATCTTAGCCTCAGACTGTGTCAATGGTTTAAATTTAAAGGAATTATAGGGGTATCAAACAACTTTGTCCAGAAGATTTTAGTAATGGCAAAATGAGAATATTTATATAAAATGAATATTTTATTTTATACAAATCATCAGACAAAAAACCTTATTCAGAACTTTTTACTACACAACATAAACACTAAAACAATATAAACACTAAAAATCTACTAGTAGAGTATAATATAGCATAAAGTAGCATATTACACTGTAACAAAGCAATTATTGAAGCAGTTATATTAAATCTAGCAAAAAGAAATAATTATTAAGTAGAGATTGATGTAAGTCACCCATACCAATGCTTGTGGGGAGATCTCTTTCTCTCAGCCTTGAGGAGTGACCTTGGAGGGCATCCCCAGCCAAGGGAGGAATCTCCACACACACACCCTCCAAGAAGGGTTAAGTCAGAAGAACCTGACTGCATGAGAGGAGACTGGAGTTTTTATAGTATAAAGTGATTGGCTGCTAGTCACACTTTACAGGCCAGCTATCAGCTTATATGTCACAGCAGACTTTAAAAAGAAGAGCGTGTATTCAAAGTTTGATGAACCAGGATGGTTTTAGCATAGTTAACACCAAGACAACACCCTGGCTCCAACAGCTGATCTTGCATAATAGCTTGATTAATAGCTTGATTGGATCTTGGGTCTGGGCAGGGGGGGACTATCCTGCCACAGTTACCTATTGCTTTGTGAATCATTTTAACTTGTTTTATTTTATAACCATTCTTGAGCCAGTGCTTATATGAAACTATAGGAAAACCACAAGGATTTGTATGCAGAGAGAAAGTGCAAGACACCATTGCACACATAAAGGTAGATTTGGAGGCGGAGGGAGGTTTCCCTTGCCTGTATGTATGTTGACCTTTATATTCCATAGTAGCACCCAGACATTTAGTTGTATAATACTTCTGTAATCCTTCATTTTCAGCTTTACTGAATAAGAATATGAATGCTACACTGAATAGCTTAGCATCATCAATAAGTCGTGTCACATAGCTTTTCATTTTGTTTCCAGATCCTTTATGAATATGTATCATTCTCTAGTAAATGTAGGTTGATAGATATAGGTTGATGGCTCAGGAAATGTCCAGAAAATTTGCTAAACTATATCACACAGATCCAGAAAAAATGAGGGTTAATCCATTCTATTTGTCCAGTGTGAGGTGACTCAACTTTATACTGTATGTTTTTATAGTATGTGTGAAAGTGGATATTTTTGAATAATCCTGAGTGTATGAAGAAAGAATATATATAATTTCAATTGCTTAAAGTACTTTTGAACCTAATATGGTCTGATGTTCTGCAGACTAATCATAAATAAATATCTTGACTTGTAGATAAATAATAAAAAATAAAAAGTTTTATGTTTTAAGCAGTGTTCTATAACATAAATCAGAAAAGGGAAGAGAAAAAGTCTAGACAGTGTTAGATTTCTAGGTGATATTGTGAAATGAAGGAGAAGAAGGAAAGCTCTCTTTTTCTACCTTTACCTGTTTGTCTACAGAAACCTGATTAAAATTTGTGATTTCTGGCTGACATATTTTTTTTTCTGTCTCATCAACTTACTTTTTCTTATTTCTCTAATAATGAGCATCACAGAGCAATTGAACACAGGAGAGTGAATAAACCATGCAAGTCTTCTTTTTTTACAGGCTGAACAGCTTGAGTAAAGGAAGCACCAATATTTCAAGTCTTCAACAATCAACAAGAGTCAGTTACTGTTTGTTTCTCCCATTTACCTGCTTATAAAGGACAGTAAATTGTAGCCTGTGGAATAGAGGAGTGATCTATAAGCACAACCTTTTCCTGTTTGCCAGGAGGACTTATCAAAAAATGAGTGACAGTAATAGTAGATATTTGGATTTCTGGATGGGCGAGCAATGGGTCATTTCAGTGCAGGTGTGACTTATGGAGTTACTGAGTCTTATAACTTTACACGACTTTATTGTTTTACTGACAACTGCATCCAGCTCCTGACACAAATATATGCTTCTCTCAGAGAAAGTGATTGAAGCTATTTTGCAGTATTCAATTTGGTTTGAGGGTCTGAAAACTCAACTTTCTTCTTAATAGCTCATTAGCTACTTAGTTAAAATAAGCCAATTGGACAAAGACATATTTTTAAGTTGATCAGCCAGCAAAATGTGGCTGAAACGGATTACAGAACAGCTCATCTGGTAGACTAGACTGCCAGGATATCTCCAGTGAGAAGATCTTTAAGATAAGCGCATTGTACCCCTCCATCCATGCAGAGGATCTGTGAACACATCCTTACAGACTGTGTGGGCTGTGATAGGTCACCATGTAGAAGTATTCACCACAAAATCTATGCATATCTTTTCTTTGTGGCATTTTTAAGAAACTTTTCACCATTTCTTGGTTATTTTTTTGACAATTGCTCACCCGAATTTCAACTGAAATAGGTTAAGGCATTTTCTGTAGAAAAATCAGCAAGATTTACTGGAATTATCATTCTAATTTAACTTTGGCCAAAGAGAACAAACAGCTGGCTAAAAATATTTTTTGAGTTTAATTTTCATGTTGAAAATAGATTTTTCAACCATGATTTTTCAAAATTATGTTTTGAAACATCTATGTAAGGGAACAGATCCCTTTCTTACCGCCTAAAACATTGCTCATTTTAGCACAGGGAGGATTGTTGATACTTACATGGATGCCACTGTATACTGAGTGTCATTATTGGCACACGTCAACATCTGTAAGAATTTTAAATTCTTGAATTGAAGCATATTGGAAGAAGATAAATAAAAAGGATTCCACTTTTTAAATAAAAACAACAGAAAACAGAACTCCAATAAGCCTGTTTAGGATCTATGCAAGCTCCCTAATTTATTGAATTAGTCAACAGATATTTTTTAAATTCTCATTTTTGTAGGTAGAATTTCTCTCTCCAGTCATGTAAGGCTGTTATCTCTTAAATCACTCAGTGGTATGCAGCATCACTTTCTAAGTCCCTGTGCTGTAGAATCATCTTGGTTGTTGCACAAGGGAACAACGGGATGCTGTGGATAGGGAGCAATGGAAACTATGTGTGACCACTACAAGGGAGCCGTCCATCTACCTCCCAGAGCTATGGCCTTTATTCCCTAGCTGTGACAGTAGTACTACTGTAGGGCCTTGTCTCAGTTTAATGAGACTGAAGTATTTTGCTAAGGAGGATGAGTTATGAGGTAGACTCAGCTTCTCCCTCTAAGCAATTGTAAATCCAAAATTAAGAGGCTCCAATTGAGGAAGTATGGAGAAAGGAAAAAATAACAGCCCTTTATTAAAGGATATATGTGTATTGGCAGAACAACAAAAGAACACAAAAAACAAACAAACAATAATCCTGTACCCAAAAATCCCCTTCAAAAGGAAACAGTTTGGTACTTTCTGCTTTTTGGCACAATTCTGACCACGGTCAGCAGGGGGCGCAGTTGGGCTCTGGCGGTCACCCAGTTTTCCCATGAAAACTCGTGCTGTCTGCGACTGGCTGTGGTCGGGACTTCCCCCTTTTCGTCAATAGACACAAACTGCTTCCAAACACAGGAGCGGAGGAGGGAAAGGGTGACCTCCTCCCCCTCTGTACGTGGGTCAAACCTCTCCGATGAAGTCCGAGCAGGTCCAGGACTGGACGCAGGAACAGGGTGCAGGAAACTAAGTCAAACTGGAACCAGCAAACAGCCAGATGACCAGACTGAGAACAAAACGACCTTGGAGTCTCTCCAACACACACCTTGCCTTAGTTAAGGCGAAAGTGAAGTGACCCCGTTTCCAAGAGGAGGAGGGGAAAAAAAACAATTCATCACCCCTTCCCACAGCCTTAGAGAGGGCCATCAGCTTGGAATGCAGTCCTGCCAGTTAGTTCTTTTGTGTAGATCAGTCACCCAAGGCAAAACCACCCTCTCCCATTCAACATCTTTCTTTTACAGTGGGGTAGGGAAAAGAAAAATTCCTGCTTGGTTTTTTAGAACAAGTAAGCCTATGACAGGTCTGACCTCTGTTAAACCATACAAGCCAACTTTGCAGAGTCCCAGTGATTCCTGGAGGATGATAAAAGATCCAGTGGCTGAAAAGTGAAGGTGGCCTGAAGCATTCACACTGGCCAAATTCAACTTGTAGCTTTTGAGAGCAACAGCTTGCACGACAGAGTTCTTTGCCAATGGATTTATCAGGTATAAATGTTTCTTCAAAGTGAATTGGCTGGCCATTTTTTGTCACATCTTTTCAGTTGTTAATATAGAGAAAATATCAAGAAGATTGTGGATCTTAGGAGATTTTTTTATTTGAATAGATCATAGATGTAAGGGAACTATGTTGGTAAAGCTCTGAGACAGTACTAGGAATACTGAGAAGATGAACTACAATTTTCTTATATCGTATACTTTTATTATTTGAAAAGCCATGCCAGTTATTAATTTTCTTGAGCTGTAAATTCTTATTGAAACAGAATTTTTACTTCTCAACTGCTGAAAAGGTTATTCGAAACAAAAGCAAAATCCTTGTTCTAGGAGACACCTTTAAAACCTGGTATTTTATTTGGAAGCTCCCATAATAAAAGTAACCATAAATTGAGTCTCAAACTTCTCAGTCCTCATGAGCAAAAATGTTCAGCAACTCTGATGGGCTTTTAGACATTATTAGTGACATGCACAGACTGAAGAGAAGGTTCTCCTTTCAACAAAGACGTTAACACCCTATCTTATGTACATGAGTCTTCTGAAAAATTTAAGTTTCTCCTTCCTCTTGTGAGCAACTGCAGGAAACAAACTTCTAGGACTCATCACACGATCAATATTCAGTGCATTAAAAACTCAGCATATCTCAATGTAGATGCTGAACATTTAATCTCTGTCACTAACCCTGTGTACTTCTTGAGTATACAGAAGGAATTTCAATAAATATTTTATAAATCTCCTCAAAGGCTTACCTCTTTCACTTTTGCTATCTTCTGTTTTATGACTCTCTTCCTTTTATTAAAAGGCACAATAGTCATATGGACAATTACTATCATATTTTTGAGGTTCTGTAGCTTGACACTAACCCCTTAATGAGCCTGTTTTTATTTTAGTTTTATTTTTCCTGAAAAAAAAAAAATTAGATGTTTTCAATTGAAAGCTCTCTGGTTTTAGGGTTCACTTTTTCTTGTCCCTAATTACTATTAACACCTCTCTGAACCATTCCTCTGACAGTTTTATTATTCAATACTTGCTCTTTCACATCCTTTTTAAAGCTGCAGTAGTGATTGTGGTGGGAATTAACATACCACTTTAAGAATGATTCTGTTAAATTTCTCATTTAATTCTTGCTTTATTTGAACAACTCTAGGAGGGACTCAATAAAGTGAATTTGCATAGAGGTTCTGCTAGGGCTTTTCCTTTATTTTTCACAACAATTATCTTCCCACACTTTGCTCTGAGACAGATGAAACAAATAAATAAAGGAATTAGCTCTCCCACACACACATCACCACCACCACCTTCATGAACTTACAAATCATTCTAGCACTTCCAAGTCTTAGAAACATAAAAGTCAAAACTTCCCAAAGTACTAATGAGCATGTGATTAAGAGTTTATTGCTGCATTGCACAGATTTTGCCTTTTTATTTTAAACAGCTGACACTACAGTTAGTAAACTTGCATCTAAAGAGAACACTGTCGAGCCTGGTGAAGTTAGTTTTTAATCCTTTTTGAAAATACATCATTCATTTTTGTTCCTATCATTCATTTCTTGGTTATAAACAAAAGGTGTTTGTTTCCCTATGTTGAGTTATGTCTTTCTGAAGTAAAAATAGCAAAATACATGCAAACACAATCTCTTAAGCACTAAACATCCAGTTAGAGACCTGAATATTATACTACTGCAATTATTGGGGCAAATTTTTGTATGGTTGATGGTTTTTTTTCCTGTTCCTGCTTTGCTTCACTTCTCAGCTTTATTTGCAGTTTACTGGTATGCTCTACGCTGTCCCCTTCAATCAAGATCTCTCCATTCAATAGTTTATCTAATTAGGTCCAGGGTTCTGATTAGGTTTCTGTATACTTCCTCTATCATTTGTACCTCATTCTCTTCTTCTCCCCCCCCCGCCCCGAGGGTTGTTTGTTTGTACCTATGGGTTTCTAATATCCCTAAGTAAAATAAAAGTCACAACAAACAGCTCCATCCAGTGGTTCTCTTCGTGATTGTATTACCCATGTTCATTTTGAGCATATAATTTAGATGAATGCTTTGGAAAATGTGTGTGAACAACACGAATATCAAGATGAAGTAAACAAACATCCCCCAGAAGTTTCATTTTTCTCCCATAACTGTATCTTTTTTTACAACACCAATTTTCCCTTCATAATTAGGAGAAGCAACTGCAAAATACTTGTAGCTCAAAGATGAGAGAGTTTTTTATTCTGAGCTGCATGGTATGTCATATACTGCACACAGCCATAGAAGAGGCAATTCACAATAGAACATTTTTGGTTTTAACTTAAAAAGTTAGAAGTAAAGGTATTTTAGCTTTTCTTTGTTTCTTTTTGAGTCTAAAGATTTTTTAAATCAAAGGAGACCAATATCTAGTTTTTTAGAAAAGAATAGGTAATATTTTTATTGCCATAGTCAACTATGTGTGCCTGTGTAACCTTTTTCAGCTATTATATTCTTCATATCTTTCTGCAGTAGTTATCAATAAAATTCTGAAAAAGCTTCAAAGCATCTTGGAAGTTTTAGAAAGGGGGACAGCTGGCATGGCTTAGAGAGTAATCTGAAACTACTGGATTTCTAGTTTATAAAACTAGGACAGCACATGTCAGGGAACCATTAGCAAGAGCTTTGGGAAGATACACCTCTAGGCCCATCCTTTTGTCTCACCCATCCTTGTTTACTGAGAAATTCAAAGGACTGTGCTTGAGGAGAGGACTAGTAGAACAACTAAACCAAAATGAAGGCGTAATACAAGCCTTTTGCAAACTTTTGCATACCAATCCATTTCAAAACTTTTACATATCAAATTTTTCATGCTAGATATTTTGTTTTGTGAATGAAGCGTAATTGCGAGGAATTAAATGTATGCAAATAGATGCACATCACTCTGAGGCTGAGGCTACTTATTGCTTGGCCATTCTTTTTTCAAGTTAAGTATGCTTAAAAATTATTTTCTGTAAGTTTGACATGCAAATTACAAACAACATTACGGTCGTTTTAGTTTTTAACAACTATGCCAAGTACTGTTTTAATTGTTGAAGAATTGGATTTTGACTGCTAAAATACTGCTCGAGATTGTGAACTTATGCATCTTCGTAAACTATTATATTGCTCTTAAGTTTCTATTTATACTTTTTCTCTCTGTAATCAAGTTTTGTACCTACTGTTGTAGACTCATATGCATTTCTTTCTTCTCCTTAAAAAGAAGCACTTGAATAACAAACTGTTCTGACAATCGTTCTTGGATTGCCACATAATAAATGTCATTTCTTTACTGATAAACAAGACATAGCTATTCATCGTGCTTAGAGTTAACTATGATCTTAATAACAATAATTCTAATTACTCTAAATTGATTTTGACCAAATTATTCTCTGCAGGATAGCAAGTAAAATTAGAGAAATAAGTACAAAACTGTATCTTTAAACATATCTTCCTCTGGGTAACCAAAGAAATTGTGCTATTTTAAAAAAAATATTATGGTGTTTCATCTTATTTCCATATTTAAAATGTTCTGTTAATATTGAAAATAGTATTGGTTCACTCAGTGCAAGATACCAAAGTCAGTGGCATAAGAATGTATTTTAAAGCGTCAGAGTACTGTACCATCAGAAATTATAATGACACAATATGTTTTTGATAGAAAACAAGATTGGGTTGAAATGAAAAAAAAAACAGAAAGACTTGTAGGTAGTCCAGCTATGGGTGACATACTCTCCAAAGAAAAGCGCACCACTCCATTGAAGATGGATGGGGTAGTCTGGCATCTGACAGTCAGTTGTTGTTGTTGTTATAATCATTTGCCATTTTGAGGAGCTCCCTTGCCAAAATTTATTACCGTTTCTGCACCGTAGTGTACACAGTGCCAAAACAACTGTTGTGCAGCTGGTCATGAAGTGAGTGGGAAAAAATATATCTCAACTTAAAATGAGAATGCAGTAGTACTTTCCAGTAGAAGAGCTACAGAAATCCATGACAAAGCAGTAAGTCTAAAGACAGCAGTTGGCATTTCCAATTACCTCTTGCACAAGGGAGCTTTCCTTGTTCTAGGTCAGAATTTTCATAATTTAGGAGCAGCAATAAAACCATGTAAATCTGTACAAAGCTAGTCAACAAGCTTTGTATTATTGTATTTATTATT
Source organism: Manacus vitellinus (assembly GCF_001715985.3). Taxonomy (NCBI): domain Eukaryota; kingdom Metazoa; phylum Chordata; class Aves; order Passeriformes; family Pipridae; genus Manacus; species Manacus vitellinus. Next base: position 56,448,994 of record NW_021939396.1, on the reverse strand, counting down.
TGTATTATTAGGTATTTCATTATCCAAAGAACGAAACCTACCAAGTATTCATAATATATATAATTTAACAAATGTTAATAGACAACACTTCATGGTTTTCTTTAAAGATGAAAAAAAACCTACAGACTTCTGATTTTTCACTTATACATGCAGTACCTAAGATATTTTCTTGTTTGTTTACATCCAAAAGGAATGCAGATTTATGTTTTAGAAATCAGACAACATTTCTGTAGTAGTTTTATGAGCCTAGGTATTTTTTTCACCTTACTGTGCTAGAATTAGTAGGCAAAATAGTCTGAGTTTTACATGACTGCAAAGCAGACTAAATAGCAGTGTCAAAACTGCTTGGGAGAGATATGTTTGGACATGGCTACATGCTGTCACAGTCATACTCATCACTGTAGCCAGTTTGATATATCCCTTAGGAGGATGTAGGATGCTAAACTTTCACCACAGTGCTATTTAGAAAAGGAGTGGGATTGTGATGATAGCATACTGCAAAGAAAAACAAAAATCTGGCCATTTTTTGACCATTCTGAAGCTTTAGCTTTTAGCTTTAGCTTCAGAATATGTATATCATCTGAGGTACTCTATATCTGAAGTACCAAGTGTAGCTACTTAAAATCAAGGTCTGCATTGAATTATATATTCATATGTGAATTACATTATTTTCTCACATTTTATTTGGGTGACATTCCTGTTAAAAATAATAATAGATTTTAGCTTTAATCTTTGAAACATTAAAAGAAACTGAATAAGGAATCCCATTGCCTGGTCATAGATTTTTAACATGAATATTTACATCTGATGACCAAAAAATAAAACAACTATTATTATACTGAGTATGCATTACTTTCCTTGCTCACTGCCAACCTGGGAATTATCATCTGAATCATAATATATAATTTCCCAGAGCTGGCACTTTAGGAAAAAACCACACTTCAGATTAGATGCTTACTATGGAAAAAAAATGCCAATAACAAACAGCAGGAAATTAATATATTACATACACAATTTTCACTTGCAGATTTGAGAAAGATGTAGGAAGAGAAAGCTATGAAAGAGCTCCCCTAAGCTTCAATGCTTGTTAAAGTACATCGAAACAGGAGGAAATATTCTTACTGCCCTTTCAAGAAGAAAAGCTGTACCTGGTAAGACAAGTTATAAAGAGCAGAGAAGTTTTCCATTTTACTTCTTCAGCTCCTACATCTTTCAGACAGAGGCTCTGTTAGAGATGTGATTAAGATCTTTATCCCAAAACCAAAACATTTCTTTATCTTCCAGCTGATTCACTTCCATGGAATATTAATGTAGACTGACACATTATAAGCATGTAACCTAGACCTGCTAATGAATTAACAGGTTTTCTCTTTTGCTTTCACAGGCACAGACTGTTGATATCTGTCGCAATAAAATATATGAAGAAGTTGGTCTGTGCTATAAACAGATTTGTCTTAGTGGATTAAATCTTGTTTTGTTGGTGTCAGTTTTACAAATGAAGGATGGAAATTCTGTATAAACACACTACTCCTATCTTCTTTGCTTTATGTATTGTTTCAATAAATCAAAGATAGAAATGTAATTTCACATAACTTTAAAAAAAATAAAAAGGGTCACTTTTAGGAATTTTTTAAACTAACCTTTAAAAGCCTAAATTTTAGTACCTCGGAGATCAAGCCAAACAGTGGTGAAAAGTTTCTTTTTTTCAGAGTAAAGAGAATTAGTGAAGAGTTTTGTTACTCAGAGAACGTGGGGGTTCTATATTCTTCTACAGTTATGGTAACATTTGTGTGGTAAATATTTTGTAGTGTCTCTGGTTACCCCAGAACACAGACAACTTTCCCAAGAAGTCTGATATATTTGCAAATTTTCAGTTGTCTCCTTAAACTCTCTTTGCCTTGCACGTAGTTGACCAGCACTTCCTCTCTGGGAACTGGTCGCAAAGACTTCCAATAGAACAATTAGTAAATAAAATAATATAAAATAAAATAAAATAACATAAAATAATCAGGATTTCATGTTTCCGAGGTGAAGAGAATGTTGTGCTTCAGTATAAGACTGCAATGCCTTTTCCTTTCAAGCCCACCTTTATAGTTGCCAGGCAGTCCATTAGGCACTCACAACCAAATCCCAAAGACTGCATATTGGGTCATTTCAGGTATTTTGACTATAATTCAGCTACCAGTGGTTAGAGAAGAAATGCTGAATTTATGGAGAAAATATTTCAACTATGCAAATGATAGAGAAGAGCACGCTACTCCATTAGACCTGTGATGCGAATGATGACTTCTTCCTTGTCCGTGTGTAAGTTTTCATCTAGTGCCTTTTAAATGCTTTCATGCTTTTAGTGAAATGAGTCACTGCTCCATTTCCCACATAAAGGAGACTACACAATTTGTTCATGTTATTGATAGAGCTGTACAAACAAACTAAAAAATATGACACTGATACTCTGATAATACATAAACCCAGTTTCCTGAGATTCAAAAGCCATCCTGTCCATCCTAAATATTGTAAAACTTCTAAATACTTAGATAGCTGGAAACTTCTAGACCTAAAATGACTGTTCAAAAATATTTCTTTTACATTATACTATTTCTGTTGACTATGTATTAACCATTTTCATTCTAACAGTTCCTCATACTTATCTTCATCAAACTTTTTAATGATTCACTTCAGGGAATAAAAATATTTGCATATGCCTTAGGTACCTGTAGGGTAAAAAGCTTGTTTGGAGAATTTTTTGTCCACATTTTTGCATACCAGTGAGTACAATGTTGACCTGTGGAAATTTTTTGTATAAAAGAAGTGATAAAGCAGATATGTTGGTGATGAAGTAAAGCAGGATTTCATAAAATATAAGAGAATAAAATAACCTTTCACATTGTTTATATATACAACCTATATGCTATATAAAAGAAACAGAACAGAACCAGGATATCTCAAATGCACATTGTGTTGCCATTTAAAGAACTTTTCCATAAGGGAAAGCAAGGCTGATTCACAAAGCAGAGAAAATTCATACCCAGTATTATACACTAGAAATAATAGGACCAGTTCCATCTCATGGTTCCCGCAGGTATTCCTGAAGCATAGCTGGATAGGCGTTCAAGTGAATAAATTATTCAAGGTTAAAAATTCATAGTCTGAGGTGTTATAAACACAGTTGAGAAAACTGAAGAGACTTGGACAACCATTACTGGACTCCATTCACCTGCATTATCAATAAAGTATCTCTTCCTTAGAAGTACCTTAAAAAAGAACTGTTTTTCTCCCTCCAGTTAATGATTATGATTATTAATAATAATAATAATAATAATAATAATAATAATAATAATGTTTTTAAAACAGAAATATAATTTTTGTCTTAGTCTTTTCTTACTGATCATTACTTGATGTTTTTATAATATGGAGGTGTATTAAAAATAGTAATTTATTTTTGGAAAATAAAAGTGGCTTATGCCCTTCTAGCTATTGTGGTAGCTGCATTGGGAAGCTTATTTAAAATGAAGCACCCAGTTTTATACATAAAATAAAGAAACTGATGAAACACATTATCTTCACAAGCAGCACTTCTTCTTTGAAATCGTAATTGTGAATGCAATAAACTCATACATCTCCAGAAAAAAATCCTTTTGAAAATGATTGAAACAAATATCTCAGATACATAATGACTAAGAAATACAAAAAAATTAGAGAAGTATGTATCAAGAGGAAAAAACCAATATTTTCTAATGTTGTTTCTATTTTCTAATGTGCAATATTTCAAGAATATTGCTCCTCACACATAAATCATTAAGTTACGCACCTTAGGCAGAGGCATCAATCAGTAGAGTGCAGTCTGCAGTCAGCAATTAACTCATTGAGGTATCTAATAGGAATTATTAGAAAGAAAAGGAAAAAGAAATAATATAATATTCCACCAAATCATGTGATGCCCTAGCATCAAATCATAAGAAATTTTGGTCATATAAACATAAGAAGAAAAGAAAAAAGAAGTTAATCCATCTTGAGAGGATAGAAGTCCCCAAGACATCTGCACTGTGTGACTCTCGACACCTGGATGTGAAAAGATGTACTCTTCTCTAAGGTTTGCTACCAGTGATGCAGGGTGTGGAGACTTGATATTGTACCTTATAAGCTAGGAGGTTAGAGCATATAAGGAAAATCCTCATACTTGAGTATAACTGTAATAACTTATACTGGGTTTTAATCTATTTTTGTACCTTTGCTTCATTATTGCAAATCATATGCTTCTGTATAAACATAATTTTTAGCCTGAGTGGTAGAAGTAAATCTTTAAACGTAAACAAAAGTATTTTATTCACAATGTACAACAAGCCTTAAAACCAGGGTGTTGTTAAGCAGCACTGATCACTCTATTTACCAGAATGTATCAGAGCCTCTCTGACCTGCCCTTGAATGAATTTTGAAACTGAAAATGTAAGAGTCTACTCAGAGTGCTTGGACTCCAGTGACCAGCACTTACATAGAAACTTGTGCAGCATTGAGCAAAGAGTGGGATGAGCATTCAGCCTGGAAATTCATTTAATGGCAATTGGCAAATACCCATAATTAACAACTAAAAACTGTTCACTGTAACAATTAATAGAGGAGTTAAAAGTTGAAAAATAACATCTCTTTACATCATGGTGTTTTGGAAGGATCTGCCACTATAAACACAACTTTGCCTACAAGTGGTTTGCAGTGTCTTCATTGAAACAGACTATTGTTTCAATGTCTGTATTGTATTTCTTTAAAGATTTAGTTTCTAAACACAGTTTCAGGGAGTAGTTTTATTCTGAAAAAGAGTTTTCTGACTGCGCTTTCAACTCATTCAAAAAAAATTTCATTTTAAAAATTCATTATTTTTGTTCTGTGGGAAATTCTGTACTGCCCATTCAACACTTAGATAGCTTGCCTTACAATTTTTGAGAGCCAAACTCTATGCTCAAGGCAACTTCATTACATCAGTTTCTTCACCATCACTCTAAAATAGCTTAGTAAAAAGTTTTGCAATATTTTGATACAAATATTTGCATCTCTTTTCCTTTAAAACTAGGAATCTCAGCTGGCTTCTACAATAGAAAATCTAATGTGGTCTGGACGAAAGTAATTTACTTTAAAAAAAAGCAGCATTTAAGATTAATTTCTCAGATTTAGGATTAAAATCATAAAGAGCTTTAAACTGAATCAGTCAAGTAGGAGGCAAACTCATGCCATGGTAATCTGGTATCTGAAACTGCAACGCAGACTTAAGTTAGGTCTTAGCTATAAACCCCCCAGTTCATCCTCCTGATCACACTCCTTTTGAAAGTCTTTTCCATCGCCCTTTTCAGTCCCCAGCTAAAAGAAAAAAAAATATCTGTGTTCATGTCAGTCTGGTAATGAACTCCCTGCTATGTCTCTGGTTTAAGTATTAAAAATCGCAAATGGTCTCTAAGCAAGCAAGGAGGCATATTGTGCTGCTCTTTTTATTACATAAAAAATATGGACAAATCACTCTATTGTTAAAAGAACCCGCATCCCCCAGATTCTGAAATAACACTTCATTCCTCAGACACTAAAACTGTTCCTCTCTGAAGAGCCTTTAGTGACACAAACACACAGAAAGCCTTCTGGCTGTTTTATTATCTTACAGAGTCATGCGTTCTTTTGCAGAGGCCTCATGCCTGCTGCAGCAGCAGTACCATAAATAAACAACACACTGCCATGCTAGAAAGGATGAGTCTTTTCAACAGACCTCCACAGAGAAATGCATCTCAGGGCTGCCTGCTGCTTGCAAAAGTGAAATGTTATGAACAGCATAAGTGGGGCAGGCACGGACAACCTCTCAGGTGAATGCTGGCTGGGAAATGTTTTTTAATTTATCTGGTTCCCTGAGTGATCATCCTGAGAATATTAGGCTTCTGCAAGCGGATGTCTTCCCCTTGGGTGCTTTCTCTCTTTGTTTGCTCCCTCCCCTCAAATGCACACACACAACACTGACAATGGATATACCACTAGAAACGGTTTGATAATCAGGTGGAGCCAAACCAGGGTAACAGGCAGCTTACAGCAAATCATGAGCAAAAGCTACTGTCAGAGGTGGTCGGGTGCCCTTTTGGAAGTCTCACAAAGGTATATTATACACTGTTTCTGCAAGGATTTATGCTGTCTTTTCATTGCTAAACACTGAGCACCTTCTGCTTGCTTGAACAACAGATGGATTTCTGTCTGGTCAGGTGGCAAGGCTTGTACCAGTTTAGATCAGAAAAGCTCTGGTGTGCTGTTATGCACAGCATCCATATCTCCATGCTGCCAATAATAAGGGGACTTACGAAGTGCCTGAACCTACAGAGTTGGTTATTTGCATTCTTCAGCGTGTCTCAGGAACAGCTGGAGGTCATCTGGCTGCTCCACTGTTTAGTCAATAGCAAATGGGAATTGGAGATGCTGACACTTTATTCAAAGAGAGCCAAGACAGGCTCTGAAAGGTACTGTGTCAGCTGACATAGGTAATCCTGAGCTTCTGGACATCTTCCTGAATAATCCTGAATATACTCTGGACATCTTCAGCAATCATAGAATCATAGAACAGTTTGGGTTGGAAGGGACCTTAAAGCTCACCTAGTTCCAATCTCACTGCCAGGGGCAGGGACATCTTTCACTAGACCAGATGGCTCAGAGCTCCATGCAATCTGGCCTTGAACACTCCCAGATATGGGGCATCCACAGCTTCTCTGGGCAATCTGTGCCAGTGCCTCACCACCCTTACCGTAAAGAATTTCTTCCTAATATCTAGTCTTAACCTACTCTCTTTCAGTTTGAAGCCATTCCCTCCTGTCCTGCCATTACATACCCTTGTATAAAGCCCCTCTCTATCTTTCTTGTAGACTCCCTTGAGATACTGTAAGGCCACAATTAGGTCACCCTGAAATCTTCTCTTCTGTAGGCTGAACAATCCCAGTTCTCTTAGACTTTCCTCATAGAAGAGATACTCCACCATTCTAATCTTCTAGGTGGCCCTCCTCTGGACTTGCTCAAACACATCGATGTCCTCCCTGTACTGGAGGCCCAAAACTGAATGCAATACTCCAGTTGGGGCATCACAAGAACAGAGCGGATGGGTAGAATCACCTCCCTGAACTTGCTGGCCACTCTTGACGCAGCCCAGGATAGGGCTGGCTTTCTGGGCTGCAAGTGCATCTTGCCAGCTCATGTCCATTTTCACTAGCTCCAAAAATAAAGCCATTTGTGAGCACATCGCAGCATCCCTGAGTAGCCTCGTGACATGAGTTCTATCTATGTAGGGCACAGCTGGTGCCCCTGAAGTTATATATAGCAGTTCCTGCAGCCTCTGCCTGATACCAAAGTGCCTCTCTGGTCTGATGTGGTGATTCCCAAAGTCACATCAAATTTCTTTTACTATCATTTAGGAATTTTCTGTACATAAAGAAAATATCTGATTTATAATCTCTATAAATATCTAAGAATCTTCTCTTGCTAGAGAGTCAATATTCTTTGTAGACTTCAAGGACAGAAGAAACTAGTATTTGACACAATCTTTCTGAAAAGGCTGGTTGACTTACCTCCAGGGTACCAGTCCTACCTTCAACCCCATTTCTCTGAGACAAAGAGTATTATTACAATGATACTGTAAATAGTGAGAGCTGTACAAGAGATCGATTTAAAAAATCAAAATAGATCCATCCCAGCAAGTAAGCTATCACTGAGTAGAACTAAAAAAGAGGTATGTCTCCCAGGCAAGTAATCAATGAATAGAATTTGCAGCATTACTGGACATCTTTTCAGAACTCACTAGCAATTGTTATTCAGCCAGAAACTGCCACAGAAAAACAAACTTTGTATGATAGCAGCATTATTTGTTTTTCTGTATTCCAGATTTTTCATCCCCATCCAGTGGTCAGTTTTCAAAATCATCTAGTACATCAGATCTCCATTTCAAGTCTGTTGTACATGTCTTTCTACCTGGTAGTGCTTCTTTCAGTAGTCAGCTGGTAAAAGTTGATGTCAAATCATTGACAGCAAACTGCCTCTGCTACTGTCATTCTGGTAGTGCCATTCAGGTCTGATCATTCCTGATGGGACCCATGTAGGAATAATTCAAACAAGTATGCCCACACAACAAGTAAGAACTGCTATTTTCCACAGTATAAATTTACTTCTTTAAAATTCACTGATAACAATGGAAGTTGTGAGAAAAAAAAAAAAAGAAAAAAGAAAAATGGCATCCCCTTTTTTCTTTCAAAACAGTAAAAACATCCATACATTCAAAACATTCCTAATTTTCTTGAAGCAAACACATGTTCAGATATCTTACCAAACATGAAGACAGTAGAAACAGTATACTGTGTGATAAGTAATACAGCAATTACAGAGGTTGAAAGGAAATTTGAAGAACAAGTAGCCAAAAAGCTCAATTTCATTGAGCAACTGAAAACTGGGAGAGAAATAAGGGCACTTTTAAGACATGAGCATACTTTACGCATAAGCTAAATAATATCTTACCAACAATTTCAATTTAGTCAGTTAGTCAATATATACCAAAAAGGTGGTACTGAAGAGTAAACTAAAAGGTAGCAAGGAGGCTGCTTGACAATTTCAAAATATATTTATGCTTGCTAGATCTACTTGCTTATACTTTACCTTGTAAATAATGAGGAAACTTAGTCAGAGGGAAAGGATAGAAAGATAATAAAAATCAAAATACAATGCAATACAGGAGAAAAAGTATACCTTCTTTTTTTTTTTTTTTTGAAAAGTTTGATCACACTCTAAAACTCATAGATCTGTAAAAAACACATAGAGCTAGCTGGATGGGTCTTCTAACAGAGCAGAGTCTCAAATACTTAGATCACTTCACTCTTTGTTTTGACACCTTGAAAATTGGCCTTCTGTCTGCTGTTGTCCCCTCAGAGGTGCAAAATATGACAAGTTCCTGTTAAAATGTTATTCTTCTTATTATACTTAAGATATGTGTAAAGTTTTAGTGAATTTCCTTGCCTGTTAAACATCTTTCCATTACACTGTGATTTGTTCTTAAAGATCCAACTAAAGAAAAATGTTTCTTTGACCTCCTCCAGGTTTTGCTGAGAACAAAATTGAGCTGGGTTTCTAAGGTCCTCTTTGAACTTGATTTCACTGCTGAAGAAAGGCTACAGTTAAATTAGGAACTTCAACAAGTTTCTAAAACTTATATAAAACCCTGTCTTATAGACTTGTTTCTCTGTCAAGTTTTAGTTTTCAAATGTCAGAGTATGTGCTAGTTAAGTTCTTCTTCCCATCTCTTGCAAAGTGTGTTAGGGACTAATAGAGCTATGGCAGCAAATTTGTGAATTTTTCATACCCCTTATTCCAGAAAAACCTCCAAATAATAGAGTGCTTTGGTTTTGATAGTGAATGAGTTATTGTGAATGCTTCATTTGTTGTTCCATGTAAAATGGGTAAGTTAAGAACAGAAAAAAAGGTGCTTTGCCCATTTGAAATAAGAATTTATGGAACATGTAACTTCTCCAGGGAAGAAATTCTTCCTTTTCCCGTGTGCCTAAGAATAATCGATAATTAATGATTTCTATGCAATTTCTTACTCTATGAACATCCCAAACTCTCTATTTTTAGGCACAAATTAAATGAACCCAAAGAAAGAAGGTACAATTTGTAAATAGGTGGGATCTTTCTTCTCCTCTGAAAATGTGACTGCTCTCAGTTTGTCTGAGCTTCAGTTTGTTCTCTGACAACCTGTGTAGCAGAAGTTATTTTGATTTATTATCTCATAATTTTCACCAGGTCTCAAATCGTTGCTATCAAGGGATTCATTTCCAAAACACATTTCAGCAGTGGCTCATGCGCAAGTACTTCCTATTCATTAGGAAGCAGTCTGCAAGTGAAAAATATAACACCTCTGTTGTCTGTATCCTCTGCAAAGGGTCCAAAAGACTTTAATGTGTTGAAGTTCCCATGTTCTGAAAAGTAGATTCCTGGAGAGGAAACCTATGCTATATTTGTCAAATGATACTTGGGGTTTGATCCAAAGTTTCCAGCAACTCCCCCAGCTATTGCTTTGTGCAGATGGATAACTTGCACTAGGGTAACTATTTAAATAATGAGATTTTCCTTTTTAATTTTAAGAAGCTACTGAAACTTCTGAAAAAAACTTCTGAAAAATCTCTGAAATATTTTTCCAATCTTTTTCTCACTTTCAGTTCTGGACAAGACAGTGATAAATATACACGCCTAGAGTTTTGTTTCTCACAATTTTTTGTTTCAGTTTAAATCAATAATGATACCATCCTACTGAATAAAGCTTCTGACCAATATCGCTACACAGGTTGGTAAAGCCTGCTTTGGAGTAGATTACAGGTGAGGTGTGATATATAGCTGTGTCTGGTACAAATTGTTTGTGGGTTTTATTTAACCTCTTTGTGCTTTTGCTTCCGGATGAAGGTAAGCAAGATGAAAGCAGCAGAATCCCAGTAGGAAGGAAGGAATAAAAGTTTAGATTGGAGAATAGATCGGGCAATGACACCTGGTGAAATGAGTTGTGAAAAAGAAACTCTGGATCCCTTTCCCCACCACGACGTGGGGCGGCCCAGATCTAGTTCCATCTCCATCTGAGGAACCATTCTGACGTCTTGAAGGATGGGGAAAGGGAACTCCAGCACCAAGGGTTTCTTCAGGCCCTGAGCCTGGAGGGGAGAGGTGCCCTCCCCTCCCCCCACACATGTGGTCCCATGGCTGGTACAGAGACAGCACACCGGTGTGGAGAGGAGGCAAGAGAGAGTTTATTGTTGGGGATGTTACATTTATAGGGTTTAGGAGGATTCATAGAGTAACCAATTACAGATTGCAGGAAGGGGTTAACAACCAATAGGAAGGGGTTAAAAGGGGCCAATGAGAACACCTCAGGATATCTCCTCAGGACATTCTTGCATGGGATAACACTTGTCGTGGGGGGTCTTGGGAAGAAGAAACACGTGTTTGCAAAGAGGCCACAAAAAGCCATTTTAAGACATGTTTAAACAACAGTTTTCCCATATAATGCAGGTTTAGTGCCACAAGAAATGGCAGAATCAAGCTTCATTCCAGAAACACTGGTTCAGAAAAAAACGTCATCAAACCTGAGATAATAAGTATTTGAGTAAAGACCAAAATGTCTGTTCAGAAGTTTATACATGGGACTATTAAAATATAAATACTGATAAAATAACTATTTTGTAGAAAAAATTAGAATTTCAGATTGCTTTAAGATCTGGACTTCGAGTTTATATGACTTCCACTCAGGTTTTTATATTACTCCTCTTCTATGACTATAATTGTCTATGGTAAAGTCCAATTGCAGTATATATGACTTGTTTGCCTTCAGCATCTGTTCTACTTACTCTACCGGGAATCCTGAAGTGAAAAATTAATTAATATTTTCTCCTTTTCCATTGCTTCTGTCCTCTATGAATAAATAATGCTGGTCATTTATTAAATATTTGTCTCACATTTCTTGTTTCTTACATAATTTAAAAATGTCTGATTGTAGTACTAATCTCCTGTGAAACCTTAACATAGGCTTTTACCTTTGCTTCTCTGTTCCATTGCCTAGTCTCAATAGTCCTCTTCTTATGAGGTGTTTAAAAATTTTCTAAGTTTCATTTTGACCACGGACTATGTATGGGTTTTCCCTTGATTCATTAATATTTGTCTTTTTAATTCTTTTTTCTTTATTTTTGTGTAGCATTTTCAGTCTCTCAAACACACGCTTACTAGCATTATAGTCACTTTTGTGTGTGTGCTGTTCTTCCTCTTACCACTGCTTCTGGTATTCTGCTATTCTATAGGTTAGCAGTTTTCTTTTGATATTTACTATCTTTGTTTTTCCTTCTATCTGGCTATCCCCAATTTTAATGTCTTATTTAAACAGATCTGGGTCTCCCATACCTGTGTCACTGCTTCAGTGTTACTGAGGCTGATTTCTGTGTTAATCAATGTTAAACTAAGAACTGCTCATTTCTGTAGTTTCCAATATTTCTGGTAAAATATATTTGTATTTTATTATATTTCTGACATTCACAGGATAATTCTGAATCAGTCTTTATATGTAAAAGGTCAGGGTTTATGTCTAACAGACTCATTACAGCAGTCTTGCCACAATAGAAAGCTATAGCTTTGTCAGCAATATTATAGCATCAAAATCTCAAGTCAACTTTTCCACACGTCACAAACTCATCTGTCCTCAAATCCAAGCTACCTACCAATTATCTCAGGTCTAAGGAGAAGTAAGAAAGGCTCAGGGAAGAAGAATGTATCCATGAACACCCAAACTCAGATAAGAATCAGCCCCAGCTCGGCAGGTAGAGGAGGAAAAGGGTTTTGGATGTGTGATGGCAAAATCGCTCTACACAAATGGAACATTCACATGGCAGGCGGGTGAGAAGAGGTCATAAGCCATCAAAGACTCCCAAAGGGCTCCCCAGATGCATTTCTGAGGCCTTCCACCACCAGAAGACCAAACCTAACAGCCACAGTGGGAGCTTGCCCACCTGGAAATCTCTTCTTTTTAAGAGCGGGGTGGCTCTCACAAATGCCACAGTATTACCCTCCAGTTCCATTAGGTAGTCCAGAGAGACCCTGAGAATCTGTGACATTCAAAGTAAGTTTGATTAGGCTTAAAATACCTTACTCATAATGGTTGCCCACAACACCCAAACGCAGATCGTCATTTTACACAACTTGTGTTGGTACCGTCCCTCATGAATAAACATTTAGTCATCCCTTCTCACTCCACATGAGCTGAAATTCTAGGTTACATTATAACTACATTTTTGTAAGATGTTCACTGTGTAATCTTTTTGATTGGGAAGCTGTTGTAGTGATAAGAAATTTGATAGACCATCAAAAAATCCTCATGCACTAATTGAGCTGAAATCCATGGAAGGCAAAACTAGCTGGCCTGTTTGCAAAGTCAAGGCAGACAGAAAGCTTGTGAAGCTTTGTAGGATTTAACAGAAGATTTTTCTATACTATTCTCTGGGATGGCTTTTGGAAGAGGAGGAAGGAAGGCTCCTTTTCTTCACAGGAAAAAATTATCTTCCGTCACGAAAAGAGAGAATGAGACATTCAGGGAGTATATATCTTTCCAAATACTTTAAATGAATGTGAATTTCTGGGTTTCATGATTATTTTTCAAAGGGGTAACAAATGTGGATTTTATTTTCTCTCACACTTTTCTGTTCCAAAGGTTACCTGTGTTCATGTTTACAGTTTCCACTTTTAAATTATAACACTTCTTTTACATTCCAATTAGTTCTTCCAAAGTTTCACGCCACTATTTACAATTTCTTGTTTAATACATTTGGGGGTTAAACCATAGCAGTTTCCAGACAAGGGCAGTGCTGAGCAGGTAGCATAATATTGAGATTTAACTGCTCTTGAATAAAAATAAATCCTCACAATTAGGGAAATGATCTATATGGCAAAGTATCATGCAGTTCAATAACAGGGGTCTGCTAGGTACTGTGACTCTTCTACTGCAATATTCCTAATTAGTTTGTTTTCTCCTAGAGAATATTTGTTTGAGTTGTATTCACTTTTACCAGAATACAAAATTTTTCTTTCAACACATTTCTCCTGGGAGATTTTAAGTCATCTTACTATGTAACTCCTGAGTTACTGGGGGAAGAGTGTTGGATTTAAGGTTTTTGGTTTTTTTAGAGAAATCTTGGTGGGGTTCTAGCCACTGCTTGCTGAAATGGTATTTGCAAATCTCTGTTACAAGCCCAGCTGAAGCATTGAAGGTCAGGTTAATTTCAGTCCATGGCTCTGCTGGTGTGACAAGCAAGGTTGTAAAATTCAGGTATTGGCCAAGATCTAAAATGCAAATATTTATGTCAAGTTTTTCAATTGTCAAGCAAAAGGCACTGTACAGTTACAAGTCTTCTAAAGGTGCCTCATCACCCTTACAGAAGGAAATGGAACAGGTTGCCCAGAGAGGTTGTGAACTTCCCATCTCTGGGCACAGTTCAAGGCCAGGTTGGAAGCAACTGTGAGCAACCTGCTCTAGTGGAAGCTGTTCCTGTCCACAGCAGGGAGGTTGGAACGAGATGATCTTTAAGGGCCCTTCCAAGGCCATTCTATGATGATTTATAGAAATGAAATGAAAAACGCTTATGTTGTCAAGAAAATAACTTTCAGGAAGCATCATCTCTATATAAATATTCAATCTAACTAACATGTGTGAGAATGAAGTGGTCCAAGTAACACCTTTATGGATTGTCAAGTATGTATACACATAAAGAGCCACAAATCCTCATTGCTATGATGCTGGTTTCAGTGGGTTTAGACTTGCCCTTGCTACGATTAGTGTGAATCCTATACACCGTAAAAGAAAGTAGGAGCAAGAAAGAATAAAGTATATTCTTTTGGGGATCAGGCAACTGGTTCCATACAAGCAACAAAGACAGAGTTATTTATTTATTTATTTATTTATTTATTTATTTATTTATTTATTTATTATATTTCTACATACATAAACACACATACATATATATGAGCAATGAAGACATCTGGGAAGACTATTGCTCCCCACCTGGCTTTGGCCCCGTCTCAGTTATGAGTCTATTTGAAATGCCACTAAAGAAGACAGAAGTGCTCCTACTGTCTTCAGCTAATACTGAGTCAAGCCAAGAATTATCTACACAAACATTATTAGCTTATATAGCTCACAGAATGGCAGCACTGAAATCCCAAGGCCTAGGACGCTCTAACTCATTTGCTCAATCAGTATCTACTCCTCTTTGACTTTTTCAGGTGAACATTTAACAGATATTTCTAAATGTGAAATATTGACATACCTGGAAGCTCAAAAAATCTCAGTCTAACAATGTTGGATTTCTATTATTTTACTTTTTTTTCTGCCCCAAGGTAGAACAGTGCAAAACATTGACCATTCCACCTTTTTAGAAGAGCATAGTGACCCATCAGTGAAAAGAGAAATATCAAAGTTTCATTGCAGTCTTTGTATTGGTACATAGGATTTATTGAATGAGATCAAGTTAAATAAGACAAAACCAACAAAATCTGACTACCACTTCACACGGTGCAATTGTAAATGATGGTTACATGTAGTACAAAAGTATATGTGGTCTCTGACCTTTGATCCTAGGACCATAAGCATTTTCTAGTTATAATGACAAATGCCTCCAAGACTGTTCTATTGGAGCAGACACTAGCTACAAGGTGATTTGAGCCATCTCTTGTTTATACGTCTTATAGATTTTCTTCAGATTAGAATGCCATGATTAGAAAGCTCTCCTACCAGCATTACACAAGCAAACAGCTTGACAAAAATAAAAGTGACTTAAGATTAGGACTTAACTTGCATCTATGAACTGATTAAGTAGAGAAAAGACCATTGTCATTCGAATATTTGAAGTGGAAGAGAGAGAGTGAGAGGGAGGGAGAGAGTGAGAAAGTGTTTCAATTCATCATGTCTGTTTAAAACAACAGCATTATACCATCAGCAGTGCAGAAAGCAATTTTTCTGTTACGTTGTCTGCATTAAAATCTATTGGACCAATTCTCAGTAAAGCAAGTATCAAGTCAAGTCAATGGAGTGTCACCTTGCAGGAGTAGATACAGATCTATATTTCAAGGTTTGTCTTTGTAATCCTTGTAGCAACAAAATCACTTTCCCTCTGAAATTTACCCATTCTCTTTTCAAGCATAAAGGTATGCTTACCAGCTGTTCCTGGAAAGACAAAATCACTTTAACCCAGATAACTCACCTAGCTGTAAACCTGACTGCTCTTTTTCTCACAGTAACCCATGTGTTTTACTGATCCTAGCAAAACTGGACCTGATTGGACTAGTTATTCTTGTTATAATATCATCTCTATCCAACCAACAGTGCCAATTAAAAAATAATAATAAAAAAGGAAAGTCATCAACTCACATTTATTGCACTGTTGTAGCTGGGGTTATATTACACTTATTTTTAGTTACCCAAAAGGCATGTATTGGCTGCTTAGCTAACACATTTAGGCTTATATTATGCCCTGTAATGATTCAGTGTATTCCATCATAAATTGTACAATATTTCATCAGCAGATGAAAATAGGCTTAGAATATCTTCTCAGATTTAGTTTCTTCCACCTGTTTAAGTTTTGACAATGAATAAATCACAAAAAAGTCCAAAATTTAGCATTTTATGTAAATTATATACAAATTCCTATATTATATCAGTACAGCATGCAATATATGATAACTACTTGATTACAGACAGCATAAGAAGAGGGGTTTTTTTAAAGCTCTTTTGAAATAAGCTGAGGCATATGTAAAATAATGATTCATTAAGATGGCTATTAATTTCAAGTACACACTTTCTATTTCCCCCTTTCTATTCTATTTCTATTCAACTGTGGTCCTGGCCAAAAGGCTGTGTTCTCTGTTTGATATTAGTCGAACTCCAATTGGTCTCACTGTAAAGACCCTCCTGAGAGTTCTGGACAGGAAACTCCTGGTAACAAATTACAGATTTCTACCTGCAGAGCTAAATTAGTGATTTGGTTAGATGTAACAGCTGAAGGCTGTTATCCCTTCTGGAAACATGAGCTCCTCTGTGGTTTCTAGAGAGGGATGTGACAGCTGAAAGTTATATTACTTTAATAGGTTTTTACTTGTATCTTGATCATTCAGATATATTCCTCCTTTTAATCATCCAGGCTGCTCCAATTTTTTCATTTTCTTTTTCTGCTGCACACTTTTTATTAGAGCTGTTTTTCCCACAAAATATAAGAGGAAGGGAATTCCTGCATCAGTCTCTCTTAAGGTGACCCTATGCCCTAGCATCTTCACAAAATATAACATTAGCAAACTAAGCCAGGCTGTGACTTAGCAAAGTTCAGAGATAATTCAGGCAGTGAAATCACAGTGATAGAGTGTCAAATGTTTTCTTCTGCACTATAAAGGAAAACATTCTCTTTGAACTCAGCAAGGACTTTGTAGGACAGGAGGATTATTTGAACCAATTTTCAGCACGGCCTTTTCAAACTGTTCTGTGTGTTGGAGGAAAACTGCAGATCCCTTGGATGTAAATTGCAAATTGTTTCCCCCAGTCAGATAAAGGACACACACAAGGTTCTCCTTGTATTTATGTGTCTGGTGGTACTTGAGTCCATGGCAAACACTTAGTCAATAAGAGCAAACATCAATAGCAATAAAAAAGGCTTGTCTTTCCTTTTCCTGCAAAGTCAATGGAATCTGTCTCATGTGATTTACTTGCCCCCTTTTGCAGGTGAAATGGTCCCAGGGCTGGAACAATTCATTTGATAGGCACATTTTACAACAATTTAAATGGCTGTCAATATCATCATCCATCTTCTGCCATCAAAAGTGTTGTCTCGCTAATGTGTTCTTGTTTATCACACCTCAATTAACTATATCTCATGCACATAGGTATTTTGTTGATATCACCTTAATTTCTGTAATTCAGAAATTGCATGGCAGTTTAGATGTCATTAAAACTAGTCTAGCATTGTCACATATTTCTAAGATCAACCAGTAAGTATAAGCTGTCTTCAAGATCCACATTATCCGAAATGCCCTTTTATGTTTGCCATTTATTCATTACAGAAGTGGTTTCTACAATTTAGCTTTGTTTGCTTTAAGAAAGGGTGACTGTCTGGTAACACTGTGTGGTTAACCAAATATCAGATGCCATTTCCAAGCTTCAAATTTCAGTTTGGCCCTTGAAGGAAAGAAACAGAAGAGAACGAAAGACAGTCAGACCTTTTGATTTGTCAAAAAAAATGGAGGGTATTATTCTGTGTAACCTTAGCCTGGTCCTTGTCCCTAGTGGCCACTGTACTTTCACACATTTGAACGTCTCAAAAAGAATTCACAAAAAGGAATTTGTTAAGTACAGCCTTGCAGAACTAAATGGACTTAGGTAGTATTTGTGTACCATATCCTAAGCATCAGCAAGCATTTCATCCGGTTTCTGAGTAGATCCCTGTGCTAAATTAAAAGCTCTGTGTGATCTATTCTGAAAAGAAAGCATTAAAAGGACCCAAAACAATACACAAAAAATAGGAAAGGAAGACAAGGGGGTCAGTGAAAACAATAAAGCATTTTAAGAGACGGTATTATTGAAAGGACAGAAGAGGAAGAAAGAGATAGGTAGAACAATCAAAATGGCTGTGTAAAAGAAAAGACTCAACGCAAGTATGAATATGATGACTCAAACACTATTGTGATTGATATGTTTGTTATTTATTGCATTGAATTTTGGATGTGTATGGAAACACGGACACAAATTTTGTAGGTGCACATAGCAATAACACCACAGTAAAATTTTGTTCCAAAATATTTTTCACAAAATCTATTATATTACATTAAATATATGTCTTTTTAAGTAAGAAGCTGAAGGTAAAGCTCTCAGTCTCTATGTTATCTTGCTTTCCTATTTCACAACAAACAGATCACATTTGTCACGTGCAGCTTGAGCTCACTGAAAATTGTTCACTTTCATCATGTTTGCCTATACAATTGTTCAAAGCTATTCATAGGGCTGTGTCCCCCTTCTGGCATGAGTGTCAGTATGATTTTTTTCAGCTATTCCACATCCTTCACTATACACAGGAACCTGATCAAGTTAGGAATTTTCTTTGATCTGTGCCACTGTAATGCTTAATTTCCTGCAATGAATCTCAAATAGTTGTATCTGTTTTGTCCATAGAACTGGAAATAAATTTTGAAATATTTTAAAGGACAGTAGATCAAAGCCAAAGGTATGGCTCATGATTTCTTAGCCTGTCCCACCTGCAAAGTAAAATGACTTCACTTGAGCTACTGTGACAGTGATTGTTCAGTATCCTATCCAGGATATAAGACAGGATTTTACACTCACTTTGCAGTGGGAGAAATAAAGAGATAAAAACTTGCTAGTATAAGATACCAAGAGGATGTCAAGTCATTAATAGATTGCAGTAAAGCTTAAAATCAATCAAAAATTAATCTGCTAGCACACAAAAAGACTTCCGTTGGCTTATTGCCAGATATTGTAAAGTCCCTGTTACTGGGAATTTAATTGATGTTCCTTTCCAACAACAATAGATGCTGTGGAAGTCTGAAAATGTCCCAGAAAGAGCTCTGAAGAGTCTCAGAGAGAATGACTAAGCCTTGAACTTCAGAGAATGACACATTAGAGCAAGAGGCTCAACCTTAGTAACCGGGCTTACAACATTTTACTGGTTAAAGATTATTTTTCACAAAGACACAAAGAAAAGGATTAGAGATTCTTGTTTAAAACAGAAGCTGACATTTTGCTTTATAGTTATATATCCCCAAGGAGAGAGGAACAACTCCACTAGCCAACTGCACAGCCCAAATGTGCTGAGTATGCTGATGTGGACTGCACCTGCACTCGTATATTGTGAAAAAAAGTCTCTACTCCCTGCCTATACAGTGAAAAAAAAAAAAAAAGGCCTTATTTACAAAAGTCCTGGCTTATTAATGTGTTCAGTTAAGTCTATGCCTATTCATTTAAAGCTGCATAAGTACACCATGATCAGTAGCAATTTGGACCTGCATTTCAATGTCATGTCCAATGAAATCTGGGCCTATCTGTCATCTAACCAGAATTTTTTTACAGATTTTAATTACAAAATATTTTTTTCCTAATTTTTTGTTTTGTTCATTAGCCTTATCCTTAATACAATTAAGTGAAGCAGAGAAATTAGTAACAATAACAATTAAGTACACGCTTCTCAGAAACAGTACAGAATGGGAAGTCTAGAGTACATATATGTATATAAACTCTTGTCCAGTTAAAAAATTATTAGAAGCAATATGAAGTTTAGTATCACTGACAGTCCTGAAGAGCAGTTCAGTTTGGGGAAATGGTATGTTTTTATACAGTCCTCCCAGCCTTAGTTTTATGTCTGGCAGAAAGGTGTGCCCAGAAAACACAATACCAGCAATATAATGGTGCTCAAAAGAAGTGCATTAACTTTAAAACACGTCTGGATACATAGTAGGATCCACAACATTCTGTGCAACTACAATTGTAATTACAATTTCACTTACAGTCATGTGATAATATTTACTGATTTATTTGTGACAGATTTAATGTGTTGCCAAATACAACTTTCATCTTCAAACCAGCTTTGCATGTTGAATCTCAAAAGTAGTTAGTCACAGTTCTTAGTTTATTGTTGCATATGATCTGTGTTTTAGACTTTACTTACTATATACTAAAAATTCAGGCTGGCAGACATTTGCAAAATATGTACACAAAGGATTCAGGCTGCATTCTGACACAGTTCAGTGTGGGGTTTTTCTTCCTTTTCTCTGAACTAGTTCATAGTCTAATATAAATTGAAATGTCAAAACCTTGTATGGCATTTACCTTGGTCTAGCAGGGGATCAAGAATAAAATAATAAATGGATTTTTCTTCCACTTCAGCCAGACTCTACAGAAGCAAGCTTAAATTTTTTGCCTAGATTTCTTTTTTATAATACAGATTTTACTTATTGTTTGAAAGTGCTTTTTCTAGGTTTTGCCACCATCCCCTCGATCAAGAAGCATTAGCTGCAGAGAAATTGGCATCACAGTATTTTTGAAGCACCTGTGCTAAGTCCCCTCTCCTTTCCTCCTATGAGGAAAGGCTGAGAGAGCAGGAACTGTTCAGTCTGAAGGAGAGGAAACCCAGGGAGGTGTGATCACTCTGTACAAATACCTGAAGGGAAGGTGTAAAGAGGGCAGAGAGATTCCTCTCAGTGGTGCTCAGTGACAGAACTGAAACACACAAGGTTCCCTTTGAGCATCAGAGAACACCTGGTCACTATGAAGGTGACAGAGCACTGGCACATGTTGTCCAGAGAAGTTGTGAAGACTCCCATCTTGGAGATATTCCAAACCCATCTGGACATGGTCTTGGACAAGCAGTTCTAGGTGGCATATCTTGAGCAGTGTGGTTGGACCAGACAACCTCCAGAGCTCTCCTCCTTCCTCAAACACTTCTGTAATTCTGTGAAATCTGTTAAGATTTCCAAATATATAATATATATATATCCAATATATATATTATATATATCCAGTATATATAATATATCCAAACCAACATAACAAATGTGAGGTCTTTTAGAAAAACTTTACCTACAGACCTAAATATCCTTGGCTGTGTGTGTGAAAGAAGAAAACTAAAAGTGGAGGAGAACATAAACTCACTGGTTTTTAAGTCACAGTGGAAAAATACTATATAAAGACAGACAATTCCATACATTAGAATAATATACTTAATAAATATTATAAAAGTTTTTTTCAGCATTCAGAATTTTTTTTCTGGCTATTAGTAATAAATAGACATCTGTGGATACTAGGAATGCCATTTTTTACTAGGAATGCCATTTTTTACTTTCAAGGGCAAAATAAAGTTGCACTTACTAAGGAATAAATAGCAACAGAAAAAAGTACAAGCACAAAGACTGTCTATTGCTCAGTGATTTAACTTCTAGAAATGTTCTGCATTTAAAATTTTATGCATCTGAAAGGCATTTTGCTTTGTTTAATCACTGGGATGCTAATTCATTATTGTAGCATCCTACTTATGATGAAGGATACATCCTCCATTTATCCATATCTCTTTGTTAATAGTTCCTACTAAGTGTTACATTTCAAGAACTGTAATGACCAGTGAGATAAAGTACTTATTTTAAATTATTTAAATTACTTACTTAAATTGAAATTATATAAGTCCCCAGAAAGTCAGCTCTGCTTAACTGAAAGCTTGTAGCTGCAAGATGACACTGGGCACACAATTCAGTTACACTGAGCAGCATCTCTTCCTGCTCAGTGCACATTTGGAGAACTTATTCTACAGGTTAGGGCAAACTAAACATGTAAGGGTGGTTTCAGAGCGTATCCTGCAGGCTGAAGTTGATAAATAGTGAATTACTTTACCTGGTAATATTTTATTCCTGATCTGTGCTGTCTGTAAACCTCTCCCAGTAAATGTGGAGCTTTCACACTCCCCAGGCAATCTGTCTGATGCTGAGCCCTCTGAACTCACATTTTTCTTGGCAATAGGCAAGCAAATTGGTGTGGGTAAAAGCACGTATTCCCACCTGTGCTGGTAAGACTACAAAACATTTTAACAGGTCCACAGAAGCTTATAAGAGATTTTATTTTCAAAACCAATTAGGAAGTTTAGATTTGGGGGGGACTGGGGAAAGTAGTGGAAAAAGTAAACAGCAAATCACAGCTTTTAGATGCTCATCAGCATTACAGAAGTATATGGCTGTAAATTTATGGGATGCATTAGGTTATCCTAAGAATAAAAATGGTATGCCTTTAGGACATATTTGCCATACAGCATGCTACTAAATAATTTTTAATTTTGTTAATATCTGTGGTCACTTCGATAATAGAATGTATTTTTCTTATTGCTGAGTAGTTGAGCTTTTTCACTCTTTCTCCTATTCTAATACAATATCTCTTGCTACAGATAGGGTAAATAGAGCCAATAGTCTCCAGTCCGAAATCAGAGCAGGTTTCCGAACGAGCTGTGTGCTCAAGTAGCTCTGAAAATTGGGAATGAGGAGTTATTTCAGTGGACAGCGCCCTCTAGCGATGGTCTTCTGGAATTGGTAGAAATCGTCCGCTCCTCTTCCGTACTGGACGTTTCTTGATATTTAGTGAAAGAGAGAGAAGAAAAGATGACGGTGACAGTGATGATTCACAAGAGTCGGTAGTTTTGCTTTTAAAAAGCAGATATATCCTGAGAAACACAGAGAAATAAGAGAGCTCGGATTCCTGCGTACCAGGGTTGGCAAAATACTTCTGGTAACAAACATCAGCCACTAGCCTATAAAAGTGTCAAACCTCTGTTTCTCCCGTCCTTAAAGAAGCACTAATACACGAATAAAGCACCAAGCCCATAAAACAATGTTTATAAGTACCAGTTTTGTATTTTATTTAACGACATATTAGTACAAAATACGAATTGGCAAATTATCCAAAACCTGCCAAAATATTGCTTTGTTATGTCCTAATAATCATTCTTCTTGATAAATCTGATTAACAGCCACAGTATATGACAGAAATATTTTCAATGCTGATGTTTATTATAACAAGAAAAGGATTTTTACTAAGAAATAATACATGGGATGATAGAGGAAAGTTAACGGGAAAAAGTTTCATGCTCTGATCTGAATCAACAGGGCAGGCAAGGCTACTTTGAGGAAGGCATGGGCGAAGGCAAATTATGTGGAGGATGCAGCCACACAGATGGTCAGGGCATTGCTTGGGTTATGTGGCTTCTCAGATTTCCTTTGACCTTCCTTTGCTGTGCAACAGAGGAAACAGATTCAGTCACAGCTCCGAATTAATAAGGCAGTCCCACAACCTAAAAATGAATAAATACACAAAAGACATATTTATTTCAAACTAATATGTCCATTTAAATCAAATCCTGGTAAGACTCTGCTTAGAGGGCATCTGCAGACTGCCTGACTGGGAAGGAGAGACCATACTCAGGACATATTTCATCCTTCCTGTGGAAGGACCTCAGGAAGGCAGTCAGTCACAGTCTGACTTTTTTTAAAAAGTTGAAGCAAAAAAGACAAAACCACTCCAGTCTTCAAGACTCCCACACTAACCATGCTCTTTCTTTTACTCTGGTGAGGGTAGCTTATTTCTGAGCTAGCTGTACTTTGATCTAACTTATTTGGTGGCCTCAATAATGGACTCTGAACTAAACAATAACAACAACAACAACAAATTCATCCTTCACTGGGTGCACAGAATTAAAAAATTAAAAAAATAAAAACTCAAAACCAAACAAAAAAACCCCAAAACAACAACAGCTGAAAAGCCCACCTGAAAAAGCTCTACTGAGTCCCTTTTCTACATGTTTTTCTGGTCCACACTGTCTGTTTCTTCTGTTACCTCTCTCTTTACTTAAACGCTATGCCCTTAATTACTAGAACAAAGCAGTACAGAAATGTAAATGATGCACTCATTTTAGGAGAGGGAAATGAAATAGAGCTATATGGGACATCCCAATTATGTGTGGTCTTTTGAAAAGCCCTGCTTCCAGCTACCGCAGACAGAATTTTTCACCTTAAGGCAATGGTGAAACCCACTAGTGCTAGGAGAATTCAGACACCTCCATCAGGCTCATGTCCCTTATAGCAAGCAGTCTCTGTATGTAAGTCAGGAGTAACCTGTGTTTTGTCCATTGCTACTCCCATTGAGATGACCAGAACTTATCAAATTGCATTGATCTGAAAACTACTGCTTCATGAAGAGCACCATGCAATCTTCCTAGAGATTGTGTGGAGTAAAATACCAATAGCACCAAAATCAAAAGCAATTCATAGTTGTTTACACTACTAAAGTTTTATAGAACAAATAAGAAGCCTGTTTGAAAAAGTAAGTTTCTCTTTCATTCCTCACTCTGTTGTAACATTTATTACACATATAAACCACTGCAGTATCCTCAAAAAAACATATTCTACATAGTGGCATGTTGTATTGACCATTGAATAATTTAGAGCAAGAGTATATCTGAAGGTTTTTAATAAGGACAAATGTATGAAATTTAGTATTTATATTGGTGTTATAGGACAAAGAGAAATATCCCGCTTATAATTGTTTAACAGTAAGAGAAAATGCTTTCAAGCAATCAATCTGGGTAATACATTTATCTTTTTCAAATATATACACCAGATTCTACAAATATTTCCAATCTTTTTCTTTATTATGGTATATATTTTTGAAGATAAAAGTAATACATTATATGAATTAACAAACTTATGAAGCCCAGTATATCATAATTCCCAAAACTGAAGAAGCAACCTGAAATCGCTCTATATACTTCACTTTCTAGACCATATTTTTAAGTTTATTTAAAAGCAAATATGAGAAGTCTAGCTCTTTAAATATGACTCGTAATTTTGGTACACATTGCACCATTCTTGCTCATTTAAGGATATTTTCCAATCATCTTAAAGAAGTTTTCATAATTGAGCTGAGTGTAAATACAAGTCCAGTCCTATTACATTTATTGTGAGTAAGTATTTGTAATCTTGATTGTGTGATTTTCCCTAATACTACTGTTTTCTTTATGAAGATGCTTAAAGAGAAAAGTCCTTTTGCAGCTTACTCTGGAGATTTCTGCAGATGAGTGTGGTGAGTTTGTTCACCAACTGACAAAAAAATGCAATATATAACATAGCATGACAAAGATACAAAGCTCTTAAAAGACTATTTAGCTTATAGGTGAAATTATAAAGCTTTAGTTTATAAGTGCCAGTTGATTGCCACAGCTGTCAATGAGGCATGGACCTCACTTGTCTTGTAAAACCTTGAAGATGTCAGACATAATAGAAAATACTTGTTATCTCCTCAGATAGATTTCATTAGCTACACTGATTGGCTAACTATGGATGTTTGTTTGCTTAAGAACTGAGTGTTCTCAAAAATTAATTGAAAGCAACCCAGGAAGTCATCAAGAGATCAGATGCAAAACCCATTGGTCACAAGAAGCTGGCTGAAAGCAAGAAAAACTATCAAAGACATCTTGTATTACTCTAACACATCCTGTTCTCCAAGTCAATTGAACCAAATGAGTTCTTGCATTCTCTGGCATGGGCCCAACTGTGTTTAAATTTTAAACTTATCACAGTGATAAGCTGATAATTTTTGTTTATTTCTGCTTTATATTACAGCATAACAGAGTAGAACACTTCGGAATTTTTTTTCAGTCTGATGCCAAACAAGTTCAAAATCTGACAGGCAATTATTTTTAGGTGACAAAAGTAAATAAAGAAACAGGAATGTATCATGCTTTGTTATACATCTTTAAGCACATTAATTTGCTTTATTATGTGTGCTTCAAAATCTTCTCTGACTAAAACATTTTTTATTCCCACTACTTGCTTAACTCCTGAATAACTGGCTACGTTCTAACAGGCTAGCTTTCAGGTCTGAACAGAAACTCAACCTCAGACCTGAAAAGTCATCTGGAAGAAAATTTTAATAACCAAGCAATACTTCAAGGGAGGTGGGAAATCCAAAAGATTCAGCATACTTGAAGAGAAAATATTATCAAAAACTCCAAATCAATTCTGATTATATTCTTCAGTAGCACAGTAGCACAGGCATACAGTGGATTCCAGAGGTGTAATGCATGTGATGGAATCCTGTTCCTTTTCTAAATACTGTCTTTTCTGAGCAGACAGACCATATGTTTTATTTCACACACCACATAAAATAGTTAAGATACATAAAAATGGAGGGGTTTGTTGGTAGGCTTTTTTCACATCTGTGTATTAGAAGTCTGCACAGAATAAATACTTTGTTTGATGTAACTGCCATTTCTCTGGGCTGAAGTATACAACTTTATGCTCGGTGTTAGATTGTTAGCAAAAACAAATGTTTCTGTCACTAGTAAAATAAAGACTGTCTAAACACAGAAATGTGAATAGACTGGCCCTGGCTACCCTAGAAATAAGAGAAAATTATTGTTCTAATAGTGTTGAGCATGGAGAGCATGGTTGGAGTAGTCAAATTTTCTCAGAAATCCCTGCCATACCACCAAGCAGTCAGGAGCAAAACGTATCATCTGCCACTTCTGGTTTTTCTCATTGTTCCCAAAAGCTAACAGAAATCTATCCAAAATGATGATTTGTCTAAACATAAAAGAGTTTAAAAGCAACAAAACAAGTATAGCCTGATGTGGCAGTTTGAGCCACATTAGAAATTCAAAATCCAATTTCCAGGCTTCCCCCACCCCTTCCCACAATTTATCCCAACACCGAAGAGAAAAACTTTCAGGCAAGAGGCTTCTATAGGGGAAAGGGAAAGTATTTACATTTTATTTACACAAATGAATACTAAACAAGCTAAAAGCAACTACATATATATATATTACACTTCTATCAGTCTCTTCGAAGCTTCTCCTTTTAACTTTAGTCCAGGAAAAGCCTTTCAAGGCTGATAGGTAACGCAGTCTCTTTCTCGTGGGAGTGTTTAGGGAACCTGAAACACTCCCTCACCAAACCTCCAGCTGGTTGCTGAAGTTCTTTCTCCTCACAAAGTCTAAGAAAATAGCTTTGAGTCCTTTCTCCTTGGTTCTGTGTCATTTCTGCTGTGTGATCTCTCTCTCTCAGTCTCATACCTCGGTTCTGTAGGCTGCTGTAGTTCAGTCAGCTTATCAACGTACGCGTCCTGGAATGTTGATTCCTGCTCCGAGTTTTCGGCTGTCCTCCATTTAGATCACAGCAAAGACATCCTTCGGGCCTTTCTCCAGTCTGTTTCCAATTTTCCTGGGATTCTTCTCCCCATCACCAAGCTGCTTTCGTTATCAGCCCATCCACTTGGCTCTGCTCCAATACTGAGCCTCTCCTCCAGTCATGGTGGGAGGGAAAGAAAAAAGCCCCCCTCTACAGCCTAACTACAAAAAGGGGGTGGGGGAAGAAGAGGACTTGGCTGCAAGGTCTGCCTTCTCTCTCTCCCACTTACCTCAATGGCTGTGAGCCTCTCTCCTCACAACAAACACACTTACTCCAATGCTGCCTTCAACTCTGGTCTAGGCAGAGTTGGGGGCGGCAGGACTCTCCTTCCCCCCCTGGAGGGGGGAAAGAAGGATGCCCAGCCACCCCCTGGCCTTCTACACCCACACACAGCAGCAGACACAGACAGAATTGCCAACAGCTTCCACTGGCTGTGTATATATGATTTTTCAGCAGAAGCGAACAAGACGAGCGGTGATTGGCCCTCCAAGGAACACTGCCCTGGCACCCAGTCACCTCTGGGCACCCCTGCTCTCAGGGGAGCCAATCTCAACCCATGAAACCTGAGAATGTATAGTGTGTGGCAGGGAAGGGGCAGATGAGATATCTTCGGGCTTGGGCAGCTTCCCATCAATAAATCAAGTCTGTTATCGCTTTGTCACGGACATGTCAAAAGCGTAGTGTCTTCAGACATCTTTAGCCTATGCAATCAGGAGAGATAATGTAAAATAAACATGACAGATTGTGTCTTGCTAGTTGCAGTTATATTTGAATCTAGTGATGATCCCAGTAGGATTCCACTCCTTCACAGAGTTTGGTGAGTCTTTTTCCACGCACTCATGGTTCAAAGGCTTTCTTCTCCATCCCTTCATACTTGGAATGACAGTTCAGAAAGCTTTGTTCAAAGGGATTGTTTGTCTGCCAGGGAAAAAAAAAAGACAAGAGAACTATGGTATGAGAAAGAAAGAGAATTATGGTCAATTCAAAATCACTCATCTCAAGGCAGCTAGTTGTTCTCCCTTAAAATACTCTTTTTCCTACTGTTTCTTACCAGCCTAATTGTATAAAAGAGTTATATTTCTGGTCTATTGCAGTTGATACTTGCTGTCAGTATAGATACACTGGAAAAAGTCCCAGAGATCACCTGTGATTTTCCAAACAGAAATACAGCAAATAATACCATTTGCTTCCTGTTTCCATTTTCCTCAGCTGTGAAAATTACATTTTCTTGGAATATTTTGTTCAAATTCTGAACTCAAAATGATTTTTAAGGTCCCCATAAGTATAATATAGTCCAGTGGGTTTCCACATAGGAGATCCAGGTGGGTGCTGTACTATATTCTTAGAAATTACTATAAATGTGTAAGGGAAAATAAAAAATTTAATGGACTAGGTTATTTGACACAAAAGTTTTCTACATAGCAAAAACCTATGAGACTACTTGCTGTTACATTTTAAAGGTGTGTCAGTCAGAAGCCGAAGAAATGTTATTGCTGATAGTGAAGCTCCTGTACTTTTGGCACATTGCAGCATACTTCTCTACTGGATCACAGCTTGTGTTGTGTACACATGCATAAAACAGAACTCTTAGTTCTGACAACTGTTTCAATAAGCCTTTTCTCATGATAATGGGTAAAAAGTGCTTCATTATTCTAGTTAAGGGAAGTATCTTAGTTTAGATTCTGCATCTGCATCAGTGCGACTCATTCAAATGTTGTTTTATCTTCAAATCAATTTCACGTCAACACAATGATGAAATGCTTTCACTGAATACTCGCTATTTCCACAAGATAAACATTCTTCCTTGTTGCTATAAGAGCAGCTCTTTCCAGCAACTTCAGAAGCAACCTGGGGAGAAAATAATATAACACCTTTTGTCCTTCACAGCTTGCTTAGGTATCTTAGGTGGGATGCTCAAGTTGCTTATGACTGTGACTTCTTTCGAAGTGTAGTGTTCCATATCACCACTGCTATTTAAATTATATCTCATTTGCTGCCAATTTGGACATTCATACTGATGATTCAGACATTCCTCTGAACATCCTTCAAGAAGAAATCACAAATGAGCACAGTTGTACAGAACAGGGTTACAAAGAAGTCAACCACAGATACTTGCAAAGGTGGGTCACTATCTGTCACGTTCATCAGTGTATAATAGTACAGATGAAATGGTGCTTTAAGTCATTTTAAGCACTACAGCTGATGGGATTTTTCATAATACGTTTCAGCAGAACATGATGCTGCTATATTGACTGTATTTTAACCACTAAAGTCAGATGTCAGCCCTTCATCTGCAATCGAAGCAATGACTATGACATCCCCAGATGAGCTAGTTTCAACCAGCTAATCATAGGGAGCAAATTTTGGTGTTCGTTGAGCATAGTCCCAATAGTTGTTTCTCGCCATTCCTTCAACACTCATTATTCTCCTAATTCTGAAGTGTGTGTTTGTTATTTTCAACAGACTTATGATGAATGTAAGTCAAATATTTGCCATGGTACTTGGTGCTTGTTTGGCTTTGGTATTTGAAACAGCACTTGTATTAGTGAGATAATTTTTCCAAATATAAATTTATTATGTTTTTTAGTTGCAGGTTTTCTCCATGATTCATCCATTTCCTGCTAATTTTGATTACTCATTTTATATTACATTATTTTTACTCCACTGACAGAATACCAGATACTTTTTATGGATTCCTTCTCTTCTCAGACATTGTAGCAACTTGCCTCTGTGAGGAAAAACTGTGATGAGGCAAATAAAAATACTCACACTTAGCACTAGTCTGAAGTTTTAAACCTCTCACTGAGAACTGAAATCATTATCGATGTACAGTGAGAAGCATTCACAATGAAGTGAGAGAAGAAAATGCAGTCTAAAATGCTGAAAAATAGGTCACCTTCACTAGACAACATAAAGGACCTACAATTCAAAATAATTTGCTGAGAGCTCAGACCACTCTTGTACAAAAGGGATGACACCATGAAGAAAGAGAATACACTTGAAATCCAGCAACACACAATCTGCTCTGCAGAACAGGTGGAAGGAACATTGCTTTTCACTTTTATCTGGTCCAACTTATGTATGGTCTGAGGTTGGCACCACTAGTCAAGCACTACCAAAACATAACTCCAAATTGCACAGTACTTTTTTTACAAGGTTGTACCTTTCCGCATGCATTACTAAAGGAATATGAATATATGTATCATTTTCAGGGGGAGGAAAAATAGATATTTCTTAATCTTATATCCACTTTTTTCTTCTTAAAAACAGTAATTCTTTGCCAAATAATTTTGAAAGATTTTTGCTTCATTCTCAGATTGTGCTGAGTGCCTTTTGTTTTGCTTTATAAGAAAAACACTGAGGTAGAAATGGCAGTTTTTATTTGGTTTCCATCTCATGCATTAATATAGGCAAAATTCAACTCTTTGTAGCCCAGAAAATGTGGATAACTGAAGAAAATATGAAATTTCTGCATCATCAAACTGTTCAAGTTAACAATCCAATGAGCAAGGGATTTTCCACTAACAACTTTTACCAGTCATGAATAATTAACATTTTGGAGAAAGCTATTCAACAAATTATTATCAATGCTAACTCTAAACTACTGAAATTTTTATGTACCTGATGTCTGAGACATGTCTAATCTTTTACTGCACAGTGCATAGTTACTTCTATTTTGTTCAGTTAAAGTGTCTCCTTTAATCTACTTTCTCTGGCACTAAGACATGTAACTGTTTGTTCTTTAATTGCTTTGCCATAAATAATTCAATTAATTTAACAAAACCATGATTTTCACATTACTGTCTAAAGTTTTTGTAGGAAATGCTTTACATTGGCACCATAAAAAATGCATATTCCTAAGATTAAACAAGTGTTACAAGATAGCTGAAGCAGCTGTAATGCTCACCATCCCAGAACAAGCAGAATCAAGTGGACTGTTATACCTAAGTTCTCTTCTAAGATATAGAGATTTTCATTTGAGAAACCTTTTTACCTTTCAAGTTTAAAAATATGTGTATTGGTTAGATACTTTACATAAGCTACTGACATTTCTTTCTAGCAGTTAGGATTGTACTTACATCATTCATAATAATGTATCACAGGTGGTCATATGCTCTGAAATAGTGACTCTGTAGGTACCTTAAAATGCAGTTTAAAAGGTCTTACAAGGATACTGATTACCTACTTTCAAGAACATAACCTTAATACATCAGTGCATTATCATTTTGATTGTTCTTATTAATCCATATCAATAGTTTCTCTCATATAAATTATATATATTATTATATGCTTATGCTTGTGTACAAACTCCTGCCCCTTAATTTTGCTGTTTAAATTATTCTTGTACATAGAAGTCAACAGAGGTTTATCTAAATTTCCAAAGTACATTTGGTTTCTGCATCTTCAAATCTGCCATTGCCATAGGCCTCAGTATAAACAATAAATATTTTAGCACAACAAATATAAAGCTGGATCATAGCCAGTCTTTAGAACTATGCCATAACCTTAGGCATATTGTGAAAAGTTCTGCTTAAGCCCACCTACCAAAAAATAACTGTTTTATCTTCTAATAACAGTTAATTTTAAATCTCATCTACATATTCAATTTCAGACAAGGCTGCAGAAGTTGAAAATCCCCCTGGGTACAGAGTAGTCATTCCCAACAGGCTGTGGGAACGCTAGCGTGAATGTCAAAGTTCAGAGCATAACCCAAAACCCACAGCATTTCTGCAAGTTTTCTGTGTTGTGGCTAGCAGAACAGGACTGCAAGATTTGCAAGCACATGATTTTGCAATAATAGTTTCACAAAAAAGTTTAGCTAAGGGGGAAGAAAAAGGCCAATAAGCCACCTAGAGTTTTGAAAACTTATTTTCAGCCAGTATTTCCTCACTGACATTTTATGCCATTTTGAAGTCTTATTGACCCTTGAAAGGCCTACTATTTGAGAAAATGCTTTGAATCCTCACTACTTTGTATCCCAGAGAAACTTGGACAGACTCAGTCAATGGGCTAACGACAACTGCATGAGGTTCAAAAGAGTGAAGTGTCAGGTACTGCACTTGGGTCACAGCAACCCCACACAGTGCTACAGGCTTGGGGAGGAGTGGCTCCAGAGGTGTTTGGCAGAAAGGGACTTGGGGTTGTTGGTTGACAACCACTTCAATATGAGCCAGCAGTGTGCCCAGGTGGTCAAGAAAGTCATCTTGGCCTGTATCAAGAATAGTGTGGTCAGCAGGACTATGGAAGTGATCATCTCCCTCTACTCGGCACTGGTGAGGTCACATCTCGCGTACTGCATCTAGTTCTAGGACCCCCACTTTAAAAAGGACATTGAGGGGCTGAAGCATGTCCGGTGAAGGGCAACAAGGCCCATGAAAGGACATGTCTTATGAGGAATGGCTGAGGTTTGTTTAGTCCTGAGGAGTCTCAGGGGGGAACCTCAACTCTCTGTATGAAAGGAAGTTGTGGTGACGTGGGAGCCAGTCTTCTCCAATGTGCAGTGAGAGGACCAGAGGAAATGATCTGAAGCTGAGACAGGGAATATTCATATTTTATATTTGAAAAAAATTGTTCATTGTTAGGGTGGTCAGGCACTGGGATAGGTTGTCCAGGGAGATGCTGCTGTCACCATCATTAGAGGTGTTTAGGAGGTGTCTGGATCTGGCACTGGGTGATGGGTTAGTGGTTTAGGAGTTACAGTGATAATGTTGGGTTAACAGTTGGACTGGATGATCTTGAAGGTCTCTTACAACCTTGACAATTCCATGGTTTTATTATTCTACTGATTATCAAGTTACTTGTACATAATTTCTCATTTAGTTACCAAAGATTTTTACATTATCACTATAAACAAAAAAGAATATTTCTGTTGCTAATTTTAGCTTAAGTAAGATGTATATCCTGACATCTTAAAAACATGAATCAAATTTATTGTATTGAAACCTTGAATCTTTTGAACTCTGTATTCAATATATATTCCCAGAAGCTTGGTTTGACAAGTACCACCAGTCAAATTACTGATGAAGTTCTTGACATTGTTCAATAAAGACTGTTTAACAAAGATTTTATGAAATTTTTAATATTCTACGGAATCTTTTCTACAGGATCCTTTAACTAAACTGATATTCAGCTTTATCCATCTGGGCTGGACTCTGTAAAAAGTTCTTGGTATTAGAATGGAAGAAAGGAAGAAACCTAAATAACATCTTGCATATCATCATCTGTAACTAATATTTTAAAATTTCTGCAGAGATATTGATGTAAAGATAATCAGAACTTTATGAACACAGGAAGTACCAACAGTAGGATTAAGAAGAGAGAAACAGGTAAGGTAGAAAGGCTAATTTAGCTGAAGTGATATAGGATAGATATTGAACTGTAGCCTTAGCTTTTTAATTATGTAATGAGACAGATGAGGTCAGGTTCAAGGTCAGGTTGTACAGAGCTCTAAGTAACCTGATCTAGTTGATGATGTCCCTGCAAATTGCAGCGGGGTTGGACTATATGACCTTTAAAGGTCCCTTCTAACGTAAACCATGCTATGATTCTATGTACAATAATATGATGGGTAGACAATAATGTGGACCAAATCCATTATGAATCTGATAAAGAGAAGTATATTATCCTACTCAGATATATTTATTAATTAAATGAAATGAAAGTCAATGTTTTCTGTTGTTTTATGCTTTCTACTGCATTGTATTTGGGGCTTTTTTTTTATATATAATTGATAATCATTAGTATACTTCCAGAGTGAAAATTATTAATTTTTCTTTTCCATTTCAAGACTTTATTTATATTATTTATATCTTGAAATAAGAATAGAGACTTCTTGCACAAATTAGTTATCAGGTCTTGTGTTGGTTTTGGGGAGAGGAGGCAATGCAAAAATGCTGAGGTTCACTGCAAGACTTTTTTTCAAAAACTAATCAGCAGGGTGCAAAGGGAGGGAGGGGTTATCATCTATACCACTGAGACATAGCAGATTGATGTTACATACATATTTGGTGCTTCAGGCCTGATGGGCTTCTCACGTTATAGCTGCTGTGTTCAAATGGGAACACAAATGGGTCTCAGGCAGAATATGCTACAATCACTAAATGATCTCAACTCCCAAGTGTCCCAAACAAAACTGGTGTAATCTCACTGCCGCTTATAACAAGCCTTTTCTGGCATTAAGCCAACTGGTTTACTATAATTCATAGATGACACAGCCAGCCTGTACAGGTGGTTGGCTGGTGCAAGTAACTTTATAATGTTATTCAGGTCCACACCAGCCCAAATTTAAGAAAACAAAGACCTACTCACCTCTTCCTTTCTCTTCGCACCAACAGGAAAACTTTAGCAGTACCAAGAAGCCAATCCTGTATTTCAGATAAAAAGAAGCTGATAGTAGTAGAAGCGTAGCCTCCTGCTGTTCCCTGTAACATGGGAAAATCAAGGATTTGCTGAAGGAGAAGAAGCTTGCTTTGAAAATACACAGATGAGACCATGATGATTTAACAGTTCAGGGCACTGAAGTTCCCTTTTTTTTTTTTTCTTCGAGAAACTACAGAAAAACTGAAGTTGTAAGAGATCAGGCTCAACAAAATCATCCTAGAAAGCAGAAGAGGCCACCTCCTGGAAACATAATTTCTTTTCCGGTGTCTACACAGCACAAGAACCATGTAGATATACTGAATTGTGTTAGACACATGATATTTTAGCATTATTCTAACATAGTTCCTTGAAAACAGCTATTTTTTCTCCTTGGACCCAAATAGTTCTGCACAAGTTACTGAAGCTAAGTCTGCACAGCATTAGATAACCCTCATCACTGCTGCTGGCCCTATTAATCCTGTATTTCCACCAGTGACTGATGCATTTCCTTCCATGAGCTTATATTCACAATTAAACTGGAAATACTTTTACTTTTTCACAAGGAACTAAACAGGATAATCAGATTTTACTAAAATAAATCACTCACAGTTTTTAATGCAAATGCATGGGTAACATCAAAGACACTGAAAAGCTTCTGAAAGAAATAATAATAAAACAGCGGATCAGTCTCACGAGTTTTAGCCGGCAACTCTTCCCCAGCCAGAGGGCCTGTTCTATTAAAAAATGGCAAGTACACAGTAGCAGAAAAAGAATAAAGAGAATTTTCAAGAGGTGACTGCCAGATCAACACCACAAGAAGTTACTGAGTTTGATAAAGAAATCAGACTTTGAGGGTGGAGGGACTACAGAGATCCCTGTCCTCCATAATTATCAGAGAAGACAAAATGTGCTACAGGGGTATACAAACCACAGTAGCTTGCAGGCAGAGAAGTGCTGTGGTTGCAGTTTAGGGACAGATCTTCACGTTATGCCCAGAGTTAAGATATTGTAATATCCCAATATGATGAACAAAAAGTCTACCAAAAAAAAAAAAAGAGAAAGGAAGGATAAAAGAGGTAAGATATCAGAAAGCTGCAGGTGAAGACCAAGCCACCAGAGAGGTGCTAAACATTTATGATGATGAGTTCATAACTTGAATTCACAAATATAAGTCAATGCCAGCTGACATTTACTGGTATTTACATGCTTTACTAAGCTTTCTGATCTCAAATTGCAAAACCAGATTCTTTCACACAGCTTGTCTTTCATCTTTTCTAATTTTTTCTTTATTTCTTCTCTCTTATGATTCTCATCTACTCGGTAAACAATACATTTCATAAACCCGAATTTAAAAAATAAGGATAGATCAATACTTTAGAAAAAAAGAAAATAGGTACAAGGAAACTATTAACAGTCAGAAGAACTTTACAAAAAATATAACTAGAAATAGGAAGACATTAACTAAAATTACTGAAATACTTGAAATATGAACACCATTAAATAAACATTTACAGCTAATTTTCTTTACTCTTGCCTATCTCCAGACCAGGCAAATGGTTTGTGTTAATAAGAGCTTCATAAATATGTTGACCATCTAGTACATATGTATTTTAACTCCTAAACTAAAATAGTGGAGTGAATTATTTTTTCATTGATATATTAATGCATTAAATTCCTACTAATGCATTAAATTCCTATTAATGCGTTAAATTCCTACTATTCTATTAGGTACCAGAAAATTTTCCAGAACTTCAGAGGATAGACTTCACATCTGATTTTCCATTACTTGAAGATCATAGAATCCTGACAGACTCACTGTTGAAGTCACAGTACTTCAACATCCTGTAAAATAACAGAGTATGTATTTTGACATTGTACAGCTACACATATATGACATTTTCTAGAAACATTCACAATTTAGGATTGAAAATAGTAACTGAAAGATGGAAAAGACTAAATACACATGTTAATTATCTGTATTTTCACTATATTTTTTTGCTCATCCTTCACAACTACCATGAGCATTGCAGTTGGTTGAGTCTGAAGTGAGAGTATAGTTCATGCAAAGATAGAAAGGACGTCAAACACAGTAGTTCTATAATTTGTAAATGGAAAAAATAAGGTAGAATCAGCCTGTCCAAGGCTAGGGAAAAAGCAGGCTTGCTTCTGAATGGGGCAGGGGATCCAGTGACACAGGACATAGAAAAGTTATCAGTGCAATACCATCTGGTGATCTTTGAACAATCATGATGACTGAGAAAGATACCTGTGGACACGAAGAATACAAATTACACTCTTATCTTCAAGAAGGACAAAAAAGTAGACCCAGAGAACCTTGAGCCTCAATCCCTTGGTAGGTGATGAAGCAAGTAATAATGTAAGCCTCGTGAACAACAAGAAGCTCATCAGGTGTAGCCTTTATCAACCCATCAACAAAAAGACATGCTTGATCTGCTGATCACCATCTATGATGAAATGACTGGCTTAGTAGGTAAGGAGAGAGCAGAGGATATTGAGTACTTTGGCTTCAGAAAGGCTTTTGACACTGTCTCCCATAAGATTCTCATAGAGAAGCTGATGAGGAATGCGCTAAATGGGCAGACAGTGGGACAGATGGAAAACCAACTGAATGAACAAGCCCAGAGAGAGAGTGATTGGTGATCCATGACATAAACTCTAGTTGCAGAGTAGTAACTAGGAATGTACTCCAGGGTTGCATCCTGTTCAATAATGGTCTAAACAATGGGGCAGAGCATAGTCTCAGTAAAAACCACAAAGGTTTGTATTAGGACTAGCAAGTCTTACAGGAATTAGAGTTTAGATACTGGACAGTGAGAGATTGAAAACTTTCTGAGCTGCTGGGCTCAATGCATTGGAATAAGAAGCACAAAATCCACCTGGGGGCCACTTACTAGTGTCATACTCCAGGGATTGATACTGGGCCAAACCTGTTTAACTGCTTCAATAATGACCTGGATGATGGGACAGCCTCTACCCTCAGCAACTGCACAACTGGGAGTAATGTCTGATACACCAGAAAGTCATCTTGCCATTCAGAGGGAACTCAACAAGTGAAGAAATAGGATGACAGGAAATTCATGACGTTCAAAAAACACCAAAGGCTGCACTTGGGTAGGAATAACCTCATGTACCAGGACAGTTTGAGGTTGACCCGCTGCCAAGAAGCTTTGCAGAGAACTAGTAGTGGGTCCTTCCTGACCACAAGCTGATCATGAGCAAACAATGTACCCTTTCAACAAAAGGCTAGAAATACTCTTACCTCCATTAGAAAAGTATTTCCCACAAATCAAGGAAGGTAGTCTTTCCTCTCTACTCAGCACTGATGAGACCACATCAGGAATGCTGGGTCCAGTACTGGGCTCCCCTGTAATGGTCCAATAAAGCTAACATGATCCCAGACATGGGGGTAAAAAACAGGAATGATCTATCAAACATGCAAGTGCTATTTAAGGGTCTCGGGGGCTTACATGCTAATGAGGAGGCGGGGTTATTCCAAACACGGGTTTCCACAATCTATTAGCATTGCCAGTAACAGGGGTGACATAAGGGGAAAAATGATTTTACATTTCTTGGATCCAGTATTTACATTTTGGGGAAAAAGGTCTGATATTTCCAGTAAGCAGGAAATATCACTGGGGAAGAGTGATCAGTTTTACCCCAAAAGAAGGATTTCCACAGGGAGGGAAAAAACAATGGGATATCTGACAGCATCATGCAAAGTTTCTCTACATCCTGCTGGGGGAGATCAGGACAAGTCACACAAATGATGTCAATGGATCTTGTCTGGTGTCTTAGATTTTGTTTTTTCCTCAGCCCCTGTGGCCCAAGGTTTCCTGTTTAATCCTAGCAGTTCCTTTTCTGTTGGTATTGGAATTTTGGACTGCAACACTCCCCAGTCCAGGAGAGACATGGACATACTGGAGAGAGTCCAGCAAAGGACTACAAAGATGACAAAGAGAAGTATCCATCATTCTTATCCATGTGTATAAATAAATAAAAAAATAATAAATATATACATGATGGGAGGGAATGAAGAAGAGAAAGTCAGACTCTTCTTGGTGGTGACAAGACAAATGTCAGTGGACAAAAATTAAAAGAGGAAATTGCATTTAATAGTAAGAAAACACTTTTTCCCCATGGAGGTTTTGGAACACTGGCACAGATTGGTCACAGAAATTGTGGAGTCTCCATCCTTGGAGATATTCAAAATACAACCAGACACAGCAACTAGCTCTAGTTAACCCTGCTTTTAGCAGGACATTAGACTAGATCATACACAAAACTCCCTTCTAACTTCAGTGATTCTGTGATTCAAATGCATAAATACAACATAGTGATTTTCAGAAATAAAAAAATGTTCATGTGACTTAAAAGAAAGCACCAAGAGATGAAGGTGATTTCTACATTGTTGTTACTGAATAATACTCATAAAACATTTTTTTTTATAAATTATTTTAAATCTTAGGAATACTTATTTATATTGTGTTACGACCACTTTCATTTTAGCCCACCAATACTTATTTTCAGTTTTCAGCTTCTTCTGAACTTCAGAAGTAGAGAACTTTCTGCTTATTTCAGACTTGCTGAGGTGGGTGTATACCAGTATTACTAGGGAACTTGATAAAAACAAAGAAATAGTCCTGTGGCTAAAAAAAGATTGTGTGTTTTTTTCTGACAAAAACTCTTATAAGCTTGCCCTGCAGTTAAACTGCTATAGCAAACAGTAATAGTCCA
Organism: Manacus vitellinus; assembly: GCF_001715985.3. Classification (NCBI taxonomy): domain Eukaryota; kingdom Metazoa; phylum Chordata; class Aves; order Passeriformes; family Pipridae; genus Manacus; species Manacus vitellinus. Next base: position 56,409,595 of record NW_021939396.1, on the reverse strand, counting down.
TTCACATCTATTATAAGAGGAGTATCACCTGCAGTTTTATTGACTGCCAGAAAACAGGTCCCATTTTGCGAAACAATAAAAATCAAATTTAGTGTAAAATCTCCCAAGGTTGTAGCCTGTAACCTTATAACATCAGAAACGACAGCAGTAAGCCTTTTTTTTTCCTCCTTTTTCCACTTCAGACTCCAAAAGAAACCAGAGATTATATTCCAGGGCAGGGAATGCTGGAGTCATCGACATATTACCATGCAGAGACACAGTAAAGGTATCAGAAAATGCTTCTTTTCTTAGTAGTCCACACCTCTACCCAACATAGAAAACTACAGCCTGTTAGTCTAACACTCACGGGTAAATTTTAAGGACTAAACAAAATATAAAGCATTAAAAACACAATATAATTTTGGCATGTAATCATGCTTTTCCTAGTCTTTAATGTTTCACCACTTGGGTTCACCTGAAAAATTATGCAAATAAAGTGAAAGAACACATGTGAAGTGCAACTGAAGCCTTCAACTACAAGGTCATTGTATTGGGTTCACATGGCAAAGTTTTGGTAAAGGAGGGTCTACAGAGATGGCTTCTCTAAGAAGCTGCCAGAAGTTTCCCCATGTCAACAGAGTCAGTGCCAGCCAACTCCAAAATGGACCTGCTGCTGGCGAAGGCTGAGCTCATTAGTGATGGTGGTAGTGCCTCTGGGATAACATATTTAAGATGGTAAAAAATAACCAGCCAGAGAAAAGAGGAGTGAGAATAAGTGAGAGAAACAGTCCTGCAGGCACCAAGGTCAGTGAAGAAGGAGGGAGGAGGTGCTCCAGGTACTAGAGCAGAGATTCCCCTACAGCTCATGATGTAGACCATGGTGAGACAGGCTGTCCTCCTGCTGCCCATGGAGGTCCACAGTGGAGCAGAGTTCCATCTGTAACCAGCCCATGGAAGACCCCGGGCCAGAGCAGGTGGATGCCCAAAGGAGGCTGTGACCCCTTGGGAAGTCTGTGCTGGACGAGGCTCCTGCCAGGACCTGTGGACTCATGAAGAGAGGAGCCCACACTAGAACAGGTTTGTGGTAGGACCTGTGACCCCACAGGGGACCCACGCTGGAGCAGTCTGCTCCTGAAGGAGTGCACTCCATGGAAGGGACCCACATAGAATGGATGAAAGGGTCCCGGAGAAGAGTGAAGGTAATGTATTCTCACTACTCTGTCCTCTATACCATTGATAAGGTTCAGATTGGACAATGGGAAGCAGCTCTGTTGTACTAGATCTTCTCTGAATAAGAAGTCATGAGTGAGTCTTCAGAGGTAAAATATTTTATAGGAGGGCAGTGACTTTGAGCTGTGCCTCAAAGCACATTCACTGGAGGAAATGCAAGAACAAAAACTATGATCTTACAAAAAAGGTAGCTTCCTCCATACCCATACGGACCAGGTTCTTTCCCTCAGCACTTGAAAAACAGGTTGGCCATGGGTTATGCAGGGTAACCTGTACTCTGGGAAGTGATTGCATCATTCTTCACTTTTTTGTCAGACACCAAACTCAAATACTCGAATTGCAATCATGCTCCTGTCGTCAGGAATGTTTTCCTGCAGCATCTTCATTAGGACAACTTTAAAAATGCCCCACCTATATTTGCCTTCAAACTCTAGTTTCCACTGAAGGGAAATCCATTGCACAGGTTGGATGAAACCAGGCACTCCTATCAATCTTTCTAGGTAGCCTGACTCAGTTGCCTGATGAGAATATTTGAAAATACATTTACAATACTTATAATAAGTTGTAGAATAAATCTTGGAATGTACCAACACACAAGCTTGTGACATTTGCCAACATTTCCTATTGAAGATATTTTCTCCTGAGAAAAAAGGATTCTGAAACATTTTCAAAAATAGTCTGTACTCAGACACCTCAGTGGCCTAATATTTAACCCCAAAGTTCTCAGTAGCTCCATTCATTTCAATTCTCAGTTATGCTGGTTAGATAAAAGTTCCCTAAAATTAGGAAAAATAAAACATGCAGTAATGCACATAATTAGATTATTCTTCTGATGTCATACATAGCCACTCTTTAAGGAACTTTACAAAATAGGAAATTGCATGCATCATGTAAGAAGGAAAGTTACAATTATAAACAATGGACTGTATTTATATAGGTGATTTACTGCTTTGTGTTTTCAAAGAGACTGAGAGGCTTATCTATGAGGAAAAGGTTATTTAAAAAAAGGAATGCCAACACAGAATCAAATATTTAACCAAAAGTGAAATGTCAATGTGAGGTACACGTATAAATTTGGAAGAGTTTTTACAGATTTCACACTGCTTACTGCAGGATTAGAATGTCTACCTGAAGATATGCACACAAAAAAATTCCTGTGCTTCTGTAAGCAAGCTTTCATTTTCCGTCAGTCCTGACACAAACACATGGGAAGGAACTTCAGGGAAATAAAAATTCAGACTACCTACCTATTCCCCACCAGCCATTCTTCAGCATCCAGTCTTGAAAAAGAATAAGCCTACTTTTCCCTTCCTTAAACTCAATACAGTGTTGGATTCTTAATCAGAAAACTTAGGATGCAGTAGAAGTTTGTATCTGAATTTCCAATTTAATATGGATCAACCACTTGAACATGCAGCTAGGTTCACTTAGTTCAAAGATGCCCATCAGGAGCCATTTCTTGTACCTTTCAGTGCAGGCATTTCACTGCAACTCTCTTGTTAAGCCACAGTAAGAGTTGCAAGGGATCTCAACCAGGCAATCAAATAAAAATAACTTAATACAGAAGATGGACTCACTTGATTCAAGCTGAGGTTAAAGCAGGCTATACAATTTCAGGTTTGTACAATTATCAGTTTGGGCTTTCTTTTTTAGCCCAGCATGAGTTCAGATTTGAGTCTTAGTCAAGTAAATAGCTGCCTCAAACAGGAGCTGAACAAGCTATCTTCATTAAAACTTTGCTCCAGAGAGTTTGAGTGTTTGGGCAAGAAAAAAAAGGAAGAGGGAGAAGTAAATGAGGAGCTCAGACTAAGAGCTCCCTTTCATCTAGGCAATGTAATGTAAATCTTTTCCATTGTGCATTTTAAGACGTAAATTGGATTCAAGTGGATGTCCACCTGTCTTGAACCAGCAGGGATGTCTTCCCATTTTTATCAAAGCATCTCTCTGCCAATTACCGGCTGTTGTGACAGTTGGAGATTTTTCGTGTGTGTGCAGACTTTTACAAATACAAACTCATTAAAATCAGCTCTTCCACCTTCTGATTCCAAGAAAAAACTGTCACTGTGAAAAATATCAAGGGTCAAGTGATCTGTATAGTCTAATTACATCCTAAAAGGCCTAGATGCTTATGCTTATGTCTGAGGAAAAAAAAAAAAGAGTCCTATTTTCTTGGTATTTTCCATTTTCAAAATTTTATTCTTTTTAAGAGGGGAAACCGTTATGTAATACAGAAAGATACTTATATTGTTTACTCATTGCAGACAGTTAGCTCTCTATTCATTAAAGTAAATTTTATTTTGTAGCAGCAAGCTAAAATTTCCTCATTCAATTAATTAAATTCTCTGCCATTCCATAGAAAAAACAGATATTCATTAGAATAAATTACAAAGCTCATATACTGGAATTCACCAAATCATTAAAAAGAGACAACAAGTTCAGACGAAGTTGTTACAATCCCTAAGTTGTTTAAAAACACAAACTATCATTTCACTGATCACAAAAAAAGATATAACTATCATTTGTTTAGCAGTGAGAAGAAAAAATAAAACTTTTTTATTTTTTCCATGCTATGGAATTTTACAGCAGACTGTCTTTAAAAGTTGTACTTTATTTTGAATTTTTTCACAGGTTAAATTATTCCATTGCAAAACCTTGGTATGAGAAACATTCTAGATCATTTTTTTGCTAATGTTTTTTATTAGAAATTACTTCAATTACTAAGCATAGGCACATACGTCTCAACTTTGGCTACTAGGGTGTCAGAGCCAGTTTTCCAATGTGTTTAGCAGATGTCTTCTGTGCATGAGGCAATATTTGATGTACATATATACCATAATATCTATATTTGTTATAGATTTCAGCCGTTGCATTAGGATTTTCTTTCCTCAGAGATAAACCCATTGCCCAATATATTGATTTGCTGTGGATTATATGTACATTTTTGTAGTGTTCAACAATATGGCGAAAATTCCAGAAAGACCACAAGTCACAGTCACCCTTTTGCACTCTTTCAGCAGAAAACTGTTGACGGGCAGGTAAAGGTGCAAATGTTAAGGGAAAGCTGAGGGAGTTTTTGATACTTGGAAGCACCAGAGGTGGAGAGGAAGACCTTTCAAGGTCTAGAATGCCTTGCCCTGGATCAACACCATGATATGTGGTACATACATGTTTATTTGAGGGGACGGTTGATCTAGAAAACCTCCTGAGAAACTACAGGACTTCCCCCATATTTCATTTGGCCTTGCAATTCAAACCATGCAGTACAACACCACAGAATTTTTTGGAAATGGCAAACAACTCAAAAAACATACTTGTCAGAAAAGTATGCCACAGAAGGCGGAGTGGTCTTTTTCCCCTCTTTATCCATGTGTTGCTTACATCTGTGGACTTTTCTGAGGGGGAGGTGAGGAGCTGGCTTGGTTTCAGGATACGTTTTTCTTTTCATTTGGTGGGATGAGGCGTACAAGTTCTCTCAAACATACAAATTTGCTAATAAATTAATAGAAATCACTTATCAATATTGCAGATAATTTTTTGTCAAGATGAAGAGAAAAATCTACCAAGGTGGCACTGCCAAGAATATGTGACACATTTCAGGTTCCCTCCACAACTTGGCCTTCACCACATGCTCCCTTGCCCTATCATCTGTACCTCACTCCTCAGAGCATTTTCTTTCTCTCTCACTATGGACTTCTACTGGAACACAAAATAAAAGGTTCACTGCAAAATGTTAAGCCTGATGAAAAGAAGCCTGTGTGGTCCCAGGAGGAGTCACTGGCAGATGTACCTCTCTATGGGGGAGCAGTGCCACCTGCAGGGTTGGCATGGCTGGATCTGGGAACCAGCCTCAGGAGAGTCAAAGGCAGTGACAGACCAAAGTGGGGGAGCATGCAAATGGGAAAGGAAAAGTATATGAACCAGGAACCAACATTTGTCCATTTCTAAGGAGGTGGACAGCCTAGTTTCTTGGACTGTTGTTGCAGTCTGAAATTTGGATACCAACAGAAAAGGAACTGCTAGGATTAAACAGGAAATCTTGGGCCACAGGGGCTGAGGAAAAAAACCCACCATCTAAGACACCAGTCAAGATCCATTGACATCATTTGTGTGGATTGTCCTGATCTCCCCCAGCAGGATGTAGAGAAACTTTGCATGATGCTATCAGATATCCCATTGTTTTTTCCCTCCCTGTGGAAATCCTTCTTTCAGGGTAAAACTGATCACTCTTCCCCAGTGTAACCCTGCTTACTGGAAATATCAGACCTTTTCCCCCAAAATGTAAATACTGGATCCAAGAAATGTAAAATCATTTTTCCCCTTATGTCACCCCCGTTACTGGCAATGCTAATAGATTGTGGAAAACTCCGTTTGGAATAACCCCGCCTCCTCATTAGCATGTAAGCCCCCGAGACCCTTAAATAGCACTTGCATGTTCAATAAATCATTCCTATTTTTTACCCCCATTTCTGGGATCATGTAGGCTTTATTGGACTGTTACAGACTGTAATCCCATCAACTGCAGCATGCTCATGTGGAGGCCACACCTAAGACAGGACTGTACTGTAAATGAACTCACTCACTACCTGACAGGGAATTACTGGAAGCCCTCATAACATGGGTGGATACATGGTGTCTCATACAGAAGTTAGATAATTTCAAAGTTGCTAAGACGAGAAATAGGCATTTTCCCTCATGTATCACATTTGTTCTCAGATTCATGATCTCTCCTTGAAAAAGCTAAGCTAAAGATAATTAAATGAGATCCATCTGAACTAAGCCTTTCCTTCTACACTAACAAAATAGTTACACAGCTCATCTGCAGTTATATACTGTACTATCTGCATTAGACATTCCCCAATGCCTATATGGTATTATTTTCAGTTATATAAACTCTAGCAGTTATGTCTTTTTCACTATGTCACTCAGAAAAAATGGAAATGTAAACATAAAACCTCTGTAAAAGAGAGATCAAAATAAAGAACAATCACAGATAACTTCAAAATAAGGAAGCCATTTGAAACCAGCTTCCAGAAAGGCTGAGTGAGAAGCTCTAGGGCAGAAAACTGGAGATCAAAGAAAGTTATCCTGAGTACCTTCACATAGTGCTCCAGATCCAGCAAAGCAGTGAGGTATATATTACAGTAGAGGAACGGTAAATTTTAACCATGGACTGAGATTATGTAAAGGAAAGAGAAATCATTGAAAACCTCTTGTTTGAAAAACAGTTGTCAGCACAGGAAAATCAAATTATTTTTCTCATCTGAAACATCCTTATGTTCTCACAGAGCAGATTAAAATTCCATCCACCTCTTCTGACTTTGTATTTCAGCGTTCACTTCCTGTCAGCTCTACAATGTGGTCACATACTGTTATTTTCAAAGTAGAGCAGTACTATGGAAGAATTTTCAAAACAAGATAGATGTCTACAATAGAATAAAAACCAGACAAAAAATACTAACCTCTAAAACTTTTATCTATATATGTGTGTCTGCACTGTACCAATATATATAAATGTATTTTTATATATACATACAGATATGTATACAGATATATGTTGGTATAGTTATATCAATAGAGACATGGATACAGCTATAAATATAGTGATGGCTGTGCATACACATATTTTAAAACACAAAGAATTAAGCATTTCATCACTAAATTCTGCATCTTGAAGAAACTGAAACTGGAAATCATCTTCATGTAGGAATGTCACATATTGGTAAGACACAGGCTGAGAGAGGAGACTGAGCTACATACATAGAAGTGCTCCTCACAGCAATCAGTTGCATTCATGCTGCTGCTACCAGAGCAAGCTGATTAGCTGTATGCAACAGATACTAGGAAGATTTTTCTTTTTAAATTAAATTCTACAAAACAATGAAAAATGTCAGTCCCAGAATATTTTATAGTAACTCAGCTGAGATGCTCTGCCTCTTCCTGTACCTTTCTGGCTAGTGTGCAGAAAACATAGGGTAATATTTTCTCACTTTGAGAGTTCTTTTACCGTTTTGAGAATTAGAATTTGTCAGGCCATTTTAAAACACCAGTCTGTTTATTCTGTTTTCTTTTATTTTTCATTTCTGCTTTCACAGTAGCTAATCCTAAGGGTTACAGTGGAATACACACATCCTTCTAAAGGATAATTATGCTGCCATGAGGTGACTGTGCTTTTATATCCTGCAATATAGACAGTCTTATTTTATCTGCATAAAACTATCCTTAGTTTTCACAAGGAGGATGTTGGAAATTCAAAGATATTCACAGAATAGCCAGAGTTGGAAGGGACCCACAAAGATCACTGAGTCTAACTCTCAAATGAATGGACCATATGGGCATTGAACCCATGACATTGGCATTATTAGCACCATGCCCCAACCAACTGATGTTAGATTTGCTGTTTCCTGGTACAAACTATGGACTTTTTTGACCCAGTTGTAGTTCAGGGCACTTAAAACTCTTGCTGAAAATAAAAGGAGGAGGGAGCAAGAATGACAGCCCATAAATGCTGTGAATGTTCTGAGCAAAGTTTACTGATGGTTAGACAAGACTTCTCCCTTGTAGCACTCTGACTACTGAGCAATCTGTTTGCCACTAGGAGAAAAATCATATTCTTCATCACTACCCACTGCTCCTGTGAGCACAAAGTAAACTTGAGATGAAGGTCAAATCATTAATATCATGCCAAGTCAAATTTGTGCAGCAGCTGCAAAGCAGCTTGAGCCAAGGCATTATAGGAATATCTGAAGATCACTTTTGGAGCTACCAGAATATTCCTTTTTCACACTTCTTTTTTAAACCAGAGGATCACAGCAAAAGTCCTCAGAAAGCCTTTCATTAGTTGTATTGCTGACAGGCAGAATAAGCTTGGACTTTAGGAGTCTAAAAAATCCTATGTGGAAGAATCAAAGTTCTTTATTTTAGTCTTTTCTGACATTTTTTCTGGTAAATGGTTGTTAAAAAATTGATTTTTTAAGGTCATTCACTGTTGCTTCTTACCTTTCTTCTTAAGCTTTCAGTAATATACTATCTTTTTTTAATTTATCCCACTTAATCAAGTATGCTGCCAAATTTATCCATTCATGAGTGGGGCTTTTTTTCCTGTATATGTTACTGGACCAGTGCTGGCACTTAACTATGACAACCTTCTGTATATAGAAAGCCATGCAGTAGTAGGATAGAGTGAAAAAAGGGCACAATGTCCAAACAGTAAAGGCATTGGGTTTTTGACATGACAGCTGAAAAATTTATACAGAGAAACTGCAGTTTACTTTTCTAAAAAGAGTGAAAGGCTGAGTCAGCCATTAAAGAATCTGAGGATCTGGCATTAAGGGAGCCTTTTGTTTTTGAAACCATAAGATTAGAGCACTGTGCCTCTCCTTTTAGCAGAAAAGAGCCAAAACATGAAGCGACCCTTCCAACCATCTGCACAGCATCTTTGCCTAGAAAAAGAAAATACAGCAACTCACTAACTAAAATTCTTGGAACAAAAATGAAAAATTGTTTTAAAAGAATAAAAGGCAAATGTAAACTGTTACATAATTTTGGGTGGAAGGATCCTCTTTAGGTTTCCTGGTCTCTCTTTCAACTGAAACTCAATATTAAACTGAGCTGCTCAAGGTCTTGGTAATAAACTGCCTTGCTCAAATGCAAAAAATTCTAGTAGATGCAGACAAGATAAATGTGGAAGATCATACGCAATATAACTATCTTTCATGCTGAAAGCATTTCTGATGTGCTCAATTTGTCAAGACATTGGCTACATAGCAGAACTACAGAAAACAGGCAACAGAATTTCTATAATTCACGTTACTGTAGCACCTTCTGATCTTCTTCATGGGACATTCTAAGCACAAACATAATATGAAAGCTTAATTTCTGTCCCACAGAAACCAGCATCTGCATATAAGATAAGACACAGCAGATCAATATGGACAGATTATGGAACAACAGTGAGTCTCAGTCAATATGACATGCACAAATCACAGCAGATGGGAGTTTGACCTGTTGGCAATTTTTTTTTTAGTCATCAGTGCGTCTTAAACCTGTTACAAGAGATTTGAGCAAGGAAAGTGCTTTGCACAGGTTTGTAAAGTGCCCTCTTACAGACATTACAACAAGGTTATTCTTTCAAGGACTCCAGAAATCCTTGGAGAATATAATCTCTTTCTCTCTAAACATAATTCCCAAACAATAAAAAAAAAAAGTAGTGATGTACTGCCTATTCTAGAATCTGAGTTCTTTACCTAAGAGTATACGTAGACCCTCTTACATCTTCTCTACTGTCCAAAACATCTTCTAAAACTAATCTAAAAGATCTTTCTTGTTTCAATACATATTTGCCTATACTAGTACAAAAAGAGCTTCCCTGTACCAGCTGGTCTGTAGTCAGGACTATTTTGAGAGGGAAGCAGGTAAGTGATGGATGGGATGGTCTCAAATTTAGAAGTGTTGAGAAACCTTGTCCTTTTATAAATCATGAAGTCACCTCTGAATACCCTAATTTTGTAAGAAAAAAATATTGTCACTAACTGGAAAAGAGAAAAATAAAATTTTTTCTTAGTTTTGCACTAACAATGAGTGGTAATCACAGCTTTGAGGTTTCAGAAGAACTTTCAATAGAAGTTATGCTCAGCAATACAGTTTCTGAAAGGATCATTCTAGAGAGCTGTGGTTAACAATCCGCGTTTCCCACACCTTCTGTCTTGATTTTTAGAGTGCTCAGGGATCAGAAGGATCTCTGGGCAGTGGGCTCTTCTGAAAATTAAACTGCCTGGTTGAGATTCCTATAAGAACAAGGAATTTGTTACAGAACCTGTGTCACCACCACTGAGGGATTCTCAGCATTCCTAGTTGCTGGCTCAAATGTACCATAACAGCTACATATACAAACCAGATGAGAGTTGTAGCAAAGTGTCATTTCTAGGAAAACAAGGTGACAAGAATGAAGAGTACTGGGTTCTTATCTTCTCAAGCCGTATATCTAAATATAACCAATAGCAATCTTCTAAAAAAATGATACATACATTGTGTGTGCGTATATACATATATATATATATATATATGTAAAAAACCCCATCCTGATGTACTGGATTCAGTTTAAAGTACAATACTACTATAAAAATATGAACCCATTGAAAAAAGTCTAACAGCAATGTCTGGAAAGCATTTCTTTCAGGAAACAGTAACTTTGAAATTTTTCAGGTTTGTTGAGGGAAGCAGAAAGTAAGCTTGTGACAACATTCTTGAATTCTTAATAAAGTAACTGCAAAGAAAGGAAAAGAATTATTCTCCATATCTGGAAAGGACAGAACAAGTTAATTTCAGTTGCAAGTAAGGAAAGAAAAGAATGTCATAGCTTTTTAAAGTCACAAATAATGATTTTTTGCAATTAGTTAGTGATGGCAAACTGAATTTTCTGACACTGAAGGTCCAAGAACAGCTTAGACACATCAGAAATGGGTTAGCTATAGTTAATCCTGCCTAAGAGTGGTCAGATGGATTGTAAGACTTTTTAAGGTCACCTCAGGCCTTAGAATCCTGTGATTTTGATTGTTATTTTGAGTCAGTTTCAGGCATAAATTTTTGGTTACTAAGAGTTACTTTCCTGCGTCTGACCTAACTTCCAATTAAAATTGATCTTTGAGTAGTCCAAAGATATTTTCCGCTGTCAATCACACATCTCAGCATGACCACAATTTTACCTTTAAGAAACATCATATCATGCTGAATTCTACATTTAGTTCCTGTCCTACTTTCAAAGTTGGTACAGTGCTTGTTCCTTACAGTTTTCTATTTCTGCAGGTTAAGGTTACATTGATTTAAATTCAAAATTTGAGGTTGGAGTTCTTTCATGACAGAACTAAAACCCATTGGTTTACCAGCTTGCTTCCAAGTAAAGTTCTCAATTTGTATTTCCCTGCAGTAACAGCATTGTTTTAAAACATTCAATAAGGATTTTAACAAACTGCAGTCATTACTTGCTAAAAGACGTTTTGTACATGACATTACTAGAGACACTCTTCTGATGAAAGAAATACCACTACTGACTCAAACATTACTCTTGATTGCTTTTTCACTTTATGTAAGAACAAGTTTGGAGGGTGTGGTGGGGGGAAACAGTTTTCCCCCTGAAGTTATAACATGGTAAAACCCCAGGGGGTGGTGGCCCTTGAAGTTTTGAAGTTTTACCCAATGAGCGCTTCTGCAAAATATAAACATATCACACTCAGAACGGAAGAGAAGGTAGTTGCAGTTTGGTGGTAGAAGAAGTGGTCATGTTGTGATAGCCACAAGGAGCGAGGGCATGAGCCCTCGGGGGGGGCCTGCCCCCCCCCCCAGCCCCGGCTGGGGCTTCAGGGACTAGGAACAGTGTTAAGCTGGACTATGTATCTGTAGGTATAAACCAGGGGATGTTTCTCCACAGTGAGCAGAAGCAAGAGATACTGAAAGCAGCGGCAGACCAGCACTGACCAGAGAAACCGTGGCTGAGAGCCAAAAGGTAAGAAAGCAGCAAACAGCATACAAACAAAGAAGACACAGAGTTGTCTGAGAGAGCCAAGTACGAGAGCCAGCAACAGCAGAGAGAGCAGAACTAGCTCTACAGAGACAGAGTTGGGGTAAGAACTGAAACCAAAAAAAAAAAACACAAACTCCTTGGAGACCCCTCACGTCCTAGAAAGGAGGGGTCAAGTGCAGGATGCACTACAGAGAGGAGATGGAAAGCTCCAAGAAGAATGCGGAGGGTGACCTTGTCCCCCCCCCCCCCCCACTGCTTGAGACAGAGCACAGAGCTCTGCAAAGGGGACTTGAATGCCCTGAAGATACAGACTGTCACGAAGACCCCCGTGCTTCGTGGTATGACGTGGTGACGCGACCGTTGTCTGGGTGAACGCAGCCCACAGAAGAGAAGACCCTCGCTTTAGACAATGGGCCACGAGGGCTTGGATACCCCTCGTGAGTACTGGCAGAGATCCAGTCACAGCTGCTGCATGCATGAGAAGAAAAAGCCTGCTGCCTTAGAATCTGCTGCTCTGAGAGTAGAAAAGGATCTTTTCCTTCTTCCCTCCTGGACTTTTATTTGGAGGGGAGAAGAGATTTGATCCATTGTAAATACTTATGTCATGGTAGAGATAGTTAAGATTGTATATAATGTATTGTAGTATTTATTTGTACAGTCGTTGTAATATATATTCCCTTTCCCCCATTTTGAGTCTCTTGTGGTTGTCTGGAAAAAACCATCTCACATTGGGTTGAGATGTGGGAGGGGGCTTAGACTAGGGAATTGGATTTTTGGGGCTCTCAAACCATGACAGAGGGTTTTATGGAAGTTTGACTTGAGGACTTGCAGGAACTGAGAGTTTGCTTAGACTAAAAGTGACTAATAGTTCCCTTGAAATATGAGGGAATCATGTGGCTCCTCCATAGCCCCTATTTACCACCAGCCCCAGTCTCCCTGGCACCTTCTGACTAACAGGGCCTTTGAAACTACATTGTGTTTCAGGAAGAGATGAGAGTGTTGAGTCCTTGAGGTTCTCTATAGTTGAAAGTTGCCACTATAAGTGGCAAGTCCTGCAGTTTTTGTCAGGAAGTGCAACTAACATGATATTTCTGGACCAAGTCAGATAGTTCTGGTGCAGAGAACCAATTTGTGCTGGTGTCATGCAAAGAAGGGTTGTTTTAAAAGGTCTTCCTCCAAGGAGCCATGACTTCGACATGCGTTTTAACTGGGTTCAAGAAACTACACCTGCTGAAAACTTATTTCAGAGTTATTTGGAAACTCAACAGACAGTTTTGATTGAATACATTCTTTAAGGTTTCATTTAAGGCTGGTGGAAGTATCTTTCTGGTTGAAAGATGCAGCATCTGAATCATACCTTACACAGAGGAACCCCAGTTGAAATCTCATCTCCACTAGAGAGAGGGAAATGCAGAGGTGTCCATGTTATGAAGCACTCTGAAATAAAATGTTTTCAGTTCCTGCTGCTGACCTTCTTTCACTGTATTCACACAATTGGTGTTTTAATTTTGCAGGAAATTAGACCCTTGAGAGGTCCACTTAATTAGAAGACATAAAATTGACTGAATTATGCTATCATTTCTTTTTTAGGAGAAAGCTTTAGTTAATTGAGAATTAACTCAATTGGGGAGAAATGTAAAGCCATGTTTGACACCAATGCATAGACCTAGAACTAGGTTTAAAATCAGATCTTTTTCGTAAGCCACAAGGTTCTATTGCAATAAAAAGGTAACCTATTACAGTTAATGTAGAACTGGTATAATTTTTATATAATATATAAAGTAAACAAACTCGATGGGCTAATATAGCAAACAGTTTGGAATTAATTTGGTAAATTCTGAGAATATGAATACATAAGTAAAATAAGAGAAAAAGGTAGGTATTGGTGCTTCTTTGGAACTTTTTTCTGGGGACTAGCTTCAAAAACTTTCTCTGCCATTTGCCAACCATGTAAACAAGGGGTTTAATGCTCTGTATTTTTACATCTCTGTATTGTATCTGAAGTAAATTGATTCCAAGGACATGAAGGCAGAAAAATTAAATTCTTAGAGCTGCATGGAATATTTTGCATGAAATAAATAAAAAGGTTATTTCAGAAAGATAAAGCATTTGTAAATCCAATTCAAAACAAAGTAAACTAAACCAATGTTTGTGGTTTGTTTTGCTTTATTTCCTGTTTGGCAACCAGATGGAGTTATTTGCACAGGACAATCTGGTGACAGTAACTCTCCATAGTCACATCAAAGCAAAATCCAAATTAAAAATCCCATTCTGTTCTAGGATGTCCACAATCATTCTTTGCATCACAGTGCCTGAAATAATCCAGCTAGGCAGTATAGCATGGGAAAATGAAGGTATTCGTGATAAGGAGAAACGTAAATCTTTTTTTTCTTTTTTACAGTTGCCTGTGAGTGATCAGCTGAGAAGTCTAGCTTTACTTGGTGGAGAGTCAAATACCAGATAACACCTAGACGTGAGATGTACTCCTTCACGACACCACCAGCTGAATTATAACAATTTTCATTTGCCTAAAAATCAGATGTTTTGGAAAAGGAATCCAGAAACAACTTTTTTTTCGCTTTAGGTTTGCATTTTATGTCTTCTGCCCTACTTTTGATAGCTTTTTTATTCTCCTTCTGCCTGAGTATCTATGCTTAATTCTGATACAAAAAGCATTCAGTGAGAAACTGAAGCTATTTTCAATGGAGTTCTTACCTGTCTTTTAATCTGCAGTGCTAGACAAAATTTAGAGTCCTCTAGAAAATTTAAATTCAAAAGAGAAATTGGTGTTAGATACTGAATGCAACAGCATTTGGATTTCCCCCTCCCACACCTCAGAAAATTACAATAGCCTGTCTTCTGAAATATAGCAGACATCAGTCTACATGAGACTGTTTTCTTGCTCACAGCTATGAGCTTCTTTTAGTCTCTGTCAATCAAAAGTAACGAGGAGTGATAACTGACATATTTTGGGATGCCCTTCTGTTTCAATGTTTTCATGTACTGGTTTTCCCAGCTTGGCCCACTCTTCTCTAGCAGTACCTGTCAGAGTCACACTGTCAAGAGCCTTCTATTCCTGAGCAAACTGATATTTCCCCTTCATTTTTGGGAAGATGGGAAGGAAGTACTTGATGGACTATTACAGCTATATTAAGTGAAGACTGGTACTTAATCCCCCAAATTCTGCACTGGCCAATAGTAAACTAGCTGTGGGAAATTTTCTCTCTGCAATAACAGTTCCCATATTGATCACACATTTTGGGTGTTATGGCCCAGCCCATCTGATCCCATCTCCCAAGAGAAATTGATACTTACTTCCTATGGAGAAGTTCAAACAGCACCTGAAATACTGGGAACAGTTTAGCTGCCTACATTGGTGCCCTGATTGCCAATACCACTCTGGGTATCCAGAGAAAGGCTAAACCAGCCATTGTACCACCACCCTTACATGGTGCAACTGGACTGCATTGGTTGCCCAGTGAATTCTTCTGGGAAGAAAAGTACACCTAGCACTAGTAGAACAAACTATCAATTGTCTTGAGGAAGAAGAACTATGAAACAAATCCCCATCCAAAACACAGCCACCAAAGCCCCACCCTACCACGGACTCTCATATAATAACCAAAAGTGCACTCACGTCACTGACATTACTCCAAACGGGACAGAGGCTGTGGAAAGCAGCATTGCAGAGGTCCCTCACTCACTGCATAGCTAATTGAGTGAGTGGCCAGTTTGCAGAAGCCACAGCTACACAGACAGTGTTAGAGGGGAATGAAGGGGAAAAAGTGACCTATAGGCCATATCTATACCTACTCCTGAATGGCAGCCACAAGACTCTGTGGGAATGCATAAAACAATGGAAAACAGCAAAAGTGGAAACACTAGGATGAACACATCAGGTCAGCTGAGTTATGTCAATGGGTAGTCACCAGACACATTGAACACCCATGTGAGTTCACCATGTGTATGCACCCATCCCAAATAACAGAGCCACAGGAGAAAAGCACAACACAAAGTCAGTCAGTGTGTCAAGGGAAACAGTGCAGCCAGTATGGATTTTGTGCAGGAAAACCCTGACTTGTTGGCCTTCTGGAGTTCTCTGCGTATATTAAAAAGGCATGTGGCTAAAAAAAAATTCATCAGACACTTCATAGAGATTTTAAAAAGAATTTTATTATTAAAGAAAACAGTTGGCACAGGATTGGAGGGGAGAAAAAATCTTTCACATCTTAATATGAATCAAAACACAAGGCTTAATGAACACTTTTCAGGATCAAGAGGAGTCAGCAGTCAAGTTCCCCAGGGACTCATGCCGATTATAGCTTCATTCAGCTTCTTTATCAACGATCTGAAGAAACCACTGTACTGTGAAATCTGTGAGCCTGCAGCCAATTCCACTCTTCCAGGTGGCCAAAAGACAAGTCATTGGCCCAGAATGCCAAAAAGTCTTGACAAATTTGTAAGTGGGTAAAAAGGTGGTAGATGAGTTAACAGAAAAAGCTACAATAAGAAAAAACTATCTTAAAGTGTGCATGCACAGTGCTGCACTTATAAAAACTTGGTTATAATTAGGAAGGATTTTAGATTCATCACTTGCAGTTCTCTGATATCATTGTACTGCAATAGCCCAAACAAGCCAATCAGATGTTAGACATCAACAGAAAGGTGTTCAGAGCAGGACATCACTGGGCCATTTTAAGAAATTTTGACATGCCCACACTGGGATTGCTATGCCTAGTTCTGCTGTCTGCATCTGAGGAAGGAGATAGAGATAGAGGAGGTGCAGAGAAGAGCAACACATACACAGTTGTAGTAGAGACTAACTGTTCTAGCTTCATTTTCATTTCCCCTAATTAATAGAATTATTATCTTATTTTTGACATCTTCCCTTGGTCAGATGAAAGAAACAGAGATTAATGTTAACTGATTTGGATTTTAGACTGTCTAAATACATTGTGGCTTTAAGCATGTACTGTCTGTTTTCAGTACATAAATCTATTCTGATTAAAATTAACTAAGTGTGGTAGAGAAGCCTGAATATCAGTGAAAAAAGGTGGGATTCAGCCTCTTGAGTCAATCAAGTCTGCTTTTTAGGTGCTCTTAAATGTTGTACAACAAATTAAGACTAAATCAGTAATTGTTTTAGACATAAATGTCTACAATTTTTAATTATGCAAACATTTAAATTAAGTAAAATATAAATGCACAGCAGCACAATCTCAACCTATCTTTTAAAAAGTTGGTGTATGACACAGATTTTCAGTTTAATTCATTTTTTATATTTAACTTTCTACTCCAATGTCAGGAGGAAAAAATAATAACAAGAGGTTCATATTTGAGAATGAAAAACTGTTTTAAACTTCCCATCTTTATATTTTCATTTCCCTACAAGCATTAATTTTTCAAGGAATGGGGGTTTGTCTCTTTCCTTATATTTTTCACGTCAAAATTAATTTTGAAAGTTTAACAGAAAAGACCTGTAAATATTTTTTTTCCACAGTTTGCATGCTATAAGGCATTTCCAATTTCCTGATCTTCTAACCCATGCATTCTAATCTAAGTCTGATAAGACTAATGAGAAGATAATAATTGTCACCGCTAGGGGATGCTGATGGCAAACCGACAGAATTGTTTTGCCTGATACCAGTGTCATCTTATTTTCTGCGTAAAAACTTTGAGTTTCAGATTAGAACTTTATCCCAAAAGACAACAGGTCAGATATGTTTGGTCAAATTTTGTTAGTGAAGTCCTGAAGAAAAAATATTTTAAAATATGGTATGTAAATAATGGCCCAGAAGTTTCTTAACTGTGTTAGCACTGTTTCTCATAAATTCAGATTTACATTTATGTAGTCATCTTAAAAAAAAAAAAAAATCTTTCATTAGTTCTAGGATCTGGGTGAGTGGGATGTATAGAGGAGGAAGAAAAACGCAGAAACTGTTTGGGGGGAAATGAAAAATAGAGCTTTATTTCTCCTGGCAATTTTCATTTTGGAAGCTCTTTAATACTAAAATTAGGTCAAAACCAAATCAATGTAACTGAAGGAGACAAAGATAAGATATTGCTTTACTATTAACATGAAAACTGATCCACAAAAATCAAGTGGTAAAATGAATATCAAATATCTCAATACTTTCTGTCTAATCACCAGTGTAGTTTTGTAGTTTGTACATTATTGTGGAGTTCAGGAAAGGATAAATATTTCAAAATGCAATTTTTTGGTGAAAGAGGCCAAGATGACTTTTCTCTGGTTTTACCATTAAGATCTGTTTCTTGGCATTCAAAAGAAAAAAAGTCACCTATATTCCATTTATATTAAAGTATTAGAGTCATTTATCTTTGCTGCTACAATGCTGCTTTCACTTGTAGTTTACAGTCTTTGGAGCCAGTTCCTGAGAAACGCTGACTTGATAGGGGAACTAGCAAGTCCTCACAATTAGGCCAATTTACATGGCTGCTTAAAAAAAGGAGAGAAAAATAACTTTAAACCTCTAACTGTAAGTTCATGCTTTCACCTAGCAAACATGGAAACCATCCACTGAAATCGAATGAACATCATATGTCACAGCAAAAGCAGAGCTCATGGTTAGCTCTCCTGCCTAGTACTGGAATACAGAAAGAAGTAACAGTATAATGAGACAGACAAAAGTGAGATTATTAACAAGACAAAACTGCTTCAAAGTTACGCAAGACACAGCAGTTAGCCAAAGTCCTAATTGTATACAAGCCTATTCAGAGACAGGAAAAGACAGCATCATAGTGGTTTAGGATTTACTGCTTTATACCACACCGAACATGTCATCTACCCTGTTTCACTTGGTACACCACATGCTGAAATGGGAGCAACACCTTCCTGGTGTAGAGAGAGAGTAGTACACCTTCCTGTAGTAGAGAGAGACAGGTAGGATTTACTAGTAACTGACATGAGGGTTATATGAATATATATGATCTGAATTATCTGGGTATGTGGAAGCAGACTAGTTTGGCTGCTCTGGCCATTTTTATTGGGATTTGATAGCAGCAGATGGAATTTACTAAGAAGACTTTTTAAAATATTGAAGTCATTTCTCTTCCCTGCTGCAATAAAGTTTGGATGTGACATTTACAGTCTATAGGTCAGATCCTGAGGGGTACAGTCACACACTTGCAAGAACTTCATATCCGGCCACTTCACTGTATGAAGAAAGAGCCCAGCTCCATAAATCTTGTGAAGCTAAAGTCCCTGTCGGGAGTTCCTTGGCAGCTGCTTTTAAGAATGAAAGGCATTCAAGTTAGGTTGGACTAGTCTTTCTCTTTTGTAGGTTTTGAACTTCCTAAGGAAAGAGAACTTAAATCTCTAAAGCTGTGTCTAAAATATTCCACATTTCTAAAGCTACCATTATATACTAATGTTTGTATCACATTTTTATATACATGTCATATTCATTTAGATTAGCATCAGACTGGTTTTCTTGACAAAAATTCAATGGAACTGATTGAACTGAGCTGTGAGAGACCGGCAGTGTTTGGGAAGTTGCTATTCACAATGTAGTCATCATTTCAGTCTGCTCAAAACAAAGTTATAAAATTTTGAAGACTGCAAGCAGGATTGAAACCAGTAATGAATTTGATATTCTTATATGCAGAAGTATACACAACACATATACACAGTGTGCATCAAAACTAAACATCTAGTCTGTAACTGATATGCTGCATTAATGGGCAAACCATCTGTATTTCTCATAATACTGATAACAAAAAAGTATAACGATACCTTACGTACCTTTTCATGGCTGATGTTTGAGGAAACATAGGTCTTTCACCTTTCTTCCTCTTTTCTTCCAACCTGCCCTTCCCATTCTGCCCCCATTAGGGAGGATTAAAAGAGCTACAAAATGTCTCCTTTATTGCTCAAGGTTTTGGGACCTCTTACCCTGCACAATCCTTTCCATTGCCCAGTCCCACTGTGGGATTTGCAGCCTCCCAGTAGCCCCATACATATGTGCTGTACTTCTGCTCCACCCTGATGCAGGGTTTTCTTAGGAAGGTATAGGAGAGGAGACAAAGGGTCATACAGCCCCACAACTCCCTCCTCCATACTGCTGCTTCAGCAGCAATTGAGTGAGGAAAAGGGAAGAAGGGGATGCTGCACAGAAGCAAAAATAAACATGGCTTTGCAGTGCCGTGTGGAGTAGTACTGATAACATCAACATTAATAATGTTGACACCTCTTCAGTATAGTTTGCATTGGGAACAGTGAAAATACATGCTGAGCATCAACAGAATTATGTAGTTGCATATATCCACACGAGGAAATCCAGAAATTTGAATCACCCTTTTTTTCACATTCCAATAGATTTCCATGTATAAAATTTATGCTCTGTGCACTTCTCTAACACTCTTGAGAAGGTATAGGGGACAACCGTAAAATGAAAAAAGAGAACAAACTCTCCATATGTAGAAGGCCTGATCATAATCATCATTTCTTTTGCTCTGTGTCATAAACAAGTGGGATTCCAAACAGATATCTTTAGCACATTTCTGTTTGTCAATATGTACATAAGCCTGCTAAGGAAGGATGCAATTCACCATCTCTTTAGATTGCTTCTCTTAGACTATCAGTTTTTCCCACTTACATTTCAGTTCAATCTCAGACAGGTAAGTCTGAATTTATCCAACATTCTCTCCATTTTTATTTTTTTTTTTAGTTTGCAGAATGAAATAGAAGCACAAATAATATTATTTCTGTAATCCAATCAAAAGTAAAATAAACCGGACCACTTTTATTCTAGATGCATAACAATTTATTATATAATTGTAATAAATTAAGTAGTAAGTTACCTAATTTTCTTTCCAGGATGCATATCTATGCGAATTGATCTGATTTTTTCTTCTAGGGCTGAGTATATCCATAACAGTGATATGTGAGTGACACAGCAACAAGGATAATTCTCCTTACCTGGTTGGTAGCATATACAGTTCTGGCTATGCTAAATAAACAAATCATCTGGACTTCATCTATTTTTTTAAAACCTTCTATCTCCAAATCAGAGTGAATGTAATTTTCAGAAGAAAATTAGTTCCCTTCAGCTTTCTAAACCTGAAAGACAAACATTTATTTAAAACAAACAAGCAAAGAAAACCCCACAAAACTGAAAAAATCATCCAAACAAAAACACACACCTCCAAAAAACCCCCAAAACCAGCCCAAGAAAATCTTGACTGGGACCTGACTTGTGAGTAATGTGGTATGGGTGGCCCCATTTGGGTTCATACATGTAGACTCTTTCCCCAGTCATGCCTGCGCACTACAGACTCTTCCAGATTTTGAAATTTAATTCATTCTCATAAAAGCAAGGAGTCAATATGTCTGTGTAGCCCCAATTTCAGAAGAACTTTTAGATCCCTCTGATTAGAACTGAGTTTTGTACTTAGTCTTAATAACTGGGAGGCACAATCCTTGATTGTCTGCCAGAACAAGAAAATTAAGACATATCATGAGAAGTTTTCAATTGAAATTATTAATGTGAACTTAATTAAATAATAAGGAACATTTTAGTAATAAATGGATGAAGGGGAAAAAGGGCGCAAAGAATTAAAGATGGAAAGATCATACGTGTGAAACCTAAAGACCCTAACAGAAAGGAAGTGAAAATGAAACAGTGGGAAATTCATACCAGTAATAGCTGCCAGACCTTGCAAACAACACGGGATTTCAGAACAAGATCACTACATCTTACCTCTTTCACTCGAACTACTGTTCATACATGATGGTCTTGCAAGGAGTGCTCTTTGATTTTTGAATCAAAGAACTCTTACCTTGCCTGTCTAAGAGCTTCAGGATACTACACCTAAATTATACTTATTCCAATGCAACTTTCATCCTCTTCCAACTTGCTAAATCTACCCTAAATTCAGGTATCTTATTAAACCATCACATCTGGAGATTTAAGAGAATAAAAGCCACTTGCAGTATGTGAACAGTTTTATTCCTTGTGGCTCTACCTTGCCAGAGGCAGAGAGGCACAGTTATATAAAGAGTGTTCTCAAGTGTGAAACAAAGTCCTCAACCACCAGTTCAAGCTGCATCTAAGCAGCAGTCTCCCACTGTTTTAGTACCATGGCTAAATGTCCACAAAGGACATTCTGAAACTGAAAATTGAGAAAAAGTACAACTGAGGATAAAAAAGGCATAAATTTCTTTCCGATTAAATGCTCTTGAAGTTAATGGAGATTTTTTTCCCATCAGTCAAGGACTGGAAATATTTTCCTAAATATTTTCTTGGTCCTTATTCTTACTAGCTCTTTATAGAGGATAACAAGAAAATATAAAAGTATATCCAATAATGAATTTAACTTGCTTTTGTTTATACAGTTTCTGCAAGAAGTTAATATCTTTGAACATATTCATTTAATTAAACGTATTTATTACTTTAATTTGCTCAACAGAAGCTGGCAAGAATTATTTCATTTAATCTCTAGGCTGCACACCCACACACACTTTGCTGCAAGAATTTTAGATTTAATGTCAGAAATCTGAGATCTTTTTAATTGCAGAGGGTCATGAATATTGTTTCTCCCCTTTAACTGGCTCCCGTCATCAAAGAAGTGTTGAGGGAAGCAGCTGGGACTGTGAATCTCTCAGGAATAGAAAAGCAGTACTAGGGAGTTGTAGTGAATTTATATTTCTGAGTGATTTGGGGGTAGTAAAGACCTTCCTTTTAAGACAGCATGCATACATAGCTACATCCAGAATTTGATTTCTGAAATGGATTTTTTCATTGCACAGTCATGAAAAATTTTGACCTCTACTGTTTAAAGGCTCTGGCACAGGGACCATTTTGCTCTTCTGATCATTCCTTGCACAGATACTGTAATGTCTGTCATTCTCTGAAACATGAATTTTCTTTGTGTTCCTGAATATTGTCTTTAGGCACTTAAAATGTGAATCAATCAATGCTGTTCTACTTCATAGATACATTTTGAGAGGATTTTTTAACATTATTAGAACTTTCTACAATGCAAGTGTTTATGTTCATTTATTAATTAGTTTGACTCTGTCCATACCATGGCATTTTAACAGCCTGTTCTCAAAGCTGTGGTATTACATTATTGGCTGATATTTCTACCAGTTGTAGAAAGCTGGTAGAAATGAATCCTCAGTTAATTTTTAAATACACTTGCTAAAAGCCTTGCTTTATTTGCAATTTAGAAGACAGATTTGCATCTGACAATTAGACAGGTCATGTACCTGTAAATGCCTAATAAACATCCTTATGGCTCCCAGAGGAAGATCCATTATCAAAGAACCTTAAAAAGAACATTCAAAGGGCTCTGTCAGTGACCTAAGGTGGATTTCACCAGACTGTGCTCTGCTTAGTGCTCCTGGGAGGCTGTGCAGTAACCTTGACAGAGAAGCAAAAAATATAAGCAACAATTCCTTTTGTGCCATGGGAAGTAACTATGGCCCATCTGATCAAAGGGAGTCCATAGGACTGCTGCTTCTTACATGACATAACACAGGCAACGAAGGGGTTACATGTCATATTTTTTCCTAGTTGCTGTAAATGCGGTTGGCTAAGGATTCAGGAAATATCTGCTATAGTTCTATGCCAGCACCTGATTGTGAAAATCTGATTAGATTGAATTACAGAATGTATTGTCTGATTTTCATAATAAAACAAAGAAAGGACACACCCTTCTAATCCTATACACACTTCTGGGGCTGTGCTGCATTTCCACACTAAACAGATTTGTAGGTCTTCTACTTTCATTTTCTGCCCTTATTCAGTGAAAATATAAGTTGTACTTAAAAAGCATGTCACCTTATTAAGTATGACTTTAGCTCTAGTGCTATTTTCTTCTAGCCAATCCTAAGGTTATCTACCCCCAAGTTATCATGTTCTTACACATCAGTGCACGATTTACCAACAACAGTGTAAAACATCATTCTCCCAGCCTAGACAACCCACAGCAACCCAAGAACACCTAACTAAAGTTCAGCCTGGTTTTATTTTACCATGCCAATATTAAATATAGCTCAAGAAGAAATCTGAATTTTGTCAGCTATGGGGAAGTCAGAAATAAATTGTGAAAAGACTTTACTTTCTGGTTGCTTTCAGCCTCTCATTCTCTCTTGCATGAGCACAGTTGGAATATGTTTTCACAGACAGGTTTTCTGTTTGGAGTCAGTTACATGTGAATGTATTGCACCAGTCATTGCAGACATGTGTGATGCTCTGGGGAGTTGGGCTACAGTGTAAAAACGGTGCTCTTTGGGACATAAACCTATCAGCTATTTGATGAATATACTGAGCCTGTTAGTCCATCTTGTAGTTTCTGCTGCAAAGTGCCGTGCTATCTCAGTGAAGCTGCTACTTTTGTCCCTCTCATTTGTTTAATGTTTCTTGCTTCCTGTCTCGTAAAGGCAGAGCTGTGTCTGCTGTGATAACACAGATCAAACATCTTTGAGACAATGAAGAAACCTAAATGTGCAATGATTTATTTTCAATATATGTGATTCATAATCAAATAACTAGGAAGTGGCAGGTACAACTGTCAAACTGTAAGATTTGAAGTGTAGTCTGCTTTATGTAAATTGAATACAAATAACAAATGAAGCTGGGAAGCTGCAGCATCCTGGAATAAGTACCACAAAGCCAGTCATTTACAAAAGACAGCAGTAAAAACCATAAATGGGTGGAGACAGGAAGAAAATCCACTGATGTGAACAGAAGAATGATGTGCTTTGGGGCACTGAGGTCATTTCATCAGTTCAACAGGACAGAATCAAACCAGCGTGAGAAACCTTGCAGGAAACTCATCATAACTGTAAAAATAGGAGCTCCTGTAATGAAGACTGATACAGTCCAAATTACATCAGGGAGGGAGGAAAGCAAATGGGATTGGTGTCACCTGTTGTCAGTCAGCTCTACAATAGAATCAATAATTTTATTTTTTATTTTTTTTTCCAATGGACTGCAACTTAAAATAACCATAGAAGGTCTGACAGACTTACAGACAACAGAGCTGTACTCTATGGTCATAATTGCTCGGTTACCATATAATACTCATTTTTAAGGTTCAAATCAAAAACTTACAGGATAAGCAACTTCTAACATTCCATTGCAAAACTTGTAAGGGCACAATGGTTAGAAAGAATCACAGAATGATTCAGACTGGAAGGGACCTCCTGAAGTCATCTTGTTCAACTTTCTGCTTAAAATAAGTCCACTTAAAGCAGGTTGTTCATGTTCTTGCCTAGCTGAATCAATCTCTGAAAAAATGGAGATTCCACAGATGTTTTGGGCAACTTGTTCCAGTGTTTGACCACCCTTATGATTAAAAAAAAATAACCGTTTTTCTCACATAGAATCATATCTTACATAGAATGATATCTTACAATCCTCACATCTAGAAGAAAATTCTCATCTACCAACGTGTGCCTCTCATCTCAAAACCCACGTGTCTTCAAGAGGAGTCTCACTCCATCTTCTCTGCAAGACATCTGCTCCAGATAGCATTAAGAACTCCTTCTCAGTATTTTCTACTCAGAGCTTTCAGCTCACAGCTGGATTTGTTCAAGCCCAGACCTCTCAGCTTTTCCTCATATATCTTGTGCTCCATCCCCTTGAGCATCTCACTGGTGAGCCCAAAATGGACGCAGTACTACAGAATTGATTACACAATCAATTCTTCACTTGGTTTGCTGGCTACAGTCATGCTAATACAGCCCACATGCAAACGGCCTTCTTCAGTGTAAAGACACTGGCTGGCTGATGGTCAATTTGTTGTTCAACACAATTCCCAGGGCCTTTCCTCTAAAGTTGTATTCCAGCTAGTCAGCCCCAAACTGTATTGGTGGACGGCATTATTCCATCCCACATGCAGGACTCCATACCTGGTAATGTTCGACTTCTTGTGGTACCTGCATTTCTCCAGCCCACAAACATCATTCTGAAGAGCAGCTCTGCCTGCTGTCATTTGCTGAGAGCACAGCAAATGTCCTATCTCTGCCTCATCATTCAGTTCATTAAGGCTGTATTACGCAGAATCAGCCTTAGAACTGTCCCCCAAACGACATGACTTGTAAGCAGCTGTCAGATGGACTCTGTCCCATCGATTCCTCTGAGACGAGAATGACAGGCCTAAATGAAAAAACGGGCAATTATGGCTCTTTCACTGGCTGTGACTTGTGAGAGCGGATGATCACATTGGCTGTTTGTAATGCTGACAGCAGCAGACTGTCCCAGGGCAGGAGCTGCTGGACAGTCCTAGTCCCCCGCTGTGTGTGAGGGAATGAATCACCCAAGAATGATGAGAACCACACTAATCATTCATATGATGCCACACTATTCATTCAAAAAAACTAGCCCCAGCTGAAGCAGGGAAGCTTTCTGCAAGCTGTTACCATTTCCCAGCAGAGACCCACTTCTGGGTTACATCATGTAATGCAGCCCTGCAAGTTGCAAGTGTAACCACTTCTGACCAGAGAGCGTGCTGGCAGCATGGTCATTCTCATGGAATTCTAGGGGAGCACTGCTGCGGTAAGACTGATCACAGGAAAAGGGATACATCAGTACCTGAGATACCCACATCCTAGGGGTATGCACAGGGAAAACAACAATGTTTTACATAAAATGGTCTTACAAGACCCTGGACAGAGGCCACCTAAGGAGGAGCTAGACAATGGTCTAGGTGTAACAATTTCATAGTTATGATAAAGTCCTGCACTTTGGAGAGATGTTTGTGAATTGTAACACACTTACTCTTTGTCAAAAATAGTGAAATAAAGGACCAAATAATTCATTGCATGAAGAAGAGGGAATTGTTTTACTACAACAGACCCACAAAACAGGGAATCTGAGTTCTGTCCCCAGTTTTATAGTAGACTTCCTATGTAACATTAATCAAGCCTCTCCTGAACCATATACTCTGTAAAAATCTGTCTAAAAATGCTATCATGACTTTATTGAGAATTCCAGAAAGAGAGAGAAAAATAGAAAATAGGATTACTTCTTTCGTTGCATGTTCCACATTTATTAAATTCTATTTATTCTTATTAGTGAACACTTGTGAGTCTAATGGTATTTGCAAGCGTTTTGACATATTTGGCAGAAAATGCAAAGTGTTACCATTGTTTCTTCAGCAAGTAATGTCAATTCTTTCATAGGGTATTTAGATAGAGGCATTGACAAATCTCCAAACCAACTTCCTCCACACCCCAGCTCTTCCCCTGATGGTGCAGGGCTTACAGTGCTCCCATCAACTAGGCGGATCCTCTCACCAATAATACGATTGAAGCCATCCAACATTTCACTTTGAAAAAGGAAATGCATTTTCCTGAATATGCGCCAGAATCTACTCCACCCCCAACTCTCTGCACTGCTTAGTTACATATAGTTAAATATCATGAAAGCTGCAGAATTAGTGATTCATTACTACTCTATCAGTGCATTTTCAGTGACAATGACTCGCTTTATTGCATTATAAATGAAAGTATGAGAATGGGTGCAGCAGTGAACCGTGTACATAAATGAGCCCATGAATCCTAAGAGATTCTAAAACTTTTGTTTGCACCTGAAAAATAGAGAACCAATAGCTGAAATGAGAAAGGCTGTGTTCTAAATATGAAGTATTCAAAATAATGTGTGGAAGAACCACAGAAAACATGCTTTCTATATATTTGTATCTAAAGATAAATAACTTATCTATGATGACAGCTTTGTAAGCTCTACAAAACTAAATTAGTAGATACAGCAGCTAAGATGAATATCATTATATCCAGGGTAGACCCTGTAAATGGCATACAGCATTGAAGTACTTATACAGATCCATGATAACATCTAGAAAATGAGAGACATAAATGCATCTGTCATAATTCCTCTATGTTAGAAACCTTCCAAAAAAACCTCAGTAAATCTGGAGGAGTTATTCAAAGAAATTATAAGAATAAGTAGCAAAGGAAGTTACCACCATCTCTGAATTTACCTCTCTTGTTTACCTAACAACTAAGCCAGAAGCTTTCTGAAAATATCAATTACTTGTACAACAAGAGTGGTCATTATTCATCAATAATGAATACTATTGATGACTACATTTTATTTCACATCAAACCAAAGTGCCTGTTCATTCTCAATTATTTCAGAATGATGAAAAAAAAAAGAATACTTCCCTAAATATTTAATTGAATGTGCTATTCACCCTATTTTTAAAACAGGACCAAACTAAGTTTCAAAATGAGAAGGTTAAAAATTTCATTTGGAGAAGAATGACAAAAAAATATTTTTATATTCTGAATTTCTTCCCCTCTGCCACAGTGTTTTTCAGATAAAACTGCATGCCAGATTCAAAATTCCTGAAAATACAGCCAGAACTCTTTTACCATCTGGTTTTTGCCCTCTGCTGAGGTAACATCCTTTATGCAAATTTATGTCAGCAAAGATTATATTAAGACATATGCTGAAAAATGTAATAGCTAATTTTTTGGAGATGCAAATCTTTAAAACATTTAGTAGTAAGAGTAAAATTTAAGTTAAAAGAGGTAGGTTGTATTTTGAGGTCTCCATATAAATAGAAAAGGATTAGTATGGCACTATCCATCTGGGGCACTATTGTGAAGTTCCACTGACTGGGTGTTAGGAACATTATGTTATGAGCTGTATATTTCCTCCTATAAGTAAGGTTTCTAAAGAATAATTGCATGGGAGAAAAATAAGAGAGGCTAAAAATAACTTTTTTAGTAAAATATCCTTCAGCTAAGCACACACCAAAAGGTTAGCTGTGTTTATATCTTAGATATATTTTAAATTACAAAAACAAATTCCAGGTTTTTCTACCAATTATTTATGAATTCAGAAAATTTTCTATTGATTGAAAACTATTTTCTCTAGGCTTTCTCACCAGATGCATAAGTATGTCTTGTCTTAAGGCTACGTGATTTAATCAGGAACTGTGTGTAATACGCTTCACAGAAGTAATTAATGCGTGATCAATTTTGTGATTCAAGACTTCAGCTCAGTAATCCATAACACAAGAGAATCTAAAAGAAGGCACTTGTAAATGAATTCTTTGCTTGGAACACACCTGAAATTACCACATTGTTCAGCATCTTTTTTTGTGGAAGAAAGACCAAGAGGGTTCATTTGAATTTTGATGAGCACTTTGTTGTTAATTTTCATGCACAGACATTTTGCTCATGAGTTTAAGACTCAAAAAGTGTCCTGAAGTGTGGGACTGGAGTTTTCTAGTGGTTTAAATTCCTTTAGCTCCCTGGACAAGATCCCGCTTTCAATTATCGGGGCATGGATACAATGAAATTTAATTGATTTTCTCTTTCGTTCAGAAGATACAAGGCTACTACTACCTATTTATGTTTCCGCAGATGTGTCCTCTTCTTCAGTCCGTATGGGATTGGAGGAGTCTGGACACTTCAGGTATTTTTTTCTGGCATCAAGTAATGCCATCATATCACGTGTTTGAAAAATCATAGAATGTCTCTTAGATTCACCTTGGTGCAGTGAAAATCTGCCCATGCTTTTATCTCTGGAAGTAGACATTCTCAGTGATTCAGGCTACAGTTAACACAAATCATCTCAGGACTGAAAGCAGTAACATTTTATGTACATGGCAGTGGACTGCATGAGCTTTGCACAGATCCTGCATTTCTTAACTTCATTTACATTGGTTTGTATTATCTGTGCTTTTCTCTTGGGCACGAAAATCCTCCATTACCCAGAAAACTGAGTGTTAATTACAATTGGTTCTCAAAGGAGATTTGGTTTTCCAGCTCACAGGCACACCAGTGGCAGATCACCACCTTCATCTCCCAGAGCCTTCATCTCCTCTGACCTTTGCATCCCAGGGATCCTAACTAAGCATCAGCATTTTCCCATCCCAAAGCAAATTATAAATTTGGTCTTGTTGCTGCAAATTTTACACATTTAGATCATTTCACAGCTATTACTACTTTCAAGGAAATTGACAGCTGTCATTGTCCCTTAGTAGCACAGACAAGGCCTGAGAGACTCCAAGACTCAGATACCACAGTTTGGAGGCAACTCTGAAAGTGACTGAAAGCAGTAAGTCACTTTGCAGAGTACAGAATACCATTGCAGTTACTAATGTAAAGATAAAGCATGTGGTTTGCTATAGCTGCAAGACTCCTGCTACATAAAGACATTTGCTGTTCTTCTCACGTCACCAATAACAGGAGACAGGTATATGACAGCACTTACCACTGGTTGAGGGGACAGGTAAAAAGAGGTAAAAGGGAGAAAGACCAAAAAATGCAGCCATGTAGGCAATGCTTGAAAGAGGTAGAACTGCAACACTCTTCTTTCTCAGAATTTATCTTCTTTGCTTAGAAAAAAATGTAGTAGCAGCAAACAAAACTAAAATAATTCATAGTCAACTACTTTTTTTCTCATTTTGCAGTTTTCTTACTCTTCCATATTCCCTGTGAACAAAACCTACATAAAACCCCCAAGAAACATTAGTGACAGTCTTTGATGGATGCAGTTATGAATTATAATGAATAATTATGAAGCAGTCTAGATTTGAAGGTTTTATGTACACAATCACTGCAGAATACCAACAAGGTCCTATTTAATTTGATGTTTTCATTAAGGACTTCAGAGAAAGAGAGCATCCCACACAAATGTAGGGTTAGCTAAAGGCCAACGTATGAAAGCATCTGGGGAAAGTGATCCAAAGAGTAAAAATGACATTTCTTTCAAAGAAGGAATGAGAATCAATTCTACTGAGCAAGTCCGATTTGAACCTCATCAAGTCAAACAGCTTTTGTCTTAACTTCATACCCCTCTTTAAAAGACTATGCCAAAGTTCTTATTTTCTTTCTGTTTCTTTCTCCCAGATTTCGATATTTGCATACAGTCCCATTAGGAACATTTTCCCTAAAATTTATAGGGACAATTTAAGAATGAACAGAAATTTATGCTGGATCTTTGACAAACCTTTTCCTTATGATGCAACAAATAGCCAGAATATCAGTCTCACATTTCATTCTGCCAGCACTCAGAGTTGTTAATAATTAAGGGAAGAAGGATAAAGGAGGCAGAGTTAATCTTCTCTTTGATATGAAGTAAGTTTTATTCTGATTTCTCCTTGCACTTAGCAACGGAGACATTGTCTTGTTCAGTCACTTAATCCAGGGACTGGTCCCAGCTACCCTTCATAACACTTTAGGTGTGTCCCCTAAGCCTGTTATTCTACTTCTGCGCACAGGGTATGAAGAACTGACATATTTAATTAAAAAGTTACAAATTCCTCTTTGCCGTCATTTCAGTCAATTTCCTGCCTGATGATAACTCCTCTTTCTTCCACAGCCTATGCAAGTGCAGTAACAAAAATATGTTTTTTAAGATATGTTTGTGAACTTTAAAAAAAAAGATATTTTTCCCCAGAGAGCATGGGTTGTGTTATTGCTGCATCAGCAGGTGCTTACTTCCTATGATCACCAGGCAAGAGGCAGCAGCCACAGGCAGAGTAGCTCCCAAAATCAACAAACAGTTAAGCTGATGGTTAGGATCTGGTCCGTCTGGTTTTAAACTAAGAGCAAAGAATGGAATTGTGATTTAAATCAGAACTAGCAATAAAAATGTGGAAGATCAAAGGGGGATGGGAATAGACTCAAATATCTGGGGACCACTATAATAGCTTTCATTCTAGTGTGTATTGAAAAGTACCAGGTCAGCTGATAACAAGAAAATATATTCTAATCTCATTATTGCTGCTGAATATTGAAGTGGGAATAAACTAGGTAAGCCTGTCTCAACCTTCTCATTTTGTGTCATCTTAACATGTCGAAGACAGAAGAATTAAAGGCTTGTCCTTGAATAAATTACCTCTTCTACACATAAAGAAATGCTGTATAGGTTACTGTCTGTCTCATTTTCTCTTCCAACCATTCTTCATCACAATCACAAATCTATGGCTAATCTATAGATAATTGTCAAATGACATCCTCCATGACTAATTAACTACCAGGGAAGCTAACATTCCCAGAAATAAAATGTTTGATGGGGTGTTTCCCTCTATTTCACATTCAAACAGCCTGTTATAAATTGATGATACCACAGCTGACTTTTCCTTCAAATGCCAAAGCCTTTCCTATGTAATGGAACGTGAATTTTAAGTAGAAAGACATTATCCTTTATGAACCATATCACTGCAAAACCATAAATCACTCTTCTAAATGATTTCTCTGTTACATGAGTAAAATGCTGAACCTATCAATCCCTCTTGCTTTATGAGTCTTGGGACAGCTCAAAGGCGTGAAAGCTGAAAGAGTACATATTAATCCTTCTGAAAACTCAAGACTCAGCTAATGCAAAGAAGCAAGTATGCTTGACACTGCTCATTTGAAACCTACAAAATGAATAACCCAAATGGGGAAGGTCCCACTGTCACATCCTCACAAGGAAGCATAACAAATGGCAATCTAGTGAATATATATCAACAAAATCTGATAATGCTAGTAAAAACATCTATTGTGGACCCATCAGCACAGGAAAGACATGAATCTGTTCAAGTGGGTTCAGAGGAGTTCACAAAAATTATCAGAGGGCTGGAGCACCTCTCCTGTGAAGACAGGCTGAGAGCTGGGGTTGTTCAGCTCAGAGAAGAGAAGGTCCCAGGGAGATTT
Source organism: Manacus vitellinus (assembly GCF_001715985.3). Lineage (NCBI taxonomy): Eukaryota > Metazoa > Chordata > Aves > Passeriformes > Pipridae > Manacus > Manacus vitellinus. The sequence continues at coordinate 56,377,226 of NW_021939396.1, read as the reverse complement.
TACAGCAGCTTTCCAATATCTAAAGGTATAAGAAAGATCAGGACAAACTTTTTAGCAGGGTATGTTGCAATATAACAAGGGGTAAAGGTTTTAAACTGAAGGAAGGTTCATTAAGATTAGATATAAGGAAGATATTTTTTTACAGTGACGGTGGTGAAACACTGGAGCAGGTTTCCAAGAGGGGTGGTGGATGCCCAATTCCTGGAAACATTCAAGGTCAGGGTGGATGGGCTCTGAGCAACCCGATCTAGTTGAAGATGTCCCTGCTCATGACGGGGGGGTGGGACTAGATGGTGTCTAAAGGTGCCTTTCAACCCAATGATGATTCTATGATCCTGTGATCTTCCTTAATATATTTAAATGGATACTCTTGGTTTGCCCTTTCTATTAACTGGTAATTGTACAATGCTGTCAGGCTCTACAGTATTTAGAAAAGATTATTACATCAATATTTTTAAATTGTTAGCATTTTAGCATTGTTACTAAAATTGATTATCCCTTTATTGGACAAGCTGGAGAGTTGGTCTGATTCCAACGGGATGAGGTTCAACAAGGCCAAGTGCTGGGTCTTGCACTTTGGTCACAACAGCCCCATGCAGCACTACAGACTGGGGACAGTCACTGGAGAGCAGCCAGGAAGAAAATGACCTGGGAGTTTGGATTGACAGGAAGCGGAACATGAGCCAGCAGTGTGTCAGGTGGCCAAGAAGGCCAATGGCATCCTGGCCTGGATCAGGAACAGTGTGGCCAGTAGGACCAGGGAAGTGATTCTTCCCCTGTACTCAGCACTGGTGAGGCTACACCTGGAGTACTGTGTCCAGTTCTGGGCCCCTCAGTTCAGGAAGGATATTGAGGTGCTGAAACAGGTCCAGAGAAGAGCAACAAGGCTGGTGAAGGGACTCAAGCACAAGTCCTATGGGGAGAGGTTGAGGGAACTGGGTTTGTTTAACCTGGAGAAGAGGAGGCTCAGGAGAGACCTCATCACTCTCTACAACTACCTGACAGGAGGTTGTAGCCAGGTGGGGGTTGGTCTCTTCTCCTAGGCAGTTATCAGTAAGACATGGTCTTAAGCTGTGCCAGGGGAGGTTTAGGTTGAATATTAGGAAAAAATATTTTACAGAGAGAATAATCAGACATTGGAATGGGCTGCCCAGGGAGGCGGTGGATTCTCCGTCCCTGGAGGTTTTTAAGATAAGACTGGATGCGGCACTTAGTGCCATGGTCTAGTAACCACAGTGGTAGTGGATCAAGGGTTGGACTTGATGATCGCGGAGGTCTTTTCCAACCCAGTTGATTCTATGATTCTATGATTCCAGCCTCAAGGCTTTGGGTCACCTCTTTCACCCAAAAGTGAGAGAAGGAGATGCATACCCCACAGCACCTTTGCCTCACTGGAAAAACCTATTTAAACCTCTTACTTATGTTTCAGAGATACCCCTTGGATATTAGCTACACCAAAACCACGTCAATAGTGGAAACCAGACTTGTAAGCCAGCAGCTATTAATGGTTAGCATACTTTAAACATTTATTTTAAATATGCCCCTACCTTTCTCCAAAGAGCACCCAAGGTTGAGTGAAAGGTTTTGCTTTTAAAAGATATTATCTTTAACATTCTAGTATGTGGAATCAGCATTTGGTCAACTGCCAACCAGCTTCACAAAGCAGTTCCACTGGTGTGTAACTACATCTAGAATTGAAAGAAGCATTATCCTTGTACCTCTTTCCTCAAAGAACCAGAAGAGAGAGTTGACATTTTTTGAATGAGTTTCATTAAGTTTAATAAAATAAATATCTAGATAAATAAATAAAACAATGGCATGCTGCTGAGCAGACATTTCTCTTGGTACACTACAAAAGCTGAATAGAGCACTCCACAGCCATGTAAATTGCAGACATCTGTCAGAAAGTAGCATGTGTGAATAGTTTAATTTCAAATTGGAAGAGTGATACCATGTATCTACTGATCAATAGCAATCTGATAAACTGATGAAGTTATTTCAGCTTCTAAATTACGTAGCAAAAAAAAAATAGACTGTAGAGTGAAATTTTAAAAAACATTGAGTGATATTCTAATGCCTCTGAAGGCAACATGATTTTGATTTCAATGCAAACAGAATGTGAATTCTCTTCATATTGCTTTCTAAGAACACACATCGTGAAGTAATCAATCCAGTTACAAATCTGTTTATCAGATAATTTCTAAAGCATAGTCTCATTTACTGCCTGTACCATCACAAACTTTGAAACCTCTAGTAAGGGACAAGACTATCTCATACTTTTTTGGGTTTCATCTTATTTTTAATGTTCAACAATCTGGAAAAGCTAAAATGATAGATATAATTTTTATACTTTAAAATACAAAAATGAGTGTGCTGTTTATTGATTTTCTTTTCACCTCCACAACTCATCTAGAATAATTATCAATGTACTTAGAGAAATAAGAGTTGACAGAACCTAAGAGACAAGTAAGCCTAGCAAGATGAAGAAAAGAGTAATTTGATATTTAAAGTTCTTAGCAAATTCAGGTCCCCTAAAACAAGTCAATATCTATTAGCCTCAGAATATTACTTTAAAAAAACCCTCACAGACATGAGTAATTTCTTATACTCTCACAACACAGACACAAGCAATTTCTTATACTCTCTGACAAATTAGCGCTTCTGTTTAGTTGGCACAAGCATTTGGATTGATTAATTTCCTAGAAATATCTCCATTACAGTTTGATGTCCATGGCTGAATAAATCTGTCCCTTAAATAGAACATACAGATGAGCTACTATCAATATACACAGAGGCATAATTGTCTCCAAAAAAATCCTGACTAACCACAGCCTCTGAACTCCACAGTGCCCCATCAATATTTGTCAGCTTATATTGGCTTGCTAAAGCATTTGGAGTTTTTTGTAAGAATGTTTGTCATTATATGCATTGCTCCTGATTTTCTAGACAGAAAGGTCAGGTGAAACTGCTTATTTGCATTTACAGTTCAAATTAATTTTAATTGTATTTATACAATGCCAAAGAATAAGAGTATGCTTTGGTCACTGGCCATTAGTTCATTAATACTTTTTTTTCTTTAAGTCAGAATAAGAAATACAGAGCCAGAAGATACTTATTCAGTAATTCAGTTTACAAGGAAAACCAGAAAAAGTTTATTAATTTCCAGAGTTCTGGGAGTCAACTTTTAAGCAATGTGCATTTCATATAATTTAGCAAAAAGTTTAACTTTGGTAGTAACCTACCTGGCCTACATCTCCAGACGGAGTTTCTTGCCCTGAGTCTACTTAACACAAGAGAGATCCTTTGACGTTTAGAAAAAAAAAAACCTCAAACAAACAAACAAAAAACCCCAAACAAACCAAAAATTAAACAAGTACTTTTACTTACATCCAAGTAACTCTCTATTAGTAGAGGCAACAAAGAATGCACTGTATTTTACCACTCAGTATTTTGCTTTCAAGCTATTCATGCACATAGGTGATAACAGAAATTTCCATGTAAAGTAAACATTTGTCTGCATGTTACCATGTTGCTTGAGAGTAATTCACAAGTGCAATCATAGAGCCTTAAATGCTCCTTTGAACTATCCGAATTTCTTCAGCATCCTCTCCCACACAGACATATGAATGTGCAAATCATACATACACAAAAATGGATAGACGGATTGTATTTCAAATAAAAAACTCAGTAGGATTACTGCTTTTAGTAGGTTGGCTACCTGGATAGGATAGGTGATGTCTTTGGAGTCTGCATCCAATCCCTTGCTTACTTCACTCCCTCCCCTTAAATTACTCCCCTCAAAACCTAGTGCTTTGTGTAAAAATTATTTTCCTTTCCCATATGTTTTATCCAGTGGTCTTCTGTTCTTTTCTAGTTGTTCTGCCAAGCTTACTGAAGCTCAGAGAAATTAAACAACTGTGCAAGGTCACATATGTGTCAGTTCAGCCAAAATTAGCAGCAAGATTTAAAAACAGATATATAACTGCATACAAAATAGGGAGAAAAAGGTGAAACTTTATCACTTTAGGGGTTGTTTACTGGGTTTTTTTTGCTACAGGTAAGCTTAGGCAAATCATGGCCCTATCAAGAAGAGGTTCTCTTCTCTCCTTTCTCCTGGTAGATCCTTGATTGTGCCATACAACCACCTTTTTGCATAGAAAGAGCAAGGTTCATAACTGCCCTCCTCTTGTAGCACTTCTGAGGGACAAGCCGTAGAAATGGACAATACTGTATCCAACTTTTAAAAAGGGAAAGGTATAAGTAGCTGCTGGTACCTATATCAAACCCTCTGCTGGACAACAGTGACCCAATATTTGTTATAATCTTTTTTGGAAGCTGAGAGAAAAACAGTATACTCGTTCTTTAAAGTGAAGAAAATTAGCATCTTTTTCTGTCATGATTTTTAAATTTTCTTGCTTTATACCTATAAAGAACTGCAGTTAAGAGAATTGTGCAATGTATACTAAGAAGACAAAGGATTTTATGAGGTAATGAAATATTTTCTGCATTAATATTACTGTGTGCCTAAGAAGAAAAGTAGTACATTTGAAAAAAAAATGCAAGTAGGGTCACTGAGTGAGGCATGGACAACCTTCATTTTCGCTCAAAAGGTGTTAAGATATAGTTCCACAACAAAAAATGCATTACTATTAAGAATATAAGAGGATATAATAATATACTATCTTCCTACTAAAGATAGATGAGATTTTAATAATATATCACCTCTATACATTATATGAAGGATTTTAGTTCTTGTCATCTTCCCAAGCTGCATGCCAACTGCATCATGATTATTTATGTGTGGTTTTAAGTCTAAGGTTTGAAATTTGTCAAAGGTCTGCAGAGGAGAAAAAAATTGTGCTCATCCTTAATTTCTTTTGTATTTCCCCTGCTCTGTAAAATAGCTCATGTTTAAAATGAAACAGTGGCTATCGCCTTCTATCAAAAGCATAAGCATCTGTTCCCAACAGATTCCTACAGAAAGGAAAGGATTTTGGTTGATTACCACATTTTCACAATATCTGCCCTCTCAAACTAGAATTTGAGATTAAAAAAAAAAAGTAATAAAAATTACTTCTTTTACGATATAAAAGATACCAGTTTTTTCTTCTTGTAATAGTATTGACAAGCTGAGATCCAAATATGGAACATTTTCAGTTTTAGCCTTGAAAGGGAATAGGTGATGCAAAGGCATTTATGGTTCTATACGCATGAGGCCCCAGATTTTCTTACACCTCCCAGTGCTTCACATTTTTCAAATATCCTTTTAGAGTTCGGAAATCACTCATTATGCACTTACTACTTTTAATTACTTCCCACCACTTAAAAAAAATCTTTGGTCAAAATCCCTGGTGGTTTTCAGTTTCTCTCCTCGAGAAAAAAAAAACAACTTACAGTATTTGACATGCCCTTCAGCATTAGTACTTTTGGAATAAAATACATCTTCCCTTTGTTCGTTATCAAAATCTATTTATATATTTCCATTGGGAAATATCTGAGACTCATAAAGCAATGAGGAAAAGCACTAATCCATTCATTAGCTGAGTATTTGATCTTTTCCAAGACTATTCAGGACAGAAAAATTAGACTTCGTTATTTTTCTCCTAAAGCAATATAATCTTTAAGAGAAATGTAAGAACCAAAACCCACAAAGCTGGTTTCTGATAGATCTTTGAAAACATAAGTCTCTGAAAAAATCTATAGAAGCAAGTTGCAAAATGCCTCGGAGAATAAACAGATATACAGGCATCAAATTATGAAGCTTAGACATTAGGTACATGGGTATTATGATCAAATTCAGCCAAACACAGAGAAAAAAAAAAAGGACAAAATCCCTGTAATGTAGCGTTAATCTTTACCCAAGATGTCTCCAACCCCCCAGTAGTATTTCTTCTCTTTTTTACTTGCATATAAAAATCGAAGGATGAAAGATGTTTTCCTCCTTCCCCTCCTCCCTTTTTTTCTTCATTTCCCCCTAGCTATTTCATCACCTCAGCAACTTAAAACAAACAAACCAACCTCCAATACAAGAATTAAAATCCAACATGAAATAAATACATCAGTATGTTACCAATCAATTATAATGATAAGCAGGTAAAATTTTCTTCTGATACAAACTGATACGCAGATATTTCTAATATTTTCTATGCAGTTAAATATGCTTATGAAGCACTGCTTTGACAAACACAGGAGAAAGAACATAATTTCTGATTTGCTCTTGTTCTTCTTATGTGCTGAAATATTTATACTACACAGACTCTGTGTTGGTTCAAATAAAATGTCTCTCTCGGATATATTTTTCAAAGCTTTCAGTGTTTGAATCTGAAGCAGATCTTGAATTAATTTTAACACTGGCTTTGCACTAAAAAAAGTACAGAAGAGGTTCATGAAAAATATGTTAGATGCTCCAGCTGGGAACAATCCTTTGCCTCCAAAATGACAAATTATTCACTGCTCTGTTTAATGTTTCACTAAAAAAAAAAAAAAAGTAACACTTTCCACAACAATGAAGTAGGTATTCATCCTTAAAATTCCTACTGACCCCAGAACACAGAAACAAGAATTCTTAGACAGGATTTCAAAATTTACAATTTCTCACCCAGTGTTAAAATATATAAGTATAAACAGAGTCAGATTAAATACCCTCACAGTTCAATATTCTGTTTGTTCAGTTAGAACCCAACCCTGGAAAAGATGATGAGCACAGTAAAAGCATAAACAATCTGCCCAGACACCCTCCTAACCATCCAGCACTATCTTTGCATTTAGCAGAACCACAACAAGTATTTCTAACATATGAACTTACTGTGTTCTTAGTACCTAAAAGATCCCATGAAAAGGAGCTTCCCACCTCAAGACCAACTGTGTGAAGCATATCCTTTCTTTTGAACCTCTTCCTCCTACTTTTCCTTTTTCCCCCTTAGATCTATTTTTGGGAGATACAATGACAGGAATCATAGATCCCAGTTCACACTCAGTTCATTAGCCACCTGAAAAAATTTCATTGCCCTTGGCCAGCAGCCTGGGGCAACAGTGGGCTGGTTGTGGTGATCCTGCAGGTTAGAACTCAGGGCAGGTAAAATGTGATTAGTAGCATCAGCTGTAAATGGAACCTCATTTCTCTGACATATTATTCTTGTTATGACAACTCTTGAGAATGCTTGTCTTAAATCATTAAGACCCTTAAGCATTAACACCTGCATGGAAGATTCCTACAGAGACTTCTAGAAACAAATACTTCATCTGTTCTCTCTAACTGTAGGATAACTTCCTTCAGCTTGCCAAGCAACAACCATTACCACTGCTGAAACTAGACAAGGATTTAACCCAGAGGCCTTGCCTGGAGCATCTTCATGGGGCTGTACGAGCACTGGAGCAGCTGACAAGATGTACAACACTGGTCAAATGATGTTTTCATTGTTGCTTCCTCTTCTCTCCCACATAAAGGGATAGAAGTTATCTTTGAGTCACATGGCAGGTTTTAATATGAATATCCCACACAGCAAGCCATGTCAGAGATGCTGCAAGGGCAGCTGGGGAAAATTACACCAAAACAAGTGATTAAAGTGACAGGAGATTGAGCTGTAAATGATCAGGCAGGGTAAAGTGTGGGGAGGAGAAGTGTCAGAACTAAGAGTCAAAGTGATGAAGAGCACCGCCAGCTCTACACGCTGGTATGCCCTCAGGTAGGCAGGTAGATAGGTAAGCATGTGAAGAAGTGTCAGCATCGTAAGGCATAGTTTTCTTCCTTTTTTTTTAATAAAATCATTATTTAAAACATTGCTAATCTTCAAGTAGATTTCCTTGCACTTAAAATATGTATTTTATGACAGAAAATAAAAATACATCACAGTACAATCTCTGTTTTAAAAGAAAATTATAAACTCCTTTCATCAAATTTGTCTTCTAGAAGCTCAAAGCTATTATTTTTGTAGCTATTTTTCCTTGCATTGCACTGTACATCACATATTCTACGCTACCAAGTATTGACAGTTTTACAAGAACAATAACCTTCCAATGACTGAACACATCACCTAAAGTTTAAAAAGCAAATTTATATGAAACTAAGCAGTTTCCTAACTCAGTCTGTGTAAAATGGAACTTTAACACTACTGGAGAAGCAGAGATGACAAAATTGGAAAAAATTCTACCTCTCCCTCCACAAAAAACCCTCTTAGATCCCACCACAAGTTTAATTCTGATACATTATAAGTAAATTTGTACAAAGTAACTAAGTAATTTGAGTACCAGCTAGGAGGCATGATATCTAAAAATCAGTCTCTGCTGATTAAAATTGTAACTAGTTCCTAGAAGGATAAATAATTCACTGAAAAGTTACTTGAAGCAAATTTTTATGTATGTTGTATGCCTTTCTCAGACTCATTAAAATTGTTTCTATATTTTCGTAATATATCACTTTCAAATGACACCATCATTTGTGTATTAAATAACTACACCCTAGGACAGATTCTTATCTTTAGCACTGATCTGTTTGGACATAATATATGCCACTGAACTAGATTAGCTGTACTTGAACAAATCTCAAGTGTTGATTATTTTGTTGCAGTTCCTTCACAATCCTTTTACATTTACAGTTGTGCAAGAAGGATTTGGGATTTTGGGGTGGCTGGAGGCAGGGATTACTTCATTTTCTTAGGACAGACATTTTCTGTCATTGAACTATGCTGTTAGCTGATCTTAAGAAGTTTCCAACTCATGTCACCAGTACATTAGGACATCAGTGAAAGTAATACTTAGTATGTATTACAGCTGGAAAACCTCTTACTGTATAAGAATAAAGCAATATAATAAATTCATACATTATTGAATTTTTAGAGACAGAAAGTAGTCTTTAATGATTACAACAGCAATTACTGTTTCTGAAACGAATCTTTCAATCTAACATTCTGCTTCTTGACTATCCAAAGGAAATTGTCCCAAAATTAATTAAACCTGAAAATTTATTGAGGTCAATGTTAATTTAAAGATTTGACAGTGCCTTTTTTTTTTAAATGTAAGGAAATGCTTTCCAAAATTTAAATAAATTTTTTTCCTAAATACTGCTTTTGAAGAAAAGTTAATGATCTAATTATGGGAGGCCATGGCTTTTATTCTAAGCAATAAATTATCTTCATAAGAAACCTGGATATACAGTAAATCAAGTACCAAAAGATGACAGTAAGGTTATCTTCACTTTCATTATTACATTAACGCACAGAAGTACATGATTCTTTGATGAACCATCTTAACTGTTAACTGGTATGAAGTTAACTATGTCAATATTAAATTTCATGTAACTGCCTGTTACCAGATAAAAAAATTTCTCACTGAAAATACAGCAATAGTAACAATTTCTATGCTTTTATAATTTTTTTTAATTTGGATTCATCCACTGAAACTGAAAAGACAAATTAAGAGAAAGAAAACTTAAGGGGAAGTTAGAAAACTTGAAACTGGTCAGTGATTGTCACAAATGACTGACAAAAAGGAACAAGTCTGCCATGGACCTGCACTTTGGTATCGTTTACCTTCACCATAGTGTAGAAAGACAGGAGTCTCTCAGAACACTGCATTTCAAAACTTCATGCTCATGAGAACTACAGAGTATCTTTGAATTTGTTGCACCATAAAGTTTTGAAACTGAGACATTTAGAGATTTCAGCATCGTGAGACTGACTGAAAACACTGCTTGCATAAAACAGTTTAGGTAGCTTTTCCATTATCACAAAATGAGACTGTTTAAACCAGAAACAGTTTTGCTTCAGACAAGATCAGGTTTAAGGAAGGTTAGAACATTCAAACATTTGTTTATTTTCTTCTTGGAGTGATACAGGGTAGACAATCAGGGAAGAAAGGTGTTCTGGAAGAAAATAAAGTATGCTTTTCAGTGGAAACCTGAGTTTGGAGTAGTGGATACACCAAATAAATTCCAACCAGAAACTGAACAAGACAGCTGCTGTTTCCTGATGGAAGTAGAAAGCTGGGGCAGAGGAAAAAGGGAGATATTTTGTGGGAAACCAACACTGCCAAAAATCTCTTCAGTTTGAGAAAGTGGTGTTTTCCTTTCTTTCTTAGCTTAAAGGAGTATAACTGAAAAGACATGTGAATTAAGAAACAGATATGATTATGATCACATGATGATAGATGCCCTAGTGGTTTCACGCAGAAGTCTGGAAAACACATTTGAATTACTTTCTCCATCTGTATAAGCAATATTTCCTATTTAAATAGCTGAAACCAACAGGGGATGCTTTTAAAAACTGCTCTTCTTACTGCAGCAGGCTCAGTGAGAAACACCCCATCACAGGGACAACAAAACTGGATTGCAGCTTAAAAGTCCTGTAAATTAAAGTTAAGAAAATTAGACAAATGTTGAGCAGACGAAGACATAACGTAACATTTACCATCACACACAGTTGCTCCAAAGTTTTACAAAATTGTCTTATTTTTGCTACAGTTCCTTTCAGCAGATGATGAGTCTTCCCTCAGCCCATAACTACCCAAATAGCCCTTGAGCTGTCAGTGTCAGGAGCAGCCCGGGCTCTGTAACACATACGTCCTTTATGTGCATCTAAACTTACTCATTGTCACCCACCAAAAATGAAACACATCACACGTATCTTTCCTTCTTCATTTTGTGCATGCAAACATTCCTTTATTTTTAAGCTTCTTTCATGAGGGCTGGTACCGTGCCTACCCAAACCCTCAGCAGTACCATCTCCAAAGTTTGCACTTGAACAGATTCAGGATACGGACCTGTTGGAGCAAGTCCAGTGGAGGGCCACCAAGATGATTAGAGGGCTGAAGCATCTCTCCTACAAGGAAAGTTTAAGAGAATTGGGATTTTTCAGCCTGGAGAAGGCTTCAGGGTGACCTAATTGTGGCCTTCCAGTACCTGAAGGGAGCCTCCAAGAAAGATGGAGAGGGACTTTTTACAAGGGCATGTAGTGACAGGACAAAGAGGAATGGCTTTAAACTGAGAGTAGGTTTAGATCAGCTATTAGGAAGAAATTCTTCACTGTGAGGGTGGTGAGGCACTGACACAGATTGCCCAGAGCAGTTGTGGATGCTTCATCCCTGGGATTGTTCAAGGCAAAGTTGAGAGGCTCTGAGTAACCCAGTCTAGTGAAAGGTGGCCCTGCCCCTGGCAGGGGGGTTGGAACTAGATGACCCTTAAGGTCCCTTCAAACCCAAGCCATTCTATGATTCTATCAGTTTGGACTGAGAATCTGATCTGAGGCAGACCACCACCTATTTCTCGGTCATTCCTTAAAACCTAACAAATGACCATTGTTGCCACTCCCTACAATATCCTATTCCTGCTTTACACGGTGTTGACAGGAAAGGATAGTTATTACCTTAACAGAATAAACAAAGAAGCACATATTGATGTTGCAAGAGATGATAAAATCCTTAGCTGAACCTTAGCCTTTAAAAAGGAAAAAAAAAAATAAAATTACAGACTGCAAACAAATTGTACGTGCTGGAAGAAAGTGATAGAACATTGTTTCCTAAATATTATGGACCTCCACTGGATCTTACAGCTTTGTAAGTTTTGAGGTCTTGTCTTAATTGCAGAGGATGACAATTCAGCTCTCCACTGCTGAGCCCTACCTTGGTACCTATCTCGGTATTATCAGAAATACAGCAAGCTTTCTGTGTCAGGCAGTGCCTTAGTCTTTCTCTTCCACCCACAACTAAAAAGATGATTGAGTGTAAGGTAGAAATAATTAGTGTTGTAGGTATCTTGACTATAAACATTTCAGCCCTGCCTGGATCATGCTAATTTTACAGGTGGCTGAAAAATTAATTCTTACTCACCTTTCACTACTTACCATGGAACCATCTTAGGGTGAGCTTATTCTTCACCAAATTTCTGGAGTGAATAGAACAAACAAAGAGAAGAACATCAAGCTGACCCAGTAACACAACTCCTGCAAGATCCCCTGTGCACTAGGGGAACAACCACCCAACATACTGAGCATAAAGCAATACCAGCCCCAGCAGTAGGAAACAAGAGAATGTAATTTTCTCTAAAACAGCAAAAACTATGAATTATTTCTGATTACTGTTTAAGGACTTAAGTTACAGGATACATAGAAAAGTACATCATTGTGGACAATATGAACACTAGTGACTTCCTACCAGGGCTAGGTTTTTAGTTTGGTTGTTTTAAAAAATGAAACCAAACAGCCTCCCTGCCCACCACTCAGTTATAACCAACACCTAAGGAGCTGATGGTATTTACTTGAACTTGAGTAGTGAGTCCAAGTCCCAAACACATGAACAATTGTGCATTTCTTTTACAACATAGAAACTGTTTATCTTGGATCTTCTGGTTTATTTGTGTGACTTCCCAGGGTTTAAAATTTCACTCCCTTTTTAAAGTGAATCTAAGACAGCATCAAGAGAACATCTGAAGATCAATACCATACATAACTTTCTCTTTGTGAGCTAAATAAGAACTATTTGCTTGCTTAGAAGGCAAGAGATACTATGATACCTTTGAGGTACATCTGGATGACGTAGAGGCTTTTGTTACGAATTCTGTGCATTTTTAATGGAAAAAAAGCCCACGTAAAATTATCAGAAAGTTAGCTTACAGTACTTATGCAGACCTTTCAAAAATCATATTCCAGTTAAGTCCTGGCAAATTTTTTTTGTTTTCTTTGAAAAGCAGAAATTAAAATAATTGGTATACAAAAATATTTTGAAAGTCAACAAGCAAAGTTTAAAAAATATATAGTTTAAACTGTAACCATTAAAATTTAAATGTTTGAGTCAGATGCCCAAATTTTACAATGTCTCTCAGGGTTTTTTTTATTTTAGAACATCACTGAAGTATAGAACACTCCACAAATCATTTTGTGAATGAAATTTTTATTTACACACTGTATCCAGAAGCAGATACATAAATCCTTATACAATTATTTTTCAAAAATGTGCAAGAAATTACTATAATTTTGTTTACAAACCAAAACACATTAAAATCAATGGACTTTGGATAATTCACTCTGTGGTGTGCTTAGTACAAATAGTGCACACCAGGTCTGAAACAGAGAAAAGTGTAAACTACAGCAATCTGGATTGCAAGTATTAACTTCATGGCACTCCATCATCACTATAAAAATTCTTTAACCCAACAGGTATTCATAAAAAGTTCTTTTAGAATTTTTTCTTATCTGTGTAGAATTTAGAACACTTTCCAGATACAATAATGCCATACTTTTCATATTATGACCTATCATCTGGGGCATTTTTATTTATAAAGAATGCCTATAATTTTTATTCTTTGAAGTCATTGAAAGATTTTATGAAATTAAATTGGCAATCATTAATGTATCCATAGCTTAGCTCAGAATTTGAAAGTTCAGTAATAGAGAAATGCTTCTCATCAGAATCATAGCCCATATATTGCTGGTATGCTGTTTTAAATTTATAATTCCAGTATTCACATAGATGAAATGCATCAAAACAAAAACTGCACAGATTTTCCTTAGCCCAGCAGTCAATATTCGCAGAAAGAAATCGGCTTTAACAAAATGCAAAGTCAGCTCATCTGAGAACAGTGAGTTTAATTAATAATTGCATTTCTGATCCTTCTGACAGAATTACATTTTGATAAAAAGATGGCATTCACTATGTCAACAGCAGGATAAGTGCTATATCCTTCAAACAGATCAAAGAATACACATTACTTTCAGTTGTTTATAACACTGGCTTACAAAACAAACAAACAAATAAAAAAAAAACCACAGAGGAAATTGTGCAAATTTATTATTTCCAAATACATGTGGTTTAACTCTTCTAATTGGTAAAACAGACAATGCTATCAATAATGTCAATCCTTTCAGATGCTCAAAAAGTTTTATTTCATAGTTTCATTTTTAAAAATATTTTTCCACAATTCAATCATAAAAAGCATACTTTTTGAACCCTTAAACTGTTGTGCTGAATAAATAGCCATATTTCTACTCTATAAGGATCACAGTCAGTTAGCTTTTATTCCTAGTGTATCTACTTCCAAAGTTCCCCAAAATATTCTCAATCATTTTCCTTTTATTTGTCAAGGACACTTTGTTCCTCTAATTTTCATGAAGCAGAAGTCAACACAATTTTTGTGGTTATTCTGACTACTTCTAAATGGACTCATAACTAAATGTTACTGTGTTTCTTTTATATTAATCTTTATTATAGGAAATTGTAAGTATCTTTAATGTTTTCGAAGTATTTTTTCTGGGTTCCTTCTCCTGGCTGGCCAGTTACCTCGGCATGAAAAAATACAGTGAGGTTCTGATTAAAGAAACCTGAAAAATAAGTATTTGTGTCTACTTACTACTGATTTAAAGTATTTTGAGCTTTGTAGAAATATCAGCGTCATTTTTTTATTCAGAAGCAAAGTGCTATGTGGTTCTCACATCCTATAGCTCAGCCACTTTAAAGTGTTCCTTTTGTGGTAGCTTTATAGGGGGGTGGGGAAATGACAAAGTTAACTTGACCTCATTAAGTTCACAGATGAAGAACAAGCAAGGAAGGCAACTCAGAAACTGGATAGTTGAAACAGTTTAAAGAAAAAAAAGCATCAACATTTATGAGTGAACAAACGGAAACTTATAAAGGTATGAGCAAGAATTTTAACATGTGTGTTCTTGCACATCTTTCAATTCAGCAGTAAGACCAGGATATTACAGCTTCAAATATTTAAGTTTCAATGCAATGACTGCTAAATTAATGCATGTGGCACAGTATAAACATATGTTTAATGCATTCAATAGTGGTATTAAATGGCAAAGAAAATATTTAATATACTATAATCTTTCAAAGATTCCGTAGAATGCATAGGCCCTCTAGTATGGGGAAAGAATTTTTAAAGTGAAGAAAATGCCAGAGGCTTTCTTCCAAAAGAATCCATAAAAATTATTTTCTTTTTCCTCCTCACAGACAGAATCAGAACACTGTACCATACAATAGGTTATTGTGCCTTTTTGAATAAATTTAGTGATCCTGATTCAGAGGAGGGGGGGACGGGGCATGACTGGATAGGGGGAGAAGTCAGTAGAGATAAAAAAAGAAAACAGAATTCACACTTTCATAGATATATCTCCATGGCAGAGCCAACAAATTACATGTATAGACTGCTCTAGATTATTTCACTTTTTAAGTTTAAAACTTTATCAGACTAAAGAGGAAATCCATATTCTCCCTCCCTTAAAAGCAAAGGCAGTCTTTATCTACCTTTGATTTTCTTTTTTTTTATTTTTTAGTTAAACATTATGGTCAAAAAAATAAATTAAAAAAATATAAATTTCGTCTATCAATTCAGGCAACCCAAGATGTAGTGCTACTGCACCACCTTGCAGCAATGTATTCATTCCTAAAGACTCATTTGAGGGGACCAAAAGGCTAGATTAAATGAGGAGAAGAAAATGACCTAAACAAGAAAGCTATATCCAAGATGAACAGCCTTTTTTTCTAAGGTGATGTTTACTGATTAGCCACTCCTACCAGAGACAGGGAATATGACATTCTAAAGTACAAAACAGGGGGGCAGAGGCAGACAAAGCGAGCCTCCCTCCCAAATTAGCTATGACCCTTTTAACAAATAACTCATAAGAGTGATCGAAACATGGGAGAAAGAGAAAAAAAACCCAATAACTAAAACAAAACAGGAAAATGCCATGGGTTAACCTTGCATGATGAAAATACTACAGTGTAGAACCTGTACTCCCCATTGAAAGTCTTTTTCCCTACAGAAGGTTAGAATAACTGTAAGCTTTTCGAATGCCAGAATTTTTGACAGATGTCACAAACATTTACTTAATTGATTCAATATTTCATATGTCAAAACATATTTCATGACAATAAACTGAACATTTCCTGTGGTCACTGTGTATCCAAACATCTTTTCTCAATGATTTGAAAGATGAGAATAGAGCTTTAGAGATGCATTTTAAGCATCTTCCATACAAAATGTTATCAGTCCATTCCTTCCTCCCCAAAGGATATACAAAAAAAAAGAGAAAATGATCCAAAGGACACTAGTGTATTACTGTAATTTCTGAAGTGAAAAAAAATGCAGAAAAATGAAAAAGAATAAAATTTCAAGTAGCTTGAATATAAATAAGGTAGAAATCATCCTATTAAAAGTTTTATCCCATCCCCAAAATGGCTTATAATTTATGTTCCCACAATAACAATTCCTAGAATCTTCCTACAAATCCAGGAAATTCCACTCCCCTGCTCCCAAGATGAGGCGGGAAGGAAAAGGCCAAAAAGAGGGGACCTGGTAGGTGTTCATTTATTTAACTGATGGCATGATTAGAAAAGGTAATATTTCACAAGATTCCAATATCACAATTTCCTTATAGGTATTATTTATTGACTTTCATCGACTTTTTTTTTAAAGGCCATTTTTAGAGGACAAAACACTGAGACAAGAAGAAGGCTGAATCAACCTTCTTGAACACAGGAGTGTACAGACAATACAAGGCTTAGGAGGAAGGCATTTGTTTTTTTTTCTTAAAGATATGCTGCATAACCATGTTCTTATCACACAGCTCTGTCTATAAATTAGGGCATATCTCTATAGGAATTTTCTAATTAGGACACTAGGAAATAGTTATTACTATAGGTGTAAATTCAGTAATTTAGAATACCAATATCTTCCTTATCCATGATAATTTTTTTCAAGAGGTTGTTTTAAAGGAAAAAAAATTCCATTCGACAAGTTTCATTTGACTTTTACTTATCGTTGAATACACATGAAATGTGCTTTCAATGCATAAAAATCACAGTGGATAGCAGCAAAGGACTTGGGGGAAATTAAGGAGAATTTGATCATTCACATTGTGATTAATCTGCACATTGATGAAAGATAGCTATTTCACACTTCTAAAAATAAACTGAGATCATTCTTTCCAACAAAACAAAAAAGAAAGCCTCCCAAAATACACAAAACCCCCCAAAACAAACATAAATCCAAATGCATTACTTTTCTTTTACACACAAAAATGAAATATTTTTATGGCAGCAAAAGATTTTGATAATAATGAAAGTCTGTAAACTGTAATTCAATCTCTTTTTGTTGTTGTCGTTCCCAAAGTGCAAGATGCAAGATTCCCGTAAGCTTTCAGTAGTGCTTTTCCTGTAAATAATCCTTCATTTTGTTTGGCAAAGGCAGTTTTTGAATCAGGTCTATTCTGGTGTACTGACGTATTACAAAACGACACAGGTACTGCAAAGAGCGCACCTGCATAAACCGAGACACTGGATTTGTCAGTCTCACTGGGTAAGTGGCAGATCCAGGCAGCCGGGATCTCGAATAGCAGAAAGCTCCATTTTCAGAGTCCCTGATTGAATGTTCAATTAAGTCAACTATAGATGTATGTCCCTCCACATCTGGCTGTTCATAAAAACTAAACCTACCATTTGAGTGTTCAATTCTAGTGTGAAGAGTTTTTCCATGGGAACGAAAACTCAAACTTAAAAGATAACGATCATCAGAACTATCGCGAACGAGAAACGAGCCATCAGGCACATTAGCTAATTTTCCCTCTGCCTCCCAACGTGTAATGGGGCCCCAGTACCATCCTTGTTTTGCAAGTTTTTTCAGTTCTTCTGTCAGACTTGTCACAACCATAGGACCACTGTTCTGTACAGAATCATAGACTCTTCCAACTCCTGGGGCAGTGTTAGGATCAAAATTCAAATGGCAGCGCATACTTTCAGCCACATGGGCATCTGTGCCATTTAATCCATTGAAGTTCCTTTGGATTTGATTATTCTGCATTGGAGGTAGCAAAGGTGAGAGTGGAGGGACATCGCTGTGATTAAGCCTTGGGCTTTGCAACATGACTCCTGTGGTACCAATCAACAAACCATTCACCGTCTGGTCCACAAAGATATCCGGTGCAACGACTACATCCTGATCCACTTGGTTCTCGTCTTCATGGAAAGCATTTCCCCCCACTTGAGAAGAAACAGTTGAAACTTCCATGGGTGAGGAACTATCCAGACAGTAACTACGTGATCCTTCCAAAGGATACATTCCCTCATCTAAAGGCACAGTATACTGAATGTAGTCCTGAGGCATTAATCCAATAACTACAGGCACATGTTCATCAATATGAAGATGCAAGTCTCCGTTCTGAGATTCTGTATTTTTTAATGCATTGTTTTGTTCCTGGAACACGTTTTCTGACTGCAACTCATGGAAGTCCTTTCTAACACCATTCAGTGCTGGGCTTGGATTAGAGGAATGGACCAAGGCCTTGACTTTCACTTCCATTTTGATGCAAGTCTCTTCCGAATTTGTAGGTCGAAGGGGCCACGGAGTTGGACTGTAATGGTGATTACGGAGGGAAGTAGATCTCAGAGGTCTTTGAGCTCGCACATCTTTGAAGGTTATTGGAGCAGATGAGGAAGAAAAGGTGTCATCATCTGCAGAGCTTACAGATGGTGTGCTGCCTTTGCCTTTCTGTTTTTGTTTTGCTGAAAGCCTCCTTTTTAATGTACCCATTAAACTTTCACTTTTTGATCTATTTTTGCCTCCTTTTTCATCTTCACTATTGACTTCACAGCTAGCCAAATCTTTACCATAGCAGCTGCCAAACAAGGAGTCATCTTTTCCAAATTCGCTTAAGGATGGTTGCTGAACCACTACAAAGTCACTCTCGTCTTTACTTTTATTTAAGTTAAAGGACTTGCGAATTGTTTTCAGACTAATTTTCTTCATTATGACAAGTTAGCAAATCTGGCTGATCAGCAGTGCTTGTGGTGATATAGCCCTAACACATGCAGAGCAGCTTCTGCTTCATTTATGTGTCTTATCCAGCCTCATTTAACTTCAAGAGCCATTTCCTGGAAACAAATAAAAAACAATTAACTTCAAAGAAATATTTCAAAAGTTATCTATAAGGGTTTCCCCCTCTCTAAACAATACAGCAGTCGCAATACTTAAACAATGGGCATCAAATAAAAGTAAAGAGAGAGAGCTGACTTAGAAACCAATCAGGCTCAAAAAATGAATCTGCTACATCTGCCTTGGAGATTTCCACTTTTTTCTGCTATCAGCAGGATATTTTTTGAAACATACACACATGCTACATCACACTCACAGGCACATATATTTAATCCATGTATACATGTTTTCACGCACAGAAACGCTCCTCTCTTTCCCAAGGCTCCTAAAAAGTCCCCACATAAATAACTACAGAAGATAAAACTACAGGAGATATTCAACAGGATTCCGACAAACTGGTTAAACAGTCATTGGTCCTAAAAACATGGTCTTATAAGTTCATACTTTCTCTACACAAGTTGAGGAATACTCAAAAGGTTACATAATTATAGGAAAACTAATGAAAAAATAGAGGGACATTAACAGCAAAGTAACATATGTTTACAACAAGTCCCCTCCTGAACTTCTTTGAAAGAAAAGTTGATTTCCAAACTGTTTTAGGCATATAAGACCAAGTTACAGGCTCTTATTGCCTAGAACTTTGAGAATTTTTATTCCTCCAGTTCTTCTGCCAAGACCTAGTGGACACAGCTGCTCAAGTCCCAGTCAACTGCTCCCACCTGGCATCTTGCAGAGTCATGTACCCACAAACTTAACCTTTTGGCTTGTGGGTTTTTTTTGTTTCAGGTTTGGCTGTGCTTGGAGGGGAGCTTGGTTTGGTTCTTTTTAATGTTAGCTAGACCTTTCAAAGTAAACAGCTCTGCAGAGAGAAGAACACAGGAAAGAGAAGAGAGAGAAGTTGCCACTGCCACAGAAGTAGGTACTACCAGTAGTAGTAGCCATTATTCCACGTACCTCCAAATACGTGTGATGTTAGCAGCACAAACTGCAGCAGCAAGCCTGGCTCCAATCTAAGCATGGCAAGCTCAATCTTTCAAGAAATCTTCCAACCTTGGTGGACTGAGGGGAAAGTAAAACAGTCCTTATGTACATACTTCCCACTTCTCTCCCATAGCATCACAATACAAGCAACAGAAAAAAACTGTGCAATAAACTGAAATAAGTTTTTCAACTAAACTATATGGTTTTCTTAAATAAGCACTCAAAAATTGCATAAAAACATGTGAGGAGAATGATTACTATAACCAAACAGCAGTCCATTGGCTATTACTCTTGTCCTGTCCAACTTTTGTGGTCCTCAAGTACACAAAGGCTAAAGGATCATATTCAAAGCAAACTAAAAGGCAATGCGAGGCATCTGTGGATTCTGAACTTCAAAATACCCTGAAAAATTTGATGTAAAGCCCTGCTGCTGGAGGTTGGACACTGCTTCATAAAAAGTAAAGCTTGATTTACTTAGATTTGTACCCTAGTCCTATCTGCAAATTCCCTAGACTATCTGCATCTTCCTGTTTCAAAGACCAGTTCTGACTTTGTCATAACCTCTGATATTTCACAAGTCCATCTTTAGAGCATGCTCAGTTCCTCCCATTTCCTTTTCTTAATTACCAAACTAAATAGCACTTTCCTTACTTTCAATGGGGAGAAATTAAAAGGTTTCTGTAAACTGATATACCTCCTATCAGCAAAGAACAAACATACCCAAAAAAATTGTTCCCTAAACAAATAAAAGGCTAAGAACCAATTTCTTGCTATAAAACAAATATTAAAACCTTAAAAAAATAGAACCAGTATTTTATCAGATGTTCAGATTATTTTCTACTTTTAACATGATGCCTGTTGTACCAAGAGTCATGAAACCCTAAGACAACATCTTCCACGTAAATAATTTGAAGTAGATACTGAGATACAGGTATGATTTTTCAAAGGTTAAAACACTACTTTTACTTTCCTACACGTACAGATAAAGGCAGAGTTACATGCCAGTTAAGAGGAGACTCAAAATGTCTTGCTGACCTTCTATTCTTAAACCATTTGGATTTTGCCATCTTACCAATTTACAGTACTCTTTTCATCATAGGTAAGTAAATGAACCTACAAAATGAGTGAAAATTACAACTTCAGGATTCTACGCTGCTCCTAAACCAACAGTGTTGGTTCATTTGATAAATTTAACTGTGCTTTTGTGTATGTAGTACCGGAAGCCTGGGAACCCTCATATCAGCTCCACCTGTGAAATCCACAATGTTCTCCAACTGCTTCTGACTGACACCCACAAGCTGACACTATTTCTACTTTTCCAGAAATGTTCCCCCATCATTGTGGAAACTATATTATACTGTTGGCAATTCCTAAACCCCAAAAAAAAACCAAAACAAAAAACCCCCCAAAAAACCAACCAAACAACAACAAAAAAACCAAACAAAAAACCCACAAAAAAACCAAACAAAAAACCCAAAACAAAACAAAAAAAAACAAACCAACAAAAAAAACCCAAAACAAAAAACAAAACCAAACCAACAAAAAAAAAAAAAAAAAAGATGCACCCAGCCAAAAAAAAACAATGAAGGACAAAAAAGTAAAATCTGTCTTCCAAGCTAGGGAGAAATTAAAAGAGCATTATCACATTGCTGACTAGGGAAAGAAGATGCCCCAAACTGTATGATTCACACATCTTTTGTCATTGATGTGTTTCAAAACAATTAGTTACCTAAAATTTGGCTGAAGGAACATTGTTTTAGCTTTCAGCTTTTCCATAACTAAAACATTAAGCCAGTCACTTGAAAGAACAGGTTTTTATCACGTGCTAGTCTTTCTGTATCAAAATGTGGAGTTTTTTTACAAATGAAAATCCAATATCTAAAAATAATCTCAACAGATCAGTCTCTAAGGCAGCACCCAGAGCAGTCAAAGCTTTTTACTCAGAAAGCAACTACTGAGCCTGTTTGAGCAAAAAAGTGTTTTACGTCTGTCAGCCTACCTTAGTAGCCAATATCTTTATCAAAAAAAATGTGTGACTGTCCAAATGAGACTCTTCCAAGGAAGTCAACTGCCCTTGTCCCTGTGAAGGACTTCAATTTGCCAGAAATCAACTGGAAGCATCATACAGCTGGCACAACCCCAGTCAGAAGATTCCTAAAAAACCTGGATGACAACTTTATGGAACAGGCCCTAAGACAGTTGACTCAGGAAGATGCCCCTTCTTGATCTGCTGCTTGTCAACGAAGAGAATCTTGCAAGCGAAGTGGAGATTGGTGGTTGTCTTGGCCAAAGCGACCACAAAGTGATTGAGTTTAAAATTTCTGTTGACAGGAGGAAAATTGCCAGCAAAACCTCAACTCTGGACATGAGGAGAGCAGATTTCAGGCTGCTCAGGGAACTAGCAAGTAAAGTCTCCCGGGAAGATGTTTTTGCAGCTTTTTGCAGTTTTTAAACATCACCTCCTAAGGGCACAGGAGCAGGCAATCTTTTCCAAAAATGGAAGGTGTATGCCCAATGGAAGCAAGGTCAGGTGACATGGGAAGAATACAGAGATTCTGCTTGCCACTGTAGGGAGAAAATTCGTGCAGCCAAAGCTCAGCTGGAGTTGCAGCTGGCCAGAAATGTGGGGGACAATGAAAAGAGTTTTTTTCAAATACATCAATGGCAATAGGCAGTATAGAAACATCATTGGCCTGTTACAGGGTGAGGATGGCCACTTCCCAACCAGGGACAGAGACAAGGCAGAGGTGTTTAACTCTTTCTTTGCCTCTGTCTTCAACACAGATGATGGACCAAGGGGGTCTCAATGCCCTGAGCTGGAGGACCATGACTGCAAGAATGATCAACTCATAGTCAACACTGAAATTTTGTGAGATCTGCTCCTCCAGCTGGACCCCTACAAATCTATGGGGCCTGATGGGATTTGTCCAAGAATCCTCAAATTGCTAGCTGATGTCATCACAAAACCTGTCTTGATGATTTTTGAGTGGTTTTGGGAATCCAGACAGATCCCAGCTGACTGGAAGCTGGCAAATGTTGTCCCAGTTTTCAAGAACGGAAAGAAGGAGGACCCCAGAAACTACAGGCCTGTCAGTCTCACTTCAGTGCCTGGCAAAGTCATGCAGAAAATTTGTAAATGACTTGGATGCAGGACTTGAAGGGATACTAAATAAGTTTGTTGACTACACCAAATTGGGAGGAGCTGTTGAGTCCCTCAAAGGCAGGGAGGCCCTGCAGAGAGACCTTGATAAATTGGAGAGATGGGCGATCACTAACCCTATGAACTTTAACAAGGGAAAGTGCCGGATTCTGCATCTGGGATGGGCAACCCTGGTTGTGAGTATAGACCAGGGAATGAGAGGTTGGAGACCAGCACTGCAGAAAGGGACCTCGGGGTCCTGGTCAGTGGTAAGTTCAGTATGAGTCAGCAGTGCCCTGGCAGCCAGGAGAGCCAACCATGTCCTAGGGGGCATCAGGCAAAGCATCGCCAGCTGGTCGAGGGGGGAATTGTCCTGCTCTGCTCTGCACTGGGGTAGCCTCACCTTGAATATTGTGTGCAGTTTTGGGTGCCAAAACATAAGAAAGATACTAAGCTCTTAGAGAGCATCCAAAGGAGAGCCACAAGGATGGTGAAGAGTCTGAGGGGGAAGCCTTATGAGGAGTGTCTGATGTCATTTGGTTTGTTCTACCTGAAGAAGGGAAGTTTGAGGAGAGACCTCATTGCAGCCTACAACATCCTCATGAGGGGAAGCTGAGGAGTAGGCAGTGATCTCTTCACTCTCACAACCAATGACAAAGGCCCAAGGAAATGGTATGAAGCAGAGTCGAAGGAGGTTTAAGTTTGGTATCAGGAAAAGGTTTTTCAGCCAGAGGATGGTTGAGCAATGGAACAGGCTCCCCAGAGAAGTCATGACAGCACCAAGCCTGACAGAGTTCAAGAAGCACTTGGACAACGCTCTCAGGCACATGGTGTGATTCTTGGGGTGTCCTGTGTAAGGCCAGGAGTTGGACTTGATGATCTAGATGGGTCCCTTCCAACTCAGTATATTCTATGATACGCGTGACTCATTATTTGTACCCTTGAAAATTCCATATGAGGATATAAGAAAGATTTGATGCTCAAATATAAAGCACATAAACAACATGCATCTATCCAGAGTCCAGTTCATTCACACATGAGAAGTTGATAAAAATCTAGTGAGTGACAGTCCTGGTCAAAGCTCTCCAAAGTAAACTGAATACACCCACCAATGAGAGCAAGTCTCTAAACAAGTCTTCCATATGAGATACACTCTATGATACCTCCTACACACATTTTATCCAAGACAGGAGAAAATAAATACACTCTGAAGTCAAATACCCGAACTGACCCAGATACTCTCCTTTCTTTGCACATACTTAAAGAATATCAGTAATTCTGCATTGCATATCAGTATGTTTAAAAATGCTATATAAACAGCCTTCAGTAGATGATACTCTCACACTTGCAAGTATAGAATTTTCCACAGTCTACATATAAAAGTGCTGAAGCCAAAGAGCCCAGCATGCACCCCTTCCTGGAATACATTAAAATGAACTATACAACTTCTTCACAACCCTCAGCACAGCAACAGTTACATTAGTATTTTGCACAAATTACGGCATCACTGAAGTCTCCCACTGATGTGCTCTTCCAGTGCCATCTGCTGTACAGTGAATTTAGACAGCCTAACAAGCAACACCTCTAAAAATTTTTCTGGCAGGCATTTGCCACTATAAACAGACTGAACTATGCCAATGTACTCCCAAAGCCTTGTGGCTATGTACGCAGAAACACCTGGAACACACAGACTGAAAATGAGAGATTAATCAAATCCAGAAAGAGAATGAGATCTTAACACATAGAATAACAAGGCAGAATGAGATTCTGACTTATGAACTTTCATAAGAAAGTCTGCATCTTGGAATCTTTAATATCATGAAGGTCGACAAAATACAGGCCTTTGGATAAAAACTACCAAATTACTACCCAGCAAACTCCATGCTCCCTTTCTGCATATAAAAATAATGAAAACTAAATTTGTACACCTCATTTTGAAGAACAACATTTATTAATCACACACAAATGTGAAGTTATTAATTAAGATAATTAAGGCTAAGACTTTACTTTACAGGCTGCTTCTCAGAAATCTGAAGAGCAGGTCATCCAATCATATATTAATTATTATGGTGGCCAGCACTGATGTATGAAAAATTATGAAAGTTTTAAAAATATATATATATATATAAATCAGTTTCGGCAAATCTAATTTGAATATTCCAACACTTCAGAGTAGTTTCAGTTTGATGTTACAAAACAGTTTCAGCAGACTGTAACCACATAGCTATCTGGAAACAGTGTTCACAAAAGTACATCAACAAAAAGCTTCACTATATTTATAGGGTTTTTATTAATTTCTTATCTTTTTCACACTTTTAGGTTAGGCATACTCATTTCCTGAGATAAGTGCTATAAACAGTGCTGCCAAAATGCACTACTATAGAAATAAATCAGGATTAACTTTAAAGAGTTGTGACAGAAAACATCGTACTGGAAACATGCAGCCAAATACAACTCATGGCTGAACAAAAAATTGTCCTTAAAATGTTTAATAAAAATACCATCATAAAAATTACTTGGAACTTTTAATCAATGCTATTTCAGATAACCTTCCTAAAATAAATGTTAATCTGCTTACTTATTTCCATAAAGTGAAGTAGTTGAGCATTGAATTTGATTTTTTTGAATCCAGAGATGCATCATTCCTGAAAAGTCTGGTTGTCCCTTAGAAATATATAATCTTTATTCTTACCATATCATAAAACTTACACCATTTACAACTTCAATTTACTATATTTTAATATAATTATTAAGAAAAATAAAAATATCTTGAAAGTAAAAAGGTTTCTGCATTCCCGGGCATGACAAGCACCAGGTTCTCATTGCAATCACATAATGAAGCCTAGTCTAATTATCTGCAGAAGTATGAGGTGTCATTCTCCTGCTGCCCCCAAATTCCCACTGAAATATATTCATGCATTCTTTGGAAGAGCATGTCAAAAACAGCATCTTAATAATACAGATTTCAAGTGATATACTTTGGAAATTCATAAGTGTCTAAATTTTCTCCAAAGTTCATATAATTATTAATATGAATTACTAAGAAGTTGTTCTCCATACCTGTTCCCATCAAATTTACTTCAATACTGAAGCCAGTATCACTAGAAGTTGTCTTCAAACCAGTACAGAAAATACCAAACCAAGATATTTCCTTCTACGTATTTTCAGTTTCAGTCTATATGAGTACAGAAACTACACATAAAATACTCATTATGTGAAGATAGATTCAATATCTATTTCAAACACCATCAGTTTCTGATAGAACATACACACTACATGGCAGCTTTTGGTTTTTTCATTATACATGCCCTTATCATACTGAAGATGGTGAGGTTTTTCCCTTCCCTGAGCTTCAAGTAAATTCCTATGTTGTATTGCATTGAAGAGTCTTTAAATGAAGCAATCTAAATTCCATTACATACTCATATACCTTGAAAACAAAAAAAGGTAGATTGTTTTAGCAGTGGTTTGCTTACTAATGGATGAACACTGTCCTAATATGATTGCAAATTTTATAAAAGCCCTTCTGACTTGCATACCTGCTTTTCTAGTTAGTGAGAAGCTCAGATGTAAACCTTCACATAAAATTGGAACAAGGAAAAAACAGAGGAGAAGCTCATCTGACAGTACATTATACTACATCATTATACTTACATACTTAAAGCCTCCTATTTTTAAGCTAACTAATCAATAACCTTAACACAGAGTAGATGTTATTCACCACATATTTAAATTTTTACCATCTAAGATTTGAACAGTTGAGAAAAGTATGGTCAGCTTCTCTAGAGGCCAATATAATTTAACAGGTTTTACAGTGATAACGATTTAAAACAAACCAACCAACAGCATGTCAGATAGCCATAGAATTTCTCCTATTTTTTTTCCTCTTTTTACAAAGCTTAAAAAGAAAACAGTCCATGGGCACTAATGTTCTAACACAGTATAGAGTAACCCTAATCTGACTAGCAATCTTTAGCAGAGAATAAGCAAAGTACACCTTTGGAAATATGTAGGAAAGGGGGGTAAAATAATAAAAACTTGACACAAAGAAATTATTCTTCACCACCATTAGTGGAATTAAATGTATGCAAAACCAGGAACAGAGCCACTGAAAAAGTCTAAACACCCTAACTGCTTGTCTCTGGCCTGCTGTTGAAAAAGGATGCCTCTTAACATCTGGATTTCCCTGATTTTTTTTTTATTTTTTTCATTTTTTTTTCTTTGAACACTACTTAATCCATGGCTGCTTGCAGTAAGTCCTGCTCTTCTTTCCCATATTTGGCTGCAGGGCAGAATATTTCTATCTGATTGGTAGTTTTCCTCCGGGGAATAACTAAGAGTGTTAAATGGCATCTCTGTTATGGCTCATATGTGTATATACAGTCTTGTAACTACAATAATTTCATCACGACAACAGCTAAAACCAGTTACTAAGAGTAACAGACCTCAGCCAAGGTTACATCTCCCCTATCCAAGGATGAGTGACTGGGGTGCATGTCTACTTCCGAGCTATCGCAGACACCCTAGCCTGGGGTGTGTTAAACTGAAGTCAGCACCAGTTGGTACTGGCTCAAGAATCCATACAGCATCACAAAACCAGAGATGCTGTTGGAGAAGGGAAATTCCAGGGGAGCTGGGTAGATGACAGCCAGCAAGCACTTCAGCCATTCCTGCTAGATCTTTCACAAACTAGGAATCAACAACCAAACAGGTAACCAAGTAGATTGTACTTTTAATACACTTACTAAAAGACGGGCACAAGTACCACTTGTCATCACTTTCTTTTAAGTAGACATATGATAATAAAATATACTACTAATAAATTTTTTCAAGCATGCTGAAAAAATACCAGGAAAAAGAAAGCCATAATTTGGCTCTAAGACCCCGATGAACTCACAGTGAGGAGCAAAGAAGCAAACAAAAATAACCCAGCAGGTCGATGTATGCCAAGTCACTGAAAAAGATAAAAGTGGAACATTTTTGATGAATCAGCTGAGAGAAGTCACTAAAGAAACCTGATGTGTGCATGTGTTTCATTGCAGGGAATCACATCCATTGAGTGCAAATAAACCTTCACTTACAGTGTTCACACAGTTGCGCAGAAGCAGACGAAGAAAGAGAATAATGCTCAGTCAGTCTCTGCTTTCATTTTTTACTATTTTGCAAGACTGTAGTAGCCAGCCTTGCAGCATGCTGTCTATCAGCAAAAATTTAGTTCCATAAGCAAAAATTAGACTTCCTGGGAGGTGATGCATATGACAATTCCATTCTGAGTAAGGGTCCATCCCCCTTCTCCATCCTGACGGACGCTGGATACACCAAAATGTTTCTTCTCCGTTGTCAGGTACAGCGGTACCCTCAGCATGATAACAGGGAGATTTTATGCTTATCCAAGATATTTATGCAATCCTCTTAAACCGTAACACAGTTATTTTAGGAGTCTGAAAAGTTGTAAAACTACAATGCTCTCTCTACAAACTACCATGCATTTAGCAATACGGACCAACATCACGTTCTGTAAAAAGGAAAAAAAATTAAAACACTTTTGCTCTAAGATTTGTGTAAAGCTATTTGTAGAAACCAGTACACAGTTTACAGTAATAAACTGCCTTCGGCAAGGAACAGATTCTGTGCCTACGTATTTGAGAACAAGAAAAGCATTTGAAATTAATATAGTGAAAATGAAAGAAAGAATGGAAAAGACACTCAGTAAAAACAAAAAAAAATTGCACTTCTGTGCTTCTTTCTATAAAGACGTATGCACAAATGTCTAAATCCTGGAACATGTGTTGAAAAGAACATAACCTATTTAATTGTATGGATGCAGGTACCAAAACCCAATTCTGAATGCAGCTTTGTTTGTAAATGCCGATGCATTTCAAAGCATAAGTTTAAAAATGCTGTCCATTCATTCAAAGCATACACCAGAAAGACAGAAATAACAAAACAGACCATTTTCTCAAAGTGATTTTTGTGGTCAGCAATAATCTGACCATTTTTAATATTAGTGACTAACTAATATAATTGTGAGAAAGAGTTTTCCAGTCCTTCCCAAAAAAGGAAAGAAAACACTCGGCAGACATGCAACAGCTAAATATTACCTCTTCACATTGACTTATATTGATTTTGGTTTCACTTTCCAAGTTCAGGCTAGTATTTCTACAGTAAGTAGAAAAACACTGTCCACTGCGTGCAATTTCAAAACACGAACAAAAACCAGCTGAAAAGGGACTGCTGCCAAGAGATATTTTGATGAGGGGAAAATAAAACTGGTACCATGAATGATCTTTCCTACAGTGCTATCAGAACAGATATTCGACGTCTCAGGCCAAACTTCTGTCACTGATCAACTCCACAGTACACAGGGCATGTACCAAACAGGCAGTACAGAAATACACCACTCAGTTAACACGTGTACATGTTGCATTATATGTTCATTTCCTGCATCCAGGGGAAAAATTGCCAGAAAAAGAAGGAAAGACACTGTGAAGGGAAAGAAGAAAATACAGAAAAAGTAAAAGAAAGAGAAACCTTGTACCATATGGTACCATTGTGGGCATGATTATTCTGTGAGGTATTGAAAAACACCTGAAGGACGATGCAGTCATAAGTCAAGCACAGTTTCATGGGGTGAAAGTCCTGCTTGTATAACCTGATTTCCATTTATGACAAGGTAACCCACCTAGCTGATCAAGGGATGCCAGCTGATGTATTTTTTTTTGGATTTCAGCAAAGCTTTTGATACTGTCTCTCACAGTATCCTTCCGGACAAAATGTCCAGCTCACAGCTGGATAAACACATCATGTGGTAGGTGAGCAATTGGCTCATGGATTGAGCACAGAACGTAAGAGTGAATGGGGTAACAACAAATCAGTGACCTGTCACTAGGGGGGGTTCCACAGGGCTCCATCCTGGGTCCTGTGCTCTTGAACATCTTCATAAATGACTTGGACAAAGGACTGGAAGGGATAGTCAGCAAGTTTGTAGATGACACAAAACTGGGAAAAGCCGTTGACTCTGAGGACTGGGCAGTCACCAACCTTATGAAGGTTAACAGGGGAAAGTGCCGGATTCTGCACCTGGAATGGGGCAACCCTGGTTGTATGTATAGACTGGGAAACAAGATGCTGGAAAGCAGTGCCACAGCAAGGGACCTGGGGGTCCTGGTCAATGGCAAGTTGAACATGAGTCAGCAGTGCCCTGGCAGCCAGGAGGGCCAACCGTGTCCTGGGGGGCATCAGGCAAAGCATCGCCAGCTGGTCAAGGGAGGGGACTGTCCTGCTCAGCTCTGCACTGGGGTGGTCTCACCTTGAATATTGTGCAGTTTTGGGCGCTTTCAACATAAGAAGGATATAAAGCTATTTGAAAGCATTCAGTGGAGGGCTATGAAGACAGTGAAGGGCCTTGAGGGGAAGCCATATGAGAAGCAGATGATGTCACTTCGCCTGTTCAGCCTGGAGAAGAGGAAACTCAGGGGAGACCTCACTGCAGTCTACAACTGCCTTGTGAGGGGGAAAAGGAGGGGCAAGCACAATCTCTTCTCTGTGGTGACCAGTGACAAGGACTCAAGGGACTGGCTTGAAGTTGTATCAGGAGAGGCCTAGGTTGGATATTAGAAAAAAGTTCTTCACCCAGAGGGTGGTTGGACAATGGAACAGGCTCCTCAGAGAAGTGGTGACAGCACCAAGCCTGACAGAGTTCAAGAAGCATTTGGAAAATTCTCTCAAGCACATGGTCTGATTCTTGGGGTGTCCTGTGCAGGGCTAGGAATTTGGAGTTTGATGACCTTGTGGGCCCCTTCCGAATCAGAATATTCTGTGGTTCTGTGATTCATATTTCTCCTGAAAACTATAGTTTTACACAGCATCACCATGTCACTATCCTACTAATTTTTAAATACTGCCAGTCCCCCTGAATTACGAGTTGTTAATTTGTTATAGTCATCATGTTTGCTTCTGCCTGTCCCAGTTACCTGACATGAAAATGAAGACAGAGGAAGTAGTTTTTGCACACTATAGCACCAAGCAAGCATGACTGATACTTAAGATGCATGCTTTCCTTAAGGTGCAACATGGGATACTCTCTTCTTGAGCAAAAATGAAAAAACAATGTATCAGGAGAGCTATAAAGTCACATTCACAGGGGAAAAAAACCCAACAAAACCTGACTTTTATTTTAAACACCTCACTAGCCAACTATCTAGCCAACAGGTGGCTTCATAGCCCGTGTTTGTAAAACAGGTATCTTACCAGCAAGTGGTAAACTGATCACCTTCCCACTTACATTTATGTTTATCTGACAGACGAGCAAAACCATATGTAATTGCCCTTTATTCCCATAAAATCCACCTGGCATGAAAGACATAAAAAACAGAGAGGAAAAAAAATTGCACAAATTATCTCAAGGTAATATGATTATTTTCAAAATATCCAAAAAGGAAAAAAAACCCTACCCTTGTAAAGATACCCCAAAAACCTGGTAATTAAATTCTTCAAACAATAATCCAAATTTAGTTATCTAAAATATTCTACTAGAAACGAAAGAAATATTGTTAAAATCTAAAAGACAAATATATTTGACAGATATCTGTCTAACAAATACACAAGCTGAAACTAAAGCAGCTGAAACAAGTTTTCAAAATAGAGACTGGCTTGAAAATTCACTATATAGAAAAAGAGGATTCCATTTTTCTGCTATATCAAGCACAATCATGTACTACAACTGGAGAACCTGTGATTGAAGGAAGATGCATTTTCCTATTTTTCAGCTTTCCTAGAAGGCCTGAACAAATAGCAGTACACTGCAGTCTTACACTTCCTTGTACCTACCATTCTGCCTTGGATCTCAAGACTGACTCTGGCTGCACCTGTGGCTTCAAAGTAGCCTCCTCTGGCATAGTTTCTGACTGAGGCTGAATGACCCTTTAAATTTGTATGACCATGTAGAATCTCTGATATTTTTGCAGCTATCACCCCACCACTTTCACCATGTCATTTTCAATAAGAATAAAAGCTCTCTTTCATTAGAAGATAACACTCTATCCTCTTAATTTAAGCTAAGATGCAGCAATCCTTTATAATGCAGTTAACCCACTACACAAATGGAAGGATTAAATGAACCTATTTATGGTCTGAAGGTCAAGAGCACAGTGTCATGATTAAAGTAAAAGAAAAGTGGAAAGCTATCTCCCACAACATCTGTACAGAGTTCACCCATGGCGAGAAATCTCCAAGCATGCTGAGGAGGAAGAAGCAGCTAATAAAGAGCAATCCTCAGAATCACAGAGAAGAAGGGACTGACCTCTGTTTTGGAACTTTCTTCACTAAATTATCAAAGAGAAATACAATGTATTTGATACACGGATGCCACAAAGATCCCTCCATTCTCCTCCAGACCGTACAAAAAGGTTTAATGTCAATACTTCATAATATTTGCCTTGTATCAAGCTCTTTGGTTGCCCTATAACTGAAAGATTTAATGTTTCAAACCTGCAGACTTCTACCTCTATGGTTTTGCTTTTTTGTGTACATGAAATCAGTTCATACCTTTAATTTCTAGCAGTAGAAAGTTCTGACAGAATACAAACACCAACAAGCAATATTATTCAGCTGTGTACTGTAAAAGAAAAGTAACTTTGTGAAATTCTCATAGATTTCATTCATTCATTCATTTTTTTTTACTAAAGACAGTAACATTTTTCCAAAGTGGCACACATAACATACATATAATTTGAAAGTATATGCATCCATTCTGTAGAATTCATTGAACACAGAAATAGACATTGAGTGAAATACGGAAGTTCTGGGATAAAAAGACATTGGCTACATTTAAATAATAATTACATTTAGTCAATCAAGGTCATTCTAATCCCTGAAATAACAACAACTAGGAAAAATAATGTAATATAGTGTCTCATATAAAGTACAGGTTACTAGTCAAGAAATCAAGTTCCCTAGTCACTTCTCAAAAGTTCAGAGTTAAACTCATATCCAGAGACTATTGTTTGTTTCAGCATTATTTCCTATAGAAACAAAGCTCAACCATGCAAGGTTCTGTCTGTATGCCCTGCAGTCTCTTTACGTGTTATCAAATAAGAAGATAGGTAGCGTCCCAACTAAGGGAGCAGAAATGGCAAAAATTCTTATATTCTTATACATAAAAAAAAAATCCAAGGACATTTCTAAATTCAGGAAAAGCTTTCTCTGGAACTCAAAAGTATTTAGAAAACAAAGGAAGAAAGTGGCACGAAACAACGCAGAGAGACACTTTTTACAAAACTGTTTCATTGTAACATACAAATGTTTACCTCCAATCTTCAAGATACCACACATGTCATTAGAAGTAAAAGTGGTTTGTCACTGTGACTTTTTCTTAATTTTTGCTTAGGCTTATGAGATAATTTTTTATATCACTACAGTAAGAAATCACTAGCAAAAAACATAAAACCTAAAAAACATTTTCTGTGTATCATGTTAATTAAAAATTAGAGAGTCTTTATTCCTGAAGTGATCAGCAAATTCTACTGACAATTTTACTTCCTGGAAAATTTAAAACATTATCACTAAAATAATCAGACAACTTCTCTCAGTAAGTAAAGTCTCTTGTGTTTCCCTTCTTGAACATACTGAGAAAAATAATTTTATAACCTTTATCTGAACCATTTATATAGGAAACATAGTAGATGATTTCATTAAGGTTCAAAGCCTAAGAACACAGAAGTTGAGAAAAGCCAGAAGAGTTGCCTGACCAATTCTCTTTCTTGTCTCACATATGGAACAAAAATGTTTACATTAATTCTACTCTCCAACATCCTTTAAAATGTATGGTCCTACCATTTACTTACAGTATACCAATCAAACTCGAAATTCCAGACAGAATTATTGGTTTAATTAAGGAAATTTTTGCTGTCTCTATGTTCGACACTTAAATGTTAGTGCACAGGCACTCGATGCTCTATTCAACACTCCATGAGTCAGAACATAGAGAGCTTAATTTCCATTTTTTTAGGTGCATTAATAAGATGAATAATATGCACCATAAGGTGAAATTAAGGTAATTTAATTCTGAAACCTAAATTCTGAATTTTCATAAAGTGGAATGATGGGCGCAGGGGGGCGACCTGTTGGGGTTTTGGGTAAATACCTACCGACTTAAATCTGAAATCTCCCCCATGTCTCTACGATGGCAACAGAACAAGCACAACTCCAGTAGCTGACTGCAGCAGCAAACTGCCACATGCTGCGAGAGTTAAAGCTCGAGGTCCCTTTCAGGGGTTTGCTGACAATGGAGAAGTCAAACACAAGACCTCGGGTTTCATCATTCTGTTGAGACATACCCAACCTTTCAGTATACCTTCTTATCACTGTCCTCTAGTTAGTCGTGATTCAGCTTCCTGAATTTCTTTAAAACTTCACAATTCAGCAGATATTTTACAAAGTCCTTTCAGCCCAAGTGTTTTGTTTATCAAAGCAATAAGTGAATGAATAATCCATGTTACAGTACAAAGACGTAACAGGTAGCAGGATGAGGAGCAGAAGACCGACAGTGGTATATATCTAAAGAAGTTAAAAATATGCAGAAAAAATAAAAGCAAAACACCAAAGTTATGGAGGAAGGTAAAAACACTAATCTCCTCCTCCCCACCTAAAGAAACTCCCCAAACCAAACAAAAAACACATCGACACACACCCTTCACGGTTAGTTCTTAACTAATAATTAAAGTTTGACCTGCAAAGAAAGTAAATTCAGACTAACAAATAGGCCAAGGCCCAGACTTTAAGCTCTGTATGACACAAACTCTGAGTTGGTTAAACTGGTGTCTCTAGAAAGGCACAAAGCATTCTCACAACCCCTATCACATTTTGCTTGCAACAGAACAGATCTGAGGTTGATGGCCTGCTTTCCAAAAATACAGTTGAAAGCAAAGTACATTCTGACAAACTGCAAAGGTCAGAATTACAATCATCTTACCTAAAACAGACATAAAAGATCTAACTTTTGTCCAAGTTAAGATTATTTTTTTAGTACCTAGGCATAAGCAATCCCTCTAAAAATCAACAGGAGCTGCAAGTACTTTGGGTATACTAGAACAGTCAGGTTCCTTAAAACTCACAGACATGAGGACCTTAAACTGTTTTCCATCAAAAGCCTTCTCCTTTCACATACCAGGAGCAGCTTAATCCAGGAAGTACCAGAATTTCAGAGGGACTTTTTTTTTTTTTTAATTAAGAGCTTCTCAGTAGTCCTTAGCCTTATTTTTTGCATATAAAATGAGAAGTACTTAGTGTTAAAAGAACAGTATCAGTGGCTACCTCGTGGTTAACACCTTCACCTGCCTCCTCAGGCATGTTCTAAAACTGTCCATCATCACTTCACAGAGCGATGCCGCACAAAATTCAGTGGCAATCGCTTCTTTTTATGGACATCATGAGAAGTGGAAAAATGATCATAGCATCCCTCCAGATATTAGGAGCTTGCACCAATGGAAATCAAGCTACAAATTATTTGGACAGTGGTCCTAGACACTGTGAAAGGGAGATTCTCACTTATTCTTAAGATACACTACTGTGCAGCAACAGTTTCAGATGCAGGATGAATTGCACAAGAAAGTCAGTCTCAGGTTTTCCCTTGACAAGGCACTTGCTTCCTCCACTGAGATGAGAAAAACATACCATCTCTACCTAGCCTATCCTTTTTCAGCTCTGTTTATCTTCTATTGAACAGCTTTAAAAGAAGGACTAGAAAACTTTTCACACTACGGAGCAGTCAAAAGGCTGCTGTTCAAGGTAGTCCTCATACAGAAAGAAGTGGAAAATTACCTTGGCTATCTCACATTCTGAATGAGGGCTCTACCTAACAAGCTGTTACATCCCATATTTTACATCACTGGGAAATGCAGCCTGTACTGCTTGCAGTTTGTGAAACCTGTACATGCAAATGACAAGGGAATTTTTAGCTACATACTTTTACATTTAATTTTGTATTTCACTGCACATACATTTTGTCCATCACATCGATAGGCCCAATGTCCACCTATTAGATGTTTCCAAATAAATAACAGTGACAACCATTATTTCAGTCTTGCACACTTGGGAATCCGTTTTAAAGGCAAAAGAGCATTTAATACAACAAGTGTAAGGAACCTACCCTTACATAGCTGTATCTCGTTTCTATTCTGGAACATCTATGCTATTTAACAAGATACAATTCAACTGAGATTGTCAAACAGTATCAGCTACAGAAGATCAGTCTTTCAGGATCAGGAAAAGAGATCCAGTCAGTGAAACAGAAAGTAAGGTTTATTTTGCAGACATGCCAGTACAACACAACAAACCAGAAGGCAGGAGGTGGAGAGATGGGAAATGAACTTCCTTCTCCTTGTTTAAGGATTGGGTGATCTTAAGTCAGGTAGGTGGCCAAGGGGAAATCTTCTTCCTCATTGAGTACCTCTGTAATTAAGCAGTCTCCCCTAGAACATGCTCCAGCAGCAGAACCTAGATCAAGCAGAAGTCCCACCTCATGTGTGTCCATTGACCCTCACATGTTCAGCCTGGCTGCCCCTCCAAGGTCCTAGGACCCACTGCAAAGAGTAATTCAAGTTCTGCGTTTTGGAAAGTGAGAATGTAAAATACATCTTATTTAAAATACTTCCCTTCCCATTTTCACTGGTAGGAGGCCTAATAAGAACAGAGTAAATTAATTAGCTTCTTTATGGTTTAGAGTCTATCCATATATGGGAAAGAGGAGACGGCTGTGCAAAAAGTACTGTTAAATACACAGGGTAAACACACCTATAGAGAGAATATTATCTCCTAATCTGACAAAATTACCTTAACATTTTGTTTCCCCTAAAACATACAGTGAAATATTAAATAGATTTCTAAATTCACAGTTCTTTTAAGTCCAAGGAGTGCTTTTAAGAAGGCACATACAATAACTCTGTACAGCTCAGACACTGACCAGAGTGGGAACAGAATTTTGACTGCATAGGCAAAGCTGCTTAGCCATCTTTTTCATGAAGTCCTGACTTGTCAGAATAAAACCTTTTTACAGGACTATACCAGTTCTGACAAAGCTAACTCTACATGTAAATTTTCTCATTTTGGGTCAAAATGAGAGAGACACTTAATTATTCATGATTAAGATCGGGAAGTTCTTTTTTTCCTCCTACACCTACGCTCTGATCACCTGCAGACAGAAATGGCTCACTACCCCAACTAGCAAATCTGATGGAGAATATTTTAATTAAAGTTTTTAGACAGACGCTGTTTTGTCCTGATGCACACGGGAAGATGTTTGGGTCCAAGGTTCTTTTGTGGTGGTCGGTTTTTTAAAATAAAGTTCCACAGAAGCAGAAAATCATTTTCAACTTAGCCCTAAAAAATCTGATTTTGCTAATGTCCTAACCCAACGCAGATTAATTAATTAATTGTAAGCAGACATTTAACTCAATGGGACTGTTCATTGTAGGTTATGTTCAGCTTGCACATAAAAAAATTGGGCCTTACACTGAGCAACTTCACATTGGTGTATAAATTCTCATACGCAGGATCAAAAATAAAATTTTCACTATCTCTATGAAGTAATATGCTCTATGAAATTTACACAAACTCAGACCCCTTAGGATAGCTATCTCCAGAGCAAGGTCAGATTTCTGCAGAGCCAGGAGTATAGAAGCCCGGCTGCAAAAGCTAGCTAAGCTTCAAAGTTCAAGCATGAAAAAAAGAGCCATGTACAAACACACCGACTTTTTTTTTCTCCTGTTCACTCTGACATAAATTTAAACACAAACTATAAATAAAATGAAAAAAAAGTATTAGCCCAATTCAAAAAAAAAGGGAATAGAGAGAATAGATGCGTACTTTTCAATGCTGATACATTGAAATTCTGTTCCTTTTTTCTCTGTCAAACAACATTTAAAACGCTGCAGATTCCAAAAGCACTAATTTTTGTAATACACGGGACATCTGAGTCAGTACTGATGTAACAACTTCCCTTCACTGTCTTCTGATCACTGCTGGATTAGACTGCAATTAAGACCAGTGCCATTGGTCAGTATAGATTCTCTTTGATCCCTGCAGTAAGGGACTGCAGAGTATTTACACTTATATGTAACTATTTTCCCAAGTAACTATATTTTTTGCACAAAATCATGCCAAAGGCCTATGGCTAATACTTTATTACTTCCCAGCATTACTTACTACTAACCAGCAGCTCTCTTCCTTTCAAAAGCCAAAAAGAGGAGAAAAGTCAGTGTTTCAGAGTGCACTGGATCAGAACTGGTTTTGCCTCTACTTTCCACTGAAGAGAAACAGAGAGGGAAAGGAACATAAAAAGCCACCAGGCACTTACCCTGCACAGACCCAGATTTAAGCTCTCACACATAACTAGTGACTCCTACCTCTGAATACACAAACCGACTATTCTGGAGTCAGTCTCCTCGGGCTGACCAAAATTCCAGCTTGGAAATCTTCCCTAGCACAGGTTTCACCCAAACCGGTATTCCTGCACAAATAGCTTCTGTTCATTGAATACAGAGAGAATTCCTCACTTGCTCAGTTCCCACCGGCTCCTGAAAGAACATCAATCTGAAAAGCTGCCTACCCTGTTTTTGGAGTACAGCTTCCATATATCTCATCCTCGAAGGCACAACTTCTGTAATCAAAAACCTTTACCCTGATGCCATTCATTTCTGTTTCTCTGTTTTATCAAAACTCTTAATCTGATACCTGATTACCAACCCAAAGGGATTCCAAGGGTATTAAAACCCATTACTGATGCCAAAAACATAGTCGACATTACAGTTTGTAATTGCCCAGTTCTGTAGCACTTACTGAGGCAAAGCCAGGGAAGACAGGACTCCCTAAATCAGAAGGAACAAAGAGAGAAAGCAAGCTTGACCACTGTATTGGAGACATCTTGGGACCAAATATGTTTCAGAAACATTTGGAATAGCTTACTATTATGTTCTCAACATATTTGAGGAATGCAGACTGCTTTGGAAAAGGAAAAACAATCACCTACTCAAGACTCCTACAAAACTACTGTTTTAGCACATTTACCAGAAAACGTCAAGACTAATTAAGAATAAAACTACTGAAGAAAAACAAGAGATCACACACTGTAAAACTAAGCCTGACTGGAACCTCATTTCCAACAATTTTGTCATCCAGAGTAGAACTCAATGTACTGTTTTAAGCAATACAAAATATCCTTGAGGAAAAATACCAAAGTTATTAAGTCTGCAATCTCAAATGCTAAAATTAATCAATCAATTTATCTGCCAGATGCATTCACCACATTAACTCAAGACCATGAAAACCTTATACAACTCCACTTACAGTTCAGTATCATATATATGATACAAAGACAGTTTCTGATTATACACTGCACTGAGAAACAAAGAAAAATACCACATATCTGTATGATTTACTTAACAATACACACAGGTTCATTTTCATTGTTTAAATTTTTAACTACCAAACACTTAATGAACTCTGAAAAAAATCACTAACATCCATTATTTATACCTTCACTGCCAGAGAAAATGGTTCTCATGCAAAACTATTTTACAGCAGTTTACGGTATGATTATTTAGTGTTGATAACAAAAACTCACACACTTTACAAACCTGAGAATTTTTTAAACTGCCAATCTATTGCACTTGGCACATTACAAAAAGAATGTTTCACAGAAGACAGAGCATGAGAGGCTTTCTATGTGCCCTATATATACGCAAAAAGAAGCAATGTTAGGGGAGCAGCACCTGGACAGAAATGCCAATATACAGCATCCTTAGCAAGATACCAATATACAGCATCCTACAAGCAAGAAGACTTTTTTTTCAAATTCCTTCAGTAGCGTATAAAGTCAGAGGTAGAACAAGTCAGCCAATGTCCCCACATCCATGCTAAACAAATAAAGACTTACATTTAACTTACACAGTTTTTTTGGTGATGTAGCAAGCAAGGAAGAATTTTTTAGGTAACATGTGGCTTACATCCTTGTCATAAATGAAGCCAACTGAGTTCCTCAGAGCCCAAAGTGTTATGTGAACAGTTAAGGACACAGAAAAGGACCAATAATTTCCGAAGTATTTTATCTTAATATTTTCCAGAAGAAAATTTCATGAGAGATAACAGTTTATTAATCTTTATAATAATAAAAATATGTAAAGATAGGTTCTTAAATCCACATTACAGACTAATGAATAGCAGTCAGATTTGCAAAGCCATACACCTCAAAGCTTTTTGAAATTGTCTGGAGTTGCAGATGCTTCTTGTTTGCATGCCTGTACATGACAAAAGCAGGAGTCAGAAGACCATGAAAACTGGCAAAAGAAAATAGTAGGAGCAACTTTTATTTTAGCGAGCTTAAGGAAGCAGAGAACTAAATTTCTAATGCTTTGATCTGAAAGTTAATTTTCACAAAAAGTAGACTAAGCCCGATTCTGCTCCATGTGGCCTTTTTCAATTCAATCTGTGGAGACTCTAGCAAAGTTTGTGTACCCTTCTTCATATATTTGACATATCAGTCAGCACTTTACATACAGTCAGGTTTCCATTTTCATCCAGGGCAATAATTCAAGGTCAGCTGGTTTTGGTTTTGGTTTTAATCACCAGGAGAGGCTGAAGGAGGTGTCAGGTTTTTGTGTCAGTAGCCTAAGATCATTCAGCTACTGTGGGGGAAAAACCTACTGCAACAAAAACCCCAAAGCTGTGAGTTTTTAAATGTTTATTTCAAAAGTAATGTAACTATTTTTAACCCAGAAATTTATTCAACTTGCATAGTACAGTGTTTTAATTCAGAAATCAATTATTTCCAGAGGAAAAAGCAAAAATAATAATAAAAGAAGGAACCTATTGTGTTTCATGAATGTTTATATACTGCTGTATCAAAAACATATTTGAGTGGTATGAAGCTGCTTTTTAAACCTGGACAATAAATATCCCATTACAAGCACAATCTTCTTCTTTTCTAAAAAAACATACTGCTGTATGTAACTTGTCATCTGAAATGGCTGACAAAAAATTTCAAGAATTATTTTCTTACAAGAATACTTCCTTGTCTGCTACTACAAATTGATTGGGAGGCATCAGGACCAAGGCTGTGAAAACTTGGGGCCTTTGCATCAAGTATAACTACTGTCTTCTGAAGATTGGTATTTATTTCCAAAAAATTAAGTGTACACTAAAATGGAATGAAATCAGATTTTGGAATAAACATAAGGATAAGGAACATTACAGATATAATTATTTCTCTTCTGAAAAATAAAAAACATAAAAAAGAGGAAACTCTAAGTTTCATATTTCTTTTCAGTTTACTACTTGACAGTACAAAACACACAGTTAAGTCGTATAAC
The DNA here is from genome assembly GCF_001715985.3 of Manacus vitellinus. Lineage (NCBI taxonomy): Eukaryota > Metazoa > Chordata > Aves > Passeriformes > Pipridae > Manacus > Manacus vitellinus. The sequence continues at coordinate 56,335,885 of NW_021939396.1, read as the reverse complement.
AAATTTCCATTCTGTTTTTCAGTCCAAATTCTATCCAACTTATACTCAATATATTTTAGCATTTGCATTCCTAAATTAGATTAAATTCACTTTTATACTACTTGTATCTTATTTTTCTCCTTGGAGCATCACGACTGCTCAAGCTATCCCCCCTAAATTATTGCTAACACACATTAAAGCCCTGTCAACAAAACACTGAGAGACACACCAGCAGAGAACAGTCTCCTTTCTATCTACTTTATGTTATCACATTGTGCTACCCAAACACTACCAAAATAGTGCTCTGTAGTCCCAGGAGGGTAGTAAAGTGACAGCAAATAAGGCACTTGAGTAAGGGATTACCCTGGACTGTGGCCTCAGTTTTGCCAACAATAGCAGAGCAAATATGTAGTGAACTCAGGGCAAGGCTACCAAATGAAGCCTTTCAAACATTTATGTTCAAATTTCTCTATCACTATAGAAAATTTCATAAGAAAGAGAAGAAATAATTAACTTGCTTCATAAGAAAAACTTTTAGTTAAGAGTTCACTGTCTCACTCCACCACTTCACTGTACCAGGGAGAGTTATGACTTGTTATCTACTTGCAGAACAATGCAGACTAGTTACCATTTCTTCAAACCATCCCTCTCCAAGACTAACTGAAGGTTACCAACCAACTGCACAAGCTAGGATCAAAGAAGTTAATACGCAGATTTTATAGATATCGGTATGTCAAGTTCTCATGAAGTTTAGAATTACCCATCATGTCTCCCAAATCCATGCAAACACTTTGATGCTGTATACACGGAATGCCATGAAGTGATGCTCACAAAACCTCTGGAAACGACCCAGTGCTTCTCCCTTTCTACTCCATAGCCCTCTAGCTTAGCCAGTGTAGGTATCTCCATATAACACTATACTGTTATTATTCATACTTTTAAATATTAAGGCTTAATTTCATTAAATTTTAATTTAAAAAAAATCTACTTACATCTCAAAACTCAGGATATAGGGGATACATGCCTGATATAGCATACAACAGATGAATCTGTTTTAAGTAAAAGCTCAGTTCCAAACACAGTGCAATGCCACAAATCCAAGGAATATCAAAGTGGAAGTGAAGACTCCATTCAAGTATTGTTTAACACTTCATAAAATCAAGCATTTTGAAAAAGCTGAAATTTGCCTTTCATAAGTTACACATAAAACTGTGAGTTATGACTACCGCCTTACTGCAGAAAACTCCAAAAATACCTACACATTCTCCAGTGGTTTAAAGTCTTCCAGCCAAGCTGTGACATTAAGTAATTTATTTCGTAACTACACCAAAGCTTCCATATTTTCTACAATCCAAAGATGTGGTTGTTAGCATAAAACAAAACTAGTGCTATTTTTTCATCCAGAGCAGAAATGCCTTATTCCTCAAGCTTGTGCCGACATCAGCTCTCTAAGACAGGAGGCCTGCAGCACACATTTTTTAACCACAGGTGTATTAAGAGGCTGGACATGGTGTAAACGTTCCTGGCAGGTAGAAAAGAGGGGCTGAGACCTAACGGTAAAAGGGCACAAGAATTTATTAAGTGAAAGAGAAACTTTCCCTGACTGAAGTATATCCTGTGACCAACTTCTTTAACTCAGTAAGCTACTCCACAAAAAAATCATGCTCCAAACTAAGATGATTTTGAAAACATAGGAAAATAAAAGAAAAAAGAAGACAGGACAGACAAAATACCTCACATCACAGAAGCATCATCCTCTGCACCTCTCAAAAACATCGTTGTTTTGTAAAGGCTTTTTTCTTAAGCAATCGGGTTGGCACGGGCCAGGACCAGGTGTTTACTGAGAGAAGGGGCATCATTAGGGAAAGAGAGTGTAAGAAGCAGCTTGAAGAACCACGAAAGCGAGTAAAGTTTTGGGATTTGATGCTGCTTTTTGTTTAAGCCAAGTTTTTAAGTGGTGCCTGTCACAGAAAGGCGCCTTTCTCTCGCTCGCCCCTCCGGGAGCCCTTGGCGCACCCTCACCTCGCAACACCCGCGGCTGCTCCGCCGCCGCACCAGCCCCAGCACCGGCAGCCCAAATCGACACCTCCGCACACCCGCCCCGCCGGAGACAGGGACCCCCCCAAAGCCGCAGACGGAAGGCGGGTCCCAAGGCGGGCTAAGGGGAAAACAGCCCAATTCCGCCGCCCTCGATAATGGCACCGGCAGGCGCGGGGTGCGTTCGGGCAGCGGCCCAGGGGAGGGTGGGGGAGCCGTCGGCGGCCCCGCCGAGGACTGGTGCGGTGAGAACCATAGCCGGGCCCTCCGTCCTGTCCCGCCGGGAGGCCGGGCAACACCTCGCCGCCCGGGGCCCCGGAGGCCGCTTCCCGCCGCGCCCTGCAGCGCTCCGCGCCGAGCGGCCTCCGGTGCCTCTTGGGGCGCATGGCACGCGGCTGGCGGCGGGCCTCGGGGAGCCGAGCAAACAAAGGGAGAGGAGTGCCGGGCCGCGGCTCGGGAGGAGGGGCGGCGGGACAAGCCGCGAACGCGGCGCCAGCCCCTTCCTCCGGCTCGCCGTGCACCGCACCAGCCCCCCCCGCGGCCGCCGGGGCCGGGCGGGGGAGGCGGGTGCCGTTGCGCCCGGGGACGCTCACCGCAGGCGGAGGCCGCGCTCATGATCCGCGCTCCAGCGCGGGCTCTCCTCGGGCACCTCTGCGCCCGGCCTGCGCCGGCACCCGGCTCGGGCGGCGAGGCAGTCCTGCCCGGGGCGGCGGAAGCGGTAGCTGTTCACGGGCGAGGAGGAGGAGGAGAAGGAGGAGGCTGGCTCTGCTGTTTGCTTTCGCGGGGCCCGGCCCGGCTCGAGCTCTGTGCTCCCTCCCTCGCCGTGCGCCGCCGCCTCCCTGTTTCCTTGGCCGCCGCCGCCCGCTTCCTCCGGCCTGCCTCTGGCCCCACCCCTCCGTCCTCGGAGGGGTCGCCGGAGGGGGCCGGCGAGCCCGCGCATGGTGCCGTCGCTCTCTTCTGCAGGCTCGGTAGCGGCTTGGCGCGGCCCGCGCACAACGGCCGCGGCGGGTGGCAGGGGCAGGGCCGGGATGCAATCCAGCCTATGTCGGTCCCCTACGGGCCGCCCCCAGCCTCCCCGCCGGACACCACCGGCCCTCCACCGCCCGGGCGCCGCTTTCTTTCGCCGGCCCTGGGCGCCTCACTGCCGAGCTCGTTCAGGCGCTTCGGCGGGCCGCGGAAGACCCGCGGGGGCGGCTGGGAGCCGCGCTGGGAGCGAGGGAGGAAGGCGGTCGGGCTTTGTTAGCCACGGCCCTTTCCTCCCTCCCCCACCCGCTCTAGTGTGTGACCGCTGCGCCCTGGGCGACAGAAGCTCATCAATAAAGTTCATAGGGACCTACCGCCCCTTTTCGTTCTGGCGAGGGGCAGCCCCTCGGTGGTAGCGCCCGGCCAGAGGGGTCCCCTCCGCCGCCCCCCGCCCTGGAGGCTGCGCTGGGCAGGGAGGGAAGAGGGGAGGTTGTCTCCCCCTCCGCTCTCCTCCGTTTCACCTTCGCTTACACCTCCTCTGGCGTGGAACCGACGCGCCAGAACAGGCATATTATTTTTGTGCTTTGCTTCACAGATATCTCCACGAGAAAAGTGACACTAAACTTCAGGCACATCAGCTGTGCAGCAGCAACTTCAGCCAAGCAGGCTGCCTCGCTTGCTTATTCTCTGTTTTTTAAAAATAAAGTGCTAAGTCGAGAGCAACAAAACAATTCTTAGTTTAGGATGTGTCAGACTGACGGAAGTGACTAGCAGAGGGTGAAGAATTAAAATCTGTGGACAGTGTGGCTCTTAAAAGTTGTCACAAGTTGTATTTGCTGATATGGAGACTGATATGGAGATAGTAAAATACTACCTTTCTTTCCTTCTTGTGGTATATAACTCATGCAAACGCAGTATCTGAGTTGCAAAGATATGCATAATTTGCTTACCTATGTAGTCACATGAGAGTCAGTGAGATTATTTGTATGACTCGTTATGAAACTACTGATTTCAAGGTTAAAAACAATCTGTTGAAACTCAAGATTATGAGAATATTCATACAACTTCTACTTGAATTCTTCTACTGAGATCAAAGGTATTTGTGCGTTGAGGTCAGTGAATTGTTTAATTACCAAGGTTATTTGAGGTCAGAATGTGTCCTGATTTCTTTTACATTTTTGTATCTCAGGCATTTATCAAGACTTAAAGGCTTTTCTTGAGTCTCAGCCAAGGCTCCTATTCTTCATCTGATCAACCTCAGTTTCTGACAGTCCAGGACCATTTCAGGAGATGATAACTCTAATCAGAGTTGCAAAAAGAAATTATTTTTTTCAAATATAAAGTTTGGCTTTTTCATTTATGTGTAGAATGATTTATGTTTTTGTTAAGTGTTTTTTATTAAAACTGTTTTACAATTATGATTACATGTTGTCAGTGGTGTATAACAAACAAAGCTAAGAATAGCTTCAAGTGGATCATTTTGGAAACCTTATGGATTTTAATTTTTGTTTGTTAAGTCAATACTGTTGGTATGAAAAATACCAGTGACTTTGTAGGTTGGCAGCAGTGTTCAAAGAAAGGAACAAAATTAAATAAATAACAAAAGACTAGCTTGCTTTTTGTTTTGTTTTTTTTTTTTTTTAAAAAACACAGTTGGTTCCTTCTTTCCTAGATGAACTGTTGTAAGTTTAGCAACCTTGTCAAAAAGAGGAATAGGAGAGAGCCAAGTAAGCAAAAATGGCCCTGACTGGGAAAGTTTTGGTTTAATTTTTCAGCAGTTCAGTCATTTCCTCAAACAAAGAGCTTTTCTTTATGTGTATGTTCTTACCTTCTTCTCAGGCCTCCTTTTCCTTTTGATACATGCATTTGAACAAGTAATTATGCTAAGGATCCAGCCAATACTCTTGATTGACACGTATATGTAGTAGTAACTTCAGCAGTGTTTTCAGCAGCAGTTGCAGGACAATAGCAGTATGTGAAGAAGCCATCTGGGCTAAAAATGTTTTTCCACCCTCAGCTAGCTTTTACCATAGACAACTTCTGCAGTAGTCTATATTGCATATGAGACAAATTTTCAAAACGGTCTTAAAAATCTTATTCTACAACCTCCTACACTGTTAAAAGAAATGAGATTTTCCAGCCCATATGTTGACCAAAGGTTTCCATGTGTCTGAAACTGCCCCTTGTCAGTCTTATCAACCAAACAACTTAGCTTTTTGCAGAAATGGGGCTGACAGACAACCTTACAGGAAGGCTGAAGGAAAGTAATGCAAAACACTTGGTAGCTTTTTCCCCCAGTTTGTCTTCCATATCTTAACTTTCTCACGAGGGATAATGTTAAATATGGCTTAAATTAGCATCGCTACTCCGAGTAGTGACCTTGCTCATTTTCTCTCCATCTCCTTCCCTCTTCCTGCCCATACACACCTTTCATTTTTTTCATAGTGATTCCAGTCCTCATTGGAGTCCTCTAGATAGCAAAAGGTAGTTCAGGTAGCAAAGTTCATTTACCTAACAATAAATCATGACATAAAGTAGAATAGATGCCTTATTTCTCACTCCTTTCATTTAGAAAGTGTCATCTCTTGCTGTAAGAGTTCACAAGAACCGCATTTTCAGATAGTTTTAAGCAGTTTATGAGAAACCAGGATCTTTCAAGGCAGATATGCAAACTGAATAAACAAAACCAAACAGTACTTTCCAGCTGGATAAGTAGCTGATGTAGTTCAACCTGTTATGAGGTGAGTATCGCAGCCTACACAAATAAAAGAGGTAGTTTGTGTATTTGGAGTAGTATTAGAGGAAATGGAAGGAGGATTGAGGGTTGCAGTGTGCAACCAGTTGAGGTTACCAGTGTGCTGTTTGCTTGTCTCAGTCTTAGCATATAGCTTCATGTTCGGGATAGACTTTTCCCCATTGAAATGTGGCAGCAAACAGCCATACCCCAGTAAGACCAACAATTTATCACCAAGTCTGAACTCACAGAAGTGTGCTACTGGTGTTGCATCTTGGATGGCAGATGAAGAGAATGGCAGATGAAGGAGGATCACTCAGATCAATTTGTGCTTGGCTTAAAAACACATATTGAACTAAATTGGGCTGTTCATACATTCGGACATCTTGTTTTATTGCTCTCTGTATGTATCACCTATCAGACTTGCCTTACAGTTGCTAGCTTTTGTTTAAAATGATGAGAACTATAAATTTGGTTTTAGTAATAAAAAATTTAAATCTTTCATATCTGGTGTCCTTATATGTGGGAGCTTCTAAAATCAGGAGCTCCACACCCAGTTCTAATTACTTTGAGGTCTACATGTTGATGAGTTCTCTATTTTTATATGCTTACGTCTTTTTTTTCTCATTTGTTGTACTCAGAAGCATGATTACAAATAATTTCACAACTTTTAAGACCAAAATGTATTTATACAAATCTGTACTTCAGAGGGACAAGTCAGAAACCTAAAGTATGAGTGTTCATAGACAACAAAGCCAATGTTATGTTTATCATATCTATTTTTATCTTATTGCTACCTACTTGCCTGGCATAGGTTATCATCATCTTGTAACAACTACTCTGGCCTTGGCTCTTGGGCTTGAATTGCAGCAGGAAGTTAATGCCTTTGTCTTCTTATTGCTCTTTGCAGGTGAGTAAGTGTATGTGATTGCATTTTAATTGCATTGCAAATGCCTTCTTTTCCAGTTTTGTTAAGTATATTTCAGAAAGGGCATTTCTCATAATTTTATTAAAATTTTCAAATTATTGTAATGCTTTACAGGAACTTGATCTTTTGGATGGCAAATGTTCAAATGGCCTTGGGACAACATATGCTTTTAAGGAAAACAATTTATACAAAATCACTCTAGATTGCTGATAATTTTTTGTAACTATGGCTTAATTTTCTGATTTTTTTAATTCCTGAAATCTTTTTTTATTATGTGGATTTTAAATATTCCTTTATTTGTATTTTAGATAATATTGTATATTTATATTCCTCTGTTATAATATGTATTAGAAATCTTTATATCAAATCATCACATATAGTTTTTTGATACTGTAGTTCCACTTTGTTTTCTCATAGATTCTTGCACATTTTCTGTTGGCAAATTCCATTTCCATTATAGAAGTTAATTTATGCAAATATTTTCAAAGTTGGTTGGGGTTTTTTCCCTTTTTTTTTCAAGGGACTTGTCCCTCCAGTTTAATAGTAGCAAAAAAAAAAGCCACCAAAATGAGCTGAAGTGTGCAGGAAGTTCTTTCACATGAAGTGTGCAGGAAGTTCTTTCACACACATAAACTCTCTATCTCAGATTGAAGTTAAATTGGCATGGTTTACTGGCACAACTGAAATCAGTTTAAGGTATAGATGGCATTAAAACCTCATTATAGCTACTAAAAAACCATCCATGAAAGATATATATAACTAATGTGCTACATTTTAATCAGAATACTGCTATTGCTTCTACTTCATACTGTGGTTATGTTGTGATATACTATATCTGTTATGCTCATGCCTGAAAAAACAGTGCTTATGTACTTGGGGATTTTTTTTCTAAAATACACATATTTAGAGTGTCACTCTTGCTTTTTAAATTTTATTTCATTTCAAGAGGAAATATATTTTAAAATTATTGATGAACACCTGAAAGTAAATTCATTACAAAATTTTCAGTTGATTATACAGGTTGTTCATTTTTCTAGCAAGAGCACAGCTCAATATTTACTTAGATCAAAGTTTTCTAACATATTATCATAGACAACAGAGGATAGCAAAATGACATATCTAATAACAGCACAAGAGGACTAACTTCTAATCTGCTGAGTAATGGAGAAAGGGAGGAGTCATTTTAATTGCTTATGGACCAAAAGCTGAATAAAGTCGGAGTAAATTGGGCCTCACAAATTGATTTCTGTTAAAGTCAGGGAAATAAAATACCACTTTTCTTGTTGACGAAGATGCACAATAAATCATGACTATAGTTAGCTGCAAGCAGCTCTGTACAGTTCGCTCAGCCGAGGCATCTTACTCATTGATTGCCCGTATTGCCTGTGCACTCGCTTGTAACTTATTTCATGTCTGCATTGAGTCATGTACATCTGGAGTTGCAGAAAGATAGACAAGGTGGAGAACTTGTCCCAGCTCAGGTCTCATCTGTATAATCACTGTTGACAGAACCAGTCTGAATTTCTTGGCACAGAGGACTGACCTGAAGCAGGACATAGCTAACAAAGACAAGTACTCAGTCAGTACTCTCAAAGCCAATGCACCGGTGTACATACAGGCTTATTTCATCTGTTTCCCCATACTAGTTCATCAAAATAATATATATAGAAGGCTATGGTCATGTTTTTTTCTTAAAACAGAAGAGCAGAAACTTCACAGAGATTTCCTTCTTCAACTTGTAAAGTTTTTTCTGTTAAAATGTAAAGTATACATCCAGTAAGAATTTTTATGGCTACAGGTGTAACACTCTTAAAAAAAATAAAATAAAAAGTATATTTTTATTTGGAACATTATATTCTGCCCTGTAGCCAACTTAAGTATATTCATTATCTGAATCATCCTTTAGAGTGCAGCTCATGAGCTTGGCTTTGCAGCCCTTACTTCAGTACTCACAACTGACCCAAGGAGTATAGAGCTCACCAAGAGACAAGCATTTGGCAAAGAAAGTGCTGAAGACAAACCAAAACCACTCCAAATATCACTTTACTATACTTAAACATTTTGAACTTCTGGTCATGGGTTTGCCATAAGTCTGAAGGATCAAATGAGATTTGTGTGATTTGACTGAGATTGTGGCAAAGGCGTGTGTTGCTCTATCTCTATTTTCTGGTTTCCCTGTTTGAGGGAGTGAAACTGGTCCACAAAACATTGCACTTAAACTGCTTTTTTCAGAGTAGAGTTCATGACAAAAGTTTACCCCCAAACTTTCAAATATAAAACTGGTAATTTAAAAATAAACAATTCTATTTCTCAGAATTTTATTGCTCTTAAGCAGGACTACTGAAAAGGAAAAGAAGCTGTAGTTTATTTTGTTATCTTTAAGGGGAAATAGAAGATGGAATAAAAAAAGTGAAAAGGAATTAGAAGATGACTTACTCTTAACTTTCACAAGCATAAATATTTTTGAAAACTTAAGAGGTAATATTACTTCGCATTTTTTCATCAGCCAGCTCCTGTTAGAGTTATATGAGGATTAAGCATACAGATGTAGCTAGAATTTTATTGAAAAACCTAAAAATAAAAGTTGGTTAGACATCAAGAATCATACTTAGTTCATTAGACCACATAAAAGGGTGCACAGTGTAACTCAGAATGTTCACTGCAAGGGATTATATTAAATTTAAAAATGTCTAAAAACAGGAGTAGCAGGTGTGCCTAGAAATTAATGTTGGTCTACTTTCTGTGCAGCGGCCAAGTGTTCCTTTCGGCTTTAAATGTTGCAGCCATTTCCTTAGTTATGGAAAAGGTAAAATGGATTCTTTTCCATCCTCTTCTTAGGAATATCCTTTTAAAAACATGCATAAAAGCAGAATAAATACTTGATTAATGGGCAAAAGCATATTAAAAGTAAACAAACGACCCTGACCCCTAAAATGAATGTATGGTTGCAGGATGTCAGCAGATTTCACAATGCCAGCTCAGCCGTTCTAGTCAGGCTTTGATTGTCCTTTCCTTACAGTTCACAGAAAAGATCCACATTTACTTCAGCATTGTGAGGCTGTGCCTGTGAAGCCATGAGCAATTTCTCTTGATTTCTTAACTCCCACTGACTTCAGCTAGATCCGTGGCTGCTACAGTATTCTCATTTCTCATGTGCTTATCGTTACACAGTGTACTCTCAGCTACATCAAGAGTTGCCCCGATATTCTTGTTTCTAGAGATCTTATCATTAGAGGGTGCACCTGCAGCTCCTAGTTTTAATTGAACATAGTTTGTAAACAATTTTAACCCATATTTATTATATTTATAAAGCTCAAATAAAATAAATAAAACCCAAGGAGACTTCAGTCAAGCAACATTGTTCACAGCCTTCTGGAATAAAATTTCCTATTGTTGCAGAAACAGTATTTAAATCTAGATAACTTACAGAGGTACATATGGAACTTTTCACATTTAGGTCACAAGTTCAAACATGGTCTTCATTACTTGCAAATTAAACCTATCAATAACTGACATCTGTTACATACTGATATAGAATGAGTTGCTTTCTAAAGTGGATAGGTCAATAGACTTGTTTCTAAATGCACTCTAAACATGCACATTTAAAGATGTTTCTTCTCTAAAATGAAGAATCTTATCTATCCAATAGAATTCAACAGTACCAACCTCTACAATTTGGCAAAATACCGTTTTATTACTCTTACCTAAACAAATAATAAAATACTGACATTAAAAGTTCTGTTGTATCTGAAACCTACTTTCTCAATGAAGTCAGATCTTTCAACTGCAGTTCTTTACACACGCACTGATCTCTCAGTAGAGGCGAAGCTGACTGGCAAAGCAGGGTGGAAAAGCCCTCTGCCTACACTACACATTTTCAATGAGGCCTTGATCGCAAGTCAGATCACTGTAAGATCCTGAAATGGCATTGCATTCATTATGAAATAGCCTACTGTGCCTTTGCAATAACTTTCAGAAACATCCTGAGAACATATATGAAGATGTCTATGCAAGTGTAGACCGCACTGAAATATGGGTGACACTTAAATGTGAGGAGCCTTTACAGTCAGTTCGTTAAATGTGGGTTGTTCTTCAGAAGTAAGTTTGTCAAATTCGTCACATGAAGTACCTTGAACATTTAAAAAATATGAGAACGAGATTCAAAAAAGGTGAAAGATCCTCAGAAAATGATTGGGTGTGCAGGTTGTTTTCAGTATGCAAAACAGTGAGGAAATATCCTGTCAGTCTCTCTCTCTGCTAGTTGGTGACCAAAGACAGAGTTGCAGTAGTAACTGAATGATGCTTTGTATAAGCCTTCTTCATCCAAAAAGCTTTACAGGTCCCTTAAACATTTCAATACTTTTTATTTATGGAGCAGTAAATTTAGTCACCGTTGATTATAGCGTAGCAAAACTCTTTTCAGTCATACTACTCTGCTCTAGAATTATGTGACCGGAGGCATCTTTTAAAAGAAAATTAAAAGAATATCTCAGTGACTACAACCTGGACATGCTGAAGATCGTATCACAGCTCTCATTCCTTTCATGCAGGAACTTTATAAAAGAAAAGAGCAGTGATGAATATGCAATGTGTTGTTTCAAAGCTGGAAATTATTACTGATGTAAAATAACACAGCAGCATCTTCTTTCCACCGCAAATGTAGTGGATTTGAATGTGCTCCTCAATACACCACTAAAATCAACACCAGTGAAGACAACACTAAGAATGATATAATCTTAAACCCCAGGATTGAGGTTTTTCAGCTGAAACTGATAAATAAGGCTATTTTTTTAGAAAAAAGGGAGGTTAATATGTTTGCAAAACGTGCTTACATAGTGAATACACAAACATAGTCTCTTTTGTGGGTAAAAATGAGTCTTTAGCTGGTTATCAAATTTTGCTCCAGAAAAGAAATTGATTCCTTTGATGGAAGCAATGCTGTTCTACTAAGTAGGATGCATTCAGAGCAGATTTTCAGACATGAAGGGCACTTGGATACATCAGTTAGGTGCCTCATGGATCTTCATGCCTTTGCTCTGTTAGGATTTTCTTAACATAGAATTTCTCTTCTTTTATGACTCACCTCCATCACATCTTTGCTGTAAATAAAACATACTCTTGTTTTTATAAATATGTTGATAGGCAGCATGGAAAACATTAATCACTGTGAAGCTGAAGGGTACTTAGCAAAAGTGAAGTGCATGAATTGAGAAACTGAGAAATGTTGGTTTAAATAATATTCAATAGCTACAAAAGACTCTATGCAATCTCACTATGATCACACTGGAAATGCTGTTTCATCATATGGGAAAAAGAATAAAATCTCTATTTGTATTATTTGGAAAAAAAAAAGTCAGGAAACAAAGCTATTAAAACCCATATTATTTAAAAGTAATTTAAGAAGCTATAGAACACATTGAAAAATATAGAATACTTTTTTCATAATGATACTCATTTTTCATAAAAATAAGAAGATGCTTAAATACTGATAATATGTAAGTGTGTACCTAGTGAGAGCCATTTTTATATGTAGATAGCTAAATGTTTCTGTATCAATCAGCATATAATTTTTTAGAGGCAAAAATTCAAAACAACATCTTTATTCCATGTAAATCCTTAGCAAAATTGCTGTACACTTCAGGACAACTGTGGCTTCCTCACTCTTGCTTAAATGCTTACTAGAATAGCAGTAGTATGTGCACTACTGAATGGTAAACCTTTCCTGTAGCAATGTAAAGACAAAATTAATGGGACTTCATTTTAAAACTTTCCTGCTTCAGATTCAGAGGAAATCAAACTACTTTTTTAAATTATTAAAAACATCAAAATTAGCTACATGGAACATCAAAAGCAAATTAATATAAACAGAAATGACTACTTTTGTTGTGTTAGCTCTTGCAAAAATTCTCTATTTAACTAATGCTCTAAAATTTTGAGAATTTTTTTACTATTATTGATCATTACATCAAATTATTGCTGGCTGTTGTTCATTCTTGGTTGAACTGGTATCAATAAATACTGATTGTTGTACAGTTCAGCTTCTTTGTCCTCAGCATTCAGGTTCAGCACTGTAATTTAAAAACTGTCCTTATATATATAGTTTCAATTTAATCTACTCATTATCCCACAGTTTCTTTTAGGTGTATTAAATCTTAATCAAGGACTTTTTTCATAGTAAGATCAGTAGCAATCTATTACATTAATACTATTTCACTTAGCAGGCAAACTTGAGACTCACAGAAAGTTCACTTCGTTTGATGAGACCTATGTGTAATAAACTTCAGATGCTTGGCAATACATTATTCTCTCTTTTAAGACTTCATTGTCCAAACCTAGGCTACTCATTTGTTGTACTTTTTTCTAGCCTTACTGAGCACTAAGAGAATCTCTGTGGCTGATAACACTTAACATATGTGGAAGGCAAGGAGAGGAAATTTTTTGGACTACAGTTAGTGATGAAGGCAGCATTTTAGGATTATCTGTTCAAGTGAAACCAAACTTTTTTTTTTTTTTTTTTGTAAGTTTGACAAAGATGGTATAGTAACAGTGCCTGTATGGTCTCTGTGATGTGGAGTCTGCAGCTCCTTCTTGAGCTTGCACCTGTCAGCCTGGGAGGAGGGCACCGTTCAGGAGATGTGATTAATTTAACTTCCTACCCAGTCCACAGTCTGTGTAATGCAAATCCAACACCCACAAACAGGGTTGTGATTTTGAAACTAGTTACAGCAGCTATGTGTGATTGGATGTGTCATAAGCACTTCAACCAGTCAAATCTGCAAACATTTCTTCATTCTCCATTCTCAGCAGTGTGTCCCTGATGTTTCCCTTCAATTGAGCCTGGAGACTGTGCTGCTGCAGGGAAGAATCAACTCAATCCCTTATTCATACTCGGGGTCTGCCAAGGAAGGAGCTGGGTTAGTTTTCTGACAGTTCAACAAGCTGATCCAATTAATAATGATGTGCGTTTACTAGACCCATACAAGGTTAGGAGGAAAAGAGGAGGATCACCCATGTATCAGCAGCCCACAGTCTCACCAGGTGAACGTAAGCTAAAACCACACTCATAGTGCATAAAATCCCTGATTTACTGAAACTGCAACGTGAATAGGTAAGACAACCAGAGGATGAGTGGAAGGCATTGTGCTTTGACCGAAGTTCAATAGGACTTTAGCAGCAGCAGACAGCTTTTCAAAGTATTTTTTCATCGGTCTGCTGTTCTGGTTCTTGAATTTATCTTCCCTACCAGGTAAGAACTCTAAAACATTTACAGAAAAAGTCCTATAAAAATTCTAGAAAGAACTTCATTCATAAACATTGAAATAACTACTCTTGACTAGTCACTTTATGCTAGAGGAGGAGTCTTCTGGGAATGCTCAGTGATTTCAGATTTTCCAGTCTGCTTGTGGAGGTATGCTAAGTGGCTGATCTTTGATGAAAATGGTTTCATTTCAGTGCAATTACACCAATTGGTATTACAAGTTTCTAGCCAATCATTTACTAATTAGTCACTGGTGCAATAGAAAGTGACTTGCCATGAAAACTTTTAGATTACTGGCACATAAGTGACTATGGTGACTTTATTTCTCCACAGCAATTTTTACTGCCTTTACCTATCACTACCCTGTAAGTCACTAGATTCTTTCATTCCATATTGTGACTATTTATATGCAGGTAGTTCTCACCAGCTCTCTAAGGACTCCTTTCATATCAAAGTTTAATTTGTATATGATAATTCACTGTTAGATTTCTTAGCAAGACTGCCCTGAGCAAATAGGCGATGCATCTAAAAAGGGTCATTTTTCTCTTAAGAATGAAATTTAATAGAGCATTACTTACACTTTAACATTCATCTGATAATCAAAACGTATTTCATCCTTGTTACTTTTAGATATCATTAATTCATAGGGGAAACTTAGATGTTTTTTCCAGTCTGTGACTCTTATGCAGATTCAAAAGACAAAAGCTGCATTGTCTGCTTCTAAGGAAAAACTGCTGGAGGCACTTCTTTTGTTTTTCTAATGAACACCATATGAAAACAGGAATAGAACAACTATTTACTTACATGCAGTGATCTACTAAGGTCTCATACATGGTCTACTTGCCTCACCATGGCACTGAAAACATTGCACTGGTCAGTCTATTTATAAGACTTTTCCTTTTTTCCTTATTTTTTTTGCAATGCAATATTTCCTTTATTATTTTGATCTGAATTTTTAATGATGGTTCTCTGTGTATGGGTGAATGATACTGTTATGTATAGTTTACCAGACTTAAACACATCAAGGAGCAATAATATTTCATAGTTTTAAATGTTGCAAAGTCAGTCTTGCTCATTTTCTTATGTCAAAGTTCAGATTTACTGTTCAATAACACCACAAGTTTTATTGTTCCTAGTGCTAGAAGTTTGTCATTTGTCTGGTTAAGAATGATTTGGAGAGCACGTTGGAAGAGGAATGGATGTTTTTATAGACTTTCCTGTATTAAACAGCTATGGTTGAATATGGTTTTGGTGATTGGATGTAATGATTTACAGACTTACTTTCCAGCCTAGCATTTTCCTCTGCATTGGTTCCATACCAGGCAATGTATATATTTTCCTGAGTCTACTGGCATAACAGCACTAGCCATGTTGTAAAGTTGTCAGACCTTGGCCTTCACTATTTTGTTGCAAAACAGAGGGAAATAGTAGCTGTATGCTAGGCTACTATTGAATGGGTTTTTTAACCCTTCACCTATGTATGCAGGTGCATACAATTAGCTGAATACAAGAACAGCATTTTTTTGCAAACAGAATACAGGTACAGACATGTATATATGTATTTCCACATACATTCATTTTTCTGTACAGCTTATTTTCTTCTTTTTGTGTAACGGAATTTCTTATAGAAGAAAACCTGATCTACTTGTTTTAGTAAGTGTAACTTTATTTTATAATGAAAAGCAACTTCTAAAAAACTTTCAGCAGGTCAAATAGCTCCCCATATTAAACCTTATGTGAGAAATAAGAATACTTATTCCAGGAGAGACAGGGTGAGCAAATGCAAAAGTATAGAAAATGACTTAAAATTTTACAGTTTCTCTGAAAGCTTCAGAACAACTAACCACCACCAGCTCGACATTACCAAGCTGGCTACTAAAGACATATCGCTTTCATTCAGTGAAGAATGACCTGTAGAACACATGCATCAAAAGCCAATGAAGTAAGGCAATGATTTATTTATGTGCATCCCAGTATAGAAAGCGACTTTCAAAGGTAAGAAAGGTGTTCTGAAAAAAATATTGCCCCTGCTTGAAAAAAAACTATGCTTTCAATTGAACACAATATATTAAAACGAAATAGTTAACAAATATATCTGAAAGTGACTGCACAAATATTCTGTTCAAAGAAATCATAGGTCACTGGTAGGCTGTGATGTGATGTGATGTGATCAAAGACTTTTTTCTTGTGAAAATGAAGAACTTGATAATTAAAGACATAGTTTGTACAGGATAAATAGCTACAGGTTTTTTTCACATAACTATAAATTAAATGCTTATTTTCTGTTACATAAAAATATTGAGATCCACCTAACACTATGAAATAAGAAATAGCACTTACATTGCTGGAAGAGCATTGGCAGGAAAAACATTACATGAAGAGATATTTTAAGTCTTGCTTCTCCCTACTTATACCTATTCTGTCTAAGATTGTAACTAATGGTGTGACATCTGGCAACCATATTACCTCAGGCTGTGACCTTGTCAGTTCTTGTAAAACTGTGGGAAAAGTTTCACAGTGTAGGCATCAGGTTTGCATTTTTTTTTAACTGTCTAGAAGAACAGAATCAAATATAGACACAAGATATTAAGCTCTTTCATTTCTAAATGGCTAAATCTGCTTCCCTCACAACATATTCTTTCAAGATTTGCAGTTAGATCTTTTCCAGGCAAAGAAACTAAGTGGTTGGCAGCTATAGGAGGGAGCAGTTCTTAAAGATTACAGGAAGTCTACTTTATATTCCAAATTGATTTATACCATCCATCTTGAAGAAATGTATAGTAAAAGGAAGGTGATTCTGCAAAATTGTGAAGTATTACTGCCAAATTTTGTAGGAAACTTTTTGCAAAGTTGTACATATTTGCTATCTGTTTGAAAAGGATACTGATTTCATTACCAAAGTGTTAATATTAAGAATTAAGTGCATTGTTCCCTGACTACGTTCAAAATCATACTTGTATTTCAATCAAAAATATTCTCTCTTCCACCTACTGTCAAGCTAGTAATAAAGAGAGGATAAACCAACATCCTTAACTGCTTTCTGGCAGAGATCACTTTCTGTTAGATGACACTGTTAGAGGGTGAGTTGCTTTAAGTCTTTGGGGAGTTTGTCATAGTATTTTCTCATTGCATGACAATGGTCACCACAGAGCAGAGTTTTTCATTTCAGAGATGATCATGTTGCATTAAGCACTGTGAGAAGTGGCATCTGGAGAAAGTACATCCATGTAAAAAGGAAAATCAGGAGGAATATTAGCGCAAGGGGGTCAGGGATGTGCTGCAAGGCACGAGTGAACATTTCAGTGGTACGACTAAAACCTGAGGACCAAAGCCATTGCTGATTTCAGCTCTGCAGGTCTCACACAAATAATGAGTGCACAGAACTTGATAAGGGCCTCCTCATCTTGGGCATGACCACCTTTGGATTTGGATAGTACTAGGGACCAGATCTTGAGGCATCCCTGAGCATCTCCAACCTCAGGTAAAGACAAGGGGAAGGATGTGCAGATGCTTAACACCTGAAATTCAGATGCAGGGAAAGCCAGGATCATCACTCAGACTCACTCTTGTTTGAAGGTACTCATAAAAATGTTCCCTTGGATGAGGTGCAAAAGAGCAATAGAAGAGAGCATGAGATGGATGGCCTTTGCCTTTAGCCAGCTTGTCTTCAATTCTGCATGTAGAAAATAACTCATATCCCTCACCTGCTTCTCAGCACAGTGGTGCAACTTCATTAGAAATGGCAGCAAATTCATCCCGCATGTCATGCCCCTTACCATTATGCAAGTGCTTGAGTATCTGCTGGGAACCTTTGTCAAGAGAATCAGTGCCTGTGGTCCAGGTACCGTTTCCATTATTAAACACTTATTTAATGTCAGTATCAAATAGGCTGCCATTAGTAAAAATTTGCCCAATCATATTCAGAACAGTAGACTGAGGTAAATTTCCCTGTTGTTTTCCTTCATAAATTCAAAGTAAACTTCAAGCTTCTTGGAAAAAAGCAGTTTTCATATAAAGGGATCTTAATGCTGGACAGACTTGACAAGTTTTCTCTCTCTCTGTATTTGTCTGATCTATATTCCCTGTAGAAAATAGACTAAGGAAAGGAATATCCCTATGCCCTAACACATATAATAGAAAAAGCTAAGTGAAAAACTATGGGAAAATCTCTGTACTAGTAATGTACAAAACAAAGTCCAGCACTATCCATATGAAACAGAGAGATCTGAACTTATTATATTAAATCAAAAATCGAATCTATGTAATAATACAGATATTAAGCACTCAGTTATACAGAAAAAATAGAGACTCAATCAACCATGTTGAAATTTAAGTATGCAATTTTACAAGCTTTGATATTCAAACTTCATTTTTTATAAGCAGTGATTCCTACCTAACAATCAGAAAATCTGCAAAATTTTTAAGTGTCTGCAACTGTAATAATTTTCTAGGAAAAATATAAAAAAATCCCCAGCTGTTTCAAGATACATTCAAGGCAATGAATGAAAATGAAACAACTTTTTCCTTCCATCACCAAATCGAGAACTATAACTTGCGTACTTTGTCAAATTCTCAGTTATTAGAAAATCTGAATATTTTTAAATTTGTCCTGTGTTTTAAGTGACTTTCAGTAAGCTTAGGTGTTGATTAGCTTAAAGTTAGCTTTGTAAAACTTGAATTTTTTTTATGTTCCTCAGTATTTTGATACAGTTCGAAAATTATAGTTATGTCACTGACTGTAATGTTCTCTGATGTTCGAATTCGCAATTCTATAAACTGCAACTAGTTGTCTATGCTTTGAGTTTTAGGATTCCAGTTAATACCAATTCAAACTAAAAAAATATTTTACCAAAGCTTGCCTGTAGAAACTAGATAATCCTGTGCAGCTGTACTGTAAACACATTTGTTACTTCTTTTAAAGGGCAATCTTACCTTTACTTCAACAATTAAATTATACCACTAAAATACACTAACCTAGTGAAACAACACTTAATAATATTCCTTGAAGAAAACAAACAATATTTTATTACATTATAATTTTAATTTTATCTTGGGTAAATGACATTTTACATTCTTGACTACTTTAGCTTCTGAAAACATAACTGGAATTTCCTACAACAATTTGGTCTTTTTTTTTTTTTTTTTTAAATCTTGGCCGAAACAGAGCTTCAAAGTTGGAGCAGATCTTGGTTGCAGTTTGCACCAATGTAACCAAGTTTTGAGAAAATAGCTTACAGAACAAACAAAGAAATAAAGAATCAAGTGTTCTCCATGTAACAGCGGTTTAACAATAGTTTCACTTTATGTGTAGGGCTTTTGTTTCTGGATCTGGGAACAGCATATGGGCAATTCCTCTTACCCTCGGAGGTCAGATTCCATTATATCTGACCTCCACGTTACAAATTAGCAAACAAAGACATTTGTGAGCCTTCACTGCTTGTTATTGTTATTCATGCAAATCTGCTGCAATGTACCATTTAGGACAGTCCTTGTTGTAACCCAACTACACGACACTGTATGCAAATGACCAATGGACTGAGATACAAAGAAAGAAACAAGAAGTTAGCATCGATTTTCCCAGCTGTCCACATCTGCTGTCATTAATAGCAGGAATATCTAAAATAAATGAGCCAGTTCTTGGTGGAGGAATGAGGGTCTTGCCCCCAAGAAACAATGAAGAGAAGCCTGTAGAGAAAAAGAAAGAAAAGGTGTGAATTCAGTTTATCAGAAGGTTCAGAGCTGTTAAAACCCCAGGAAGAAAAGAAAAGAAAAAAAGAAAATTTACATTGAGAAGCAGGTTTATTTCAATCCATAAGTGTCCTTAGATGCTTATTCATGGTTTATTTTTTCACAAGGCATATTTAAAGGGCATTAAATATGACTAAAATAACAACATTGATTGATTTCAATGTGGAGTATTTTTGGTGCAGTTGCTGTCAAATCTCAGGATACTCAGAAAGGATATGTGCTGTCCCATGGAAATGCCAATTTAAGCTGTATTAAATTGGGAGAAGCAGAAAGGAGGACACTAGTCATTTTGGAGTTGATCTAAAGTAGCAAAATATTTAGGCATGACAGCTATATCGACTTAAATGCAAAATCTCTTGTAGGGGGATTCAGATTACATTAACTGCTTGTTTCAATGATAACAAAGTGGACTGCACTAGAAAGTGTACAGAACAACCCTGTAACAGCCAAGAGATGGGATGTTTGATCTTATAAATTTGTTCTGTATATAATTTACATAATTTTTTGTGACTCAGCAGTTGTTTATAAAATAGGTTTGCATTATATAAAACTTCATGAACTCTGAGCCAAGCATCTTTGTGGCATTTATCCTTAGAGTTTGACTTTCAATTATGGACATTTCCATGTAAAAGAAAAATTAATCTATTTTATGTTGTTAATCATAAAGGAAAAAAATTCCAAAGTTTGATGGCATGCTGATGTATGTATGTGGGACATGCAGCACTTTGGCATAACAAATGAGTTACATACTCTGTAAGGTAACGAATGAAGATAGCCATGTTACTGTTTTCCCGGCTATTCCTGTTCCCAAATTTTAATGTTTTTTCACTAAATATGTATGGGAATTATTACATATGTTACATAGTTGAGTACAGGTTATAAGTCTCCAATGAAAAGCATATAACCATTTTCCTTACTACCACTATTTTTATGTCATCTTCTCTTTAACTTGAAAAGTTTAATTTGAAAATCAATGGGAACTTTTTCCTGTTTCAGTTATATAAATGTAGTTCAGTATAGTCATTAGAATTTTCTATTTAGGACCTTCCCATATGTTTAGGGTTTCCAACAGAGATTTTACAAGTCATAAAATCACATGGAATGCCATAGAGTATTAATTTCTATTTTAAAAAATAGGAAAAGGAAGAACAAATACTGGGATGTTAGATTTTTTTAATATATAATGTGCAACTGATAATATAACAAAGTGTATAATGATGAGTCTGATTGAGCATATGTTTATCTAGTTTTCCTCTTTCTTAGGTTTAATGGCCAATCCTTCCAATGTTTTAAGCCATAGTCCCAATAATTGGGGATAAACTCCTCCACACAATTATGAATCTACCTCAGTGCTTTGGCAAAATATAAATCTATTAAAGTGCTGTACTTTTTGCCTTCATTGAAGATCTCTATCCTGGCCAAGAGTCAGATCTTCTTTAAAAATTTGATCTTCTCATCTGCATGCAAATAAAGTAGCAATTTAAGCATGGACGTTTTCTATGTGTTTTAGTTGTAATTAGCTCATAATTCCTAAGAGTATGCCTTATTTTTGCTTTAATTGTCATAATGTTCTAGCCAAACTAGAAATTATCATCATATAACATATGACTATATAACATAAAATATCTGTCAATCCACAGTAAATTGTTGTATCTTTCTACATTTTCCAAGAATTTTTTCCATGTCATTTGCCAGGAATAAGCACTAAAATGCACCTTGAAATACTATGCTGTTCATTGTAGCTGTTGTGATACACTGCTGAGCTCAACTATCTCTAATATCAATACCTTTTATTTCCAAAACTAGTCATATCCGGGCACATGAGAGTGTTTACTTCAGCCAGGCCAGTATCTCTTTTTGAAGTTATGAACAATTTTCTCAAAAAAGGAAGTTCTATTAATATAAGTTTACAGGCAAGAAGCCCATGTCTATGTTCTTCTCTGACTCATCTGTTATCAAAAGAATGAACGTCAGCTTTAGAAAACTCTATTTTACAACTGTAGCCTGAAACTTCAAAACTGTTTAGAATCTTTCAAAGTCAAAAATTTGCAATGTTAACATCTCAGATTAAGCAAAGAGTAACAGAGAGAGGAAAAACACTAGCTTTATTTGTGTCATAGAGAGATACAAAGGCAGGATTTATTATACCTGATCAACATCTGCGTTAACATCCTATCTAAACCTGGTAATCTATTTAAAGCTTTGCCCAGTGTGGGATGCTTCATCTAAAGAGGAAGTTTCGCTGCTCTCTCAAATACCAAGATAATTGTGTAATGCTGTTGAAAGCTTGGGAGATGCAACTGTTTCCTAAATTGACCAAACATTAAGCTGAGCCCCTAGGCTTTCTTAAAGCACAGGTCTAGGCCTGAGACCGCAGCCAAGGTGTGGTGACTGGCTCTGTGGCATCGCCTCCTCTACTTGCTCCCTGTCAAATATGTCTCAGCCGACAGCTGTATTCAACTCTTCTCAACCTACCTAAAGGAAACGGGACTATGAAAATAATTCCTTAAAAAAGTGAAAACTGGAGACAGGAGGTTTAGTGAAAAGCCAGACTTCAGGCTGGAGCATGAGCAGAAGGTTGCTACTGAAAAGCACCTGTGACTACATGTGTGTGCAGCCTCACTCCTACAAGTTCTACTTAAATATCCTTTGCAATTGAGGACAGGGTCTCTTCTAGAACAGGACATTTTAGTGCTGCTGGATGAGATAGCTTGCTGTGCTAACTATGAAAACTGTCACATCAATAACAAATAACTTGTGATGAAATATTTAAGTAACAGAATCTCCTTGGATTCCTAGTGGCATTCTTTCAGAGCGCACTCAAGTCTTCACGGATTATAAAGTCAGTGGAATTTCTTTAGTAGTGAATTACTGCTCATTTTCTCAGAAAGAATTGTAAATGTAGCTATATATTTTATTGTAATATATCATTTTATCTTAGAAGCAGCAGAATAGCTGGGGTTATCTCAGTGCCACCCTATTTAGCTCCGCTTTTTGAAGCTGGTAATTGTCAAACAATTTCAGCATGAATGGTTATCATATAAAGCCTCGGATCTGGAAAACACTTTTAAAATTAGTTGTAAAATATTGCTTAAATCATCTCTGACTTGATCTGAATAAAATATAAACCAGAAATATTTTGGGACTGAGTCATATTGAGGGATATTTTTCTCCCTCTATTCTGAGTCCTAGTATTTTGACATCAGGATTTGACAGTTCTATTTTTCTGAAAGGCCAGCAAAATATTTAAGAGGAAAACTAAATTCTCAAGAGTAAAGAACTAGGTTCTTTTTGAAAAATAACTAATACACAATTTAGGCTGGTGTGCAATTTGCAATGATGTCAATGGGCTTGCATTTTTATGTACTACAGCTTGAAAATCACATCGATAAATCCTGTATTTCTTTAGAGAAGGAAACCTTGTAGAAACTGATGTTTTAAGAAAATGAATAAAAATGAATATGTATAGAAATTGCATGGGGGAAGAATGTTTGAGACAAACAACATGCTACCCAATGATAAATATATAGAGGGTGTTAGAATCAGAGGGGTATAAATAGTCTGTTGTCTGTCAGGAATGAAAATGTAAGCACGTAAAATGGAATGCAGAGAAACAAGATTTATCTTTAGTCAAAAATATACAAAGTAAAAAAAAAAAAGAGTTCAGAATATTTACAGAAGTCACGCATAAGAAATCATTAGAAACAGTTGAAATAGGCTAAATAAAACCATAAATGCTAGACGGTACATTCTTCTCTTCAATGCAAAAATGAGCTGGAAGACTTTCTAGACTTTCTTTCATTTGTAGTTTCTAGAAGAGATGTGGATGTCACAAAACTGCCTGCAACACTGAGTGTCCAGTTTCCTTATTGTTAACAGGATCGGGTCTCAGCTTCTTATGAAACCCCTGAGACTTAAACCATTTTGTGGTGAAAAGGATGTTTTGTAAAAAACCTACAGCCTTTGAGGAGCTAAAGGTGGTTCTATCCTTTTTTTTGTTGTTGTTAGTGTTACAGGTCATGCATTGCTTTTTTTAGTACTTTGTCTTAGGACAGTTACTATACCAGTGAAGTTGTTTACTTAATTAAATTTTCCCTTAATATTCCTCAAGGGGAAATACAGGAAATCAGTTTTCCTTCTTACTGCCTATGGACCATGAGTAAATTCTACTCTGCTCTTTACCAGGTGTCCCAGATTTTGCTACTTGCATCAGTGATGGCTGGATGTAGAAGAAAAGCAAGAATCTAGAGTATCAGGTAATTTGAAAAACTATTTTGAAAAGTTGCATGATGAATTAAAGATAATTGCTGGCTTAATATATGAGCTCTGAAAAATGTTTTCAAGGGATAATGACCAGCTTTTTGGGAGTTTGGTTGTTTTTTTTTTCATTCCCAGTGAAGACATTCAGTTGTGATAATAAACCTAGTGACCAAATAGAAGTTGAAAAATGATTCCTCTGTTTCTGAGTATCTTCTGGTGTGGCTGCTTAAACATGCTTCTATCTGTTGCATATCTCAGAGAGTTTCCCATTTTCCCAAGCTATGCTTCTGCTGCACTTCAGTCCTCAGGGCAAAGAAAAGCAATTGACAGTCAAAAGTATAGTGGCTCAGATTGCCCAGAGGGGGCCCAACATCTCTCAGATTTAGAACATCTCCTTTAAAAACAGAACAACAAAAAAAATATTAAAAATCTTTAATTATACTCCTTTTTCATTAGTTGGCATGAACTGTAAACCATGTGTTAGCTAGTGGGTGTCTATAAACACACAGCAGTGAGGCTGCAGCTGGCCTTCAGGCAGAAATATGCTGCTGCTGAAGCAGAGCAGGATCATGTCATTTTGAAGTGTACAACCTATCAAGCAGTAATTTGGGGCTAGATTGCAGCTTTGACCTCATGCTAGCAGTGAGGAAGATGAGCTGTATGCTAATAACAGTTCCCAGCAATACTCCCTGTTGTGCTGGGATTGCACACACAGCAGCTGCTGCTGCCCTTATGGAGACTGAGCACACCCTCTCCTACACCAGTCCATCTCTACTGACATCTGTGTACAAACAGCATCATCACTTGAATGGTGTCACGGCTGCTGCCTACCATTAATCAGGTTTCTGTCATCACTTTTGACAGGTCCTGATGAAACATGAAGTTTTGAATAGAGCAAAATAAGGAAACAGAAGAATATGCTATTCTTCATCTTCATTTCTCTGCATACATTTATGAAGAAATGCTAGCCAACAGCTTGTCACTTCACTAAGAGATGAGAGCTCACATAGTGATACAGCTTTCAGACAGCTAAATGGCTGGCTTGGAACTATAAGAGAAATCTGGGGAGGCACAATCTAGGACCAAACCTCTCACTTTGAAGCATCACCAGCTAAATGCTGTTTAATCCATATATAGCAAGGTGACATGAACCCAAGGTGATCTTTCCATCAGTGTGAGCCAGTAATAGATCCCTGACTTGAGAGAATTACAAGACTGAGATCTAAGAAGTGATTTGTGGTTCATATTGGACAAATGATTATCTAGCACTAATAACAGAGAATCTACTCAGTGCTTTCTGAAAGGCTCGCACAGCTCAAGTGGATTCTTAACGAAAATAGTTATTTCTAATTGTAGACCTAATTAGTGCAAACTAAGAGATAGTTTCAAGGCATGTTTTTATAACAAATATCTCCCTTAGAGATAAATATACATCTACATGGATAGATACTGGGATACTCTTTCCTCTGTTCCTGACATTAGCAAAGGGAAGGTATATATAGCTAAATAGCCCTTTTGCATTAGCTTACACTCAATATATAGAATTTAAATCACTAGAAAAACCACAACCAACAAAAAAAGTCCTCCGTAAATCAAAGTAAAGCAAAAATCCAACTAAACAAAAAGAAGCCTTGAAAAATATCCCTATATAAGGAAACACAGATTTCTGTTCCATAAAGTGAAGAGTAGAAACATTGTCCAACAAAACAGTGTTAGCTTTTCTAACAGCCACCATTACATTATTCATTAAAAAACCAATGTATTTTTCTTCACTAAATATAGGGGTTTGGAACATTTAAATACTATCTGTAAACAGAATGACTTTTCTATGAAAAAATGAAAAGTAAAACATCTTATAACTTTATCACCGTTACATCCAAATATACATATTTTGCATGGAATTTGCTACTAGTTAAAGATGAATGTGTGAACTAAGATGGTAAAGAACTCAGTACTGAATAAAAATATTTTTAGCCTAGCATGTGTCATATATCTCGTATCTTTAGGATGCTATTAATAAAGTTTTCCTGTATGAAACCAGAAAAAGGCATTGCCAGGGATTGCAAAAATATAAATTTTTGCCATTTACACTTTGAAAACCCAATTAAGAGTGACTCATTGATAACAGCAGAAATCTTTCCATGTTTTCATGCTTATGAATACTTCAGATTATTAACATCCCTTAAAAGTGCCTACATTTGAAAATAAATCCTCAGATAATGCATGCCATCAGAAAATTGACTCCTATAGGCAGCCCTGGAAAAATTAGAGCTAAAAGAACGTGGAAATCAGAGACAGGTGAAGAGAGACTTAGTGGAAATCTTTTCCTTGTGTTACTTATACAGATATGTACACACATATAATAATAAAATTAAAATAAATATATATTTATAGGCCCATAGTGCTGGTGAAACATAAGTGTTGGGTTTGTTCTGCCTTTTTAAGTAGCGCTAACAACTAAGCTTCAGTGTTTTAACATACGACCTCTTCTTCACTGAGTACAACTGAAGCTTCTGTGTTTTATATTTAACATGTTAACCAAATGAAATTATCATCAAAAATTGTAAAAATGACAAGTTGGCAGCTCTGCTGGCTGTCTCTGTCGGTGTCTGATTTATTCTCTCAGGCTACACATGCCAGTAGAGTAACAGAGTGCACTCAGCTACCTGCAAATGAACCACGTCCTCTCCTCTCTGTCATTCATTGCCTACCACCAGTGAAGACCAGAGAGACTTGATCTTGCTAGTAACCATCCCTGTGGTTGATTTTGGAGGCAGAATATGGTCCATCCAGATCACTGCTTGGCAGCTATTCCAGCCAGTATGACTTCACAGTGTGACATTAGCTAAAACTTATTTTTGTCAGTTCACTAAGAAAATGTGACTAGGTGAAGGCATACATATGGTTACATTTTCAAACTGACTTCTGAAAAACGTTTTCAGAATATTTGGAAAAATGCCTGTTTTTAAAGACAGAACTGAAGTTTTGTACAGAAAATAGATTTTCTGCATACACTTATTTATTACTAGTACTACAGGTGAATTTGAGTATGATACTTTTGAAAAAGTGCTTATGGGTTAAAAAATATGTAAGAGTTGACATTCAGAACATGCCAGCTGACAGTCTTCAGTTTTTAGCAATTCAGAGGGAGATACGAGGCTGAGTAGGAAAACATGGTAAATAATACAATGGAATGACAGTTATATAAAATAATTTAGGTCTATTTAGAGATCAAATTATCAGAAATAAATACCTTATCTTTAAGATCTTTAATAATTAAAAAAATGTACATATTTTTTCAAGACTGTTTAAGCATCTCAACAAGTTTTGAAAGCTTGCAAAAATTGAGAAATCTCACATTGTTCATGTTACTGCCCAAGAACATTCAGGCAATTACAGATCTTGCAGATGTCATGATGTCAGATTTGTGGGCAATGACAAGCCATGTGACTTTCTGCTGCCTTCAAAAACAGCAACTGAGCAATGTGCAGTACTAGAGTCTCTGAAAGTTATTGTGCCTATATAAAAACATGCAGTAACAAATGAAACAGCAATAGTAATATTTAGAGGACAAGGAATGGTACTGCAAGATATCTAGAGTTCAAGATTGTGTTTCAAAGCCTAGGAAAGTCACATGAGAAATCAGGAAATTAAATCTATATTACGGAAAATGTTTATAAAAAAAAAAATCTAAATCTGGAATTCATGTATATACTACTTTGGAACTGTGTTCCAGATAGAAATACAAATGCTTTTTTAATTTTATGATCTTGATGACAGAAAATTTTTCCAACATGTTTTTTCCAATTGATCATGAGATAAAGAGCATCTAACTCCATTGTCAAATATTTCAACATACAATTGGGTTTTCAACATTTTTTAAAAGCTAGAAAAGTTGAGAACATAAAATATATAATTCCAACTGCATCTCCAGTCAAATCACTGCTGTGTGAGTATATCTTCCTTTTCGGAAATTGTGCCTTATTCAAGCCAAGACACAACTTACACTACTATAGTTGCCTTGGTAATTTTCTCCCTCTTGTCCTTTCTGCCTGATGTGAATCTACAGTGTTTAGAGGATGCAAGCCCCACACATGAACAGTGGGCCACCTCTTATTTGTGTAATGAGAACCATGATTTTGAGGAACTTGGTAGATTCTTGAAAGGAGAGATTGGAAACAAAATCTCATTTCCTCTTTCTTTGGGACCATTTTTGGTTACTCATTAATTCTAAGGGAAGAGTAACAGTAGAGAAAAGTATTAAATGGGAGGCACTCAATGTTGGTTTCTCTTTTCTTCTGTAATGTAGAGACTCTGAACTAAGTACAGTGGTTAATAATGGCAGGAATTATGAATTTGACCATGTGGCTGAGATGTGTAGGGGTGATGACATGAGCTTGGAAAACTCACTTTCTGAGGCAAATAAAGAGTATTACATTGATTGCAGATCCTATTATTACTAATTAACAGTAATAATGTTTGAAATTATATTGAGCTCTATTAATGTCACCCAACATTTTTATAAGTCCATAAACTAATGATACAAAATGATTACTACACCAGTATTTTATGAAGAATTATTTCCTGTTTTGACCTAGGCTTTTTAACTTAATTACAGTTACATCAGAATAAAAACAAAAATGATATAATGTTGGCTAAAGTGGAATATCTTCCAAATCCAAAAACTGATTACTTAAATGTTTTTATCCTTTGCAATGATGTATAGAATTAGTATTAGTAGAAAAGAGTAACTAACTCTCATGACAATTTAACAGTTCTCAAGAACATATTGTTTTCTAGAATTGTAGACTCTCTTGCAATATATAATATTATTTGAGCAATAATCTACAGAAGAAGTTCCCTTTAGAATAAACTGGCTTCATGAAGTAAGTGCACTAAACAATGTGCTAAACTATATAAAAGTAGTAGAGAAGTGCCCTGATACAAGCTAAAATGCTAGATGTTTTAATAGCATCAAAAGTCTTATCAGTGGTTTATTAATTTTTAATGACATAACCACAGAATTTCTTCATGGAAGGGAAAATATACGTGGCAATTATGCATCCTGAGCCAAAAATCATGTGTAATGCACTGTGCCCTCAAGTGAAGAAAACCAGTCATGTATGTTAGGTATTGCCTTGCCAGCTCTTTCTGTGAAGTGGATGCAGATACAATTAAAGGCATCTTAATCCAGCCTTTTAATTTTGGCAAAAAAAAGCCCTAACCCCCAAACATGCCAATGTTCCCTTTAATTTGGCTTTATATTTCTGAGGGAAGAAGATGCTTACTACCTGTGAAAAGGTAATTAAAAATCTGTGGGCTTTATCTCTCTTTTGAAGGGTTTGGAATCAAACGCTAAAAGCAGGAGCTCTTTTCAGAGTTGTAAAGCCTAATAATCCTATTTATCTGAATTCCTGAAGTTCCCTTTTTGGTCCTGATGTGTTTCCTTTGATGGGATCTAAATTCAGATATCCCATGAAAGTAAGAAATGTCTTACCAGGGTACACTGATCTAGCTGTCCCCAAACCATGACCAAAGACAGTGCTGGGGGAGAGCTGCTTTCCCCTGTCTGCCTGCCCTGTCCTACCCAGGCACCACAACCACTACCTTGGAAGGTCAGTGATTCTTGTGCTTATGGGCCTGTTCTCCATTAATTTGACCAATCTTTTGGGGTAGTTTACTGTTATTACCTCTATTGACAACCTCCCATGCCAATGAATTCTCTGCATTCATTACTTGTGGCATAAAAATGTGCTTGTATACATTTTAAACAAACATCACAGGATAAAGATTGTCTCACTTAGATTTCTTATGTCCTTTTGTCTAGCAGTTCATAGTAGGCATTTATATTGATATTGACTGACTCACCAAATACAATAATCTGTATTAAATGAAATTGTCTAGCAATTATTTAGATGCAACTGTTTTTTCTGCACCACACAGAAACAGTCAGTTTCATATCTGCATATGCAATTTACCATAAAAGATCCAGTTACATAGAAAATAATAAAGGAAAACAGAGAAATTAGAAAGTCTCACTGGGGTAGAAAATATAAACAATAAATTAATAATATCATAAATGAGCTTCCACATTTGCATCTGCACTGCTGCAAATACAAACATTTGCAACATGTATTTGGATTGGGTATTTTGTACCTGATTTAGAAGCCGTAAAAATCAGAAATTTACATTAAAGCACCTGTTGAGATCGTGTCACAAACTTTAGGATAATGCGATAATTAAATGCTGTTCCTGGTTGCAGAAGGCACAACGGAAAAGGTTTTTATACATGAAGCTCCACTGACATTTACAGAAAACCTTTACAAGTCTGCTATCATCCTACTGATTTAGAATACTAATTTCAGGAATTTGCTAGTCAGTGAAAGCAATAAACACACAGCTGCTGCATAGGCATATGGTTATCTTTACTATGGATGTGCAGTAGGCCCAGTACGGACTGCATTTATACAGGTAACCAACAGCCGGGTGGTTTTTTTTACATTTCAGATACTGTTGTACTTTTTTACCAGTACCAGCTAGTGAACAGAGAAATATGAGAAAGCTTGGGATGACAGCAAGCAAGGGAGGCCTTCAGGGCCAGAAATGATACTTTTAAGTGGACTGAAATGAATTGAGAGGTAGATTGAGAAAATGGTTAATACACAGGGATAATTTTCTCATGTGGGGAAGTCCTCATCTAAACTCTCTTGTCCATTTCTGCCCCCTTCCATTCCCAGTGCTCCCATACTCTTTGCTTTCTCTCCTTCCTTTTCACAATCTTCTTTCAGCTGGTAAGTCATAAGGTTCATTTTAACTATATCAGTCAGTGATGTTTGGGCATCACAGTCCCTATTTAGCGTTCCCATCAGAGAGGCATCTAGAATTCATTTTTTTTTGCATCTGATATGCCCTGATATTTCTTTGTAAGGTCTCTGTTCCTTGATGTATGTGAAGAGCCAGACAGCAGGAAATTCACAGAGAACTGGAAGTTGCAACACTTAAGCTCAGAGGTACAGTAAGGATATAATCAATAATGGTATCAAGACCCTGTCAGATAAAGTCTTTGATATGTTGATCTTCAGAGAACTTTAGGAATGTAAAAGGACAGAACTCAGAGCAGTAAGGAAGGAAAAAAACTGTTACGGATAGATAGCTTTGAAAAAAGGATGCAGAGATAATAAGACTTCATCCTGCAATGAATGAGTCACAGAAATGATAAATAAAAATAAAGGGAAACTGAAAACTCCTTTAAAAAACCTTCAAAGTTTTTTCAAGCTCATCTCTCTGTGTTTTAGCACGTCCCATATTGAAAGTGCTAAAAGATAGCTTTTGTCAAAAATCTTCACAAAACTATGAGAATTACAAAACCATCTTCATTTGAGCACCTGCAGTTACATGCAAAAACTTCATGAGCTTAGACACACAGCAATATCCACTGCTTGTCCACCTGTCACCAGGTTATTGGGAGAGAACCGATCTGAAAAAGAAAATATATTAAAAAAAAGTTCTTTGAATTATAGAAACCAGGCTTGTGAGGAGTCAGGAGTAGGCAGCTCTTTAAAGTTCATCTTATGTAGAGTGCAGTAAGAAAGCAACAAGGGACAATGTAAATGAGATTGAGTGACTAATTTCCCCAGTGGTGGAACTCCTCCGCATTTTAACTGTCGATCAGTAAGAATATACGTTGTAGAAGAGACAGCCATGTTAAATAATGCCAACGAAGAGGAAAAACTCAAACCGGCTTCAGAAGCAGTTGTGGGAATATACAAGCTAATGGGAACAAGCAGGTAAGAGGGAAAGTGGAGGCACTAGTGGGAGTTCAAAACAGGAGATGCAGACACAGAGGGATTCAGTGCTCCCAGTAATGAGAGACTAATCTTCGCCTACTTAGGTAGTCTCACAATAATTTTTGAACTCATCCACCATTTCTTTTCATTTTTAATGTCCAGTAAACTTTGTGTGTGTGTGTATGTGGTTTATTATTTTTATTGAGATACCCACTTTGCCCTTAATATATCACTCCTCTTTTCGTAACAGCAGAAACTTTATTACTGATGATCATCTTGAATACCAGTCTTGAGCCATGGCAGCATAAAATGCACCAGCTGATACAACTAATTAGTTGTATTAATCTGGATAAAATGCCCACGCTTATGGCACAGGAGTATATTGGCAACAGAGAGTGCATGTGTCTCCCCTGTGTTAGTAACAACTCACTGAATTGATTTTGCAGCTACTCTGACACTGAAGACAGTGTGAGAAAACATTTGTTTTTCTGATGCAATGTAGACTGACCATATGTAAAGAGGCGAGAAGGGCCTGGATTGAACACTCCTATAGATGTGAATGATGCATCTCTTCCTCCTGAAAAAATGTTTTTATTTTGGGAAATGCCTGCTTCAGCAATTCCTTCTCCTTGCAGGACAAATGAGATAAGAATTCATTTTATTATTATTGTATCACATGGTGTCTCATAAAGTTCCCACCAGTCCTGTTTGTAGAAATGTGAGCAGCCCTGTGTGCATCTGGTTAGAGCTCTTCATATTTCATTGCACGAGCATATCATGCACAGCTAAAAGAAATTTTTACTTAGTCAGTGATACTTCTTCCATAATTGCTCTTGAAAAAGCACTGATGGATCCCTGTGAGTTCAGCCTCTTGTGGAAAACAAATCCTCATTGCAGCAATCACACTACATTTAAAATTAGCTTAATGAAGTCCCTTTGTTTTATTGCTCCACGGATAGAAATACTGTCTTGGAAAACAACGGACAGTTCTGAGTTGCAATTAATAATTTAGTACAATCTTGATACAGCACATGGAGGACAATAACGTGAGTTTACTGTGAGAGAGTAGCACAGTGATGGAGACCAGGGTAGAAAAAAAATTAGACATAAACTGAGACGGCAGTAATGTACATCCTTTCGGAAAGCATTTGCATATACTGTACTGCACTCTCACATTTTTGTTGGGTGCTGATAAAAATATAGTTTCTCATGCAATAAATGGTATTAAAAAAACACCCTATGAGTATTACAAGGCCATCTTCTTTTGTGGACCTGCAGTTATATACAAAAAAATCAGGAGCACATACACACAACAATGTCCATCACTTGTCCACCTATCATCAATTTATCTTTTCCCATTATGATGGCAAACACAAATTTTCAAAAATAAGATCAGCCCTCTGGCCAAATGACCAACAATGCACTATGTGTCTTTACTACACATTTAGGAAACTCTGCTTTGTGAAATTACTTTGCACTATAAACGAAGCAATGTAATTCTATGGTCTAGGCTCATCATTATGGCTGGGCTTCGCGAACGAAGATTTGGGAAAGGCTCTATCCACATTTGTTACAAGCACACTGGTGGCTAATAAGGCCAATGCGAGATAGACATGTCCAATTGCAAAAGGTACAGCAGAAAGACTCCTTAGGAGGTATATTCTGCAAGACACGGTTCTTTCTGCGTTGTCTTTTCTCCTCGAGAGTGATCCTGTGGGCGTTCTCAAAGGAAACAGCAGCGTTATAGATGGTGTGTCTCCAGGCCTCCCGATTGGAGGCCAGAGTAGACCAGTTATGTTGATCAATATGGCCAAGGCTGAGATGTTGTTTCAGGGAGTCCTTGTATCTTTTCTTCGAGGCTCCTCTCTTGCAGCAGCCAGTGGCAAGTTCACCATAAAGCAAGATCTTAGGGAGGTGGTGGTCCTTCATCCTGGAGACATGCCCTGCCCAGCGCAGCTGTGTTCTCAGCAACATGGCCTCCTCAATTGTTGATTGCTGCTGCTCTTCTAAACAGATTTATTGGTCACATAATCTGACCAGTGGATGTTTAGGATTGTATGGAGGCAGCGTTGATGGAAGCGTTCTAGGAGACGCAGGTGGTGGCGGTAGATGACCCATGATTTGGAACCATATAAGAGAATAGACAGCACAATGGCTCTGTAAACACTGATCTTGGTACTTTTCTTCAAGTGTTTATTACACCATACTCTTTTATGGAGTTTTCCAAAAGCACTATATGCCTTTGCTAAACTGTTGTCTATCTCTCTGTCAATCTTGCCATCCGAGGAGATGAGGCTACCTAGGTAGTTAAACTGCTGGACTGATTTGAGTTCTGATTGGCCAATGGTGATATGGGGATGATGGAAGACTTCCTGAGATGCAGGTTGATAGAGAAATGGTCTAGGCTACATAGAAATGAAAACCCAAGCTCCCTAATGATTCATCTCTTAGTTGACCCCCTAATCCCTTTACTTTACAGAAGTCAGCAAGAGTTATCTCCCATGTGCTGTCAGACCCATCAAAGTGATATTAGCAAATACATTAGTAAATTACTATAAACATAAACTGTAGAATTGTAGAATGGCTTGAGTTGGAAGGGAACCTAAAGATCATCTAGTTCCTGCCCCCCCACCATGGGCAGGGACACCTTTCAGTAGACCAGGTTGTTCAAAGCCCCATCCAACCTGGCCTTGAACACTGCCAGGGATGGGGCACCCCCAGTTTCTCTGGACAACCTGTTCCAGTGTCTCACCACCCTCACAGTAAAGCATTTCTTCCTAACATTTAATCTAAACCCACCCTCTTTCAGTTTGAAGCCATTTCCTCTTGTGCTGTCACTACATGCCCTTGTAAAAAGTCCCTCTCCATCTTTCTTGTCAGCTCCCTTCAAGTACTGGAGTGAACGAATCATTCTCTGGCTTCCAAATCGGGGCCATGGTGCACTAAAGGCTAAAGAAACACATATTTTCCTTTTTAATTTAATGTCTGGACTCAGAAAAAAAAAAATAAATCCGATGTTTGCAGAAGTTGATGCTGCAGAGAATGAGGCCAGAACGGAGGACGTGAAGAGCCGCGGCCCTCCAGGGGCAGAGGTACGGGCGGGAGGCGCGGTGAGAGCCGCGGGCTGGTCAGCGCACACCCGCTGTCACCGAGCCGCTCACGGCTCCGAACGCCCCGGGACGGGCAGAGCCGCGCTGGGGGCCCCCACCGCACCACCGGGCACAGCACCGTGAGCCCCGGGGCTGCGCGTATCACAGAATCGATTGGGCTGGAAAAGGCCTGCGAGATCATCGAGTTCAACACCACCCTGTCAACCAGACCACGGCACTGAGTGACACGTCCAGTCTTCCCTTAAACACCTCCGGGGACGGTGACTCCACCACCTCCCTGGGTAGCCCGTTCCAGTGTCTAATCGCCCTCCCTGTGAAGAAACTCCTCCCTAATGTCCAACTCAAATCTCCCCTGGCGCAGCTCAGGACCATGCCCACTCATCCTGCCTCTGTTCCCGGAAGAAGTAGCCGCACCTCCCTAGCTAAGCCCCGCTTCAGGCGGCGCTTTGGGCGGCACAGCGAGCGCGCCGCTGCCGGCCCGGTGTGGGCGGGCGCGTTCGACGCGGGGCCGTCTGGGAGTTGTAGTTTTCTGCGCTCCCGCCGGCGCGCCGCGGGCGGTGAAAGCTCCCGGCGCGCTTTTCGCGCGGCGAAGGGCGGCGGGGGCAGCGGCGGGTCCCAGGCGGCAGCGCGCCGATTCGAGGTGCCCTGCGGCCCCTTCCTAGCCGGGCGGGCGGGGCCGGCGCGGCGGTTGAATGCGGGCGGGGAGAGGGTGCGATGGAGTTGTCGTCGCTCGTCAGGAAGCTGGGTAATGGTTCCCCTCTCCTCCCGGGGCTGTCCCGGCCCCTCCGCCTGTGCAGCTGTGTGCAGGGAGGGCGAGGGGCCCAGCCGTGGTGTGCGGGAGCCCGGCCATCCCTGCCCGGCCTCTGCCGCCCCGCTGGCTCCTGCTCTCCCGCTCGGTTCGCCGCTGCAGGCGTGGGGGGAAGGCGGCGCTTCCCTAGGTGGAAATGCTGCCCTAGGAAACGCCGAAGGCTGCCCCTTCGATGGTGCCTTTCGATTCAGTGGGCTTGGGTAGTTTCTTTGTCTGATTGACGACTCCGAGGCAGCTTTCCGTATCCACAGCATATTCTGGCAGAGGTTCAGGCACCAGGTTATATCAGGAGAGGTGCACTTGGCACCATATTATATCAGTATAGTTTATAATGTTTCACTGCTTTGTAACCATGCAAACACACTTGATTAGGTTATCGCTGGTGAGCATAATCATATTTGTCTTCCTTGTAGGCATAATACTGACAGCATAAAAGCTGGCTTTTTTATCCCCACAGATCTTTGACAGTATTTTGTTTGTCCAATTAAGAAAAAAGTTACATCAAATAATATTACAGCTTTTTTAATACCTTTTTTTTTCGAGCAGGTCATGAACTGACAGAGATAAGAGAGCGATCTCTGAAGACTATTCTATTTAAATTAGATCACAACTTGATTTCTTATGCTGATCTGGTCCATGAAAAAGCGCTTTTTCGTAACCTTTTGGAGTGGTTCAATTTCCCAGTCGTCCCAATAAAAGAGGAAGTACTAAATTTTGTGAACAGTTTGATCAAGGTATGGCATACTAACATTCATTTATTTTTAAACTATATGCCCTTAGAGTGCCGAAGCTAAATAAAGCTGAATATTATTTGAATTTGTAGCTCCATATAATGAGATTTTTAGAGTGTTTTTGTAAAACAGGAATAATAAAGCCACTGTGTGTAGACCAAAATTAAAACAATTTGAGTGACTTGAAAATGGGTAAGAGGGCACCAGATTATAGCTGAGAAAAATCGTTCTTTTCTGGATTTCTCCTTTAGTTTCTCACTAAGTGTTTCTTTTTTTCCTTGGAGCATTATTTGCAGCTAGGCATTTGCACTGTTCCTGGAAAATGAAGATTTGAACATCAGTGCAAGTTATCTTAAGAAAATTGACAAAATGTTAGAGAAATTTCAGATATCTCAGATTTTTACATTCTTCTGTTTTAATCACTAAACAGCAGATAGGCAGAGGAAACAAAAAAACGCATCCTTGATACTGTTGGATGGTTGTCATGGTTTAACCCCAGCCAGACACTGAGCCCCACACAGCTGCTCACTCACTCCCCCACCAGTGGGATCTGGCAGAGAATTGGAAGGGTAAAAGGTAGAAAAATTGTGGGTTGAGATAAAGACAGTTTAATAGGGAAAGCAAAAGCTGTGTGCACAAGCAAAGCAAAACAAGGGATTCATTCACCACTTCCCATGGGCAGGCAGGTGTTCAGCCATCCCTGGGAAAGCAGGGCTCCATCACCTATAACAGTGACTTACGAAGACAAATGCCATCACTCGAAATATCTCTCCCTTCCTTCTTCTTTCCCCCACTTTGTAGACTGAGCATGCTGTTGGAACTAGATGATCTTTAAGGTCCCTTTAAACCCTAGCTGTTTTATGAATCTGTGATATAGAATATCCCTTTGGTCTGTTGGGGTCACCCGTCCCAGCCATGTCTCCTCCCAGCCTCCCATGTACTCCCAGACCCCTTGCCAGTGTGGCAGTATGAAAAGCAGAAAAGTCTTTTGTTCTGTGTAGGCACTGCTCAGCAATAACAAAAACATCTCTATATTATCAACCCTGTGTGCAGCACAAATCCAAAACACAGCCCCCTACCAGCCACTGTAGAGAAAATGAGCTCTATCTCAGCACAATGGTCTAAATGAATAAAGGCAAAATATAAATTAAATATTACAATTCTATTTTTTTCCTCCCCTGCTGCTCTCTACCCCCCACCCTCATCCAGACACCTTGAGACTTTTCAGACTAACTTTGTCAATTATTTGTCCTAATATAGCATCCACCTGCTGCCCAGAAAATGATTGGAATTGGTGCAGTGGAATTTTTCTCTCAGCTTCGCCCTGATGTGGATCCGAACTTGCAGGCTATAATTGATGGGATTGTGGATGGACTGTTCTTCCTTCCTTCTGAACTTTCTTCTAGTTCTTTATCAGTATGTTATCAAACTCAGTCTCAGCCTTCAGTAGATCAACCAGGTAAATTACATATTTTGGAGTGTAATCTATTTTAAATTAAAGTAAAGGGAAAGGCTATGTAAAGCTGATCTTTTTAACCATAATAGGCAAATTATTCCTGAGAGAGCAGTGAATTGTGTAGTAATCAAATTTTGCCAGAGGCAGTATGACTTCAGCTAAACCACCTAGTGCCATTCTTGTAATGGAATTCTCTGTCCATTCCTTCAGTGTGTAATATCTATTTTCTATATTGTACGAAGAGCATGACACAACTTCTAAGAACAACTTTATGGCAGCAAGTGTAGCAACTCTGAATAAATCTGTAATTTAGTTAGTAAAGTGTGCTTTACTGCTGTTCATTGTGTAATAGGCTTTAGCTTTGAGAGCAATTCAGATTTAAAAAAAAAAAAAGAAATAAGCAGTGGTTGATTCTAGCAGAACAATTTTTAAAATTACATTAGTTGTATGTACTGTCTACTTAGTTTTGCATAAGTATTTGTCATAGAAAAATCCGTAAACTTTCTTTAAAATGTCATATTATGTGTGAAGTACTTCACATATATGTGAAGTGCTATTACTTGCTTCTGTTATCTAGCTCATTATCTATCTGTTACAAAGATTTACAGTGCCTCTTAAATATAACGTAACTCCTGTGATTCTCCTCTTCTGCCTTAAAAATTTTAGCACAAAGTTTGGAGGACAAAATTACAAATCATAGAAGTGCTTACTTCATCCTCCTGGTTATTGTGGGAAAGACACTGCTGTTACAGTGCATGCTGTAATAATGGCCACACCTCTCTTGCTCATACTGTGCAGTTTCAGAGATAAAAGCAATTTTTCTGTGGTTCTGCAGCCTGTCTAATGCTTGGAGTTGTAGTTTGCTAGAACTATTTGGCACTATGTGATGCCTGGCAATTGTGGAGGTTTTTTTCCTTTTCTTTTTTTCTTCCTGTGCCCATGTAGGGGCAGATTTTTACTTCTTGTTTCCACTGTATGGGAAAAAGTATATTAATGTTGTACATGTGCATTCTTATCTTTTAGTAACTCAATTACTTTTAGTAATTCAATTGAAGTTACTTAAGCTGTAAATTGTATGCATGTGTGGATGAAATAATCTTAGTGCTTCCTAACAGGAGTGTTGTATTTTTCTTTCTGTTTTAACTTCAGTTACTGGGAAAAAATGTAAACTAATAATCTGGGCATTATTTAGTCTGATCTTTTGAACCAAATATTATGGTCTGGAGAGACTGCTTTTAGTGTTACATACCTTGTGATTATATTTATAAAGTTTGTGTATGAATGACATGTATTTAACAATATACATATTATATACAAAGGGGACAACTTTTCGTGTGACCTGAGAAGACAGCAGTTTTGGTAGAAAAAGGCTATAAGTAGTTAATTAAAAAAAGTCTATTTTATTGCTACATACGTAGATTAAAGGAAAACCTTTTGTTTGGCTACCAGTTCTCCATCAGGCAATACATTTTGTGTAATTATTTTTGCTATTACTTGAATGATATTGCAGAATATAATTACAAAAAAATACACATTGATACACTCTCTTTACTCAATTTTTTTTATCATCTGAGACTATTTTAACCTATTAAGGAGACTGATTTAAAACTCAAGGGCAAAACGGAGGTAGTTCAGGAAAAACATGAAAATAAATCGAGTTTTTGTTTTGTGTGTGTGTGTGTGTGTACATTTTTTAAATTTATCCTTTTTTTATTTTAGTTCTGCCTCAAGAGGAATTATTCACTGGATATTTTTGTCAAGGTAGAAGTCATCCACTACAGTTAGAAATACCTCCCAAAAGAACAGCCGGTATGTGTAGTTATGAAGGAATATGTTAATTATAGAAAGTGCTTAGAGTTGTAATTTAGATTGAATTTCATTAGAAATGTGCATAGCAATATTGGTTATTCTTTTTCCTATTGTTATTCTGTGAAATCGAGTACCACAGAAACTACAATTATAATGCTTATAAAAATGACACTCGTCTTAATAGATCTTTCTCTTTTCTAGTAAAAAGCTTAGCTTTTTGGAATATGTAAAGTATGTTAAAAAGTGCTGCAATTTTAAAGATTATTTAAATTGCTAATGCTTTTCAGAAGATCTGTGTTTCATAGTCAAAAGTGTCTGTTTAAAAACTTAGTCTGGAGTACCCTTCTACTTCTTAGAGAACTGGATTAGATGCTTTGGGAATGTTTACCTTGTATCTAAATGAAAACCGGTGTTACACTTTGATTTTTTTGTCAGTAAGATTATATGAAGTGTTTCTCTGACAAGCAGAGACCGGTAATACTTTGGCAAGTCTTTGCCTGTACCACTGTATTAGTAGCAGTTCACAGAAGTGTGTCCTATTTAACATACAGTATGGTGCTAAGAACTAGATTTTAAAATATGACTTTGCAGTTACTGTATGTGAATCACCAGTTTACTTCTTTAGTAGTTTATAAGCTGTCTTAAGAATTGCACAATAATTATTACAAACTTTAAGTTAAAAGTAGCTTCAAAGTTATTTTTGTTAGAGTTATTATGTGCCATAATTCTGTAAGAACAATAATTTCTACTGCTTTAAGAGTAAAAGCATGAGGGCAATTTTCTATTTTTAGAGATCGTGCTAATAAATATTCTGTAGTACCAGATTTGCTAAAACTTTCTTCATTAAGTATATTTCATTTGGGTTTAAGATGATTTTAGTGGTGTTTTGGTGTTGCTGAATACTTTCATTAAAAGCACTTGAGTTCGTGCAAGTCCATATTTAGTAAAACGTAGTTATTTTTCAGATTCTGTATAGTTCATAAGTTTCTTTGAATGGATATATACAGTATAACATTACTATAAAATATATTCCAAAATATCTGCTCTGTTTTTTTTGCAGTGAAATGCTTGAAATTTTCCACATTTCCTTGGCTAACTCTGACTTCAACAGATAGACATGTACTTTCATCAAATGAAAGGTGCAGTAATGGAAACATTAGAATTTTATTGTAGGTTTTATTTTTTCTGAAATAACAGTTGTCAATTTCTGTCCTTCTGCATCATAAAGCTGTTCCTGTAAATAACCTAATGAGCTACTTTTTGATAAATGATTGTGAAAGCTGTGCTGAAGTTGGGCAGTGTCGCTCTCCATTCTTAGTGTTTAAATCAGAGTACGTTTGGGGTTTTTTTTCATGATACTTCAGACTGTCTTCTAAATTTCTCAAGTGGATCAAAGATTTCGTTCAGTTAATATTAGAACAAGGTGGAATAAAATCATTATTTAGTTTACCCCCATGACCACTTGGCAGGAAAATCCATACTTTCAGTAGTCCCTTGGCTAGGTTTAGGGCAATAAGTTTAGGTACAGGATCTTATCCAGGTACTGAGTCATTCTGATTGTCTTTCTGCAGCGATTTTGTTTTTTGGTTTTAACTTTCATGTAGAAAAACAGTGTTTGAAGTGACCCAAGGAAAAATTCAGTAGTTGGGATTCCTTATGAGTTGACACAGAACTGTGATAGATTTCTAGTACAGGTTTTTTTGTTTGTTGTTTCCTTTTGAAAGATCTCTGAAGCTGGAAAACCTCTTTAATATTTAATTTCCTTTATTCCTGAGTATAGAGAAAGAACAGAGATTTGTAAAACTGGACGTATTTTTTTACAGTGAGTTCAGAAACAGTGGTTTCTGAAACGATTAAAGTGGAAAAAAGTGAAGTAGAATATCCTAAAGGTTCTTACTATTTACTAATATACATCTTAGAGAATAGCTAATAAATTTCTTCCTTTAAGGAACTTCCCACATAGGTAATTCAAGTGTTTTTAAGTTCTACATGAACCTTAGTAATGAAAGAAACTTTCTTACTGGTGTGAGTTAGATTACTTACTGTATAACACAGATAATTACCAGCTTCAGAGGGACTTTCCAGTATTTGTTATTTTAATTTCAAATTGAATATCAGTAATGTTATTTCTCTTTTTGGAACCTAATTTTACATGTGGCTTGATAATAGCTGGAGTTGAGTTTGTTCTTTTTTGTATATAGGATGAGCATGGCTTAGAAATAATTCAACTTTAAAAGTAGTGTGACAGTAGTACAGGTTTTTTTTTCCTTTAGATTCTTCAGTGTTGTGATTGTAACTTTCTTGTAAATACTTGTTCAAGCTAGTAATTACTGGTTGGTTCTATTTAATTTTAATACATATTTAAATATGAACTTTTAGTTCTTTGAGAAGTAACAACCAAAATTTAATTTGGAGTACTTGTGAGCTTCTTCAGGATGTGATTATGCAAGATTTTCCTGCTGAGATCTTCCTTCAAAGGCCCAAGATTGTACAGGCAAGAATTCACATAAAGTTTAATGTTTTTGTTGTGCTGTGGTATAAGTTGTGCCAAGAAAGAATTGATGTAAATTATATGATTTGTTTCTAAACAAAATAGTTAAACAGAAGTTCCTTTATGTTAACTCTAGGTGCATAGGAAAGCGGACATTGGC
The DNA here is from genome assembly GCF_001715985.3 of Manacus vitellinus. Lineage (NCBI taxonomy): Eukaryota > Metazoa > Chordata > Aves > Passeriformes > Pipridae > Manacus > Manacus vitellinus. The sequence continues at coordinate 56,293,626 of NW_021939396.1, read as the reverse complement.
TACCTATCGTGCTTAGAGAATTTTTTGGTTGTAATGTATATTGCTAGTCAGTAATGAAGTGTGTTCTGAAGTAATACTTTGTTTCTTCTGGATAAGATAAATTTGTGGTGGTGTTGTATGCACACCCTCTAATGGGCTTCCACAATGAAAGTACTGACTTCATTGGAAAAAGCAGTGTAGAACTCTGCTTTTTCCTTAGAACTGATAGTCTTGCATTCAGTAAGAAAACAGTAGTTAAGCCTATTTATTTTTTACTGTGATTTTGAAAAACCTTGGAAGCATTTGTGGACTATATTTAATGCAAGACTTTTGCTGGCATAGTTGTTCATGAACGTGATTAATGTTCAGCTATTGGTTTTGATGGTTTTGCCTTTGCAGAGCCTTTTGTCCCTGCTAAACCTGGCTTTTGTAGGAGATGGAAGACATCGTTTAGCTTTGCAGGCTGTGTCATGCTTGCAACAGTTGTGCATCTTCTTGAGAAGCAGGCTTAACTTTCATAGAGATCCAAGTTTTTCTTCCACAGAGCAAGGTAGGTATTTTTAACTATTTGAAATACTGTTGTTTTTACTACAGTTAAGATTGCCTAAAATGATTTTGGAAAGAAGCCCCTGAAACTTACAGCAAATGTAATCTTGTGAAACTGTTTTGCTGAATAAATGCTGTTCAGTACTACTAATGTTAATAAAAAAATTTTGAGTACTTGAATTGTTTTAAAGTACTTACTAATTTTTACAGTTTGCTGAGATTACTCATTCATCAGCTTTTACCAGTATCCAATTGTTTGTATGTCAGCAGGAGAGGGATTTTTAACTAAAACTAGATCAAATCTGTAAAATAAAAGTGGGCAGAGTTTCAGAAAAGTTTTTGAGCTATTAGTTCTTAACAATGTAGTTACTAATTTTATTTGCTATGTCAACTTCTTATGCTGATTGCTAAAAATAGTTTAATCATTGTTTTGAGTTTTGCAGTCATTAGGCCTATTTCACAATGCTCTTAATGCTTAAATGTTATAGCTTTAGTGGTGTAAATTAGTTGTAATTCTCTTCCTGTTTCCATTTTGTCATCTGAATTGAATCAACTCTGTTTCTGTAAATTGGTAGTCTGGTTTTCTTCATAAGATTGCCACTATATTTGGTATCTTAATAAATGATATTGGCTGCTAATTCAGTTATAACATCAACAAGTCCAATAGCCTTAGGCAGACACACTTGTTTCTATTTTTAAAACTCAAGATTTATGATTCAACTGGAATCTTTAGTGGTTTTGCCTTGGAATTACTTTTCCAAACTCTGCTGCTTGCCAGTGAGAGGTTGTCCTAGCTCACCAGTATGTACTTGGTGTTTTCCATATCTTACCTGGGTTACTTTTACCATTCACTGTGTTAGTATCTTTCAGAATAATGGATTCCACTAATGGAAAATATATGCTTTGTGTTGCATAAAGGCACAGCTTCCCAGAATTCATCTATATCTTACTGTCAAGAGCCAAGAGGTCTTCCTCGTTCTCAGAATCCATCACCTGGAAGTAGTAGCCCTCGGCCATCTGTAATTGGACGGACAGTTCAGCGTCCTAGAGGAGATGGTCAAGATTGGGATGCAGTATCTTCCAGGTGAATAAAACAGGAAATAACTTACACTTCAATTAAAAAACATTATTAATATGGGCTTATATCATCAGCTCCTTGTCAGTGTGTGGAATGATGCAAGAGTTTTGGTAACTGTGAAAATTCAAGCCATGTTTTATGAGTTAAACTGTTCTTTAAGCGGTGTTAGGAATATATAAGATCGTTGCCACATTTTGTGCCCAACCACCTTTTTAAACAAAATCTCTTAGTATCAATTGTTATTGCTTGTGCATGTATTTGTAATACACAGACAAGCATTTATTCAGACTATTGCTATAAAGTCAGGAATTTTTTGTTTTTTTTCAGCCGATGACCTTGTAGTTCTTTTAAGTAGAATGGCCGCCCCATAGGTAACGGTGTATCGTATTGTCAAAAATGCTATGATGTAGAAAGATTTCCACTAGTCTTTAATCTTTACTTTTCAATCTGACAACAAAATTCAGTTCTATAACATCTAAAAATTTTACTCCAATATGAAATTATGAATTGTCTGTGTTCCTTCCAAATGGAGAGATTTGTGTGTGATTTTGTTACTCGTCTTGACACAACAGACATAAAGCTGCTATTCAAGAACCAATGTCTTTTAATATGTGGAAGTTTAAAAGTCCTTGTAAGTCCTTACTGCATTCTTGTTGGTAGTTCGTACGAGTCTCTGTAGTGTATGGGCTTAATGATTGAGTAACTCCTGGGCATTCGACTGTGATGAGAATATCTCATGTAGTAAATTGTAAATGCATCTTGAGAGTCATTATATTAGAAGTTTATTTTTGCTCAAGTCTAATATATTAATATTTTAATATGTAACTAATATTTTAATGTCGATGAACTCCAGGCTTAGTGCGTTTTAGGATCTGACCATTTTGAACATTTCACAATTTAATAGCAGCTGGTGTATATTGTGCAAGAAATAGTGATAGTCTGGCTATCAGTCTAGTAATGAAATCTGTGTAAGAATAAGGACCAGTCAAGGTGGTGATGAGGCATCTAGAAATCAGGGAGTGGTAGTTTATTAAAAGTATATGGCCATATTATGAATTGTTCATGACTGTACGCTTTTATCTTCTTGCATCCTGTGTGGTGCAGTAGAACTGCTCACTGTCCATAAATCCCGTTTCTTACAAAGATATAATTTAGCCCAGAGGTAGCATAAAAAACCCCATGATGTCAATAGAAGATATGATAGAGTGAAATGACAAAAGTGTTGCTCTGACATTGCTTATTTTGATATGGAAGAACTGCTTTTAGTGAATCTTGTCTTTTTCAAAATAATTGTAATGTAAATTGTTTGTTTATTACTAACTATATGTAACTCTTCTTTTTCCTTGTTCTTAAATCTTGAGACTCTTCAATCTATCTGTTTGTCTGTTTCAAATTCTGCCTGGAAACTTAACCTTTCCTCTTCTGAATTGTTTTTATGACTGATACCTCTACTTCCTTACCCTCTGGTAAGTGCAGCCAAACATACTACACACTACTGAACTCTTCTATTTTTCTTGTAGTCTTCTATTGACCTCTTAATCAGTTGGTGTTTAAATTCTTAATTGCTATTCTTTATACATCTCTTGCATTTAATTAGACAATATAGTGCTACACAGTCATGCCACAATTCCTTTTTTTCAGCATGTTTAATAATAACAAAAGGAACCAAACAAAAACCAACTACAAAAGTCAGGTTTTTAAATACAGGTTTTTAAAGCAAATCTTAGGATAAGAAAAAGCATAAAAAATATCTGTTCTGAATTGTACTAATTATAATGCTGACAACAGAATTAGATTATTTTTGAAAACAGTTGAAAAAGAATACAGTTATGAACTATATACTGTTCATAATATATGAACTATTACATATGAACATATATAGTATATATTTAATAAGTAAAATATTTCTATAATATAATCACACCATGTATATTTTGTAATGTATACTTCCTTACACTTAAAGCTTTCTTAGGCAAGAGAATATTTTCTGTTTTACAGTTGGTGAGGTAGTCCTAAGGCTTTAACATAGGGCACACTTTGTAATTTTCCTTCCAATGATTCTTGTGGCTAGCTACATAGAATGGTTTAAATACAGTAAGTATAATTCAGGATGAAATTTATTTGGTAAGTGGCCTTGAGAGATTTTGTTCATCACAAAAAATAAGTTTCAATTCAACTTATATTTCTCTTGCAATATTGTATTCATTGCATGTGTATTTCTTCCAGTACACAGTACTAAGTGTGTTTGAAGATGGCTGCCAAAACATTAGGCATTCACTTGTGATGTTACTAGTTCTGACATTTACAAAACCAACCAAACCAAATCCCCCTCTTCCGGCAACACTGGTGGATAGCAGAAAAAGAATGGGATGGAAGGAAGGATATGTTTAAGGAAGGAGGACATGAAAATACTTGATGCTATTTTTGACATGTGTACATATATGGGTTTTCTCTTTGCAAGAGTTAACCATGTCTTTTTTTGTTGTTTGCTTGTTGTTTTAAGTGGAAACAGTACTCAAGCAAATGCGAACTCCAGAATCTCCCTGCATTCCCCATTTGATGTAGGACATATTGATCTACCAGATACTGAAATTGAGGACACTTTGGAATTACAGATGAAGCAGCTTAGCCTTCCTCAATTCTGTGTTTCTATCTTGGAAAATGCAGTACCTCTTCTAAGAACAGGTGAGAAAGTGTTAAATATTTCACTTATCCTTCTCATTTTTAATACAGACCTCTTAAGAAGCTGGTATTATGAGGTGAGTAGCTCAAGTAAATGAGGTACAGATAATTAGTGAAGTACTGTAACTAGTTACAACAGTTCTTTTCCTGGGACTTTGTTCAGGTCATAAAGCTCGAATCTTCTGGTTGTTTTCCAGAATTGCTGCAGAAGTTTTAAGTACTTTTTACTGATGGTGGGAAGAAGTGGATGTGTGGATGAAAAAATAACCACACTTAACCAAACATGTTCTGATCTCTTTGAGCATAGAGTTTACCTCCTGTTCAAGAAATAATAAACAAAAATTCTGGGGAGAGGTTTGTTTTTATTCATATGAATGCAGTAGCACGTTGTAACTGATTTAAGAAACATAAGTAATGATAACAACTATGATTTTAATTTTAACTTATAAAGTTTCTAAATTACAAAGTCTTTTTGAAGGACAGTCTTTTTGTTCTTATGTTGTCTAAAATGGTATTTAGCTGTAAAATGTAATTCAAAACAGGTATTGTAAACATGGTAAGGTTTTCAAATATAGGAGATGGAAATATACATGTATCTATCTATGACTAGGATAGTAAAAGAGGCTTTACCTTAAAAATTGTATGAAATATGTATGAAAATTGTTCAGTCCTCTTTTCTTTTTGGTAATAAACCAACTAAAACGAATTAAAGTTTTGTTTTTCCCTTTCAGAATAGTGATATTTAAATATTAATTGGTCACAAGCACATTTGTGACTTCTGGCATCTTTTATTTATAATGTAAAATTGCAGAAAATGTATTTTCTATCTTTTCCTTTTCTGGTGCCTGTCACTTCAAATCTGCAAAGTTAAGATACAGTTTTTCCACCTTTCAAGTTTCTTTCATTGAATCTTATCATAGATTCAATGAGGAGCAGACTGTATGAGGAGCAGCTGAGGTCACTTGGTCTGTTCAACCTGGAGAAGAGGAGACTGAGGGGAGACCTCATTGCAGTCTACAATTTCCTTGAGAGGGGAAGAGGAGGGGCAGACATTGATCTCTTCTCTGTGGTGATGAGTGACTGGACCTGAGGGAATGGCCTGAAATTGTGTCAGGGGAGGTTCAGGTTGGGTATTAGAAAAAGGTTCTTCACCCAGAGGATGGTTGGGTGCTGAAATAGGCTTCCCAGGGAAGTGGTCACGGCACCAAACCTGACAAAGTTCAAGAAGCGTTTGGACAGTACTTTCAGGGGTATGATGTCACTCTTAGGGATAGTCCTGTGCAGGGCCAGGAACTGAACTCAATGATCCTTGTGGGTCTCTTCCAACTTAACATATTCTGTGATTCTGTGACCTAAAATAGTTTTGCTTTCAGATAAAGTTGATCTGTCTTTATTTCTCTTTCTGTAAGGTTTTTTACACTTTTTAAACTCTACTGGATGATATTTCTTCATTCTTCCACTGTGCTGTAATGAGACACAGATTGTAAGAAAACTAATATTGGATCTGAAAGCCTGTGATCTGAAGGCACACTGTGAGACAGTGTGATACTGTGAGACAGTAACACACTCTTTCTCATGTGGTTATATTTTGAGTTTTTTATCTTCACTAATATCAACAGGCACTTTTATGAACGTTATTATCAACTTATATGGTATAATGTAGATTTTTTTCTATTTAAATTAAAAAAAAAACCCAGTAAGTTTATATTTTATATTTAGAATAAACCCTTGTTTATAGTGATGTCTTCTGAATATCAAAATATAATACTTTGTCTGCATTTCAGTTTATCCTCTCACTTGTGTTCCTAGGCAGTCGGAGAGTGACAATGGAAGTTCTTGAATTGCTTGTTGAAGACATGTTCCTTATTGGTGATGCTATTTCTGAAAATGTTTGGGAAGATGATAGCCTTTTTGCATTGGAATTGGTAAGATTCCTCAGACTTTGTTTAGCCATATTTAACAGTTTTCTTTTGTAAGCCTCTGACATTTTCTGCAGTGATTCATATACAGATCTAATCTTCTGCTGAGCTACCCTTTTGAAAATTTTAAGTAGTTTATGACTAGTTCTATTGATGACATGTTATTTTTTTTAAATGTAACTTCCTTTACCAGACGACACATGGAGTTTCATCTCAAGAAAATAAGCGGCCATTGAGAGAAACTTATGTAAGGTAGGGGATCTGAGGGAAAAGCACCAACCACAAATGTTGGAGACATTTGATGTAAATGGCAACTTTCACATTCTTTACTCATTATAAACTATCTTTTTTAAAATCAGGGAGATAACTGTTTAGATCCAAGACCAGAATTGTAAGATGCGTACATGCTATCTATTTCCTACATAGGAACCATAGATCTCTGCACAAATTTCAGATATCCTTAACTATGTTGCTTAACAGGGAAAGAAAGAAGACTTTTTGGCTCAGGAGAGATTCAAAGCGTGAAGGTGCTGTTGACCAAATAATTTAAATTGCTGGAAATATATCTGGACACAATTGAGAATTCTTATATACATAAATATCAAATTAGTGAATAACAGATGAAATAATAATGACTGTCTTGCTTTTTTGAAGACAGGTGAAAGCTGAAGCATAAACTGCCATGGCTTAGGCATGAAACAAACATATCAGAGTTACAGATGGAAACTTGTCTAAAAACTTGAATTAAATGCACCTGACTTAAGTTAGAATTCATGAAAATACCACTGAACATGAAACAATAATAACTGCAATATTAATTAATTAAAATACTGTGTAGACTTCCCTATTATCTGTTTTATAAATGTTAATCTTTATATTATTTATAGGACCTATTAGCAAATGAGAATTTTTTCTTTGAATTTAAGATACTGATCTGTGAAAATCTATGATAATTGATCAGCTCCAAGTCAGTGCTGAAGATTTCTTGCAGAATATTTTATCTCAGAAGCTTAATACCTTTTTGTCTAGTTGTTTTATGATCTGAATCAGTATGTTTCATTACTTGCAAGTCTATTAAACTAAAATATAAACTGTGAGCATCAATATATATGTAACCTGCTGATTATTATTAGTAGGATAATGTTTGCTTTCAGGCTACTAACAAGCAAAATTCTCCAAATAAGCTGGGTAATTTTATACAATTGTATTGATTTAAAAAAAAAAAAAAGGTTGAGAGATAAAAAATACTTTGCTGTTTCCTTTGAGAATGAATAGGGATAAAAAAACCTTTGATGTTTTCAAAGTTTGGATTGTGAATTGATTTGTTTTTTTTTTTTTTTTTTTAATTTTAAGGTAAAGGTTTATTTGCAGGTTCAGACCAGACCTTAGTATTTCCATATTAAAATTGAAGTTCAAAAGTGTAGTGAGCAAAAATTTAGGCAGAGGGAGGGGAGAAAAGTGGGAGAGGAAAGGCGAGAGAGCAATCAGTAGTGGGTAATTATTGAACAAGTATTCAGAACTAAAAGTGAAAGTAGACTGAGGTCTACTGCATAGTTCTGTTTGTATGACAAACAATGCTGTGTATTTGTGCAGTTTTAGCGTATTTGGTATAATTGTGTTAATGATACTGTGGGTGCTGTATAAACACTATAAATATGCAGGAATGTTTCATTTTTTTTTAACTATTGTATTTCTGATTTTGTTTTCAGAAAGACAGATTGCTTCTGGTCTTGGGTTTACTTGGAGAAACTATATTATATCACAAAACCAATATAAGTGCAGAACAGCCCAAGGTGATGTTGGTGCATCACAGAATGGCATTTATTAGCATTTCAGTCTTCACTGTTAGATTGCTGCAAATACTTCTCCCTGTAGAAAAGGTATGACATCACTAATTATAGGTGATTGGCTTTTGCTTTTGCATTTTAAGAGGGCGGAAAGTGTTGCCTTCCTCAGGTATTAATACTGGGAAAATAGCCACTGGACAGAGAAATTAATCTGATCTGCATTGGTTGATGTATGGTCACAGAGGGCAGCTTTGTCCATTCTTAGTTATCAGTGCCCACTGCAGATTTCAAATCTTTAAAAAACAATTTTTATTACAGTTTTAAACAAGTTTTTGAAATTCAGTGTTCTTTTCCCTCCTATATTGTTTTTTCTCTGGTATGATGTATGGTTTGCAAAGCTCTGCTGCCCCCTGCTAGTTTATAGTATGTATGCAAGTAAGACTAGAATGACATAACATTTAAAATCATCACTCTTAATCTGATGAAATGTAGTAAGGAATTATGTTTCATACATCATAGTGATTTTAACTGTTCTTTGCTTCCAGAGCTCCTTAAAAGGAACTCTGATGTAGCTCTTGAGGTTTTTTTTTTTTGTTTGGACTTGGTGGAGGGTTTTTTCTGTTTATTTCTGATGGGAAGGTCCAATAAAATTTTTGTGTGATGGAACATGTTAGGTGTTTTAATCTGAATGGGTTTAAATTTTTTAGACCAGTTTTTAGTGAGTGTAGCTTTTTTTTTAGACATTATTCAGAGTAGAAGATCAGTTATTACTGACGGCTTTTTGTCACAAACATTACATCTTGTACTGCAAATAAGTGTAGACATACTAATATCATAACTTTTTATAATTTTTGTCTTTATGTTCTTATGCACATAATATATCCATTCTGTGTATGACAGGAGTTAGAAAAAAGCTACTGTATTTGAGGTCAACATTTTAGTTGAAATAATACTGAACATTTGCAGTTAAAAATCAAAAACACCAAACCAAAAAGAGAAATCCCAGTTTCTTAGTTTGCAGTATGACCATGTGGAATTGTAGACAGCTTTTTATTAAATACAGAAATAATTGTGATCTGTGTATTCTCTGCCATCTTGTGGTCAACCAGTGAATTGACTCTGGCCAGCAGTGCATATTAGTGCTGTTCTTGGATCGTACACAACTTTGGACTGGTTGCAGGTCTGATATTAGGAGTGACATCTAATTAACTATCACTTTTTAGTGAAAAAAATAATTCTTCATACAGAACTCATTTAATGATCTGCGTTTCTCTAATTTTTACGTAGCACCAGCAGTGATTGTACTTATTGAATGACTGCAAATGCTATTGTTGGTTTTACTGTATTTTCAGGCTGTTATTCTGACAGTTGTTTTCTTTTTCAAAGGCCAGTAAAGTTATACAAAAGAGTTTGCTGAATGCTTTATTTCTTCTCTCTCTGGACATGTCCTTCTCCTTGGAATACCCAAGCATTCATGAATCCATTGCAGCCTATCTGGAGCAGATGAGTACTGAGAACTACACTATTTATAAACAAGTTTCAGAAGCTACATATTCAATTGAATGCACTTGTAGCTTTATGGTTGAAGTTCATAAAAAGGTGTGGAATTTTATTATATAAAATACTTTTTGTAGACAAGTTTTGTTCCTTCACTTCTTTTTTTAATGTGGTAAAAATTATAGTCTAACATGGCAGAATAAGATCTTGTAAGTATGAGAATTTCATACGATGCAAGATGTAGTTAATTTATATTTGTTTTCATTAATACTCTTCATGGTGTTTGTAAAAAAATCTTATCCTAAGTAAAAGCAAAGAAATAAACAATTGGAGATTGAAAGTGAGCACTGGACTTTTTATGGGCAAAGAAGTAAGAAGCAGGAAATTATTTATTTATTTATATTTATGTAAACATGTACATTTATATATAATACAATATTTTATATTTATTTAATTATATAATGTGTGTGTATGCATGTTGTCCAGTAGTTAATTATATTGTTCAGAAACTTTTAAATCCCAACTACTTTGGCAATTGCAGTTTTAAAAAACAACTGCTTCTGGACTGGCTGAGATTTGTGTGTGTCGCTTTGTTATGAAGACAATGAATGTGCCTTGCTTTATTAGTTAAGTGCTTCTAGCACAATACTGAAATATTCTTCTCTATTATCTAAATGGACAAGCAATTTTGGAAAATACTAAAATAAATGCATAAAATACAGCAACAGAAATATAATGCTGTCTTAAATCAGAGTTAATCTATCCTTTATTTAGGCAGGTTCTGGACTTTAGAGAAGCAATACTTTGCTCATAAAATACTGTTTACAATGAAGTTAACTCCATCAATTTTAAATGGCTCATATTTAATGTATCTGGTAACCAAATACAATGAAGACATATGTACTTAAATTTAGAAAAAAGCTCTTTAATATTAAAAATTATTTGTTAAAAGTTTAATAGAATCTTTCATTATACTCCTCTCACATAAACTGCATAATGACTAAAAAAATAGTAATTTGAATAGAGTTATTACGTTCATGCCATGAAATGTTAGACACACATTATTCCCACAGAGTTTAACAGAAGTTTATTTGGATTCATCAGGTGAAGGGTTTTCCACTCTCAGGAAGAGGTTCTAAATTTTTTTTGTTTGAAATTTATTGAATTAATTATAAACTTCCTTGAAGACTAAACTAAAACCTACTTAATATTCAATTATGATAAATTCTGAAAGATTAAGCAATAACAGAGGATACTTTTAATTTTACTGTTTCTAATAGTTTCTTTCTTTCTCTTCATTTTATGTCACAGGGGGATGCGAATCTTTCTGAATTAGTAGAATTGGCAGATCAGGCCTTGTCTAGTCTACCTTTCCACCAACACTTTCCCTTGCTTCGAGAATGCATTCACATGTGCTCAAATATGTGAGTACATTACTGTGTAAAACACTGCTTGTGAAAGTATATTTTTTTTTTAGATTGATAAAGTTTCTCAAATAGAATCTCAACTTGTTTATTCCCTGTATTTGAACAATTGTTTTCTTTTAGCCATTGAAAGGTCTCTTCTAACTGATTTGTGTCATTCTGTAGTGAGTGTATTGAAAATTGAATTTTACATGCTAAAAACTTAATATTTTATTACATATCTAAGCTCTTCTGATTTTGTATATAAAGGTGTTATGTGATTTACAAAGAAACAGTCTTAAAACATTTTGACTTGTCTTTCAGACTTTTTTTAAATCTTTTGTTCCAAGTATATTTGTATAACTTTTATTTTACTTTCAGAAATTGATTTTGGCAAATATATTGTGATCTCTGAATTTTGTCTGTTTTTCAGGGTGTATATACCCTTGCAGAATGTATTTTTTAGAGATAATCCTGAAATTGAAGAGGAAAATTTTTGTAGACATCTTTAGGTACTGTAAAATAAGCAATAGTTAAATTAATTATTTTTCGTTTTTAGTTGGAAGTCTGCTGAGGCCAACTCATTGCTCCAGGCGGAGGGTCAGAAGATGCTTCTCTGCCTATTGTCTCATCCTTCATTGAATATAAAAGCTGAAGCCTATCACTGCTGTTTGGAAGTAGTTAAGGTTAGAACTAATGCTTACTTAACACTCTTGGTGTTGCACTCAATAATGCATATTATTTGATTTCATCATTAAAAGCATTTTTAATGCAAATTCAGTTTATAATTGTGTTATATGCTGGAAAATCTTAGTAGACCTGGACTTGCAGTTTGCTGTTACATTTTTGGTATTAAATCAACTTGATTAAGTTATACTTCAGGTACTGCACTTCAAAATGACAGGATCTCTAGAAGGGAAAAAGCCGTGACTAAAAATGTTTTTTTTATTTTTTTAAAAGCCTTCTTAATAATGCTGGTTGCTTTGTTTTCTGATTGCTGTTATACAGAGTTTTTTCTTTTGTTCTATTTCTGTTTTTGAAAAGAATTCAAGTGTTCAGTTTGTTTGTCTGCTGAAATGAGGTTCTTTGAATCACAGACTCCTTTGAGTTGAGGCCTTTAACTAGATCAGGTTTCTCAGAGCCCCATCCAGCTGGACCTTAAATGTTTCCAGGGTTCCACCACCTCTCGGCAACCTGCATCACCCTCATTGTAAAAAATTTCTTCCTTGTGCCTGGTCTAAACCTGCCCTCTCTTTGTTTAAAACCATTATTCCTTGTCCTGTCACAAGAGACCCTGATAAAAAATTTGTCCCTGTATTTCTTACAAGACCCCTTATAAAGTACTAAAAGGCTGCAATGAGGTCTCTTAGCCCTCTGATCATCTTTGTGGCCCTCCTAACAGGTCCATGTCTTTCCTGTGCTGGGGACCCCAGACCTGAACACAGCACTCCAGGCGGGGTCTCACGAGAGCAAATGCGTAGAATCACCTCCCTCAACCTGTTGGCCATGCTTCCTTTGACACAGCTCCTGGCTTTCTATGAATATGGACTGTCAGCTTCCCCAACTTTTCATCCACCAGTACCCCCAAATTCTTCTCACCAGGGCTGCTTTAAATCTGTTCATCCCCCAGTCTGTATTTGATATTGGGGATGGCCCCAGTGCAGAGGCAGGACCTTGCACTTGTCCATGTTGAACTTCATGAGGTTCACATGGGCCCATTTTTCAAGGACAGATTTGATTCCCTTCACAGGAATTTTTCATTTCTCTTTGATTTTTTTTTTTTGTTCAGATTTGTATATGTATCAAGTTTGGGTTTAAGAACATGTAAATCCTTTTATGTACTGCTTGATTTTTTGGTTTTTTGGTTTGTTTTCTTTGATTTTTTGGGGTTCTTTTTGGGGTTCTTTGTGTACCTGGAGAGGGTTTATGTGTGTCTTGATTTTGTTTTATATGGGTATTTTGTCACTGCCTTAGTTTTTTGTAATGATAGTCCAAGGAATAGGGTGTAAACTTCCTAGAAGTATGGCTGTACTCTGTGTTGAGAATGGCAATGTCATATTCATCAGGTCATTTTAGGTATTCAGTAATCATGGCTCACAAAATTCACTTTTGTATTTTGTTATAATACTTCCCTGTAATTTTTGTTTTCTGTAATGGACATCATCTATACTTAGTGTGCTTATAGCACAATTCAGTAATGTACAAATATGGTGGAGCTAGTCTTTCAGAAAGAAAACTCTTTATCTCCACTGAATGACACTTGTCTGTTTTTGTGAGATTTTTACCTGCCTGTTTTAGGTTTTCCTTATTTTAATGTAAGGCCAAACAACATATACAGTTTTTCTAATTTATTTTCACTATTATTTAAAGCAGGAACAAAATTATTTTCTGTTTCTTAGTCCTGTGTAATAATAGGAATTTTCAGTTAGTGATCTTTAAAGATAGTTCCTTCCAGGGCTGTAAAGTTTAACTTTCAGAACTAGTCATCCAAAGTGCATGGAAAAAACCTTTCACTGCATGACAACTTCTGGCAGTTTATAAAACAAGATGTAGTACTGGAGATTGTCTTGAATTTTTAAACTGACTGACCTTATTTTTACTGAAGGACTGTTTAGGTATTCATAATATTGCGAAGCCTGTGCCTTCAGTCTGCCATGGAGTACATTTTCTTCTACATCCTAAAGTATTATATGAAATCTGTACATTTGGCCTTCAGGATGATAAGAATGAGGTACTGTGTTTAGTAGCTGTATTTATAAGTTGATGTGCATGCAAAGAAGGTGTTGATATTCTCCACAGTGGTCTGAGGCTTACATGAAGTTTTGACTAAATATGGGGTTTTGTATATGGAAAAGCTATAGAAAAGCTATGCAAATAGTGAAATTGTAGTAAATTGAAAGTTTTGGGGTTTTTTTGTGATGAATTCAGAGACAAGATTATAGGTATAGGATGCTATTAACTGTAATAAAGACTGATGAAAATGAAATAAAATATTGTTTTTGTTCATCTTTTCCTGTGATATATTGGGCCCTAATAAAATGCATATGATGAAATAGTATGTATGCTGCTTTACATTTATGGGAGACACAAACTTTGAAGTCTCAAGTCTCTGTAAAAGTGGGGTGACCTCTGAGTTGGTTGAGGAACAAAAAGACACTTTAAATCTGCAATGTCTTTGCTATAAACTTGTATTTCATCACTACAAGCACATCTGTGTTTTAATATAATTACCTGACTATTATAAAAATGTTTTATAATATTATAGAATAGGACCAAATTTCTGTTGGGTTCGTTTATATGCACGACTGCTTAACAAGTGTTCATTATTTCCTAGCTCACATATAGAGCTAAGTAGGGAGTTGTGAGAGGAAGAAAAAATTACCTAGCTTCTTTGTAACTCCTTTATGGCTGATCTGTAATGTTCCTACAGTCAGAGGGAAAGAACATTGACTAACAAATTATTTATTTATTTTCAGCTTCTCTCCTGGAATGATATTTTTTTAAACACAGTACTGTGCACAATTCCATTTAGAAGTTATTTTTTTAGATCTGAGCATTTTAAAAGGGGAAGTAAAATATCTTTAGTAATGTGCTATGTGTTTATACTTTGTGTGTAATTTATCTTTTGCAAGGAAGTAATTTATTTTGACTACCCCATTGGATACCATATGGAAAAGACTGACAGTTTTCTCTTAGTGGTTGGTCAAGCATAAGAAATGGATTTCAGTTGATATTGGATAATGAATTTAAAAAGATCAAAGAATGCATATTTACAAAAATATCACTTTTTGTTCTCTTTATAACCTTATAATGCATTTTTATTATACTTCTTACAAAACAGATAATGAAGATCATATCCAAGCTTTTTTTTTTTTACTTCTTCGATGCATATCTGCTTCTTAAGTTTTCATAACGCATCGGTTGAATCTTTCAGGCATGTCACAATGAGAAAAAATTGAGAAGAACCTTGTATTCCAGGGTCGGTCTTAAGATTTGCCTTATGATTTTATAAAGCCAACCTCTATTTAAAAGTTAGGCTAGAGTCATATTATCAAAGACTGTCCTTATTGGCTGGGGTGAGATGATTTTTAGCTGGGGCATAAAATGCAGGATTTTGGCTCTGTTTTTACACTATGTAAGGAAGAGCAACTTGTGAGAAGCTGGCTTTTTCCCCTCTGTTCCCACTGCAGTAATAATTTTTCCTTGTAAATACTCCAATATTGCTTACTGTATAGATTATATGCTGTGTACATGAATACAGTATAATTACTGTATCGTACACCTTTTTTCCTTTTTGATAAATAGCTTCAGATGAATTTTTTACAATTTGAAATATTTGGTAGCCTTCTCAGTTTGACTGTTTGTCTCAAGAAAGTGAAATGACCACATAAGAGGCTTTAAATCTCTCTTCTTCCTGTATCTTCAGATGCATATCATAGACTGGGAATAAAATGCCTGAGAAAGGCAGGATCAGGAAAGAAAAGAAACAGAATTTGTTTTACCTGCAGGATAGAGGGACCAATAGGTGTATGAGTTTAAGTAATGATTTACTTTATTTCAGAAAAGACAAACCAGAGTTCTAAGGGGAAAATGACTGGGTGCTATTTAGGCAGAACTATTTTGTGTGTTTCCTCTGAGAGGCTTTTCGAACAACTTAATGTTGTAATGTGTGATGTGTAATGTTGTAATGTGTAACTGGCAATTTAAAAGTAACATTCTGCAGAAACAATGTTTTGTCTTTGCGACTTTTTGTATAACATTCTCAATTACAGCTTTAACTAACTGACTTAGACACATTGAAAATTACATTAGTGGTTTGGTTTTTTTTTGTTATTGAGCAGGTGAACTCAACAGCCAAGGCCATTCTGATACATTTATTACAAGGACGGTTAATAATGGCAGTATTGACTTGGAGCAAGTTTATTGAGGCCCTCTGTCCTGTCATTCCTGTTTTACAGGTACTTCTAAATGCTTTAATCTGAATTTGATGTATGAAATCGTGTAGATCATGTCAAATAACAGACAGAAGTAGGAGATGGAAAATAGATTAACAGTAGCATACCTACAGACTTGTTTTATCTGATGTCAAATGGAGAAGTGTTTTATAGGGGTCCTAATATCAGTCAGAGTTAGTACATTGAATTCGTAGACAAATTTTAGTCTGGTGTTACTATAATATGAAATTTGGAATGTTGTACAAATGAGGAAGTACTGACTGGAACTTAAATGGTTTGAAGATATGAGTGGATAATCCAAGTATAGACTAAAATCCAAATATAGACATTCATGCTTTTTAAAATGAGTTAATAATTATTAATCACATATCTTAAATTTGAAAATTGTAACTTCTCTCTGATAATGATACAGTTTTCCAATTAAATACACAATCAAAAAATAGCAATAGATTTAAGATGTATTTTCAGTATATTTTGATATTTGTTCTTCATTTCTTTGCTTCCAGTATTATAGAAGTATCAGCATTTGCTATTATCTTTAGACCGTAGTTTTCATATCTCCAATAATGTGCAAATTTTATTTTCATTATCTTTACTCTCAGCTTAATATAATGAGAACTTTTGCTTTTCTTACTTTGATTTTCAGCCTAATTGCTCCATCTGAATTCTTTACTGTTTTTTCTCTAGTTCTTGAAATTTCCCTTTTGTGATCTGCCCATAGTCTTCCAGATTAGATATTTTGCTGCATGTACCTGTTATTTTACCATATTTCTGTCTTTTATTTAACTTAGCTAATACATCCAAGTATGCATTTTGTCTTTGTTTTCTCCAGGAATATCACTCTTGATAATTATAGATACTTAATTGTTTCACTGCTATGTATTCATTAGTTGCCTGCACCTCAGTTGCCATAAGTTGAAAAAACTGCTTGTATACCTTAAGCCTTTACTCAAACTGCACAAAATCAAGGCAAAAATGGGGAGAAATTACAAATAGCATGGGCCCTGAAGTAGTTGGCTCAGACAGAAAAGTATGCAGAGGAAACAGACTGAGAACTTTAAAGTGATGAGAGAAAGGTTACTTCAGAGCTTTCTCAACTAGTAATTTTAGCTTTTCTGTGTTATATCTGTGTGTATATCCAACATATGATTAATATTCAAGATTAAATAAGTGGGGATTGATTTAATATAAGCTGTAGGCTAAATGTGAGAGATTTTTGTGAGTAGAATTTCCCTCTATTCTATAACCTATAGTGGCTACGTACGATAGATATTTGAGTAGCGCATACCAAAGGCCTATGTTTACCCAGTGCATATAAAATGCATTGTACTTTAATTTTAAAAGGTTTGCAGTATCATTGCTTGACATAAGTGATTGTGGTTTGACTGTTTGTCTGTGAAAATGCTTTGACAGAGATCTGTAGATAGATAGAATTTAATGTTTTGAAGTAACTTTCTTGTAGGGACTGAATTCTGTTTATTGAAATGGAAACTGACCTTACTGAGCAGCATCATGTTAATATACTGAAGAGTAAAACTTCAGGTCAAAGTACCTCTGGGGCACATAAAGAAATTTTTATTTTTGTTTGTGGACAGAATCATTTATTAATTTTAAAACTGTTTGCAGAGAGGAATATTAATCTGCAGAATTTGAATACTTTCCTAATATTTTTTTCTGGGTATTGTTTCTTCTCCACCTTCCCTTAACCTCTGAAAAGGGAATTACCTTGTCTAATTTGCTAAGTTAGTAAGTGGATTTTTTTTTTAATTTTGGAAATTTTTGTTTGTTGTTTTCCTTAGGGTTATGCTGACACAAAAGATACTTTAGGTAACTGCATCCTCTCTTTGAGTGAAACAACCTCTGACAAAGGAGAGGGTACTCTCCCTAGAACTACGAGACTACAGGCTGCTCTGCGCCTTCTCTTCTCAAAAAAGCAGTTGTAAGTAATGTAGCATTTCAGCATGTCTTCTAATGCTGATGACAACAACGTCTTCTCTTAAAAAAGCAACTAATTGTTATGCAGTGGGTTGATTTGAAAGGTTGATCAATATTAAGTTGGGTGATTACTTTCCCTCCCCTCCATTAATTTTATAAACTAATTAATTTCTAACTATACAACCAAAGTTCTCCAGTATATATTTATATATTATTTATATATTTATATATTATTTATATATTTATTTTAATTATTTACTCATTTAGGGTTCGTTCTGTAGCATCTAAACATTTAGCATTCCATCTTTTGAATGAAGAAGGGGCAAACCTGAAACGCCCATGTCTGGATGGTAATGTACTTTCCAGCATTTCAAACTTATTTATTATAGAAAGAGCTATTGAGATAAAATTGGATGATAAAAAGGAGTCAATAATTAAGGTGAGTAAACTCTGTCTAAATTTTGTGTCATTGATGAGCTCTTTTACCTACCTAGTCACTGAACTTTCAGAAGTTTGCAATATTTCATACAAATCAGCCTGCTTTATAAAAAGAAATCCGTTGTTATATTCTTTCTGTGTGAACTTTAACAGTAGTTTTTATGCTACCTTATGCAACAATCAGAAAAAAATACTTCCTTTTTTTCTTTTCTTCAGAGAAGACTTGAGTGCCAAGAACACAGGCCTGCTTTTTTTATAACAATTTCATTGGGCATGGATAGTCTGATTTTTTTTCTCACATAGAGGTTTCTCCACAAAATCAATATTTTTACAGAAACAGGCACAAATAATTTTTGATATGTTATACTCTAAAACAGATTAGAAACTTAGGTCTGTGTTTTCTTAATATTGCTGCTTTTGCAAAGTGAAAAGCAAATCATGAGTATTTGACCTATGGGAAAACTTATATTTCTCTTTTGTTTTTCCATTTTTGCCATCTCCCCTCCATTATCCTTCCTTACTTACCCTCAACGCTTTCAGATTAACAATATGTAAACAAAGGCTAAGATGCTTGTCCTCTGAAAAAAATTCTGACAGCTCATTGTACTCTTGATTTATACTCTTTCCCTGCATCCTAACCATCCATTTCTCTAACCCTATTAACTATTGCCATTAAAATTCAGTTCCCTTCAGACTTGGAAGCATATGTAGCATTTCTGCGTAGTGTTGAGCTTTCTGTAGTCCTACTTAAATTAAGTGTTATTTGTTATAAATCTGCATCTGTTGTGCACTAGAAACTATATTCCACAGGTATTATTAGAGATTTGTTGCAAAAAGATGATAACCTAATCAATCCATTGCTGTTATATGCATGTGGGATTTAATCAAATACATTCTAATAAGGAATTTAAATATTTTTGTTTTCTCCTTTCTGTTAGGAAATTTGGCTGGTTACTTTGTGTCATGATAACATACTGGATACAAATCTAACACAGTTTTACTTTTAGGCAGAAACTGTTGAAAAGCTGCATGATATCTTGACTTCTGATGCTGTTGACCTAGTTTTACGGAAGTCTGCAGCCGAGCAGCTTGCTGTCATTTTAGAAGGTAAAATTCTTCAGAAAATTTGTATTCATGTGATGGTCATTCATGAACTTGCAGTTTTGCTACATTTTCTGTATGCTTCTGCTAAGGATACTCTTTGTAATTTTTATGTATATTGTTGGACCAGAATATTAGCACTGTTGTAGATGATCTACCAATTGAAATAAAAAAAAAAAGAGTTATTTGTCATTGTTGCCCTCAAGAATAAGAGATCTTATTTAAATAAAACAGCTCCCTTGGGTAGTAGAGGACTAAGCTGAATTCTGTAAGCTCTGCAAGGGCTTACTTTCTGCTTTTCCTTTTTAATATTCATCAGTTTGTTGATCTGTCTCAGAACTAATGAAGCTTCCAATTTTTTCCTATTGTTAACTCAGATACACAGTCATATATATTTATATAATATATGTTTTTGTTGGTGGTGTGTTTTAATTAGGAAAGTTAATTCTTAGATTACGCAGGCTAACTAAAGGGATTTTATACTTAGTGAAGAATCACAGGTGTTTTTTTGTAGTTATGTTGTGTTACTCTCATGGGGAGAAGTTATGATTGAATTAAGAAGATATGATCAAATTAAGATGCAAGTAAGCAGTCCTGCATAGAGCATTATTTCACTCGAGGCAGCGTCACAACTGTAGAGTTTCAAACCTTAATGTTTGTACTCTATGTACTCAAACTGATTCAAGGATGTTTTCTTTAAGGAGTTTAAATTCTAATGATAGAACAGAAGTTTTTCACCATGAGAAGGTGAAATCTTAGATAATATTAAAATTAACATCTTTTTTTGTCAGGAAAAAAGTTTTGAGATGTGAAACAAAGCTTAGGATGAAATTATAAAGGAAAAAATGCAGCTTTATCAGGACATATGTCATATGAAGGATCACTTTTTAGTTATTAAAAACAAACACAACCAACTCAAATAACATACTTTTTTTGTTGTTGAGTATTCATAAACCAGGTACTCTTCAGGGTGGGTGGTATCACTGGAAAATACTCTCATACCATTTTCAGTTCCATGTTAAATTGTTAAACACTTCTAAAATATGATAAGTGAAATCTTCGTTTGACTGAAATTGAGTTGCACTGGGAATTACTGTAATTCTTGAACATAAAAGACTTACAGGAAGTTATGTAAGATATTTAAGAATCTAGTGTTCAAGAGGCTACTATAGCCAGATAACAAGACTTCAAGGAGACCTGCCTTGGTAGAGATCTGTACTACTGTTGATTGGCAATTTTGGAAACTTGTTCTCGACAGCAAGACTTTGTGATCTTACAAAAAGAAGTTCAATATTAACTTTGTACGGAACCAGTCATCCTTACTATCTTTTGTTTTTCCTATAGATACCAAGATGCATGAAATTGTGAAAAAGTTGGGTGTGATAGAAAAGATAGTGGCTTACCTTAATGAGTGTGTACATGTGGATGGCAAGGTAAAACTACTGTTGCAGGTTCTTCTGCAGGCATTGTGCAGCATGACAGTAGTAGATTTTGCCTTTTTCTGCACTTGTAACACTAGTTTTTGTGCATTAATACTGCACTGAATACAAATTGTAACAATTGTAATTGCAATGTATATTTTATTCTATTTCTGATAATGCTAAGATTCTCTTGATGAGAGAAGATTGGTTTGCCTATGAGAAGAGTTACCTATGAGAAGAGTTAGCTAGAGAACTGTGTATAGTGTGGTTCTGGAGCATACCAGAACTTCTCTGAAGCTTTCTCAGTACAGACCAAAACCAAATTTTAATGACCTTAAAAAAAAAAGTGTTATGTTAGATATCATAATCTCTAAATTTAAATTCTGAAGCAAATTATAATTTAAAATGACATGTTATTGTAAATGTGTCATATTGAGTTTCAGGTATAAGTAATTTTCTGACCAGTAGAAGATCACCTCACCAGGGAGTGTCTCAAAAGATAAGATCCTATTTAGAGTTGAGTGTGTAATTGCTGTAGACGATGGAGCTTTCCATTTTTGTAATATGTCTAATCTGATGCTTGATTTTTTTCTGGAATTCATTCTTTGAAATCATTTTATGCAAGCATATTTGGTCTGTAAGGTGCTCAATTAACTTTGTGGATAAACCTTTTGCGTATTTCTTGGTGTGCTTGCATAGGATTGTTACCACAGTCCAGCAGTCCAAACCTTGAGTTCTTTTAAGAAACCATGAGACTTTTTATGTAGTAATGATTCCTTTCCAAGAAATGTACAAGAGAAATGAACTGCTTGATGTTTAATAAAATTCCTTTTTCTGATCAAACTAGTAAAAATTGCATTCTTCTTCAGAAATGGTAATTCTTTTTTCCTAGATGATCAGTGGCTAAAATTACTTTTTCCCTGTAACATAAAGGAATGTCTTGTCCAGTTTATGATAGCTTTATACAAGTACTTTTGTAAATCACTCAAACACGATTGAAAAAATTGAAATATTGGATTCCTCTGGTTTTTTACTATGTTTGGTTTTTTTTAATGTCACTTTTTTAGTATCTTACTTTCTTTAAAGAGATAAACAGTGATGCATCTACTGTTTTGGTTTGGGTAGTGAGTAGATATTACTTAATACTACAGAAGTACAAGCGTAGGAAATATATCGCCCTAAGCAGATCATTCATAACCAAGTAAGAGTCTAGGATGAGCTTTAGAATAATATTGTTATCCCTTTATAAACTTTAATTTAGTCCAGAGAGGGCTCAACCAACAACTCTCCAGGGCCTGTGACGTTAGAACACTATCCTGAGGGAATCTACCCCACATTATTGTTCTCCCCTCAAATGATTTTTTTCTTATTTCATCCTAAAATCAATAACGAAGAAAAAACCAATAAAAAAATCTTATGTGTTCTTAGAAAAGTGGCTACCGAGAAAAGGATAAAAGAAGTAGTAGACAGAAAAAGCACCATTTAAAATAAGACTTTATGTATAGCTGTGCAAAAGACCTTCCATACTAAATAAGTAGGTTTTTGTTCACTGAGTATTAAACTAAACTGTATTTGTTGATGAAGTTTAGAAAACAAATTTTAAAGGCAGAAACTCATGGGCAAAGTAATGATACTTCGAAAGGAATACTGTCTTCTCATTCTTAGAAGCCATGACTTTGGTCATATTTTTGGTCATTCACTGAGACTTTTAACTGTTAGCAAACTGCTTTCCATTCTTAGATCTTGTGATCTGAGAGGCTGGGACTAGAAAATGAATGTGATAGAATAAATTATTTGCATTAAAAAAATGAATAAACTTACATGGTTGTAAATATTTAGGGGTTTTTTATATCCTTCTTAAAAATACATAATTTGAAAGCAAATGTTATAATTGTGTTATGAAGCTGGAGACCAATAAAATGACTGTCAATTAATAATAAAATAAAACTAAAAGTGAATAAAATTTTTTTCAATGAATATGCAATTACCATCTGGATGAAACGTGCTTATCTAAGGAAGTTCTAGCTTCTCTATTATAAATGATGGAACATATTGGTTAATGACATGATAGTTTGTATTAAGCCCTTCATAGTAGATTATACTCAAAGTTATCTCTATTTATTTTTTTTCTCTGTTCCTGCAGCTTATGGAATCCATAGTGTTACCATGTCTGACACTCTTACGCAAACTTGTGTGTGCTGATCCAGTTATTCGCCTGTCCCTAGCACAGCAGTCAACTGTACTGCTTTTGCTATTCAGAGGTAAGGATTGTATTTTGACTGTAGTACCTGTGTGGAAAGATGGTTAGATGTTTAACCAAACACCTTCTTAAGAACTTTGGGTCTCTTCAGAGTCTAATATTTAGAAGAAAAATCGCTGTGTGCTAGTGATACCCATGTTGTGGTATCTGCTTGAGATGTTGGCAAAAAATGAAGAAAGCAGTTGCTTTCAACTAGTGTCCTATATATTATTGTTAACATTTTCCTAACACATTTTTAATTGTCTTTATTTTATTCAGTTTCCCTGATACTCCAAAGTGATCATGCTGTTTTAACCGAAACTACAGTATTGCTTTGTCTTCTGTTGTTTGATGAAGTAGCAAGAACAGAAACATGGTATGAAAACCAGTTACTTAATAGCATATTCTCTAGTCAAATTTCTAGGTTTTAATTGAAATTAGGTTTTGTATATCTCCAAACAAGTTATGCCTCAAACTTTTATAGATCCAAAATCACATATTTGTAGTCCCAACAAAATTGTTTCAATACTTGGGTTACATGCTGTCTAGGTCTACATGGCATATTTTTGCAGTATGAATACTTCAGTGTGAATTCGAAGTTTACTTTATTTTTCAAAAAACCCTTATTAGTCTGTAATCCATCTTTTCCATAAATAGAAACTCCATAAATCAAATAACTATCTGTAGTCATGTTTTTTTTAACTTAGCTTAATTAGAATTCTTCTATCTACTTTGGCTTTTAAGTGTGGCAGTTGTCTTTAAAAATGTCAGCTTATGATATTTTATTATTTAAAATTTGCATATACGTGAGAAAAACATATGTTTTCAGAATTCATACACATGAAACATACTGAAAAGAATTATAATGCATATTTTTTTCTAATAAAAAAAGGAAACAAGCATGCAGGTTTTTAATGTACAGCAGACCTGCAACGAGTATTCCATATATGTGTGATCTAAGAACTATGTTAATATTGCAAAAACATGAAGAAACATTGTTTAATAAACAAATTATTCATCAATGGGTGATTAAAGATCTATCTGAAGGGAAAAATACATCTATATCCAAATAATAAGGAAATAATGAGTGTAGCATTAGGAGAAAATCACATCTTAAAAAAAGAGCATAATAATTATGACTTAATCTCTTGCAGGGCTGATGGCATAACCAGTAATGATACTGGCATACCTGCCTTCAGTTTACCTGTTGCTGTTGTTAGAAGGTATGTGTTGGTGGTGCTTTTTTGGCTGGTTTTTTTTTTTTGGTTGGTTGGTTGGCTTTGTTTATTTTACAGTTTGCTTTGCTGTTTTGCATTTGGTGTCCTTCCTGAAGTATGGAGGTGGGAGAATGAAGGGAAACCTTGGATTTAACATCAAAAGTTGTCAGCATTTTTAAACATGGAGCTTTTTCTCCAAGTCTTTTTTTTTCTGAAAAAGGAATTTCAAAAACTTTATTTGTAAGCTTAAAAACTAGCTCTAATTTAAAAAAAGCAACCAAAAAACCTTCACCAACCACTTTTAAAAATTATTATTTCTATTTGTGTTTTTTTAGGTATCATCTCCCAGTCAGGATCACTGCTCATCATGTAGTTAGCCCTAATGCTGTTGTGGTGCCATTGTCTTCTGAGTGCTTGGCTATGAAACCTGTGTCAGATATGCTTAAAATGGCTTGGAATCTGTCATGGTACCATGGGATTGAAAACCTATTGCAACTGATAGATTATGAGAAGGAAGCAGAAACGTGAGTCATTTTATCTTTCATTTTAAATGCCAATATATTTCAATTAAATTAGTGTTCCATCAAGTTTAAATAGGTTTTTAACTTCAAACAGCACTTCAAGTTGTTATTGGTTTGAGAATGCTGTCCCAATCCATAAAGGATCGCATCTCAAGAGGATGAAGATATGTTGTCACAGCTAATGTTTTACCTAAATTGCATTTATTCATGAAGTCTAGAACATTTATTGATGGTGAGGCTAATATCAAACAATTTTAAATGGGTTTCTGTGGCTGTTGTTCCTTGTAGTTATTGTGTTTCTTTAGGAAGCCACCTGTCTTCCCCTGCTATATAGTCCACAACTATCAAGTTACATGAATTTTTCTTTCCTTGAAGATTTAAATTTCAAAGAATTATTCTTTTTTAATGATAATACTAAGAATTAGGGTAGATAATGAAGAAAATTCTCTTTTTCTTCCTTTGGTTAGCTCTTGATTGAGCATGGTTTCTTTCTTTGAGACTATTTTGTACACAGAACTCAATGTCTCAGCAGATTCCTGATTTAATAGGACTGAAATGCTTGTATCTATATCTCTGTCCATCTCCACATTTTTTTAGGTTTTGCTTGTGTCCTTTAAAGGGTCCTACAGGTTTTATTAGTAAAAAACTGCCATTGGAAACTGCAGTTATTGATTTGATAAGTCATTTTAATTTTAAGTGCACTCTTGCAAAAACAAAGCAATTTCTTAAAAAGAAAATAGGAAAATAGAATAGCCCAAGTGACCAACATTTGCAATAACATGGAGAAAAAGTTTGTTACAAACAATGGAAATAGTACCTTTTGGGTAATTTTTTGAATTTAAATGTGTTGGTGTTTTTGTTGTTGGAATTTTTTTGAAGAAAGAATTGGTTAACAAAATTAAATTTTTAAGGCAATTTCTGTTTTGTCTTCTCATTTAAACAGGAAAGGGAAGGAGTCAACACTCTCTGAAACAGTTTGTAAAGATGATGACTTTTAATAATTTTTCTCTATGCCTTTTCAGATTTTTAGACTCGCTAAAACTATCCCCAGAAGATATTCTTATACTGAAAATATCTCACACAAACTGTGGACTGCAAGACTGTCTTAATTCAATCATTCAGGCAGCATCCCACGGGGATGTTAGGACTGCTGTCACTAGGCTTAGTTTCTATATTCTGAATGATAGACTTGCTTTAAAATGCAGTTCTGGATCTTGTGGAACCACTTTAAAGAGCTTTGTTTGGCAAAAAGCAATAAGCAGGTAAGCATATTGACTACAAATATCCGTTAAAGATTGTGATGCTAAAATGGTAGAATTCCTACTTTTCATATTTTAAATTTCTGGAGCTGATATATATGCTGGGGTTCACCAAACTGGAAAGCAGCTTTGCGGAAAAGGACCTGGGAGTCCTTGTAGACACCAAGCTGAACGTGAACCAGCAATGTGCCCTTGCAGCAAAGAAGGCAAGTGGTATGCTGGGCTACTTTAGGAAGAGTGTCAGCAGCAGGTTGAGGCAGGTGATCCTTCCTCTCTGTTCAATACTGGTGAGGCTACATCTGGAGTGCTCTATCCAGTTTTGGACTTCCCAGTATAGTAGAAAATCATATGGATAATACATAGAGGAGAGAATCCAATGAAGAACCACAAAGATGATGGAAGACTGGATCATTCCTATAGGAAAGGATGAGAGAGCTAGGACTGATAAATCTGGAGAAGACTCAGAGCGAGGACCTTATCACTGTATACAAGTACCAGACAAGAAGTTAGAAAGAAGATGAGACCAGGCTCTTTTCAGGCAATGGCCACAAACTGAAGCACAGCAGGTTTCTGCTGGACATCAGGAAACACTTTTTCACTGTGAAGGTCACCTAGCACTGGCACAGGTCGAAAGAGAGGTTGTGGCGTCTCCATCCTTGGAGTTACTCAAAAGGTGCCTGGATATGGTCCTGGGCAACCAGCTGCAGGTGTTCCTTCATGAGCAGGGTGGCAGGACCAGGTGACCCCCAGAAGTCCCTTCCAATCTCAAAAATTACGTGAATTTGTAATTTACGTGCACAAAACCATCAAATATTTAAAATATGTTTAAAATAAGGATTGTTTAAAATGCGTAGGTAAGCTTTGCTATTATTATTAAATGCTTGTATGTAATAGCTAATTAACCTTTTCTTTCCTGTCTGTGACCTTTTACTATACAGAATTACATGTTTACTATGTGTAAATACATTTTAAAAGATACATAAAAATTTGAATTACAGTAATACAGTAATATTATAATAATTTAATATAGTCAATATTTTATGTAAAATTATTTAGATATATTTAGTATGTTATATGTATAATATATTAGTATAATTTCACATTTGCAGGTGACTTCAGTTCTATTAGCCTGAGATTTTAAAATCTCTTTTAATGTGCTGCAACTATGAAAGTATGTTTATTTACATTGCAGGTTTCTACAAGTGCTTCCAGCTTCTGTGGAGGATGAAAAACTTTTAGTAGATGTTTTAAGATTTTTAAATAAATTACTTAGAGAGCAGAAATCAAGTCTGGAGTCAGACCATCTAAAGTGGATCTTGAAATCATTGCTTAAAAATGTAAGAATGGGGCTGTATATATTTATATGATTTGATTGACTATGTAACTATACTTGCATACATATAGAGTTGTGTAAGATTATGCTTAGGTACATAGCTACATATATATTATTTATTTAACTGAAAGGATGAGGTTCCATATGATTGTGTTGGAACCTTCCGTTTGGCAAAAAGAGATAAATGAACATTATCTGTCTCACATTAAGAACAAGAACTGAAAGTTAGGACTGAGGTTTTTGCTTTCAGTGTGTTTGCCAATAAAGTTCTGACTTCAGATGGTTATAATATGTCTAAGTAAAATATTTTATAAGCACAAAGAAGGTATTATATGAGTGTTATATTTTAATTGCTGTAGGTAAAATGCATGTGTAATATTTAAAGAATGGAATTTTTTTTCTTGACTCCCGTGCTTTATATTTGAGATCTGTTCATTTAAGAAGTGTAAAATCGGAAATTGTAGAAACAAATACGAAAAGAACATCATAAAGC
Organism: Manacus vitellinus; assembly: GCF_001715985.3. Classification (NCBI taxonomy): domain Eukaryota; kingdom Metazoa; phylum Chordata; class Aves; order Passeriformes; family Pipridae; genus Manacus; species Manacus vitellinus. Next base: position 56,265,823 of record NW_021939396.1, on the reverse strand, counting down.
AATGTAAAACAACTTTTATTATAATTGTTGAAATATAATAATTTAGTATTGCTGTATAATAACAATAGTTAAATGCCAAGGATTAAACAATGGCTGAAGTTTTAGAAATTTGTAAAGTACTGTTCTTTACAAAGCAAGGCCATCCTGCCTACATGAAAGATCATTCATGGTCTTACAAAAGGATCCTATGTTAAATATAGTCTGCCTGCACTTGCATTTTCCCATTTGAAAACACAATCCAAACATTTAGGAAAAAGTGCTAGCAGACCTAATTTCAATTACTTATAGACTACAGGTACTTTAATTTATACTGGTAGTTGGGAAGCCTATAAATTTTTTTAAGTATGGCCCATTCAATATGTTAATATAAAATCTTAAAACCATATGATACAAAGTCTTTCAAGCAACTGAGACATACAACCTGAACTAAAATTGCTACTATTGTGTTTTCTGTTTTTTTGGGGATCTATTTTTTTGTTGCAGGTTATTTCTGTATGTAACTTTGAGTTTTCTGTCATGCTTCAAAATACACTGTGCTTAATGACAGGAAATTTTAAAAACCTTAACAGTGGATTCTGTTATGGCATTTAGTAGATTCAAGATTCAAGGTATGAGTAATTATAGGAATTTTTCACTGTGCTTTTTACAGAGTTACTTCTTAGTAAAATAATAATGGAATTTGTGATTTATAATGTGTGCAATTTGCGAGTGTTCAGCAGAAAAATGGCTTTAATGCGGGTATTAAAATAGTGTTTAAACAATGCATTATGTGACTGTATTTTTATTTGTTTCTTTTAGAAGACAAAATCCCTTTTGGGTCTCCTGGTGCGACCAGAATCCCAAGTGCGGGATGAAATAGATGAAACACAGACGGCTGTCAGGCAGCGACTGGATAAGGAACTCATCCGTCTTTTCAACATGTTATTAGTTTGTTCCACATCAGTGACTGACAGGTACAGTGTAAATGGACCTGCCTGTGTAATTCTGCCTGGGGATCATAACACCTGTTGCTGCTGAATTTCGGTCACAATTTGAATATAATTATGACTCAATTGTTCTGAACTGTAAAAATGTAATATACACTTCTTGAAGTGAAGATCAACATTAGGTAGTCCTTTTCACAGGAAAATTAGGGAGTTAACTAGGAAACTGGGAAGAGTATATGCTAGTGGTCACTTTTCAGCAACTGGATAATTAAATTAATTGCATGGAGAAGACAGGCTATTTCTTTTTCACTGCTGGAAATTTGCATGAACAAATGGTAACTTCATTGATTTTGTAACATGCATTCATAGCAAAGTAAAATATTGAAATATTTGAAGTATGAAGAAATGTTTATATTTGTTGAACTCCTTTTTGGCTTATTTAGGACAGCTACTTTTAGTATCAAATTCCAACCTTTTTCTGTCAATTAAGCAAACACAGAAATTGCTATATTATTTTTAATTCAAATTTCTCATAAAACTTCTCCCACGCTAAATCTCTCTATCCAAGTGTATTCTAAGAGCTACTAAAATTTCAGCTTAAGATAATATTTATTTATTTAAGTGCCACAAGATAACTGTTTGTGAAGATACTTTCAAATTGTTACCTTCTTCGCTGTTCCCAGGTGGTTGTTTTCTAAAAATGTTGACAGCAGTAAAAGGGGCGTATTAGAGAAATCCCTGCTAATTATATCTTACACTCCTGTATTTTTTGTGTTCTGAATTCTATATTTATTGTATTTTGTGGGAAATATTTTTAAACTTGTCTCTTGGACCAGAACAAACATAGTTGTAACAAGCTGTTCGCATATGAGTTGCAACTCAGAATATTCTGCGATTCTGTAACTACTGAGCTTTGCAACTCTTCACATTGTGTCATCCATCACCCTCAATCTCTTAGTCTTTATTTAACATGCTCCTTAATAATGAGAGTTGTATCTCATTGGTCTTTTTTTAGTTAAGCAGCCCTGTTGTAATCAGATGCAATGTTTTGTTTTCAGAACCTGGGTGAAGCTAGAAATGTCAAATTTAATTCCTTGTTATTCTCTGTTTAACACAATGTTAACTAATTGATATGCTGAGCCTCACAGACTAACAGTAAGAAGAATGAGGCCTTGACCTCTTGCAAAATGATTCATTGTATGAGCTTCATGTTGAAGGTTGATCTTTTCTGATTTTTTACAATTAAACCAGAGAGGGCTTGGAACTTGCTGGCTGTTTCAGAACAGAGCTCGCTCTGAAGCTGCTTCAATGCTTAAGGCTAACAGATGCACCACATTTTTATGGGCTTCCTTCATTGGAGAGAACATTACGAGGAATGGTGCATGTTACAGCGCTTCCAGACTGGAGTACATATTCTGCTGAAGTTGAACCTATCACAATTTGTAAGAAATATTTGACAGGTCTTCTTGAGGTAAGTAGCCTATCTTCTTACTTAGCTTTGGATTTGAATGCTTGTAAAGAACTGTGTAACTAATGGCACTGTACTCTTTACAATGTACTTTTAGTAAATGTCACCACTAGGAATACGTATGGGAAGGATGCTTTTTCCTGCCAAGTAAATACAAAAAGAATGGAGACCAGATTGAGTGATGTTTATCTATAGTTATGAAGGTTAGTTGTAGTATATGTGCTTTCATCACTGGTTTAAGAGGTAATACCAAGTGACTTAAAAGCAAGATGAAAAATTAGTGATGTTTTTAATGACTAAAATGCTAGGAGGAAAAATCCCAGATAATCTCCCACAAGCAAGATCCATGTATGAAAGGTGGTCTGGGGGAACAGTAACTGATTAGATAGGTTGTTAACACAGAGAAAGCAGAAAAGAGCCTGCAGTTGTTGGGAGACCAAAATTTTTTCTTGTTTTCAGTGTTCTTATTAATTTCCTAAATCCATGGATGTGGTAGACAACTAGTTTTTGCTCCTAAAATTATATATTTTGAAAATTCCAGTCTTCTTAAAACTATAGGAAAAGCATAGTTCCCGCTTTCTGTTTGTTTACCAGAAAGTTAATGTACATTTAAAAGTTTTCAGTTTCAAATACCAAAATCTATTTGTTGTCCTGGTAGGAGCTTGAAAAGCTTTAACGTAGTTTTAATTCATTTGTAATCTGAATCATGTGGATTGCAACCAGATAAGTGTCTGGAAGAATAGTATATAGATGATAATCATGTTTGTGATGAAAAAAAGATACAGCGTTTTAGGGGTAAGTCTTAACTTTCCAAGATTTCTTGAGTAAAAAGAAATAAATGTTTTAGACCTATTTGATTAGATGAACTCTGTGACTTGAAGTCTACACTAAAAATGGCACCAAGGTTATAGATGTTGTCATGCGAAAGAAAGATTATTGTTGGACAAAATAATAATAAATATGGAATGAAATCAACTAGTGATGCATAAGGTTTGTGTGCAGAAGAGTTATGCAGTTTTACTTGGCCCAAATATGAAAATAAATGTAGATTTCTTTTTTAGCTGGAGGGGGCAAAGTGGGTTTAAAAGAATTTTGGCAAAATGGGACACTGGAAGAAAGAACAACAGCAAAAATGTAGAGGTTTAAATTGCTGTGTTTTGAGGAGAAAAATAAATCTAGAAGTGTAGGTTTTTAGATTATTATTTTTTAAAAAGTATTTTTGGGCATGTTTTGTTGAAAGGAACATGCCTTTTATTTTAGTAAGTATGACTAGATATTTGGTCAGAGAGTTTATTTTACGTTATGATCCAGTGACCTTTATTTCTGTTTCTTAGTATTTGATATAGAAAACTGATAAATTTATTCCAATTCAAATCACAATAAAAGATATAAATGACCCTTTTCCTTGAACACAGAATTTTGAAAAGAAATTTTATTTTTAATTCCAAACAGCAAAAGAAACCCTGGGAACAATAAATGGACTTTCAGGTCCATTAATAGAAACTTCTGGGTTTCTGTTTCAATTTTGTGCTTATTATTAAGCTTGACTGCATTCTTCATTTGAATATGCAAATAAAACCCACAGATCTTCTGAAGTTTAACTGTATGGGAAATGATCACATGACCGAATGACTCAGAAATAAAGAAATTCTTATAATTCAGCTAAAAATCTGTCATCTTTTCATGAGTTTAAATTATGATTTAGTGTGTAAGACAGTTTGTACTCTCTTTGTATACTGCTTACAGTAAAACTGCCATGAATTTGTACCCCTACTCCTAGGTCATCTCATCGTTTTATGTTGAATGGGGGGGAAATGCCATGTCCTTCATGGGAAAAGGTGTTACGAAAAGCACAGTTCTTTGCTTGCTTCACTTATCTCATGAAATGATGGCTCAAGCCAAGGATACGGTGAGTGTGTTACAGTTGTCCTTATCTTGTCATTTGTGAGGGCTAAGCACAGATATATATTTTAACTCCTAAAGTAAAATGAGAATTTTCATACATGGTGGGGAAGATGTCTTATAAGTGCTGATCTCACTCATTTGGTATATAATGCCAGATAAATGTGCAGGATAGGCCGAAGAATCAGTTCTAGCCTTACTGAAATTATTTTGTACATAATTCTGTAGATTTTGTAAGGCCCTCTTTCAGACAGTAAAGAATATGATTTTATTTTTATAAAAAATGAGAAATCATGATTTTATATAGGATGAATATATTTAAGGATTTACAGCATCATTATTTCTTCAGCCTACAGATAACAGGCTTTCTAAAGTGTTTAAACATACATGTGTATATTCTTTCACTCGTGTATATGTATGTATACATGAAGGAAGGACTGTTGGATAAAAGGAGCTATCATTGCTTATAAGCAAAATTCATATCTGTTCTTTGTGTTCATGTGCAGATTTTGAGCTAGATTTTTGAGAGTTTTGGGAAAAAATAGCCATCCTGAAGCAGTTAAAGCAAATTTAGCAATTAAATGTAATGATTTTAGAGAGTTAAAATCCACTCCTGTTAATATCTGTGATAACCATAAGTGAAAACCTTTCATTATGATTAACCATACATGTAACTAGAAATAGCAATATCCCTGCCTCTCCACATTCCAGATGTCTGTTTCTTCAATTCTCTACTCCTTTCTCAACATATTAAGTACTAACAGAGTTTATTAAAATTGCAGGGTGACAGAGTATTAAGTACACTGCAGGAAGACTGCAACCTCCAAATAATTAGATTATAAATACATGGATGAAGGAGTGAACTTGGACTGATTTTTTTTTTAATATCATTATTGTAGAATAATATACATAGTAACATAAGGATGGGTGTAATTTTCTTGTGTTTCTGAATCATAATCTGTCTACACAACATTGTTACTGTCTAGACTGTATTAGTAACTTATATTCTCAAAGAAACTTTAAATCCTGGCTGTTGTTTACAATCGCGTGATGATTTAGTGTTAAGTCCTGCTGGAAAGAGAAATACAAAATTATCCTTCCTCTGTGCAAGCAATGTTATATAAAAGTACCCTGGATAACAGTTACTTTAAAAAAAAATCCCCTAACTTAAAATACACAGTCTAATGACTTGCAATTAAAACTAGTTAAGGCATTTTTTTTCTATATCATTATGAACCACTTTGTTTATTTGTTATTTGAAGAGCCACCTTGTTAAGTCAGACATAAGATCCTTTACCTTATACTGATGGACAGAAGTTACTTACAGATATTTGTAGGAGTACGTGAGAAATAGAGCATGTACTTAGAGGGTACTAGAATTGCTACAATATTTTGTTTGTTTGCTGTGGTAACATTTCACTGGTTGTGCTTCGTTGACCTAATTTTTTGTTCAATTTCGTATTTTAATTTTCTCTCTCCCCAAATTCAGAGGTTATAAACTGCAGCACTTTTTGTAATTGATATTGTGTATACTGAGAAAATCCATCTAAAATACTTTGTTCGAAATGAAACATTAGTTATCTAAATGAAACACTAGTTACCTACTGTGTAAGAATATACAGGACTGAGATTATGAAAGATGCATACATAAAATTTTGGTTGTCATGGTTCATTATGAACTTAATGCATTGTTTGTGCAGTGCCGTGGTTAAACAGAGCATTTTGCAGGTATGGTTTGTTGTTGGTATTTTTTTTTTTCGCCTGAGGTAAAGAAATTGATTTGCAAAGTCAAGTACAATTTCATGGAATCTGCAGCTAAGTAGTATGTGGTAGTCTGCAAGACATTATTTCATCATGCGGCAGGTACATGTGTTGCCTAAAATCGAAGAAATAATTCTCTGGACAATGTTAGTATAGAAGGGTAAAAACCAACCCTTTAATAAGATGTCTTAGGTGCACAAAGATGGCATATGCACCCCTCCTCACACACACACGACTTTTAGAAAATAAAAATATCATCTAATTATAATATCTAACTATTACCTCATGGAGATATGCCCAACCCAAAAATTGTTTGCCCCCAGCACCTCTCCACAGGCACGTCTCCCAGAACTGGATCAATGGTCCCAAAAAACCAATACTTCATCCCACCTTCATCTTCATCAACTCCCTCTGTCCTGCTTGGACCGTTTTCCAGGGTTCTGGGCCCTCTTGGATAGTTTGGGCTAAGGTTATATCAAGGAATGTGCTTACTATGTTCTTTAGGTACATCTACAGATTGCATGTTCTTGCTAGAATCTTTCTCCATTGAAATCCTTGAGAAGAACACTAAACAATATTTCAAGAATTTGGTACGAAGCATGTGAAAGGGTGATTTGTTACCACCATTATAAAGTGGTATTATTAAAATTCTGTGTACTAGGATCTTGAGATCTTAAGGATCTTAAGGCATCACATGAAGAAAATAATGAATTATGAGCAAAGAAATAATAGCACATTCTTATTTGGTAGTTTTCTGCATATTTATGAGAGAGGAAGACAGATGTTAAAATAAGCAAAAATAAAACAGGTAAGGAGTAAATTTTGAATGGAAATAATTATCCCAGTGTTTCAAGAGAAATATTAAATATCCTTTTAGCACTGCTGTCCTCATTCTCTGAAGAAGAAGACACAATTTAATTTTATCCTGTAGATAAAGCCAGCAGTTTAAATAAATGTTTATAGGTGCAGAATCTTTTTCCTGGAATATTAGTGTTGTGTGTGTTTAAAGTGCTTTGGTATATAGTTGATAGCTCAGGCTGTTGGTAGACCACTGTGGATTGAAAGATTTATAAAAAAATGTCTTAATTTGTTTTCTGTTTTTCTAATCAGGACTGGATATCTCTTTGGTCTTTGCCTTATGATAACAGTGAAGAACAAGTTCTCTCTCATCTAGGTCTGGCATGGCTGGTTCCTTTATGGGTAGACAGAGACCCTGAGGTTAGTTAATGCAATATTAAGTTCATATCTTATTTTGACCCTTAAACATTTGGAAAATTTTTGCTTCATTAATTTAATATTGAAACTGCTGGTTTGAATTATTTAAAATGTTACTGGCTGGAGCCTAAATAACAGTAATAATACAGTAGAGAGAGTGTTTCCAATAAACATCATCTGAGAAATCCTTTCCTACATCTTCTATGCTTTCATTAGTCCTTCACAGTCATGATTCATAGGCAGTTTTCATTGACATTGCTGTTACTTAGCTACAAAGCAGAAACATTTATATGAACTAAAGATTTAGAGCAAATGTATTTGATGCAACTCTGTTAAATTATATGAATTTGCTAAATGGAACTATTCACAAGGGGTAAAATATGAAGAATATTAAAGATTATCTTATAGATTTTTGAATACCTAATATACTTTAATTTTGTCTTTTTGCATACACATAGTTGTGATTATGAGTATAGAGCCAGAGAAATACGGGAAAAGAGGTTGTTCCTTTTTTAAATGATTCCCTTAAGCTCCAGATTCAGCTGATACAACTTAATAATAAAAAAAAAGTGTTGCTAATTGTCATAAGAAATACCACTTTGTGTTCTGTTTATATGTACTAGGTCAGATTTACAGCACTTGGAATAGGATCAGCTCTTACATCTCTTGAAGTAGGATGTATTGCTTTAGCAGAAAGTTGCCAGAATATTTCAGGAGGCCTGTGGGGAACAGTGATAAACATCCTTCTGGATCAATCTGAATGTAGCATGGTACGCAGGGAGGTATGTTTCTTGTGTCCTTCTGCTGTTGTAGATTGGCAAGTTCTCTTTCATTATTGAAAATAAAACTTTTTTTTGTTCTATATATCTATGTTCTGATGCTGCACAACACCTGCTTCTTTAAAAGTTAAACACTACCTGATTAAAATAAATGTTTAGCTTCTTATTTAGAATTACTCAAGAAGGAACAAATAGAGATTACTTGTTTAAAAAACAGAAATGATCTAAACAATACAAGTGAACACATAAAAACTCCTAAGGCTTACTCAGGCAGATAAATAGGTTGCTAAAGCATAACTAATTAGCCCAGATTTTAATGGCTGCTTTTTTCCATTTATGAATGCTTTGGTACAAACTTATCACCTGATCTGCAGTAAATATCTGTTCATTGCAGACTTGAAGTAATCTAATTTGTCTAAGCACTAAGGTTTATTTGTGAGAACTGAAAGTTTGTACTCTGGTAGAACAGCACATAGAACTATATAATGATGTATTTAAAGACTGTACACTTTATTTGCAACTTTCTATCATCTCTGTTAGAAGGTTTTTCTTCTACTCCTATCAGTAAGAAATAAAAACTGACAAACTCAGTAAGCTCGTTTTTTTCCCAGTTCTATTGCTCAACTAATTACATTTTCCAAAGTAATATTTGAATTTTTATGTGCAAAATGCCTTTGAGAATTATTCATTATTTTATTTAACTTCCAAAATATTGTATCTCAATTATAGTCTCTTAAGAGTCAGATTATTGTCAAAAGATTGACAAAATATAAAAGAGGGAATTTCAACTCACACACAGATACGTGAAATTAGAGAAACAAACATGCCATGTATTTAGAAAGGAAAATATTTGAAACATATCTGTGTGTCCTAGTGTTCCAATTATTTTATAATAATTAAAAAAACTTCAGAAACATGAAGCTAATAGAGGGAGTGATCATAAACAGTTATCTAGGTTTTCCTGTTCATGAATTTTTTCCCTAGTACTTTATGTTATGTAATGCTGTTCAATAGCATTGACTACTGGAACAGTGATGAAAGTATTTAATAAAAAGATAAATTTCTTTCCTAGTGATTTCTATTCCATCTTTTCCTTGTCTTTTTTTCTTACCAGCCTGCTCTTGTGTCATGCCCTAATGACATGTGTTGTAGATGAAGTTTGAGGGCATTTAAGTTGTATCCTTCTAATTATATTTTCCCAACATGAACGTGAGAATTTGTTGGGTTTCAACATACATCTAAAGCAATGGAATAATAATGTAGGCTGTACTATTCAATTTGATGTGGATTTTTTGAACTGTGATAGCTAGATGGCAATACTGATGCTTTAATTTCTTTCAGGCTGCTTTTATTCTGCAAAATCTCCTTGTGATTCCAATTCCTACAGAAGACATGAAAGATTGTATTTGGCAAGTGAGTGACTAGTACATTTGATGAGAAAGGTCATAGTATCACAGAGACATGACATTTGATACGGAAACTTGTGTCAGCATACCTATGAAATATAAACTTAAAAAAATTTACATGTTGAAGGTTGCATTTTGGAAAGAAAAATAAATGAATAGACAAACTTCTTTCAAACTTCCAGCAAACTCAATAAAACAACAAAATTTAGTTTGTGTATATGCTGCATTTCATGAATACGGTATCTTTAGGCTCCTAGGAAATTGCCTTACAGATATGGTATCATTAATGTTTTAGGATAGAAATTGATCATTTATTTTACACTTGGGACATGGGTAAAACATGATTTGAATGGTATGAGGAAGTTCTGAGAATGTCATGTTCGTAAAATGTTTTGAAAGAAACATGAAACAGTTTGTTACTTAGGTCAATTTGAATGCTTCTCATAGACATAACGCTGTGCTCAAAGCAGGCTGAAATAGAGCAGGTTGCTCGGGGCTATGTCTAGTTGAATTTTGAGTCTCTCCAAGGTTGAAGACTCCACAACCTCTCTGGGTAACTTGTTCTAATGTTTGACTACCCTCAGATGGAAAAAAGTTTTTTATAATGTTTAAATAAAATTTCCTGTATTTCAGTTTTTCCTCCTTGCCTTTTCTCCTATTCATTGACCTATTCATTGGTCAACGAATACTGGTAAGAAGAGCCTGTCTCTCTTTACCTTCTCTTATCAGATATTTACACAAATAAGATCCCCTGGAGACTTTTCCAGTTCTACTCTTAAATCAGTCATCTCATTTTACTTTCAACGTGTCTGGTCCATTGTACGTACAGATATTTGGATCTTAGTAGCCAATTTTTAAAATCTTAGTGCCTTGATACCTGTGTACATACCTGTACACATTCCAGCTGTTTTACTAGGATAAATTACCTAGTAATTTAATTGATTAAATGATTAATTAAATTGACTAATTGATTAAATGATTCAGCTGCACTGAAAATCAATTATGCTATTTCTTGCAGAGTTAAATTTTACAGAATGTCTTTTCTTTACATGTGATCATAAAGGAAGATGTGAAAGCAACTTTACAAATCTGGTCCTTGTTTCAGTCTTTTTATGTCTAATTTATCAATATAATTATTAATTGTTTAAATTCATAATAACAGGGGATTTACAAAGAGGCAGCCATTGTTACTTGTCAATATAGACTTTATTAAAAATTAGTTTTTTAGTCTTTTTAAAAAAAATTTCGATGACTATGGTGAGGTGGCAAAAATTGAATCCAGATGCAAAATTCTGGATGAATTCCAGAGCGATCAAAAGAAGCTTTGAGTCAATGTGATTTTTATTAAGAACTGCAATTTAATGGAAATTACTCATCACTTAATAAGTGTTCATGCTGAAAAACATTATCAAACAACACTTTATGGTAACTGGTAAATTAAAACTGTTCAAAATACAAACAACAGTTAAAACTGTAAGATACCACCAGAATCAAATTTGATATTTCAGAGTTACTTTTTTCCCTTGAACTGAGTGAGATGGTTTGTCTGTTTCCTTTAATGCAACCAAGTTTTACTTTATTTTATTGGGAAATAAACTTTTATTCAGTGTAAATGGAGGGCTTTGGGGATAGCTTCTTGGACATAAATAGTGTTTTCAGATTACTTATTTTGAGTTGATCTAACTCTACTCTTTCCTGACTACCAAAGAAAGTTTCTAATTAGCACTGACAATTTTTCTTTCCATAATTTTAACTAGTTCCTCTTTGAACTTCTGCAAGATGCCTTCTAAAACTGCCTTGCAGAATATAATTGGTTTGAATTTTTCTCAGTCTGAGTTCTTTTACCTTCTTTGCCCTTCTAATTTTTATGGTCAGTCTAAACCAGATTATGTGTAACTTAATAAAGCTTCTTGTTTTCTTCTGTTATCATAGAAAACACTGAAGAAACACTGTAACAAAGGCAGTCAAATCAAACTTTGTTTGAAATAAGACTATGAAGTCATTATATTCAGGTATAAATCCAGTGCTCTAGGAAGTTTTCCCTGAAGTCAGTATTTAAAAAGAAATGACTGAAAAACCATGCTTCAAGGAGAATTTCTTTTGCTTTATGTCTTGTTTTCTAAATAAATCTTAAAATAGAACATTGGCATAGCTAGATGTGGTATGTCAGTGTAGTTGAGCAGGAGAACTTTCTCAGGATTTTTACTCTTATCTTCGTAAAAGTGTGCTTTTTTTTCTAAAGAAAACTTTTTCATTATTTGATATCTCTAAGTAGAATTAAATGAGAAATTAAAATTGTACTCTACTAATACTTATACTGTCTTAAAACCATTCATTTGTAGCTTTTCATGGGTTTGCACTTAGTTCTTAGCACACTTCTCAGGAGCTAAATAGCTACTTCCATTTTGCTAAATCGTGACAGGTTTGTTTGTTTTTTTTTCAATATTATGACTTAGCTCAGCCTTAAAATTTGCATTTCATTTTTGGAATCTATATAGTTACAGCCTGTAAAACAGTATAGACACACATGCATAGTATTAGCCTTAACTAGGTTGGGGGATTTTGACAGTTTATTTTATGTACAACATTTCTTTAATGAAATGATGTTTGTGAATTTCGTGTCTTCAGGGTCCTTGTGTACATGATGAAGAATCTGGCCTCTCTCAGACAGGAATACCTGCACTGAAGGCCCTTTTGTATCACTGCCAGTTCTATGAACATGTGAATCAGATGGCGAAACACTGTTACCTAGGATGTTATATGTTTGATTTGAATTCTTACAAGGAAGACAACCTCAACATAGAAAAAGGTGGTGTAACTGGTGAGTGATGTTAATGTAATCTTGTAGTATTTTAAACCTACTTAAATAACTTCTAGTTTTGAGTAACTTACCTCCAATAATTCTTAATAAAAATAGAACTGAAAATATATAAACCACGCTCTTAAATATGTTCTGAAGTCAAATTATTGCTCTGAAGATTTAAGTAGGTAAGTCACTAGTTTAACATATCTCAGAAACAGTTCTGAGCTGTTACTTACACCTTCAAAAAGTTGTAAATGGAAAAGGCGTAATTGGTTCTGCAGAACATTTTCTTGCAAAATACTAGGGGTAGAATACTTTTAACAATTGTCACTTTATGACATTCAGTACAATGAAAATTGAGGAAAAAGAAATATATGGACTATTTTTAAGATTCCTGTTTCTTATTGTGTTCAACTTCTAAGCTACATGAGTAGGAATGGACTCTAATATGTTGAATTTAGCTGCTTTCTAAAACATTGAGGTGTAATTTAATTCATATACTGATGAAATTTAATACTCAGTTTGGATTTATTTATTTTTAAACTGTATACCCTTGGAGTATCTCAGATCTAACTTTTATATTGACTAATTTTCTGAACAATATTTCTAAGGCTCACTATGGTGCATTGTGGGAACACATATTCTTGTTCAAATATGTATTATAATCTTAAGTTTCTAAAGCTAGGGAATTTTTCAGAGATCAATTAGTAAAAACTTTCAAGGGATGGACAATTAAATTAATAAGTTCTATTTTTTGTTTTCTTTTTTGTGAGCCTAAGTTTCTGTGTTGTCATCTTTTAAGGCTGCAGATTTAAACAGCTCTTTTTAAGTCTGCTTCTGTAGATTTTTTCAATCCAACACGTTTCACTGCTTCCATGGTCCTCTCATTTGTGCCTTTTAGTAGTTCTCTTAGGTGATGTGATATCATATCTAAAAACAACTCAAACTCTAGGATTGTACAACTTTTCAGTTAGCAATTGAGATACATTTCTTCAGGTCACTGAAAAGCAAAGACAGAAAATTTCTTTTCCAGGATCTTTGAAATAATCTATAGTATTTCAAGAATAAAAACCAAATTTTTGGTTTCTTTAAAAAGGAAGAACAGGACCTAAACTCAGTTTTTTTGTGTTTTTCCATATGTATTTTTCTCATATTTTTCAGGAATATGAAAAACTCCTCTACAAATTTATGTCAAAATAAAATGGTTAGTTCAGTTTAGTAATTAGTAAAGATACATATAGGACTTTTACTTTTGTGGCATTTGTGCTCACAATCTGTGTAATCTAGTGCTTTATTCTTTGTTGTTTTCTTTTCTAAATATATGAAAGCTTCAAACCTTATTATTGACAGATTTGTGCTATAAAATTTTTGTCACTTTTTATTCTGAAAAAAATTTACAAAGTAATTGTGCCTTCATTATATTTATGAATATGGGTTCTCTGTAAACTACTTCCCTTAAAATGCGAATTTGAAGTTTTTGGAAGATAAGGACATCTGTTTATTATGTTTGTGCTATGAGATCCCAGTATCTTCAATGCTTTTGTACTATTGCATTTTAAATAAAACTAAATCTGAACTATTTCAAATAACTAAAGACTATGCAACCGCAGTTTGAGCTAAGTGTAGCTTTTTTCAAACTATTTTATGTTGCACTGAAAATATTTTGTTTAATTTCTGTTTATTCAAGGAATTTAATGGATAAGAATTCACAGGTACAATGTATGATAACTTATGTTCTGAGATCTTCAGAAGGATAGCTGTAGTTGGCAGCTTTTTCATTGGAACAATTCTTTGAAAAGCTTGTTATGCTCTCTACTGATCTTACATTAGTTTTGATTCTTATTTTTTTTTTCTTACAGATTTTGATGATTCTCTTAATCTTTGGAAGGCTCCATCCACTCAAAGCAAATCTTCACATTCTCACTCAACATCTGAAACTATGGTAACTTGCAGAGTAATCTATTTATTTTAAATATAAAGTTGTTAGTGAAATGCTTTTAAGAAAATTAGCACTCCTACAAATCTTAAAAAAACTCTAGCCAAACACAAAACCTGAAATCAATCAGAAATTAGCCAAAGCTAATTGAAATTTACTCTAAAGTAACTTTAATATGCTGGAAAAACCTTTTATGGTTATTAACCTCAGCAAAAAATAAATAAGATAGCTTACCTTGACTAGCTAAATGCAGTGCTAAATTCTGTAGCTTCTCACAGCAAGACATATTCTATAGAGATTACTTTGTAATTGGTTTTATTGACAAAGTACAGACATCTCTATCTGCAGTTGTCATTTCTGCTGCTTTTATCCACACCGTCCTTTCAGTGTGAACTTGTATTTAAATGACACAGCAACAGAACTGGATCAATCAAAACCACATAAGTACATTGGGTATTCCGTGTCATAATAAACTCTGGATTCTGAAAATACTTTGGTAGAATATAAAAGTGACACAAGTGTTTGCAAGACCCAAAACAGACATGAGAAACATAAAGCAGGTGGTTGCTTGAAAAATTTGGTTCTGACTAGGATGAGTGGTGCAATAAAAGGCTGTAAACATGTGCCTAAAAATATCCATTTTTTTAGTTTTATATTCAAAAATGTTTCATTTATGAATAACCATCCAATCTGTTGTGGAAGCCAGAATATCATCACTCTTTTCTGTTAAACAGATGCCCATGCTAATATAACAATGGCTGATAAATTGGAAGATCTTATCTTATTGGCTAAAATAGCTATGCCCTGTTTTACTGTGGAACATGATAAAAATAAAACCAGAAAAGCTAGTATTGAAGTTTTGTTTCAAAACATTTCACAAATATAATTTTCTTAATGTTTTCCTTCTCTATTATAAATGTATTGCAGTCTAGTACTGATACTGTTACTGGCATGTTTTTAATAATTGAGGAAAAATTATACTCTAGTTTTAAGCAAAAATTTTTTATTAATTTTTATTAATAAATGTGATTTTCATTAATCTAAAACACACCCCTCCCAACCCCTTTATTTAAACATAAATATTCAAATTTGAAGATTAAAATAAATAAAAGTGCATGTAAATTAGGAAGTATGTGCTATCATGATTGCTGATTAAAAATATTTACATAAGAATCTCAGGTTTTTTAAAAGCGGTTCTTTCTGGATTTCTTTTACTGAATAAATTCAGTGCCACTTGCTTATAGAAGTGAAAGCTGAACAAATTTCATCTTGTTTTGTTCATGTTACTTGAAGGAAAAGTTAAATTTCAGCAATTTTTATCAGGGCTGGGTGTCTGATGTACTTAAAATTGTGCTTGAGTTTTATGAAGAATTGGAGAGTTCATTACATTAAATTTCTTCAGTTTCAGTAGTTTAGAAAAATGAAAAGGGAATGAATAATTTTTAATCTACTAGATCAAATTAATATATTATATTTATATGTGTAAAGTAGCATCATAGTTTAACATAAAGGCTTAGATCAACAATTCCATTCAACAGCTGGACAGCTAATTATTAAAAGTGGAAAGCACAGTGTAATACTAAGATACACTCATTTGTATCAGTCTTCCACATAAGGTAGACTTCACACTTGCTAAGGTTATAATCTTAAAGCTAACCGTGAGAGCTTTATAAAAGTTTGTGTTTTGTTTTGTTTTCCTTCTTTCTCTGATGCATATCAATATATCACACAAAGACTTTTGATTGTCATTTTTGAAAGTTAATTTGATTTGCATTCGTCCTTCATGGACCTTTTCAGCAGCTGCAAACTCTTTTGTTTTTTATATATTAACTAAATTTCTTACCTTTAAAAAGTACCCGTGATGCCATGAGAGATTGTAAGTTTGCAAGCTGGATGGCAAAATGCAGAGGTGTGATGTTCCAGTACCAGTATTTATTAGGAGAAAAAAATGGAGGAATGTAACTTTAACTGAGGCTAATTGCAAACTGTATTTCAGAGGGCAGTTAACTTGCGTGTGTCTAATAAAGTTAGGAAATACTTTTGAAAACTCAAACTTGTCCTGAGATCAGACATTTGTAATTTATTCCTATATAACTTCAAATTTTTGGCTTCAAGTGTGACACAAAGCTTTCATTTTTGATATATAAGTAAAAGAAATACATTTGTGAAGTCAACCAAAAGTTTGTAGAAGTTTGTTTTTAAAATTTGCGTATTGCCGGCACCGGGAGGATGTCGTTATTCCAAGCCCACAAGATGGCGTGCTTTCCCCATCACAGATGAAAGGAATCTGCAGGTCTTATGGAAGGGAAAACATGTTTTTTTGATGCATGGTACAGCTTTTATGACAACAGCCACAAATAGCTGAGAACCAGCAATCAAACCAGGTTGAATTGTGTCTATTAGAAACTCTTCTCTGATATTTTAATATTAGAGAAAAAAACATTGTTCTCAGTATGTTCATATCCATTCTTATTCCTAACACACTATTAGTTCTCTCTGCTTTCAGATTTCATATAATCAGTATATTTGAGCTGTCTAATATCAAGAGCTGATTTCACATTGAGTCATGTGACATTAAGTGATAATTGCATCTAAATTATTTTTTGGCTTCATCTTTTTTACTCCATCCCCTAATTTTCCCTCAAATTTGCAAAAAGAAAAATAGAGAAAATTAGAAAGGGAGTCAGAGATCTTATAGATACCATAGATAAAATTGTGCTCATTTTATAAAGAGTTGCCATGTGGGATGAAATCAATGATTCAACATCATGTAAAAAGACAGTAATAGATTTGTCTGTACTCTGTTAACTTATATGCAGTGTATTTTGTGTCTTTAAGATCCCAGTGGATTACAGATTTTTCTCGACTTTGTCTTTATTTTTCTGTGAACTGGAATGTGGATAATGCAAAAAGTCAAATTCTGAGAAGATTAAAAATGTTGGCCTTTTATAGAATTAATAATTTAAACATTAACTCAGGTTATCATTACAGAAGGCAAATCCTTACTCTTATTTTAACCAACATTTGTTTTGTGTTTAGTATATATGATAAGAAACCACCAATCTGCATGGAGATACCAATTTACTTCATACTGCATAAATACTCTAGGGCTGTTCAGTGCCTGGGACAGCTTAGCAAAATGAGCAGTTATTTAAAAACTTGAGCTAAAAATGGTGTGTGTTAAAGATCTACAGACATTTCCCAGATAGCTTTAAGTCATGGCCGTTCTTTTCTATGAAATCTTGTTGCTATTTTATAAAAATGTGTGCTTTATTTTCTGGAACCATGGTTACCAGAGCTATACAGTTAAGTGATTTAAACCTTTGAAAAGAGAACTGAATAGAATTAATCACTGCAAGCCTATTAAAGCAATGCCAGAGGGATTTTTGTACTAGAGGTTAAGAAAAGACTTTTTATTCCTATCTAGTAGATAAATGGCAAAACCCTTGCATTTCTCCTGTGTTTCCACTCTGACAATTTTTGTATTCTTTTGAATTAGTTCTAATCTGCAGTTGTCATCTCCCTCTCCACACACATGAACCTTTTCCCCTATTAAACCCTCTTCCAAAGTCTCACTGTTAAGCAACACAATGCCTCATTGCTCCCAGAAACAATATGGTGGCTGTAGTAAATATCCTTTACTAGGTACTATGTCCCAGACTCCCAGTTCATCCTTATCAAAGGTGATTTATAAAAGTGGTAATATCTTTTTTTTTTCCTGGAAAACAGAAGTGTGTGGAAACAACTTCATTGTGTTGCTGTGTGTTTTCTGTTAAGATAGCAGAAAATTTATGGTTTTAACCTATTTCCCACTGTGAAGCAATTACCAATAAATGTTCCATCAGTGCAGGAAGCTGATATTTTTCTAACCAGATAAAGCTTTTGCTGATTTCTTTTTTATTTATTTTTTTAACATAACTAAGAACTTGTTTTTATTTCCTTGCCCAAAGTGTTTAAACAGTTGTAGAAGATAAAGAATTGTTGTGCAATGTAACTGATACTATTTACTAATATGTGAAAGCTTGTATAGTTCATAATAATATCTGTAAGATGACTCTCAGTATAGTTATAATAACTTTTAGGGCTTTACTTCTTTTAAAAGGACCATATGGACTGTTAAAAGCTATGTTTTGGGATATTACTATTTAAGGAAAGGAGTTATGGTTTTTCTCACCTATGAGAATGCTTGGAATTGAAGTATAGTGCTGAATAAATGCAGAATTTACCATGTGTCAAGCTCAATTGGTTTAATATAAAAAATAGATTTTAGTAATTATTTAAATTAGCAAGCATAAAACTTTAAATACCTTATTTCAATAGGCAAACGTGGTTTTTATTTGTATAATCAAAATAGAATTTGAATTTCAATTGCTCACTACAGTTAACATTTTGCTAACAAGAAAATTATTTAGCCAAGCATTGTCCTAGTATTTATGTGACCCAAGCTCTATGTGAATCCTGGGTTTTGGACACACCTCCCAAATTTTACTGTAGATTGTTTTCTGTGTTACAATAACCTCCTGGCTTTTTGGGGGGAACAACTGAGCAGGCTTGAGGAGAAAGATTCAAGACTGTAGGATGAATAATATTGGGAGACCAGAGGAAAATGGGGGAGAGAAGGGAGTTAAAACATGCAGGTTAAAAGTAGGAAGGGAGTAATCTGTGATTTCCTTCTCTCCACCCTTTTTGTCAGTTAAGTCACTTTTTACATTTCCTTAGGTAAAAAAATATTCCAACTGTTATTCTAACAAAACTTAGAAGAAAAAAACCAAACCTCTGAAATATTTCAATCTTCCTTAGAAAGCTCATTGTGAGGAAAAGTCTAATAACATTCTTCTTCGAGCTGTAACTGTGTTGGGATTTCATTGGGTTCCCCAACATTCTGGATTCTTTGCTCTGTAAAGTGACACGCTTCAAGAAAATTATCTGATGTGAATTGTCCATCTAGAAAATAAAAACCGGAAGTGAAAAGTGACTTGACATGATAGATACTTGTCCCATGCTCTGAAACAGGCCACAGGTCTTACTGTTAAAAAAGCACATCATTTAGCTGGAGACTCTAGATCTTCTGATCTAAAGCTTGTGGGTTTAAACACAGTAGCAAGAGCGTTAAGAACTTTTGAAAGCATGCAAAATTCATAATGTGGATGATGTACAATTGGTAGGAGGAGCATGGTAGTAGTATGACCTTAAAGTTATCTACTGTCATGTGAATATCTCATGTCTTCATTATGAAATCAATAAATATAAAGATCACAGGATTAAGGTTAAGAGAAGTACCCAGAGTTAGAATGACTTTGCGACATCAACTCTGACTGATGACAAATGTGCTTGTGATATTTTTGTCTGAGTGTGTTCTGGTACAAACGGACAAGTGCTCATGTTCTCAGTAGAGCAAATAGTCCATGAAAAATTTGACTTTAAATGCTTCAGAGTAATGTCTTTCTATCTTTATCCAAATGTAGGTTGAGTCAATTATATGGATGAAAAAGAAGGATGAAGAGGAGGAATTTCCAGTGACATGGGCATTGATCAGTTTTTAACTGAAATGTTTCAGGCTGTTCATATTGCACATCTTTCAACAGTTTCAATTACTGGATGTTTATTATATACACACATACACACAGTGGATGAAATTTAATCAAATTACTTTTGAACAGTAATACTTACACCGGTTTTTGTTTTATGAGTTTGTGGGTTATGGTAGGTTGTTCACTCGTTCCAAGCAATGTATAAATAGAAGACTAGTCTATAAAAGCTGGACTCAATTAGTTTCGTTTTTATGGCTTTCACAGATTCTGTCTGCATCACCATCATTGGGGAGTGTTACTGAGCTTCAGGCAACAGTTCCAACAAGTTCAACCAGTTTTATTCCTGAAGCTGTAGTTGATCGACTTATGGCACAAGGTAGGTCAAGCTTGAGTTGTGTATATAATGATGAATACAATGTATTAGCCTGCCCCTATTTCAGTATTTTCCATGCTGTACATTTGTACAGCTTGCGTATTGCTGGAACGGTCATTGGTGCTTCCTGTGGTTGTTTTAGAAGACAAACATTAAAAACGTCCTCTAAAATGAAATAAGGTGAAATACATTTGACAGAAATAAGTGAAAATTGTTGGTATTGGTTGAAATGTAACTCAAGATTTAGGTTCTATTCCTGGCATCCAGTCACCCTTTCAAAACAATCAGTTGTGGTAAAGCTGTCATATACGTACATGCACACACAAGTGCACACACACACACAGATGTATATATAATTCTCTTTGTATGTAGAAAGATAAAAATAAATATAATGAAAAATAACATATAAAATCATAATAACATAAAATCATGTATATAGAGAGAGCTATGTGCAAATATAAAATACTTTTCTGTTAAGGAATGAGAATTTTTGTCTGTTCAAATTTATTGTTTGTCTTTAACAATTATTAGTGTGTGGTAGAGGGAACAGAACTATTCAGAACTATTTTCTGTGTCTGATTTCTTTGGGTTTGTTTTTTTTCATTCATTCCAGAATATACAGTTTAAATACAGAGAGAATTTGAATGTTTTATGAAAAATAAGAAGAAATTTGTTTTATGTAATTGCTGTAATTTAATCATCTGTGGGGTTTTTTTGGTTTTTGTTTGTTTGTTTCTTTCTTTTTTCAATTAAACACACTCTAGGTCAGAGTGATACAACCATCACAGAATCTCCAACTCAACATGCTTCTCCCATGTCTGCTGCTCTGTCTAAAAAGCATGGTGTAGTCACACCTGCCCTTTTGTCAGCTGTTTGCAGCCTTCTTCACAATCTGCTTGTTGTCATGCCAAAAGATACTGGAATTGCTCTTCAGCAAGCACATTCACTAACAGCTCTCAGCAGGTATGAGATCAATAACTGTTAAGCTATAAACAAGGTGTAGCAATAGAGATTCAAATGAGATCTACTTGTGTTTCTTACCTCGACTGTTAAACATATTGATCACTTCTTGCTTCTGAGGTGTTTAGAAATGTGTTTTTTAAAAAATACAATCAACAAAAGAAAAGAATCATGATTATTTATTTTTTTCACAGAATAGGGAGCCACACTGGTGATTCAATTTGTGGTGTCTGTCTTCTACAGGACAACTGTGTTCCTCTCATAATGTTCTAGGTTTTTGTCTAGATGACCATTTAGTCATCCTTTTTGGACGGGTAATTTTTAGTAAAGCAATACATAATATAGTCAGATATTTGGAATTGCAGATCATTTCAATTGAATTATATGAAATATTTTGAAGATGAGCCAAGAACTCTCACATTAAAGGAGAGTAAATAACACTGGCCAGATTTTGGAAAGTATGGATGATAAATCCTGGTGTTCTGCTTCTTTTAAAAGAAGGAACTACTTCAAAGTAGTCTTCAAATTGTATTTCATGTTCCCACTTCTACCATAAAGAATTCTTTTATCTGTTTGGGAGTCCTGAAGTGAAGCATGAAAAATTAGTTCAGTTTTTTTGCAAAGGTTTTCAAGAGCTTTTATAGTTGCTCTTCCTAGTGCAAATAATGGAAAAAATGAAACAAACCCAAACAAACAAACTCCCAGCAACTCTGGTTTGAATGAAGTTTATATTATATCAGAGGTGTTTATTCTTCTAGAGAAAAGAAAATAAGCAATCAAATAGAAACAATTGATTTTTGCCAGTACAGTAACAGCTATTGGAATTTATATTAGTCTAACTATTTTGAAACAACTTAACTGCTGTTATAGTTACTATTGCACTAGAGTTTCTTAAAATGGTGGGATTTACCAATAAGTGCTTCTTATTTTATTTTTACTGTTTATTTATATTGTTCTCTTCTATGGAATGTTAAGTTAGTAGGATGTTAACTGTTATCTGTATTTCTAACCAACTTTACTTTATTTTAGTCTTGTAAATGCTAATCTGGTTGAGAGATGTATCATGGAACTGAAAGCTCCATTGGGTCATCCATGTCATAGAGAACATGTAAAAGCTCAGGTTAGAGAAGCATTTACTTTCTAATTTTTTGAAGTTATGAAATTAATTATTTTAGCATAATCTATATCATTAACTTAGTCCAGACATGCTGCTATAGGCTACACTTGTGAATCTCTGCACTTTTGTCAAGGCTTAAGTGAAAATAAACCATTTTATTCAACACAGAATAATTATTTTCTGTATTAGAACTATGTTAGAACCATCAAACTGAAAATGAGTTGTGTTTTAAAAATATAAATTGAGTTTAGCCATTAAAGAAATTATATAATAGAATTTATTTGTATGGTATTGAAGTACAAGCCAGGTACAGTTACTGACACATACACTGCAACAAAACTGGCTGCTTTGCTTTGTCTCTGATCCTGCAGACACTTGGAAATTTTTCAAAATTTTGATGTATGCAAACCATATAGGGCTACTGCTGATAGAACTACTTTTTTATCACATTTAGTTCTGTATATACAACATCTAGAACATACTGTTTCCTGGCACAGCACCCTTTTATAGCTTCTGCTGCTCTGTATTCAGATATACTTTGAAGAAAATTACTCCTGTAATTAAAGAAATGTGTTTTCTGTAGAAATCTTATGAGAATAAATAAATATGTCAGGAGTAATTTTTCCTGAAACTTCAAATTGAACTTCTGTTTTCAGGAAACATGCACGTATGTCTCAATATTAATGACCATTTTTATGTTTTTCTTTGTGAGCTTCCAAGGAATACGCTGCTGTACACGTAGCAAGAGTCATAACTTTCTCACAGGAAACCTTTGTCACTAGAAAATTGATTCCATGCGTGTGTTTCCAAACTAAGGATTCTGTTTCATCTTCAACAGTAAAAATTAAGAGAACACTTTTTTAATTTATGTCCTATTATTTATCTTAAAGTGACATATATTATCTCAAAATATTATGAATCAATTGACATAATGTGAATAAATTTAAAATAACGTGGAAGGTGTAAATATATGGCTTTATTTCATATTTTTCTATAAATATTTAACAGGTCATAATACTACTGCAATACTTGTCATCTGTGTCCAGGCTTCTAAAATCATGTTTGTTGGTGGACTCTCAGCTTGTAATCCAGAATGAACTGTTGAAACCTCTCTTGGAAAATACCTTCAGGATTCTCACCATACGCCCTAAAGATGGGTTAGGTAATGAAGTACTTTGTTTCCAGTATAACCAGAATGAAGTACTTTGTTTCCAGTGTAACCAGGTCTTCGTTTATGGACCTCCTTCATGTAAATTGACACTTGCTGTCAGACTTAGCTTTCCAGGTTTGTGCACATTTGTAAATGCGTTGATTTTCTATGTTGTCTTTGCAGATATTGAGTTAACATCTGTACTTCGTGAAACGTGGACAGACTGTTTCAGCCTTCTAGCTACGTTACTGTGGAAAAGTGGCCAGATATCTTTTCCATCTGTCACAGCAGCCCTTGCAAATCATTGTACAGCAGTAATTGGTAATGACTATTCCTGGATAGATTTTAACCTAGCAACTAATAAAACAAACAATAGAAAAGAGAGTCGTTCCTGTTTAGATGCTATTAAGTAATGACCAATGAGATATCCAGAATGAAAGCCAAATGTGTCCAGGGCTTGACTGACTTGTTTCGTTAACTGAATTTTTATAACTCTTTCTAGTATCATCAGACAAACTTTTGAACAGCCAGATAAATTCAGAAATTTTCTTTGCATGTGTGGGTTTTAGTGATTTTATTTGTAAACCTTTATAAACTTATTTGTAAAGCCAAATGTGGTATTTGTGAAATGATCCATTAGCACTTTATTTTTCCCCATTTTTTTTTTTTTAGCATCTTGCATAAAATGAAAGCAAAGTTTTGAGGGGAGGTAAGAGACATAGGAATTCAAGATTATTATACAGGGGTTTATTTGTTTCTTTGTTTTTAAATTATTCTTACATTGGTTACTTGCATAGTCAGGCAAGATTCTGTGACATGTTTTAATACTGAGGTATGAGCATAGTCCAGACAAGCTTGTGATTTTAACCAGGTGCATGTTAAGTGATTTAATGAATCCAAATACAATTGTACATAAAGCAGCTGATAGATACTGTTGGTTTTATAATGTAAACCGTTGAATAAAGTGAGGAGAGTTCAGAAAATTGTTGAACAAATGAGTGATTTGAGTGAAATGGAAATTACTTTTTTTGTTTTATAGTCAAATCAATGCAGAGCAATTAATTCATTCAAACCTTATAAAACTCAAACTTTTCTTTCTTAGATTTTTTTAAAGACTTACTAAATGCATAGAATTTGTAGTATTCCTTGTGCAGTGTGTGGGTATTACTGCCTCTTGGCTCACACACTTTATTTGATAAGTCTTTCTGAGTTCCAAAGCACTCGAGCTTTATTCATAATGAAATGTAAAAATTTTTATTTTTTTGTTAAACCTTTCAGATACCATTTCTGATTGTATTCATCTGTCTACCACATATCCTGCTTTATATGTGGCTAGTTTACAGTTCCTCTCTGTCCTTTTGAATGAAGAAGGAAGAAGACAGCTCCAAGATAAACCACGTGTATGTCAGAATCCAACTATTAGCTTTCTTCTGGAGCACATTGAAGGATGCCAGGCATCAGTAACTCAACTTACTGAATTAATTATTCAGGTATTTGAAATCTGACATTTTAAAATACAAAATTTTTGCATTTTTGTGTTTCATTAAAAAAGAATATGTAGTTACCTAATGAAAAATCAATTGTTTCCAGTTATAAACCAAGACATCTTTAATTTGAGACATCTATTACACTCGTTTTTGAAATTCATGCAATAAGATAGAAGAATTGCAAAGAAGCAACTTCTAGGAAGTGCCTTGACAGGCAATTATGCTGCAACAATATGGTGTGAAATTCTACACAGAGAAGATGATACATAGATAGAACATCTCTGGCCAAATGCCAATGCACTTTTTTCCCCAATTTTCCAAACATGTAATCATGTTTTTAAGGTTTGAGACGTAGTTATTCCCATTAAGAGCTGCCTTTGTAAAATTTTTTTAACAAAATGAATCATTAAGCCTTCTAATTCATTCCATGATAGCATAAGATCAGTGTTGTTGTATTTAATGCATTTTCTGACCTAGTTTTAAATTGGCCAGGTAGCATATTTTTGCTAATTCTTGTAGGAACTTGTTGGCCAGCATAATCTATATTGGTGACAAGATGGTTTTTTTCTTAGATACTTATTCTGAATGTTTTGTCTTGATAAATGTAATCTCACTATTCTTATTTATACTTCTATACACTACCCTAAAAGATTAATTTACCTCCTTTGTATTTGCATCCTTCACTTATTTATGAATTGTTAAAATGTCTTCCATTACTTCGTAATACACAAAGTTACATGTACAGTTTGTCACTGTAACAATAATAGTGAACCATGATTCAAAGTGTAGTGTTTGTCTGAAAGATGCACATTTTATATAATGTAGTTTATGATTTCTAATGTTCTGGACTCATTGTCTTGCAACTATTTTGTTTAATAAGTATCTCAGTACTATTTTGCTACGTAAACCACAATTTATTTGACATTTATTCATGCGTATTGGATGGTGTGACCAAAATAATGCTCTGTTAGTATAATTTCATCTCCTCTCTTCCTATGGGTGCTGAACTCTTGTAGAATAACCTTACTCCTACCAAGACTTGACCTGATCTAGCTAACATCTGTCACACACACTGTGTTCTTTTGCTGCTGTGTTGCAGCACTGTGGCTCTATAGCCTCTAAACAGAGATTTCACAATGGATCTAGTAAAAACAGTTGTAGTCTAAATGTAAATTTCTTTTTCTGTTGGTTATAAATGCAGAACCCAGTCCATGCTTTGGTGCTTTAATTTGGTGTCAGTTGTCCTTATCAGTGAGCTATTGGGTTTTTTTCAAATTATCAACTTAATAGTCTTTATTCCTTGACCTTTTCACTCCTGGTTGCAGTGAACCCTTCAGTAAATGATAACCCTAGAGCATACATTGATATTTTATTGCATATTAAAATTTGAAAATTTTCTTAGGCCATTAATACATGATGTAAGTAGGGGTAAAATCTGTGAGGTCTTATGGATAGGTACTCATAAGATTTCTGTCTGAAGTATAAAGTTTTTCTTAAGATGATGTATTTTTGGCTAACTTTAAAATATGTTTTTCTTTTTACTATGATCCAGCAACTGTTCTTATTTTACTGTATTCTTCTGATTACAATGCATGTCATTTGCCATTTTATTGGATGTCAGTATTGGCATGATATTTTAGAGAAAATTGCTAGATGGAAAAAATTCTCTAGTGGATCATATATGAAGCACAGACAACTCCTTGTCTTTCAACTATCTTTTTATATGACTCCAGATAAATATTCTTTTGAAAACACCGAGATTATACTTATGTTATTAGAAAAGGTTTGATGCTTACAAAGGCCTCACAAAAATAAGACAAACTACTATTTTGCAGTGTTTAGAAGAGTATCTAAAATAATTATCAGTGATACTTTTATTCTCGGGAATTTCACTGTATTTAATGTCTCTTCTTCATCATTGTGTTGAAGGAAAATGAGATTGCACTAAAGGCACATCAATGAATTGTCTGCAATAGCAGACCTTGAATATTAGGAAAAGTCTGGAATGCCCGGGCTGAGAACCTAGGTAGAATGTTAAGAAAAAAGTAAGAGGAGTGGGCTTGCAAGCAAAAGAAGAAAAATTTAATTTTAAAAAAAAATTTAATTACAAAAAATAAATGAAACACTTTAATGCGGACTGTCTATAAACATGAATATTTATAAAAAGAACTCCATATAAGAATGTAGTGATGAATCATCCAAATGAAAATGTAGACTATGACAACCTATTTATAGATATGACTACTATTTTTAATATGGTCACTTCATTTCGGTAATGAAATTGCATTTTTTTGTAGGTCTGTGAAAGAAAATCTTCAAAGGATGTGCTGAAAGAAGTTGCTACAAATGCACTGCTGTCTTTGTTAGCTGTCAGTAAAAATGCCCAGAAATGTGCTTTGGAAGGTGAGCATTTCAAAATGTATGTTAAATGATTTGCGAATCAAATGCTCGCAGGTGTTTTACGTATTATCTTTAGATCATAATGGTTTTTGTCAAAGCAAAAGACCTGGGTTTCAGTGGCAGGTTTTTTTTTCAGATTTTTATTATGAAATCTTTTTAATAGTTAAAAGTTTTCAGCTGAGAATAAAATATTATGTTATAGCCAGTCTGAAAACTTGTGGTGAAGTCACAGCTCTGTGTTAGAGTGAGAAGAGTTCCATGAGCTTTTACCACTTAACGGCATGTTCATCCATTTGAAACTGGAGATTTTTTATTGACAGTATCTTCCATTTCTTGTTTTACGCTATGTCGATACTTTTGTAGGTGAAAGTATGGCCTGTGTTCTCAGTTCTGACTGTACCTAGACAAAAAGAGATCTTTTTTCTCAACTTTGTTCTTCCCTGCCTCTTTGTTTATTTAGTCCCATTTTACAGTTTAAGTAGGACCTTCTTCCCTTGCTATGCAATATCTTTCATGCCTAAGTCTACGGTAGTAAACCAACTTCTAACCAAATGCTTTTTGTGCCCTCTAGAATACAGCGGAGAGTACTTAATTTGCATTTCTCATGTATCATGCGTTTAATACCTTCTGGTTAGTCCAAGTTCACTTTATCTTGGGTGCTTTCTTGTTCCTTATATCTCCCAGTTGGTTTTTTTCCTGCTTTTTAAACCTACACTACATTGAAGTAGATAGCATAGACATATCTATTGAATGTCTGATCCCAATAGTAGCAGAAAACACTGAACTTCAAATCCTGTGCTTTCTGCTCTTTCTCAGTGTATTGGTGCTGTACTCAACCCTTACTTCAATCAGGGTCCTTCTTCTGTTGATGACCTACTAGATCATCGAAGATATGACTTCCTGTGAAGACACTTCCACTGCAGGAAGTCTGTTCTGTGCTTGAGAAGTCTTCAAGTCATCCTCGCTGTCATGCAACACAGATCTTAGAAAAAGAGGAATAGGACTTCTGGGATCCAAACCAATGTCCTTAAGACACCTGTAGCTCTAACATCATCTGTTCAGCTCTTAAAGACTACTTTAAGTTAAAAATGCAAAGTCTTGCACCTCAAAAGGAACAACCACTTACAGCAGTAGAGGCTGACTGGAGAGCTGAAACAGGCCTGGTAGGCAGCAAGCTGAATGTGAGAAGACTTAACAGCATCCTGGACTGTATTAACAGGAACACAGCCAGCAGATCAAGGGGAAAGGATTACCTTTCCTCTGCTTACCTCTTGTTACTCTAAATCTAGACCAGTGCATCCAGTTTTGGCCTAGTACAAGAAATGTCAACAAACTGGAGCGAGTTCAACAGACGGCCATCAAAGTGATTGTGTCCACTTGTCCTTAGATGAAAGGCTGAAGGAACTATGTTCGACTTGGAGAAAATAACGTTTTGGGAGGACATAGTAGCGGTCTTCTCATACCTATGAGATTTTGAAGAAGATAGAGCCAGGTTTGTCACAGCAGTGCATGGTGAAGGAGGATGAGAAAGAATGGGCATAAATTGAAACTTGAGGGTCAGACTGCCTGTAAGTAAGCCTTTGAAGGCAGTAAAGCAGTGGCTAGACAAAGTGCGCATTCTCTGTCTTTGGACATTGTCAAGACCCAACTGGATAAGGCTGCATCACCATCATCATTGTGAAAAATTTCCTCCTCATATCTAGTCTAAGTCTGCTCTCTCGTAATTTAATATGATTACCCCTTATCCTATTGCAACAGGCTCTGCTAAAATGTTTGTCCCCATCTTTTATACGCTCCTTTTAAGTACTGGAAGACTGCAATCAGGTCTCCTTGGAACCTTCTCTTCTCCAGGCTGAACAATCCCAACTCTCTCAGCCTGTCCTCATAGATCTATTACATCCCTCCCATCATTATTGTGATCCTCTTCTGGACTCACTCCAACAGGACCTTTCTGTGCCGGGGCCCCCACAGCTGGATGCAGAACTCCAGGTGGGCTCTCACCAGAGAGGAGTAGAGGGGCAGAATCCCCTCCCTCAACCGGCTGGCCATGCTGCTTTTGATGCAGCCCATGATGCATTTGTCCTTCTAGACTCTTAAGTGCACATTTCCAAGTCACGTCCAGCTTTTCATCCACCAACAGCCCCAATTCCTTCTTAGCAAGGCTGCTCTCAATCCCTTTATTCCCCAACCTGTATTGATACTTGGGATTGCCCCAACCAAAGTCCAGCACCTTTCACATCACCTTGTTGAACATAATGAGGTTTATCTGGACCCACTTCTTGAGCTTGTCCAGGTCCCTCTAGATGACATCCCATTCCTCAGGCATGTCAATCACACCACTCAACTAGGTGTCATCTGAAAACTTTCTGAGAGTGCACTCAATCCCACTCTATTATGGTGAATACATTAAACAGTACCGACCCCAACATGGACCCCCGAGGGACACCACTTGTCACCAGTCTCCATCTGGACTTTGAACCATTGACTCCTACCCTCTGAGTAAGCATCTAACCACCTCAGCCACCGTACAGTCCACCTGTCAATTACATAACTCTCCATTTTGCACTTTGAGTCACCTGAACAATTGCTTTCCTTTGTCCCACCTCACGTGCAGCAAATCTGCTGTTATTAGGGAAGGGTTGGGTAATACAAATGGGTGCCCTAACCTCTTGAAGCTTCACTCTTCTAAGCAGCATCATTGAAAATACCCTGAAGAGTTATGACTTGTTATCCTCTCTTTCTCAAATCATCTTCCTCTCTCAATCTTACCAGTCCTTCCTTTTGGCATTCCTCTCATGGGACTGTGTTGCAAGAGGACTCAAATGTATTCTGGCTTCTCGAGATCATTCAACTGGATGCACTTGATCTCAGAAACTGTTAGTTACTTTCTGATATCAAGAAGATAACAACAAGATCATTGCCAGAAAGATATTTTGTGTTTCTTAAAATGTTTTTGAATGTGAATGTAATTATAAATGTTACTGGTTTTTGTCTTCCAGCTGACCTGATAGACGGCTGTATAGAAAACATGAAGCACATTCACGCACAGCTGAATTTGGATTCCCTAAAGCCTGGGAAAGCACAGAGAAAAAAGGTAGCTATAAAAACCAGAAGACTGATATGATAAGGCACTCCCCAGCTCTCTTTCATTTGGTTTGTTTTTTCTTTCTTGAGGAAGATACTGATTGTATCTGTCACGGATGAGACAACTTGTAGTGGATCTAGACACTGGAGTTTCTGTAAAGTCTTACTAGGTCTCAGCTTCCTTTTCCAACATGGAGATGACTGCTACTTCAGGAATGTCAGGCAGAAAATCACATCAGTTCATACTGTGCAGCTGTGTCTTGGGTGTTTGCTGGACAAAGTACTGGTGTTTTTCTCCATGCATCTCTCTAGCCCTTAGGATCTTCTTGCAGGGTTCTTCCTTTAGCCAGGATCTTCATGTTCTTCTTTTTCTTTTGTTTTCTTTGTTTCAAAGACAATTCCTTTTCAGGAATCCTTCTTTTTGCACCAACTTTTCTTTCTGGAACTCCAAGCTCCTGTTTACCGTAACTTAATCTATGTGCAAAGTACAACACACAATCAGCCTCTGAGTTACTGGTTTTGTCTCAGTCTCATGTCTTTTCATTAATTGGAGGATTCAGGACTTTCCACTCTTAGTCGAGGTTATCAGAATTAGCTCATTCTGGATGAAGTCAGCAACTAGAAGGATTCTGATTGAGGAGTAAAAGTTAAGTTTCAGACATTCGCTTACATGCACAAACATCCTTTTGTAATCTGTCAGTGCTTGTAATTTATGACATTTAGCCTTACAGCAATATCAGAGTACTGTATTGTTTTCAAACACAGTTGGACTTTCAGCCGTGACTTCATGGTTCTATCCAATCCAGCTAGTTTTTCCCATCTTGTTTCCACAATAATAATTTTTGTTTTTCTCAAGTTTTCTTTCTCATTGTCTTTCAACCAGTGCTAGCCATTTTGTTTTTATCTATTCCTGTGTCAGTCAATCTCCCTCCCATCCCAAAACCAGTTTCAGTCTGCTTATGAATGTAAATCATAGGTTTTTTTACTTTCCCCCTTCTTCTATTATCTGGCTTCCAATTGTACTTTTTATTCTGTTCGTCTTCAAACTTGGTCTAGGCATCTCAGTTTCTTCTCATCAGACTCAATTGTCCCTGGTTTTAACTTCTTGTCAGTTTTTTTTTTTTACGTCACACTTGCGGTCCTTCTGCCGCCTGCACTCCTAGTTTCTTTTCTCCATTCACAATCTTTTTATTTAGCCTTTTTTTTAACTTCCTTCCAATTATTCCAGATGCTCATATCACCCAACTCTTCCTTACCACATCTAGATATGTCTTACCATCATACAACAGTTTCGTAAGATTTTTGTTGCAATCTGGTTATTTTCTGCCACTTTCATCTAAGAGAATTATTAAAATACAGGCAGTAACCTCTGCTGTCAAGTTTGATATCTTGTCCACTCCCACATAAAGCAGAAATTGCAGAAAACATCTTCCTGCAGAGTATTTCTGCATTTCTTGAGCTCAGTAGTATTTTTCTGAGGTTTTGACACAGACATTAGCCCTGATATGTGAGAGTGTAGAACTGTGTTTTAAAACAATGAACTCTTAAAAAAATTTAAGTTTGACCCTGACATTTGAAGGCTACAATATTTTTTCTTTAGAGCTGCTAAACATATTTATTATCCCTTCTTCAAGGGCTGGAGGCTGAAAGGTGTCCTGCCCTGGATATGTCTTGTAAAGTTGAAGTCAACTAGTTCTTTGTATTTTTTTGGGGTGAGAAGAGGGAAGCTGGGGA
Organism: Manacus vitellinus; assembly: GCF_001715985.3. Lineage (NCBI taxonomy): Eukaryota > Metazoa > Chordata > Aves > Passeriformes > Pipridae > Manacus > Manacus vitellinus. Next base: position 56,233,791 of record NW_021939396.1, on the reverse strand, counting down.
CATTTATTTCCTCTGCTAAACATAGAAGGAATTTAAGACTTGAAAGAAATTAGAGGAAAGAAGCCTCTGAGAAAGGTCAGAAAGACTTTTTAATTCAAGGAATTAAAAATTCTTTGAAAGATTTGCAAGACTTTGTGGCAGATTTCCCAGCTGAGCTGGGACTGTAGATTGCTACTTCACATGTAAGCGTATGTAAGCATCGTATGTAGTGCATAATGACAAAGAGTTTCATGTGAAGGAAACTGAGACACTGCTTTCATAGTAGACTTAGCTGATCATTCACAAAACTGCCCCTCGACCCACTTCAAGGCACAACTCTCAAAATGAAGTGATGAGAGCTTCTTTTATTTTTTTTTTCTCTTTTTTTTCTTTTAACTGTTGAGAAAAATGTGTTTGACCTAGCTTCATTCTCAGGGCAACTGATGTGTTTTAGCTGATAATCCTTTTCTTTCACAATAATTAGTGTGATGCTAACCAAGAGCATGGAAAGTATTTACAAATAGCCAAGCTTTCGAAAAAAGCCCTTAAAATAGGATCTTAGTAAAAATCAAGATATCCTAAAACAAGTAAATACAACAGTGCCATCAACACAATCCATAACTTTTTCAGCCTCATAGAACATTATACATTAAATAGGAGTTATAACTTGTGGCATTTTAGAGTTATTATATTTATTAACTAAATTAATACACAGGGAATTCCTTGAAATAATGTCTTGGAGATAGCATTTTATTTGGCTAAAAGTGAGACAAACCAGTTATAAAATGTATTTGTAATGATGACTGGTATGTTTTTTCTTTATCTACTGTACCTGACTTTCATTAACCTTTGGGGGATAGACTGTTACTTCATTTCTAAATGTCATCAACTGTGCATGTTATGATTTATAAGCATACATTATTGCTTCACCTTGTCTGAGATTAAGCATAAATCCTATTTTACATTTTTGTTCCTTTATAAGGCAGAAATAGTATGCTGTGGTGAAGAGGCTTGTTGGAATTTGATCATCTTTCATAAGTGTTTTACTGTGTCAACCTTATAGAAGTTAGGTCAGTGATCATTAGCCTCCAGCGTCACAGCTCTATCATGAAGATGGATTTTTTGTTTACTTGTGTACTTTAATCTCAGTATAGTACCTCACTGTCCAATGGTCTGTATTTATCTTCGTGATATTCTTATCAGGTTGGAAGCTATTTCCTTTATTAAGGATGGGAGGCTAAGACCCTGGGAATATAAGGATGGATTGGTCTGACCAAATGTAGAGATCTGCAAGACAGAGTTAGTTTAACCTTGTTTTTATCTGAGAAGCACCTTTCTTTTTCCTCGGGAGTGATTCATTTGACTTGTTTTAGATGTCTTTAGGATGGAACCAATTCTTGGAAATGTTCCCAGCCATTCTTCATTAATTGTAAGAGAAATGGAGCTGATGTCTGCATTTGGTCAGATCGGTGCCCCTAGAAATAGTCTCTGTGGGTTATAAGAGAGATGAGGATGACTCTAAGTAACTTGTTATAAATGTCTTTAGTAAATATGAGATGAATCCTACCTGAGGTCAGAAGAAAACTGTGGAAGAGATGTGACCCAAATGTTAATGCCTTAGATTTGCACTTCTCCTTAGAAATCTCTTTCTTCCTTGTACAAAACTCATTCTGGTCCTATGTTGACAATCTTCAATTATTTTTCTCTGGATAGGAGGAGAACCTTCTCAAGGATTTAAGGTGTTCTATGCAGCTCCTCAGGAATTGTCTCTTTCAAAATGAAGAATGCAAAGTAAGTATTCTTATACTGAAGTAATGTGAACACATTCAGTTAGCTAATGAAGATAATTTATTTTCTACTTTGAAGCTATTTTCAAGCTGGCTAAATTTAAGTTTAATATTAATAGCAGGAAATGCTTCAAATTTCACTATTATTCCCAGTTTCCAAGAATATTTCATACATGCATTAGGAACTCGATGGTCTTATTGAAACATCATCTCCCAGTGGTTTCAGATGGCTATTATCTTTTATATCCACTTCTGTTTTGCTTAATTAAATAATTCTAATTTTCAAAGCATATGATATGAGAAAGGAATGTGGAGAAAAGTGTGGGACCACCAGAAAGGCACATAGAAATAGCTTCAGATCTTGGAAAGTGGTTTCTTCTCCTTATTCCTCTCTCCTTATTTTCTTTTCCTTTCTGAAAGACAAAAAACCCAAAACAAAAAACCCAACTCAAACAAAACAAAAAACAAACCCTAAATAATAATTTACCATTTACTTTTCTTTATCTGAGTTAAATTGCACTAATCTTCCACAACACAGTTTTGTTTCCATCTTGATTTTTTAAAAATAATTTTCTTGCTCAGAATCTTGAATTTCTTCTTTTCATTTCACATTCTTTATCTTTTTCTCTGTTCTTCTAAAATTCGTTTCAACTTCAGTTCTGCCTAGCTGTTTTTTCTATGGGTAAAATACTAGATTACCTTTTCTCATTTTTTCCTCTATTCTTTCTGATCGCTGTTCTTGCTCTTTCGTATTGCTGATACCATTCACATATTTATTTTCATTTTCTCTTTCACAGTTTAATTTGTCTTGGTATCATGTTACTTGTGCTATTTATACAACTTGTTCTACTTTTAGCACATACATTAGTGGAACCACAAGATTTCCTGATTTTCCAGAAGTACCCCTTTTCTAGGGCATGTATTAGCATTCCTTTTGTATAGAGAACACCTGTTTCTGAATAAGCAATCTAATTATCCCTAAGATCCCCATAACTTGGTTGTGCCATAATCTCAGCTAAAATTGTTATGGAATGTTTTTCTTGTTTTGATCAGGACCTGCAGAGACAATTGCTTGCAGAAGATAAGGAGGTTTCTGTCGATAACTGAAGATTTCTATCATTTGCTCTGTACACAACTGCATTTTTCTATTTCCATGCTTTTTGAGTTCCAGTAATTACTTTAGTTGGAGTTGAATAAAACTATAGAATAGAGAGCTCTTGAACAATCACAGTTGGAATGAATAAGTCTTTACTTTTGTTTGCATGTCTCTCAGTAATTGAAAACATGCAGGTTTTCGCTTGCATAGAGTTAATTTCATTGGTGTTGAAATGAAGGTGTCAGTTCTCTGTACAATCTTTTAAACCATAAGATAAAACATAAAGATAACACAACGTAAGATTACAATATGCTTTTGTCACTACACTTCATTTTAAATGTATTTAAGAGTATAGTAGTTTAAATTCTTCCTCATGTTTTTGCAGGTGGCAGCGCTCAAAACTCATCTCGTTCCTGTTCTTCATTCACTGTGGCCGTGGTTTTTAACTGATGACTCCTCAATGCAAATAGGTCTGCATCTGCTTTGTGTCTACACTGCAAACTATCCTGCAGGTATGAGAGTCACTTTGTGATGTAAAACATAAAAATATTTTTTCCAGAATAATTAAGATGGAAACCATAATAAAAGTAAAAGAAAGTTTATTACTACCATAAAAGGAAAGTATAAAAGCCCTGGTTCATCAAAGTCTATCAAGAGTTTTGATTTTAATACATTCAAGACTTTTATTCAGATCCTGTTTCAGAGTGTTGGATTTAGCAAGACTACAACTGTACTGAAGGATTACGTAGCATTTAATTCAAACCATTATGTTTGAAGGTTTCACTGAATGTCCTACAAAGATGAATAGTTATGTCGTAGAAGTACTACTCTAGGAATTCTTTGATAGAGAACAGTGTATGAGTACATTACTTCACTCCTTATTGAGAACATTCTAGTTTTAAAATAGTCAATATTAAATTTAATATTTTGTACTAAATTTCTTCCATTTATTTATGCCTTCGACTCAGTAGCTTGCGTTCATATATTTTTCATAAGGATTTTCTTGTTCATTTGAGCAAACTTATCTGTTATTTCCATTGATAATTATCCCCACTACTAGAAACCTAGTAGTGGATTTTTTCTAGTATGGATTTTTCTTATTCCATATCCTGGTTATTCACTCAGAAAATGTTTTGCTAGTGCCTTGAAGAGACATATAAGTGTCTGTTCATTTCTCCTTGTCAAGATACAATAAAAGAGTTAGCAAGGTTAAAATATATTAACTGAAAAGTCTCTTGAGCTTTTTTCACTCTTTTTCTTAAGTTAATGTCTCCAGACCTAAATGATCTTGCAATGGCTTTTTTTTCATAAAGAATTTTTTTTAATATGGACTGAAGAAAGCTCAAATGTCTAATAGTCAACCACAGGGTATAAAATTTAAATATAGTGTCGTGTCAACGTGGGAGAAATCAAGCTGAAGTTCTGATGGTCTTTCTTGTTTCTTAACGCTGAGTGACTCTAGACTACATTTTTTTTCTTGCTGATGAGAGCAAGTGTTCTCTGATCAATCATGTTTTTTCTTTCTGTTCAGAATAGCTGGTTTATGAGGTGTCCCAAATCTACCTACTCTGAACTGGTTAACCCCTTCTCCTCAGTGTAGTCAAAGAAATGCATATAGATATTTGTAACAGTTAAACACTATCTCATTTTTGTTTACTTTTGCCATGGCAGAAGTTAACCTTTGTTGCAGATGGCAAATGCCACTAGACAAAAAGGTTTATATCTGTATTTGTGCATAAGCATCAGGCAGGTAACATAGTTGTTCCCTGCTGCTGTGTTAATTTGAGCTTGTAGCTCTATAGCCTAGGTTTGTGCATGCTGCTGTTGTACAGTGTAATGACAGGTGCAGACAGTGCTTTTATTTCTCAGAAAAAATATACTAAAAAACTTATATTAGTCCTTTCAGATTATACAGAGACATCTGTTTTCTAAACCATTTTCAGAGGATCCCTTCAGATTCTGTTGCCAAATAATTGTATAATGCCTTATATACAATGTTCCAGTTTTTAAAGAGACACTCTGAGGCGGAGCAATGGCTTCTATTTAACAGCAGAATCGCCTCTTAGATTTTGGAACAATAGAACAGTAGACGCCTATTCCAGTAAACTGCCACATTCAGGCAGGTTTCTATTTAAAGTATGTCCCATTTACTTCATTGTGGTTCAAAGAAAAAATACATAACAAATCCTTTCAAAAATTCCATCTCAACTTTAAGCAGCTGGATGCTCTTTCTATAGGTTTTCTTTTGAATATACATCTGCATTTCTAATATGATGTTTCATTGCTTTAAGGTTGTGCTTCACTTTGTTGGACCAGTGGTGGACAATCATCACTTCTGTCTGCACGAGGTGCAGCTGGCAATTCATTAATGCATAACATCTTGAGATTGGCTTCCCAAGTGTCAAATGATAACAGCCCAGTTCAGCAGGTGGTCTTTTGTCTAATTTCTAACCTTGCTCTGTCTCATGACTGTAAAGGCATTATTCAGAAGGTAAGTAAATAATATTCTTGATTTTAGCAATGTGATGGTTGCAGTTTTGTTTTTAATAAATGCTTGTCTTTCAATATGGAGTGTCCTGTGATCATGTAGAAATGCTTCTGCAGGAATCAAAACCATTTTGTCTTCTCAGTTAGTTGTGTTACCGTTCCCTACAAGCAACCTGAAATTCATAGTCTGGACAGATGCAACCTTTTATAACCTCTCAGTTTCACTGGGGTGTAAAATTTTTAAAACCCATATGTATAGTAGCAATCACTATTGGATCATGAAAGTGAGCATGCGGTAGAACAAACTGCACGTGAGTAAACAAGAAATTAAACGTATTAATCATTAGGTATACTGTGTGAAACATAATCTTTATAGAAGTTTTAGGGAAGATGTCCTACATGTCAGTAGTTGGATGTTAGATAGAAATCTATTCTTGTTACACAAATGTATGCAGTGTCTTATTATTTTTTAATTTGTATACAGAATGATCCTTTCTCTGTTTTTTCAAATGTTATTTGAAAAATCTGTTTCTCTTAAACTTTGATAATTTGAATTAATTCAACAACTTGGGAAAAGAAGTCAGGCCATGTTGAAAGTCAGCCATGTAGTGACATAAGATGAGCTAACACAAAAGAAATTAGAAAAAGTTATTTATCTTTATCATATTTTATAGTAATTTAACAATTGCAACCATTTCTTTCAATCTCTATTGACAATGTTCTGTGCATGGACCTGTTAGAAAATGCAGGGGGAAATATGATCTTTTTGTGATGCTAATTATGTAAAACCTAATCATAAAGTTGGAAAATGGCTCATATTCAAACTTTTTGATAGAGATAAAGAATTTGAGATCTTTTCTGTAGCAACTGTTATGTTCTGTGAATTGTTCTTGCTTTTACTCTCTTCAGAGTTTCACTTTAATGTGTTAGTCTTTGTTCTCTCTCCTGAGCTCTCCTTTCATAAGTGTAAGCAATGCTGAATAACTAATTCCATCTGTGAAAATTAAATTACCAATATTATATTCATGTGAAGAAAACAACGAGTTTGTATGGTGGGTTGTTTGCTTTTGACCAGATGCTTGTATATATTGTCAAGGTTCAGTGAGATGGGGAATTTATCATCAGTGAGATCAAGGACTTTATCATCACAGGAATTTGTTAGAACATCTCCCTCTTGTAACATGGTGATAGATTTTCACCTGCTCAGAATCTCCTTAAAGTGGAGACAAACCCTGAGATAGAACTGCATTGATATGACATACAGTTTTTCTTCATATCTTGCAAAAATTAAAAGGATATTCCTCTGGCTGTCAGTGAAGGGAGGAGTGGTGCTGTAGGTCCTTATGAGTCACTTCCAACTTGAGATGTTATTAACATTTGCTAATAACACATGCAATAATAAATAAGAAATCAAGAATACATTATCTGAGTAGTGCAGTGATTCACTTAAAATGTTTCTAGCTTATTTTTGGGCAGAAATGCTAAGTGCAAAACAGAAAACCTATATAGTGGTGAGAATTAGCCTTTAAAGAAATATATCGTACTGGACCCACTTTTATTTATCTACCCTGCATAAATTATTATAGAAGAAAATTTACCTCACCATATTAACTTTCTAAGCAGGAAGTAGATTCTTTTTCATATGTAATTCTTTCAAAAGTCCTTGACTAATAATGAGTTGCCTGAAATATGTGAATGAAATGTTAGTACCAGTTTTTGGGGAAGTACATAGATTGGAAGGTCAAACAGCAGCAAACAAGCCATGGAATACTGTAAATTCTAACATCCTTTTTCTTTCTTTTGACAGAGTAACTTCCTGCAGAACTTTTTGTCTCTTTCATTACCAAAAAGAAGTAATAAAAATCCTGGTAATGTGTCTACTCTTTGGCTAAAACTGCTACTGAACATATCTTTTGGAGAAGATGGACAGCAGATGGTCATGAAGATAAATGGTTTTTTAGACCAGATCGTGGAAATGTGTAAATACAAACACAAGAGCAGCCAACATCTAGCACTTCTTATTCTACATAACCTATGTTTTAGTCCAACTAATAAACCAAAGATATTAGGTAATGGTAAGTATCTAAAGGGAATACATGCTGTTGTATTCTGAGAATATTGTGGCTTCCAGAAGACTATATTTTCATTGCAGTTTGGGTTACTGACAAAGAACTCAATTGTTGCTTTTTAGAAAAGCATTTTTATAAAAATTATTTTTGTAGAAGTGATTACAGAGCACATATTTTGGCAGAGAGGCAATTAAAATAATAAAAGGAAAAGCAAATAAATAGTTTTAAAAAGAAAATCAAGATTCATTGTGGGATAGATCATTTGGATATAGTAACACATGAATTAAAGAATTTTTGCAGTTTTCTCAAACAGCAAGTTTTTCAGGGAGGATTGAAGGATTCCTTGTGTCAGTCAGTTTGAAATAACTGAAGGTCCTATGTTTCAGTTGGACAAAGCCATATTAGCTCCTACAAGTCATGGATGTTGAGACAAACTATTTTATGTCTTGTCATGTGTGGAAAATGATTATGATAATGATAAAGGTATGATCATGGCATATATATTTAATCTAACAACACACACAGAACTTTTTTCTTGGTGGTTTGTAAAAGGCATGTTTCTTTCCCCCATTTAATTGCAGAGAGAATGCTCTTGTCTTTGTTATAACTTCTCAGCAGGTTTTCCATAGTGTTCATGCTTTTTATTTTTAACTAAGATGTGGATTTGTTGCCTTGATTAAGCATTTATTATTCAGTTACATAATCTGTGCATCTTTGTTGTGAAGTGAACAAGCAAATTTGAAGAGTCTGGCTTCAGAGCAATGATAGAAAATTAAGGCACCTACACTGGAGTGGCAAATATTTCTCATTGGTTGCAAATCATCTGCATAATAAGTATGAAGGAAAATAGAAACATCTTAATATCCATCCTGATGTGGTTCTAATTGTGGCTACTGGGAGTTATAAAACAGTTTCATGGCTTACTCAGTCCCTATGCATAGCTGATGGCTGTACATAATGTGTGTGTTTTGTTTCTGATGGCTTAATTTTTTAGCATTACTTGTCTTTGTTTTGCTATATTGTTTTCAACATTTCTTTCAGTGTAGTCTGCCAATTTCATGAGCATATTGAAATTTAATCAATAATAAAGTTTCTGTAATTCCTCTGCCATACCAATACTTGTCATAAAACTAAGTGTACTCCAAGCATTAATAAACTGAGGCATGTAAATATATTAATGTACTTTTGATTATATTTTCTAGATACTTTTGGGTTCATTTTTTTTTATTTCTCTCATTAGAGCAAGCGATTGGAGTACTGTCTGCCTGTTTGGAAAGTGACAGTCCTTCTGTTCAGAGAATAGGAGCAGCTTCGCTTTGGGCTTTGCTGCACAACTATCAGAAGGTTAGTATTTGAGAAATGCTTGAAAAAATTGTAATGTTATACTTTTATGCTGTAAACTGTAATACAGTAGTCTCTAAGTAAATAATAATGAATTTTACAGTAGTCATTCGATTTTATTTTAGTTGTGTAGCTGCTGAGTCTAGGAGATTAAACAACGTGATAAAGAAGTGGCTTGTCCTCTGTAATTTGTGACAGCTTATATAAATGCAATCTGTATGATAATACAGTCATATGTTAATTCTAAAATTCCTGCATCTCATGCTCTGCTGAATTATTATCATTCTCTAAACTTTGCTGTTGAAGTGTGATCATGTGGAGAAGAAAGTCAGCTCATTCTATTTTGTGTGTCTGTGTGTGCTACAGGCAAAAGTGACTTTGAAGAATCCATCAATAAGGAGAAGAATAGATGAGGCCTATTCTTTAGTGAAGAAAAGTAAGTCTTACTTACACCTAAGGCCAATTCTTTATTTTTCCATCATGAAAACATTTAAATTTATGTCATTGCAATAAGTTTTTGTTGTGCTACAAGTTTTTTAAATTATACTTTTATCTCTAAAATCACAAGGAGCAATATGGTTTATGGTTAGGCATCCTATAAATACAGATAGAGAAAAATGCCTCTTGGTTAACAAATTATAAATAAGACCCTGGGTAATTGCTAAGATTAGTTTCTAAGTGTAGATCTGATCATGCTTGTAACAAAATTCTTTATTTTCACAGTACAGGTCTGTGTTAATTCCTAAATTTAGTGATAAGAAAAATTTTTCTTTTAGCATTGACTTTGCTTAACAGTGGTCAGCCTCACAGTGTTCAGCCACAGAGAGAAGGGTTCCAATCTTAAAACAAGTACAATGAGTAACCCGACATTCTGAAAGCTTGAGATTTTTTGCTTAAGTGAATGAGCATAACTATTGTTTGAATAGCTTCGATGCTGTAGGTTCAGCTTGTTGAATCAACAAGGTGGAAATATGCAGCTTTTACAGACTAACACCTCATAACATTAATCCCCGTTTACTTGCATACTACTTTAGAACATAAAGTCCTAGACTGAACTATTGATTTTTAATTCAATAAACATTTACGTATCAAAATATGGTGTATAAAAGATTTTATGCTGTAATTGTTATAGCTTACAGTCATGTAATATGTCATCAATATTGTCATCAATATTTTCCTGCCTTAAGGTTCTCAACTAGCCTATGCTATAAAAAGTTTGATCACTTAATAGTGATAATTGAACTAAAATGGTAAATTGTCCTTCTGAGTGCAATGGTGGAATTTTTCAATACGGCTTTTGTTATTTTACATTTCCTTTTTTGTCCTATCTGAAGAGAAAACCAAAACAAACCTTGCAACATAAAGTACTAGTGTTTGATTTGCTACTCATAATGCAGAAGTTAAGGTCATAAAGTAAATTCTAGCAAGGGATTTGGTACAATCTTTGGAAAAGTAATTTTGTATTAAGTATCAACTAGAAATTCAAATCTTGTTTTTTCTTCCTTTTAGCTTCTCCACAGCCAGAAGAAAATGAACTACATGCCTACTATGTAAAATGCTTGGAGAATATAGTGCAGCTTCTTGATTGTTAGTGACATCAGTTGACTCCTCATGTTGTACTTGAACAGCTTGTTCAATGGGAGCCTGAAATTCAAGGAAAGCACTTCTGATTCACAGTTCTGTGGCAGCAGCATATGTGCTATGGAAGAAATTTATGAAGCCTTTGAGGAAGGAGTTCATTGCTTTGAACCAAAGAAATTGCACTATACGTGGTTCAAACTATTTATTCTGTAATCCCAATGGGAAATTATAATTATGCTACTATGTAAAGTATGTACACAAAAGAAGGAATGTATAGGGGAAAGGATGTGAAAAATCCATAATTTTCTTAAATTATGCATTGAAATTGTTACTGTATAGTATTAGAGTTTCTGGTTTGGATTGTTCTTAATAAAGGGGTTTTTGAGATCAACATTTGCTGTTGGTGAATTGTAATTTTTAACATTGCAGGTGTGCACAGTGTATGCTCAGATTCAAGAACTGAAAATGTTGACCGTTGTGTTGTGTTATATTAGGTTCAAAACAGCAAGGTATGTGTTTCAGTTTTGAAGGAGATTTCAATTCAAGATGCTAACAATTGAAAAAGAGCTCTTGCTGATATTACAGGTGACAATTATGTTAATATAGCAGTTTATTTAGGACATGAGGTGTGTGCATCCATTTTAGTTACATTACAATGCTGTAGAAAATATTTGAGAAAAAAAATCTATTGGTTTCCAGTATATAAGCACTTCAAATCTTTCACTTGAGGCAAAACCCCCTCTATTATGCAGGCCTGTGTTGTCTTTTAAGTACTACTATGTAACTATGGTCCTAAGTTTTTCAGTATTCTATACTGAAAGAGTTTGAGGGAAAAATGCATTGATCTCTGAGCACCACAGTTTTTCTGACCATGCTTCTGGAGTATCTAGCAGGGTGTTTTAATTTCTTTCAACACATAAATATTTTATTTAAGTCAGGGTCAGAGATAAGTGAGTTAATTCAAAGCAAAACCTGAGTAACACCTCTGAAAGTTATAGCAGGACCATGTCTATCTGTAGTTAGTCTTTTCTTCCTAACTGGGTGATTTTCCACTGACAGGAGATTTTTGTTTGTTTGTTTGTTTTGCAATGCTTGTAAATTATTCAGCTGACTGTGTGATGCTTATGGCTGGATCAGGTCATTACTAGAAATGTAATTATCGGCTGATCTCCCACCCCTCCAAGCAAAAAGCAGGGATGGACCACCAGAACCCGATTCTTTTCCACTTGCTGTGTTGTGTGATGATTGTATTTTGTAAAGTGGTTGTTAAATGCTCATCCCATAGTATTGCAGAACAGTCAGCTTCAGGGCAGGACAACTCTTAAAAGCAGGCAGCTCTGCAAGTCAGCATTTGCTGTCTGTGCTCGAATGGGGAGGTCTCTTCCCCTCGTACTGGTGGCTGCCGAGTCTCTTCAAAGACTTATATTTCAGCATACTTGATTGCCACGGTCCGAGGGGGAGGGCTGTGGGACCGCGACACTGCACAAACGGTCCGACTCAAAGGTTGGAGGTGCGATGGCCGTTCACTGAAAGTGTGCGGGGGTTTATATAAGCTCTGGCGTGGAAAGGGCAAGAAAATGGGGTGGAGCATGAGACAGACAACCAGGGGAACGATTAGGAGTAGGGAGTCAGGAGAAGAGGGAGGAACTGGGGAGGAACTGGGAGAGGAGAGATGTAATGGTAGCTCTCTCCACACTGCAGCTTTTTCAGCTAATCAGAGGGAGAAGCGGGGAAAGCAGGGAACAGACAACTCCTGGCATGCCTGGGCAGTACAACTGTAGGGGTGACGTACAATACACATTTGAAACTACGTAAGAACTGTAAAATCCATATAATAAAGTCCTTTTTCAATTGTTGTATATCTTTTTCCATGCCCGGAACTGTTCCCACTCTGATTCCTGCTCCTCCACACTTGATTCCAACGATCTTTCTCATAGTTTCTAAGTCAAAATGCAGATAGTTTACCATATTTTTTCTGTTTCAGAGACACAAAAAGTGAGAGCACTCAATGCCAAATGATTTCTAATGGAGGTAACCACTCCCACGAGGATGGTGAGAGCTCATTCAAAGCGTAGAAATATGCGTGGATTTCATGGGGTGACATAGGGCTGCAGAGTTACATGACTTCATTAAATGCAAGTACAATATAATAAGACCACAGAAGATCTGGATGCTTATTTTCTATTACACATTTCTATTTTACTAAACTGTACAAGTTCTTGAAGAAACTATTCATGTTGAAAAATCTGGATAAATTACTAATACATTTGTTGTTGCAATAAGCCTTAGTGCAAGTGCTGTGTTTACCTCAAAATGAGCATAGCTCTATCTGCTATTTTCTCATTATTTTGCAACATTTTACAGTTATGGAAAGCAACTGTAGCAATGGCAGAAGTAAATACTTCTGTTTGCTATTCTGGAAAATGAAAATAATTTTTAACCTCTAAGAGCTAAAATCTCTATAGTCACTTTGTATATGCTTTAAACTTTTCTCTTTCAATATTAAGGAAAGGGCTTTATGTGTTTATTTAAATGACAACTCTGCCTTCATCACCTTTTCCCTTGAAAATTAGGGACATACAGTGGCTGCATCCTGTCTTCCTGCATTTTAACAAAATGAATTATAAAATGTTAACATTTATATATATATATACATAATTTCTGTTCACCAGCACTTAGACTAGCATAAATAGCCTCACAATAACCTTTAGTCTTAATAGCTTTCATGAAAGAAAATGAAAATATTTAGACCACATTCACAGTTAAATAGAATTTTGAAGATCCGGCTATCTTGAAGGATGTGATATTTATCATGTTTGTGTTTTCAAAGAAAATTAAACTCTAAAATACCTTCAAATTCTAAAAGCTGTAAAATAATTTCTAACCCTGCAGAAGAAAGTACAATTAAAATGAAGATGGATTCCCTGAATAGACTACAGAATTTTAAGAGGTAATATTCAACTTTCATCTAGTTTCCCTAATAAAAGGCATGGCTGTGCAAGCTAGGAGTCTCTTGAAAATCCTTATCCAGGAGAGCACAATTGCCATTTGCACTAAGTGCAGATATATCATGCTCTTACTTGGTTGCTTTATCTTTTATGATAAGCTTGTAATCAAGAAAGAAGTTATTAAATTCAAAAGAAGTAAGTGCATAAAATCCACTAAAAATGAGGCTTTCAGATTTTTTTTTAAGAGGGATGTGTCATCTAGTGCATGTTCAAATCTTTCAAAGAAATAATTTTCGCTTGAGTGGTAAAAAATTGTAGATTAAACTTAAATCATTTAGTTTTGATTGTGTGTGTTCATGCAAATAGAGCTGTTCATGACTTGCTGATGAAGTTTTCAAACCTTTGAGTAATAGATTTTCAAGCCTACTTGAAAATCCTCAGAAAAAATCATTTCATTTATGAGAAAGGAACTATTTGCTCTTCCAGCAATTTGGATGTACGGATTCTCCTCACTCAGCAACTACACAGCCCCAGATAGAGTTTTCCATTGGTTCCCCTCCATATCAAACTTGCAAATTACGGCAATTATGGACTTGTGGCAGCAGTACTGGCCAGACTGGGGTGGGGAATTTTCTATACTGAGACTATGGTCCAGCTTTTTGTAAGGATTTCCCTTCACAGTAAAATAGAAGCTACTGTGACAGCCTCTCAAATTTGCTTGTCCTTCAGAGAAATATTTTACTATCTTGCAGGGGGGAAAAAAATGTTTAGCAGACACAGAGAGATTGCTGTCCACTGGGGAATCTAGGGACACTCTACACTTCATTTGAGGTTTCTTCTGGTTGCAAAAAAAAAAAAAAAAAAAAAGGTAATTCCTTCAACTCTTTATCCCAGATGGCTCCTAAAGTAATCATTTACAGCTACACTGCTGTGATAGCAGTCATACTGCCTTTACTTTAGGGTAGAGAGAGAGTTGTGATAAATATAATTTCACAACACTGCGGTCCTCGTAAGGCTCATCTCTTGGCTGCACTGTGGAAGTTGTGCATTCTGCATTTATCACCTCATCATCATCATTTGGTGGTTAGCTGACCTCATTCAGCAATTCTGTGTGGGCTCTGGGCATTCCCAAGGCCTGGTTACTCTCCTTGTTGTGTAACCAGGAAGGATTTGGCCCCATGGGTGAGGGTCAGTCTGTGCCCTCTGGCCTCAGTCCTAGCTATTCTTGGGCACATCTTAGTTATCTTAGTTTTGTAACTGGTGTTTTAGGTGCTGAACATCAGCAGTAGGGGTTTTACTACTCAATTTTGTATTCAGCTGCATGTTGCCCTCCACCCTTTCAACCCTATGTCAGCTACCACAACATTTTCAAGATAAAAAAAAATACATGGAAAAACTGGTCTCGTTTTCACTGAAGAGGAGATTCTCAGAGCCCCTGGTTTCCTGCATCCAAAATGGAGACTGTCTGTGTTAGATTTACAGCAAATGTATGTGCTCAGGTTCACAAAGGTACTCATTCCTCAGGAACACATGGACCTATTTTGAATGATCCATCCAGATGTAATGTCATCATTCCGGCTTCTTTTCTGCTTGCCAACAGGACAATAAATTTGCACATTTTTAGATCCCAGTTCTTAGTGTTTACTATATGCATGCAAGTCTTTGCTGAGCAGAAATGGAATTTTAGTAGAAATCAGTATGGCATATGACACTGTTGTGTTCAAAATGGAAGTGTTGGAAGACGGTTGCAGTTAGATGGGGTTTCAATAAATAGATGATGGAGCTGTTTGGAAACAAGTTCATTATTTGTTCCACAAAATTTTTACATTTCCTTTCCACTTCAGCTGGAAGTACAAATAATCTACTTTATAAAGAAATAAATATAAAAATATATTTTGATTAGTGTTACATTTTTTGCATTTTTCATGTATTTTAAGATGATTTTAGTTTTTCAGAAAATTCTAATAAATGTTTAATAACTTCAGTGCTAATGTTTTTCTGCTTTTTTTCTGTCTCTTTTTCTTTGTTGTGGATTACTGACACACCATTATCTACCTTTTAGATCCAGGAATACATTATTTAGAACCTAAAAATGTAAATTCTTCGACCCAGTGATTCTGTTGAATACACAAATCTTGAATTTGATTGGACATTTCTAATCCTTAATATGAACAATTATGTAATTGTTCTCAAACTATCTGAAATAGAACGTTGATTCTTTTAAAATTAAATAAGAAAAAACACTTTTCAGTATTCCTTGGTTTTTAATAGAAAATTACATAGTTTATTACAATTTTTCTTGTCTTTTATTTTTTTAAGTAGCGTATGTTATTTTTTCTACTTTGCCCACCTTAAGACCAAAATTCATGTGAATTTGTTGAGATCTTCTGCTACCAAATGTAGCTGGTGATTCTCAAGAGGCTAGCAGGTATCTGTTGGTCTGGGTTTGCAAAGCATACCCCTTTTGATATCGCTAAGCTGTCAGAGATATGCCCCTGCAACTTAGAGAACATACTTTTCTCTGCAAAAAGCTGAACACTTTGCTAACCTTGCTTCCTTCTCTCACAAAACCAGTGCAAGAAGTTATCAGAATTAATAGCTGTGACCATTATGTATTGCAAACGAAAATATTTCATTAATGCTAAATTATACATGTTAAAAATTGTGCAATGTTCTAAGTACTTTACAAAAATGTATCACCGTGTGTAAAGTGTTTAAAACTTTTACAATGTTTACAAGCAAGATTTCTTTGTTCATATTGGAATACTAGTTTAATAAGCATTTTGTAGAAAACAAAACATTCTCAAATGTGGAATCTCATGTAGCTGATTACTCAATGGGTAAAAAACTGACTGGAATGCTGGACCCAGAGAGTTGTGTTTAATAAAGCCAAATCCAGTTGGTGGCTGGTCTCTAGCAGTGTTCCCCCAGGGTCAGTTCTGAGGCCAGTCCTATTTAACATCTTTATTGATGGTCTGGACGTAGGGATGGAGTGCACCCTCAGTAAATTTGCAGAGAACGCTGAGTTGGGTGGGAATTGATCTGCTCGAGGGTAGGAAGGCTCTACAGAGAGATCTGGACAGACTCGATCAGGGGGCTAAGGACAACTGCATGAGGTTCAACAATACAAAGTACTGGGTCTGCACTTGTGCCACAGCAACCCTATGCAGTGCTGGAGGAAGAGTGGCTCAAGAGCTTTCTGGCAGAAAGGGATTTGAGTGTACTGATTGACAACCAGCTCAGTATGAGCCAGCAGTGTGCCCAGGTGGCCAAGAAGGCCGATGGCATCCTGGCTTGTATCAAGAATAGTGTGGCCAGCAGGACAAGGGAAGTGATCATTCCCCTGTATTCAGCACTGGCAAGGCCACATCTTGAGTACCATGTCCAGTATTAGGCCTCTCACTTTAAAAAGGGCATTGAGGTGCTGGAATGTGTCCAGTGAAGGGCAACAAGGCTCATGAAAGGTCTATAAAACGTGTCTTATGAGGAATGGTTGAGGGAGCTGGGTTTGTTTAGTCTCGAGAAGGCTCAGAGTGGACCTCGTTGCTCTGTACAACCACCTGAAAGGAGGTTGCAGTGAGGTGCGAACTGGTCTTTTCTACTGTACCTGCAGTGAGAGGATCAGAGGAAATGGCCTTAAACTGAGACGGGAAATTCAGATCAGATATTAGAAAAAAATTTTTCACTGTTAGAGTAGTCAGGCATTGAAATAAGGTTGTCCAGGGAGGTGCTGGAATCACCATCACTGGAGGTGTTCAAGAGGCATCTGGATCTGGCATTTGGGTGATGCCTTTTAGTGGTTTAGGGGTTACAGTGACAGTACTGGGTGGACGTCAGACTGGCTGATCTTAAAGGTCTCTTCCAATCTTGATGATTCTAGGATTCTGTTCTAGGGTTCTATAATTATGAGTAGTCTGGTATCTCATGTGTGCTATTTTGTTTACTTGGATGTAGAGAGACTTTATGGGATATGGTGTAAAAAAACCAACCCAAACCACTTTATGAACTGAAATAAGCAGTATCCTTGACTCAATAGCTATTTCACAATAAAGTTTTCCTGGGAACAAACCAAGTCTGGTATAGCTGAGATCACAATCCATGATGATAGTATTGAAACTGACTTCAAACTGACAGGACAGAATGCATTCATCTACATCTTTTAAAAGGACACACTTGTCAAAGACTACTGATTCACTTCATTTAGAGCAGGAAACTCTGCATAAATGCAGTTTCTAAGTTTATTGATAAGAAGGAAAAACTGCAACCAATTTCCAATTAATTTATTGCTTCTCTCTAAAAGTGATGGAAAAGCTGTTTTAGATGGACCTTAAATATTCTTGGTCTGATGCTGACAAGGATAGCAGAAGTTGATTATTTTTCTCTGATTTTTGATATTATACCATTTTGTGCAATTTGTCCAGTCTCACCTGGACAGAATGTTTGGAAAAGAAGAAAGACAGTCAAGAAAATCTGCTGTACTTCCTTTCACAGTTAATGCAGGCAAAGTCATGTCTGCTTTCAAAAGAATCACCCTACGAGGGGATTTCTGACTCCTAGTTTCAAAGCTGTAGCTGTCTTGACAAACCTGAGGTTAATAATCCCAAATCATGCATATTACATGATTGGTTTCTAAAAAAAAAGTTTAGCTAGCTTACTGTTTAAAAATAGTAATTTATTATTGTCTTTAACAATACTAAGAGCAGCAGAAAAAGAAGTAAGGACAAATAAAACTAACTCTAAAAGTGAATAGACTCATAAGAAATTTGGGGGGAAAATTTTTTTTCATATGTGTGTGAAATAAATTTCTCTCATCAGCCAGGCAGGATAGACTGAGTAGCAGCAGGTTCTTATGGCCAGTAAAGAGCAGTTCTGAACCTACAAGCAGTACTTACCCATAAATACTTTCTGTAAGAGCTTTTGCAGGTAAAACTTGTATCTATTCTCCTTCTTTTTACATAGGAAAAGTGCTTCTCAAACCAACAGGAAGCATAGGGTATTATGACACAAGAAACCCTGCTAGCACATTGAAGGTTTGAAGCACTTGAAGCCACCAGAACACAGGCTGACAATTCCCGGTGCTCAGGTAATATGTGATTTAGTTCACTAGAATACGTAATAAATATGACTTGCAATTTTTCACTGGTGTTTCACATCTTTCTTTTAAAAAGCCAGTTTTAGTAATGCTCCCTAATTGGGATTATCTTCAGAATACTGACCTGGAGTTGAAATATATATGAGATCAATAGCGGCAGCAAGTGCCTTTTAAAACCAAATCTTTTCCTTCACCAAAATACCCATCACTAACCCTTAAGTGGCAGTGCAGATCTTCACAGAGACAGAGCAGAACAGGAGATGGGGGGATGTCCTCACAGCCTGTGGCCTGGTGTCTTACACATAGTGGGAGTTATACCATCTCCTGTGTCTGTGTTTTAGATCCAGGGGTAATAAATGTGTGTTATTAAAAACTTTATAGCCAGTTTAGATGGTGTCTGCTAACTGAGTTTAACAACAAGATAATAGGTCGTCAGTTTAATTTCCTGTGTAATGCTGCGTCACAGGCTCCCACTGACTTCAGAGATCACTTGGCGTCTGAACAAAAAAGCTCTGACAGAACAAACAAACAAACAAACAAACAAAACAAAAGCCCTCTTTTGAGAGAATACAGCTGTCAACATCTAGGTGAGTTGAGAAAGATACACTCTCAACTAAGGCAAGCATTGGCATGGTAGTACTCATCACATAAATCCAAATTCAGTGTGTTGTAGACAAGCTCAAAGTGACTACACTTCAAAGGCAGATTTCACCAAACTGGGATAAGGAAAATTGTCTTTCTTTTCAGTTTTCATTCTAGGAGTCTCTCTAACTGAGGATTTGAAGAGGAATGTTCTCCCCTTGCCGTGGCAGCTGAGAGTGACTCACTTCTTCTCAGCCAGAGCTTTTCTTGCCCATTAGAATATTTTTCCAGAAAGGTGTCTTCCAGAGTTGAATAACAGTACCTGAATAAGAACTTTGAGTTGCTTCCAATTAAAGCTAATTTATCGGAACTTCAGAGCCTTCCTGAACCTAGAATTTGGTGAATGGGTGTTGGACTAGATGATCTCCAGAGGTCCTTTCCAACCCTAGCAATTCTGTGACTCTGTGAATCCTGTAGATCTACTGACAAGCTTTTTGCCTTCATAATTAGATGCTCTGCAGTTTGAAAGTTTTTCATAAATGGCAAATAATCATGAGCTTTCAAGGATTAACATAACCTACTCCTGCAGGTAGAAGCAGTGTCACTGGAATTCACATTTTTCTGAAACTTTCAGTGTGATTTTTAATCTCTTTGTGTAAATTAAGACATCAGCTACTCGTTAATCCACAGCTCAGCAGACTGTTCCTTAGAACCTTTGGTGTAGTTGCTTCATGCCTGCAAGATGTACAGTTTTCAGCATTAAAAATAAGTTTAAAAAAGGAATATTAAATTCACCTGCATGCTGGTTTCTGACCTAATAAAACTGCTACCCTCGAGTGAAAAATCTTGCGTTGTTCAAAATTACTCTGTGATAATTAAAGGTTTGCAAAGTAACCCTGCAAAAATGTGTATTAATACATGAGGAGTGGGGCCATTCAGCAGGAGGTTGCCAGAAGCTGGCACAGTCAGCAGGGAGGGCTCTGAGTTTTCAGGGCACTGTGCAGCCTGTGGCTGCCTCTGCTGCTCAGGACTCCCCCTCCGTCCCTGTTTGTGTCCTGTGCTGGTGGGGAGGCAAAGTCAGCAATCAAACACTGGAAGAATTACTCGAAAGTGAGTGGTGATGTTTAGCCTAAAACTAATGAGGGTTTCCAAAAATCTTTTCCTACTTTTTTTTTGCATTTCACATTTATGGGAGAAAAATTCTCTCTGCTCACTTTGGGTGTTTGTTAACAGTAATTTGCCATGGTATTGTTTTCATTTACTGCATTTATCATACAACAACAGGACAATCTCCTCCCCACTCCAATTGGAATAAATATTTTTATACAGTTTCAGATGGCAACATAACTGAGGCTTTAAATATAATTTTTAAAGCTGACTTTCTTAGTGACAGGAAGTTTGCATGCTGTAAAAATAAAATGAGGAAAAAAATTGTAGCACAGTGATGGATTATAAGGATTTGTATTCTTCACTGGGTATTATTTAGTCTCTGTGTGGTTAAACATGCAGTTTAATGTTGTGGGATTCATGCAATATGCTTTTAAAAACATTTTCTGATAGAACAATGGGCATGGAAAAAAAATTTTTATGGATGTAACAACAACTGATTTTAAGAAGCAAAAGACCATAAAAATCAATAGAAAAATCTAACTTTAGAGGTATTGGACTAGGTCCCAACAGGGGAAACATTATTGTATGGACAAATTCACTAGGGAATATAGCAGGAATTGAGGTCAAAATGTAATCACCCAGAACATAGCTCTTCAGGGTGGATTATTTTATTCTCCCTCTGAATTGAAATATCTCTTAATGGTAATAAATCTCCTTATCCTGTCCTGGGAATGTATTTGCCATAATGTATCAGAAGAAAGATCCTTAACAGCCTATGCATTCATTCATATGATTCTCTAAAATGTTCTGTGCTTCCTCTCCAACATGCTGGCATAACTTAATTTTCAGTTAGAGATAAAATGACCAGCTGGAAAGAATGGTAGGTGGTAAGTGCTAAACCAAAGGTTTGAAATCTAACTAAAATTGAACATTTAAAAAAAAAAAGAAGAAGAAGAAAGAGAGATAAAGAAACAGTAAAACAGGTAAAATAGCCTGATGCTGTAGAAAATAAGTTCAAAGGACCATAGCTATGAACACCTGTGAAAACAGCAGCTCTCTCTGCCATCGTTTGAATTTCATTTGTTTAATCTTTATTTTCCTTTTTCTTTTTCTTTTCTTTATTTGTGTTTAGCAATGACCTATTTACAGGCTTTTCCATTACTGCTGTTCTAGAAACTTTTGTTGACCCTTACTCTAAGAATGGCAATTTAACAGTCATCAGATTTTGTGCCAACCACTTTAATGTTGCATGTTTACAGTAGGTTAAGGTGTTTTTTTTTTAATACCAGTGTAACAATACTACATAACAAACATGCTACATAAAGGCGACTATCATGTGTGTATTTGCCTTCTCATAAATGAATGAAAT
Source organism: Manacus vitellinus (assembly GCF_001715985.3). Taxonomy (NCBI): domain Eukaryota; kingdom Metazoa; phylum Chordata; class Aves; order Passeriformes; family Pipridae; genus Manacus; species Manacus vitellinus. Next base: position 56,212,350 of record NW_021939396.1, on the reverse strand, counting down.
GTTAAGTGATGAATAAACAGAATTTTTGTTGGTACAAATGCACTTGTCCAAGAATGATGGCATTACTTTAACCATGGCAGTGTAAAGGTACAAGTTGGATGCACAGCAAAACCCTTGATCTTTTCCATGGAAAATAAAGAGAATACACAATGACCTACTTTACCAGTTTTGAAAACCTCCCCATTCTGCCATTCTCCTGTGCTCTGATAGTAGTTCTTTCTTGGGTTTAGTTAGAATTTTTCTCTGTTTTCTTCTGATTTCGTTGGGACTAGCACAGTTTTAGAATTACAGGTAATCTGATGCTGACCAGCAAAGTGAAATGATGCACAAGACCACCATCATCTTCTGTCTGGGACAAACCTTCTGATTCTGTTCTCTGTTGCAACCATGTGTAGCATGTTATTGCTACACTCCAAAGGAGTTCATTTCTTCATACAAAAATCCCCCTTCCCCACCAGAAGAAGTATAATCTGTGTTTTGGTGAAGTCATTGGAAATGCCTTACTTGGTAGCTAACAATGCTAAGGATAAGATTTGTTTAGTTTAATTTCATTTATTTTCCCAGGATTTTCATTGCATATATCAGTACACCAACCATGACAGCCTCTTTCATATGCAGACGAAGGTCATAGAAGTGTCAGAAATTTGTTAGCTGAAGTAATTAACACTGTCAAAATCTTTTCAGAAAAGCAAACTGAGAACTATTTAAGATGCTTTTAATGCTACCCATTATGTACAAAGAATGACTAATACTAGAATGACAGGAAATTGTATCTTTGCTCTGAGAAGAATTTATTCACCATTTGATGAGTTAATTCAGCACCCATATTTTGTATATTATTATACAAATATTTTTCAAAGCAATAGAATTTCTACTTAAATGAAAGGGGGATGTGTATTCATCTCAGGGGTAGTAAAAAAATACAGTTGATTCACTTGTGTAAAAAAAATTCATTGGGATAGAGAAATAATATCCAGGAAATATCCTTTACTATCATTTAAAACAGAAACAATAAAAAACAGCACAAAAAGCTCTCTATCCCAGGAATCCAGGGACAAAATACAGCTATAACAATACAGTGTATCTTTCATTTTATGTTTTGAAAAATAATCAAACAAAAATAGTAGTCCTATATAGCAAGGTTTCCCATTGCAAAATAAATATAGTTTGCAATGGATACAAACACTGATGCAAGGAAGTTGAAGAATGCAATTTTGACCTTGGACCCCTCAATCCAGGATGTTCATTTGAATAACCCAAAACCTGGAGCTGTATGTGTGACAGTCCAGCATGTGCATGAGGAGCCATCTCCTGTCAGATCTTTAGGTCTCTGGTTATTTCTGATCAACCTAAATTTAGTCAACCAACTCATTACATTTATCCTAGCAAGGTTGACCTCAGATTATCTATTTAAATTTCTGCCTACCTAATGCCTCAGATTATTCTGCCTTTGAACATTCACACATCATACATCAAACTCATACATCAGTTCACTACCTTTTTTTAAAAAAAAATTTCTTTCACTTTAACAAAAATAAAAAAAAAACTCCACTAAAAATAGAAAGACATAATTACAAGAAAATCTTCAGCTTTTCATTTTGGGTGGTTCAAAATCACAGAGGTTGGAAAAGATCTCCAAGTTTGAGTCTAATCTTTGATCACCACCTTGTCAACTAGACCATGGCATTAAGTGCCACGTCCAGTCACTTCTTGAACCCTTCCAGAGATGGTGACTCCACCACGTGCCTGGGTGGTTGTTCCAATGCTTAACAACCCTTTCTGTGAAGAAATTCCTCCTAATGTCCAAACTGAACCTCCCCTGGTGCAAACTTCAGCACATTTCCTCTTGTCCCATTGTTAGTTGCCTGGGAGAAGAGACCTAGCCACGATCTCCTGTCATGTAGTTGTAGAGAGCAATAAGATCTCCCCCGAGCCTCCTTTTTTCCAGGCTAAACAACCCCAGCTCTTTCAGCCTTGCTGTATTTAAAACTGGCAGAGGTTTTGCACATGATTTCAACTAAGGGGAGTTGAATCCAACAAATAAGGGGTCTTGAATCCAACCACAAAAAGCAAAACATAATATTTTTAATTGATGGCAGCATCAATATGTTAGGATAGCTATGTTAGGATAGTTGATAAGCCTTTTTTGAGCAGATATGCTACTTTTCAAGCATTTTATGATTCGTATTGGTCACACACACATCGTTTAAAAAAAAATCTCAGAGATCAGTGCCTCCTGTTATGAACACAATGAAACAAAAGATCTATGCAGTCACAATAATTCAGTTTAAAAGTTAAATCTGCCTAAAATAATTTGTGATGATTTTTTAATGGGTTCTCTTAAGCTCTATAGATTTAATTAAACTTTCAACTTCTTAGAAATCAGTGAATACGGTTACAGGCTAAATTTTGGAAAATAAAGAAAAATCTCTGATATTCCTTCCCAAACTGAAGACACTAATTGAGAATATGACTCATCACTGCTTTATGTCAGTATAAATATCATGGATTTCTTTGGAACTACATTAGCATAAAACAGATGTAATATGTTGCAGTGTAGCAGGCAGAAGTTTATGGCACAATTATGCTATTTCTACTAAAAAAAAATGATTGCAGCAGATATTCCTTGAACACTTTGGTTCCATAAATTCACACTTGACTGCGATACCTTTCTTGTAAAAGCTCTACTGTTTTGTTGGGTTTTGCCTAAGTAAATGAACTTCAGCAAAGCAACAAGATACTTAAGAAATATCTGTGCTGAATTTTAGTAAGAAAGGGATTTTTACTTGAGGAATTGCTATATATCAATATATTTGGGGTTGGAAAGGTAAAAAACCCCTCAAACTAGCTCCAAACCAGTTCAACTTAATTCATAACAATAGAACAGAATTTAACATATTTCTTTGGATTTTGTTGATGATTCTTTCATTTCATTACATATGTAAAGTTTTGGTAGGATGTAGTTGGTTTTTACATACTTTCTGTATCTTTTTAAACCCCTCTCCAAGGTCTAGAGTGAGAAGCATTTAATTCATTATTACTTCAAAAGTTTGCTAGCAAATGTTTTTTTTGTTTTCAATTTTGAATATCTCTAAACAGGGCACTTTTTGGAGAAGACGTTGCTTCTTTGTTCTGAAGAATGCTTCATTTAAGGGGCAGTTTGACTGGTTGGTTTTGTAACTCTTCCAACATTTAATGCCAGTCAAGGATCAAAAAGTGGAGAAGAAAGAAGTGACCATGCATTTTTGCCAGGGCATTGGTCTGGAAATCTGGATGCAACCCTTTCTTTGTAAAGGACCATTAAGCCAGCATGTGAGACATACTGCTGCTTTCCCTGAAGCCATCGTACCATGCTGCAATCTAGGTGTGTTTGGCTGTATTTCCTCAAAGAAGAAGTAATGACCCTGAACAAGCCAAATAGTACAAGAGTCAGATCTCAAATCTGATGAGTATGGCAGGCCTAATAACAGAGTTGGAAAACATTTTTCCCCTGAACCCTGCATCCTTGAGGAAGCCAGTTTCTTCCCTGGTTCTGCTGTGAAGCCTCTCCACTGCACTTGGGAGAGCAGCCCCCACAGACACCACCAAGCCTGTAAGGCTGAGCCCATGGACCTCATCTGCTTTTGGATCTCATCTCATCTGTTCCCAATTCCTTGGGCCAGTGCCTGTGTGGTGAGCCCATGGCTGCCTCCTCCATGTCCACGTTGACACATGGCTCTACCCAGCTTGTCTCAGCTGTGGGGCAGGGCAGAGCCTGACCTCTGATGAGACACCCAGCCCAGTATCACCGGCAGCTTCCATTTCTGTGCTAAATAGCACCTCCATATCCACTTCTTTTTTAAACAGAAAAAACTAATTTGCATAACTCATTAAACTAGACATGGCCAGAATAAAACAAAGCAAGCAGTTATCTGATTTTCTGCTTTTCTGTATCATTACTACTAACTCGAGGATATTTGGGTTTGGTATTTGGTGTTTGGGGCGATTTCCTTTGATTTTGATTTTCTCTGGGTTTTTTTTTGTGTTTGGGGGAGAGGGAGATTTCAGATAACATTGTTTGCTTGAATTATTCTTGTAGGAGAGATTTCATTACCAGAAAATTATTAACTGTCACTTTGCTGTTTACAAAGCTTTTTCCCAATAAGGGTCCACAAAAAGGGCTTAAGAAAAAGAAGATACATGAGATAGATAACTTTCTTTGCTAGAAAGGTAGCCTGTGTTGGGTCCTGGATGCATCAACAAAAAAAGGTTAAAGATGCCATATAGGAAAGATGCATAGTTTACTCTCTTTGACTTTCTCCCTGGATTTTGAAAGCCATTTAAAAACTCATTCTTTGTCATATAAAAGTTAGAGGTCTTTCTTGGAGAGATGTCTGACTTGACAACATCCTATAATTAAAGATAGCCTTAAGCTTACAGTTCCCTCTACAGGACATTTTCACATCCAGGTTGTATTTGAGGGCATTGTTTAGATCTGTAAGCCTCTGCCAGCAAAAGAAAAAAATCCAGCAACATTCATTTCTTTAAACAGATTTTTAACAGTTTTTTTTTAGTAGCATGATGGACATAAAAAATAGAGTGGAACCAGGAAAAGCATAATTCAGGAAAAATAATAAGGTGTATGAGAATGGCTGTACTCTGAAACAGAAAAGTCCATTTCCTGTCCCAATAATGGATTTGTATGAGGACCTTGAAGCCTTTCTGCTTTCATTTTTCTTCCATTAAAATGAAACTTTTATGTTTCTGCAAATAACATCACTTTTTTGCAAACTAATAAAATCAGAGACTTCAATAGGAATTAAAATGAAAGAAATAAGCACAGTCAACTACACAGTATTAGTACATTCAATTCTTAGAGACTCAAATATATTTTACTATTTTCCTTTGTGAATTAGTTTTTTTTAATATCTTTCAAATTTTTTTTTCGTGTTATTACTGGATGGAAATGCATGTCAACAAATTTTGAATAGAAATCTAGTACTATCTTTCTATTATAAAAGTAGAAGTATACTTCTTCTTAGTCTTTATCATTAAAAAATCAAGTAAATAAAACTACAATCAAAATTAATTAACTGGATATTTTATTGAGATTATTTGCTGAGGTTTTCTCTCTCTTTTCTTTGTAGATCAGCTTACCTTTTTTCATGGTCTTCAAAATTATCTTCACTTTTTCATCATGTTTTCCACTTTTATTTTATTGAAATGCAGAGAAGTATTTGGATGACTGCTTTCAGATTTTCCCCTTCACACATAGGCACACAAACTTCCCTCAAATTCAGCAAGTCGTCACAGGTGGACACTCCTGCTATGAACACATCAAAGGAATGTGACTTACACACTGATCCTGAAAATACCACAGACCTTATCTCCTACTAACATTGCCTTTCACTTGAAAGTTGGCAGCAGTAGTGCTTCACGGTGTTCAAAAATTGTTCAGCAGTGGTGTATCTTCCACTGCTCAAATCAGACCTTTATACCATTAGTACATCTCTCCATTAGCCTAATCTGTCATTAAATGTATCTTTTACATGTTCAAATGACATCCATCACACATATCATGAAAGTTGAAAAAAGCTGTGAAAATATTCTTCCTTAGTTTCAACATTTAGTGTCATCAGCCTTCATATTACAGTGTCATAGCTTAACCCCATCTGGCAGCTCAGCCCCAAACAACCACTTGTTCAGTCACCCACCAGTGGGATCAGGGGGAGAACTGGAAGAGTAGAAAAGCTAGAAAAATCGTGGATTGAGACAAGAGAGTTTAGTAGGGAAAGCAAAAGCTGCACATGCAAGCAAAGCAAATCAAGGAATTCATTCACCAGTTCCCACGGAAAGGCAGGTGTTCAGCCATCTCCAGGTGTATTGGGTCTAGCTGAGATGGAGTTCATTTTCTGTAGCAGCCCTCACAGCGCTGTGCTTTGCATTGGTAGCTAGAAAGGTGTTGATAACACAATAGTGTGAATTTTGTGTAAATTGTCCACTTACGTTCAGTGTTGTAGTGATGTTATTTTGAATTTTATGTTGGGAATTTTTGTTTTGTTTTATTTTTGCTGATTGGTTTTGTTGATATAAGTTTTTTTGGTAAGGCTGTGTGATTAATGTGTATTTTAATGATAATTCTTAAATATGTGATTCACAGAGGTGAAGGGTGGAATGTATTGGGTTTGCATGGCCAGGGTTTTTTGTTAGCTGAGGGGCTACAGGGCTGGCTTCTGTAAGAAGCTGCTAGGAGCTTCTACCATGTCTGGTGTAGTCAATGCCAGCTGGCTCCAGGACAGACCCACTGCTGGCCAAGGCCAAGCCAATCAGAGAAGGTAGTAACGTCTCTGTGATAACATATTTAAGAAGGAAAAAAAAAATTGTTGTGCAGATGCAATTGCAGGGAAGAGCTGAGTGAGAATATGAGACAGGAACAACTATGCAGACACCAAAGTCAGTGGAGAAGGAGGGGGAGGGGGTGCTCCAGGTGCCAGAGCTGAGATTCCCCTGCAGCCCATGGTGAAGACCATGGTAAAGCAGCTGTGCCCCTGCAGCCCATGGAAGACACCATGCTGGAGCAGATGGATATCCAAAAGAGAGCTGTGAACCTCTGGTAAACCCATGCTGGAGCAGTGTCCTGTCAGGGATCTGCAGACCTGTGGAGAGACTTGTGACCCTGTGGGGGACCCATGCCAGAGCAGGCTGTGCCTGAAGACTGCACCCTGTGGAAGAGTGACCCATGTTACAGAAGTTAGTGGAGAACTGTTGGCTGTGGGATGGACTCATATTGGAGAATTTCTCTGGAGAACTGTCTCCCGTGAGAGGGACTCCATACTGGAGTAGGAAAAGGACTCCTCTCTCTGAACAGTGCCAGAAACTACCTGTGATGGACTGACTGTTAACACTCATTCCCCATGTCCCTGTGCTGCTGGGGGGAAAAGGTAGAGTTGGGAAGGAGGGAGAGGAAGGAAGAAGATATTTTAAAATTTGGTTTTACTTCTCATTATTCTACTCTGATTTTGTTACTAATAAATTCAATTAATATCCCCAAGTGGAATCTGTGTTGCCCATGACAGTATTTGGTGAGTGATCTTTCCTGGTCATTATCTCAACTCATGAACTTTTGCTATATTTTCTCTTCCCTGTCCAGTTGCAGAGGGGAGTGATAGAGCAGCTTTAGGGGGTGCCTGGCATCCAGCCAGGGTCAACCCACTGCACCAGGAAAGCCAGACTCTGTCACCTGTAACAGTGACTTAGAAAGATAAATGCTATCACTTTGAACATGCCCTGCCTTCTTTCTTCCTGTCTCAGTTCTGTATGCTGAGCCATATGGTATGTTACCCTTGGTCAGTTGGGGTCAGCTGTCCCTGCTGTGCACCCCCAGTCTCCTCTCTGGCAGGGTGGGAGGAGGAACAGAAAGTGCCTTGATGCTGTGTAAGCCCTGCTCAGCAATAAGGAGAATATCTCTGTATTAACAACACTGTTTTCAGCACAAATCCAAAACACAGCCCCATACAAGCTACTGCGAAGAAAATGAAATCTACTTAAAAACAACACATAGAGCTGTAGTTTTTATGATCAACAGTCTTTAACTTTCTCGCTTTCCCAGTTCTGGCCAGGACAGGGTTAATTTTTGCAGTAGCCAGGAGGAAGCATGGCTAGGACCTGGAGGTTATTCTATACCACCTCACATCATTTTCCAGGGACAGGGGAAGGGATCCCTTCTAGTTCAGAGTAGTGTGTCAGTGGTCAGGTGTTGTTGGGCTCTGCATGATATAGTGGTGAGTGTTTGCATGTGAATCACTTGCTTCCCTTCTATACTTTTGTTATTAATATTGTTACTGTTATTGTTCATTTTCTTATCTCATTGCTGTTTCCAGTAAATTGTTCTTATCTCAAACCATGATCTTTACGTTTTTTCCTCCAATTCTCCTCTCCAGCCCTACACAGAGGAGGCAGATGGGTGAGTGAATGGTTTCAGTGGGAACACTAAATTGGAGGATACCATTACTAAACCATGATACTGACACATTTAGGTATTCAATGTAATGTTAGGATGAATATCCAAAAATATAAATAATTTGCCAGTTTCAGAAAAGCAGAAACATGGCCATTTATATAAAGATTCCTGAATTCATATTCTCTTACAAAAATTGATTTATTTTGGTTGAAGCATTTGATTCTAGAACTATAATTTATATAACTCAAAATCTTGGAGACCAGTACTTTTAAGAATAAAAAATTATCAAGAATTTGAGTATGTGGATTATATTTTCTTTTCTTCTCTACATTTGGGAAAGCCTTTTAAATTCAATTTGTTTTCCTCTCTGAATCATCTTAACCAATATATCCCTAATATGTGATTGTATTTAATTTGCAACTTTTTTATTTCTCTCCGTAGTAATATATGATGTACATTTTAATTTTCCTCTGAGGATAAAGAAACATACTGAAGAATTTTATCCATTATGTTACTGAATCAAGCATGCCTATAGATTAATCCAGTTTGGGGTGCTTTATTGATTCAATTAAATTAGGTGCAGAATAGGAAAAAGCAAATTGAATTATTATGCCTTTATCTGGCTGTACCACTCAGCCATCCTGCTTAAAGAAACATAGAATGGTGAATGGAAAAAAAGAGGTATTTTTCTTGATGGTAGACCCTCATTCATGGAGAAAGGAGTTACATCACTTATGACTGAACTTTTGTTCTTGGTTGGTTAACCTGGCTTCTACAGGGTTAGAGCTAATCTACAGGGATGCTCACAGAAGGTGTGAAATTGCTAAAACCTCCCTCCCTCCAGCCCACTCGCTTCGTTATCTTCACTGAAAAGTCACTGAAACTAAAAAGCCTTTTTGCCCTGCTCATTTTGGTCATGTTTGCAGGTAAAGCAGTAGTACCTGGAGTGATGTTTATAGCTATCTCCTGCTTCACTGCACTACCACAGTCAAGGCCTTTTTTTCTGGTGGTAACAGCTTTCTGCAAGTATATTTGCTACTCTTTCTGCATTATTGCTAAAGGCCTATCTGCTAAATCTTAAATACTAATGAATCATTAAAAAGGGTATTAACATACTTGCTGGCCCTATATGTGTGTCTTATTCTTCACAGTTTTGTAGCAATTTCTATTAAAAAACCTCATTACAGAGATTATTGTGACATGCTTTGAAACAGCAACATTCATTATGTATTATCTATGTATTGGAATTTGGAAAATTAATTCACCAGGAAATGAAATGACTCATCCAGGGTCTCTGAAGATGTATGTTCAAGTCATGATTAAAATCCAAGCTGTAGATCTGTATTGTGTTTGCTGCACAATCTTTTTTGCTCTTTCTCTTTCTTTTTTTTTTTTCTTTTAAACCACATCCCACGGTTGTAAATTCAGCCGGAAAATTCCACTGTGCTACTTTTGTTTTCAAACTGTATTTGGCATTTAGCCAACTATTAGTTAAATATGGCTTGTTTGTGAGCATTCCCTTTGCTTTGGGGTTCAAAGGATAGCCAGAAAGTGGCATAACTGGGAAAGAAGAGACATGCTGTAGGGAAGAGTGGGCAGAAAAACAGAGAGGCAGAGACCAAGGAACTGCTCAAGTGATGGAGTGACTGTGAAATGTGCTACTGATGCTGTTGTGAGTCTCGTATCCACAGATGATCGGAGAAATGAGGGTTTTCCAGCCTTTCAGTGAAGTGGGGGTAGGGCAAAAAGAGGTAAGGAAGGAATGAGGAGAGGCTAGAAGTGAGTGGGCTGCACAATGGGTTTTCCCTTACAATACCTGCTCTGACACATCCACTGCCCAGGTGGGTAGGGTGGAAGTATATTTATCTTTTGGTGTGTGTTTATCTTTTTATAGGTTACAGCTTCTGTAAAAATATGATGCTTTATGTGCCAATCCCCAAATTATACCAGTGAAATAAACCTTCAGAGTGCCTACAGTTTTCAGATTTATGGTTCATGGGTGTATTGACAAGTCTGTATGGGTGACTTCTACTGGCATCTAGAGGAGACTTAAACTGCAGCCTTTGGAGGGAGATCCGGTAGTGCTCTGGTTACAGGGTTTTTTTCAGCAGGCATGATGAGGGATACTGTTCTTGGGACTAGCTGGCCAAGAATTCCTGATATTTGTAGTAACTGTGTTTGTTGTAGAGCAATTAAATGTCCTTATACATTAACATATCATCAATACTTAGTCATCATATGGGATTAGAAGTTTATTTCTTAACTTCTGTTTTACTTTAAGTGCCAGATGGGGAGAAATGGAATGGAACATGAAATTCAGAGCAATAAAATTGCCATTTATATATATAGACAGATAAGTGAAAAATAATTTTCATTTAAGGGAATATATCTTTGTTTTGGAGTCTTCATGAATACTTTATCTCAGCTTCAGTTAAACAAGATAGATGTGTCAAAAATTTAATTTGTAATAATAATGGTGAAAAAATTAACATATTTTGTTTATATTTTCCATTCTACTTTAGATTTTTGCGGAACATCACTTATCTGTAAACTACTATATGCATATATATTGTTGAATAAAGAATAATATTTCGAGTTACAGAGGTAACTTCTTTTTTTGCCATTTCTGCAACTGCAGTTTGAGAACTGCTAGGAGGAGCTTAAAGTTTTAAATATGGGATCCATATCATTCCAATGTAACAGGTTTAAAGGCTACAATGCCACAAAACATCTAGGAACATGACACATTTGACTTTTAAATTCTTTCATTTTCAATACAAAATCTGCAGTATAGTATCTGAAGCTTCCCATTTCCTGCTTTTCTTATCAGTAATACTTCTGTGTTTCCTGAGACAAGCTAAATATAAGTTAATGTTTTGATCTGTTTGAAAAGATAACTTTGTCATGCAAATAGAACCAGGCTCAGTCTCCAACTCATTTCTCCTCTATTTAGATATGTATACTGAGCATCAGATGGACTACCGAATATCTAGGTGTACCTTGTGAATCTAGATTTTGGATTGTCTGGGACAATTTCAATTGCTCAATTAAAATGTAAGTAAATAATACTCTTAGAAATCATGAGGCAGGTTAAAAGAAACCAATCATGTATTAAGACTTTATTAATCCTCAAAGCTGCTTCGCTGCTGTGAAGTTCCAGTATTTGAGGAAATTCTCAGAATATTGAAGTAATAATAAAAACAATGCACAAATGAAGAGACAAGGTCAATAGAAATTTTAATGAAGAGTCAGTTTTATTAAATATGATATGTAAACTAAGCTCAGGCTTTTAAGAAAAGATTTTGCATATAGTATTTTTCTATTTTATAAGGATCTTTTTGATCTGTAACATATCTAGTGAATCTATGAGGGTGGTGAGGCACAAGTTTCCCCAAAAAGTTGTGGATACCCCGTCTGTGTAAGTGACCAAGGTGGGGTTGGATGGGGGCCCTGAGCAACCTGGTCTAGTGAAAAGTGTCCCTGCCCATGGAAGGGGACTTGGAACTAGGTGATCTTTAAGATTCCTTCCAACCCATGCCATTCTATAATTCTGTGATTCTTTGATTCTATTAATTCCAAGTATACAACTTCCTCATAAAAGGAAAAACCAATCCTGTTTAGAGTAATACATTATCAACAGCAATTGCACTTACCTACAGCTGTGAACGTGATTTACCACACAGGAAAAAATAGGCAGTCACTTGCTAAAGCAAAAAATCACAAGGAAAGAGAAAGTAAAAAAAGTCAAGGTTTATTGCCTTTTCACACTGAAACACAGATCTTTTTTTCAGGGAGTTGCCCTCCATAAGAAGAAAATTAATAAAATACTTGAAATTTCTGTAAAAATTGTTGTAGATAACAGGAACACAAGAATCACGTCAACTTAAGAGACTGTGAAAAGTAACCTTTATAATTTTATTTTTTTTTTCTAATTTTGACAAAAGAGACATTTTTATTAATATATTTATATATTACCCTTTATTGATTTCTCAAAGTAAGTGTATTCAGGTAGTACATCTTTTTGAGTTAAAAAGTGCTACAGAGCACAATTTTTTTATTACTTCATCATTTGGAAGATTCTGCTTGTTGACAAGGCAGAGTAGAAATAAGTGTACTGCAACAATGGGGAATTACAGATCTATCTGGGAAGTGGCAAAAGGGAGTCATTGGAAACAATGAAAATCAGAGAATCAATCAAATTGGAAAAAACCAGTAGTTTGTATTATCCTAAAACATACCTAGCGTTGTAGAGATAAATATAGACAGATTTTTATTTCCAGGCAGGTTGTTGCATTGTGGAAGGTATTTTAAGCAGATCTAATGCTGAGTCCTGTTCAAACTTGTACAGGCTATTACTCACCTGAAGTATTAATTTCTGCTGTCAGCTTCTGTTCCAATTACATTTGTTTATTCATTTGAGAATTTTAATGAATTGATTCAAGCTTAGTTTTGACTTCAAATCAGTTATATTGTTCTAATTTTAAGCAACTCCATAAAACTATAGTCTCCTAAGGTACAAACATGCTTGTAGTTGTCCCAAGAAAAATCCATAAAAAATGTAAGAGTGAGGTTTGTTTTGACAAATTTCAACATGAGTCATGAATAGTCAGGATTCTTACACCTTTGAACAAGATTTTTTCAAGCTGCATAATTTTGATCCCAAAATAATACCTCATGACATGTTATCACAAATAAATTCTCAGACCTTAAGACATTACTTTTTATAACTACTCACAGACTTATGACCTGTAATATATAGGAAGTCTCTTATCTTCTCTTTAGATTTTGTACTTCCTGAATAGTAGATAAATGTTGAACTGCACTGTCTGAAAAATTCTGTTCATTTTGGATACATCAAATGGAAGAATTCTGGTGATGAAACCTAAAGATCCCTACTTCATCACAGTATTTATGCATATTGCTGTATACTTATTAGTAGTGAAAACTTCATTCTGAGATGGATTTTGGTAGGAATTCAGACAATCTTTGATGCAACTGCACTGAGGCCTCAAACCTGGTGTTTCTTAGAATGTAAAAGTAAAAAGCACATTGTGTTTTTCATATTTCAAAAGTATAAGCATCCTGTGAGAGAGGCACTTGGTGTGCAGAGATTGAATAAAACCATGTCACACTGTAGTCATTGATTCCAGTGTTCCTTCAGATGGACCACACAGTTCTTTTTATTGTTGGCCTCCAGCTTTTTGGAAGCGAGGTTACTTTCTTAAACCTAACATCTTTCCTTTTTTTATCATATCATGACAGATTATGATTGTAATTCATGAGTGTGTGACTGTGGGGGTCAAACAAATTTTAGCTGTTCGATGATATTCACAATTCAGAAGTAATAATAATTTGTAAGATTTAGAGATTTTTTAGCAAACTATTTCTTCAGTGTATTGCTTGTAGTGCTACCAAAATTGTCTCTGGGTTTCTCTACAAATTTAATTTTTAATTATGCTAATTCTGAAACTGAATTTCTGTGTCTGCTTTAGCCAGTGTGGAAGCATAGTTTGTGGATTCATCTGTAAAACTTACTGAGAAGGTGAAACTACAATGTATATATCCAAAAAAAAAGATGTGATAATCCAGATATCCTGGATGAAAATTACTGTAACTCATAAAGAAAATGCAACTGTCTTACATCCAACCTATGACATTCATAGAAAAGACAAATACAATGGAAGAATTTATTTTGTAAATGCTTCCAGGGTGACAAATCCTCATCCTTCATCAAGAACATTTTGAAAGATGATGATCTTTACATTTGCTTCATTGTAACTACCCCAGATGGAATTTCAAAAAAGAGAATAGGAATTATTCAGGCAGGTAATCAAATCCCTCATTGTTTTTTAAATTTCAGATATATGCAAGATATATGCAGATATATGCAGAAATCCATACCAATTCAGGGAGTGTCTGGCATTGCAATTTTTCTTTTCACTTACATAGGATGCCGAAATGGAGTAATTTGGGGAAAAGAACTAGCACAACAGGAAAAAAAATAGTACTTTGACAAAAGATCATTTTAAGAGAAGTGGGAAGCAGAGATGGAGAAGACAGACAGAACTCACAACAGCCATGGATTACATGGCAGACTACAGGTCATTGCAATGGTTATATTTCCAGTGGGACAAGGCTCTCGTAGCATTCCAACAAGCTGTAGGAACTCTTCAGAGGATGAAATTGCAACTACCCATGAAATTACATGGATGAACCTTGTAACTCCCCATGGAGGGTACCATATTTTGATCATGTTATATGGTGAGGGCATTCCTTGTCTGAAACTAGGATTGTTTTTTACCTAAAGCTCTCCTGTGCTTGCTTTTTCAGAAGGAAAAAAAAAAAACATTTTGGAGCGGTGTGGCAACAAAAGGGAGTGAAGTAGGGAAGCTTAAATGAAGAAAAAGAACCTCTTTCTTTAAAAGGAGACTTTTTAAAGATGGAAAAGGGAAGAATAAGAGAAAAAGATTCACCTACGACCATGTACTTTCTGTGTAGCTGTCTACTTTCCAAAGGCTCTGTAATTACCTGACCACTCATCCATTTGGTTTCCCTTTCAGCTCTGTGTCTAAGAGGAGATAGAACTCTTTACTAGTAATTTTCTGTACGTACTTATTCAGCATTGGTCAACTGACAACTATGGCAAAAATTACTGAGTATCTCTGATGGGAGAGAATCTTTAGAAGATTGTTATGTACATATGACAGAATAACCTTCAAAGGAGAAGTAGTTACTCTTGCTGTTTTTTTGATTTCTTATTTTGAATGTGGAAAGATTCTGGTCCTTTTTTCCATTCTCCAGCGTGAAAATAGATGCCATTCAACATTTCATTTTACTTCCCAGCTAGGAAATAATGGATTGAAAGGAAATTTAGTTTCTAGCACTTGAAAGACAGGTAAAACAGACCTCTTACTTGGTTCAGTCCAACCTGGCTTCTGGCAGTGCTAAACCCTTATTCACAGTGGGTTTATTTTCTGTATAATCCTGAAAGTTAGATGCAGTAGAGATCTGTAAGTTCATTTAGTCCTTTTCACGGCCAAGGCATTAGTGATCTCAGCTATTTGTTCCTGGGTGTTTCTGCTAGAGTTAATCTGAAATGATGCAAGAAACAAGGCAGTCATCTTTCTGTGGAATGTTACGCTTCTGTCCAGTACCTCCAATAGGCAATTGCCTCACAGATTTCAGCACACTGTAAACTGCAGAAAAGTGGATTGGGTATCAGAGGTATGATTTTTTAAATGATACTCTAGGGATCAGTATTCTCAGTACATGGGATTTCTGTCTTGGTCTGAGCACACTAAAAGTGAAAGCTTAATCAACAGCAAACCCTGTGTCCATTTAAATCTACTACAGAGGGAGATTATACTTTTGAATAGAAATTAATCCTTTTCCTTTTAAATAATCAAGATTTCTGAGAACAATCCTATTCAGCTCCTGATAGATGTGTAGAAACATGATCTTTATAAACACTGATCTGAAGAGAATGAAGTGTATCATCAGGGGAGATAAAATGTTGCAGCTTCAATCTACACTGAAAATTAAATATGTTATTAAAACAAGAGTCTAGAGAAGATATTTATTTATGAAATAATTATAGTGGAACTGTCAGTTGGGTTTTATCTTACTTTACTAGCACCTTTGTCAGTACCAAATATTTTAAAGTCCTGGATGACATCTTGCTCTGATTAAACTGTAAACTTCAAATTCACTTCCAGGCACCAGTACTTTAACTTGCTGCTGAGACCAGTTATATATTTTTTTCTTCTTTGTCTTCTAAGATGTAGAATTAGGACATTTATGTTTGTCTTTAAAGCAGCTTTTTTTCTGCAAGAGTGTTGAGCAAGCTGAGTGTTGGTCTTATAATTTCACTGCATATGGATTTTGTTCTAGAATATTAATATACAGAAATGATTGAGGTCCTGGTATATTAAGTGCTTTTTAAGGAATCTTATTTTTGATGGAATTATAAAATCTGACTAACATAGTGGAATGATCATTTTATAAGTAATTAAACTTTTTTCCAACTACAGTGTTAGGATTTATAAGTTATTGATTCCCAATAGACATTACTTTTCTAAAAGCATTAATTTACCTACAGTCCCCCAGACAAATAAACAACTTACTGAAAAATCCATTTCTTCGAACAGGTAATCAAGAAAAATTTAATAGACTCTTTTTTTTTTGTGAATTGCATGGTGTCTAATGCCTTGTAGTTCATGCTTTTAGTTTCAAATATTGGTTGGCTAGGCTAAAGTTGTGAAGTGTCTGCCTTTAAAGGGTGCAACTTTGTGGAAACATAATATTCACCATGAATCTTAAGCTTGCTTGGTAAATTAGCACAGTGAACTTAAGTAGATATTAGGGGTTTTTGTGTCAATCAAAACTGAAGCCTGGTTTATAATTTAAATTGTGCTACCAAGGCATTGAAAATTGCCAGGATTTATCTACACTGACCTATTACTCTTGGACCCAGAGACATTCCTGCACCAGCTTAAGCAGGTAAGTATGCCATTGAGGAATCTGCAGCTCATACTTCGATGAAAGTTGACAACAGAATATAGATATAGAATATATTATTTGCTTTCAAAATTTCCATTTAAAAGAAATAGTAGAAATAAAGGGAAATAATGCCATATGGCGTTATGCTTGTGATGGAGATTCTTAACTACACTAAATGGGAAATGTTCTTCACATGTCAATCATATCTGCTAGCATTTAATAAACTTGGATAAAGTATCTTGGATTAACTTCTGCTTTCTTGCAAAACAGTGAATATTTCTGCACTCAGACTGTTTAAAGTTGCTCTAGTGCCTCATTCCTGGTAATCAACAGAGGTCATGAGTCTGATTCTGCTTTTCCATGTGCTTTGTATAACTTTTAAAGGTATGAATATGAAATGAGTAAATTTGGTATGATTCTGATTTGCATAGTTTGAAGCCTTAAGTGCTGATGCTTAATGAATAAAGATTTCAAGTAGTGTCTAATGGTGACAGTAGTGTCACTAGGTCCAGCAACTCAAGTGGTAACCAGACCCTCATACTGCAAGATCAAGAAGTTAAAAAAGTTTGGAAATCATGGATTGCCTTTTAAAGCAAAAACAGAAAAAGAGAAAAAAGAAATCAGTTATTGGAAAAGTATTAAGCATGTCTTTTTATTAGTATTTTGACAGCATCTCTATTTATTTCCCTTTAGAGTAAAAGTGTCTTTATAAAAAAAAAGTCCATGGTGCACCCTTTCATATGTGAGGAAATAAGAGACCACAACAGACTTATAATGTCTGAGGTGCCAAAATAACGGTGGAGAAACTCTGTTTAGGACTCTCTTTCTGGCTCAATCTCTGGTTGCAGAACAGCGATTCACTCTGCCATGGTCTGGGTGGGGCGAACACAAATCTTTTTCAATCAGGGACAAAAGTAAGAAACTGAATAATCTTAAACAATTGCTGAACTGGCATTACTGTCTGAGGGACGTTATAGCTCTCATTACAGAGGCCTTTTCTTGGTGTTCTATCCTCATAGTATCATTGGTAGATGGAAGACCCTAGAAGTGGTGATAAATCACCACTTAGGTAAGATTTTTGATGCAATTATTCTAATGACTGATTTTTTTATACATATATATATATGTATTTTTTTTACTAGATTTGGCCTGAGCTTAGTCCTGGAACTTTATCAGAATATACAAGAAAAATGTTAGGATAGATATTGTTCTTTTTGCCTTAAATTTCAGCTAAAAATTTCCTACGGCATCTAAGAAATAGGTGAGAGAGAACTCTTGCAGACTGCACAATGTTACCCATGCTTTCTTTATAGGCAGTTAACGAAACAGATTGATAGAAAAGAAATAATATTCAGGATATTATACTGGAAACTTCACATATACTGTAGCTAAAGGATATTCTTGCAAGTGGATGCAGTGCTGAAATTCTGCATCATAATTGCAAAGAACTTGAGAGTTCGTGCTTCCACAGTTACACGTGAATGTATGGTCAAAGAACAGTCTAGTTATCCCACAGGAAGATACTTGCTGGTTGGGTGAATCTGATACTTCTTTTTTTCCTACAGTGTAAGCATATATCCAACAGTTTTCAGAACTAAATTCAGCGTTTTTTTTTTTACTCTTAATGTTCCCACATTTTATGACTCACAAATCCTCCTGCACTAAGCAGACAAAACTCTCACTTTCAGCGAAGACTTCTTGTACATTTTTTCTAAGATATAAAGATTATGTAAGAATAGCCACTATCTTTATTCCGTCATTCTTAACAAACAGTTTAAGGGGGATCTATAGTTTCTTATGTACAGTGCTTAGAGATGTATGTCTGAAGATTGATTTTGAGCTCAGTATGAAGTGTGAGGAGCAGGGATTGAAGTCACTACTAAGAGAAGAAGTGTTAGAATTGGAAATGTCACTAGAATGTGAGATGTTACACAGGAACTGTTGATCATCAAAAAGATGTTAATTCATGCACTTGCTGCCTGGAAGAGAAAGCATTTGAAGGTGCAGAGATTGCAACTTTAATTTCAAATGGAAAGCATAGAGAGAGCAGTGCACCAGGCAGTCCATTGGACAGGAGTGTACAGAGGTGCATCTTTAACTTGTCATCCCAGGTGGCCACTCAAAACACATTAAACAACTGTGTCGTTTCACCAGCATTGCCAGCCACATACCTAACAGCAGCAAAGCAACAGCAGGAGGTCTTGCAATCTTTCTTATGTTTTAAATTATTAACTTTTGCAAAGAAGTGTGTGCAGAGAAAGGTTATGTTTCCTGTGTCAAGCACATTGGAATGGAGACTTGAATGACTTTCATTTACAAAGGTGTGGGAAGAGGTAGTGGGAAAATTCTTTTTCTCTTCATGCTATGACCAATGTCTTTTTCTAGTTTGTCCAGTTATTTGTTTACCTATGGCCATTTGATACATGGATCCCTTTGTTTACTTGATACTTTTCCAGACCTGTTTTCAGTCCTTTGGTTCTTCTCTCTTCAGTTAAAGCCGTCAGTACAACAGTTACTCATTTTTGATGGGATTCTTTTTTAAAACATGAATAAAGTATCAACTTACAGAAAAAGAGGTTAAGGAATTATTCTGGCCTGGAAGTTAAGCTTTTGTCATGTTGTCCTGTTGTACTTATCTGCCTTAAAGTTCTTAGTCTGCTGTTTTTCAGCCATACTTGACTCTATGGAGCATTATAATGAGGATATATCAACAGGAAAGGTTAAGACAAGATAGCAGACAAACATTTGGTTCAAAATATGATTTCCATTAATATCTGTTTATCTAGAACTTAAGACTTCTCAAATCTGAAGTGTATTTCTGTCTTGTTCCCAACCTGGCAAAATAAATTAGTGATAATCTACATGCAAAAATATCTTCCAGGTCCAGTGTTTTGTAGAAATTAATGAGTATAATTTAGGCTCCCTGTATAGACACTATGTAAAACTTTCTACCTATTGCACTCTCATATCTGTGGTGATACATGATGTACTATTTCTTCTAGGTTATAGCTTTCTATTGTCATTGCCCATAACAATAATCTTACCCTCTTCTGTCTTGCCCTTATGAAAGTATGAAGTGAAGAATTTTCTTGTCAGCTGCAGTTCAGTGCAATAATTTCCCATTTCCAGACCACTGTATTAATGCCTCCTACACAATCATAAACTATCCTCTGACTCATTCTGCATTGAGAAGCGCTGATAGGTGCATCTGGCTTCATGTGTTTCACATAGCCTTACAAACCACTTGGCCTTGTAATACTTAGCTCTCTAGGTTGCATTGTTTTGAAATGTAGTAGTCCCTGAATTAAGAGTTTTAAAGTTTTAGCTGAAATGTATAATTAGGATATTGATTATTTTAAATATAACAGAAGCAGAAATGATTCAATGTATGCAAAAATGGTCTTAGAAGTAGAATAAATCAGCTTGTGAAGAACTTTGTGATATAGAACTCAATCAGCCAAAGTTAGACCAGTGATCTTATAATACATGATGGGCAAATTTACAATGCAAATTTACCTTAAAATATAGAATATAATGAACACATTAGAGAGATTACAAACCAATATTGTTCTAACTATGCACTATGCCTTTACTACACATCCAGATGGGAAGTCAAAAGTCTTTAGCAGTGAAGAATTACGTGACATATAAACTGTTTAATTGAAAACTGGCAATTATGGCCAAACAGTGTTGTATGTTTATTTACATAATGAACAAATGAAGTTAAAATTACCTGAAATATTTTTGTCCTGTGTTGTTTGTCTTTCAGAACTGTTAATTCTAGCAAGACTTTCTATATATTTTGAAAACTGTGTTTATTTTCTCAGGAATTTTATTTCAGTTAGGTGTTAAAATAGTACTAGTTTGATTTAGAAGTTTCCCCACCATGCTCCAAATAGAATGGGAAAAATATTCTTTTGATGTTAGTGGTGACTTTTGTATTCATAATGTGAATTATTCAGAGTTTCAGAATTGCATAAGTTGTTGGGAGGTTTTTTGCTGTTTTAGTGGGTTTTTTCTTTCTTTTTTTTTTTTTTAATTCATGAGTAAATTTGTATTTTCGTCAATCAGTGACAATGGACCATTTGCTCAGGGGATTTGTTTTGCTAGCAACTCTGAATAAGAATGGAAGTTCATTAATAGAGTATTTAAATGCCAGATGTACCATGAAGTACTCCCATTTTTTAAATAGAGTGATCAACCTCTTCTGTAATAGCAGAGATAGAGCTTTTCTATTCTTGGATAGTGTGATTATATCCATGCCACTCAGCACTTACTTCTATATTAATGCTCTTCTGCCTGCCAAAAGCAGCACGTTGCATAGGATTTTTTTCAAGTCCCTATTCACCTGAAATAACTTGCTTTCTATTTATCTCTGTCTCAGTTTAGAATGTGATTCATAGGTCTACAGCGAAAAATTATCAGGCCTTTAAAGCACATGGAAGCAAGAACTAATCCTGAGGGATCTTCATTGTTTGGCTCAGATGCTGAGCTCCCCAGAGCAAGAACTATCTCTGTATCTTACACTGTGTCGACCACATTGCCAGCACCTAATTAGGAAGCAAGAGGATGGAGGCAAGTGAAGCTGCCTTTTTCACACCTCTGCTGTGATTATTTACCTGTTAAATGCTGCTTTTCTTACTTTTTATCTTTTATGATGAACTTTTTATCTTTTATGATTGGATGCCCCTTCAATATAAAAGGCGAGAAACCAAACCAGCCCTGCCAGGGGTAGAACAGATATCTTCCCTTCTGAAGGAAAAGTTTTGGTCACAAGGAATTATAGAATTGTGGAAAGCTCAGGCTAGAAGAGACATTCCAAATTAATTTCATCCATCTCTGCCTTCTGAGGCAGGATAAACATAACTTTAACATATTTGACAGATTCCCATGTTGGAAATGCACGCATTAAACTCTTGTGTAGTCACACTAGTGCAGGACCAGCCTTATAAGGAGATGTTTTTCCCATTATATCTAGCCTAGATATCTAGCCTAGATATCTCTTGTTTAATACTGACTTTATTCACTGTAGTCCTCTTAAAAAAAAAAAAAAAAAGGAGAGAAAGGGTTATGCTCCCAGCCTTCAGTTTTTCACCCAGAGAAATTGTGAATGCCCCATCCCTGGAAGGCCAGACTAGGTGGAGCTCTGAGCAACACGGTTCAGTGGAAGATGTCCCGGCCTACAGCATGAATATTGGAACCAGATGATCTCTAAGGTCCCTTTCAACCCAAGATGTTTATGATTCTATGATATTTCTGCACAAGCACAGTTCTTTTAACTTTTCTTCTCAATTCATGATTCTAAATTTCATCATTTGTGTCCTCATCTGAATGTTCTCCTGTTTGTGTATAACCTTATTTTAATAAGGTACATAGAATGAAAAGCCACATTCCATCTAAAGTCTTACCATTGTTAAGTGGAGCAGAATAATGCCTCCTTTGTCTTGTATATGACTCTCTGTTGACATACCTGAGAAAATTTGTCTTTTGTAAACGGACAATGTGATAACACTCAATTCTATTTGGCTAGCAGTCAGAGCATCCAGGTCCTTTTATTCAGCTCTGGGGACTTTTTTGACATTTTTTCCCCTCTTTTCTTCTTTTTAATTCTTACCATTTTGAACGTTAAGTTAGTTACTAAGAATAATGATGCTATTATGTGCCCTTGGCTACTTTGTTTGCAACAGAATATGCTATGTTAAGGAAAAAATTGTAACATTCGGTACCCATGAGGGCTGCTGTGCTTTTACCAAAGTAAGATAAAATTAGAAGGAATGTTTTATATGTTCCTTACAAGCATTGCTTTGATGAACATGCATTGTGTGTCAGCTGGATGCTATAACTATTATCTGACTTTTATCTGTTTTGTGATGATTTGGGGATGGATCTCACTTGTCTTTTTATCTGCTGACCCAATGTTCTGTCTGGGGACATTTGTTGCTTGCCAGGGTGGACTCAGATGCTGCAGTGAGAGTGCCGAGGCTTGTCCTGATGCTTTTCCATGTGTTCCAAAGCTGAGTCCAGGAGAGGCCTGGAGCACACCAAGCATGACTACATGGTGCTGGAGTTTGTGATCAAGGAGTCGGGAAACTTAGGTGGTGTCTTCTTGATTCTGCTGAAGAAGAAAATGTCCTGGGAAGAGAAGAACAAGGCTCAGTTGTATGGCTGTTGGCAGCAACAACATTTTACGTTTTATCACCATAGACTCTTTTTGATGATCAGGGACTGCTAGGAAGAGACAGGATCCACCTGAGCACCTAGGGAAAAAGCATCCTTACCAACAGGCTGGTGAGGGGACCTGCAACAGGACAGTGAGCTGACTACCCATATGTGAGAGAGAAAGTGGACTGGACTGACAAACAAATGCTGTGCAATTATATGGACAGGAAACACCTTGAAAACAAGAAAACAGCACAAGGGTGACTATTCCAAATATGTCCACACAAATACGGAAATGCTGAGAGGACAAATTGTTAGAAATCTCTCATATATTTTCTGGGAAATTAGCCTGACTGGAAGACCATATGAAGTGTCTGTATACCAGTGAAGCATAGGCAACAAACAAGGAATTAGAACTCTATGTGCAGTTGAGATCACAGAGGTGTGAGATGGCCCAATTGACTGGAGTGTTACAATGGTTGAATACAGGCTCCTTAGGAAAGACAGACTGGGATGGTAGTGAATGGGAGTTACCCTTTGTGTGAGAGAGCAGTGGGAATGCGAGAAGCTCTCCCTAATGATGCATATGAGACAGCTGAGACCTCATGGATCAGGATAAACAGTCATTTTAACGTAGGTGATGTTGTGGTGGGTGTCTGCCTCTGACTTCCTGATCAGAGTGATCAGGCCTGTTATAGTGCGGGCTGCATTAGACAACTGGAAGAAACTTCACATTCTATGATTCCCATGGGAGAGTTCAACCACTTGGTATCTATAAAGGAGCAGCACAGCAGGGCACCATCGGTGTGACAGGTGTCTGCAGTACAGTGGTGATAACTTCCTCACTCATGTGATGAAGAGAGGAGGCACTCTACTCAACCTCAGATTTACAGAGAAGAAATAATTTGTTGGGACTGTGAAGATCAGAGGTAACCTTGACTGCTTAGTAGAGTTCATGATCTCAAGAGAAGAACATAAAAACTGAAAAGCAGGATCACAACCCTGGGCTTCAGAAGAGCAGACTTTGACCTGTTCAGAAATCTTGGAATAATCCTATGGGTGATGGAGAAAAGATTTTCAAGGAAAACTTTCTCTAATGGACCATTCAGACAAGCAGGAAATCAAGCAAAAATGGCAAAAGGCCTTCTTGAATGAATACGAAACTTCTGACTAGATTCAAACATAAAAAGAAGTATAGATGTGATGGAAGCAGGAGCAGTTGTCCTGGCAGGAAACTGGGAACACTTTCCAAGGAAGAATAGGTGCAGTTAGGAAAGCCAAAACTGATCTGGTGTTGAATCTAGTGGTTTAAAAAATTTTTTTAGGTGGTAAGTATTCTGCTACTTCTATAAGCCAAAAATAATGCATCTTCTCAGATGCTATTCCATAACTCTATTCAGTGCAGCCATCACTTGGAAATTCAGTTTAACTCAAGTATGGCATTATCTCTGGCACCCACCATAACTGCTATGACACCCAGTAGTTAAATCCATATCCAAGAGTTTTACAACTTAATTTTTTGTTTCTCAAAGTGTAAACGTGATGGATGAAATTTTGAGATAATGCAATTTGGAAATCATCACTGGATGTAATTGCAGGGGAAAATGGAAAGTGCACAGTGACAGCTTTAAAATATTCAGAATTAAGGAGATAGCATTAATTTGTGTAGGACAGATGAAAAATATTTTTTTTTGGGAAATAAAAGTTAACTTATAGAATGAACAGAGGTAGATGAAAAGCAGAGCATAAAAAGAATTACAGATTCAGATAGTTCAACATCAAAGTACTCTAAAGGAAATCACTAACAGATAATTACTATATCAAGTTCTGAAATTTTCCTATCTGCAAAACCACTTTCTCCTGCTTATATTTCTAATGTTGAACCTTTCTTTCAGCTGGCCTGTTAGACAGGAATATAATTTATAACTTAATAAGGACAAAAAGAAATGGGAAGGAAACATTTGTAAAAAATACTGATGATATATTGATTTCTTCCATTTGCTTACTTGGTACCAATCTACATAACAAACTTTTTATGAAATAAACTATTTGTTTTCTTCTTCTCCAATATATTTTCAGCACACAGAACAATCTATTTCAAAATAACAGCTTGGATCTGAGATGCAGGGCAGCAAAATTGCCATAGAGTATCCTCATGCTACAGTCCTGGGCGTTATATCGCTTCTGAGGCTGAGCATGTTGGGTGTGTACCTTGTCCATTGCCTTGGCATCATTCGTTTTCCCTCTAGAGAAACACTGGTTCAAGCACTTGTCCTTAGGATCCAACTTGATTTTTCACACCCTTTTCCTTCCCTCTTCCCTGTCTTTTTTCTTCTCTGTGGCTTAAACCATGATATCCTCTGCTCTACCTAAAGTCTGACCCTCAAGAGGCTTGTGGAAGGTGTGAACCGGCACAAATGCACACTGTGACATGCACTTTCTCAGTACAGCATTTCTCTTCCTTTATCCGCTGTGAGATAGCATGGGTCATTAAAAATAAGTGAAGGCTGGGCATAGTATTCTGTGTCACTCCTGTCTTCTCACTGAACTCCTATTGTTCACAAAATCTTTTCATCCTGAACTGATGAAATTCCTGCAGAGGATGACAATCTGAAATTCTGACCTCTCAGATCTTCAAGACTCTCCTGCGGTTGAATCCTGCCATTGTGTGTTACATGCTTTTATCAGATGACTTCTTTCTCAGCAACTAAATTCTCCTTGCTGGAAGTTCATGAATGTTTATACCTGAAGAGGAGATGATTTTCTCTTATTAGCACTGTACTCTTTCTCTCTCCCTCTCTTTGACTTCTCCCTTTCCTTGCACTCTAGGCAAATAAAGTTCAGCTCAAACCAGTAAAATAGCAACAAAGAGTAATGGAATATTTGCAAACAACCTGGAACTGGCAGGTGAATTAAAATTGTATGTTAAGTGGTCAGAATATTATGCAGAATTAATAATGTGTACGGAAAGATTCACCAAGTTTTTAGCAATAAAATTTAATATATATTTAAAGGGATATTTTGAGGTTATGGGAGTATAAGTATTTTCACTTTAATTTTTATGATCCAATTAGTTGTTATTAGGAGAATGCATTCTTTTCAAACACAACACTACTACTGGTTTCTGGTCTGGTGGTAGAACTGGTGTCAGGAGCTCATTACAATGGAGATCTTTACTCTTCCAACTTATTTAATAGTTAAGCTTCAATGTTACTCTGTGTCATCCAAAAAAGGGCAAAACTGTGTTTATAGAAACTCAACAAAATCATGTAGTATGTGCTAATACAGTTGGAAGACAGTTTAGGAGCCAAATATAATGCCTTATTTAGTCTATTCAGTAAAGGTGAAGGGTTCACTCAAAATATTTTCTCTCCTGAAAGCTGATTTTCTTGGTGAAAAGAAGAGCCCCAGAGAAAGTTCATCTTCATAAAATTTTAAGCCTCCTTTTCATCTGCAATTGTTTTTTCGTCACTGCTCATTTCAAGCAGATGAAGAAAGTTGTGTTTGTATGTGGAGCTTCAGCAAACCAAGTGGGACCTGGGAACCTGTCTCTGCTGTAGAGTTAAGATAGCTTTGCAGTTTTGATAAGTCTGCTAAGATCATTAGTTATTTCTGAAGGAGAACATTACTTCCTAAGGGCAACTGCTTTGAAGGCAGCTCTGCTACCATCAGTCTGAGAACTATGAGCTTGTTCTGACCTTTTGATAAATGCAAGCACATCGAAAATATCTTTGTGCTGGTCTGGCTTAGGATAGGATACGATTCCCTTCATTTGTTGCTCGGCTCTGTGTTCACTTGCCTCCATCAACTGGTGCAACTGTCTTGGTATAAAACCAGGTCTGTTAGTACTTGACCTGCGCTTTAAGCCTCTGCAGAGATACAGAAATGTGTTAAGACAGGAGGGTATCTCAATACATTTTATTTTACTGTTTCTTGATTTTACTGAATTTTGCCTTTCTGGAGTTGCAGAGCTGATGTTGAAGTTTGAATCTTGTTTTCTTTGTATATGATTTTAAACCAGGAGTAGTGCATGAGATTGATGTGCAATCCAGATCCAGAGTGCAACTTTGGAACTTGTGGAAAATTATATGTGTGGGACTGGTGAAAATTACAGTGAACAGGAACTAAAACATCATAGATACTGAATTTAAAAATGAATACCTGAATACAAGTAAAGGTATCTAAGCAACTTCCTTCTGAAGAAACAAAATCAGCTGATTTGTGTCTTATCAGACAGCAAAAGAACAAAAAAACCTCCCAAACCCAAACTAAATAAAATAAAAAAATAAGTAGATGATATATGAAGGAAAAAAGGAGAAAGGCTGAAAATCGGTACCCCAAAGAATTGGGATCAAATTTTTACATGAGATTTGTCTTGATTTTTAAGTCCTTGTAGCAAGTGCAGGGAACAGGGAGGAAATCACACCATTATTTTATTATTTCTCCAAAAGATTTTCTCAACTTCAACTATTTCTCTGCTGCAGAATTTTAATTTAGTTGTTTGATCCTTTAAATCCTGTAGGGTTGGTCTAAACTCTTTTATACCTCTATATTTCTGAGATTTGCTTTCCAAGAAAAATATTAGAAGATTATGTATCTTAAAAATATGAAAGCTTGCATTTTTCCCCTTTAAATAATAGCAGATAAAAATAGATACAACTGCAAAATATGAGATAACATCTTGCTGAAACAGGTGCATGGAGGATAACAAGCATAGAGCACTTCCTTACTAAGCAGAGGCCCATGGACCGTGAGTGCTCTCGCCTCCTCCTACTTTCTATTCAGGAAGCAGGATGACATGACCATGGGCAGCAAGTGGCAGTGTCTGGAGTAAGCAGCAGGCAGGCGAAGCCTATTTTTATCAGATGTAATGAGAAATTTTTATTTAGGATTTCTGAAATGTTCACGCATGGTGTGTCACCTTAGGTTGTGCATGTGTAGGGGTGAAGGTGCGTGGGTGTGCTTTTTTCCTGTAGAAATGTTTCTCAGAGCGGGAGGTTTGCATCCCACATGTACCCGACTGAAAGCAAAGAAACTGTTTAGAAAGGTGCTAAATCAAGTGAGTGGTTGAACAGAGGAGAAGGAAGATGAAAGAACTCTGCTGATGCTGGTATCAAAATAAAATGGGACAATTGCTTAAAACAAAAGCCTGGAATATTTTGGTGTCCTTAGAAGATCTAATTAGAAAGATGTAGGCCTGATTCTCCATTGTTTGTACCTTACATAATCATATAAATTGTTCAATGCACCATATTGTAAGAAGGGGAAGCATTTACACTGTTCATCAAGAGTGAAAATACCTTAATGTTGCTGCATAGTTTCAGATAAAATACATATACCAAAAAAAGAAGTCATAATATCTGTGCTTGAAAATAGTTATGATAGAATATAGAACAGCCAAGAATCTCCAAACTGTTTCTATTTTAATTTGGCTGTTTGTGTACAGTTCTCACTATTAACCTAACATTCATTATTCGAATACCAGCAGGTTATACAATTATATCAAGATTCGTATCTGGAAAGTCTCCACCGAATTTGAAAGGCAACCCTAGCTTTGCAAGGTACCTATTAAAGTACATCACAATATTGTAATATCATGTATTATTGAGAAACTAGGATATGTTGTTTGGCAAATATAACACAAGAGTTAACTAATAAATTTTAAGACAGTGGGGATTTTAATAATTCTGGTAGAAAATATTTTATCTTTTTGTTCCCACTTGACCATATGTGTAATGTACATTTTTCTAGAAAATATACAGCACAGCAGCAGAGAAGAAGTCTGGTTGTTACAAGGTCCTGGCTAGCTGTCATTTGGGTCAGATGGGAATCCTCTGGAAGGTGGGAGGCAGCATCATTGTACACATAATTTCCCTATTAAGCATGTTGACATACCTGGAGTTCAGGGTGGCATTGCTATGAAACAAACAGGACCAGAAAGATGGACCCAGGAGAAGACAGGGAGACCTCAAGGCTTCTGAGGAGAATGTGGACAGCAGTAGGGCTTGCTCATAGTGGCAGATGACAGCAAAGACTGCACAATGAAGAAGGGGAAGACTTCTCTGGAAGGAATATGCAGTTTACTGTAAAGCAGGCAGTTGCTGGAATTTAGAGGTCTGAGGAAAGTATCTGACCTCAAAGAATATGACAAATCAGAGAGAGGATTGATTTCAATGACTTTTTCATTTACTTCCCTAGCAGATCTGAATGAATCTACAGATCTGCATCTGCTAGGTATAAAAAAATTACCTGTTTTATTGCAGTGAATTTTGAGGGACTGCACTTCAACAAACATATTTTGCAAGTGTAGAGTCCCATCATAGCAGTCATTTAGTCTAATTTAAATAACACTTAGACTTCCATGAATAAAAATTTTTGCTGGAACTAGCATGATAACTTAAATGATTATCCAGCCTTGGCAGTCAACTTCAGTAATAGAAATTTAGCTGTCTTTGGCAAGCTGTCCAAGGAATCAATTAGCTTCACTGTATTGTACCTTCTGTTTAATTTAGTGAATTTATTTCTCTTCTGTCCTTTTCTGTCATTAACTTTCAGTCTCTTTGATTGCAGTCTACATGGATCTTTAAGTCCTTAATAATTTTCTTTTAGGTAAACTCATTAGACGCAGTTCCTTTTGTCTTTCAATATTTCAATGTTTTAATCATGTTTCTGGTCTCCAAAAGCAGAGGGAATGTAATTTTATTGTGCTGTGTTCCATTGATAAAAAGTTTCAGGTTAGACTTTTTCATTCACTCTTTCACAGAGATTGAACAAGTCTCTGAAGTTACAGGCTCCCACAAGGGACTCTATCCTGTCAACATTAATGGAATAATTTCTTCCTAGGTCAGATATTTACTTTCCAGTTGTTGCCACAGATAGAGGTAAACACATTAAAAATATACAGTAGTAACTTCTTTTGCTTAAAAACATCTAATAAAAATAAGGATCTCACTGAAGAACTTGAAAGATTAATGATTTTACAATGTAGGATAAACAGTCTGATCATTAATCTTTTCCAACATTAAATTCTTCAGAAAGATGACAGTGCTAGTCCTAACTTACAAGACAAAGGCATTACAAAGTTGTTAGAAATCAAGTGGCTCTGAATATCAGAGAAATTGACATTCTTTCAATTGAAGACTTTTAAAAATTTATTTTCTTAATCTGTAATCAGTGAATTATATTACTAAAACAATAACAGAGCAAGGGGATTTCAGTCAAAATCGTTTGAGATATAATGTATCTATGGTTTCTACGTGATTGAAGTCTTGAATTTGTCTGGAAGTCTTTCATACCACAGACAATCACAGCGGTTTTTCACAAGTAGAGAATATGAAGAGATAAAAATTTTTTTATTGAAGACGTAAGGTTTGTGAATGGGGGAATTGCAGTTCATAGGCTGGAATGACTTTTACCATAATTTACTAATGCATGTCCTGAGGGTCACATCAAACCACTTTCTTATGATAACTAGTGTGAAAGCAGAACAAGACTATCACAAATTTAATTAGACTGGCCCCATAATTTATGCTGCTGAATTTCTGAAATTGTTAATAGAACATTCATGTACTCGAAATGCATAGAAATAGCTTTCTTGCAGTGTCATCACAGCCCCACAGTTCTATAAACAGTTTTATCTAAATGTGCACAAAAATATAGTCATAGATGGGTATAAACAATATTTTTCAGCATTTCAAATTATTTGAATATCTTTCTGCTGTAAGTCAATTTCATTAATATTTGCCATATAGGCATTGCTGATATTGCATTTCCCTTGAGTCAGTTATAAGCAGGTTTTTGTTGAGTTTTGTGTTTTTCAACAGATGCTTTTGAAGTGTCTGAGAAACAAAACAATACCATGTTTACCAAAGCAGGAGGAAATGTTATTTTTTCTTACCTTTATAAAATTGGAGATTTGGTGCAGCAAGCAACGTTGGAAAGGATTAAAGCAAATTGAGTAGATATTGTCATTCTGTGCAACTCTTCAGGAAAGCAAAGCTTTGTTTCAGATTTCAAAGAGCATACACGGGTGGATTGTTCTCATCAGGCAAACTCCAGGATTTTCTTTTGAAACATTGCAGCCTCTGACTTTGCAATGTACTGCTGTGTAGCTGCTGGAAGAAACAAAACCTATGTAATGAGTTCTACTGTGGCTGGTAAGTTAAGGAAGAAGTGTTAAATGTTTTCAAAACAGGACCTTCTGACGCATTAGCACTTTTACCCATACAAAATAACTCTTCAGTAACAAGTGAGGATTTATTTAAGTACTGTGTTCCAATTAGCAGGATGTAAAAGACAGCAAAGTTAACAATCTCATTTCCACAGAAATAAACTGGCTTTAAGCTCGTCTGATCTCATTATAGGAGTGTCGAACTGTTTGTGAGCAACTGTTTTGATGTTAAGAATCATAGAATAGAATAGAATAGAATAGAATAGAATAGAATAGAATAGAATCATAGAATCATTAAGGTTGGAAAAGACCTCCAAGATCATCAAGTCCAACCTTTGACCAAACACCATCATGTCAACCAAACCATAACACTAAGTGCCATGTCAGTTGTTTCTTGAACACTTCTAAGGACGGTGACTCCATTACCTGCCTGGGAAGCCTGTTGCAATGCCTGACCACCCTTTCAGTGAAGAAATTCTTCTAATGTCCAACTTGAAACTCCCCTGCTGAAGCTTGAGGGAGCCTCTTGACCTATTGCTAGCTGCCTGGGAAAAGAGGCTGGTCCACACCTTTCTACAACCTTTTCAGGTAGCTGTAGAGAGTGCAAAGGTCTCCCCTGACCCTCCTTTTCTCCATGCTAAAGAAGCCCATCTCCTTCAGCCACTCCTCATATGACTTAGAAGAAAGAGATGCTTTGGAAGGGGAAAGATTGCCTTAGTTTGTAGGGAGAGGTGGGCATTCTACCAAAGAAGGCACAAGGGAAATTCCCCATTAGCGCAGTGTACTGCAGGGCCCTGAGGATGAGACCTGTCCTTCAGTGAAGGCAAAGAGCACACTCACAGTTGAAAATGTAGAATTTTGTAAACTGACCTCTACTTTATTCAGGTAGGGAGTTTCCTCATGGAGCTCTCTCAGCTTTCTAGGTTTTGCTGTAACTATTGTCACAGTTAGCTTATAATGGGAGCTACATGTCCCCACACACAGACCCAAGATTTCTCAAACTGTGTGTTGAATCCCACCTTTATGTTTACTTTCTGTTATGACTCAAAAAAAAAAAAAAAAAAAGAAAAAGACTTGGTTTTGCTTCTTCTCTATAGAACATGTTTTGAAGACATGATTCTTGTACCAGCCCATTCCTTCTTCTGTTGCTGCATTCAGTTCAGCTTTCATTTTTCTGCTTTTGTTCCTGGTAATACATGAGTGTTAGTAGACATCTCTTTGACAATACTGTGGCATGGGGTGTAAAACTGCAGAATATATTTAATCCGTGATTAGGTTAATTGAGAAGTGAAGGTTGTACTTGGAAAAAAACATGATGACCAAACTAGAACTCATCTCTTCCAGTGAGCTTGTGGGATGTTGACATTTTTGCAGGAGCGTCCATTGGGCAGAACTTCAAAACTTCCAGGGGTTTCCACCCCTTGGGGTCTACCACTTTCCTTAGCCTCTGGGGAAAACAAGGTTCAAACCACTACAACTCTGAATACTTGACCACAGAAATCCATGAAAGTGAGCAGAATGTAAGAATAGAGGAACTAAGAGAATAGAGAAGAATAGAGAAAACAGGACAAAATGTCCTCTCACCTCTGACAATTTTAAACATTGGAATTTCAAAATGTTGCCTGAATTGATATAATCAAGCATATCCTAACTGTAGAGCAATAGAAATATTTTCTGTTTACTTTAGCTTCCATCTCACCTGGTGACACAGCTAGTGAAGTCTCTCACAGGCTCATGAGTGACTTACTCTTCTTGATCCAACAGTTCTGGCTTGAGTAAACCAAGTGGTGCCAGGAACCTGACACACTATTTTTATTATGTATTTTCTACCAGTTCAGTCATGTAATTTTCTTTGACTTAGCATTACAGCTGAGCCACACTGTAGCTTGGATTTGCTACCAAACTCTTCCAACGCTTAAGTCTGTTGGTGTGATTCTGCATGGGAAAAGCCAGAGTTTTTTTGAAATACTGAGTCTAGGTGGTGAGAGGAGAACTGCACTGTAAACAGTAATATAGAAAACTCTGTTTAGGTTGAGAGATGGTAAGATAAAAGATAAGAACCCTTTCTTTCTTTTTTTTTCTTTTTTTGAAACTGTTTTTGAAAAGACCTCAAGAACTTTTAAAGAAGAGGAATCTTGGGTGAAAAGCAGTATTAAGAGCACAGGATTACTTGCAGAACTGATAACAATTCAAAAACTGCTGATTCCAAGAGGTGGTACAGTCGAAAGATGCAGTTTTCTTCTTATCTAAAGGTTAATATATTTTTGCAAAGAAAAACAACATGGAATGCCTGTGAAGAAAAAAGGGAGAGAGGAAGGAATAGGTATTCAAGCATTGTGAAAGCACTTCTTGCAGTTGTATCAGCAGAAGTCAACATGCACTTAATATTTTTGAACATTAGTGAAAATGAAACCATGACATCAATTAATTATCACTAAGTTTATCGATTCTATCCCACTAAATGTTGTGATTTGTTTTTCAGAAACAGGAATTTCCAGCTGAAATTGGACATCTGCAAATATTTTTTGACCTCAAAATCTGGAACATATAAGGCAATGTGTATGTAAAAAAATGTAGTTTTTGTTGGACAACTCTTACAGAAACAGAAAGCTGAGTATTACATAATTATACAACGTGTTCAAGAGACCTGGGATTCATTTCTGATGTGTTCTTCACCATATCTCTTCTTCTAAAAATTCTATCAATAGAGAGATTGTTCATGACACCAGATTTCACGTCTGAACCTGTTTCTGGTTTTTTTCTTACCATGCTTTTTTCTTTGAGACAGTCTTTGAAGAAAGGAAGTACATTTATAATTCATATAGTTTTGGTAGATGATTCAGAAAGAAGGGGAGATGTCATATGAAAGGACTGAAAATTTAGCAGGGTTGAAAGACCTAAACATCCTGAAGACCTAGACATTTTTAGGAAGATTTAATACGTTTTTTTCTTGCCTTAGCAGAAAATGGGATAGCAAGCTCTCTTGGACAAAATAAAATAGAAACATGTTTCTGTGTGTTCCCACTAGATCTGAAAAGGTGGTTGGCAGTTGTCTTTACATGTATGTTTAGGGGGTCAGAATTACATTTGTACTAACCCTTTTACCAGCATTTTTGCCTTCCTCTACACACATTCAAGTACCTTCATGTCCTTCTAAATTTGTGGGGCTAAGAAGCGCACATAGGGCTCAGATTGAGGTTTCACCTACACTGATTACAGTGGGATAATCACCTCCTTTAATCGGTTGGTGTTGCTGAGTTTGATGAACCCCAGGATGTGATTTGCCCTGTGAACACGGATCACTCACACTGAGCCTGCTGCTGACCAGGACCCCTACATCCCTTTCTGCAGGGCTTCTTTCTAGCTGCTTCTCTCCCAGTTTATACTTGTGTCCAGAATTATTCCATCCCAGGTGCAGAGACAGGATGGATTTGTTTCTTTTACTCAGAAGATGGGTGACCTTATTGCAGAGGGATATCAAATTAGTTAAACAGGACTTTCTCTTTGTGAATGCATGTTGACTGTGCCCTTAAATGTCTTTCAATTGCACCCAATAGGATCTTCATAGCATCCAGATGAAAAGCAGGGACTATTTGTCCAGTCATTGGGGGTTATCATATAGCCCTTGTGAGCTGGGAGGAGCTCTGGGCCATAGGAAACAGCCAGAAGGTAAGACTGCAGTAAGGGGGTGAGCAGAACCAGGATAGGAATGAAATTAGCTTCTGTCTTCCTTCATGCAATCATTCAGTACAAACACTAGGTATCAAACCATATCTGTGGGTCTCTACTCAACAAACCACTGTTCTCTAGGCATGAATGCATTTGTGCTGGATTTCTGCCTTTCAGTTGTGTGGAAAACTTTTTCAGTGATGTCTAGTTAGCACACCATATGTGCCAATCCAGCAATGTATGTGACAAAATACATGAAGGTCTTGACAGTGAAGTTCAAATCTCCTGTTAAAACAAATAACTGTATGACTCATCAGTGCTCCCTCCTCTAAACCAAAGTTGGAGCACTGAAGGTTGAAAACCTTCCTACAAAAAATTTTTGCACACTTGCAGAGAAGATACTAAGGCTATGATGGGTTGTCCAATACTTAACAGAAACTGTACTGATGTTGGAAATATACTTAATAACCTCCTGTCAGCATATAACCTTTGTTGAGAACATAAGAACTAAAGAGACACATGACATGCATCTGACATGTTTCTGCAAAAGCTTGACTGGGATGTTAAAGTCAGTAATTACAAAAGGTTTTGTATAGTTAAAGAAAACAAATGCCTAAGGAAGGTTTTGCTCACTTCAAGTGAGAAAAGCAAAAGGACTTTGAGCTGTTGTTAGCTAAAAAAAAAATCTATTAATTTTTCTCATCCGAATTTAACTGACAGCTGATAATCTCAGCTCTCAAACTCATTAATTGAGGGATTATTATCTTGACCTGATAAAACTGAATGTGAAACTTCCGAAAAAGAGTAATGAAGTCTAAAGCAGTTAAACTGAAGGATGGGGATGCTTCTGAACTCTGCAACTCTATCCAGATTCACCCATCCTTGATGACAATTAAATACAAGACTTAAAAAAATTCCCTTGTTGCTTATATTTCATATTTCTGTAAGTATTCACTGACACAGATAATGATTTTCTATGGTGGGTGGCATAAAATCTGGGAAAAAAAGACATTATAATTTGGACATAACTATATGCACTATCCTGTCATTTTAAGTACACTGGAGCTGAAAACATTCTGGAAGTAGAGTGATTTCATATGTGGTTATAACACAAAAGATACTGGTTTTTGTTATCAGACAACCTTCTCTGAAGTGTCACATACCTACAACATGTATACTTCTGAGAGAATTTTCTTTCTTTTTTCTTTCCAGTAAAATAACACTGGAATTCAAGGATAAGGCTCTTCCGTAATCAGTATTTTTCGTTATCCCTTCCAGTGAGGACATTAATAGTAAAAAGGAATATGTTAGCAAGCCTCATCTGGTATTCAGGATAGCCAGATAAGAAGCTGTGAACGTTTTGATGCAGGAGAGAAAAGCCATCTGGTGATGGCTCAGCAGTTGGTTAGCTGGGATTATTGTCATTAGCGGTACTGATTATTTTCCTTTGCCTGTGAACTAAGCACATAACTTTCTTGTCTACCCAGAATTGAAAGTACCTTGGGGCAGCTGTGGTTTCACCTCTGTACAGTGAGAAGAATATTAAAGAGGAACTACACCTGAAGACAGTTTTTTAGTCCCTGTTCACCAATGGATTGCTGAGGATTTGAGTTGTGGGTTACCTGCATGACTTTGATAATATCACCTCTGTTCTTTTCTCCAGTTTTTCACCTCAAAAATGAGTATTACCTTTCCACAGACTTGAACACTATAAGAATATATTGGCTTACACCTTGAAACTATTGTTTTGTTTGTCTCTACCATTTAGTTATTATGTGTTGCTCCTTAGTTTCATTTGAGACTATTCTGGGAAGTATTGAAAAACACCTAAAAGACAACTCTGTCATTGGTCACAGCCAACACAGCTTCAGGAGAGGAAAGTCCTGCTTGTAAAACCTGATTTCCTTTCATGATAAGGCAAGCCACCTAGCTGATCAAGGGAATCCAGTTGATGTAGTCTTTTTGGATTTCAGTAAAGCTTTCAACGCTGTCTCTCACTATATCCTTCTGGAAAAATGTCCAGCAGACAACTGGATAAATACATTATGTGGTAGGTGAGCAATTGGCTCATGGCTCAAGCACAGAGGGTGATAGTGAATGGGGTAACATCAGACTGGTGATCAGTCACTAGTGGGGTTCCACAGCGCTTCATCTTGGGCCCTGTGCTCTTCAACATCTTCATAAATGACTTGGACACAGGACTGGAAGGGATACTAAGGAAGTTTGCAGACGACACAAAACTAGGAGGAGCTCTTGACTCCCTTGAAGGCAGGAAGGCCCTGCAGAGAGACCTCAACAAATCAGAGGACTGGGCAATCACCAACCACATGAAGTTCAACAAGGGGAAGTGCCAGATACTGCACCTGGGATGGGGCAACCCTGGATGTTTGTACAGACTGAGGAATGAGATACTGGAAAGCAGTGCCATGGAAAGGGAGCTGGGGGTCCTGGTCGATGGCAAGTTGAATATGAGTCAGCAGTGCCCTGGCAGCCAGGAGGGCCAGCTGTGTCCTGGGGGCATCAGGCAAAGCATCACCAGTCGGTCAAGGGAGGGGATTGTCCCGCTCTGTTCTGCACTGGGGCAGCCTCACCTTGAATACTGTGTGCAGTTTTGGGCATCACAATATAAGAAAGATATTAAGCTATCAGGGCAACAGAGATGGCGAAGGGCCTTAAGGGGAAGCTGTATGAGGAGCGGCTGAGGTCACTTAGCATGTTCTGCTGGAAGAAGAGACTGAGGGAAGACCTCATTGCAGTTACAACTTCCTCCTGAGGGGAAGAGGAGGGGTGGGCACTGATCTCTTCTTTGTGGTGACCAGTGACAGGACCCAAGGGAATGGCCTGAAGTTGTGTCAGGGGAGGTTTAGGCTGGATATTAGAAAAAGGTTCTTCACCCAGAGAGTGGCTGGGCACTGGAACAGCTTTCCAGGGAAGTGGTCACAGCACCAAGCCTGACAGAGTTCAAGAAGTGTTTGGACAATGCTCTCAGGGGCATGGTGTTACTCTTGGGGATGGTCCTGTGCAGGGCTAAGGTTTGGGCTTGATGATCCTTGTTGGTCCCTTCCAGCTCAGCACATTCTGTGATTATGTGAACTTTGAAGCCCTCTGCTGAACCCGCTTGAGGAGTTCCATGTCTCTCTCAGGAGTCCAGAGCTGGACACAGTACTTCATATGTGGCCTCACCAGGACTGAGTAGAGGGGCATGATTACCTCCCTTGACTTGCTGGCAGTACTCTTCCTAATGCTTCCCAGGATTCCATTGACCTTCTTGACCAAAAGGGTGCATGCTGGCTCATGGATAGTTTGTTGTTCAGAGGACCCCCCACATTCTTCTCCACAGAGCTGCTTTCCAGCACGTTGGCCCCCAGCCTGTACTGGTGCATGGGGTTATTCTTCCCCAAGTACAGGACCCCTCATTCACTTTTCTTGAATTTCAGACAGTTCTTCTCTGCCCATATCTCCAACCTGTTGAGGTCCTCCTGAAGGGCTGCATGCGACTCTGGGGTATCAGCTACTCCTCCCAGCTTTTTGTTACCAGCCAAGAACATTCACTGAAGTAGCCTGAGAGCTTTTATTAACCATATATTGAGTCACTTATGTATGAACTGCTTTCTCACCACGGGAGGGAAGAAGATAAAAAAGGATTATACAAGGCATTGCTATTTTTTCCATACCACTGTGCTGTGTTCACTCACCTTTGGTCATACCAGTCACAACTTTCCGAAGAGCTAGTTCAGCGTAACAAAAGTGTTTTAGAAATGAGAAAATTGTGAAGTCTGAATATTGAGCATGAGCTGTCATGGAATAATCTCTTTATATAATCATTGACTTTTCAATTTATTTTGTCATAAAAAGTTCATGCTGATCTATATTTATACAAAATACTAATCGTATTTATTGCAATCATATTTTAGCAACTTGGGATCACAAATGGTTTATTACCTATATAGCTGGAGGAATTTCTCCTGCTGTTTTACTGTTAGTTTTCCTATTGATCTTCTGCATCATCACTGTTTTTTGCAAAAAGTGAGTAACAAATCAATTTGCATAATATACTGAAGCAGGTAAGTATGAACGTGTCAACAGCTCATCCTACTATCCTATTCAGAACCAACTAAAAAAAGGTATATGTGAAAATAAAAAATTATCATCTAAATTTTAACCTTGAAAAATTTAATCAGTTCTACAGCCTATGAAAAAAGTGACATTTTCTCTTTGTTTTTTTTTTTCCCCCTTTTTTCATCTTAGAAAAACAAATGGCTTACTCAAGTTCTTAGTCAGCTAAATGCTTGCTGTGGTATTAGCTGAAACAACATGTTAAGGGTTATTTGTCAGGAATAATATTGAACTAGGCATAGGTTATTCGTATTTGTGCACAGAGGAGGCCAGGTGACATCTTGAGGTTTTCTAGATCTTCTAACATACTCACAGATGGATCCAAACTAATAGTTTTAACCATTATCTAAGTTTGGTGTATTCCTTGCCAAATATTGCTAGTGGTCTGATCCAGAATCTCTCTGCTTCCAATGTGTAGTGGTTTGAATTTTGTTTTCCCCCAGAGGCTAAGAAAAGTGGTAGACCCCAAGGGGTGGAAACCCCTGGAAGTTTTGGAGTTCTGTCCAATGGGCGCTCCTGCAAAAATGTCAACATTCCACAAGCTCACCGGAAGAGATGAGTTGTAGTTTTGGGTTGTTGCAGGAGAGGTGGCCATGTTATAGAGCCACGAGGAAGGGGCTCTGAGTCCCTTGGGCCCTCTGGGCCCTCCCAGCCCCTGGCTGGGGGGCTGCAGGGACCTGGAACAGCATAAAGCTGGGCTAGGTGCCTGTAGTTATGCCGGGAGATGTTTTCTCCATGGGCACAGAGCAGCAGCCGGCACTGACCAGAGAAACGGTGGCAGAGAGCCAGGAGAGATAACACCTGAACTGAAGGAGCAGCAGAAACAACATGCAGCACCGCAGAGAGAAGACTCCTGGAAAGAGAGCCGAGGAGAAAGAGAGCCAGCAGTCTGAGAGACAGAGTTCTGGGGGTAAGACTGTACCAGATCCCCTAAAACTCCCTTGAGACCCCTCTTGGAGAAGAGGGACATGGACTCCTATTTAGGAGAAGAGTTTTAGACATGCAGCACCAGAGAGAGAGAGGAGCTGAGAAGCTCAGAGCGTCCTGGAGCTGGACCGGGACGGCCAGAGGAATGCGGGGGGAGTTGACCTTGGCTCTCCCCCCCTTGCACTGCTGCCACGGTGGCAGCCTGAGAGACAGGGCACAGAGGCCCTGCAAGGAGCTGAGTCTCCTGGAGATACCAGACCGTCACGAAGACCCCCTGTGTCTTTGTGATATGACGTGGTGAAACGACCTTGTCTGGGGTTACGAAGCCCACGGAAGACCCCTCGGTTGGAGGCGATGGGGCCGAGAGAGGCTTGAATACCTCCCTCGTGAGTGCTGGCAGAAAGCCAGCTATCAGCTGCTGCATGTGGAGAAGACAGACAGACTGCTGCCTCAGAAGATGCTGCTGCTTAAGGACTGGAAGGGATCTGTCCTTCTTTCCCTCCTGGACTTTTATTTGGAGGGGAGAAGAGATCTGGTCCACTGTAAATACTATATGTCATGGTAGAGATAGTTGTGATCATGTGTATAATGTGATATGGTATTTATTTGTACAGTCATTGTAATATATTTCCCTTTCCCCCACTTTGAGTCTGGTGTGTTTTGTCTGGAAAAACCCATCTCACATTAAGTTGAGATGTGGGAGGGGGAATGGAGCTAGGGAATTGGATTTTGGGGCTATCTCAAACCATGACACAATGAAAAGAAATAGTGAGCAGAAAATCTATTCCTTCCCCTGCCACAACATATGAGGCCGCTGGAACTTTTGGGCAACATATTATTGTATTTCCCCCTGAATCAAAGGGCCTTTTCAGCTGAGTCCAGGCTTTTATGAAACAGTGTTAATCTTATACATGTTACAGTTTGCTAGTCCACCTGGATTTTTATGGTATTTATTGATTTCTGAGGGAGTTTCTGACTAAGTGTATATCTTCAGAAAGAAGAGGAAGAGGATCACAGAGGCCTTATCAAAAATTTTGTACTCTATTCAGACCTGGGTAAGGTCACCTGTTGAGATGGAGTTACTCATGTATCGTACCGTATATTTATTAAGAACTTTCTCTTCTGTATTTGCTCTTTATATCCCCTGAATCTTATAGTAATCTTAAAATATATAAATAGGAAAAATTGAAGATTTCAAAGTATGATTACTGCTATTCATTATTTTTGATGAATACTTTTCAATGCTTTACAGGTACATTTAGAGATTCTACTCTGTTCCGTGTTATTAACAAATTACCCCTTTTGATTTGATAGCTTTTCTATTATTTGTATGTTATTAATGTCTTCTGTCCTCAAGTCACTACTTGTAAAACTGAAGCAAAAAATTGTATGCTATGATACCCTTTGTCTTATCTATTTCTTCCAGTTCAGCTTCAACATAATTCTTTGGGACAGCTGTTTCAGTGCTTCTCCTTTCTTTTTGTGTTGTAACAATCGATGCTTTGGAACTCTGAGTCTTTTCTTTCCCCCATAATAACCCTATTAAAGCCCTGAAATTTAAAAGAGAGATAGGAGTCCATGTCACTGCTTCTGCCTTGTCCCTTCCATGCCCTAAGTTGGGGTATGAAGTTATGTTGTGTTTATGGAAATGATGCTATTCTCACAGTGTATATGAGACTGGCTTTTCACCTATTTTCTCTCAGATCTCACTCCTGTATGAGCTGGTGGTAAGCTCCACTGCCAATATGTCCTTATAAAGCCTATTTTTCTCATTCTAACTGCTGGGTTACTGTTTTACCAGGATGAAGCTTTTCATCCAGCAATCAAAGTGCTTCAGAAACCACCTTTCCTGCCATGTCAGTTCACCCAGGCACTGTCACATTACGTTGTCATAAGACTGACGTAGGAGTGACTGCGTCGGTATCTGAAGTGTGGATGGGAGGGGAAGGGAGCATTTCACTGGTGCTTTACCAGGGACCTGATGCAGGACAGCTGGGAAATATATTCAAATTGTAACTTCTTTTTTTCATATGACTTGAATCTGAAGTGTATTCATAGAAAACAAGAAGACAAAAAAATAAATTATTGATGGTTGAGAAAAGTACTTCAACCTTTTTTTTTTCTTTTTAATGTTCTTCTAGCCTGCTAACAGTTATAGGAGATCCAATTTTCATGGTATGCATAGTAGGACAGAAAGAAGAGGAGAAGAATCATCACTCGGGTAGACAGAGATTTAAGTCAACTACAGAAATGCCTCACACAAACATAAGAAAAGACCATTAGGTTCTTTCTTAAGAATGAAGTAATCAAAGTGCAAGCCTTTTATTTGCAGCAAAGACTTTATTTTCTTTGCACCAGCAAGATGTGGAAGGTCAAACTGACTGTGCTGAGCACTGCCTGGGCTGCTTTGGCTGTCCAGTCCATCTGGGCCAGGCTATTCCAGGTGTGTCAGTGTTGTATTGCAGCCTGCAGCATTAATGTATCCTTTGATTCATATGCAGAATTAGAGATTATTTGCACTTCTACAATTTAAACATTTTTACGCAGTAGGTGAACTCTTAAGTATCAATTTTAGAACAGCTCTGATGTGCAGAGTGGAACTGCATATGTTTACATAAGGTTAATTCAGTCTGAGAAATCTATGTGTATGAGGAGCTTATGTGACAGGGTGAGAAAGAAAATGTGCTTGATGTTGTCTATGTCCATGATTCTTGCATCTCAAATTGAGAGCTCTATAGAATAATAAATACCCACGTTTTTCCACACAGAAGGTGTTATTTTGCTGCTGGGCAAACAGTACTATTCAGCTGACAAAAGCAAATATATCAGAGCTCCTTGAACCTAGATTTAAAAGTATGCACAGAAGCTTGGTATCTGACAACTGTGTGGTTTTACAGACTTCTTGCCACTCATCACAGTTATTTCAGTGTTTTCTATTTGGGGATGGAACAGAAGTGTAGCCCCTGCTTTCCTCTCTCCCTCCCTCAGTCCCGTCCACATCTCCCCTCATGCCCAGAAGAAAATAAAACATGAAGACTCTGTCACTGTTAGGCTATATTTAATAATTTATTATAAGGTTTAGTTGCACAAAAAATAAATGAGAACATGGAAGGTATATGAATAAATGATGCAAAGCAGAAAAAAGCATGACTGAGAACATTTACAAAACAATACACATACATATGTAGTTGTATGTGTGCATATGTATATATTCTGCTGAAAAATACAGAAGAAATCACACAGAAATTGAACAAACAGACAAACAAAATTTAATCCTTAAAGAAACAGAACTAGAAGGCAGACCTGAGAATTAGGATCTACACATCTTTTGGCCTTTTACAAATCTGCTGAATTACTGAGGACAGGATCCCAGTAAATGAAGATGTTACCAAGATGGCTGATAATCATATATGTCTGCATACTACAAACTGTGTGCCTGGCCCACCTATGCTTGATTCCCCTTTTCTCTTGAAGTGTACTTAAAAGCGTTGCTGGATATGGTGTGTTTTTGTTTGTTTGTTTGGTTGTTTTTTTTTTTTATTATTTTTTTTTGAAAGGGGCTATTGGTGGAGGCATCATAAGTCTGCCTACAAATCAGATACCATTTCTACTCAGCTGGCTAGAAAGGAAGCTGACAGAGAAAAGCACATTTTGCGTTGCCTTCTCCAATGGAAAGCTTTCTTCACATGCACAGCAAAATAGGAGTCTAGGTTCTTCTGAGAATAACATGGACACAAGGCTTCTCTTCGCTATTTGAGCAATAATAGCGTCATTCAGCTAAAAACCTAAAATCCTAAACTAAAGTGTCCTTTCAACTTATCGCTGAAGACTTACATTGTTTACAATTTCATATGCCATTAGAAAAC
Source organism: Manacus vitellinus (assembly GCF_001715985.3). NCBI lineage: Eukaryota > Metazoa > Chordata > Aves > Passeriformes > Pipridae > Manacus > Manacus vitellinus. Next base: position 56,169,005 of record NW_021939396.1, on the reverse strand, counting down.
ACCTTATTTTGGTTTTGTGTACTCCCGAACAAGGACACATTGCAAGGGATGTTTGGTTTTTTTTTAATTTCACTTACTGAAGGTTTTAAGATATATAAATGCTTGCATGTGAAGTTGATGAGGATACACAAAACTGTACTACTAATAAGTTGGTTTATTTCCTGAGTTATCAAATGTCATAGCAGATAATTCTAAGTTGTACACAGCGTTACAAATAAAACCTTTTAGCATTGGGTCATTTCTTATGATCCCATTGATATTAAAATGCCAAAATGATAATGCAATGGATTTGATTACACAGAGGTTCTCAGTTGGAATCCTGACACAGAAATACCCATAAACTGAGAAGATGGTATTGTTTCACTGGTTATAGAGACAATCAAAATACATTCCTACTTTACTGAGGGTAAAAAAAAAAAAGGGGCAGAGGTTGAAGTTAAGTACCTGGAATACCAGACTGTTTTGATTATTTCTGGTAATGCCCTTATTTTTCCCTCTTGGTACTTTTAGCTTGTCTTTTCAAAACAATTGCTTATTTTTGAGATTTCAGGAAGAAAACAAAATCTGTAGTGCACACCTTTGCAGGTATTTAATCTGTTTTAATTCAAATTCTGCAGACATATCTAACAGGATAATCTACAGTGAAAATCACATCACATAGCATAATAAGAACAATATTTTTTTTTTCAAAAAACAGACCCAAAACAACAGCTTCATTTTTGTACCATAGTAATATCAGTGAACAGCAGCTGAACAAGAGACTGATACAATTTAAAAACAAAACCAAAACAACCCAAAATGTATCGATATTCTCATTGGTTTAAAAACTAGTAAGCTATACACAAGAGAAACTTCCAAAAGTTCAATTTGAAATGCAATATTAAAACTCTTTAAATATTTTATTAATCTGTCAGAATGGCACCCAGCAAGAGTTTGTTTGCTGTTCGGATTATAGAAGTAGACTTTCTAGTGTAAAATAGTACAAACTATTGTTTATTGCTGTTTAGTTTCAATATTTACCACAGATTTGTCCTATCCTTTTGGAAATTTTTTCATTTCTTTTGAATAAACTTCATCAACTATAATTTGGAAATTTTATTTTGAACAATTACTGTGCTATTTCATGCTGTACCACTCGATCAAATACTTAAGAGAGAGGAAAAAAATCAAGGAAGTAAAATGACACAACTATGGAAAGTAACCAGCTCAACATACTATCTAAACTTCAAAATAACTGTGATTGTTTTAAGGTCTTAGAAACTTTGTTGAAATGAAAGAAATATAGTAAAACATGTTGTCATTAAAAAACTGAGTCTCGAATACCTTTAAGGGTATTCTAGGGTAACTACCTTCTGTGTGACTGGAAAATGAAAATCTGAGATTAAAGAAAAATAAAACCTTTTCCATAAAAATAAAATTAATATTTTATGCTGGGTCAAAAAGGTAAACATTTGAGTTCAATGTTTAAAGGAAAATTCAGTACGACTATCGCCTTTAAAGGGTGTAAACTCGCATCTCTTTGAGAAAGACTTCTGAATGTAGGAAACACAATGAATAAGAAACTCACAGTTTATTAAAGGAGGTGAAAATTAGAACCTGTTATCTTCTTTTTTTCATTTCAGATACATTCCTTTACCTTAAAGAGCTTCTCTGACTCTAATATGTTCATGATACTGCTCTTTCTGCTTGTCCTCTGCTCTCCCGTGGCTGTGTACCTTGGGATAAAACAATGTTTCTGTGAGGAAACAGACTGTTTTAAGGGCTGGACCCACCAAGGAACACAAGAAGCTGGACTCCAAACCCCCACATTTGGCAGGGTAGTCCTCTTTCTGACCTGCACCTGCCCTAAATTCTCAGCCACCTTTTCTGTTAGGTCCCTAATTTTTTTCAAGAACACTCAGAAATAGCTTGTTCTAACTGTGCTGTGCAGCTTTACCACCTGCCTCCTCCCCAGGACTAGGGGACAGGAGGAGAGGACTAAGGCAAGAAAGCAGGCAGAACAGTTAAAGTATAGGTGCTACCAGCATCTGTTAGTTTACTCATGAAAGATCCAAATAAGAAACCTTACTTCAGAAAAAGGAAAGATGTCAGATTTAGCGGATTGTTCAGAGGATTAATTTCACTACCAGATTAATGTCTAGGTTTTTTTTTCCTTTTTTTCTTTTTTTTTCTTTTTTAAGAGATGATGAGGATTTTTTGTAATCATAAAGGTGCCAGGGCACCAGGTCTCTGATTTTTTAAAATCTTATGCGCATCATGCTCCTTTAAATCTACTCTGTTATTGAACTATGTGAAAGTTCAAATCAATAGTATTTATTTACAGTAGTTGAAGCTCTGCCTCAGTGAGTACTCCCTCTCTAGTACTCCTAGACTTATTTCCTTTAAAGCTGAGATGCTCAATAAGAGTTAACCCCCTAAATAGCTTTGTAAGCCTGACACTAAGGGCTACTTCCAAAAACAGCTCTGTCTGTCTACAAGATAGGTGCTAAAATGTTCTTTTAGGCTGCAGTTCCCAGGAGTAGAAGCTATACGTCAAGTTCTCAGACTGTATTATTTGAGGTGTAAGTAAGGCAACGTAAAAGACCTTTCCAACACTCACATATTCCTGGGGAACTGTTGGGCTAGAGCACAAGACTTGCCTTCATAACCTGCTTTGCTGGGGTGTTGTGTCAGGGTATGTGGGCTCAGGGTGGTCACAGTCCCTTTGATATCTAGTGCAAAAGGCTCCACCCCAAAGCTAGAGACCCACAGTAGTCTTCAAAACACTAAAATGGATCAGGCTTTTCACTATCACATGAAATGCTGGTTCATCCAGCATCCTATCTGCCAAATCAGCTAGGAAATGGGAGACCCTGGCCCAGTTCTCCCCCAGCCTGCATCAGACATAACCCCCCTCTCCCTTGCTCCCTGAAGCGGCACAGAAACAACTCATATTTTAACGATGGAGAAGAGCCTGCAGGGCTTGGTAGGACATTCCTCCAGCAGGAGTGTCCTTGTGTCTGCTTTTGCCCATAACTTTTTTTTTGTTCTTTTCTAATTGTAAAATGCATTAAGACTTATGAGAAGAAGATGAGCACCTGGATAACCATGGGATAAAGACATGATGAGTCTGCCAACTCTTCTCAGGAACATTGAGATAGCCTCACCTGTGGGATCTCAGAGACTACTGGGGCAGGCTGCCACCATGCCACAGTACTGTGCCACTGTTCTGACTAGTTTCTTGGCCCTGATTAGGCTTGATTTGTAAAGCTGTAGATTTACCTTACTATCTGTGCTATAGTCTTGCAGTTATATATCTCTACATACAACTTAGGACATAATGTTTGAGTTAGAAATACCAAAGGAAATGCATAAAGCTATCTAAGACAAGTTTCTAAAGAATAATATGTTTATTACTTCCACACTATCCACATTGTTAGCTGGTATAATTAGATAAAATAACTAATATGAATTACTAGCAATGGTTGATGTATTTCTTCCAACCTTATGCTTGCTTAAAAAGAGAACTTTGTAGTTTCAGAAAAAAAAATCTCAGTGGTTCTAAAGGATATTTAACACTTCTCTTAAAAGTTTATACAACTAGGTTGTTACATTAAATAATTCATTTGTAGTATTAAACACTAAGTTTTATAAAATGATTTAAGTGATCAATAGCTTATCACACTAAGGTATAGGCAAACAAATACACAGTATCTTTCCTTTTTCTTTTTTTTTCCCCAATACCTTTCTCTATTTGTGCTGATGTCTGTATGTGTATTTGAAGAGAGAAATTTGTTAGAAATATTGACATGTATTAAAATTAATTCCTTTTTCTCTCTGAAATAAAACTCTGAAGCAGATATTTATTATTTTCTTTTAAATTTCTATAATTTACCCAACAATGGTAGAATGGGAGGAACTTTCCCACAGAACTCTGTCAAATTGTTCTGTAATGATCAGTCATGAAATCATATTATTCATAATAGCTGGCTGCAGTAACTTTCACAAAGCTGTGTGATAACAATGGCAGTGCATTGTGCAAAATACTATTTTTCAAGCATCTATATTGCATAATGCATGTTAGGCAGACTGGCACTTGGTTATTCCAGCCAGGTGAGGGAAAATGAGACCAGCACTCCTGACTCCATTTTGTAGAGTAAATCAGTGCTATGAGTCAGACTGAACACAAAACATTGTTTCCTGCTCCTGATAAATTCAGAAGAAGTTAAATGCTCCAGGAAACTGTTTTGCATTCAACACGGCCCATTGTTGTGTGCTTAAATGTCTGTTAATTTCTCCTAATCTTTTTAAAGATTATAGAATCTGTTTTTATTTTTGTTGATTTCTTACCCTGTTTTTCATTTCCTTTCAAAAAATTCTCTACCTTTCTATAATGATGCTTTTCAAAGAAGTAAAAAGAAATAAAAGCTTAGTGTGTATCATTCTTTAGTAGAAAGTCATAACACTTTTTTTTCTGTATTGTCTGTTTTTTCTTGCAACCATCTTAAATCAAACAACTGACACAAAGCAGTTTTGGATATCTCCTGTCATCTATTGAAACTCAGGAAATGCAACAACCAACACCAACAAGGATAATTTTACTTTACATCATTTATTCTGTTGTAACTATAGGAGCAGTGATGAGAATAAATGTTTAACTGAAATCTTTATTTTTGCTACTGGTATGGAATTACCAAAAGAGCTGATTAATTCTGTGCTATTTTCTATATCCACTGCCGTCTTGCTATCATAAAATTTCAAAAAAAGGCTGAAAACAATGTGTAGCCTAATTAAAAATTAACTTCATTCATGCCAAATATTCTCACAGGAAAAAATCTACTGTAGAATGTATTAATACACTCGACAACCCCAGGATTGTAAGAGAACATAGTAAATCTATTTAACCTCATGAGCATTTCTGTAACAAAGAAACAAAAACCCCCAATGAAATTAATTCTTTAGGATTTTGAGTGTGATATTTAAAAATATTAACTTCATATTAGGGAGCACATTATTTTTTGAGCTTGCATTTAGTTGAAAAGGAAATACTGTCTCCATTACAACTTGCAATATCCATAAAAATATGGACATTTTAAAATGTTTTAATTATATTTAATCATACTTAAACCTCAGTTCCTTTCATATCTGTTTTAATCGTGTCTGTAAAAATCTACTGAGCTGCATATGCACGTAAAGATGCGAAAAGCGTCTCTGGAAGGTGAAACTTCTATTTTCTTTAACAGCACCAATTCACCAGCAGATTCTACTACTTAGGTTTCTAAGCATAATGCCATTTAAACAATTGCTGAATATACAGCACCTTCACCCATCACCATTTATTGTCTTGTAAGGACCTGGACAGAGAGACAAACTTCTTGTTACAAAAAGTGAGTCAATATTCTTTGACATTTCTTTCATTCCACCACACGCCTATACTTGTTTCCAATATACTGTACCTTTTTATCTAAAACAAAAAGGGAAGAGCATTTATTGATACTATCAAGAACAAACACAGCACCCTTCATGGAGTGCAAGAACTGCAGAATTCATATATCCAACCTTACATCCAATCTTTGATTTTAAAGTTATGCCATTATGGTGTTGCACAGTCAGTACCTCTACTTACAAAACACAAGCAGGCATACTGACCAGTTGTCTGTGATGAAAAATGTAACATTCTAACAGATCATGTTGTGTGATAAGTGTGTTTGGAAAGAGTCACAAGTATTTGGATGATGTATGGAAAAACAAAACTTTCCAGCGCTGTTGGATGTGTTCTTGTAATCAAACAGCAGCTTTTCACACTTTCTCCACTGTCCAATGTACTCTGTGTGTGGATAAAAACCACACTTACTCCTTTGCAGTAGGTATAAAAAGGAGCACAAACACACTCTTATTAAACACTAAAGTAGAGATTAATTGGAACTCATTACTCCTCCCTTTTTAGGAAGAAAATAATTATTTCATGATAAAAAAATAATTATTTCATGATAAAAGCACAGCCATTCAAGAATCTTATATTTTCTCACCCTGCAGTTTCTAGGTTACCAGATGAAAACTTGTACATGTGGTTGGTGAGTTAAGTCTGAGTTAGAGGTTTATATGCTACAGGCTGATGGTCTTTGTCAATTCCTAGAGACTAAATATCTCAAAAAACCCCACTACTTCTCATAGCATTGCCCACTTGACTGGAGAGCTGAACATGCATGAAGTTAATTCATTTTCTGATAAATTCAATACAGAAATATGATTAATGATCCATCTTTTTTTCCTCTTTGCCATAAGCAGGTAAAGGTCTTCACAGACTGCCTGCACGTAGCAACTTCTAAATAAATGGGTGCCTGAAGGCTGGATTTTGTACTTAAATTATTGCTATAGAGAGCACTTTAAAACACTTTTGTCCTCCAATACTCAATTTCAATCCCTCCTTCTAGCAAAGTCCTATTATCCTAGGACAAAACTTGATTAGAGTTTTCTGCTTTGCAACAGGATTTCTATGCATGTGTTTTGAAATGAAGGATTTTCCCAAAATGTCATGGTAGACTTTTTTCTAAACAAAAAAGAGCAGCTATTGTCAAAGTCTAACAAACTTCTTTGGTTTGTCAATATATTTTCAAGCTTTACTTGTAGCTTTTGTAGAAAAAAAAAAGAAGAAAACAAACCCAGCAAAAAACCCCAGCAACAGAACTTTGCATAGACTTGATATATGTGAGGATCTGGAATCACAGCCTGTCACAGAGAGTAATGCCTAAATATTTACTCAGTAAAACAGTAAACTCCATGCAACAAGAAATTCTCCTTTCTTTTTCCTTTAAATAGGCAGATAAAATTGTTTTAAATTAATATAACCACAGACGATTTAAACTATCAATAATAACATGTAGCTGTTTAAAAAATGGGAATATTCAAGTTCCTTAGCACCATTTGATGATTTATTACCAGTCTCTTTCAATTTCACCTTTTCTGCACCAAGTGACTTGAAAATCAAAAGTGCCAGCATGCATCAATCTATAATATTCACAGTTAAGATATATTAGTAACTATATTTAGTAACGCTGTGTGCTATTTGTTCATAGAGGCGAGTATATTGTTATCAAGGGTGATTTTTAAAAAATGTAAGTCATGGTTACAGTTATATATTCATAACACATCCTCAGAACTGAAATGAGAGAAAGAGCCCTATTTTATTTCTTCTATTTTATAATGTACTAATGTTAAGTTCCATTTGTACCAGCTGCACCTGGTTACCACTGAAGACATTTTGTTGCCCTCCATCTCTTCACAGCTCATTAGCTGAAAACAGAGAGCAACTCTTGGGTCAGGAGCAGATGTATTATCTGTGTGCCTTGCACATGAAGAAAGCCGAGACTTGAACAGGGTCCCATGGGGTCCCTGGGTCTATTTAAAGGCCATTGTAGTCTCTAGGCAGGCAGCTCTACCATGTGTTCCAAAAGACAGTTTTCCTTCTGGTGGAAACACTAGGAGCTGTACCAAGTAGTCTCAGTGGGGCATCACTTAGATTATCAACAGGCATACACCAGGAATTAAAGCAATTCCATGAAAACAGAATTTTCTGGCAAACTCTTGGTGCAGTGTCTGCCTGGTTCTCATGGAGCTTTTCTGAGGAACGTTTGTGGAAGCTATGTGAATACACTAATGTTACAGCAATATCATCTTCTGTTCTGGAATGGCACTAATGGCAGCATCCAATGGCTGCTGAATACCTTTGTGCTTCAGGTGCCAGGTTTTCTTAGACTGTGTTGCAGGACACCGTGAAGTTGCATTGTTATTTTAAACTTCCAGTGTGCTTGTGTTTAGTCTCCACAAGAAGTAGGTTCCCAACAAGTCAGATATGCTTTTGATTGGTTGTGTTCTCCAGCTTTGTCCTGGAGTTCAATATTCTGTGTATTGCTACAAAATGAGACCTCACAGTTATTTTCTGAATGTATGAGTTGAGAGGATAGTTTGCGACTAAAGCAAAATATTCAGTAAAGCTGCTATACACAGCCAATCCCACCTCCTTCCATTTTTTTTGTGTTTTCTTTGAAAATAGCATCTACATTTTCAATAACTACACAATATTCATGTACTGCATAGGAAGACAGCCACAGACAGCAATTGTTCCCCAGGAAATGGAAAGAGCACATTATATAGATCTTATGCTTTTTATCTAAACACAGTTAAAATACCAGGTTTAGGATTTAGGTAAGTTCTTAAAGTTCATGGGCAGTGGAACTATAAAGCAGTTCTGGTATTCTCCTGTTTAGGCTTTTCCCCACTTTGAGACTATGTAGAATATGTAATTATTAAATGCCTAGTATTCAAGTCGCAGATGAAAATGGACACAGCATTGAAATCTGTAGAACATATTGAAAACCTAATATAGGGAGTTTTAAAGAAAATATGTACAATTTTAGGGCAAGTGGAAGAATCCCAGCTGCAAAAGAATAAAAATAACTGACCAGTTCCTCAAAAGGCATATACTCGGCAAAGCTGCATGGAATAACAGAATTACACCAGCAGGATATCTATCCTTTCATATCACATTTTTCATTTAACATTTGCAAACTGGAAATTTTCCCTAAACAAAATGTCAATCAAATTTTTTTCTTAAATGAAAGTGTGAATGAAGCTTCCTTGATGGGTACAGCTCAGAGAGCACCACAGGTACAGCTCCCTGACAGCGTGGGAGAGCAGTTTTTCATTTTAGCTTATCAAAATACTCTCTGCAGGGAGCTGTTCTATTCCTGAGTATGGCAGCACTGCGAGAAGGAAAAGAGGTAGCAAACAAGACAAGGAAAAAGGGGAAAAAATAAATAATGGTGATTGTGGTGGGGTAGAAGTGCTCCATTCATGCGAATCACAATGCTTTTTTTATTCAGCAGCTGTTCACTGAGGTGTAGAAAGCTGTAAGTCTGCAAGGTCTCTTTGCCTGGAAAATGGTTGGAGAAAAGCTGAACATACTGTATCAGTAAATGTTTAATCAAAAGCAGAAGTTTCTTCTATACTTTTTAATACATATATATATATATGTGCATATATAAAACAACCCAAAAGCATTTTTCAGTTAAATTATGGTACATAAACTCTATAGTTTCATTGGAAAAGAGTCTACGTGTCTCCTCCTTGATACGTTTCCTCAACTTGTCCTGAGAAACAACCAATGAGATGAATCCCTCTGGTAATCATGGCAATTGTTTCACACTGGGAACAGAACACAAAGCTGCTCAGATCATACAAGAGGGCAGATTTTTCTCCTCACAATTTCAAACATTTCAGAGCATCGTGAGGAGTACATAAATGTTTGATAACACTTACAAAAATCTAAATGTCCAGGATAGATAAAACTCCTTCCCCACTTAGAGGTATGCCTTCCAACTTATTCCCTCGTTACTGATTACAAACACCTACTACAGTTCATTTTTCAAAGACGTCTTCCAAAGACAGAAAACTTCCATTGAGACGTACTCATCCTCCTTTTGAAAGTAAACAGATTCTTCACACATGATCATACAAGATACAATGTGCATCTAAAACAGAAATTTGAGAAGGAAACGGAGAAAATCAAAGTAACGCTGACCAGAAAGACAAGACCAGAGCTCAGCTCTACCATATTTGACCAAGCTGTGGCACAGGCAGTCGCCAGCTGGGGATGTGGCCCACTTTTATTTGTCTGAAAAACAGTTTTCCCGCTTTTTAAAGTCAGGCGTGCAGGCATGGTTACCTAAATAATTTGCAAATAAGAAGACATCGCAGCAGCTTTGAGAACAAGACTGTGCTGCTGATATAGACGTTCACAGCTCTCAGGGGCATCACGAGAATTGCACTGGTATTAGTACACGATGAATTTGTGCCCCGGGAATTTAAGATTAGAGCTGGACCAGGCAATAACCTTACCTTAACACATCAAACCCTATTCCCAACAAAACATATCAGCCTGATATTCTAGTATGTGTTGGTGTCTGGCTCAAAAAACACTCAACCACCCTCTAGAGTAGTGAATGAACTTGCTTGCTTCTGAAGGTGACCCCCAAAGCACTGATGCTGCATCTGGAGTTGGTGACATTTCAGTGACTCCAGTGGGAATCAGTAGGCTGCAGCAAGGACCTAAAAAGGTTACAGGTGAAGACAGGCTGGCGTGCTGGTGGAGGCGGGAAGGAAGGCCCCAATGTCAAATGCGCCATCGTGATGGAGCCCCAGAAGAAACCTTCTCCGGTCATGCAGAAACCTTCACATCAACCAACACAGTTTCATTTGTTTCCACCACTTTTTCACAACACGAACATGTCCCCCTTCCTCCCTCCCCCAGCCCCCCAAACCCCTCCTTTCTGAACATATTGACAAAAGGAATGGCAAAATAAATAAATAAAGACTTAGCCTCTGCTTCAGGGAAGCCGCCTCTCCAGGTTTCTGCATTGGCGGTGACCCGGTTGGAGCTGATAGGCATCAGTTTTCACGGCAAATGGTGGGTGTGGAGGGGGCCAGTGGCTCCCTGGCCCTGGAGGTAGGCTCCAGGCTTAACTGTCTGTCTCAGCCGGACGCCCACGGCTGTCATTGCACCAGCCCCGAGCCGTAGCTGAAGGCATAGCTGCTGGCCAACGAGAGGGACTGCTGGTGCTCCTCGTCCTGCTCCGAGGGGTAGCTGGGAAATGTCTGTGCCCGGGACACCTTTGCTGAGCTGAGGCTGTGACCTGGAGGGAGGGAAGACATGAACACAAAAGATGTAACTGGGCTTGAAGCCTTTCACCACCAACATGGACTCGGACGGATAAAGTTCATACAGCCCCACTGTGCCAGGGCGCCTGGAGAGCAGCCACGCAACACTGGGCCCTCCTGGGGCTGCAGAAGAGGGTATTTCCTGTGACTGAGGGCACAAGTGGTTGACAGATTCCCGGTAAAGGCAGAAGATCCCAGATCCAACTCAGGCATAATTTAGGGTCAGAAGTTTTTTAAAATTTCAGAGTGTAACATCTGTATCTTTTCTACTCTGTAAGTCTCAGTCATGTTAGAGCTGACAAATGCTCCTCTTTTTTATCTGAAGCACTGCTTAAGTGGTAGAAGTAATGCCAGAAGTTTCAAAGGGATTAGTCCCACAAATGCCAATTCTTGTACTTACTGTCTTTCAAACAGGATGCAAATTTATCAGGTCAACACAGCAGCACTGTCATTTCAAAATGCACTGGAGGTGGAATATGGTGCACATGGCAGAATACTGGTTGGGGAGAGGATGTGCAAGATGTTTTTTCAGATGGGCTTGTAAATCTCATATAACCATGATTTCCATTAACAAGATGGGAAACCATGTGTGAAAAGCCAGTGACAAAACTCAGGTGACTCTTATGACCCAGTTCTGTAACTTGATAATTTTCCTATCTCAGAATACCCTTTTGAAATTGAAATTTAATTAGTAACAAAGAGTAAACTTCCAAAGTGTATATCTTCATGCAACATATATTGAAATGTATATTGAAGCCTGGATTTAAAATGGTTCTGTGTAACGCTTTTAAAAATGTCTTTAAGATATGTATTATCTATAGGAATGCAAAATCATATTTTAATTTAAACCACAGAGATATTAAAAAATAGCTGCGATGGTATAGACACAAACAGTAAAGAATTTAGCTCATTTTGAAATCTTTCATAACAGTTAGCAGCTTTCTAGACTGGCCCAGTAGTGCTGGAACCAAGAATGATGTTCACCGGATTTGGGAAAACTTTGTCATAACTTGCATTTGGAAAAGTTTGATTATGACATGTTACTGATTTCCTCATGAAAAAAAATCATGATTTCCCCTGAACATGAGTCTATCAGAGCAATGATCGGACCAAGAGAGCAAAAAACCCCAACTAAATGAAAAATAGAAAAAAAGGTACATCTTAGTGACACTGGAGGCAATAAAACTAGAAACTAAACTCCCACTGACATGTCAATTGTCATAAAAATCCCTTTCATAGCACAACAAAACAGAATGAATTTTTTAACGAATTTTTACTATTCATTCACTGGGTTAAATTGACACTGGCTATCAAAACTTGCCTGAGATGAGAAATTGAAATGTTTTCTGCTTCAAAAAGCTTTTGCATCAAACTGAATTAAAGTGTAACAAGGCAAAAACACTGATAATGTTTGAGATTAGTTTAAAGGTTTTATTGCTTTGACCAAGTTTTAACCACGATATTAAGTAAAGCCTTCATTCATTTTTTACTTTTATTTGGGATTTGCATCACTGTTATTGTCAGGGTTTTTTGTTTCTAATTTAATGCAAACCTAAACATGGAAAGTTGCAAGATTGGTTTTAATTTTGTGTTCCATATCTGGTATTTTTCCTTCTAAGGATGTAAAACCTTGTTTTCTTTTTACCCAGAAGCAAAAATCATTGTATTCTAAGGGCCATAAGGAATGGCTAAACTAGCTGTGTGATTTCCTATGTAAAATTTGTCTCTTTCTCACTAATAAAGATAAATAAAATATGTCAAGGTATATTTAACTCCATTCTCTTAATGTATTTTATCCAAAAAATTTAACACAGTCCCTGTGACAACAATCAGAAGTAAAGAAACTTACCAGTCAAGGGAGTTCCCCAACCCAGGCCTATTTTTGTCATATGCTGTATCTCATATAATTAATTTTGAATTCACTTCTGTAGAACAGTGCAACTTTAATACAGTGATGAAGAGAGCCCCTAAACTAATTTCTAGCTAAGGAACTAAGAGAGTCTCTTAGAATGTAGATGAATTTGACCCTATTAGGGTTAAAAAGGAAATTAAATTCAGCTCTTTCATTTCCTGTATATATGCCTCAAATGTTAGCACATCTTGGACTGTTCTTTGAAAGAAAATTTGTAGCTGCTAAATCTCACAAAAGGGCTGATTTTAGCCATTCTGTAATCAAAGTGGTTAATGAGGATAAGTGACTTCTTCTCTCCTGACTGCTAGGATATGTAGTGAAAGAGTAGAGAGACACACAGATCCAAAAAATTTAAGGCACGCTTAATAAAGCCAAGAGGTCTAAGACATGTGGTTGATGTCAAGTCAAACAGTATGATGTCAATTTACGAAAATAATAGCATAAAGAATAGACAACGTTGGTTCAAATGAAATGAGAAAGCTATGGGTAATAGAGAATTTTTGAGTTTAGGAAAGAATGGATCTATACAATATATTTACTTTCAACTTACATTTTTAAAAAAGCAATTAACGATGCTAATACATTTCAATAAATGAATAAAAAAATAATCATGGTAAAATAATGTCCAATGGTTCCAAGCTGGGCTAAGATTTCTAAGTAGCAAATTCCCCAAATTTAGGGTTTTTTCCAGCTTTTTATTAAAATTCAGTGTATCACATGCTGAAAATTTTAAATTATAACAGATTCTTTAATTTGCATTCCTACTAAATATTATTTTAATACTCATACAGCTGATCAGCCTTATGGAATCTTAGGTACTGCAGTGTCTCCAAAGTTAGGCTTTATGTCAGCAGTAAGGATTTTGAAATTAAAGATACAGGGGAAGTTTTTGTAAGTAAAGAATTAAAGTTTCGTAGTTTTCTAAACTTTTGGCTTCAGTCACATTTGGGCCCTAAGAGGTTAAGAGAGAAGAACAATGCTGTTTCTGGATTTTGCAGTTCTTTTGTACCACAGCTGTTTTCAAGAATACAAAACCAACTCTTCTCTAAAATTCTTCTGAAGTCAGCATAAGATGAATTTGATTAACACACACTTCATGACCTGAGGACACCAATAGTACTGGGAGAGGTTTTTTTCATGTGGTTTACAGAGGAAATGTATTTTTTTCTGTTCTAGGACAGGACCTTGGAAACATAAGCATTATTCAGCCTACTTCATCCTTTATTCAAATTTACTGTCAGGATTAAAGAATGCAATGGAGCTGTAGTCCAAAGCAATTAGGTATGAATGATCCATCAAGAAAATCTAATGTAACCCAGTAAATTACACTAAAATTAGATTTTTCCTGATCTTAATTATGTTGGAAGCAGAGGCAGTATACACAAGGATCTTATTTCATGGCATGGCGCTTATTTATAACAATTCTTTAGAGGAAAAACCCAATGGTTTCCTAGTAACAGCGGTGACTGATGTACATATAAGTAGATCGATCACAACTTCTGAGAGAAAACTTGCAGTACCCAGCTAAATGAAAAGAAAAAAAAAAGAGGAGAAGAGATCCAGGGATAAGCTTTAAAAACTCCCTTACTGCTGCTTATTGGAAGATGTTTCTCTCCATTTTGGATTCAGAATTCAAATTCTTAACTTGAAGGCAGGTGCCGAATCTTTTTCTTTTCTAAATGAAATAAAGGTCACACTTTTCTAATACAAGAATTCAAGGGATTCTCATCTGATATTCTTTGGTTAGAGCACTCATCTCTGATGTAGAAGTCCTGTGTTAAAATTCCCCTCTGCCTGTGGGTATGGTTCGACATTGCATTTTCTATAAAAAATCAGCTGAAAATGTTCCCTTTCTCCTCTGTACCGACGCTGCTGTTCACTGCCCTCAGTTGTGCCATTGCGACGGAAAGACTGTTTTGTAGACTGAATTACTTTGTTCATCTCTTTTGCAAGAGCCCTACAAATCACTGCATTGGCAAAGCTGAGGACCAGGAACAAGCAGCCAAGCCAAGGGGAAGAAATTGGCAAGGGTTTCTCAGGCTGGTTTTAGTGCCAGTTTGCTTGGCGATTGATGACCTGTGAGCAATATGCAACCAAATACAGGTTAATGCAACTGCCACCGGATTACTTACATGCCAGAGGAAGGACCACTTTTGAAATCCTCTGACTAAGCTTTTCTAATACAAGATCTAATATAAGTTTATATTTCTGCAGTACAATGATTAAAAATTAATAGAACCAGAGACTCCTGTGTTTCAGCTTCTGTTGCAGGCCTTTAATTACCTCATATGAGATACTCATTAGGTAAAATAAAGAAACAGACTTTTGCAGCTGCACAGTAAGCTTTCATTTGGGATTTCTTAACCTCTGAACAAACAAAAGGGTGTAGTTCTAATGCAGTTTTATTTTTCTACATAATAATAAATTTAATTTTGAAAATAAAATTTGACATTTTCATTTCCAAGATTATGAGCACAAAACTGAAGTCATTAAATTTAAACCAATTGGATATTTTATTGGTACTGTGTTTTGTTCTTGGGAGTGCTCTGAGACTTCATGAGGACAAGAGTTCTGTAATTGCTATTAATGTTTCTATAAATGATATAGAAAAACACGGTTGCTCAAAAGAAATTTCTATGAATCAATAAGTGCAAGCTAAGACCAAATAAAGTGAATCACTAATTTCATTGTAAAGCAATCTTTTCTTTTTAGAAATATTAATTGGAAAATTCTGTTGTTCACACTAAACAGAACAGTCTGGAAAACAGAAACAAAGATGATGAGACTTTATCCTTGCACAAAGGATAGTGCAAGGAGGTGGAAAAAAAAACAATTAGGTAACATATGTTTGAGGAATGAAACATTAGTAAGAAGGAGTTAGTTCTATGTTGTTTTCTCACACAATTCTCACCAGACAATATAAATATAGCCCTTGAGCCAGAAAAGTTCACAAAACTAGTACCAGTATTTAATCTAGATTTGTGTTCTCTGTGGACTTTCCCAACAGCAGTGAAAGATCCTATTTATACCAAAGGAGGTCCACCAATTGTAATGAGGATACTACTTGTATGGGGAAGTATATCTCAAAGTGCTTCAACGTTTGATATTCTTTGCAGCATTTTTGTTAATACACAGGACAAAGTGGGAGATGCACTGTAGCTATGCACTGAAAACCCACAAGGGAAAATGAAACTCTTACTGGAAAAAACTAAATTATTATGACTGCTTATTTCAGATGGAAGCTTTTATCCTCCCTTTTTTTTTATCCTCCTTTTTTTATCCCCCTTACTTCAATCTCAAATCATTTAAGTGGCTATTATTGCAAAAAAGGACACTTTCATTTAAGGCAGAAAATAAATGATTGCTGCTATCCTATTTATGAATTGATACTGGTTAAAATTCTGCCAACTCTCCATATTGAATATACAGTGTCTTCTATTGAGCTACTGATGACAAAGCAGGTTTTCCTTTTCTGCTGTTAGATGATTGGAATAACTAAAGCGAAGTTTCATAGCAGGACAAACTGCTACAAAGCAAAACATTTATTTTGCAGTAATGATGCACTTGGATTGGAAGGGCATTAATTGGTACAGCAATTATTATCCTGTCATTCACAAAAAGATGCAATGGAAGGGAGCAGATGGAAACAGAAAAATAGCATAAACTACATTACAACATATTGATTTCCATACACTTATTGAAAGTGAAACTGTGGGCCTGTTTCAGATCCAAATGAAGAAAAACAAATTTTCTCTTGAATTTAACTCCAGGGCGCACAGCTGAGCTTAACTTTTACATATTCTAAAATAATCTTGGATTTCATTTCATCAAGTATATATCTTTCTGAAGGAAGAAAGAATAGCAGTAAACCTAATTTTTGAGACAGATTTTTAAGAAAATGGTTTAGTTTATTTATTAGAAATACTTTCAAATAAAAATAATTTAAATTGATGATAAAATACATAGAAAATATATTAAGAGAATGAATGTAAAACTCTCCCCTCCCAGTTTAAAATTTCCTTTTAATTTTTAATTGGAAAACATTTTCATTTTCTTTAGAATTTGAAATAAAATATTAACTTTTTTCCTGTACGGTATTAAAATTAATAAGTATCCAAGTAGAATATTCTTGTTACAGAACTCTACCACTTTCCAGAATTAAAAGATTATTATTTAACTTAAAAGTTAAAAGATTTTTGGCATTGTTATCAAGCCCTCCTCTAAAAAGAAAAAGCTTTACAGGTGCATGGAGGAAAGATTGCAGGACTGACAGTTCAAAAACGGTAAATTTACAATATGTCAAATTTTTGAGTATTAGGAAAAAATTTTCAGTATTCTAATTTTGGCACAAGAATGCTGGAGTTTTATGAAGAGCACATCTACATGTCAATATTTTGAAATACAGAAAAATTGTTTCAATTCCTACAAACAATGTGAATTGCTTGTAAATAGTATGGACAGGAAAAATGAGCATTATTTTATCTGCACTCCTACCCAAAATAGCAACCATTTAAAAGCAATGTCTTGAAACACATAACTAAATCTAATGTATTGACTGAAGGCCAGGTCAGCTTACTTGCTGTTGCGTTTTTCCAGATAGTGTTTTTAAATACTTGCTCTTCTACTGCACTTAACCTGTGCATTATCTACTTAGGCTATCACAAGCTGATGTAGCTCCTGTGGTAGAAATATCAGAATATCACCCACATCTTTCTCTGGTTCTGTGTACTTATAAAGGGAGGAGACATATATAAACACCTACAACCTAACATCTCCACCTGGGAGATGGAAAAGTAAGTTATTTGCATGTCTCACATTACCAAATAATCCTTTCCCTTTTTGCCAACATTCCTGCAGCCAAAATATGACATATATTTAGGAAAAATGATCTATTTTACATGCTATATCTCTTCAACTTGTGGTCTTCTATTTGTTATACATAATTGTAAACCTAGATGCCTGAACTACAAGGAGATTAAGTAAAAGAAAGTGTCTGACAGGAGTAGCAATTTTTGTAGTTTTGCACTCTGAGCCAATGTGCAGACAAACACATTAAGATTGTTCTTCACTTTCTTATGTTGTCTTCTTTATAGAGATTGCAGCGGTCCTTACAGAGATTAATTGATTTCATCTTTGCAGCTTTTTACACTTGTGCTAATGTTGCAGTACTAAACCAGCCTCCCCTCTCTCTCTGTTCTGAGTCCAGCTCCTTAACTATGCCAACACAGTTGGAGGAGGTGCAATCATGTTCACACTTGGCACAAAATTAGGCTAAGGTCCAACTTTGCTTCAAAACAAACATAATTTTCCAGATGAAGACTCTCAGAAAGAAGGGTTTCTCAGTTTGGTCTCACAGGTTCTGCAGAAATCAAATTTTCAGCAATGATACTTTCAATTTTTAGTTTATAGATTTTAAAGTATTTATCAGGGAACCCTGATCTATGCTAGTCCTGCATTCAGCAGATCCACCTTGGAACCCAAACTTTTCTGTAACACAATACAATATTTTCTTTTCAGAAATTTTGGTGGTGAGAGAAAAAAAATGCCCTGCTTTGTTTTAAATCAGTTAAAGAATCTGCTCTTCTGGACCCACATGAAGGAGATTTGCTGTTTTCTCTGGACCACTGTACAGGTGACACAAAATTTGTGTATATAGAGAAGAGACTATGGTCAGGGATTTTGTTTTATACTGAAAGATACAGGCATCATGACCTTGAAGAAAAGCTCTTCAGAGGAAATGCGAGCAGTTTAATTCTGCAATGTGTCAAAATATCAGCAAGTTAATTAACAGTAAACAGAATCTTGAATGAGTACCCTAACAAAGCTATCCGAAAAGGCTGAGTACTTTGTACAAGGTGGCTAGCATCCCTGGCTTAATTTATCCTTTAAACCACAGACTCAGTCAACCAGAAACTAATATAAAACCTAATACAAACCTTCTTCTTACAACATAAGTTGTAAAATTGAGGTTTATTATGAGAATATTAATGCTGTTTCTGAACTTTATGCCTGTGCCAAGTAAATTTATTTCATTTACCATGAAAGCAAACAGAGACTAAGCATTTTTATACCCAATGAATGTAGTTTCACTTTCCCATTCAAGTTCAAAGCTCAATGAGTTTTTTAAACGAAACTTCATGAAACTGAGACATTCCATGTTGGTAATACTAAGGAAAAAAAAAAAGATAAAGGAGAAATTCCTGCAAGTGAAAATTTCCTTCACTTCAAGGAACATTTGAATCAGATCAGAATGATAAGGTGATGGCAAAATGCAAGAAATGAGACAAAAAGAATGCTCGGATTCTAAGTGTGTATGGGAAAGGCTAAAGAGGCGGGAAGAGAAAACAGTTACAGAAAACTTCAACAAGAAAATTATTTTAGTGTTTACTTTGTGTCATGGGGACATAACAAACCAATAAAAGGAAATACCCAGAAAAATTACCCTGTTTCTGGAATAACTGAAAAGTAGGAAGAGTATAAAGCTAGTGAAAAAAGAAACAAATGCCAAAGATAGATAAAAATGTGTGAATTCAGTTACTTTGTCCTAAACAATGATTTTCTTCTGTGTTTAAGTAAGTAGAGCTCCACACTTTGTTGTCAGCTTTTGACTCCTGTGTAGAGCATGAAGTCATTCTGAGAATCAACTGATTGTTGATTTCTGTGCAGAAATGGATTTTGAGCATAATTTTCTTTTACATCCTTGCAAATTGCATCTACCAGATTAATTTAAAACTGGTAGCTACGTATCTAGTTTTATTATCTTGGTTTACCAATTGTTAGCTGTGTTCACTTTTCCTTTTCTCAAAATATTTATGTTGTGTTTTTATTACAGCCAAACTAACGCCCAATCAAAAGACAGATTTTATCAGACATATTGTTAAAAAATCAACACCTAAATCTGCTACTGATGTAGCAGAAAGTATCTTGCTGAAAAATGCAATGCAAAAATGCAGATTTATACACTGCATATCACTTTGATGATATGGAATATGTCACTGTTAAATATTTATTGCATTTCAAATCATGTTGACATTTCCCCTTGGATACATTATTCCAAAAAACGCTATGGAATGGCTTCATGCAATTTTACTGATACTACAGAGATAGAGTGAAACAGTGAATTTCTAATTTTGTATTAGAGTACCTGAAGTGAAATGAAGGAAAAAATTACTTACATTGATAAAAAGAGTAGAGGGTGGAGACAGTATACTGCCTTTGAAAATGGGATACTACTGGAGGCTGATTCATCAGTACTGTTCAATCTTGTGGCCATTATAGTTCTACTGATCTTTAGTGTGTCCAATATTTCCTGGCCTGGTAGTATTTTCATTATAAACACTCCATTCACAAAGATTTATAACTACCCTATAAAAAAATTGCCATAAAATGAAACTCAGCACATAAGGTCTGAAGTCAGAGAACAAATCTGGTCTGACAGGATGGAGGGAATATGTTTTTCACTACATTTTTATGTAAGTAAAATACAGCTTTGATAGAAAAAAATGAGAAAAAAATTGGCAGGAAGTATAGTTTACATTGCTTGGCATAGGAAAAAATGAGGATGAAGGATTTATGCCACTCCAAATGGATATCTATTGTACAAATACTGTATTTAAAAGACGATTTTATTATGTGAGTATGATGTGAGAACTAAACACATACGAAACATAAAGTCTAAGATATTCAGGTGGTACAGCTGAACCCTTCCTCTGGTGCTCCCAGGCAGTTTCTTTGCACACCTGAAGAACCAGGGAAATAGGGAGATAAATGGTAACAAAACTAACCCTTATCAAAAACAAACGCACAAAAAAGCAAACCAAAATTCAAAAAATATTTTATGCCAGTTTGGTTTTTACTGTGGAGACAGATATGTTCTACTTCTGGGCTGTTCAAAGAGGCTGGAATGCCTGGCTGTTGGAAATGGTTATGACGTGGGCCACTTCTTTTGGCATCAGCTGTGCCTCAGCAAATGGTTGCACTGCAGACTCAGTCCTGTTTGAGCTGTGTTAGAACTTCTTGCTGCATAAAAGCAGCAAAATTCATCATCTGTTTTTGATCATATTCTTCTACCTCTGTTACACCACTCAGAGTCACCCTATTACTTCCCTAGAGGTATCTAAGGACAGAATGATGTTCGAACTGTAGGAAATGTCCTCCAAGGATAGAAAAAAGTCTTGGACTCTGGTAAAATGTCTTTCCTTCAAAGAACTTTGTATATATGTTGTAACATGGGAATTAGTCTTATTTATGTATATTTTGCTGGGAAGGGGAGGGGAAGGGTGATTTGTGGGAGGTAAACACAGTTCCCAGTTTAATACAATGAGTTATTTAAACTGACTAAAGATTTTACATTTTTTTATTCAACCAATGAACAAATTTTAGAAAGGATAATAGATCTTACATTAATATATGCAGGGATGAAACTCAGTTTTTAAAACTTCTACCTTTCCAAAGCTATTCTATTTTTTACCCATATACTGAAAGCATTTATTAAACCATTTGTTATTCAGATTTAAACTCTCTATGAAATATCTTTCTATGAAATTGTCCTTAGGAATATTCTTTAGAGGACCTTAATGTTATTTCAAGCTGCAACTAGATAGTAATAGTAGATGCCATATAAAAGTAAAATATTGCATTAGCTGATAATTAGCTCTTTGGTTATATTAAAAAGTTTCCTCAAGCACTTGAAGACAGAAAGACATACCTCTCCTCAAGTTCTAAAGGAGAAAAGATAATTTTTTATTTTATTTTTTTTTTAAACTCCATTTTAAATTATAGGTTGTTCTTAATTAATAAGACTTGAGACTACAGGCATTTTTCTAAAACGTAAGGTTGTTGACTTTCTTTAAAATAGGGCTTCACCTTTCACTTTACCTGCTTCACTTTCACTTCAAAGGACAGACTGAATTACTGAAAAACTGCAACTACCAATTTAAGAATGCTTGGATACTTTCCCACTGAAATAACAAAGACAATCTGCTAAATGGCATGAAGTCATTAAAAATGTTCCTAAATTAAAAATGTAAAGATGTAACCCTGGGAACTACCAACCTGTCAGACTCACCTCTGTGCTTGGGAAGATCATGGAACAGATACTCCTAGAAGCAGCATGGCTTCGCCAAGGGCATTTTCTGTCTGACTAAACTTCTACAATGGAGTGACTACCTCAGTGGACAAGGGCAGGGCTATCGATTAAACCTATCTGGACATCTGTAAAGCCTTTGACACAGTCCTCCCCAACATCCTTCTCTCTAAATTGGAGACAAAAGGATTTGATGGGTGGACTGTTAGATGGATAAGGAATTGGTTGGATGGTCACATCCAGAGGGTAATGACCAACTACCTCAATGGCTCAGAGTCCTGATGGACATCAACAGTGAGTGGTGTCCCTCAGGAGTCTGTGTTGAGACCAGTGCTGTTCAACATCTTCATCAATGACATAGGCAAAGGGATTTGGTTACAGACTTGATGCTAATTGCTGACATGGTAATAGTGCCCACTTACAGCCAGCGGTACTTAAGAGCTTCCCATCTCCATTTCTGTTCAGTGTCCAGGCTGAGAATTATTTTTTTCCCACGAATAAAGATTGTAATGTACTTTTTAAAGTTTGTTTAGTTATGAGTGTTAAACATGCCACTTATCTTTAGTTAGTTAACTCTTCTCTAGAGTTAAATTTTCATGCACTGATCTGAATTGGAAACCAAATTCTAGAGTATTTAGATGATAAACATACCCTCTGCACACAAAAAATACAGAAATGGATTTTATGACAGGTATTTGAGGTATATGTTGAGTTTGAAAAATTCTGTAAGTAACAGAAAACTCTATAAACTTAATTTTGGGGACGGATATGTCTGATCTGCACATTTCTATCCCTTCTTCTGAGTCATTTGGCAGTTGCCATTGCAAGTTTATTAAATGGATGGAATAAAGGAAAGGTTTCTGTCTGTACTGAGTGTAATAGCACTCTGAGTTCTTTTGTTCCTTGCAGAGATTACATATATAAAATATGTGGCAATAAGGCAGTTCACAGAGGCTAAACAAATTATTTTCCTCTATAATTTATTCTCTAAAATAAAGAAGTTCATTGATTTTTAGATTATATAAGTTTAATTGGAATAAAGTAGATGCCTAAAACATCAATGAAGCACTCAGGAAAGTTAATCCATTTTTCATGACTCTATAAATAATTTCTTCTAGCTGTAAAAGCCTTCAATTACCCACCAGGAAATCAAAAACAATGGTTGTAATTCACTGAGGGATGCAAGTGGTGTTCTTTTGCTTTTTTATCCCTGGAAGGGAATTTGCTGTGATTCAGTGTGAAAAAACTGTKYMWTTTTTTMWYMRRMCYKKKKWAWKGKWRRRKKGRRGKWAAWYYKGKWAARGKKKKKYMAARKKSYTKRWYYKSYTKKKKYYKGRRGKKGRRRGRRKYCCYTTTTYYTYMMYYYTKSWRRAAAMMRRARRAAMMRSYTWARSCMAARSMMYTWWYYYCYYCMARMMCCMMCCTCCCCCCTGCAATAAGCAAACAAACATAATAAGAAAACCAGTGTTAATAGTAAGACACACTGATATTACCACCTACGTGCCTTCTCTCTGGAAATTTGTTATTAAACCTGTAAATATTCTGTCCTGTGTTTTGTCTTTTTTGTTCCTCAGTTCACTGAGGATGTTTTTTCGTTGATATTCCCTCTGTGGCATCTCATATCGCAGAAGCTGTTAGAGTAGGGCAGCAGGCATCCCTTCAAAAGATTTCCTTAATTCCAACTGCTGGGAACTTGCGTTCTGGCAACCCGATTGACCGATCTGTTGAAGCAGTAAGGGGTCGAGAACTATCACCTCTTAAACGACATTCATTCTGTCCTATCTCACAGCCCCTTAGTGAAGTGTTACTAAAGCAAGATAGCAAATGACAAAAAAAAGTGCCCATAGCACAAGGCAATAACCAGCAATCATATTCACAACATGACATGTACAAAGTAATTATGCTTCATACAGGCATTTAGAGAAAAGAGTGTCTTACACTAAAGCAAGCCGTGTTGCCGCTGGCGATTTTGCTATTGGTTTTAACCGGAAAGAACTGTAAAACACAAGCTGAATTCATTATGAATGCCTGCACCTGTAGCATACAGGTAACGGACGACGAGGTGAACAAAGATGAATGAATCGCACAGAATGGTTGAATGTCACAGATATGGGTGTTGGGTAGTGGTTTAGGAAAGAGCAAGACAGATGACGTGGAGCCATCAGCAGTAGAAGGTAAAGAAAAGTAACGTAGAGAACCCACTTCATAATTTCTGAATGAAATCTGGGGAATTTCTTACGTATGGCCAGACCACCCAGTGCTCCAGTCATTTTCAGCTATTTGCAGCCACACAGTGGCAGGGGAAATTCAGAATTTGCAGCTCAAATACAAAAGAGATTAAAACCTGCTTCCACCACCACAGCTTGCTGCCTTTTGTGCTATTCTCCTCTCAGTGCCTATTACAACAGAGCAGCATATAATGTAGAAGCATACAATATGAGACAGTATTCTTGAATTATGGTACTACTTCTCTAGGAACACTGCAAATTTATGAACTTGCACGTAAATTTTTAGGTTTACTAGTACAGATTTAAAGGGAGGGAAGTAACAGAAATAACAGAATACAAGTAGTTATTCAGCAGCACAAAAATGGGAATTTTTAGAGAACTGGAAATCAGCTGTGATTTAAAAGGAAGTTAAATTGTGAGTTCAGCAGAAAATATAACTCTGAAGGCACCATATCTGATGAAACATGATGACATATTTTGATGTTAAGGCAAAATGGCAGCTTGCAAAACTGTGTTGTATGAGGTACTGGCTTTGGGTTGCAAGAGTAAAGCCAAACTAAAATTAAACATATATATTCTCTATTTTAAGAGCACATTGAGGACAATTTTAAGGGGAAAAAATAACAACCCTCCCAAAAAAACCCCTAAAAAAATTTAGAAAGTAAAGAAAGCAAATGGCTTTTACCAGTTATTTTCAATTTACCTCTTTATAGCCTCCTTTTCCCTGGAGATATAATAATTAAAAATCAGTAATTGCCAGGACTTTTACTCATCACTTGTTAAATAGAACAAAGCAATAATGAGTGTTCCTTAGCTGAGTCCTCAAGCTGAAGTGTGAGATAACTCTCATGGAACAGGTATGCTATTAGCAGCAAAATATAGATGATTTATGTCACAAGCAGAAAAGGAGCTAAAATCTTTTATGTTATAGCTCACACCAGTGATGACTGCACCATCCTGATTACTCAGGACACTTTCGGCATCACAAAATCACCATATTTACATCCCATTGCTAGAATTTGCACTTAAAATAATTTTCTTTATATAGTCTTGCAGCTGCAAACATGAGCACCACTAAGGCACAGAAGAGGGAGTATTACATGATTCTTGGAGAGTTTTGTCTCTCACAAGATGAGATCTTTGCATTCTTTTAAGATTTCATATTTTCCTTCATAAGCGGGAGAATGGGATCCTGGTAAGAGTTAGTTACTTCCACTTTTGTTTCTTTGCAATGAATATTTAATGAAATATAGCAATGGCTACAGGAGCCTCTAAAGTAGCTCAGAAACTGATGTACTGTCTCAAAATATCTGCCAGTCAGTACTTAGTACAATACTTGGCTTCATAAATTCACTGAAAGGGAAAACAAAATGAAGCAAGCATTTTTGCCTTTTTAAAGACCTTCATGAGAACAATCATATACTAAAAAAGGAACTTTTCTGGGATGTGAAATCTGTCTGTCCATTTACTTTAGGGGATAATCAGGAATTGAATTGAAAATGCAACTGGGGAGCTATCTGAATTTTAGAAGACATTCAGACCTGCTGCTGAAGCCTGTGAACCATATGCTTTGTGCCTATAAATGTGTTTTTCAGACAATACCTGGGGATTTTAGTAGAGGCAATGAGCAAGGGGAAATCCAATTTTTATATCTTTGGTAGAATGGCTAAGCAGCAGTGAGTCAGGCAACTGGACTATCATGATGCATTACAGAACCCATCCTAGATCACTATTAAATACCTACTTTAAGAGCAAAAGTAAAGAAGCAGTAGTAGCAAGGAGCACACTGAAAAATGCAGTTACAGTTTCTACCACCTGTTCTTCTTCATTTTAAAAATTAATTGCCTTGAAAAAGCAGCAGAGATGTAGTGAAATATCTTGAATTTCCTTTCCCCAAAAGCAAAGAATAGAGAAAAGAAAAAAAAAGGGAAGGGAAGGTTTGGGAAGGTTTGGGAAGGGAAGGTTTGGGAAGGGAAGGGGAGAGGTTCAGAGAGGAGAGGTTTGGAGAGGTTCAGAGAGGTTCATTTCAGTTCGGAGAGG